>NC_081189.1:107962470-109351220 GCF_902713425.1 Acipenser ruthenus | reverse complement strand
TCTTATAGCCGTTCTCTAAGAAAGAGTTAGCCAGCAGACACAATATGTATCAATACATAAATAAATACATATGTATTACTTATCCTGACACACGTGCATCAACATATGAAATTAACTGAATAAGTAAAAGCAAAACAATAGGCAAGTGTATGTTAATAAACTATAATAGTAAAGTAACAGACAAACTAACATTAATAAAACTAAAGCAAAACAACACAGTCAAAAAGCTTAAATTGCTATGTTCTATGAAATTAGCTGGCGTGTGTGTTTCCGGCAAAAATAATGGACGTTACTTAGGGTTAACTTAACATTAATAAACTGTCAAACTAAATTAACACAGCACCCCTACACACGTTACAAAATGCAGCAGCACTATACAAGACATGCACATTATTTAACAGAATGGTGGGGCTCCCGAGTGGCGCATCCACTAAAGGCGCTCTGCATGGAGTGCAGGTTACATCCTATAGGCTGGATGTCGCTGGTTCGAGTCCAGGCTATTCCACTGCCGACCGTGGATGGGAGCTCCCAGGGGTCGGCGCACAACTGGCCGAGTGCCGCCCGGGGGGCCAGGTAATGAGCCCTGGGCTGAGAATCAGAATTTGCTGCCACCATATTTAATTATCTAGTAAGGTCCAGGGAAACTAGGATGGGGGGACGTCATATACTTTCCACAAAATCCATAATAGTATATTTATTTTACACATACAATTCACAAGCAATATTTAGCAATTATCTATTTTTGTTGAGAATATTTCTGAAATAGATCACAAAATATATAAAAAAAGCATAGCCAAACCTAGATAAACACACATTTATGACCAGATTTACAACTCACAAATGAAATTACCCACAAGTTATAATTTAATTCCATCCCTTCCATACAAGCAGTAATAAAATCAGCTACAAGGACAGTTCTGACCTTCATTTAAATATTCCTTCAGAATAAATCTTTTTTTTATTTCGAGTACAGTTACAATACACAATGATAGATTATCCTATAGCCTTACTTATGTATGCAGCAACATTTATTTTGATGAATAAACCTTTAGAAATTTTGATTTGAGTTTAGTCAGTGTGTTTAAGTCTAAAATGATAGATCCTTGTACCTGTCCAAGCCTGTAAACTCTCTATAATGTTGTTTTGGGTCACAGCCATATGCCAATAGTTGTGGTCAGTCTAGTATTTTAGGAAAAATAGAACTAAAAATAGCTCAAACAGTATAACTCCGCTGCTCGCCTGGTGTTCTCTCTGCCTCGCTTCGCCCACGCTACTCCACTACTCCGCTCGCTCCACTGGCTCCCGATCACCGCTCGCATCCAGTTCATGACTCTTGTACTAGCCTACAGATGCCTTGACCAGACTGCACCCAGCTACCTCCAGACCCTCATCTCTCCCTACACCCCCACTCGACCTCTCCGCTCCTCCTGCACTAGAAGACTGGCTGTACCTCCTCTACGTTCCCCTGCCTCCAGAGCCCACTCCTTTTCCACCCTCGCCCCGCAGTGGTGGAATGACCTTCCTACAGATGTCAGGACTGCCCAGTCCCTGACCACTTTCCGGCGCCTCCTCAAGACTCACCTCTTCAGACAGCACCTGTAGAACTCCTCTGTTCTTCGCCTGGGACACTTATCACCCTTCCTTAAATGCGCTTTACTTGCTCTTATCTGCCCCCTATTTTACTGCATTTAATCCGTCAGAGTACTGTAATCTGCCAAGTGTTTAATCTGTAGTATTTTGTATTTAATCATATCCTGATGTAACTACCACTGAGACTTATCTGCTGTATCATTGAATTGTATTTTGTCACACTTGTACTTGCTTGAACCAAAGTCATTGTATTTATCTTGCTCTTAATTGTATTATTACTTGTACTGTGATACTTGAACTGTATTTGCTTTCGATTGTAAGTCGCCCTGGATAAGGGCGTCTGCTAAGAAATAAATAATAATAATAATAATAATAATAATAATAATAATAATAATAATAATAATAATAATAATAATATATCTGATTAGGTAACCCAGAGTATTGTTTCAGCAACCTGGGATTAAATTTGAACTATAGCTGCTTTCTTTAAAAAGCACCTTTAACAAAAACACGATGATTTTATGTAACACAGCATGGAATTCACAACTCTTCAGTTTGCTACAAGTCATTGTTTGTTTTGTTATTTGGAACTATAGTTACTATAAAGTTACTATAAAGATTGCTGCACCATAGTATGACTTAATTTGTGATCTATAATGTGCCGAGGATTTGCAATTCTTCCTCATTGTGGAATCATCAATAGGATCAGAGCTATCCCCCCTCTGCCATATTCCCTGAGCTGCATAAATACTGTTTGTCTCTGTAGTTTTGACCTAGGATTCTAACTGTCTTGGTTGGCTTTGAGGCACCTTACACTGGCATTTACATTCCCAGCCTTAAGCTAGCTCTGACTTTTGTCTTTTTTGAAAAAGTTAAATCGCATCTTTTGACCCCTTGATTTGAACTACTGCTATAAACTTCTGTTTTCTGCTGTTTTAGATTATTCTATCTTATTATATATTCTGTATTCTTCTCATATACAGTGCCTTGCAAAAGTATTCAGACCCCTGACCAATTCTCTCATATTACTGAATTACAAATGGAACATTGAAATTTCATTCTGTTTGATATTTTATTTTAAAACACTGAAACTCAAAATCAATTATTGTAAGGTGACATTGGTTTTATGCTAGGAAATATTTTTAAGAAAAATAAAAAACTGAAATATCTTGCTTGCATAAGTATTCAACCCCTGTGCTGTGGAAGCTCCCAGTTTACACCGATGAAAGAAATTGCCCTAACGAGGACACAATTACCTAAGTATTCAACCCCCACACATTAATATTTGGTAGAGCCACCTTTCGCTGCAATAACAGCTTTAAGTCTTTTGGGGTAAGTATTACCAGCTTTGCACACAGTGTCAGAGTGATTTGGGCCCATTATTCTTGGCAGATTTGCTCCAGGTTGTTCAGGTTGGTTGGACGATGCTTGTGGACCGCAATTTTCAAATAGTGCCACAGATTCTCAATGGGATTGAGATCAGGACTTTGACTGGACCGCTGTAGGACATTCACCTTTTTGTTCTTGAGCCACTCCAATGTTGCTTTGGCCTTGTGCTTGGGATCATTGTCCTGCTGAAAGGTGAATTTCCTCCCAAGCTTCAGTTTTTTAGCGGACTGAAGCAGGTTCTCTTGCAGTATTTCCCTGTATTTTGCTCCATCCATTCTTCCTTCAATTTTAACAAGATGCCCAGTCCCTGCTGATGAGAAGCATCCCCACAGCATGATGCTGCCACCACCATACTTCACTGTAGGGATGGAGTGTCTTGAGGCATGGGCAGTGTTAGGTTTGCGCCACACATAGCGCTTTGAGTTTTGGCCAAAAATCTATCTTGGTCTCATCTGACCACAAAACCTTTTCCCACATCGCAGCTGGGTCACTCTCATGCCTTCTGGCAAACTCCAGACATGCTTTCTGATGGTACTTTTTGAGTAACGGCTTCTTTCTTGCCACCCTCCCATACAGGCCAGTGTTATGCAGAGCTCTTGATATGGTTGACTGGTGCACCATTACTCCACTCCCAGCCACTGAACTCTGTAGCTCATTCAAAGTGATTGTTGGCCTCTTTGTGGCTTCTCTCACAAGTCTCCTTCTTGTTTGAGCGCTGAGTTTTGAGGGACGGCCTTTTCTTGGTAGTGCCAGGGTGGTGTGATGTAGCTTCCACTTCCTGATTATTGATCCACCTGTGCTCACTGGGATATCCAAACACTTGGACATTATTTTGTACCCTTTCCCTAATCCATGCATTTGTATTACTTTATCTCTAACTTCTGTAGAATGCTCTTTGGTCTTCATTTTCCTTCAAATTCACAGCCTGACCAATGATCATTCAACAGTGGGATTTTCATCCAGAAAATGTGACAGCAACTTTAATGGTTCACAGGTGGAGGCCAATGGTAAGGTAATTGTGTCCTTGTTAGGGCAATTTCTTTCATCGGTGTAAACTGGGAGCTTCCACAGCACAGGGGTTGAATACTTATGCAAGCAAGATATTTCAGTTTTTTATTTTTCTTAAAAATGCTTCCCAACATAAAACCAATGTCACCTTACAATAATTGATTTTGAGTTTCAGTGTTTTAAAATAAAATATCAAACAGAACGAAATTTCAAAGTACCATTTGTAATTCAGTAATATGAGAGAATTGGTCAGGGGTCTCAATACTTTTGTATATCAATTCACTAAATATGTGTGCAATTTTTTTATTACAAGCAAAAAGAGTTTTGTAGTCTCAGTTAGTTAGTTAGCTTGAATCAGATCAGCATGTAGTCTTCTTTGTTCAAGACTGAATAGATTCAATTCTTTTAGCCTGTCTGCATACGACATGCCTTTTTAACCCGGGAAAATTCTGGTCACTCTTCTTTGCACTCTTTCTAGAGCAGCAATATCCTTTTTGTAACGAGGTGACCAGAATTGAACACAATATTCTAGATGAGGTCTTACTAATGCATTGTAAAGTTTTAACATTACTTCCCTTGATTTAAATTCAACACTTTTCACAATATATCCGAGCATGTTGTTAGCCTTTTTTATAGCTTCCCCACATTGTCTAAATGAAGTCTTATTATCAAATATCATTATCAAAAATAATGTATTGTTTAATCTCAAACTTGTACATTGTTAATACAACAAAACATGTTAAAATACGCCAAGAGGTTTGTATCTGGCCTACTTTCAGCATGCTTAAAATGATCAAAACTTTAATAACATAATAACTGCATTAAACAAATATGCATTACATGTAGGCCTACCTTAGATTACGTTTTCTATTATTATTATTATTATGTATTAATTCTGAGAGTCACTTTCATCGCTGCCACTTATAAGCAGTTCATTACGCTCAAGCTCCTCCTCATCTTCCTCAGGTTCAATGGCAGTGACAGAGACCTAGCGTTTAATAGAGACCTGGCGTTTATTTACAATATTTGACAGCAGACCTGGTGCTTATTGGAGACAGGCAAGTATTTGAGACCCGGCAATTATTGGAAGTTTTACAGTATCTCAGTCTCCTCACAACCATGTAGAATGGTAAAACTGTTGTATATCATAAAACATACATTCTGAAACTGTTCCTTAAAAAAAAACATGTTTTAAAATATATTTCTGTTATTATACTTATGTAAATTCCGTTTGAGCACTGTGTTTTCTTTTTGTCTATAAATAGACAGATCTGCTTCGTCCCTGAGGATCCTCTTCCAGCAGTTAATTAGTTTTGTCAGTCAACTGTCTCAAATAGGATTATTGTACTGCGGAGTCTGCTTAGAATGAAAGAAAACTGAAAAAGAACGAACAGCTTGAGGTAGCCTGCAGGAATATAAATAATATGAGGACATAAAAGGATTTATGAGCCTTCCTTTAATCTACATATCTGAACAACGCTTAAAGATCAAAGGAGTGTCTATCAGAAGCAATGAAACATGCTTTGGTGTTTTCACAATTTACCTATTATTATATTGTATGAATGACTGGGCAGAAATGTACACTTAACGTAATGTAAATAGACTGCCCTCACATGACAGATTCCTATGTTGTGCAAATAGCGTTCCCAATGATGTCATATTTAAAGGCTGCATCTCCCAGTTGCTTGCCAATTCTATTCACAAGGGGCAAGACAGTGGCTTGGACAGACATTGATAAAGTAGGTGATAAGGAATATAAACCTGTGGACATGTGTTATGGGCTGCATTTTGTCCAAATCCTGTATAATAGTTCACAGTATATGTGTGTGTGTGTGTATGAGATAGTTTAAACCTCTACTATCTTTGCTTTGAATTTGGTTAACGTTTCATGAAATTTTGGACAGTTAGCTAAAAATATTGCCTAATGAGAAATAAATGCAGCAGTGACATATACACAAAAGTTAACATCCATAGTAATTTAACATTTTAGAAGCTATAATATCTAACCAATGGTTATTGTTCAATACTATGCTGTAAAGTACTGACAGACCTTGTAATTAGGATACAATGTTTTTAATGGTATTTATAATGACTTGGAATCTTTTTGCACAACTCAAGTAAGTTATTTAGTGACCCTGTAAAGTATCCCGTGCAGTCTGTATGTATGCAGGAAGTATGCAGTAGCAAAATGTTTTTCTTTATTAACGTCACAAATGCTCCAGTGCTACAAGAAATAAAACAACTATTTACAGCATAGTCCAAAAAAAACAAAAAAAAACCTCAGATAACAAGTGTATTGTTTCCATATGACACAGTATATAGGGCCCCAGCAAAAGTCTGAACAAACCTCTAGCCCTGCCACCCGCAACTGACCCCTCATTCCTCCTATTAAACCCAGGGTGCGTTTTCGCATTTTGACCACAACAGAACCGGGTTAAGCACCCTTTGACCAAGAACCCGTGAAGGTGACGACAACGCAAGAACGGACCCGGTGTCCCAGGAAATAAGTTGATCAAGCTCTAGAATTTAAAGGGGAGGTTCCATTGTTTCTAATGTAAACGAGCCTAGGCTAGGAAATAAGTAGATCGAGCCAGGAAATAAGTTGATCGAGCCCAGGAAATAAGTTGATTGGATATATTAATGAACAATAAATAATTTAAAATCAATTTTGTAAGTATAATTTATATAAATTAGTAGATCTGAGTATATATATATATATATATATGTATATATATACTATATATATATATATATATATATATATATATATTGTAAGACAGTAGGGAGGGGGTTAAATCCTGCAAAAAAACATGTGCGTAGGCACATTTTGTTTGGCCTAATTGTATATTGTCTTATTGTTTAATTAGTTTTGTTAATTGTTTTATTATTAATTATCCCCTGCACCTGGTAGTTATTGTTAGATTACAACCAGGTGCAGGGTATTTAAGGAATGCAGTCATTTGGCTCGGGGCTGCTGAGGAGAAGGAGGCAGAAGGGGTGCTCTGCTTCCAAGCAGTCGTTAAAAGTGTGTACAGTGTAAACCTGTGTGGTTTTGTTGGAGTTGGTGTAGCAGGTAAACGGCTTAGCCATCCTGCCATATAGTTTAGGTTCCTGTGTGTCTAGTTAGTGCTCGTATAGAGCAAGGTGTTTGTTTAGTTTATTTTGTTTTTGTGTGGGGCAATGAACCCAAGTGAGTTGCAACTTGGTTACATATGGTGGCAGCGGTAAGCAAGAGCCCCAAACTCCAGCCCCAATGAGTCCGAACCGTACACCCTGGAAGCATCGGTCTACCATGAGGCAGGGTAAGCAACCGGTGATACCGGAGGGGGGCGAAGAGCAGTCAAGGGCTGTAAAGGGACCTGGGTCGGACTGGGAAGGGGGCTCAAAAGGGTATAATCACAGTAGTTACAGGTGTTATAGGTGTGGAAAAATGGGCCATATTGCGAAAAACTGCCCGAACAATGAGAAAATGGAATGTAACCTAGGAGACCATTTTTGTGGGAGCCCGTATTTGGGCATGGTTAATATAAATGGGGAAAAAGGCTGAGGCTCTCGCTGATTCAGGTAGTGCACTCACATTGGTCGCGCCTGAATTTGTGGCAGATCACTCATTGGATCACGGTCTTAAGACAGGAATCACTTGTATCCACGGGGATGTAAAACACTACCCGACCGCAGTAGTCATGATAAGTTATGGCTCCCGTCAAACGGAATGTTACCTCACCAAGTCATTCTAGGTTGGTACAATTTAACGGGCAATTGGCAAGGCCCGAGGTAGACAATGGGGCCGTTAGTGGCCCTACAGAGAGCATCAATAGCATATTCCCATTACTGACCCAGACCTGTTTATAGAAGGGGGTTGTGTCAAGACCCGGAAAACTCGACGACAATGTCGACAGGAGAAACAAAAGGGTATGAAAGTGTTCCTAGGGGAGTCGGGGAAAGGAGGAAACAAAACTAATTAAACAATAAAACTAAATACAATTAGGCCAAACAAAATGTGCCTACGCACATGTTTTTCTGCAGGGAGGATTTAACCCCCTCCCTGCTGTCTTACTATATATATATCTATATCTATATCTATATATATATATATATTGCAGGTAGGTTTAACCCCACATCATACATGCTGAAATGCAAACCCTATTTTTGTGTAACTTTTTTTTGGCCCTGATGATCGTTGTAAGTTATCATTTACAGTGCATTCATAAGCAAATGCTGCTGGTAAAGCATTTATAGTGTGCAGGCACATCTTTTAAGTGTTTAAACCCAACCCTTAATGTACACTACCACCCAGTCCTTCAGTTGCAATATAAAAACATCTGAAAAAGAATTATTCCTTTAAAGAACAGCACTGCAATTTTACAGAAGGCAAATGCAACAAAATACAATATACATAACTCACTCATTGCATCTACAAGGAAATCTTATACATTTAAATGGAGTTAAATGGCATTGGTTTCAGAGATTAATCAGATATATGTATTACACTTGCAGACACAAGGTCACGTGATTTCTGATTTAGACAAATAGTGACATTTTAAGAGGTTGTATAAGGAAGAGGACTTGATGACACAGCAGGCTTTCCTTAGCTCATTGCCTTTCACTCCTTGAGGCCTTGAATCAAATCCAAACCAAAGCACAAGAAAAATGATGGTCTTCTCTAAACCTACAGTAGTACAATAAAACACACAATTTGGAACAAATTAGCAGAGAATTAGCAGAGCCCAGGTCTGAGCAATAGGAGGTGTTGAGGTCAGGATTAACCCATTAAGTGTCATTGTCCTCATTAGAGGACAAGCTACTTTTTCATTGTTTGGAGCATTTTTAACTTGCATCTACGTTTTATTTACATTTTCTCATTAACTATATTGTTATAAATTACTATAATTTTGTTAACCACAAAATTTAGATCTAAATGTAATGTATCAAATTACATAATATAACTTAGTGTTCTGATATTTTCAAATACGCTTATTTGGTAGTTAATGGGTTAAGATGGACTTGCACAGCTGTCTGGGTAAGTTCTCATGGTGTCTGCCAGCACCATGCATGACTTTAGCACAAATTTAATTAGCACTACATTCACATAATAATAATAATAATAATAATAATAATAATAATAATAATAATAATAATAATAATAATAATAATAATAAACAGCATTATACATGGTTATAATATATGAATATGATATCTTGTAACAATTGTAAGTCGCCCTGGATAAGGGCTTCAGCTAAGAAATAAATAATAATAATAATAATAATAATAATGGTTGGTTAGGGCTGCCAAAACTAAGAGATTGACAGTTGGATGCTTCAATGTACATTATGTTCTACAGGATGCTGACATAACCTATTTTATTATGTATTTACAAATGACCTGGAAAGTAATGTGTGACACCAGACCAGATAGCACTGGAATATGGTGGCGGACTGCACTTGCATAAAAAAATGGTGTTTATGCAGGTCCCTTTGTGTGTTAGTACAGTATAGTAGATAGTAATGTACATGGTAAGGGAAATCGATGTCTGCTCAGAGAAAGCATATTATAACCCCAGTGTTTCAATGTCATTTGTTCTTCTACAACACTCAGACTCCCAGTTCTCCAACACAAAGGGGATACTGTATACCCTTGAAACCATTCAACTTCAACTGCTCTTCTACTGATAGCCAGTGAAAAGGACATGTGTTTCTGCAAATCTACCAAATTATCATGCTTGCGTACCGTATTGCAGTTATATACTATCCATAAACCATTAGTGGTTTGTGTCAACTAAACATTTACTGTATTCTTTTTGGGACAATTTGTTGTAAACCCTGGTATTTATATTTATTTTACATTTTAAAACCAGATGCTCAATCAGCTTTTTTTTTTTTTTTTTTTTTTTTTTATTTATTTATGCTTTTTTTTTTTTGTGTCCAATTATAATTTTCCCCTGATTTTCTCCCAATTTGGAATGCCCAATCGCTTTTCTCCATACTGCAAAAATTCCCCACATGGCTCAGGAGACCCGAAGATTCAGTGGCCATCCTCCAATTATTATTATTATTTATTTCTTAGCAGACGCCCTTATCCAGGGCGACTTAGTCGTAAACAAAAATACATTTCAAGAATCACAGTACAAGTATTAATACAATTAAGAGCAAGATAAAATACAATGACTTTGGTTCTAGCAAGTAAAAGTATATGACAAAATACGATTCAATAACGGAGCAGATAACAGTGTCAGTGATAGTTACATCAAGATATAATTAAATACAAAATACTACAGATTAAATGATACTTGACAGATAACAGTACTCTAAAGTACAGGATTGAATGTAGTAACCAAGCCAGCTTCCCTTTTCATCCAAGAACTAGTATCTCAAAAGCAGATGTCAGCGAGTTACCGACCTCGGGAGGACATAGGCCAGCCCAGCAGGTGTCCGCTCTGAGCTTACTGGGCGCCTGGCCAGCAAGGTTCGCTGTAAAGCGATGAGGAGAAACAGTCCCTGCTGGTTTTACCTATCTAACCAACGGGAGCACCAAAGCCAATTCGACACTCCCTTCAGAGTCCCCAGCGAAGACCGGGTTAGTTCGCACAGCCAGGACGCATACCTGTGCTGTATGGCTCACCCTGCGCACCACGCAGCTGGTGAGCCACTCTGAGAAACCATCAACCAGTTTTTTAACCCATTGGAGTTAAATGCTGCACAAATAGCTGTATATTTAAAAGTAAATATTGTCCGTTCTTTATCTGGTCTTTTGAAAGGAGCGGCAAAAAGATAATGCCCAGGCTTGTATAGAAGCTGTGATAAATTCAAATGTTATTCCAAAATGTAATAAAGATACACAGGATAGATGTCAGTATTTATGAATGTGTGGCCTCGGGTAGACAGTTAATGTGAACAAAATCACCAAATTATAAAGCAAATTGTGAACCCTGCGTCATTTGCATAATGTTCTTCTTTCAAATATGTATATTCATGAAGAAAAGCGACTAGGGATGTGGGTACATTAGCATGCTTTTATCAGTATTTCCCCCCTGCTATTTGAAATTCTTTCAGGGGAGAATATATAATATATTCAAATGTTAGCTATATTTTCATAAAGATCCTAAGCAGAGGGCAAGTTAATGTGATTAATAATTGAATACCAGATGGTTAAAATTATGTTAATTTGTTGAAAGGATTATTCTGCATACCAGCTAAACGTTCTGATTTTAAAAGCAAACTGATATATCAATGGAGACTTGATGGCTTTACCTTGTTGCCATAACCTTCTTTAGAATTTGCCTTCCCCTGCCTGGGTCTGCAGTAGCAACACTGCAGGAAGGTTAGCAGTCAACAGACCGATCGCTCTGTAAGTAAATAATATTTAATTTGTAAAGTGAATGATTGCCAGTTGAGGTTATAATGTGAGCAAGTTGTGTTGGTGTAACAATCTAGCAACTCACACAGGGCACAGCTGACTGGATTTAGAATCATTTGCAACCAATTGTCTACAGCACCCAGCTGTCAACCTGTAGGGTATTATATAAGCACTGACGCTAACCTAGTGCGCCAGCACTTAGTGCCAGCTCACCGAAGGGCATTACCACCAAATGGACGGTAGTCTATACTGTGGTAGTCCACACAAGGACAGGCCAACGCAGACTAGCTGCAAAATCCTTTGTCAAAGCATTGAACTGAAGGCTCCAGTAATCCTCTCTACAAGACGAGGAGCCCCAGTCACGCCACACGACCACCAGGCCCCATCCTGTTTTGTTTTTGAGCCAAAAGCTCCTACCAAGGGAAAAAATATGTCACAATATAAAAGGAGTGCTTAGCTGTCAAGTGGGCAGTAGACTCTTTGAGGTATTATCTTTGAGGAAGGAGGTTTACACTGATTACAGACCATGTCCCATTATAGTGGATGTATCATCAGAAAGACAAGAATGCGGGGCTCCCGAGTGGCGCATCCAGTAAAGGCGTTCCACCTGGAGTGCAGGATGAGCTCTATAGTCTGGACGTCGTGAGTTCGAGTCCAGGCTATTCCACAGCCGACCATGGACGGGAGCTCCCAGGGGGTGGCGCACAATTGTTCTCGGCTCACCGCGCACCAGCGACCCCTCACCGCGCACCAGCGACCCCTGTAGTCTGGCCGGGCGCCTGCGGGCTTGCCTGTAAGCTGCCCGAGAGCTGCGCTGTCCTCCAACGCTGTAGCTCTTGGTTGGCTGCATGGCGAGTCCGCAGTGTGAAAAAAAGCGGTCGGCTGAAAGCACACGCTTCGGAGGACAGTGTGTGTTCGTCTTCGCCCCCCGGGTCAGCGCAGGGATGGTAGCGGTGAGCTGAGCTTAAACAAAAAAAATAATTGGCCATTCTAAATTGGGGGAAAATAATAAAAAAATAATTGGCAACGACTAAATTTATATATAAAAAAAAGACAAGAATGCGAGAATAACCAGATGGTTTTAAACATTACAGCCCTACTGTTTTGACTTAATACACAGAAAAGGTAAAGAACACGTAAATGCTGATTTCTGTCTAGATTTCTGCAGCCAGCAGAAATCTTGTATGTCCGAACCCACCGGATTGTGCAATGGGGGAGGGTATGTGGTGATGTGTATGTACCGAACATTAATCTGGAGGCTTTAGGACCCTGGTGATAAAAATCAAGCTCATCCTATCAACTTAATTTATTAAACGTAAATAAATGAGCAACAAAATAACTGTAGACCGACTGTAAATACGGATCCTTATTTCCATGTTAGCAGCAAGTAACTTATCATATCAAGCAGTTATTTCTGTAAGTTCCCTGTGTCGCATTACTTATGATTAGGTTTGCTACTTTTCGATGTTAATCAGTAAAAAATGAGTTTGACTGAAATAAATTTATATAGGATGAACCTTTGTAAAACCACTCACTATTTTTTATTTTCTTAACAAATAATCATTTGGAAATCATCTCTAGTTTGCGTATAGTTTTTATACTTGCTGTCTGTCCAGTCTCTGTTCCGCTCTGAAAGGCTAGGGGTTGCTGTCAGTCATCTCAGTGGACCATTAGTAGTGTAGTTTCACTGTCACTGGCTTCACCCTGTTCTGACAGATCTCATTGACTAAAGCAGCACTAGAATGCTCTCATTCGTTTAAATGACTGTCAATCATCAAGACCCGCACAGACTTTCTTTTGCCAGCTACAGCGCTTGTCATTCCAAGCGCCTACTTTGAAATGAGCAGGTTAAGGTGTAGGTAAGCTTTTGCTATAGGTATACGGTGACAGTTACTAGTTTGATTTGAAAATGGGGCGCATGAGGAAAACACTTAATGAATATTGTGCACAATACCCTGACCGATGTCTGAAGTCTCCGTGGCAGGACGAAGCGGGCCAGTCTGCCTTGCCTTCTAGTGAATATGAGTCCAGCTGTGCTGAAGCAGGAGAGGGGGAGCTCAGACTCTGAATAATAAGTGCAAGTTAGTTCTGTTTAACTGTTTTGTTCTATGCATATTATTTGTACTCATTTATGCCATAAAAGCCTGTGTAATACAGTTTTATATACTGCATTTTTTACGGCTGATTTGAGACCATTTCTAAATGTGTGTAGGATCTTTATCTTTACAAGGTATAGCTCCGCTGTGACCAAACGTTATTTCACTTAGAATGTTGGCAACCATGGTTTTGTTGCAGTTTGAATATGATAAAGGGGTTTTGCTAAATTAGACGTTTCTCGATGGCATAAGGTTTTTTTTTTTAAAGCATAAATGTAGATTTCACCCATTCTCTGCTTGAATTGAAAAATAAAGATCGAAATAAAATGGTAAATTCTTTCTAAAATAAATGTCGATATTAATCGTCGATTTGGCAGAAAATAAACGATAAATAATAAACGAATAGTAGCAAGCCTACTTATGATAAGCACATACTAATTTATTTATCACCATGGTTTCAATGTGAACTTTCGGCATTATAAATTAAATGCACTTTTTAGACATCAAAACAGTATAAAAACACAAACAGATAAACTCAAAATTAAATTAACACAGTAGTTATTACTTTCCATTCTGTCTACTTTTTGTTGATATATTTGCTTTGAAATAAGCGCTATATATAGCCTTAGATGACTGAAAGGTAGAAACATGTAAAATCATCAAAACATTAACACTACATGTATGCGTAATATGAGTACAGTATTAGTAATAATACTGGCACAAATTCGTAGGTCATTATACTTCAATGCAATATTTTTAAATGATGTACTGTATTTCTTTTTATTAGTCTTAGTTTAAGAAGTTGTATTTAGTAAGTACAAATACATTGCAAGAAATATGTAGCATTTTGTAATGTAATTTCGAAATGAAACCAAGTAGTATTGTGTGACAATCTAGCTGTATTTATTTATTTTAGTTTAAAATAAGGGTTTGTATGGTAAGGTGTACTGTAATAATTGAAAGTTATTGTATGTATTGTATTTGAATTAATTGTGCAGGTATTTGCAAACTGAGGGAATCCAGTTACAAATAAAAGCATAGGCATCTTTCTGTGCCATTTGTCATTCAAACAGAAGTTGTAAGCGTAATATTATGAGAAAAATAACCAGAGCTTGCTGATGTTCAGTGCCTTCTATACTTTCTTGTGCGTGGCAAAGGAAACATGTGCTAACATGAGAGGATCCAAAAGTAAAATATCATGAGCTGTGACAACACATTACATTTTTGGTGGATTGCAGTTCATTTTCAGGAAGGCATGTGCAGATAAGCTATATCATTTTTTTTTGTATCAGAAAGCATATACTGCACCTACCCTAATCTCTCACTCACATCCAGCACCTGTGTGTGCAATTATTATTATTTTTAAAACTGACATCTCGATATTTTGGACAACCTGCCTGTCTCCAGACATGTTCCGTAGACATAACGTGACGCTGTAAACAGACGGTGTATGCCATTGATGTCTTAAGTAGGGGACACGGATCATTTGTATACCTGTAACAATTCATTAGATAAAATCTCTTGGTAACAATCTGTGATGGTAAATCACATCTAAACCCATTACTGGCTGGTAAAAACAACCCACAATACATTTGTATAGCGTCTCATCCAAACAACTGCCACAGTCAGACCATTTAAACAGTATACACATAATACAAAAACAGCATTTTTAAAGTTACATTAAAACCCACTAAGATAAGAAAGCCATTTTATAAAAGTGCGTTTTTAGTCTTGACTTGTAAACTGTAACGATCCCAGCTTCCCTGACAAATGAAGGCCGAGCATTCCATAATTTAGGAGCTCTACAGAAAAAGCCCTACCTCCCGTGTTGCTTTTGTTGACCCTAGGAATAACCAGCAGCCCTGCATCCTGTGATCTCAGAGTGCAGTTTGGAAGATACAGGGTCAGTAACTCCTGCAAATTACTAGGTGCTAGTCCATTCAGGGCCTTGTAAATTAACAGCACAATCTTAAAATCAATTCTATACTGCACAGGGAGCCAATATAAAAAGGCGAAAACAGGGGTAATATGTTCACTTTTCCTGGTTTTAGTCAGAATTCTAGCTGCGGTATTCTGAACAAGCTGTACCAGAAAAAAGTGCATTACAATAATCAATTCTAGATGAAACAAAGGCATGCATTAGTCTCTCAGCATCAGATATGGAAATAATTGGTCTAAGTTTGGTTATATTTTTCAAATGTTAAAAAGGTACTTTAGTAACTTCCCTAATATGAGTCTCAAATGGTAGATCAGGATCAAAGATGACCCCCAAATTCTTAATTTCTAGTTTAAGTAAGACTGCAAGGGTTGAGCTCATGTAATCCCACATTTCCTTTAAGTTGGTTCTGTGATCCCACTAGCATAACCTCTATTTTATCTGAATTCAACATTAGAAAATTCTGTGACATCCAATGCTTGATGTCTGTAAGGCAAGTAGCTAATAACACCCAGGCAGAAGAAATTCTTGGTTTTAGGGACAAATGTAGCTGGGTATCATCTGCATAGCAATGGAAGTTCACTCCGTGTCTGCGTATAATGTCACCTAACGGTAGCATATATAATGAAAACAACAAAGGACCTAGAATGGAGCCCAGTGGAACACCAGACAACTTCCAATCATGCCGATTTTACCTCCACAATAGAGACACCTATTAGACAGATAAGATTTGAACCAGGATAGGACAAGGCCAGACAGTCCTACTGTGCTTTCAAGACAATTCCGTAGGATGGAATGGTCTACAGTATCAAAGGCAGCACTTAGATCAAGAAGAATTAATACTGATGGAAAGCCAGAGTCAGTTAATCAGCAGGTCATTCACAACTCTGCAAGGGCTGTCTCGGTGTTATGTGCAGCAAGAAAACTAGACTGAAACATCTCGAATATAAGTGTTAGAAATGTTTGTAACTGAATTGCAACAACTCTTTTAGAACCCTATCTAAGAATGATAGGTTGGAGATTGGCCTGTAGTTATTCAGGACTTTAGGGTGTAGCTTCAGAGTGGGTCATAATATCATTCTGTGTATGAAATTAACAGAATTGAATTATACAAAGGGGGGTCTTAACCCTTTGCGGTCCTATGTCGGACCTGGTCCGACATTGCAATTATTCCCATCCGGGCCAATGTCGTTAGCATATGTGAAAGCTATAGCGAACGAAAGGATGGGGCGGGGCTGGAGATGCCTAGTGAGTGCTTTGTTGATATGCAGGGCCTTTTAAACTCGTTTGACTGTGGAAAAAAAATACTTTTAAACCGCGCGTCTAAAATTAACTGCACGTGTGAAAATAAATTGGACCTGACGCGCCTGACACGCACTTAATAAATGAACTGCAAAGGGTTAAGCCATTCTCTGTGTCTACTTCATTTCTGCTCACAAACTCCCCCACTGACAAAGAATGCTTTTAGAAAGAGTCGTAAACTAACTGCTAGACAAATGTTTATTAATCATTTAGGCGTCAGCAGTATCTTGCAGAAGGCATGCCAGACAGTTTTGAGTATGCTTGACACCTTGGACAAAGAACAGTACCCCTCATAAATAGAGCCGACACGGGTCGAAACCACAGACCAATTGAGAACAATGGGCTGTCTCTGAACAAGAACAACCAATGAGAAACACCCCACGTGGACTCGGGCACAGCCCAAAATAACCAATCACAGGGTGGAAGTCAGGACAACAAAACCAGCCACGCGACTTTCAGAAACGCTTGAGTTTGCCCATGAGAGAGCTGGAGTTTGCCCTATGCGAGAGCATCCCATATGAGCTTTCCATGCTTGCTTCCCATACGAGCTTCCCATGAGCTCCTCACATTAGAAGTGTGCCCCACAGAAGGAACAGCACTCCAGGCAAGAGAAAGAAGTGAGCTCCACCCGCTAGAAGTGGCTTGGAGTTCAGAGGAACGAAATGGAAGCTAAACTGCTCTGAATAAAGTTTCTGAATCATGGGAGCATAAGTGCTCAAATTCACGGAAGGAAAGGAAGAAACAATGTTCTTAAGAGTGGCTAAAATCAGCTTTGAAGAGAGCCATAGCTCTTTGCCCTATAAGAGTCTGAAACAATAAATGGAAGCATAGCCAGCAGCTGGGCCTAAGGTCATGTACTAGCCGTACAGAAGAATTGGAACAAGAACACTTCTGTGAACTACATAACTCTTCAATTGCAATGCATTATCTGATCTGACTTATGTCTGATCAACTGAACTATTTCCAGTTGGAAAACTGCCAACAACAACTATAATGCTGCAAGACTTGGAGATCAACAAGCTGATCTCCATTTGAAAATAACTATTTGTTTATTGCAGTCCAGTGTTCATCAACACAGATTGACTTCTTTATATGGAAATCGATAAGTATTCAACATATCTAATATAGTAACTGTAGTAAATGCTATCAAGTTAGTTGATAAACTGTCCTAGGAATAGAATATAACTTCCTGTGAGTGTGTAAGAAATGTATTTTGTTTGTTGAAATGTGCAACTCAAAAGAGTTGCCTCGTAAATGCAGAGAATTTGATCATTGCCCCATTTCTGAGTTAATTTGAATATATAATAATCAACTGAGGTTGATAACATATTAGTTTGGTACATCACATCTAAACTAAATTAACACAGTAAAACAAATTTGCTAAATTAGGTACTCGAATGTTGGATTCCGTTCTGAATGGGAAGTTGAATTAATTCTCATGCATATTGACATGATCAATTACACCGAGAAACGGGTATTGGAAATACTAATGCAAAGTAGACACTTTGTGTGACGAGCCATATTTAATATTAGTATATTAACCATGTATGCTAATGATGTTATGGTCGTTGTAATCGTTTGACTATGGAATCAATGAACTGTATACTTGACGCATATCTCTAACCAACAGCCTTTCCTTTCTGTAGGGGTGCACCCCTTTTTATTCTTAAATAAACTATTGTTTTATATTTCTGGTTGTGTGAATGTTGGTTATTGTCTAAGGTAATCCGAGTTCTACATGATCCCACCAAACTATTATGGTATGTCTCAGTTATTAACATTTAGATGTTCTTAAACAGGGCGCCTAGAGACTAATTTATATTTAAATAAATTGTATACCTAATTCACTGCAGAGTCCAAATTGTGTTTCTTAAGCATTGGCTTTACCACAGCTACCTTAAGTGCTGAGGGAACTATACCAGAGGAAAGTGAACCATTTATAAATTTTAAAATGTGGGTATTAATAACACCAAGAACATCATTTAATAGTTTTGTAGGAATAGGATCAAGAGAGCATGTAGTAGCTCTCATATGTTGAATTAGCTCTGTCAGTTCCTGTAAGGTAATCAAAGAAGAAGCTCCCATAGTAGCCTTAATAGGTGTAGTTGGTAAAATTCTGCCAGAGTCCTCCTTAATAGAAGGTGTCTGTGGAATCTCATTTCTGATGTCTAGTATTTTATTTTTAAAGAAATGTAAGAAGTCATTGCAGCTTTGAGAGGAGCCAATGTCAAGGGTAGAACTATTAGGGGAAGGATTAATGAATTTGTCTAGGGTTGCAAAAATAAATCTAGGATTATTTTTATTTGTTTAAATTAAATTAGAATATGATGATCTAGCCAACGCCAGAGCCTTCCTATATTTAACCAGGTGGCCCTTCCATGCGATGTAATGAACATGCAATTTAGATTCCCGCCATCTCCGTTCTATTTTAACGACGCTCATATTTCATAGGGAATATAGGAATTTGACGAAGGTTACTGTAGCATACACCTCTGTGTTTACTCAGCAGGAATGGCAGGATACTTTAACCTGAATTTGACACGCCTCTTTAGATTCCCTCCCCTCCCCAGTTCCTAGTTTAAATACCTTGCTAGGTGGTGTTCGATATTATCAGCTAGCCTGCTTGCCCCTGACCTATTTAGGTGCAGTCCATCTTTCCTATAATATCTATTTCTTTTCCAAAAGCAATCCCAGTTGTTTATAAATCCCAGCCCTTCTTGCACACACCAACCAGCCAGCCAAGTATTTAAGGCCCTAATTCTACTTAATACTTCATCCCACCAACAACAGGTAGTAGACCTGAGAGAATAATTCTGCATCCTAATGTTTTCAGCTGTCTTGTTAATGATTTAAAATCCTCTTTCAGAATCTTAGATTTTCTGTTACTTATGTCATTGGTGTCCCACAGGGATCAGTATTAGGTCCTCTGCTATTCCTAATTTACATTAATGATTTAGATTCTGGTATAGTAAGCAAACTTGTTAAATTTGCAGATGACACAAAAATAGGAGGAGTGGCAAACACTGTTGCAGCAGCAAAGGTCATTCAAAATGATCTAGACAGCATTCAGAACTGGGCAGACACATGGCAAATTACATTTAATACAGAAAAGTGTAAGGTACTGCACGCAGGCAATAAAAATGTGCATTATAAATATCGTATGGGAGATACTGAAATTGAAGAAGGGAACTATGAAAATGACCTAGGAGTTTACGTTGACTCGGAAATGTCTTCATCTAGACAATGTGGGGAAGCTATAAAAAAGGCCAACAAGATGCTCAGATATATTGTGAGAAGTGTTGAATTTAAATCAAGGGAAGTAATGTTAAAACTCTACAATGCATTAGTAAGACCTCACCTAGAATATTGTGTTCAGTTCTGGTCACCTCGTTACAAAAAGGATATTGCTGCTCTAGAAAGAGTGCAAAGAAGAGAGACCAGAATTATCCCGGGTTTAAAAGGCATGTGTGGTGTAGTGGTTAGGGCTCTGGACTCTTGACCGGAGGGTCGTGGGTTCAATCCCAGCTGGGGGATACTGCTGCTGTACCCTTGAGCAAGGTACTTTACCTAGATTGCTCTAGTAAAAACCCAACTGTATAAATGGGTAATTGTATGTAAAAAATAATGTGATATCTTGTAACAATTGTAAGTCGCCCTGGATAAGGGCGTCTGCTAAGAAATAAATAAATGTCGTATGCAGACAGGCTCAAAGAATTGAATCTGTTCTGTCTGGAACCAAGAAGACTACGCAGTGATCTGATTCAAGCATTCAAAATTCTAAAAGGTATTGACAATGTTGACCCAGGGGACTTTTTCGACCTGAAAAAAGAAACAAGGATCAGTGGTCACAAATGGAGATTAGATAAAGGGGCATTCAGAACAGAAAATAGGAGGCACTTTTTTACACAGAGAATTGTGAGGGTCTGGAACCAACTCCTCAGTAATGTTGTTGAAGCTGACACCCTGGGATCCTTCAATAAGCTGCTTGATGAGATCCTGGGATCAATCAGCTACTAACAACCAAACGACCAAGATGGGCCGAATGGCCTCCTCTCGTTTGTAAACTTTATGTTCTTATTTGTACCAGCATGTACAATGACCACAGACTCTTTTTTGTGATTTAATAATCTGTGCACTCTTAAATCAATATCCTTTACTTTTGCTCCAGGAAGGCAGGTAACAACCCTAGTTACAGGATCTTTACGGCTAAAATCACTGTTGACATAGCGTAGAATTGAATCACCTAGTCACACACCCACCCCTATTTTCATCCAGCAGTAGGTTGGCATTGCTCAGTGCTTGCAATCTATTAGCTAGATCAATCTCCTCTCTATGCTGACTGCTCGGTGTCGTCCTCCTCTTCGTACTTTTTCTAACCCAGTCCCCACTCACTTCCTGCCTTTCATCCATATTTACCTCCTCAGGTCCCTCTACACATACAGTTCCACTGTCATGCTGTGGCACTGAAACGTCAAATGGAGCAAGCTCATTTATAAAGTTAAAATCAGAGTCGTTTTTAGTCTTACCTTCAGTATCCAAAACTAACCAAGTGTTCATTAATTCATTTTGTTAAAACTATTTTTAATGAACTGCTTATTTTAATTTATGCTTCTAAGTATTCCAATTTGTTTTTAAAGTCCGACATCCTTCTGCATTAAAGAATACGTGACGGAGCACTTATTGCAAATAAAGTCTTCCTTAAATTCAGATGTGTTGACCACCATATACATTTCACATGAGATACAGATCAAAGCAAGCATTTCGGAATCCATAGTGTGCGGAAGACAATAAATAAATAGGATTTACAATAATTTAACAAGGAAGAGATCAGATAAAAAACTGATGAGAACTGAGTAAAAGCAAAAGGTAAAATTATAGCATAAGATACAAGTGACTTACCCCTGTTCTGGACCCAACACAGTTCTGCTCAACCAGCAGCCTCTTGCAGGTTAATAGGACTGGTGAAGGTCTTAGAATCTGGTGACTAGCAAGCAATACATATATATATATATATATATATATATATATATATATATATATATATATATATATATATATATATATTCATGGTTAATAAGCTAAGTAAAATTCATTTACCAATCACAATAAAGCCTCAATGGAAATCTTCAGTAAATCACAGGTTAAGAGTGATCTCTGCCTGTTCTGTACTCTAACTGTACTTAGACTGCCCGTTCATTTTTTTTAATGGCTGGAAATTATCGCCATCTTTTATGAATATGGACTGTAGTATTTTCCTACTGTTATGATGGGTTTGTTTTATTTTATTTTTAAAATCTCAAAACCAAATGATGCAATTTCCATTATTCAACAATTCACTCATAATCGCGCATAGCAGGCCTACACCATTGCTTCAGCAGGAGTCTTGTCTCTCTGGGATCCTCCAATTAAAACCCATGGTTATATCATGTGATCTGCTACTGCTAGTACTGTGGTTAATAGCAGATAGGATTTTAAAATTGAGACTTACCTCCTCTAAGCAGCCAGAACGATTTTGAATGTAACCCCGGTTCCCTGAAAGAGAAGACGACCAAAAAACAATACTTTTGGAATATGCCTGCCACAGGTCAGGTATTTACTAAGCATTTTATGTCAGAGCTACCGATTAGCCCCTCCAGGGAGTGACGTCCTTGGTCCCACCTACCGAGGGAATAAGTAGACACTCCATGGACATCACGTTCTCTTTTGCATCGAACCCGCAAATGCGAGTGCTGCGACCTCGCAAGGTTTGTTGGTCGTCTTCTCTTTCAGGGAACAGGGGTTACATCCATAACCTATTGTTCCCTGTCAATTCGAAGACGACCAACAACCAATACTTTTGGGAAAGTATGTCAAAGCCGTCGTGAGGGAGCGTGAGCGGACAGCAGATGAGGGACGTCTCGCTACCACCAAACTAATCTTTGTGGCGTGAGAATGCAACCTCAAAGACTCTTGTGCCTAATGAAGGCATAGAGGAATCTACCACATTGAGTCGGTAGAACCTTGTGAAAGTATGCAGAGTAGCCCAGCTAGCTGCTATGGAATGTACAGGCTCAAACAGGGCCTTAGTGAGAGCCTCCAATACCACGTCTAGACTCCATTCAGGGAGGAGCACCAGAGCGCCCTTTAGAAAATGGGTCACTAGTATATAAGCGCCCAGGGACACTTAAGAGTCAATGGGGACATGGCATGCGGATATGGCTGCTAGGTACACTTTCAGCGTAGAGGGGGATCTACCCTCCTCTAGCAAGTCTTACAGAAACTGTAAGATGATTGCTATAGGGCAATAAACAACAACCTTGTGAAGGGGGCTGTAACATTCTGCAGTGTACCGACAACTGCGTCTGGGAGCCCTATGCAGACAGATGGTCCCATTCAGGGGCCAGACCCACAGTTGGAGTCTGCTTGATTCTGGGTGCCAGAGAGTGCCTCTCGTCTGACTGAGGAGATCCATGCACAGCGGGATCTCCCAGGGCTAGCCTTGCAGTAGCTGGCAAAGGTTTGCAAACCAGATTCTCCTGGGCCATCTGGGGGCCACCAGGAGAACTATTGCCTCTTCTCTCCGAACTTTCTCTAGGAAGGCCGGGAGCAACGGTATTGGCAGGAATGCATACAAACGTGCCCTGGGCCACTCGTGGGCTAGGATGTCGATGCCTAGTGGAGCGCTGCAGTGGTGGAGGGAGGACCATAGGGGGCAGTGAATCATCTCTGCCTTGGCAAAAAGATCGACTTGGGCCCTCCCAAACTGTTCCCAAATGTGCTGTACCACCTGAGGGTGGAGTCGCCATTCTGACGGGTGAGGACCCTCCCTTGAGAGGAGGTCCGCTGCCCAATTCACCCAGAGGGATAGCAGGTTCCTTTTTTCCCAGGTCAAAAGCCGAAAGGCTATGCGGTGCAACCCCGGGGACTGCAGTCCTCCCTGGCGGTTGACATACGCTACTACAGACATGTTGTCCATGCAGACATGTCTCTTCTGGAGCACTGGGAAGAAATCCTGGAGAGCGAGGTGAACCACTTGCAATTCCAGCGCATTTATGTGCAGGGATGTCCAGTGACCCGACCAGGACCCGCGGACCCTTTGCCTGCCCAGACCGCACCCCAGCCCGAGTTGGATGCGTCTGTCATCACCACCTGATGGCTGTGGATCACTCCCATCCTTACACCTTCGCGCAAGTGAGAGGCTTGCCTCCACCAGTGCAGGGCTTCCCAGCACACGCGAGACATGGTCAGCCGACGGTGTCTGTCGCGTTTGGGGTGTAGCCGGAAGGCATTGAGCCACGTTTTGAATCGGGCGCATGTGGAGTAACCCTAGTTGGATGGCTGATGAAGCTGCGGCCATCAGACCCAATAGTTTCTGGCACAACACCAATTGTACTGTAGATCCCTGTTGAAACAGGGTTAGACAGTTGTGAATTGTGGCCACGCTGTCATCCGACAGGTAGGCTTACATTGTAAGGGAATCCAGCTGGAGACCCAAGTAAACCGTACTTTGCACTGGTATTAATTGGCTTTTGGCCTCGTTGAGGGTGAGACCCAGTCTCTACCAATGCGCTGTCACAATCACCGTGTGGGCCACTGCTCCTTCCTGTGACTGGGAACAAATCAACCAGTCGTCCAGGTAGTTTAACACCCTAATTCCTTGCAGACGCAAGGGGGCTAGTATGACATCCACCCACTTTGAGAACGTGCGGTGGGCTAAGGAGGGGCCCAATGGCAGCATAGATATTTCCTATGCATGGGATGAATAGGGATGTGAAAAGATGTGTCCTTTAAGTCCACAGTGGTAAACCAGTCGTCCGGCCAGACAGACTGGAGGATGTGGCGATGTGTGACCATGTGTGATTATTTTGTTTCAATAATTGCCATGTTATGATTGTGATCAGCCACTCAAGGGGGTGCATTGTTGTGAATAATCACACTTTCGAAATGTTTTATTTTGTTTATATGTTTTGTCATTTGGAATAGAACTGTTAAATGAAAAGTTTTGAAAATAGCTTTGTGCTACAGAGTGACAATTAATGACAGTCTTTTAACTACATTGTTAGCTTTAGTCCATTAGGCTTATAATCTATGGTGAAAAATCAATGTTTTGTAGAAGCAGCAGTGCATTTGAATTGAACAGTTTGGGAAGACAGACACATGAAATGAAAAGCTGTTTACAGTATACTGCACACCACAAAGCTGCCAGCTATGGCACAATCTTCTTTAGCCTCATAATCAACTAACATCACTTCCTACTAGTTCAATAATAAGTTCATGAGGGTTGCACACTGCCATAAAAAGTCAAATATTATATTTAAGTGAGAATACTGGGAAGATAAAGTGCCTCTGTTTATCAATCTGACCAACAGTCTCATATCAGATGTTACTGGCATCAAAATAACTAATATCCAGCGATTCATTTTCATTATTTAAAAAATATGTGAAAACAAACTTTACATTGCAGTAAACTTTCTTTGCACAGTTGGTCCCTTATTAATACTCATTAACCCTTAGCCTAGAAGGCTTCCAAAATGATTGAGGATCTGTACCCTAAAGAATTATGCTTACTGTATTTAAAACAGGGCTAATCCATCCATGAATTAGAAAAATTACCTTGTGCATTTTAATTGCTAAACTGGTTCTGTAGCAGGTACTTAAACTAATAACAGTATACTATAATTTAAATAGCATTCTGAAGAAGGAAATATTCAGTGTACCATAAAAAGAAATAGGACAGTCTTGTATTCTTTATTTAAACCAATTGTTTATACTGGGAAAAGTAGAAGGGCAGTATTTTTGGTGCCAGCAACCCCATAATCTCTGAGGCTGTGTGGTCTAGTGGTTAAAGAAAAGGGCTTGTAACCAGGAGGTCCCTGATTCAAATCCCACCTCAGCCACTGACTCATTGTGTGACCCTGAGCAAGTCACTTAACCTCCTTGTGCTCCGTCTTTCGGGTGAGACGTTGTTGTAAGTGACTCTGCAGCTGATGCATAAGTCGCCTTGGATAAAGGTGTCTGTTAAATAAACAAATAATAAATAAACAAATAGACATCCAGGTGTTCTCACTTCATTTAGCTGTACTTCAGAAATGGTTCATAAAAGGTTGTGATTCACAGTTTCTTATTTTTGAAAGTATTGATACAATTATAGTGCCATGTGATAGAGTCCTGGTATACTTGCCTCAGGCAGCCGAGGAGAACACAGAAGAGGTAGAGAGACTGACGTTGATACGCCGACACAGGCGTACAGGATTTAATCAATAAACATAAACAAAAAGTAAACAATAATGTCATGTGACGCTACCAGCGATGGTAGCGCACAGAGGACGATACATGACTGTACAAACTCAAAATAAAACACAATACAACAAACTATAAATCAAAGCTGCTGTGAAAACGGCAGGCCTTGCAGCAGCCCCGATCACAGTGATCTCTATGTTTTTATACTGACGCTCCACTGAGACACGCCCACCTGCCTGCTGGAACAGCTCATTGCTTTCAGCTGCACGCAGACAGGTAATCGTCCACAGCAGAGAACCACAGCAGTTAAACAGTTAATTAAATCAATCTATTTACATCAGTAACTCAAAAACATACAACAAAACTACATATTTCCCATGTGTAGGGCTTCCGCCCTGCCACATGCCAGTATCTATACGACCGGCAGTATGCTACTAAAAGTAGGTTGACGACTCTTCTGAAGGCTAGGCATTGTTACACACAGGAGTTGGTAAGGTCAACATTTTGATAGGTTCATCTTGTCCGCCATCTTTGCTGGTATCTTGGCCAAGTTATCATACTTTGCACATGCCCAGTGGTTATCTTGCTGTAGTAAAGATGGCAAGAACAGATAGAATGTCGCTTAAGATTTGTGGGAAGAAAAGTTGTGGGGAGCTGGAGTTGGGTCAAGAACTAGTGACTACAGATGACATGAACTAAACAAGAGCACTATCTAGTTGCACAGCCTCTTTGGGCTTATCCATGTTAGATTATATTATTTACATTTCCAGGCTGGCATAAATTATCAGTCTGTATTTTAAGGGCACACTGCAGACAATTAGTGGCATTTCAGTATTTATTAACCACTTCAACTCCAGATGTAAAAATGAAACCTCTTACCAGGTACCAGGTTTTGAAAATAATAATAATAATGTTTTCAAACCTGTAATTGCTATAAAATGTTAACATGTGATGAATAAAACACAAATGACCTAAACTGAGTTTTTCATTAACCCTTTATGCTGCTGTGTACTACATAACCATATTCAATACAGAGATAAAAATACGTTTTCTTTTTTGAACAATGAAAACAAAATGCTACTAGTAACACTAATAACAATAATAATCAGTAAACAGTAATTATCAAATAAAAATCAAACAACATAAATATCATTGTGATTCTTGAAATTAATTTTTGTTTACGACTGTAAGTCGCCCTGGATAAGGACGTCTGCTAAGAAATAAATAAATAATAATAATCTGTGCCGTTTAATGTTCAATACAACAGACCCCGGGGTTGCCTTCGCAACCGCTGCACATTTTTCTTGTCTTTTCTTTTGTTTTCATTTTCGTAGCAGATCCTGCACCTTTGTTGCAGTCTCTGCTTCCCTTGTGTTGTTTGTACTGTTCTTGGCTCCACATCCCCTTCATTATCATCGCTGAGTGATAAGTCAGCATCACTGTCGCTGGTATTGAAATCCTTCGACCCAACTTCACTCCTGTTGCTTATTATAGAAGGACCACGTATGCTGCCATGTTTAGCTTTCGCTAAAAACTATATAAACTACAACTAAACAAGTAAAACTAATAATAAAACCAAAAATAATCATTTAAAACTCTCTCTCTCTCTCTCTCTCTCTCTCTCTATATATATATATATATATATATATATATATATATATATATATATATATATATATATATATAGTAACAGCAGCGAGGGTATGTAAGACAGCAGGGAGGGGGTTAAAGCCTCCCTGAAGAGAAACATGTGTGGAATGCACATTTGTTTAATTTAATTGTATTTGCTTTATTGTTTGATTGTGTTGCTTTATTGTTTAATTTAATTTGTTAATTGTTTTATTATTAATTATCCCCTGCATCTGGTAATTGTTGTTAAATCAGAACCAGGTGCAGGGTATTTAAAGAGGGCAGTCAGTTTGCTCGGGGCTGCTGAGGAGAAGGAGGCAGATGAGGTGCTCTGCTTCCGAGCATTCGAGAGAGAAAAAGAGTGTGCAATTTAAACCTGTGTGGTTTGTGTAAAGTGGTTTGTATTACAGGTAAACGGCTTAGCCATCGTGTGAGGTAGTCAGGGAGTTACCTGTGTAGTCAGCGCTCCAAAACGGAGTTAGGTGTTTATTTTGTGTTTTGTTCTGTTTTGTTTCGTGTTTATTAAAAATAGTGCAACCGCGCTGTAAAAAAAATCCATTCCTGTGTGTGTGTTGGGTCCGTTTTTAAAGGGGCAACGAACCCATGTGTGGGCGCCCCTAAAGACCCAAGTATGGATTTGGAGGAATTGATCGCACAGATCAACAAGAATGCCGCTGCTCAGAAAGAGCAACTGGAGAGATGGGAGAGAGAGCTGGGGTTGGCCCTGCTGAAGAGACAGAAGCGGGAGCCGACCGAACTGGAGCTGTTGCTCCAGAAGTGGGAGCAGGCAAAGGTAGCTCCGCAGTCTCCCGAGCCAGAGGGGGAGGAGCTGCTGCCGCCAGAGCCAGAAGAGCCACCGCTTCCGGAGCCCAGAGGGGAGGAGTCGCCGCTTCCGGAGCCCAGAGGGGAGGAGCTGTCGCCGCCCGAGCCAGAGGGGGAGGAGCTGCTGTGGCCCAAGTTAGAGGGGAAGAAGGTGAAGAGCCCGCATCCACCACAGCCCCGACCACCACCCCTGCAGTCCAGTCCGGCACCGCTGGATGCGGTCCCTCACCCCTGCCGGTTTGCCTGGACCTCCCTTCACTAGACCTGGAGCCCAGGAGTCTGCAGAACTGGTCACAGTTCTCCACCTGGTTCCGTGCTCCACTGCCCCCGAGCACCAAGACGTCGCTGCGCTGCTCCCATACGTCGCTTACACTCCCCCTGGTCACTGCTTCGCTCCCCCTGGGTGATCGGATGTCGCTGCACCGGGCCCCAGGTGCAGACCTCTGCCCGTTGTTGCAGCCTCCAGTGCCCCGGTTGTTGCTCCGATCCCTTGTCACCGGTGCGCGGTCCCTACCTGGCTGGGCCGGGACGTGGACTGATCCACCCTCAAGTCCGCCCGTGGAAGAGGACGAAAAGGGACATTGGTGGACTCAAGGGTGGGTGGTTGTGTTTTAGGGGAGGAGGTGGCCTTGGAATGGCCGTCAGTGTTGCACACTTGGGGGGGGGGGGGATGTGTAACAGCAGCGAGGGTATGTAAGACAGCAGGGAGGGGGTTAAAGCCTCCTTGAAGAAAAACATGTGTGGAATGCACATTTGTTTAATTTAATTGTATTTGCTTTATTGTTTGATTGTGTTGCTTTATTGTTTAATTTAATTTGTTAATTGTTTTATTATTAATTATCCCCTGCATCTGGTAATTATTGTTAAATCAGAACCAGGTGCAGGGTATTTAAAGAGGGCAGTCAGTTTGCTCTGGGCTGCTGAGGAGAAGGAGGGAGATGAGGTGCTCTGCTTCCAAGCAGTCGAGAGAGAAAGAGTGTGCAATTTAAACCTGTGTGGTTTGTGTAAAGTGGTTTGTATTACAGGTAAACGGCTTAGCCGTCCTGTGAGGTAGTCAGGGAGTTACCTGTGTAGTCAGCGCTCCAAAACGAAGGTAGGTGTTTATTTTTTGTTTTGTTCTGTTTTGTTTCGTGTTTATAAAAATAGCGCAACCGGGTCAGTTTTTAAAGGGGCAACGAACCTGTGTGGCAGTGGTCCTTTTACAATATATATATATAGTGTATATATATATATATATATATATATATATATATATATATAGTATATATATATATATATATATATATATATATATATATATATATATATATACATACAGTACTGTGCAAAAGTTTTAGGCAGGTGTGAAAAAATGCTGTAAAGTAAGAATGCTTTCAAAAATAGACACGTTAATAGATTATATTTATCAATTAACTAAATGCAAAGTGAGTGAACAGAAGAAAAATCTAAACCAAATCCATATTTGGTGTGACCACCCTTTGCCTTCAAAACAGCATCAATTCTTCTAGGTACACTTGCACAAAGTCAGGGATTTTGTAGGCATATAGTCAGGTGTATGATTAAACAATTATACCAAACAGGTGCTAATGATCATCAATTCAATATGTAGGTTGAAACACAATCATTAACTGAAACAGAAACAGCTGTGTAGGAGGAATAAAACTGGGTGAGGAACAGCCAAACTCAGCTAACAAGGTGAGGTTGCTGAAGACAGTTTACTGTCAAAAGTCATACACCATGGCAAGACTGAGCACAGCAACAAGACACAAGGTAGTTATACTGCATCAGCAAGGTCTCTCCCAGGCAGAAATTTCAAGGCAGACAGGGGTTTCCAGATGTGCTGTCCAAGCTCTTTTGAAAAAGCACAAAGAAACGGGCAACGTTGAGGACCGTAGACGCAGTGTAGATTTTTCTTCTGTTCACTCACTTTGCATTTTGTTAATTGATAAATATAAACTATTAACATGTCTATTTTTGAAAGCATTCTTACTTTACAGCATTTTTTCACACCTGCCTAAAACTTTTGCACAGTACTGTATATACTTGTAAAAGTTGAATGGCTTCCCGCAATATATCTCAGTCTTCTAAACGCCCACAGTTAGATTGGAATCGCTACATGACACGCAATTGGATACAAATGTCACCTGACCCTCCCCCGACTTTCACTGCACATGCCACAGTACTAGCATTGCCTTAGAGAATGAAACCTGAAATGCTAGACTGAGAAACCGATCACAGAATAGAATGGGAATTTGATGTACGCAGGTACGGCATGGTACTGTAAGTGGGTTTTCATTTGATATACGTGTGTACGTCATGGTGTTGAAGTGGTTAATCAAACTTTACTAAAACAAAGACTGTCATATGTAATACAGGTATTCCAGATTAAAAAAAAATAAAACACATAGAAAACCTTATATTTAATGTTAATGATACAGAGTGAAGAAACTTTTATTTCTGGAGATCTTTACATGTTATTTCTGTATGACATTTGCATATAAGGCGGCAAAATCATAAAACCCCCAACCCCAACAGAAGCTGTCTGGGTATATTAAGATATTGTTCAATTGTATTTGAGACATGAGAGGCTATGTTTGTGCAGTTCTCGTTTGTTACTGAGCATCTGGAATATCTGAGTACATTTTTTTGTGCTTTTTTAAGTATTCAGAAGAAAAAAAAAATGTTATACACCAGAAATATAGCAATATTTTGTTTTTAAACATAATTTTTAAATCACATTTAGCAATCCTAATTTTATGAGGCTTTATTTGTATATGTGAATAGGTGCTGTAACATTAATACCACACTATGTAGATCTTTTACTAGTCCTACTAGTTTGGCTCCTTATCTCACCAAGTGAATTACTATGTTTGGGGCCAAACAGCTATAAGTTTAAATCCTGAGATCCACATGTGTAAGGTTGCAGTAACTGACCCACTAAATGTGGAGGCATCCTTGCTATCAAGATCCACTTGAGGGACTCTGTTGCCCAGTAGAGTTCAGATAAGTAAATATTCCATAAACCCTAGGATTCTCGAAAGCACACTGCTGGCACCACATAAAGGTAGTAAACTACTGCTACCTTGCACAGTGGGTCTTAATATGTGAACCTACAGATGTATATTCAGATAGAATAATCATTTATATCATTAATTTTGCTTAAACTGAATCCAAGTATTGACCGGAAAACAGGTGAAGTAGTAGGAATTGCATTAGGAGTTCTCCATCTCCCATAATCAATCTGCCTACACTGCTTCAATGAATCACTAATAGAATCCACACTTTGCTTGAGGGCAGTTGGCAGTGAGGTAGAAGAAAAGTGAAAAGATTTTTCGATACTGTTGATATTCAAAATGCATTCATATCGTCTTTTATATAAGTACAGGCTAACTTCACTATAACGAACTCTTCTTATAACTAACAACGATCCCAACAGGAAGAACCGATTTTTTCAATTCAAATTAGCCCTATTAGAATGAGCACGTGCAGGATCGACCTGGATACAACGATCTCAGTACTGACTGACTGTGGCAAAGTGCCCGCCCCTGTGTGCATTTGTGTGTTATGTGTTGTATGTTGCGTGTGTTAATGTTGGTGTATAGTCATTGGTACACGGGATATAAACGGGTCTGTGTTTCACGTGTATTTAAAAGTGTAGATTTGTATTTAGGCACGAGGAGGGCACAAATCACTTCACGTGCTGGTTAAATGTAATATGTGAGCACGGGGTTGCACAGAATTAATTCACGTGCTGGGATTCAAGTGAATAATTAATTAGTAATTGAATCCCAGCACAATAGTATATATAGACGCACATTTCATTCAGTCAGGGTTGGGTGTTCGAGAGTGGAGAACGGGAGAGAGAGAAGGAGAAACTAAATAGCAAAATAAGATCGTAAATATAAGTGTTTATACTCACCGTGTTTGTTTGTCTCTCCGTGCACCGTTTGTTAAGTGTTTAGTACGTTTTGTTTGTCTCTTTATTTTGGCGTGAAGTGCCGTGTCCTGTTTTGTATTCCGTTGTTTAAACCTTTTATTTTGTTATTAAACGCTGAGTGCAGCCATTGCACTCGGCTCATCATCACAACCACCGTCTCTGTGTATTCCTTTCTGGTCTGACGCCACCCACTCTGGCCGTCTTTGTGACACGTGGTGTCATCGTGGGATAGCCGCGCCTCCAAGCGTCAGACCAGGAGGGGTTTTGTTTAAAAAAATAAATAAAAAAATATATATAAAAATAAATAAATAAATAATAATATAATGGCAGAAGACACCACAAAGTGGCGGGACTGGTTCCTGGAGAATGCTGGGCTGGAGGCCCAGTCTCTGCCCATAGTCGTCCGCGCCCTGTGGATGATGGACAGTGAGAGATGGGAGGCATATCAGCAGGAACACACCCCAAACACCTTGGAGGAAGGTGTGGAGTTTGTCCTCAGCTACCTGGAGGCAACCATAAACGGAACAGCAGCCCAGGTAGCAGGACCACCAGCAGAGGAGTACCTGCTGTCCCCATCTCCACCAGCAGAGGGTGAATGCCTGCTGGTTTTGCCTCCACAGCCCAAGCGGGAGGCAGAGACAGATAAAGAGGTGAAGGACAGGGAGGAGGAGTGCCGCCTAAGGGCCAGGCATCCACGGCGATGTAACAAGCCATCGCCAGGGTGCCTCCTCTGCGACCAGGATCACCTGTTCGCCCACTGTCCCTTCCGCAGTTATGGGGAGGAGCCTGAGCATCCACAGCCCAAGCGGGAGGAGCCTGAGCGTCCACAGCCCGAGCGGGAGGAGCCTGAGCGTCCACAGCCCAAATGGGAGGAGCCTGAGCGTCCACAGCCCAAATGGGAGGAGCCTGAGCGTCCACAGCCCAAACGGGAGGAGCCTGAGCGTCCTACGCCTGAGTGGAAGGAGCCCGAACGTCCTACGCCTGAGTGGAAGGAGCCCGAACGTCCTACGCCTGAGTGGAAGGAGCCCGAACGTCCTACGCCTGAGTGGGAGGAGCCCGAACGTCCTACGCCTGAGTGGGAGGAGCCCGAACGTCCTACGCCTGAGTGGGAGGAGCCCGAACGTCCTACGCCTGAGTGGGAGGAGCCCGAACGTCCTACGCCTGAGTGGGGAGAGCCCGAACGTCCACAGCCCAAGAGGGGGGAGTCGGTGCGTCCACAGCCCAAAAGGGAGGAGTCGGTGCATCCACAGCCCAAAAGGGAGGAGTCGGTGCGTCCACAGCCCAAAAGGGAGGAGTCGGTGCGTCCACAGCCCAAAGGGAGGCAAGTCGGGGCTTCCACAGCTCTGGGACCCAAGCCACCAGCAGAGGGAAAATGCCTGCTGGTTCAGCCCCAAGAGCCGGAAGGGGAGGAGTTACAGGCCCAACCCCCTGAAAATTTTTGGGGGGGAGAGGGGCAGGAGGCTGGTGTCCCCCAGCAGCCTCTATTCATGCTGCTGAAGGCAGCACGGCGCACACTAGCCCAGCCGCCACAGCGGAGGGAGCCAGCGCCGCCAGGAGCAGACGAGCTGCCTCTGCCTCCGCCACCTCCACCGGCAGGAACAGAGCAGCAGGAGCTGCCTCTGTCTCCGCCACCTCCACCGGAAGGAGCAGAGGAGCAGGAGCTGCCTCTGCCTCCGCCACCTCCACCGCTTCCTCCACTAGGAGCAGAGGAGCTGGAGCTGCCTCTGCCTCCACCACCACCAGGAGCAGAGGAGCTGGAGCTGCCTCTGCTTCCGCCACCGCCTGGAGCAGAGGAGCAGGAGCTGCCTCTGCTGCCCGTACCTCCACAGGGAGCACGGTGGCCGGAGCCCCAGAAAGGGGAGCTGCCGGCCACGAAGAAGGGGGACGAGGTCTGGAGACCACTTTCCCCAGCAGCAGTTTCGCTGCAGGAGTTCTTGTGGCCGGAGCCCCACAGGAGGGAGCTGCCGGCTACGAAGAAGGGGGAGGTCGGGGGACCACCTGCCCCTGCAGCTTTTTCGCTGCAGGACGGGACCAGCATGCTGTCAGCCGTGCCACTACCGGCAGGGGAGCTGACAGCATTTCCAGACATGGGCCCACTGAAGCCTCCCTTCCCAGCCCGAGACTTTGGCCTGGACTGCTGGGTATTTAAGGGGGGAGGTGGCCGTTGAGGCCATGTGTGCTTTGCACAGGGGGGGGTATATGTGGCAAAGTGCCCGCCCCTGTGTGCATTTGTGTGTTATGTGTTGTATGTTGCGTGTGTTAATGTTGGTGTATAGTCATTGGTACACGGGATATAAACGGGTCTGTGTTTCACGTGTATTTAAAAGTGTAGATTTGTATTTAGGCACGAGGAGGGCACAAATCACTTCACGTGCTGGTTAAATGTAATATGTGAGCACGGGGTTGCACAGAATTAATTCACGTGCTGGGATTCAAGTGAATAATTAATTAGTAATTGAATCCCAGCACAATAGTACATATAGACGCACATTTCATTCAGTCAGGGTTGGGTGTTCGAGAGTGGAGAACGGGAGAGAGAGAAGGAGAAACTAAATAGCAAAATAAGATCGTAAATATAAGTGTTTATACTCACCGTGTTTGTTTGTCTCTCCGTGCACCGTTTGTTAAGTGTTTAGTACGTTTTGTTTGTCTCTTTATTTTGGCGTGAAGTGCTGTGTCCTGTTTTGTATTCTGTTGTTTAAACTTTTATTTTGTTATTAAACGCTGAGTGCAGCCATTGCACTCGGCTCATCATCACAACCACCGTCTCTGTGTATTCCTTTCTGGTCTGACGCCACCCACTCTGGCCGTCTTTGTGACACTGACACTGAACTTTCTCCAGTGTCAAGTGTGTTATTATCTCAGTGAAAACAAACACCATGGTTGACTAATTCAAAGATAACGCTAATTCAAAGATGACCTATTGTACTACAAATTATGCATGACAAATGCAATTGTTGCCTGTCCGTCATCTTCACGCAAACTGTAACCAGGCAACGGGCGTGAGGAGCAATCTACACTCTCTTTTTTCAAGAGAAAGGACATGTAATCACTGTATTCAGCATGTAAGTGTACATTCTTTCTTTTTCATTTCTTTACCGTTTTCTCTTAAACATACCACAGGGGGAATTAGTGTTGGTGTAATTTATATGTGGAAACAGGTTTATTTTGTGTGCTTTTTGATCAAATGATTGATCACAGACAGGCGCTCGATTGAGACTTGCTGCCTGCCTGTCTTGTATGTGTCCTCTGTGCGTTACCATCGTTGGTAGTGTCACATGACCCGTTTGTTTACTTTCTGTTTTGTGTTTAATAAATCCTGCGCGCCTGTGCTGCCGTTTCAACTCTGACTCCCATGTCTCTCTGTCTTGCAATGCGGTTACCCAGACATGTAACACAAGTTCCTTATCACAATACCTTTTAAATGTTGATCAATGTGAAGGAATTTTCATAAAAGTACTATATATTGATGATCAATTCAAATTTGCCGTTTTGTCATTATTCTGATACAGAAAAATGCCAAACCCTATTATAGTGAATACCCTGATATAACAAACATTTCTCAAGGTCCCGGGGGGTTCGTTACAGTGAAGTTAGCCTGTACTTAACTGTAATGAGTGGCCTATTACAACAATAATCCTTACCTGAAGCAGAACTGAGGATATTTTAGATGCTCAGTAGACCATGCTTGGGTTTGTGTGCAACTGTGTAAAAACATGCCTCTAGGGCAAGTTCTCTTTTTAATATGAATAATATGTGTTTCTTATCATGCAACTGCTATGACCTTAAAGAATACATCAAATACAAATTAACACATCTAATAAAAAAATAATCATTCTTTATTTGTGACTTTTGTTTGAAATGGCCAACACTTTCTAAATCTAAACACATCTACCCATTAAAGAATCATTTTGAAAGGTAGCATATATCAATAAAATAAATGACCCAAATGTATTTGTATTGTGTATTTTCAATGATATATAATTTAAAATAACAGGCCCTTCACAGATGGGTTTGGTGGATAGTAAATTAGGTTAATGTAGCAATAATCAAAAAAAATTTCACTTGCTATAGTTAATACGAGACAGCTAAGAGCATTCCTTTACAACATCGATATGTACAGGTTAAGATCCTTCTTTTAGTCCTGAAAAGTGAACACCCCAGGTAACATCTAGAACCCTTTTGACATAGCACTCCATAATCAGCCACAACATATCAGAATTATTAAAAATAAACTACAGACTGCATAAATATCAGAGCCTGCCAGTAAATATTTCTGTATTTTAGTTGCCATGGCACTGACAAAATGTTTACCATCAAAGTTAAAACTCAGCTAATTAAACCCCATCTTGCCTAACAATCAACAATAGAAAATCTTCCTGTACATCACTACCTGTCAATAGTTTTCACTCTGTATAGATTGATGGACCTGTCAGTTATGCCAGATAAGCCTATACAAACACTTAGATCAATATTACTATAAACTAATCCACACTCCGCGTTTGATAAATGGAGATTAACTACTTTATGTGGCAAAAACTGCACTTTTTCAGAAAAAACCTGAAAAGTATTTTTCAACATACTAAACCAAAATTGAGGTCAGTACTGTACATTATATTTTCCTCATTCTCAATTTAATAAAACAATCAACAGTAAGATGTTTGGGATGCAAAGTTTGTTCCTATACTTAAATTGTATTTCTAACACTTCACAAATTAAATTCTGTTGGTAATTGTTCCTGAATGAACAAATTATAAAATGGTATTTGTAAAGTGTGCATTTATTTATTCAATTGGATAGTTCTGGAAAGAATCTAGTAAAAGTACAAACAAAGTTAAAATAGTAAAAAATAGCAAATATATTAAATGATTACTTTTCACAGGTTTTTACAAAGGAGGACATGGACTACATGCCCCACATGTCAACCTGTTCCTATCCAGTTTTAAATAACTTTAGCATAACAGAGGCAGAAGTGTTAACGGGACTAGGAGCTCTTAAAATAAATAAAGCCCCTGGGCCGGATGAGATCCTCCCAATAGTACTCAAAGAAATGAAAGAAGTTATTTATAAACCGCTAACAAAGATTATACAACAGTCTCTTGACACAGGAGTTGTACCGACAGACTGGAAAACTGCAAATGTAATACCGATCCACAAAAAGGGAGACAAAACCGAACCAGGTAACTACAGACCAATAAGCCTGACTAGTATTATATGTAAACTTATGGAAACTATAATAAGATCCAAAATGGAAAATTACCTATATGGTAACAATAGCCTGGGAGACAGTCAGCATGGTTTTAGGAAAGGGAGATCGTGTCTAACTAACCTACTTGACTTCTTTGAGGATGCAACATTGAAAATGGATAATTGCAAAGCATACGACATGGTTTATTTAGATTTCCAGAAAGCTTTTGACAAAGTCCCGCATAAAAGATTAATTCTCAAACTGAATGCAGTAGGGATTCAAGGAAATGCATGCACATGGATTAGGGAGTGGTTAACATGTAGAAAACAGAAAGTACTGATTAGAGGAGAAACCTCAAAATGGAGCGAGGTAACCAGTGGTGTACCACAGGGATCAGTATTAGGTCCTCTGCTATTCCTAATCTACATTAATGATTTAGATTCTGGTATAGTAAGCAAACTCGTTAAATTTGCAGACGACACAAAAATAGGAGGAGTGGCAAACACTGTTTCAGCAGCAAAGGTCATTCAAAATGATCTAGACAGCATTCAGAATTGGGCAGACACATGGCAAATGAAGTTTAATAGAGAAAAGTGTAAAGTATTGCATGCAGGCAATAAAAATGTGCATTATAAATATCATATGGGAGATACTGAAATTGAAGAAGGGAACTATGAAAAAGACCTAGGTGTTTATGTTGACTCAGAAATGTGTTCCTCTAGACAATGTGGGGAAGCTATAAAAAAGGCCAACAAAATGCTCGGATATACTGTGAGAAGTGTTGAATTTAAATCAAGGGAAGTAATGTTAAAACTTTACAATGCATTAGTAAGGCCTCACCTAGAATATTGTGTTCAGTTCTGGTCACCTCGTTACAAAAAGGATATTGCTGCTCTAGAAAGAGTGCAAAGAAGAGCAACCAGAATTATCCTGGGTTTAAAAGGCATGTCGTATGCAGACAAGCTAAAAGAATTCAATCTATTCAGTCTTGAACAAAGAAGACTACGCGGCGATCTGATTCAAACATTCAAAATCCTAAAAGGTATAGACAATGTCGACCCAGGGGACTTTTTTGACCTGAAAAAAGAAACAAGGACCAGGGGTCACAAATAGAGATTAGATAAAGGGGCATTCAGAACAGAAAATAGGAGGCACTTTTTTACACAGAGATATGGAACTCCTCAGTAATGTTCAAGAAGCTGCTTGATGAGATTCTGGGATCAATAAGCTACTAACAACCAAATGAGCAAGATGGGCTGAATGGCCTCCTCTTGTTTGTAAACTTTCTTATGTTCTTATGTATTTTTCTGTCCTACATTACCGAAAGAATGATTCTCCAGGGCATCCACAGGAACCTGTTGAGTCTGAATACATTTTTTCAAAAGTCAAAAGTCTTAAGTTAAAGGGAACATGTGTACAAAGAATATTTGGAACAAAGAAGCAGAGACATTTTAGTGCCTGCAGCGGAGTGTAGCCGATGTGAGAAACAATCTCCAGAAAGCCTTTTAACTCTTCTTAGAAATCAATAACAGTTTGTTTATCTGATCTTTATCTTTACAGCTTGTCCATTACAGATTATTAAGAGGAAAAATTTCTAAAAAAAACAAAACAGAACTGCACTTCTTAGCGAAGGAGGTGAACATTGTTAGAAAAAGTTTTGCTTTCAGTATTTGAAAGTTTGTCAGAATAACCTTTTTCTACATGTGCCACTAAGTCTTAATTTTCAGGGCAATTTCTCTTCTTCCGGAAAAATAAAAATAATTACGTGGAATATATTATAACCACCATATGCTTTGCTAAAGATGGTGGAAGGCCTCATAATAAAGATACTGTAGTGAACCAGAAAATGCACTGAACAGTTCAAAGGTGTTTTTCCCCTCAGGTGTAGAGCAACCGGGAATGTTATACAGCAGCAACTATTCTTTTAAAAATGATGTTCAAAAGAATGTGCATTTAAACATTTATCTGAAATAAATGAATGGAATAGTATGACTTTTATACAGTTACAAAATTTAATAAGAATGTACTTTCACAACCAAAACATCGTTGAAATGTTTCCATTGTTTTAAACATGTATCTGACATTTAAACAAAATTTCACAATTTTTGTATGCTGTGATAAATGGTAAACAGTCATCCAAAATCTTCTTTTTGCTGTCCTGTGGTTCTGAAGCCTTATATAATCTGACAGCCTAGAACTAATGTTTCCACATGGTAATAGATCAAAAACTCTAATGTGCTTCTGAGAAAACAAATTGGTTCCTTGTTTCAATGAAAGGCGAGCAAATTAGCAAGAATACTGTAAAACTTCAAATAATTGCCGGGTCTCAAATAATCACCTGTCTCCAATACGCGCCGGGTCTGCTGGCAAATATTGTAAATAAACGCTGGGTCTCTATTAAACGCCAGGTCTCTGTCATTGCCATTGAAGCTGAGGAAGATGAGGAAGCGCTTCAGTGTAATGAACTCCAAATACGTGACAGCGATGAAAGTGACTCTCAGGATTAATAAATAATAACAGAAAACGTAATTTAAGGCAGGCCTACATGTAATGCATATTTGTTTAATGCAGTTATTACGTTATTAAAAGTTTGATAATTTTAAGCGTGTTGAAAGTAGGCCAGATACAAACCTCTTGGTGTATTTTAACATGTTTTGTTGTATTAATAATGTACAAGTTTGAGATTAAACAATACATTATTTTTGATAATGATACTTATTGCTTTTATTGTTCATTTTTAAAAACATTTTAGAAGTTTGTAATTATTATTATTATTATTATTATTATTATTATTATTATTATTATTATTATTATTATTATTATTAACAATGGTAGATCTAAATCTGTTTTTAAATACAAATTCATACTTCTGCTTGTTCATTTTCCAATGTTTTGCATACCATATCCTTGTTAACCAGTGCATATAAAAAAGACCATAATAATACTTTCGCTTTATACTTGAGGGTGTACAATACAATGTAATTTTGTTATAAAACAAAACTGTTACTTAATTACCACTGACACACAACCTTTTACAAGGTTGCTGGAATGTTTAAATTGAGTTAAGATGTTGCTACAAGGCTGTGTGTTAGCGGCTTCTCAATGACCACATGAAGCATGTGAAGCTAGTGAGCTAATATAAACTCCAGTCTCAAATAATCACTGGTCTCCAGAGGCGTTTAATTGAAGTTTTACGGTACTTAAACTGTTGTGAACACTAAATAGCCTTGGTTAAACACTTGTAATGTAATTACTATAGCACCTATAGTACCAGTGCCATACCGATCCTTTCACTGTGTTTTCAAATGATACATTATTATTATTATTTATTTCTTAGCAGACGCCCTTATCCATGGCGACTTACAATGGTTACAAAATATCACAGTACAAATAATCACATTACAAAGTATCACATTTCAGAATATCACATTAGAGAACATCACATTACAGATAAGAGCAGTTGTAATGTACAATAAATTCAGTAGCAAAAGATCAAATTCAAATAATAGCAACAACTAGGGATTACAGTAAATAATTACATGTAGTAGTAATTGTTGGCACGGACAGAGAGTAAAGAATTGTGAAAAGTCATCAGCTGCACAATAACGTACAAATGTATGTAATACGTACACAATCACGTCCAACAAGTATTGGGACTATGAATACAACTATACCAATTCCTAAAGCTTTTTACTTGAAAAATATAAACAAAAAGGAAAAACAATTACAACTTCAAAACTAATAAGAAACAACTTTAGATTACTTACAGTACTTGTCCCTAAATGAAATGTTTATTTATGGTTTGGCAACTTTATTGGCTCTGTTCCTTCTTTCTATAAGTCTTCATTTTGAACATAATAATCAACAGGAATTATATTTTTAAAAAAGTAATTTAAAACCTACTTCAATTAAAAACAATAAAACACCCAATAATACCCATACAGTGACCAAAACTGACCAACACAGTAGAGCACAATAATGTAGAAAAATGCAAAAAACAAACCCCTCCCCCAAACTAAAACTCACACGGTAGACAATACAGAGCCAGATTAGATTTTAACTAGTAAAATGGCTTTTAAAATGTATACAATGTCACGCACCAGGATGGAGTCATGATGAATAGACTCCATTGACAATCACATCCGAACAAGGTACTCTGTTTAAATGGACTCAAATACAGTATTAACATTCTGAGAAAATGGGAACTAGTTTATTCATGAACTAAAAGCAATTCAATTTACACAAGCATGTATTATGAATCCTGATATACTAATGTAGTTCTGAAACATTAATGAGAAAGTATTTGTTCAACCATAGAATTTGTCATTGCATTTTAAACGTTTATTTCAGTATTGGAGAATTTACCTCAATTGAGTGTTTATAATTACTGATGTAATTTCTACTATAAATACTTTATAGATTAGTATTATATTATGTAAATGTGGAGAGTTAAACATTGTACCGTGGGCTTCTTTGACCCCCCTGAGACTGTTTGCCTGGATCTCACTTGCCCTAGTGAATCCTTGAACAGTTTACTTGATGTTATTCATACTGTATTTCTCTAATATATCTCTCCGCAACATGGATACAGTGTCAAAAGCAAATTGATGCAGGTAAAAAAGCATTTGACTTTCGAACTTAGAAAAATGCGGACGCAGAACCTCCAGAAAATAACTAGAAAACAAATAATAATGTGACTCAATTATCAGGTTGGCTGACTTCCAAACTATTACAAGTTGGGTTCTGAGTATATGTACATATGTTTGGCTTTAGGTCTATCATTTCCAGTGATTTTAAGTCAGTTGTGACCTTCTGAAAAACTGACAGCCCCACCTTATTTCAATAATGCTGCACTAAATGAACTGCAGTTTAAATACTTACAAGTGGCACTTTCAGCAGCCTATAAAACAGGCCAGACATGATACATGTTTGGAGCTTGTAAAGGCCTCTCAAGTTCAATGTGATAAGCATGAATGTAGCTTCTTTACTTTTAATTTCAGTTTTCCATCATATATACTATATATACAGCTCTGGAAAAAATTAAGAGACCACTGCAAAATTATCAGTTTCTCTGGTTTTACTATTTATAGGTATGTGTTTGGGTAAAATGAACATTTTTGTTTTATTCTATAAACTACTGACAACATTTCTCCCAAATTCCAAATAAAAATATTGTCATTTATTTGCAGAAAATGACAACTGGTCAAAATAACAAAAAAGATGCAGTGTTGTCAGACCTCGAATAATGCAAAGAAAATAAGTTCATATTCATTTTTAAACAACACAATACTAATGTTTTAACTTAGGAAGAGTTCAGAAATCAATATTTGGTGGAATAACCCTGATTTCCAAGCACAGCTTTCATGCGTCTTGGCATGCTCTCCACCAGTCTTTCACATTGATGTTGGGTGACTTTATGCCACTCCTGGCGCAAATATACAAGCAGCTCGGCTTTGTTTGATGGCTTGTGACCATCCAACTTCCTCTTGATCACATTCCAGAGGTTTTCAATGGGGTTCAGGTCTGGAGATTGGGCTGGCCATGACAGGGTCTTGATCTGGTGGTCCTCCATCCACACCTTGATTGACCTGGCTGTGTGGCATGGAGCATTGTCCTGCTGGAAAAACCAATCCTCAGAGTTGGGGAACATTGTCAGAGCAGAAGGAAGCAAGTTTTCTTCCAGGACAACCTTGTACTTGGCTTGATTCATGCGTCCTTCACAAAGACAAATCTGCCCGATTCCAGCCTTGCTGAAGCACCCCCAGATGAGTCCAATTTTCAGCTTTGCCCAACACCTGGTCGTCTAATGGTTAGACGGAGACCTGGAGAGGCCTACAAGCCACAGTGTCTCGCACCCACTGTGAAATGTGGTGGCGGATCGGTGATGATCTGGGGGTGCTTCAGCAAGGCTGGAATCGGGCAGCTTTGGCATTTTCTTTGCATTATTCGAGGTCTGACAACACTGCATCTTTTTTGTTATTTTGACCAGTTGTCATTTTCTGCAAATAAATGCTCTAAATGACAATATTTTTTATTTGGAATTTGGGAGAAATGTTGTCAGTAGTTTATAGAATAAAACAAAAATGTTCATTTTACCCAAACACATACCTTTAAATAGTAAAACCAGAGAAACTGATAATTTTGCATTTCACATAGATTTTTTCCAGAGCTGTATGTATATATATATATATATATATATATATATATATATATATATATATATATATATATATATATAATCTGGAGAACGACCAAATCAAGGAGCCTTTGCGAAAGAATGTTAATAGTTTTAGTTGTACATTCAGCTGCTGCTGTCAAAAATTACTGCAATTAGCAAAGAGTATAAGCTTACTTTTATATGGTGTTCATTATGTTGAAGATGATGCCAAGGAATAGAGTACAACCAAGAATGCATCTTTGTTATTTCTTAATGGAGGTTTGAAGTAGCAGGAAGATCAAAAGCCAAAATGCACTTCTAGTGTCTTTAGACATGATAAATTCAACAATATAGAAACTCAACAGAGATATTAGACATTAATTAGAAAGAGCCTGGGTAGTCAGATCCTGAGGAATTGAATTATGCCAGTAGCTGCGGTGCTGTCAGTTTCACAACATTATCACTTATGAAATAAATACTTTAGCATTACCATCTACTAAAGTAGGGATTAATTCAGAAAACATGCTTTATTCCCCTGTTCTATTTAGGTTGACCACCCTTCCTGGTTTGGGTGGGACTGTCCTAAAATTGGGGGTCAGTGTCCCTGTCACGAGTACCCCCTGTTTGGACCCCAAAATATCCTGGTTTCCTTGAGTATGACAGTTTCATCTTGCTCAATGAAAAAAGGACTGAAAGTACGTACAGTATGTTGCATGCAGCCTTATAGCTGTCGTTATCATTACCTGTATGAGTCATGTTGGGGTTAGGTAGCTTGAGTAAGAACATGTTAATTACATGCTTCCAGAGAATAGGCAGTATTTTTTCAGAAACTGAACTCAATTTAACAGCTGAAAACAAGGCCCAGAGACGTCTGTAGCAGCGCTTAAGAGTCCCACACTGAGAATTCAGAAGCCTGGTGTAAAGACTAGTTCAGGTACCATTTACACATTTAAGGCAAGAGAAACTAAACATATTGGTATCCCTGAAAAGTGAATGCTCCTCTTCAAATATATGCAAATTATTTTTCAAGAGTTACAAAATAAAAGTTAAACAAGACACAATTGGGGCTACCTGTTTTCATTCACGTGGGATTACTTTACTTGTGTCTTGTTTTAACTTATTTTTGTTGCTTGGTCCTTTTTGTAGATACCACATCTTTTATATGGCTGATCCCTTTGTTTTGCTTTATTTTTGTACATGTAAAATGTTTTGGTGAATTTAATTAAATCTGACATATTGTTTATTCCTCAAAGCTGAGAGGGGCAAATACAAAAAATAAACAAAGCACACATCTACTTTCAAATGTAAACTTTAATCCAAAACCTTAGTAGTATTTATAAGAAGACATAAAAGTGACAGAAAAACAAACAAAAAGATCAAACACCTTGGCAAATATGCAACATTAGAGGAAAATAGTCAAAATGATATCATAGCCTGCATGTCAGTCTGCACTTTGTTGAAGGTTTGGGAGACCATTTTGTTCCATTTACTGATTTAAAATCCAACAGTCGCTGCAGACTTGGAAGCGATAAATCATTCATTTAGACAGCAAACACTTTTTTGTATTCTTGCTTAAATAGTAACGTGGTGTTGTTGTTTTGAAACTGGTTTATCATACAAACCTGCATGCATATTTTAGTAGCTATAATTCACAGCTGCATCAAGATAAACACTGGTCTCAGTCGGTATTTATTACCACATGATTTGCATTCTCTAAATGTTATCTGTATTTAGATTTTGAGTACCCTGCATTTCTCTTTGAAAGTGTGGTCGTTGGATTGTTAGATTGACAACTTGACTACTCGTCATGAAATAACAAAACCCTTAGGGTTGGCAGAGAATTATTCATTTACTGACTAGGATGCTAAATGCCTGGTTTACATCTGGGCTTGTGTTGAAAAACCTGATCTCAATCCAACCTGTCACCAAAGTTGGACAGCCTCCTTATCCATCAGAAGAAAAAAAAAATGCTCACGGATGTTAATAGCAAGGATCACAGGGCAGTGAGTGCTCTCAATGATATTAACCCAGATGAAGACATTACACAAAATGTTTTTCTGTTTAGGTAGACTGCTCCTGATTATTTTATTTTTTGCTTTGGACCCATCTGCCTAGCCTCGCATCATTTGGATATAGATGCTTATTATGTCACTTCCTCCGTTAGAGCAGCTGGGCAGGATCGTATAATCTCCGTCCCTATTTCAAACTCCTACTGTGGGAGTCCCGGTTCAAATCACGCTGATATCACACAACTGGAACGGAAACAAACAGAATCGATTTCAGCTAAATCCCAGCGACAGATGAAAACAAGGCATTAGCTATAAGGCTAGCTGTAGGACTTTATTACAACCAGCTCCTTATTTACTTAATTGACCCTGTTGAAGATCAATTAAATAATTAAGGACCTTGCAATGGAATGGAATAGACTCTGCAGCATTTCCAAGCATTCTAAACAAAGAATTTTCATTTTTTAAATGTTTTTTTTTTTTCTTTTCTTAACCTGGACAGCCAAGCTCCTATAAATGTAATACATGTTTAATAGAATTGTGTTTACAATTTAAGTTAATAATATTTCTCAGGGCAAATGTACAATGTGCATGTCAATTAAGATTTCTTGAGAGGTTATGTATACCTCAATATCTTCATAACGAACAAAGAATCACCATTTTATGCAGTGCACTGTTTTCACTTCAGGCACTTGTCAATGTATTATTATTAAAATAACCAAACTCTTTTTAATCAAATGCACCAGCACACTGTATATTGAGCAAAGGGCCTTCCTTTTACCAAAGGTCAGATAAACAAACATAAATTAGTATTCATTACAAATACCAAACCACTCAATGAACAATAAAGTAACCTTGTTTATATTAAGCACACACAGGTGAATTAATTCTGCCCAGGTTTATATCTGCAGTCTCTTAAGCAGGAGATTTAATTTATTTTTCTGTTCTGTACTAGGCCAGCATGCTTGGCTAATTTATAATCAGACTCTAATATCCTTTCCCCATCTGGCATGTATGTAGGCTTACAAAACCAAGGATCAATGTCTGCAAATAAAGCTGAAATGAAAGGCAGGAATTTCAAGTAATTTAATGCCTTTCACATTAAATTCAATCTTAATATTGCATGTTTGTGCCACATTAAAGTAGTCATCAAACACAGTAGATACCACAGCGAAACAATTATTGTTATTATTACTGTTATGTTGTACACACAGGAGCGTCACATTTTCACTTTAAAGAGACAGATGTATTTTATAAGGCACATACTTCTGTGTTATTATTTGCCCTGCTATGTCAGGAATCTCATGAACATTATATCAAGTTGACCAGTATGTTTTTGACACATATCACTACCAATCAGCATCATTGATATCAACTATGTTTTTAATGAAAAATACATTTAGAAAATAAATCTTTAAAAAAAAGCTTTATGAGTCAGATCCAATTATCCCAATTGTAAAATAATATCTACTGAGTAATTACCTATTTATTTATTTTTTTACCAAATATGTCATAGCTTAGCACTCACACACAAAGTTGAGTGAACATTGAATTAAAGTTATACATTATATATATATATATATATATATATATATATATATATATATATATATATATATATATATATATATATAAAAATAGCAGCACAACTGCCTTGAATGCAATTATGAGATTACGTATATGGGAATACTTACAATGCGTCTATTACTTTAGCTCAAAATACTTAATTGTTCAGAACATTTTGCCAAGCTACCTTTTCATTCAACTGTGCCTGATTTATGCTAGTCATTCTGTACTAAAGTTGTATCATCTAATGCATGAAGAAATACTTTCACTGAAAGAAGCTTAAGGGAATAGAACAATTAATCACTGGCATGGCAAGAAGCAGAAAAAACTGTAAAGTTCATAACTGCAATTACCCAAAAGAAGACATACAATTTCAACAAATAGCATTATTAATTGCTGCTTTGGATAAAAGCACACTGTCACCATAACAATATATAACATGAACTAATGGAGCAAATCCATTAGTGGTTGTCTTAACATGAGTTTTATGTGGGTTTTGTGGTTTCCAACCATTAAAAGGAATGTTGAAGTGGTTAGAATTATGGTTGTGCGCACACCTTGCTACCAATAAGACCTGTCAATCTGTCAAGGTATGCACAGCTTTTTCAGGAGCAAGGCAGTGAATAAATCTTGCAACACCATCCTCTAAATGGTACTCCCACATCAAGTTGTACATTTTACATGAAGATAAGGCTCTGAGAAATAATGGTATCATAGTTTGGGAAAACACAAAAAGCAGGACAGTATAACTGCTGGGAAATGACGTTGTGCGACAGCTGGCATGATTAACATTAGCAGAAGTGTATTGATTTTGTAACACAACATAATTGGTGGCTATGACTATAGAAGGTAACACAGTCAGTGACAGATGTCAACTGTTAGATAAAAGTTCTTCCTAACTCCTATATATTGCTTGGACACTGTATTAGGACCTGTACTAACATAGAAATAGGCCCCCTTTTCCCCTGATCACAGCCTTGATATAATGTGGCATATACTCCACAAGGTGTTGGTGCTGCTTTGAAGCTGTTCAGTCATTAATATTTCGGACTTGATAAGTCTCTGTCTTTTCTCTCTGTGCGTCATTAACTGTTGCAGCAGCTGTCTCTCTTGGTGATTGTTTTTCCTTCATTCCCTGCTCGATGTGCATCCACTATCATGTCTCTTTCTCCACAGCTTTAAAGTGCACATCGCATGACCATCCTAATTTCCATCTCAAATTCAGGTTGATGCCAAATACAACTGAGTATACAGCTCCTAATAAAGTTGCAAGGTAGTGTTTCTTCTCCATCATTTCCATTGCATATTTTTGTAGCTTGTCTTCCTATATGCCTAAATCTAAACATTTTACTTATCTTAGTGTAACAGGGTGACCCACGTCACTTTATTTAGGCACATTTGATTTTGTTACTGTAGAATATTCACGTTTTGATTTGTCACATTTGATTTAATGTTAGTTAGTTAGTTTTATTTTAACACGTTTATAAAGCATGTTTATTTTGGCATGTTACTTTGTTGTAGATTTGCACAGATCTCACTAGCACGTTGATGCTCTCCTGTTCTCAGCCCCCATAGATGCTAATTGAATAATTTGAAGAAGCTGAGCAATAAAAGTCCCTGATTTCGAGAGATTGTTTTTGGTCCAGTGTGACATAACCCGGGTTTGTCTGGAGTGGAGGTTGGACACAGCCAGCAGGAGCAGAGAAGGAATTGGACTCGTTTGTGTTCGGCGTTGGGTTGGGGAGAAAAATGAAAGAAACAGCCACCAACATTTAGAGCGAGGCTCCTGCTGTGCTTCCTGTCTCCCTCCGTGTGTGTGTTTAACTGTTTTAGATTATAGTATCTTTTAAAAGGCATTGGGGATTTTGGAGGAGTGCTGGAGATGGGATTTTAAAGTATTGGTTTTATTGTTGTTTTTAGAGAGCCCGGTCTCTGTGATGGTGAGCAGCTCTGCACTTTGTTTTTAATTATAATTAACTATTTATTGTTTTTTTTTTATAGAACAGTGCAAACCCCAGGCGGTGACTGTGTATTTTAGACTTGTCCTATTTTTTAAATATAATTAACCACCTGTATTTAATAAAACAATGTTCATTGCCCTGCATATTGTTGTGGTCTTAGTTTATTTTCCTTCTGGTATTCTGCCTGGCTGATCCCACCCTGATCAGAAAGAACCCGTGCCCCTCCCGGGTGCTACATTAGCATTTTCAATAACTCAGTCACTCAATAAGATTTCTATGTTCTCCACATTCGTGACACACTTTTGTGAATGTATTTGCCTTTTTGCACTTTTTTTAAGCATTAAGCCTGAAAACTGATCTATCAATATGCAGTCATTCTTTTCTGTCATTATGCTGAAATTTGACATTCATTGTTAGCATCTTTTTCTACAGATTTTCTTTCTATGGATAAGAATGTCAATAATAAACCTGGTGTTCATCGTGTTCAACTTGAGTTCTTTGACCATTATCTCAACCTGTTCTGAAAGGATATTCTATAAAGCTATGCACAGACATGCTTGTTTTATGATTGATTTATGAAGGCAGTCTGTAGCTTAGATAAAAAATCTATTAACTTTTGATGACAACAGATTACATCTATACCACATGCCTACAGTGCTTTGCCATGCCACATTAAAGTGCTTGTATCTGTGACATTGTCAAAGTTCAAAAGGGCATGTTGTGCCTGTCTAGTGCAGTTTTCAGGGGTTCTGTACACAAAAATACATACACAGTTTGGTTCAATGTAAAAATCGGGTTTTATTTAAAAAACTAATAAACAAACAAAAGACTGTCTCAAGGGTCGTAGAGTATAAGCTGCAACTGTCTCAAAATAAACATGCCACACAGGCTTCTCTCACTCTTACGCCATACAGGCTTTCACTCTCTGCTACACACTCTCCCCACAAACACTCCATTTTATACCATGTGGCCAGGGCTGATTGACAATGAATTATTCAATCACCACCTGGCCACATTCCACACTTTTCTCATCCAATCAAACAATCAATCAATCACTTCCACATTTACACAATCAAGGAATGCCATCACCATGTAAGCCCCCAAACACACTCACACACACACGTGCACCCCCATGTGCTCTATGCTCTGTCAGACATCCTCCACCTTGTGTAACACACACACCCAGCTATCCCAAGGCCAACTCATCCGTCCCATCCCCGTCCCCCTTTAAACCCCAACCACTTCCCCAGAAGTCCACAAAATTGCTTTTCTTGGGAATGGGCTGCATTCCGGCACCTCCAGGAATAGACTGAGAACCGGTGACAGGGGACCTAGGCGAAGTGGATAGGGTGCCGGGAGTGCAGGACTGGCCTGACAGTGGCAGCAACAGACAGAGGCGAGAGCCCCGGTGACAGCGCAGCGACGTCTGGATCACCAGGGGGAGTGGAACGGGAAACCAGGTAAACGACTGTGCCTGGTGGTGCAGCAACCTGGAAACCAGGCCCCGTGAGGTCCAGGCACAAAGGTCAGGTGTCTGGGAGCCCCGGTCCAGGGATCCGATTCATAGGAGACATCCCCATGGTTAACTGCGCTCTTCGATCCACCACAGCTAAGTTTACCACAAAATAGATTTTTTCATCCTCTTTTTCATGCAGGTTATCATCGCTGATATCTGCAAATTTACAAATGCCCAGGGATGGCATTTAGTTGTAGAAAAACCTAGCAACAGTAATTGTCAAGGCGGTTGGAATGAAGTTACCCCAGAGGAGTTAATACGATTTATTGGACTCATAATTTATATGGGCATTGTATGGTTATTACCGAACGTAAGACGTTTGTTGCACGCTTCACTCCCGAATGCAACGGGAAAATGTTATGAATGATTCGCGAACGGCCTTGCTTCTCTCCGGATGCTGATAAACATCGCAGCGCTAAAGACAGCAGCAGATGGATTGGATTGAAAAGGAATGGACAGCCAAGAAAAGTTAACTGGGCTTGTCAATGAAACACCTGAGACAGTAGGTATCCATCAGTGTTATAATTCATGTTTTTAATCTTGTTTTTGATTTTCTTTGCAGGTATGATAAGATGCTATATAAAATAGTTGCTATAAATGCTTAGTTATACTGTTAATTTGTCCCACAGTTCATTTTTGACAGGAAATAAATTACCTAATTTTAAATAAAAACTACTTTTAATAAAAACAACTTCATTTTCCCTTGTTTTTTTCATACATTACCATGATACAAGGTTTTACATAAGATTTGGCAATGTACTTTGTGATATTTTGCTTAGTGAGCAGAGGCGGGACATAAATATGCCAGGGTAAGGGTGTAAAAATAGCTGAATTTCGTGCGATATTGCTTATTATAGAGACCTATATTGAGAACTTCAAAGTTATCTTTCAAATTGCTTTTTACAGATTTAAAAAAAAATGTCTTAAAACAACAGAAACATTGTAGTCCATTTGGTTACAAATCAATTTTCAAGAAGAACTTTCTCAGAAAAAAATGATATACTCGCCACTTCCAAAATTCTAATTATGAAAGCTATCCGTGGCTTAACGGTATTTTGTTCAGTACAGAAAAGGTGATATGGAACAGCACTGGCTACAGCAATCTAGGATGTCTAATGAAGTCAGCACAAAAACTGTTACACTCAAAACTTTTGGACAAACCCGGATTGATGTTCAACTGAATGAGCAGAAGTGAAGGCATACATTACACTACAATGAGCAAGTAAGAAAAAATTGTGAGGTTCTTAAATGCTTGATTGATTCTGTTTACCTTGGCAAGCAAGAACTGGCATTCGGAGGGCACTATGAAGGCACCAATTCCTCACATAGAGGCAATTATATGGAATTACTTTCTCTGATTTCTGACTAGGACAGCATGTTAAGCAATCACTTGTCAATAGCCACAGTATTCTCGGGTACCTGTAATAAGATTCTGAATGGCTTAATCTCTTCGGTGCCTCGGGTTCTGCTAGATGCAGAGTATAGGTAGGAAGTCAAGTACATACCTATAATAAACAACCAATGTTGGAAATGCAGCTCAGCTGTCTTGTGTTTTCAGGTATGTGACTGACAGTGGCTCGAAAGAACGTTTGTTCTGTGAAAATTTATTACATTTACTAAAATAAAAATAACAATAAAAATGCTTTTATAAATTTATTTATTTTTTTAGATTCTATCGATTTTTTGGTATTACTATGCAGTACAGCCACTATAAGATCGTTACCTTTATTAAAAACGTGCACGGATGAATCTACCGATTATTCTACTAATGTCCTAATTATATATATATATATATAAGTGATAGAGCCCGTCGATGCGGGCTCTATCGTGTGGTAGATGACCACGACTGGAGTTATGCATCCCGAGTCGTAGGCGAGGGGGCTAACAAAACTCAAGGTCATCTACCACACGATAGAACTCGCATCGAGAGGGCTCTATTGCTATTAGAAAACAATTTATTTCTTTATTTTCTCTTTAAAAAGAAAACTTTAAAACCTTTATTTACCTCGAACTTCTGATATTTTGCCAGGTAACCTTCCGCTGAGGAATGGTCCCTAACATAATTAGAATAGAAAAGACATACATGTAGAGAAAATGTTAATATTATTAAAATTATTATTATTTGGCTAACATATTTATTTATTGGGGTCTTACTCTTTCTTATTATAATTTATCTGGACATGTACAATTGTTGAGTAGTCCGTGTAGTATTGAGTCGGACTTGTTGTTGGGGGCGGGGCATCGGTCAAGCTGGCAGGGAGTGGATTGGCTGGTGCGGAAAGAACTGAAGCAGGGTTGGCAGTTTGACTGGCTGGTTTTGAAGGACGGTGGTGTTTGGATCCAGCTGATGACAGAATTGTGGTCCAATCGTGTCTTTCCTGTTGATTTGCTTTCCAGAAGCTGTGAATTAAGCCTTCATTACGGTGTCCTGTCACAGACATGACTTCCCTTGTTCTAGACCAGCGTTAGAAAGTATATTTAAATTGCTTTTTATGTTATCAGATTAGTTGTAGATTAGAATGTTAAGGAAAAAAGACACACGGATTGACTTAAAATATAATTCACACTTAAGCACTTCAAAGTTCCCACTAGATCTGGAAGCTGATTGGCTGTTCGCACTCAATCATTTTCTAAATATAGATAGATAGATAAATATACACACTGCTGTGCAAAAGTCTTAGACATGTTGCATTTTTCTACTCTGATGCATTATGAGCATCAACACTTTACTCAAAGCCTCCCCACTAGTGTTTTCTACTATTATAACAACCTTGACTTATATAAAAAAGGAAAAATATTCAGTGAAATAGCTCGCATCACTTGATTTTCAAAGTGTGGTATCTGAAGCATAATCAACAAGTACAGAGAAACATCATTTGTAATTGACAAACCCAGGACTGGAAGACCCAAAAAGCTGTCTAACAAGGATGATCACCTTTGACCATTGTTCCATAGTCCAATTTCTTGTTCCCCTTTTTTAACAGAGGTATTCTTACTGCAACACATCCTTTAAGTCCTGATTTCATGGACAGCGACACCTGTGTCTTCTGCCAGTTCTGTTGTCAATTCAACGCTTGTCTTCTTTCTATTCCTTAAGGATATTATCTTCAAATATTGCTCATCCTAATATATATTAGAGGTCGGCACGGGTAGAAAATCCAGAACTGGGTTCCCGCCGTGAAAAATACCCGGATACCAGGTTCTTTTTCAGGTAATGATAAAAAAAATTCACATATATTAATGTTTTAGCAGCAGTGTGGAGTAGTGATTAGGGCTCAATCCCCAGTGGGGGACACTGCTGTTGTACCCTTGAGCAAGGTACTTTACCTAGATTGCTCCAGTAAAAACCCAACTGTATAAATGGGTAATTGTATGTAAAAATAATGTGATATCTGTATAATGTGAAATAATGTATAATGTGATATCTTGTAACAATTGTAAGTCACCCTGGATATGGGCGTCTGCTAAGAAATAAATAATAATAATAATAATGATACATATTGAAATACTATATAGTATACATACATTTAGTCCATTCAAATCTGTCGACTTGTGTAGCCTTTTTAAGTACTGGAAACATCACAATAATAATAATAATAATAATAATAATAATAATAATAATAATAAGCATCTCAGTTTGAATACAGTTATTAATGTTAAATGCGCTTCATGCTGCAGGATTCTTTGTGACATCTATTGGCCATATTCCGCTGTTGTTGTTGTTGTTGTTTTAAAACATGGCATCCAAGCATCCAGTAAAGCAGCATTGTGTGCAATTTCTTCACCAAACCAGGAGAAAACGGAATTTGCAAACTCTGCCAAGGGAATATTTCATTCAAAAGAGGAAGCACTAGCACACTTAATGTGCTACACAAATATTTTTATTTAACCCCAAAACAAAATAGGTACATGCAAGTGTGCGAGTAATGTTTTTCTCATACTGATTTAATTGTTTACTTTGCCCCTTACACGTTTTGGAGTGTGCATGCTTTTTATTCTTTTAAAAATATTTTATCTTTTTGGTAAGAAACTATATCTGTGCAATAACTGTATTGGAAGCCACACGGTTATTATTATTATTAATGGATCACAGAGTTATCAGTGACATAAGCCCAACAGGATGTCATTATGTTGTTTTCTTTCCAATTTATTTTTTTAATCAAAAAGCGTATACTGCGCCCACCCTGACCTCTCACACGCGTCCAGCACCTGTGTGTGCAATTATTATTATTTTTAAAACTGACATCTCGATATTTCGGACAACCTGCCTGTCCCCAAGCATGTTCTGTAGCCCTAACGTGATGCTGTAAGCAGATGGTATATGCTATTGACGTCTAAGTAGAAGACATGGCTCATTTGTATATCTCGGTAACAATCAGTGACGGTAAATCACATCTAAAATAACTAGGCAGAAGTTTTATCAATATTTTATTGATGTTAGTACCTTTTTAGCTAGAGAAACATGTAGCCTAGCAACAACAAATCCACCTATGTTGACCTGCTGGTGGGATTTGGCAAGTCAGGAAGCATCATAAAGAAACTGGTTTCATGCATTAAAGTATTATTATTATTGATATTATTCATAATAAAAACAAGCCCAGAAGAACAGCAACAAAGGTGACAGAAAATAGAAAAGGTGGTGTGTTTGGCCTAATATATCAACAATCTTTGAAACCCATTGAATTGTATCCCTAAGGAACAGGATCATAATTGTGATCCTCTGCCTAACTCTCAACACCAATTGCATGACATATTAATGACTGAATGGATTAACATCCCTTGAAATACCTTCCAGCATCTTGGGTCCATACCATGTCGTGTCAAAATTGTGATCAGGGGAAATGGTGGCTTAACTCAATGTTAGTTAAAGGTCCTTATAAAGGCAGTGAATACTGTATTTCGACTATCTTTTCAGAGATACTAAATGACCCATCCACCAGTTACTCGTATTCATTTGTCCCATAAATTCATTGTAGGTTAATAGGTACATTATTGTTCATTTTAAAAAGTATGTTGAGTAGCACACATTAAAAATAGGATCACTGTTATATTGGGGCAGCAGTGTGGAGTAGTGGTTAGGGCTCTGGACTCTTGACCGGAGGGTCGTGGGTTCAATCCCAGGTGGGGGACGCTGCTGCTGTAGCCTTGAGCAAGGTACTTTACCTAGATTGCTCCAGTGAAAACCCAACTGTATAAATGGGTAATTGTATGTAAAAATAATGTGTAAAAAAAAATAATGTAATTGTATGTAAAAATAATGTGATATCTGTAACAATTGTAAGTCGCCATGGATAAGGGCGTCTGCTAAGAAATAAATAATAATAATAATAATAATAATAATATTAATAATACTGTTAAGTACAGAATAAGATTTGGAATTCAGAAAAGTTTTTAGTGATTGGTTGATTTCACATATGTGATTTATAATACTAGCCCTACACTTTTTTCTCTTTAAGATGTGTTTGTCATATTTGTCATGTTCTCTTAGCAAATGATCAGTAGGTAGTATACTATAGTGGTAACATTTCTGTATGTTGACATACAAATGATAGCAAAATGATATACTAAATGTGTGCAGAGGAGGCATTACTCATATTATTACATCATACTTGTTCTTTAATGTAATTTTACTTGATTGTTTTAAAGTCGTAATGTGTTTTTGGCACACATATTGCTCCTGTTTAACTGCAAACTGTTTAAGTAGCATACCTGTAATTTTTCTTTTCATTGTTTACATCCTGACAACTTAGACTTTTAACTTTAAAGCTTTTCAAAATGGCCATTCTAGTGCACTGATCAAGGCCGTAGCCAGCTATGAGGCACTCGAGGCATGGGCCTCGGTTCAGATCATACTTATCATTATTTATTTAGCCTCTCTTACATGTTGCTTTGCCGCAAAATAAAATGCATTTCATCCCTCGTTGTCTGCATGCATTCATTCCCAAGTACCGCTGATATGTATAGCCGCTGTGCTCTTCCAAATCTTTACTGTCATACAGTGACACCACTCAGTTCATACCACCATAGCTGTTAAACATGTTCGAAAAGGTTTTGAAATGACAAAGGCTTATTAGTGACTTAGAAAGAAGTACATATCAGCCTAATAACAAGGAATAATACATTCCTGTGGTAGTCCAGCAGTATATTGAACCCAGCTTATTAATATTCCACTTCTAAACCGCTAGTGGAAGCGGCTTGTAAACTGCAGTATAGAGGGGGCAAGTGCCTCAGTGAATTTTTCATGGCTAGCTACAGCTCTGCTGATAGTGAAAGGATTATTGCCAACATTGTCAAACAGGTAACACAGCAATAATGATCCATGATGTGGTATGGAACAAAAAAGCCAGAGCGCTTGTTATGTTTTGTTTTTTTTAATTTGTTAATTATCGCTGTCCTTTAAATTACCTGCAGTGATTTAAAGGACAGATCTCAAACCCCAGTGCACTAGAGCGGCCATTTTGAAAAGAGCGTTGAAACACACTTCAAAATTATAAGTGTATAAAGTTGTCAGGATGTTAACAATGAAAAGAAAAATGACAGGTACGTTATTTAAACAGTTGTAGCAACACGTGGGGATGTATAACACTATATTTTTCTGAACCCTGCTACTTACTCTTTAAGTGTACTGTCACGTTTGTGCCTCATAAGGGAAGGCATAGGATGGGCATTTATCCTGGTTGGCTGGTGAATTATATATTCGTGCTCTAGGCTCGTGTGAAATGTGCTTAAACAACCCGATAAACCTTTTTAAGAGGAACAAAAACCAGCCACTACAATAAGTATACAAGGATAACAACCTTCTTCGGAGAGACCACGTTTATTAAGAATACACACACTCTCAATTCTAAAACATTTTAGTTTAAAACATAATCCTAACGTTCAGGAGCGGAATCCTATTTGAATAGCTTATAATTGTAAGAGGAGAGCAGCCTCCTTTTTTAGTGACTATGTTTTTTAGTGACTATGTTTATTAAATCCAAGCTCTCAATTCAAAAACCTTCTTGGTTTAAAGCACGGTCCTATCTTTCAGGAGCGCAGTCCTACTTTAAAACTTAGGTCTATGTTATTCAGGCATACAAAACAATATTATCTACCCAACTAAAACTAACAGTGATATCATAGACACATATAAAACATCTATTTTTCAGGCAGAGAATTTTGATTACCCTCTTCTTGAGGTGTAATTAATGCAGAGTGGGCAGGTGAGAGAGTTTTCAGGATTCAAGCTGCAAAGGTTAGGTTGATCAAGTCACAAGCTCAGGTTGAGATCGAAAATTGAGAACAATTTAGTGGCAATTGACTCTGGTATTTATTTCTGTCTAACCAACTTACTGTAATTGACGTCACTGCATCTGCTCATGCTATGTGGTTACAATGGGTTTTAATAAGCCTACTATGGATTAACCCCTTGCAGTCCTATGTCGGACCCTGTCTGACATCATCAAAATGACATCATTCACAGATCCCCAGGCGTTATTCTCTGAACAAAAGCACAGAAAAGCTTTCAGTGGCCGAGATCAGCCGAGAGAAGCTGGCGGATCTGAGCAAAACGCATAGCCCCTTCACCACAGACATAAACAACCAAGATGGCTGCTTCCGCATCCAGCACGTGAAAAGAAAATCACAGACATTTGCCAAGCTTTTTGAAATGTTTTAGGAATAATATAATGACTTTGATAGCATTATTGAGGAGTTTGGTGATAAATCGAGTGATCTGGAGATGATTTATCAGTATGTACGACTCAGAAGAGGCATGTAATAAATTCAACGAGCATGTGGTGTGGCAGGGCTGGAGATGCAGTACTAAGTGTCATGTTGATATGTGCATTTTAAACCTGTTTTACTTTTGTTGCGGATATTTACTTAATTCAGTTATTTAGAGAATGAATCCCAACTGCTAATTTTGTTTTAACTTGTATTCCAATTATTGCCCCCAAATGGAAATAATTGCAATAGGAATACACACAATGGACTCTATAGAGTAATATCCATTGAGTTCAGATCCATCAATCCTGGTGAAAATGTGACATGGATACAATATTATACTGGATTATTAATTAGTACAGTGTATAGTAACAGAACAAAAACAAATGCAAATATAACCTGGATGTCACTGGATGGGAGCTCTCAGGGGGATGCACACAATTGGCCACAAGCTGCCCCGTGAGGGGGGGGCCTTAGGTTGGCCAGGGTGTCCTCGGCTCACTGTGCACCAGCGACCCCTGTAGTCTCGCCGGGCGCCTGTGGGCTTGCCTATAAGCTGCCCATAGCTGCATTGTCCTCTGATGCTGTAGCTCTGAGGTGGCTGCATGGTGTGTCTGCAGTGTGAAAGGAAGCGGTCGGCTGGTGGCACACGCTTCGGAGGACAACAACACAAAATAGAGAATTCCTAAATACTTGTGGTCAAACTAGTTTCATGTGAGAAGAAAAGAGATTTAACAGTTAGTGTTGCATATCACACCTGAATTCGTACCATATGTTTACATAACAGTCAAAAATGCTTTCATATAACCTTTGAATTCAGAATATGTAATAACTTGGGTTAATATACATTTCAACAAACATTATAAGGAATCATATGCTTAATCTATGTGCCAATTGAAGTAATATGAAAAGCAGAGTTTGTATTTAATAGTTACGCAACAAGGTTCCCAGTGTTGCAGGCAGCAGGGATACGGTCTCAGTAGTTAGCTGCAGCTGGATGTCTTGTGGTGACGTCAGCAGTAGGAAGTTCAAACAGAACCACAATCTTATAAGCAGGAACAGGATACTTTAGTTGATGCACATGTGGAGATACAAGACCATGAGTACCCAATTCTTATGGGTCTCGGAAGCTGCACTCAATTACTTGAGTGGAGAAATGGCAGTTTTTAGAACAAAGTACTTGATCTCGCTCACATTTCTTTTGGAGATGCACAGCTTTAATTGTGTCGACCAACAGGTAGGCAGTCTTTCAGGTAGGCAGGCACATTGCTTGGAAGATCGTATCAGATGGTTTCCATAGCAATGGGTACTTCACTCAGGCTGTGACGTAGACTTCTTCTTCATAGGATGTTAGCAGTGAGTACCTTTGATGAAGGGAGAGCACGTTCCTTGAAGTGATCACGTCTTGGATGGATGAGAGAGAACGTCCTGGATGAGTGAGAGAGCACCAAGAAAATAGGACAAACACAAGCTTAAATGCATTTAGGATAACCAATCAGAGAAGCTCTTGGCAACCTCTTAGGATTGGTTAATTCGATAAAGAGGACAAACGTACCTCCATCAGACTCTGTGTTAGGTGGATTTAAAATAAAATGGTATTTATGATATACCATAAAACCATGCCTCAATTAGCATTCTTACAAGCATTTAGGAAAGCATATTTAAAACCAAAACTCTCACAGTAAGATAACTCTTTCTGAGTATCTTGGAATTAACTATGGATTTTACTTTCATCTTCACCATGAAATGCATGTTCGGTACACACTAAACATTTGAGTGTTTGTAGTAAAATAAATGTAGAAAACACTTATATGACTGTTGTCCATTATCTATAATACTGTGTTAGTTTTACATACAAGAACATTTCATGCCTATGTACATTTATATCGTATTAGATTTAATACAAAACAACAACAAATATATTTTTTAGACATACCAAGTTTCTTTTATCTCTGTCCATTGATACTATAACCAAAGTGTACTGTCTGTTTCATCCACTAGATGTCGCTGTTGCCCATTAACCCTTAAAATGCCAGTCCTTTCAAATTCCTGGTTCCAGGAAGTCTCTTTCCAGTATAAGAGATTAATCAAGTCCCTTTGAAGCTTGGAGAGGGTGACATTTCCTTGTGGTCTGGCAGATAAGAGGTTAGATCTGTTTCTTTCTTTATTTAAACAAATGCAAGTTGTGTGTTTTAAGGAGGAGGGAAGATTTTGGACTATAAAACACAGAATGGCTTTCCAGTATTAGGTTTCATTAAGCTCAATTCCAAATTAAATGTAAAGCTCCAAAATATCAATACACTTTGAATAAAATGACTTTTAAACAGAGTGTGTAAAATAAACATTGTGTGTGAAATCACTTGGACATGACGATGTATTGAAACAACTTCTGTTTTCTCCCTACACCTTATACATTCTGTGCGTTCAGCTGCTGCCCATTCTACGTGATTTACTTAAGACAAGTTGTCCTGACTATTTTTTTCCTTCGGGAATATGGGTCTGTTCTCCTGAGCTAATTCTGCCATAAGCATGGTACCATATAGGAAAACAGGCTGTGCAATCTCCCTTCTTAACTGTGCCCTTTCTTTTCTGATATCTGTCACAGTCACAATCTTTTTATCTCAGAGAGGGCTGCATCTTGCTAGAATATATTACCCTTAGCCCAAACTCTGAATCTCCTGCAGGAGAGATATGAAAAGTCAGTTACTTATCCATCTCAATCTGTTCACACAAGTATATAATTCTAGGTACTCCATGAGCCATTTTAATGCTCTTAACATACTATTGGCTCACTTCCATGTCTTCAGACTGCCACACTTCAGAACCGTAACTAGAGTCAGTTGGTATTTCCACCACTCAATTAGATAAAGATCCTGCCTGAACACCTGTGCCTGTTTTGTATATTTTCCACATCCAACCAGTCCTAAGGACCTTTAAATAGCCTTGTTGACAGTACAACAAAGTGTATAACAATCTTCCTGTACACTGGGTATATAGCAAAAAAAAAACTGTAGAGTACAAATCGAAGGAGGTTATGATGAGGTTGTATAATACACTGGTGAGAACGCACCTGGAATACTGTGTGCAATTCTGGTCACCACAGCACCAAAGGGACATTGTGGCATTGGAGAGAGAAGAGCTACCATACAAGCTTAAAGGACTGAGCTAACGAAGAAAGGCTGAAACTGAATCTATTTAGCCTGGAACAAAGAAGAATCAAGGGGGACTTGATTGGTCTTTCACATCTTAAAAGGAGCTGACATAGGTAACCCTAACCAAAACTTTAAGCACAGTACAAAAACCAGGACAGAGGATGTAGTTGGAAATTAAATGGAGATAAACTTAAGACAGAAGGAAGGCGATATGTCTTCACACAGAGAGTAGTGAATGTGTGGAATGGGCTACCTAGTTATGTTGTTGAGGCTTTTTGTTATGATCTTATGCTCTTGACTGAATAAGATCTGAGAAAGTCTCCAAGTAAACTCAGTACATAGTTTGTATGTAACAAGAGCTTTGGATTTCAATTAAAGGCAAAGGAATCTAAGTGAAAAGTAAAGTTATGTACTGCTTATGAATCTGAATCTGAATCTGAATGTGGACCGTTGTGAAATTTGGTAAGCTGTATCATGCTCTGTTATCACAAAATGACAACATTCAGAATCTCGATAAATGTGAATGACAGAGATATTTCACTTATCTAATAATAAAAACAATAGACATGAAGTCAAGGATCAGATTTAGATAGACAACCCGTAACAAGCCAGAAATAATAATATCAAATTCAGATTCCAATACATCTGTAACAGTTATAAGTTATATTAAAATGGTTAATCAAGGGGTAGTTATTGTTTATTGTTAACTGAAAGTGAAACCAAGTACAATATTTAAAAGTAAATAAATAAGAGTTTGATATAGTGTGCTCACGTTATGCAACGAGAAGACAGTCAGTGAGTCAATGTGGAATGCCTGCAATGCTTGATCCTGATTAAAAATCATCCTGTTGAAGACAATATCTGGAATGGTCTTGATTTCTAACCCACCTGAAGTCGCCGCAAAGTCTTACAAAGTGGTAACAGCGGTGCCTGTATATTTCAGCGTCTTCAGCTATAGGTGGGTCCATATGCATAGTGTGGCTGAGAAGTGCCAAGTCAAACCAAAAATAGAAAACAAAAATAATGCATTTATTGCTAGCTTGCAAGGACTGTTTGACAACATTAAACTGTTTAAAAAAATACAAAATACACACTGATAACGTCACTGCAACAGGACGGTACAAGCATGGCAAGCACAGAGCACAGCAGACAGGAGAGGGTGTATCCCAATGCAATTAGCTGTCAGCCTGAATTACAACCACCATTTCATGGTAGTAGTTCGCAAGATTTTCATACTTGGATACTAAGATTTGAGATTTGTGTGCAGGCTGCATATGACAGCAGTGAGGAAACGCTAGCTAAACTTCTTCTAACACGTTTAGATGGTGCAGTATTAAAAATATGGGACAGTTTATCACCACGTGAGCAAAATGATTATGCTGTAACAAAGAAGCTTGAATCTGTTTTCAGTCGCAAGCAAGATATTCTTTCATTTCAAAGCTCTGTTAAAGCTAGACCCCGTCAGCCAGAGGAGCCATTAGAAGTGTATGCAGCCAAAATAACTCGGTCTATGGCATGAATGCAATTGAAGGGGAAACGTTCAGAAGGTCTATTGCTGGCCTGGACACTGATTTACAATCTAAATGTTTTGAATTTGGTGTTAAAACCATGTCTGAAGCCCTTCAGATTGCCAGCCAATGCGAAAGAGCCAAAAATGCTCTTAAAGTGATAGCCACACCTAATTTGTAATCTCTATCTGAGACAACTGGCCATGCCTCCACTGCTTCTGTGCAACTTAAAATCAACACCATCAAACTTTGACATGTTTCTACTGGACACTATGAAAGAACTGACTACAAAACTAGACAAGTTACAAACAACTGTTACACATCTGCAATTCACAGTTTCCAGTTTACAAACAGAAGGGGGGACAATCCACTTTTCTTAGAGGGAGAGATGGTTACAGGGATGGCAGATTTGGAAGAGCATACCCACACAGTCCTGAGCAAAGATATAACCGGTCAACTTCTCCATATACATCTTGTGCTCGCCACGATAACGCATATCAGCAAGATGACCGTAACAAATACCATCAACGCTCTGAAGGTGATGCTCAACGGCATTCATATCACCACAGTCCCAGCAGACAGCGGTCTACAAGCTATGCTACACCAACTATGCTACCCAGCTCCTGGTCCAGGCCCTGGTACTCTCCCGCCTAGACTACTGCAACTCCCTCCTGGCTGGCCTCCCTGCGTCCGCCACCCGTCTGCTCCAGCTCATCCAGAACTCTGCTGCCCGCCTGGTGTTCTCTCTGCCTCGCTTCGCCCACGCTACTCCACTACTCCGCTCGCTCCACTGGCTCCCGATCACCGCTCGCATCCAGTTCAAGACTCTTGTACTAGCCTACAGATGCCTTGACCAGTCTGCACCCAGCTACCTCCAGACCCTCATCTCTCCCTACACCCCCACTCGACCTCTCCGCTCCGCCTGCACTAGAAGACTAGCTCTACCACCGCTACGCTCCCCTGCCTCCCGAGCCCGCTCCTTCTCCACCCTTGCTCCGCAGTGGTGGAATGACCTTCCTACAGATGTCAGGACTGCCCAGTCCCTGACCACATTCCGGTGCCTCCTTAAGACTCACCTCTTCAAAGAGCACCTGTAGAACTCCTCTGTTTGTATCCTGGGACACTATCACCCTTCATGAAAATGTGCTTTATTTTGCTCTTATCAGCCCCTATTTTACTGCATTTAATCCTGTACTTCAGAATACTGTAATCTGCCAAGTTTTTAACCTGTAGTACTTTGTATTTAATCACATCCTGATGTAACTATCACTATTTAATCATATCCTGATGTAACTATCACTATTACCTGCTGTATTATTGAATTGTGGTTTGTCAAACTTGTACTTTACTTGAACAAAAGTTATTGTATTTCTTGCTCTTATTGTATTACTTGTATTGTAACGCTTGAAATGTATTTGCTTACGATTGTAAGTCGCCCTGGATAAGGGCGTCTGCTAAGAAATAAATAATAATAATAATAATAATACAAGCCCTCATTCTTCTATCAGGAGTCAAAGAGACAGGTATTCACCACCTTACCACTCATCAAGCCCAGGACGAGATCGCCACGTCAGGATCCAGTCTCCTGAAAGAGAAAGCAGTGAATAATCACACCAGGGAAACGAGTATTAGCTGGTGACGCGGGCCACTCATCCGCTCTTACAGCTCCCAACCAGGCCCTCAACTCATGTGACTCATCTGGACCTCCTGAAGCATATATAAAGGGGATACTAGAAGACACAGAAGTCAGTATTTTTATTGATACAGGCTCTGACATCTCTCTTATCAGTGAGGAAGTACGAATGTCAATTAATGCACTAAGGAAACTACCTATTCAGAAGTAATACTGCCTTACCAGGTCAATTACTGGGCAACCTCTGGATACAGTCAGAGCCATTACGATTTCTGTTCGCATTGGATCTGAAGTCTTCCAACATGATGTCCAAGTTATCCGAAACACTAAATATTCTTGCCTGCTTGGATGGGATTTCCTTAAAGGGAACCACACCTACATTGACATTCACATCTGGGACCAAAGTATTCCCCTTGTGCGCAAGAAGCACGGTGCCCAGCATGCTATAACGCAGTCCTATTGTGTTCAGTTATTATCCCTGCAATGACTGAGCAGAATATTACAGCTTCCATCTTACCACCTAACAGATTGGGTCCAGTACCAGATGACTTCATTGGCATTTTGGAGCCTCATTCTCAAGACAGTAGACTGATTGTAGCATGTTGTAGCCCTGTTGATAAGGGCTCAGCTTACATCAGAGTTCTCAATCCTACTAATGAGGACATAAGTTTTTACAAGAACAGCCCATTGGGACAGTTCTATGCTGTGTCTTCACAGAGTGAGTTCTCTATCATTGAAGCACCAGTGTGCGCTATTACTACTACCTGTCCTGCTGATGTCAGCCCTTCATTTGACCTCACCAAATCTGATTTTACCACGGACGGAAAGCAACAGCTTCAGCAGCTCCTGTATCAGCTTCTGGAAAATTGAGTTATTGAGGACAGCCACAGTCTATGGGCATCACCAGTGGTTTTGGTCAAGAAAAAGGATGGCACATATTGATTTTTGTGTCGATTATCGTAAATTAACCTCTTGTGTGCTATGGATGTACCTGGCATGTCCAAAAAGGACGCACGTGGTACATTCAATTGAAATACATGGTAAAAAATATATAATAATAATAATATGGATTGCCACTAGGGGTCGCTCATTGAGGAGTTACTACATAACATATTCAGTCCTTGGCTTTAATTTCACTATATTTCACCGACAAACTATATTTGATGTGATGCAGTTGTTAAATGTAATTTGCAGCCTATTTGAACGCAAGTGGTGGCTATGTTTGGCTTGTACTGTGAAGCATCTCAAATTAATTTAAAACAGTCTGTGTGTAACTTTCGTTTTCTTTTCAATGGATTGATAATAAAAAAAAAAGTTTACCTTTCATTAGTAGCTGTTTTATCGACCTGTGTTTCATGAAATTAGCTTTATATGTTTATATGACGGTAGAGGAAGATACTTCCTGCATCTGGCTGTCATCACATTACACCATTGTAATGTATCAAGTGTGTGGGAGATACTGCAGATCGCATCTTTTTGTTTTTTGTCCCATGGTAAACAGCCTAAAAAAAACAAAAAAAAAACAGAACCACTATATAGTTGCTGTGAATGAAACCTTGGTGTTGGAGAGAAACTAATCTAGTGAGTTTGATCATTTGCACAACCTATTTTACATTTGCATCTATTTGACATATTTTTCTAAGAATATTATTTTTGTGATCCCTCTATTTATCTATTACTTTATACTATTTTATTTGATCTTCATCTTCTACCATACCATTTTTTGTTTTTTACTTTTATTCATCATCAGATTTTGTTTCCAGGTCATCCTTTCTTTTCTATTTTTTTTTAATGACAATTTTGATGAAAATTTATTGGATTTAGTTTTTAGGTTATACAGTATATTTTTTTCACCTCGTCTCTCTTCGATATGACAGCAATTGGTTTTTAGGGAAGGGTGGTTTTTCATTTTCTACTAAAATCTGAATTTTTTTCTCATATCCCTGTTTCATAAAATTGTTTTGATTGTCTACAATATATAGTTATTGGTTTTAATTTATTTTTCTTTTGCTCCATAAATTAAAAAAAACAAACAAACAAAAAAACTTTACATTATTATAAAAAATATATTGTATTGTCAATGGTGAGAAGGACTGGTTTTAAAAATGTCTTTAAAAAAAGAACAATGATCTGCTCTCCTCTCACAACATAAAAGGATTTAATTGTACTATCAGGTTTCTAATGTGACAGCATTGTATATTTCAGATCAGATTATTTTTGCTATTCTGCATTTTGATTTTTGTTCCACTTTTTTATTTCTTTTTTTTGTAAAAAATATTTTGATTAGTATTTATTGATTTATTTTAGGTTATATATTTTCTACAATGTTACAGTAATTAAGGATATTTGGGGGTTGTTTTTTTCAATAAATACTGAACAGATCCAATTTTTCTCCTTTCCAACAATTTGAATTGATTTTAAGTTTTCATTTAATTAATTTAAAAAAAATAAATAAATGATAGATAGATATATATATATATATATTATTAATTTCTTAGCAGACACCCTTATCTAGGGTGACTTACAATTGTTACAAGATATCACATTATTTTTACATACAATTACCCATTTAACAGTTAGCAATCTAGGTAAAGTACCATGCTCAAGGGTACACCCTATTTAATGGCCAGTGAAAAAGACTGCGCCAGCTGCCCAATGGCAGCCGGTGAAAAAATACAGTTTGGCGCCCCCTAATCAAAAGGGGGTGCCAACAAAAAACAGTCATTAACTAACCCAGTGTGTTTTTTTTTTTTTTTTGGACTGTAAATTAAATGTTCAAAACAAACGGGGGGGGGGGGGGGTGGTGGTACAGAGCACGCCACCTAGAGCCCACTGGTCGACAAAAGCCGTCATGTTGCCAGTGGACTCCGCGTCGGCGTGCTCCAATCGCCACCCGGGAATGAAGGAGGGCCCTGAACATGGCCCCACAGTCAAAGAGACCCTCCCCGGTGATCTTACGCTTCCTGGTCTTGTAGATGGTAAGTTTGCCAAGAGCCAGGAGCAGATTCACCAGGAGGTCTCTCTTCTTGCTGGAGCCACGAACAGGGTGCCCGAAAATAAAAAGGGTGAGAACTGCAGCAGGAGGTTCTTCAGGAACAAAAAGAACGGCTGCAACCTGGCGCAAAGGAAATAAATGTGGAACACCGACTCGGACTCACCGCAGAAAGGGCATGTGGGGTCCGAGTCGGTCGGACTCACCGCAGAAAGGGCATGTGGGGTCCGAGTCGGTGAAGTGACGCAGGACCTCTCCTGACGCGAGTGCTCCGTGTAGCACCCTCCATCTCAGGTCCCCAGCACCTCTGGGGACCAGCAGGGAGTACAAAGCCTCCCACTGGGGGCTCTCGCCCTCCTGGGGTTGGAGGGGCTCCCGCCAAGCGGTGTCTCGGCGGGAGACGAGGGCGAGGAAGTGGAGGGTGTGGACCGCCATCGCATACAGGGTCTTCCTCGACACGGAGGGGGGTCGAGAAGAACTGCGAGTTCCTGCTCAGGTGATTCTCAAGGGGAGGCTGAGGGGGAGCCCGGTTCTTTGGTTTGATCAGCAGGACCGGAGAGCCGGGGGTAGGGAGGGACGATGGCTCCCCAGTCCTGAGGACCCCCTCGAGATACCCGACAGAGTCTGGGTGCAAAGCTGCTTTGCACCCCGGATCGCTCGGCGGGCCGTTCTGAGGGTCTCGGGAGTCAGCCACGCCGAGTGTTGGTGATCCAAGAGATCCCAGACTCTGGTCACCTTGGCCGAGATCAACAGGCTCCGCACCGCGGGGGATTCCAATGCCTGCGCACCTAGATGGGGGTTGTGCAGCAGGGGCTCCAGAAGGAATTCCTCCCCCTCAGTCGGAACCATGTCTCGGCCGATGTCGAACATGCTCCGGGTCTTGAGCAGGTCCCTGTAAAAGACCGGCAGCTCGGGGAGACGGATCCCCAGGAGGTCGAGCCAGAACAGCTGCCGGTCGTAGCCCAAGCGGTGCAGCTGGCGCAGGAGGAGGGAGGCCAGCGCGGACCACTGCGGGGCCAGGTCTGCGTACAGGTATCTCTGCAGGGTCTGGAGGCGGAAGTGTGCACCTGAGTCCTAATGCACACCAATCCTTGTCCTCCCTCGGCCAGCGAGAGGCTCAGCACCCCCGCAGAGACCCAATGCTTTCCGGCCCAGAAGAAGTCTGTCAGCTTCCTCTGGACCCTGGCCACATACTCAGGGGGTGGGCTTAGGACGGTGAGTCGATGCCAGAGCATCGACGCCACAAGTTGGTTGATGACCAGAGCCCTGCCCCTCAAGGAAAGCACTTTCAGCAGACCCGACCACGACCTCAGTCTCGCAGCAACCTTGTCGTCCAACTCCACCCTGTTGGCTGCGAACGAGGTCTCCGCAGGGCTCAGGTGGACTCCCAGGTATTTGAAGCTGTCCGCGCTCCACTGGAATTGCTGGAGCGCGGCAGGAAGGGAGTCCACCCGCCAGGGGCCTACCAACAACCCGGAGCATTTGGTCCAGTTGATCCTGGCAGAGGACGCGGCAGAGTAAACACTCTGGCAGCTCCGCATCCTCTCCAGATCGACCGGATCGGAGGCCACTAGGAGCACGTCGTCGGCGTAAGCCGACAGGACCACCCTCGTGTCCGGCGCGCCGAGCGCCATCCCCGTGAGCCTCCTTCGAAGGAGGCAGAGGAAGGGCTCGATGCACAGCGTGTACAGTTGTCTGGACAGAGGGCAGCCTTGACGTACTCCTCTCCTGAATGCGAGGGGCGCGGTCAGGGACCAGTTCACCTTCAAAAGGCACTCGGCAGAGGCGTACAGCATTCGGAAGAGGCCGACGAACTTCGGCCCGAATCCGAATGCTCGCAGAGTTCCAAAGAGATACTCGTGATCCACCCGGTCGAACGTCTTCTCTTGGTCGAGAGACAAGAAGGCGACCGACCGACCGGTCCCCTTGCAGTAGTGCAGCAGTTCCCGAACCAGGAAGATGTTGTCAAAGATCGTCCGGTTCGGGACTGTGTAGGACTGGTCGGGGTGGATCACGTCTGCCAGCAGCAGCGAGACCGGGCGCCAATTCTTAAGGCAGCGGAGATCCCCCTTCTTGGGCAGCAGCGTGATCACCGCTCGCCTCATCAAAAGGGGCATCTCCCCGGTCTCGTAGGCTTCTGCCAGGACCCGTGCAAAGGCGGGCCCCAGCAAGTCCCAAAACTTTCTGAAGAACTCCACGGTCAGCCCGTCGATGCCCGGCGATTTGTTGTAGGGCATCAGACTAAGAGCGTCAGAGAGCTCGGCCAGGGTCAGTTGGCCCTCGAACTCTTCCCTGACGCCCTCGCCGACTTTGGGAAGCCCGTCCCAAAGAACCCTGCACGCGTCGGAGTCGACGGGATCCGGAGAGAAGAGGTCAGAGTAAAAGGCTCTGGCCCTCTCGTTCACGCTCTCCGGATCCGTCAGAAGGGAGCCATCGTCTGCCAGAAGACAGGTGATGTTCCTGCGGTCTCCCTTCTTTTTCTCCAACGCGTAGAAGAAGTGTGAGCCGCGGTCCATCTCCCGAAGGAACTGGATCCGCGAGTGCACAAACGCCCCCCGGGACCGCTGGAGCTGCAGGTCCCGCAGGGTGCTCTTCTTCTCTTCGTACGCGCTCTGCTCGAGTTGGTCCCCGCGAGCCAGGCGTCTCTCCAGATCGAGCAGCTCCCTTTCCAGCTGCTCGATCCGTGAGTCCCTCCGCCTGCTCGCGCCCCTCGTGTACTCCTGACAGAAGATCTTGATCTGCGCTTTCCCCACGTCCCACCACTGACACCACGTGGGGAATCGAGATCGTCTGCCGTGCCAGACCGTCCAAAAGTCCCGGAAAGACTGCTCAAAGCACTCGTCCGATCCGAGACTGAGACACCCGCCCCTCCCTCACCCTGGTGAAGGTGAAGGCGGGGACGTCTGGGTGATGCCAATGCCAGATGTCAACCAGAGAGAGCTGAGCGGTCAGCTCTCTCAGTGCTGAAATCACCCCCGAGGACCACGCACTCGTCGGCGCTGATGTTGTTCATATAGGTTGACATCCGGCGAAAGAACTGGACCCTCGCCGGACCCATGGACGGCACGTACACGTTCACCAGGTGAACGATACTGTCGCCGTCCTGGATCCGGTGGTGTAAAAGACGGCCCGGCTCGACGTCTACCACATCGAGTACCGTGGGAAGAAAGGACCCGGAGAAGAGCGTCGCCACCCCACAAGAGGTGCCGGTGAGAAGGTTGAACGACACTCCCCCCCCCCCCACTCCAGAAGCCAGTCGGCTTCCGCCTCTGGGGTCGTGTGGGTTTCCTGCAGGAAGCACACAGAGTAACCCCCTTTTTTCAGGTAGGAGATTACCTGGGCCCTGCGGAAAGGGTCCCTACACCCGTTGACGTTCACAGTACCAATGTGATACATGATCTTCTGTCAGGAGTTGTCGGTGACGCTCACGGAAGATCCTGAGTTCTCCCGAAGCTCACCAACTGGTCGTGTAACTTGCGGGCCCGAATGTGCACGTTCGAGCCCGAAGTTTTATTGGCGTGGCTGGCCCTGAGGAAGGACCTCACAGACTGTAAGATCCTCTGGAAGTCCCCCCCCCATTTGTCCAGGGCCAGCATTACCTTGTCCCTGCGGTGGACAGTGGCCTCCAAGAATTCGTGGAGCTCCACCACAGGGATGTCTGGGAGAGAGACGGATGGAACCTCCGAGCCCACGCTGCCCGTGGACTCGGTATCCTCCTCCCTCTCCCTCAGCTCTCCATCGGGTCCTTCCCCTCCCTCCCCTAGAGAAAGGGGATACACCCTTTCGGGTCCTTCCCCTCCCTCCGCATCAGTCACCGGGACAGACTCCGGTTGTTCTTCCAGAGGCTCCTCCTGCGCCCCCTCGGTGACTGGAACCGGCCCCTCGATGCTGGGTCGGGGACCGGTTTCTTGGCCCCATTGTACTTCGGGGAGGGGATCTATTCATGACGAGGAACTGTGGCAAAGTGGTTAAAAGTGTGCAGGTGCAAGTGATCAATAATCAGACAAACAACGATAATCCAGGTGCAATGAAGGTTTAATTGTATAATCCAATGCCTGATGGCTAACAGCAGTAAACAATAACAGTGTTAATGAAGCAATACAGCAGCGTGTATTGCTTATTTATAATCTGCGGGTTTGTCCCGAAATAATAACAGTCCCATTTCAGTTCACCCACACGTAACACATACACAAACACAAACACTGACTGTTGCTAGGCACTTATTTGAAGACTATATCAGAGAACATGGAGTGCCTGATTCCATCCACACAGACCAGGGAGGACAATTCAAGTCAGATTTAGTCAAATCCTTATGTAAACATCTGACAATCCTGAAAACAAGGTGTTCACCATATCATCCAGAATCCGATGGTATGGTAGAACTCTTTAATCGGACACTTAAAGACCAACTAGCTAAATTCCTGTATTCCACAGATTCTGAATGGGATGATCTCCTTAAAGTATATAAATTAAAGTAGAGATTCAGCTTTATAATAAAACAACAAATTATTACATAACATACATAAAGTGAAAAATAACATGCAAAAACTAATTCCATACTTTGACAAAAGTATTTAGGCAATCAACATATTTTGTATGAAACCCAGTTGTTGCTAGTTATTTACAGTTATCATGATTGAAAACCAACACCTGATGATAGAATAAATAAATACATAATCATCAAGTGCTGAAAAATAAATTGGACATTTGTGATTCAAAATAGCAACACAAATAGTACAGCAAAGATCTCAAAATGGCAGTGATACAACTAAAAAAAAAAAGGAGAAACAACCAGAAAAATAGCAGAAAGAAGTTTACTGAAAAGCACTGTGTGGGCTTGTGACAGAGATCAAATGATTCTTGGTGTTAGATCTCCCTCCCGACCCATGAGGGCACTGTGTAAAGGGAACAGAGTACCCTGGACTAGATGGCCTGAGAATTCATTCTCAGGGTTAGGCAGAAGTCAGCCATCTAGAAAGGGGGCAGAGATACGGTACACTAAATCATCGACCCGGGAAGGGAAACGATGTGGCAGCCGCGGATTGGATGAGCAGTTTCAATCATTAACCAAGGGGTCATGGTTGACGGTATTTAAGGGGACCTAGTTAAGTGTTCTTTTCCTTTGTAATGGTTAAAGGTAACTGGAAGGAGAACCGTGTTGTAAATCGTGAGTGTTTGTTTGTTTTGTTCTGCCGTGTCTAAACAATTTCACTGTTTGTTATTATTAGACGGCTGAACATGATCCGGAGCTGCTGCCAAAGGCCAGCACTAAAACCAGACAACATCACTGTACTTTATATCACTGAAGAACTGTGTTGTCACTATGAGCACTAGAGCAAGCACTGTGGACTGTGTTTGTGTCTGTGTTACGTGTGGGTGAAAAAGAACGGGACTATTATTATTTCTGGGGCAACCCACTGATTACAAATAAAGCAATACACGCTGCTGTATTGCTTCTCATTGTTTATTGTTTACTGCTGTTTGTCATCAGGCAACTGGATTTAAAAATAAACCACCATTGCACCTGGATTATCGTTGTCTGTCTAATTGTTGATCACCTGCACCTGGACACTGTTAACCACTTTGCCACAGGGCTATTATTATATTACAACACAGGTTGTAAATCTCCCTCCCGACCTGTGAGGGCGCTAAGCAGTGAGAAAAGGGTTCTTTGAGTGGGCCAGTCTGACAGTTCTTTCCCAGGGTCAGGGAGTCGGCCAGTCTGGATGAAGGCGAGACTCCGTTGCAAGAACACATTGACCCGGAAGGGAAACAATGTGGCAGCTGCAGATTGGAGAGGCGGTTGCACTCGTTTACCAAGGGGTCATGTGTGACGGCATAAAAGGAGGCGGAGAATCGCAATCTGTTCCTTCATTTGGTTTGTATTTTTAAACTGTAAGGACCTGTGAGAGACACAGTGAGAAAAGTACTGTCAGTGTTTTGTTTTTGTTTGTCTATAATTGTTTGTTTGTAATTATTAGACGGCTGTCACGTTCCAGAGCTGTCGCCAAGGGCCAGCACAAAACCCGGAACAGCACTTCACTTTTGTCATGAATAAACTTGTATCACCCACCATGAGCACTACAGTACGCACCCAGGACTGGTGACCATGTTTGTACATTGTGAGAAAGATACGTGTGTTTATTATTTGGGACTGTAACCTATTTATTTACTTCCAGTGCATTACACATTGTTGTGTATTGCCTGGAGTTATTGTTTGGTCACACAGACCAGGATTATCATTAATAAAAACCTGTTTCCAACTGGATTACAATTCTCTATTTGTTCATTGCGCACTGCATCACTCCTGCACCTGTAAGACAAAGAAAGATTTCTGCAAAATCTGGAAGAAGAATCATTTGGGCAGCCTGGCAAAAAACTCTGATTACTGCAAAAGATTTGACACAAGATTTGAGAGAAGATGGTCAAGAAATTCAAAAGCGAACAATTCAACAATACCTTAACAAGATGAATATCCATGGGCGAAAACCAAGATGCAAACTTTTGTTAACAACAATACACAAAGAAAGCGATTGAAGTTTTACATTGAATACTTGAATACGCCTGATGATTTCTTTCACCAAATTTTATTGCCAGACGAATCCAAAATACTTTTTGAACTTTTTTTCACCAAGAAAGCAACAAAGCATATGTTTGGAGGAAGAGAGGAGCAGAACTTAAAGAAAAGTTAATCATGCCCAGTGATAACCCGACCATGGTAAAGGTTGTGTGATGGCATGGGCTTGTTTTACTTCCTCAGGCACTAGCGACCTTTGTATTGTGAAAGATCAATGAGAACGCTTTTGTCTGCAACTGTATATCAGTTGAACAAAAGATTGCCAAATGTTTCCCATTTCTGTGTGGTATGGGAAAAATTAACCACTTCGGTTGAAGGCTAAAGGGAAAGATTTTGTTCCTGATCAATGCCTGGTAGCATTCAAAGCAAGGTATATCATATAATAATAATGTTTTGAAAATCTATTCCAAACACTGCATGTGATATAAAGCCCAAATAAATTACACAATGCCTGCCTTGTAAGGTTTTATTATCCAAAAAGTAATTTATACTTACTTATAACACATGGTGGGGATGGGAGCCTTTGCTGTGTACTTCTAGATCTTCCTTTGAAAATGTGATTTCCTTTGATATTATCCCTGACATTGATGCTCCCTCAATTTGTTCCTCTGAACTCACACCACATCTAAAATGGCTTAGAAGAGCTTTGAAGTTCTTTTTTAAATATAATTCTCTGTTGTCCCTGAAGATGACTCACATGGCATAAGCAAGATAATTCACAGTATTATACATGCCAATGGTTTCCTCATTTGTAACATTAACAGTATATTCAGTACATTTCACATGTATGGTATTATACAACTGAAAATGTTTTTTTTTTATTATGTTATTCTAATGACTTGTGGTTCGTGCAAATAAGTCTCAAAAGTAATGACTCTTCTGGCTCTTCAGGTGAACAGACTTGGCTGTACATTTCTACCCCAAACTTCCCAGTGGGATTTAAAAGCAGCAATTGAGGACTGGTTACATGTCATTCCACAACAATTAAACACCTTGTAGTCTCATCACATTGAACTTGTTTCTTTTTGTCCAATAGTTAGCAGGACAATAAATAAATAACTGGAGTATGTATTTCTGACTGGAAAGCCCAACATATACACATAGATGATGTGAGCCTTTTCAAATCAGAAACAAAGCCATGCAAATATGAGCGTCGTCTCTAATGTAAATCTATTACATAACCTTTTTAGTTTCAGATGTGTTTTGATCATATGCTTCATGCTTCAGTTCAATATAAATCCAATATGCAAGCAATTTTAAAACTATAATCCAAGTGCTCAATTACAGTTACTGTGTTAACCGAATTTGTTACAGTGGTATTGTACAATATAAATGGAAAAGGCTTTATACAAAAAGAGGCACTGACCTACATTTTTTGTTCCGCTAAACTACACTAAACAGTTTCAAATATTCACACCGATTCGGAAATTACTTCTGATTGCCTGGAGAAGACCAGATATTGTTAAAATAATTGTTATCAATGTGCATGCATGCCACATTCTTCCAGGGCCCTCTGGGTCACTAGCCAAATGAAGAATTCCTGATAATAAGTAAAGCAAATTAGTAAAATTTAATAACACACAGCTGTTGAGGAGTGTGAACACTGAGGTCATAACATGCTTGACAAAACAGGGTAGCTAGAATATTCAGCCCAACAACATGAAGACATGTATCCAATTTCTAATAAATATATCAATCAGGGTGTGTCTGGACTAGCTTTTATTGAGAAGATACTTTTATGGAACAGTTTAACTTCATTAAAAACATACCAGTATTGTACAGGTCGCTAGTGGCTCAACTAATAGAGGCTTAAATCCCAGCTGTGCCGAGTTGCCAATCTTGGCTGAGGGGCTATTGGACTCTGTGACAGGTGTAGAGTGGTGTAGGTGAAAACGGTCAATGCCCAGACAAAAAAGTTGAAACGCAAACATCTGTATTTATTGTTTGCAAAATAATAACTCTGCCCTCTACTAACAATGGCATCGGGGGGTATACGGAGGGTTTTCAGTCCCCAAATAATAAACACAAATGACAGCAAAACAGTCCAATCAAAAGCGTGCGGTGTCCCAAACTGCTTGTGCTCTGATGTGCAGTGTGTCCTGATTGCTGGTGCTGTGCTGTACAGTGAATCAATAGTGCTCCGGGTGGTTATGCTGGCTGGTTAGCTGCAGCTCCCTGGGGTTCAATCCTCTGCAAGTACACAAAACACAAACAAAACAAACAGTGCTCCGGCTTGTTATTACTTCAGCATAAGGGGCTGTACTTACGTAGCTGCGTCCCCTTTGTACTGCCCAACTCCTCCCTGTGATCAGCCCGGTGCCCTGGTCTATCCAATTGCTGCATGCCCTGCAGCTGACCACAATGGAGTTGTTGAGCAGATTCGTAGCTGCGCGCTTTCTTCAAAATGGCCGACTTCCGGTTGCCATCTATCCTTCTGTGGGAAAGCATACCACTCACCTTACACAATGCCCTTTCTGGTCAGGAGGGAGATTTGCAACTCAGATCCCTACTCTGTCACACACTCCCACCGGTTAGGTAAGTAAATTGACTGGGATGACTCATGTTGGTCAGGCACAATCTGGACTGGTCAAGCTGAACTCCACCAGGGCTCTGGTTTGAAGGGTGAAAAGAAGGCTATTGGCTAGTGTGGCGGAGTGTCCCGCCCATATTTATTATTATTTGTATTTTTGTTTGCGGCGCGGATAAAAGCGCAGCGTCTTTTGTTATTGTTTTTTATATTTATAATTTAAAAACCCCGTGAGGATGCATGACTGATCAGCTACTGATTATTTAACTAGCTGACAGTCATGCATCCTTACCAAACGCGTGCAGACTGTGGCCGAGGGGTAATAAGATAATTAACACCTAGTTAACCCCTCAGCCAGAGTATAAGAACCTGCAGCTGTCCATGCTGCAGGGTTGGGTGTACAGAGAGGAGGTACGGGGAGATAGAGAGAAGACAGAATTTAACAATTGCTAAAACGTGCTGGATTAGCCAGCACGACACTTACTTGTTTGTCTGTCTGATTCGTTTGGCCCTCGTGCACTTTGTTTTGTTGATTGTTTAAATCTTTTGTTTTGTTTATTTATTTATTAAATACGCTGAGTGCAGTAGCATTCAGCTTCACCCGCCCATCCACTGTTTTGATTCAGTTACTTCCTGGTCCGTGACGTCACCACACCTCACCACTGCGAGCCAGCCTGCCACATATGGTGTCCTGTGTGGGACAAACAACGCCTTCAAGAGCCGGACCAGGACAGAAAAGTGTGTTTTTTTTGTTTGTTTGTTTTTTTTTCTCTTTCAAATTAAATAATGGGAAGAAGGAGGAAACAGCAGCAGCAAGTGCAGCAGCAAGTGCAGCAGCAAGTGCAACAGTCCCTCCGGGTCTCTGCTGTGCTGGATGTCTGCCTCACCTGTCTGAGGGGTGAGGAATGGTGCTTCGCCGTTGGTGAGGTCGGGCATGTAGCACCCGACCAACCCCCTCCATGGAAGGTGAGGGAGGAGCCTGAACATCCTGCGCCCATGTGGGAGGAGGATGGCCCAGAGCAGGAACCGGAGGATGAGGGGTCGGTCCGTCCACAGCCCAAGAGGGGGGAGGCCGAGCATCTACAGCCCAAGGCTTCACTAGCAGGGGAAGAATACCTGCTGGTTTCACCTCCACCACCACCATCCGAGGGAAAGGAGCAGGAGCTGCCTCTGCATCCTCCGAGGCGGACTGGTCCACTCTCCTCAGAGGGGATCTGGGACTGGCTGGCGGAGCCTGAGGGATATCGTGGACGCCCTCCCTGCTGTGATCAACCTCCTGGCTGCAGATATGGGAGGGGCCCCGCTGCCGTCTCCAGCGCCAGAGAGAGAGGAGCCATTGCTGCCGTCTCCAACGCCAGAGGGAGAGGAGCCAGCGCTGCCGTCTCCAGCGCCAGAGGGAGAGGAGTCATCGCTGCCTTCTCCAGCACCAGAGGGAGAGGAGCCATTGCTGCCGTCTCCAGCACCAGAAGGAGAGGAGCCATTGCTGCCGTCTCCAGCACCAGAAGGAGAGGAGCCATTGCTGCTGTCTCCAGCGTTAGAGGATGAGGAGCCCTCGCCACTGTCTCCAGCACTAGGAGCAGAGCAGCAGGAGCTGCCTCTGTCTCCACCACCACCAGGAGCAGAGCAGCAGGAGCTGCCTCTGTCTCCACCACCACCAGGAGCAGAGCAGCTAGACAACAGGAAGCAAGAATTATGGTTGACCTTTGGTGACAGGGACGTGTCTAATTTTGTGTTTCCTTCAGGATAGCACTGGTTTACCCTAACTTTACCCTTTTGTGCACTACTTCACCAGGTTGTTTACATTTCATAAAGGTCATTTTTGCTGCAGGCACACAAGCTTCCTCTTTGAAGCCATTTTTGCCACTCAGTGTGCTAATCAATCATGCTTTGGTACTACCTGCAGATGGTTACAAATGTGACCTGCATGCTCTAGTAAAAAAAAAGAAAAACTAACCCTTTTTTAATAAAATATTGTTAACATCCTTTACTTTATAAATGGAAGTAAATAAGTAATTGTTGTTCATAAGTATCATGTTGATGTATTGTTAAACAATACTATAATTACTCTTACTGTTTTACCATGGCCCTTGCTTTTTTGCAACTTTGTCTAATTAAAATGAGTAAGAAAAAGGCTACTTACAGGCCACTGAAATAAATGTAGTTGATATTTTTATTCCTGGTTTCTTGTGCTATTGATTTGAATTTTTTTTAAGCCGTTTCTGTTACAATTTATATATTTTTATGGCTCTCAGTTTCTCAGCAGTAAGTCTTTCTGCTCTTGGTACAACTTTTTTCCCAGAACAAAAATCAATTTATTGTACTTACAGGATATTTTGTTCTCCAGTAAAAACCTATTTAAACATCCATTAAAAAACTAAAAACATATGACAGTACATATAAAGTGATTTCTTCCCCTCTTTGTCCTCATCGTACCAGATTTAGTCACTAAGCATTAACAAAGGGAATAGCACAACATTGCTCTCCAAGTTAATACTAGTCTATTACTGTGATTATTATTCCGGACAAATCAGTAATTTACACAGTTTGAACTTTTTTGTCATACAGTGCCATGAAAAGGATGTCATGATTGCTTACATACACTTATCCCAAAGGATATAGCAACCCCGAGAGCTTTATGCTTCTGCTTTATCTCTTAACATTATTCATTCATTTGGTTGTAGTAATGGCATACATTTGTCTATCTGTGCCACTACTGGTTTCCTTCACAACAGAACCAATGCCAGAAAGATATACATGACCATATCAACATTTACATTTAATTGCCTGCTTATTGGTGCAGACCAGCATGTATTTTAATGCTTATAGCATACCCATTCCCCTTCTCTGAGAAAGCAAGCTATTTGGCACTTTCAATTTCAATTGCGTCTCTAATGTAGGTAGAAGCATGTGATTATACCATCAACACTCCCAAGAACTCTTGCCTTGATTTTCCAATGTAATTTCCTTTAAAGGGTAAGTTACCTAGATTTATTTTAGAAAGAGCACATCACATTACAGTATCACACCTGCTTTCAAAAGTCACAGAGTAAAATCTGTAAAATCAACTCTTTTAATGTCCCCCTCAGCTTATTATTAACACATTGAAATGCTCCCTGCAGAATACAATGGAAGTCAGTCGGGACAGACTTGTTATAATATAATTTTTGTTGTTATCACACTCTAGTTATTATCTATCATGTCTAATTGATAATGTCAACCACACCTAATATCGCTAGTTGAGAGGAATTCATGAAGTGAAAAGCCTGTTCAAAAAGTATTTCTGTTTTGAATACATGTAGGGAGTAAATAAACAAACAACTGCGTATTTGTTAACCTTGTTTTATTTATGTATGTATGTATGTATGTATGTATGTATGTATGTATGTATGTATGTATGTATGTATGTATGTATGTATGTGTGTGTGTGTGTGTATGTATGTATGTATGTATGTGTGTGTGTATGTATGTATGTATGTATGTATGTGTGTATTTACAGTGCCTTGCGAAAGTATTCGGCCCCCTTGAACTTTGCGACCTTTTGCCACATTTCAGGCTTCAAACATAAAGATATGAAACTGTAATTTTTTGTGAAGAATCAACAACAAGTGGGACACAATCATGAAGTGGAACGAAATTTATTGGATATTTCAAACTTTTTTAACAAATAAAAACTGAAAAATTGGGCGTGCAAAATTATTCAGCCCCCTTAAGTTAATACTTTGTAGCGCCACCTTTTGCTGCGATTACAGCTGTAAGTCGCTTGGGGTATGTCTCTATCAGTTTTGCACATCGAGAGACTGAAATTTTTGCCCATTCCTCCTTGCAAAACAGCTCGAGCTCAGTGAGGTTGGATGGAGAGCATTTGTGAACAGCAGTTTTCAGTTCTTTCCACAGATTCTCGATTGGATTCAGGTCTGGACTTTGACTTGGCCATTCTAACACCTGGATATGTTTATTTGTGAACCATTCCATTGTAGATTTTGCTTTATGTTTTGGATCATTGTCTTGTTGGAAGACAAATCTCCGTCCCAGTCTCAGGTCTTTTGCAGACTCCATCAGGTTTTTTTCCAGAATGGTCCTGTATTTGGCTCCATCCATCTTCCCATCAATTTTAACCATCTTCCCTGTCCCTGCTGAAGAAAAGCAGGCCCAAACCATGATGCTGCCACCACCATGTTTGACAGTGGGGATGGTGTGTTCAGGGTGATGAGCTGTGTTGCTTTTACGCCAAACATAACGTTTTGCATTGTTGCCAAAAAGTTCGATTTTGGTTTCATCTGACCAGAGCACCTTCTTCCACATGTTTGGTGTGTCTCCCAGGTGGCTTGTGGCAAACTGTAAACGACACTTTTTATGGATATCTTTAAGAAATGGCTTTCTTCTTGCCACTCTTCCATAAAGGCCAGATTTGTGCAGTATACGACTGATTGTTGTCCTATGGACAGAGTCTCCCACCTCAGCTGTAGATCTCTGCAGTTCATCCAGAGTGATCATGGGCCTCTTGGCTGCATCTCTGATCAGTCTTCTCCTTGTATGAGCTGAAAGTTTAGAGGGACGGCCAGGTCTTGGTAGATTTGCAGTGGTCTGATACTCCTTCCATTTCAATATTATCGCTTGCACAGTGCTCCTTGGGATGTTTAAAGCTTGGGAAATCTTTTTGTATCCAAATCCGGCTTTAAACTTCTCCACAACAGTATCTCGGACCTGCCTGGTGTGTTCCTTGTTCTTCATGATGCTCTCTGCGCTTTAAACGGACCTCTGAGACTATCACAGTGCAGGTGCATTTATACGGAGACTTGATTACACACAGGTGGATTCTATTTATCATCATTAGTCATTTAGGTCAACATTGGATCATTCAGAGATCCTCACTGAACTTCTGGAGAGAGTTTGCTGCACTGAAAGTAAAGGGGCTGAATAATTTTGCACGCCCAATTTTTCAGTTTTTATTTGTTAAAAAAGTTTGAAATATCCAATAAATTTCGTTCCACTTCATGATTGTGTCCCACTTGTTGTTGATTCTTCACAAAAAATTACAGTTTCATATCTTTATGTTTGAAGCCTGAAATGTGGCAAAAGGTCGCAAAGTTCAAGGGGGCCGAATACTTTCGCAAGGCACTGTATTTTTTTCTCAACAACAAAAAAAGTACATTTTTAATTCTTACTGTGTCTGGACTCCATCCCTTAACTAAAATATCTATTTTCACTCTGTTTGTTATTTGTATCAGAACTTGACATCAGAGGTTTCAAAAGATGACAGTAATATTTGAAAGACCTTCAACTCGTTACAAATTTGGAACTGTCACAGTGTAAAGGGACAGGGTTTATAGGTGATATTCCTTTGAGTTATTTCACTCTATGGCAGAGAATCATATTGTGAATGCATTAGTCTGCAAATGCGCTTCAATGAAATGGAGGAAGAAGCCTTTTTCCCTGACTCATTTGTGAACCGAGTAATTGAAAATGCATGTAAGTGAGAGGCTTGTTAATGCACAATCTAGTACATGTTGATCTACTGTCTTATAACTTGTTGCTTGTTTGTGAGCCCCGAGTGGTTTGAGAAGTTCACCCTTCTTTTACTAAATGTCAGCCTGTGGTCTTTTAGCTTTCTTAACAAAACAAATACAAGCTAATCAATAACCCAGAATCCAGTACATGTTGTGTCTTGCTTGTAAATAAAATGAAAGTAATTTAGACTGTATTTACTGCAATCTTTATAGAATTGCAAAACCATTTAAAATACTTGCTTATGTTCCATGTAAATAATTAAATGGACCATACCATTGTGCTTTCTTAAGGTTAAAAGGTCAAAACAGGCTACAGCACAAAGCAAACCAAAACTGTGTTGTTGATGTTGACATTTAAACTGTTCCATAATTGTACATGTGTTATGGTAACAATATTATACAGTATACAGTAGATGTGGTTGACAGATATAAAAGGTTAGATTTGAGTAGAAATCATTCTACTAAGGATTTTCCAGACAAGCTCAAAGCAAGGTAAAGGCATAGTTATAGAAACGTTGTAATAACTCAGAATTAGAGCAACACAACCCAGAACCGCTCAGACTACTTGCCTAATGCCAGTTACAGGCACACTCTTGCTGTAAATACAAGCATACAGCTACTTTACTGGTAACACACAATAGGTGTGATTTGTAACATGCTTTAGACATTTTGTGCTGGTTTCCCAGCTGGTATATAAAAACCTTGCACAGGTTAAAACCACATTTGTAGTAAATGTCATAGTCAAAGTTTCCATGAAGGGCCATTATAATTGGTTTATGTTCCATTGGGTTTTTTGCATATTTTACAAAAGCATATTCATCTGCTGTTTATTCACTCACCCAAGATTCATTTACACTATCCGCAACAAATGTTAGGGGTGTACAGGGACACAGGATCAATAATTCACAAGCCTTTCACCATTTTACTGTTTGTCAAAATATTTTTCTGTGTTCTTTTTATTGTTATATTCTACTTCACATACCGCTGTGTCACGTTTCATGCCATGTTTCAGCTATATTTCAAATCAAATTGTCTTTCTCCTGGGGATACATTCTTAAAGCCCCATCCGAACGAGTCCGCTTCATTCTTAATCACTTCAATTACTGAGATGTACAGCTGTTCTTTAGTGAACTATGTTCTTCTCATATGGGAATAAACTGCCTTTCCATAAAAACAAAACAAACAAACAAAAACATTTTTAAAAGGTACAGTATATTATGTATACATGTTTTAAACTTTAATGCCACCTAAAGCTAGACAAACTTGGTAAGTACAATTGAGATTTAATAGAGAGTAGGTATTCTACATGGTCAACTGCCTCAACATGGGGCAGCAGTGTGGAGTAGTGGTTAGGGCTCTGGACTCTTGACCGGAGGGTCGTGGGTTCAATCTCAGGTGGGGGACACTGCTGCTGTACCCTTGAGCAAGGTCCTTTACCTAGATTGCTCCAGTAAAAACCCAACTGTATAAATTGTATATAAAAATAATGTGTAAAAAAATAATGTAATTGTATTTAAAAATAATGTGATATCTTATAACAACTGTAAGTTGCCCTGGATAAGGGTGTCTGCTAAGAAATAAATAATAATAACATCTGTAATGAAACTTGACTTAGAAGAGAATTAAAGAATAACTAAAATAGGAAGACAATCTGCACTTTTCACAAAACTTAAAACAGCAAGTAGTGTTTTTTTAAAGAATGTTTTAAACATTCTCTTAGATTAAACAGTGCTTTGGGAAATAACAATAAACTTAACCCTCTCTAAAACAGATGACAACAGGTTTCATGATCTGCTACTTTAATTGAATAAACCAAAAAAAACTAAAAATAAATAAATAACAGCAACAACATTTTTTTACAATAAAATAATAAATAAATACAAAATAAAAACTGCATACACAATATGCAATGTGAGCGTACACATAAACACATGGCAGGGCTAGGCAAACGTTTCTACTCTGCCCCCTCATGATTTTCAAAATAGATTTCCAAATTCAGATCAGTCACAGGTAAATTTGTCATCTGTAGTCAAATATATTGTATACAATAGTAAAGTATTTACTGACAGTACTGGCAGAAGTAAGTTTCTCTTCATTAGGCATAGTAATTGGTAGCAAAACATGTATCTTTCTGTGGATTAACACGACTCATTAAATTGACTACTTAATTTTCTTTACTGGTGATTTTCCTGATATGTTGTCTAGCATGTGTATATTTCATTTTCAGTGAAGCTAGAATGTTCCTACACATCTATGTTATAAACTTGATTGTGTGTGTTTTTCTACTGTTTTTTTTTGTCTGTTCATCTTTTAAATCTGTATGTAATTCATTATTGTTGGTCTTGTTAAGATGCGACAGTTTCTTTCATTTGGACAACAATAAAAGTGTGACTTTTATGTTCCTGATGAATCTTAATTATGGAGTGTGAAAGCCTCATTACAGCCTCTGGGGCTTGTTTACAACATTTATCCAGCCTTTCTGCCGAATTGCATTCTTGCCTTGTGTCCTGTTATTGATTCTATATAATTAAGTGGATTGCAGTTGAATTTAGGTAGGTGTACAGTTCTACTTCTGGTTTCCTTACAAATTATGTTTTTCATTTGTGTTCATTATTTTCTATTACAATTTAAAATGTTGCTTAGGTTACTGAAACCCTGACCTTTTTGAAAATTACACTATTAATATCCAAGTTTTTGATGTTTTAAATAATTCATATCCGTTTAAGATCCTGAATTTTGAACCAAAGGAAACACTTTTTTTTTTAATTCTGGTGTGTTCATATTAAAGTGATTAGATTATGATGTCAGATATATACCAATATATTAAGTGACCTTGGCCCTATTTTCCATGGTGTAGAAAAGATTATTTAATTAGCTGAAGTGAACAATTGACTCTACATATGCATATGCGGTTAAATTGTCAGTTTCACATTTTAAATGCTTTTTAATCTCATATTGGGTGCCCTCAAAAATTCCTTTTTTTTAATTAACCCAGTTTCCAGTTTCCATAGAGATTTACTAGATATCTATGAGGGGCCAAACAGGCCATAATTCATACATTTAGCGTATGTAGTGCATTGGTTCTAAAAACTATAATGGTTCAGCTGTATATATGATTGGTTTATGTGTCAAACGCATTGGTTTGTGTATAGTTGGTTAGTGTTGAAAATGTACTGGTTGGCTGGTTTGTACACTATATTGCTGTGTATATTTAATTGGTTTGCATGCATAATATATTGGTTAGTGTGCGTACTGTATCGGTTTGTGTGCATGCTGTATCGTGTGTGCGTGCTGTATCGGTTTGTGTGCATGCTGTATCATTTTGTGTGCATGCTGTATCGGTTTGTGTGCGTGCTGTATCGTGTGTTTGCGTGCTGTATCGTTTTGTGTGCGTGCTGTATCATTTTGTGTGCATGCTGTATCAGTTTGTGTGCTGTATCGGTGTGTGTGCATGCTGTATCGGTTTGTGTGCGTGCTGTATCGGTTTGTGTGCGTGCTGTATCGTTTCGTGTGCATGCTGTATCGGTTTGTGTGCGTGCTGTATCGGTTTGTGTGAATGCTGTATCGTTTTGTGTGCGTGCTGTATTGTTTTGTGTGCGTGCTTTATCGGTGTGCGTGCTGTATCGCTGTGTGTGTGTGTGCTGTATCGGTTTCTGTGAATGCTGTATCGTTTTGTGTGTGTGCTGTATCGGTTTGTGTACGTGCTGTATTGGTGTGTGTGCGTGCTGTATCGGTGTGTGTGCGTGCTGTATCGGTTTGTGTGCTGTATCGGTGTGTGTACGTGCTGTATCGGTTTGTGTGCGTGCTGTATCGCTGTGTGTGCATGCTGTATCGGTTATTGTGCGTACTGTATCATTTTGTGTGCTGTATCGGTGTGTGTGCATGCTGTATCGGTTTGTGTGCGTGCTGTATCGGTTTGTGTGCGTGCTGTATCATTTTGTGTGCGTGCTGTATCGTTTTGTGTGCATGCTGTATCGGTTTGTGTGCGTGCTGTATCGGTTTGTGTGAATGCTGTATCATTTTGTGTGCGTGCTGTATTGTTTTGTGTGCGTGCTTTATCGGTGTGCGTGCTGTATCGCTGTGTGTGTGTGTGCTGTATCGGTTTCTGTGAATGCTGTATCGTTTTGTGTACGTGCTGTATTGGTGTGTGTGCGTGCTGTATCGGTGTGTGTGCGTGCTGTATCGGTTTGTGTGCTGTATCGGTGTGTGTACGTGCTGTATCGGTGTGTGTACGTGCTGTATCGGTTTGTGTGCGTGCTGTATCGCTGTGGGTGTGCATGCTGTATCGGTTTGTGTGCGTGCTGTATCAGTTTGTGTGCTGTATCGGTGTGTGTGCATGCTGTATCGGTTTGTGTGCGTGCTGTATCGGTTTGTGTGCATGCTGTATCGCTGTGTGTGCGTGCTGTATCGCTGTGTGTGCATGCTGTATCGGTTTGTGTGCGTGCTGTATCGGTTTGTGTGCGTGCTGTATCGCTGTGTGTGCATGCTGTATCGGTTTGTGTGCGTGCTGTATCGCTGTGTGTGTGCTGTATCGGTTTGTGTGCGTGCTGTATCGGTTTGTGTGCTGTATCGGTTTGTGTGCATGCTGTATCAGTTTGTGTGCGTGCTGTATCAGTTTGTGTGCATGCTGTATCAATTTGTGTGCGTGCTATATTGATTGCCTCACTTACTTTGTTGATTTGCATGTTTATCCCATTGGATTCCATGCACACAATACTGGTTTGCAGCCATAGTGTTGGTTTGTATGTGTATAAGGTTGGTTTGCATGTGTATAAGGTTGGTTTGCGTGCATACAATATCGGTTTCTGCACATGACACTAAGTGAGCGGGGACTTGAGGTCAAAGGAAAAAATAAAACAATCTGCAACGGTGCCAGTGCATTCCTCATGGAGAATAAACTGTGTATAGGTAAGCCTGTTGCTCACGAATATATTATATATTTTAGAATTATATACATTAGGTATTTTTCCTAAATAATATACACCCTACCTTATCTGTCAATGTTAGTCAGCGAATTGACTTATCCTCTTTGTAATATTGTAAGACTGAAATGAATTTTAAATTTGGAAAATGCCATTTTAGAGGTAGTACAGAGTAAAGTTGAAATTATTGTAAATAAATATTTGAAATTGAATGCAATCCGCTTACAAAGTCATAAATATGGCATTTGATTAATCTTTACTATCAACATTCTGGCACATTGACTACACGTAATGGTATTTGATCTAATGTTAACCTCCAAAATTACCATTTTCTTTACAGAAAAAAAACAGATTTATAATAACTGCTGGAAATAGCAATTATTTGCAGACTAACAACAATTAATATTGTGTGTTATGCACTCTCCACTGTATTTAATGTACTATTTCATGTATTATGCATTTTCCACTGTATTTAATGTATTATGCTTTTTTTTTTTTACTGTACATCATGTATTATGCTTTTCTCTGTTTTTAAAGTATTATGTATTTTCTTGTTGTTACTGCATCTTGTAAAGCGCTTTGTGATGGTGGGCCACTATGAAAAGCGCTATATAAAATAAAGATTGATTGATTGTGTTCCAGATTCTATATGATGGAGAACAGGCAGAATATAAATATTTGCAGAGACCTGATTGTGTCTGTTCTAAGCAGCCTTGCTGTTTTCAAAGCTGTGGATGAGGCATTGCACCACAGACACTTGCCATCAGAGACAACAGTGCTTGATTAACTAAAACAACAGGATCTACCGATCGTCACAACACTACAATTTTTACTGCTGCAGGGTCTACATATGTGGAGTCCCCAGACTGCAGTAGTATTCTAATGATCTTTTTAGAAATTAGCTGCCCCATCCCCCCCACCCCCCCCCCCCCCCCAGACTGTGATAAAGGTATTCCATGTTTTGGAAATCACTTAACCCATCCTTCAAAGGCCTCCCAGGAGACTTGAAAGATCTGGAAACTTCATTTGTATATTGTATATTATACAGGTTACTCAACAGTCTAGTAATAATAATAATAATAATAATAATAATAATAATAATAATAATAATAATAATAATATATTGTGTAATATGCTGTTAATACGCTATTGCCTAGGCCAATTCAACTTGATCAACGTGGAACATAGGGTAGCAGTGTGGAGTGTAGGGCAGCAGTGTGGATTAGTGGTTAGGGCTCTGGACTCTTGACCGGAGGGTCGTGGGTTCAATCCCAGCAAGGTACTTTACCTAGATTGCTCCAGTAAAAACCCAACTGTATAAATGGGTAATTGTATGTAAAAATATTGTGATATCTTGTAACAATTGTAAGTCACCCTGGATAAAGGTGTCTGCTAAGAAATTAATAATAATAATACTATATATTACTATTACTATTTTATATAATTATTTTATATTTTATATTCTTATTGAACATAATATTTGAAGTCAATCATGGAATACCAAAGCAAACCAGCTAATATCTAGGGGTTCATAAGAATATTCACAAATTTTGTGGATTTAAGTCTCTGGGCCTTATTTAGCAATGTTAGCAATCACTAAACATTTTTACAAACAGTTAGCGCACCAAAATCAGGCACACATGTGGGCAAACAGACTTTGCCCACATATGTGATTTAGCAACCGTGTTTTAGAGCCCACCCGGCAAGTCAGTGTTAGCGCTGGACATGGGCTGAACTTTAGGGGAGTGTCCTCATTTACATACATTTGCATTTCAAGTAAAATGTGAAAACCAGGTCTAAACTGTGTGCAAATTACATGTTCGACTGTAAATACTGGTGAAACTACCAGGGAAGCAGGTAAAGAAAAGAGAGAGAGAAAAAAGAGAAATAAAAGAAATATGGAGTGCATACTGGATTTCTACGTCTGAGAAGCTGGTTGATAGGGGACAACGGGTATCCACTGAAGCGGTGGCTACTGACTGCTGCTTAATCCCATGCCTTGCCAGACAGAGGTATAACCTTACCTTTAAATGCAACCCCACCACCGCGTCACCCAGTACAGCGCAACCCCATCCCAGTGTGACCCAGTACAGCGCAACCCCACCACTGCATCACCCAGTACAGCACAACCCCACCACCGCATCACCCAGTACAGCACAACCCCATCACCGCATGACCCAATACAGCGCAACGCCATCACCACGGGGCACCTTTACAGTGACAGACCACCACCACGAGCCCCGTTACAGCGCATCACCAGGCACAATTTTGTAGTTATACTTGCCTGCCCGAGGTGCATTCATAGTCTTATGTTATTGTGAAGTAGCTGCATGGTTTGTTATTTTTTTTACACATTACCTTAACAACTTGCTCTTCTTCAGTAAAGACTACCACCAATTCGAGCATATATGGATGACATGACAACCATGACTACAACAGTAGCCTGCACTAATCGATTATTGGGCAAATTAACCAATAACATTGAATGGGCACGAATGCAATTCAAGCCCACTAAATCAAGGAGCATCTCTATAATTAAAGGCAAAGTAGTAGATAAAACATTCTTCATTAATGGTGAGGCAATACCAACAGTGTCTGAGAAGCCAGTGAAGAGTCTTGGGAGATGGTACGACGGGGATCTAAAGGACACAGTTCGTGTGGGAGAAGTTAGACAACAAGCAGTGGAAGGGTTGAAGAGCATAGACAGCTGCGCTCTACCAGGTAAACTAAAACTCTGGTGCTTTCAGTTTGGTCTACTGCCGAGGTTGCTGTGGCCACTGACTGTGTATGAGGTTTCTTTGACAACAGTAGAGAAGCTGGAAGCTTTAATCAGTTCATACATCAGGAAATGGTTGGGAGTTCCACGCTGCCTCAGCAGAGTGGGACTTTATGGTAAAGGAATACTGCAGCTACCAGTCTCTGCTCTAACCGAGGAGTTTAAGTGCGCCAAGGTCAGACTGGAAATGACATTAGTAGAGTCACGCGATAAATGCGTAAGGGAGGCAGCACCTGTGTTGAAAACTGGAAGAAAGTGGGCGGCAAAGAAAGCTGTGGAAGATGCAAAGGCTGCCCTTCGAATTGGTGATATCATGGGGCAAGTTCAGCATGGAAGAGGGGGTCTTGGTTTCAGTTCAACTCCTCCTACATGGCACAAAGCGGCCCCAGCTCAAAGGAGGAAGCTGGTAGTCAACGAGGTGCAAAAGCAGGAGGAGAGGATGAGGTGTATAAAGGCCATTTCCCAGGCCAAACAGGGAGAATGGATGAGATGGGAGAGTGTGGAACAACGCAAGATTGGCTGGAAAGACCTATGGTCAATGGAACAGAGCAGGATCAGTTTCCTCATCAGGTCAACATATGATGTTCTCCCATCACCACAGAACCTAAACCTCTGGGTAGGAGAGGATCCCTCATGTCCTTTGTGTTCATCACCTGCAACATTAAGGCACATTTTGACAGAATGTAAGGTGGCTCTTAGCCAAGGACGGTTTACTTGGCGCCATGACCAGGTGCTGCGATGTTTGGCCTTAGCATTGGAAGACAAGCGTAACAAGACCAATAAGTTGCCACCTGTTCCATCAAAACATTACACACAAAAGACAACATTCCTCCGCCCAGGAGAGCAACCACCAAGAAAAGGTGTTAAAACCAATCCTCGCCCAGGACAACTGGAAGCTGCTAGAGACTGGAATATGTTGGCAGATGTTGGTCAACGGCTTATTTTTCCACCTGAGATTGCCACCACTAACCTTCGACCAGATATTGTCTTGTGGTCTGGATCAGCACGCCTTGTTCACCTGGTAGAGTTAACAGTGCCATGGGAGGATGCTGTAGATGAGGCGTATGAGAGGAAGAAACTGCGGTATGCTCAACTAGCCACTGAAGCGGAACAGCGAGGATGGAGAGTTCGGGTTTACCCAGTGGAAGTGGGTTGTCGAGGATTTGTGGCACACTCTACAACCCGGTTTCTCAGAGACGTCGGATTCAGTGGCCAAGAGTTGCGTCGCACAGTGAAGAACTTATCTGAAGCAGCAGAGAGGAGCAGCAACTGGCTGTGGTTGAGACGGAAAGATTCTGGCTGGGGACAGGTAAGTAAGCTGGGCTGAGTTGAGTGGGGGACGGAGGGGGGTGATGCTGGGACGCCAGAATCACCGTCGAGCCCTCTTGAGGTGTCGTGGGCTAGTCGACGAAACACTGAGGATGGAAGGTGCCCACTTGAAAACCCCAGAGATGTACCCTACTTAGCTCAATCCAGACGGTTGTCATGCTGATGCGCTGGGGAGGCCGCACTTTGGTTGATCCCCGGAGCCAGCATTGCAGCCGTTGTGTGTGCTGATGCGCCAGGGAGGCAAAATAAGCTGATCCCTGGAGCCAGCATTACACTTCAGCCATTAACACCAGACAGAAGGATATCTACATCATCATATGGAAGGAAACGTAAATGGATGGAGACACATATGGATCACATTAGTTTACTGTAAAGCTACGTCTTAGTTGGTGCTTATCTTGGCGAGAGCCGAGTTCAAATCAGCATGAAGTTTTAACATCTACTCTCGTGTAATGGAAATCATGAAGATCTGGATACGTCCAGTGACTGCTGTGAATAGCGCAGCTGGCAACAAGGGAAAGACCTTGTGACAGCCTGGAGAGACAGCTGACAGGAGGAAAGAGACCCCATTGGGGCTGGTAAGGGTTAGCTACCCTTGTCGGCAGTATCCAGCTCTGTGTTTACAGGATGCTGGAGACACCCGCCCAAGGCTTCTAAGAAATTAAAGAGAAAAATACCCCTAGAGTCTGCGAGAGCGGGGGCGGAAGATGACTCAACGTTGGACAACACGGTTAACGACTTAGGAACGGAAACGGATATGAGTATGGAGAGTACTTCACAAAAGACTAGTTCAAGATCTGCAGTTAACAAAGACATGGAACTCCAGGTTTGTGTCTGCGGCTGGAGCAAGGCGACAACGGTCAGGGGTTTGAAGATTCATCAAGGGAGAATGAAATGCTTGAGGGAGAAGGGACAAGGGCCTCGCATTGATCAGTACTTCTTACGAAGTCAGTCAATTCAGTCGAATGAAATCCAGCGACAGGAAGCAAACCACAGTTCGCAGGATATCAGCACCCCTGTCATAGATGTGAGGAGGACTTGCATGGACACAGTTAGTGATGAACCTAATGATCCTTGTGAACCCGGTCAGACAAACCAGCATAAGAGAGAAAAGAACCTCAACGGGCACAAGCCTGGAGTTAAATGGCCAAGAGCTTGTGAGAAAACTGCATGGGACACAGTAAACACAGATCTCTGCGTTGCATTGGAAAGATTAAGTGGAACAGTTGAAAAGAAGCTGGATAAATTTGGGGACATCATCTACGCATATGGAAGTGAGAGGTTTGGAGTTGAAAAAAGGAAGGAAAAAGTACAAACTATTCCTGGAAAGTCTAGACGGCAGCAGGAGATTGAACGCTTAGTTAGAGAAAGGAGACAGCTGAGGAACCAATGGAGAAGAGCAGAACAAAGTCAGAAGGAGGGACTCAATCTCTTACAAAAGGTCATAAAAGATAAGCTTGCAACATTGCGCAGAGCTGAGCGCCTACGGAAACGCTACAAAAAGAAGGAGCGTGCGAGAGCTAACTTTTATAAAGACCCATTCAAATTTGTAAAGAAGTTATTCACCAGTGAGAAGAATGGCACACTAAAAGCATCTAAGGTTGAGCTGGAGAGATATTTGGAGGAAACACATACAGATTCAAAAAGGCAGGAGTCTATGTCAATTCCGTCAGACATCCCACCTATCAATCCACCAGAATACCAAATGGAGGACTGTGCACCTAAGTGGAAAGAAATAGAGCAAGCTGTGAAAAAAGCAAGGGCTTCATCATCTCCAGGGCCTAATGGAGTTCCGTACAGAGTGTACAAGAGTGCTTCAGGAGTTCTACGAATTCTGTGGAAATTGATGAAAGTGGCATGGGAAAAACAGGTTGTACCAAGAGCATGGCGCCGAGCAGGTGGAGTCTTTATACCTAAAGAAAAAGATTCTACAAGCATCAGTCAGTTTCGTCCCATTTCCCTATTAAACGTAGAAGGCAAGATTTTCTTCAGCATTATTGCTCAGAGATTGTCAGCTTACCTATTAAAGAACTGCTTCATTGACACTTCAATACAAAAAGCGGGCATTCCAGGTTTCCCAGGTTGCTTAGAACACATCAATGTGATCTGGCAACAAATTCAATCAGCTAAAAAGGAGAGGAAGGAGCTCCATGTGACATTCCTGGATTTGGCTAATGCATATGGTTCAGTGCCACATGAACTACTTTGGGCAGCATTTGATTTTTTCAGTGTACCGATGACAATAACAAATTTAGTGAAAGCCTATTTTGGAGATTTGCAATTCAGTTTTTCAACTTCAGAATTCAGCACTACATGGCAATGCCTAGAGGTTGGAATAATGGCAGGATGCACCATTTCTCCACTGGCTTTTACCATGGCAATGGAAGTAATCATTAGGGCATCAAAATGGGTAGTAGGAGGAGAGCGCTTGGCTTCTGGAATGCGACTACCACCAATTCGAGCATATATGGATGACATGACAACCATGACTACAACAGTAGCCTGCACTAATCGATTATTGGGCAAATTAACCAATAACATTGAATGGGCACGAATGCAATTCAAGCCCACTAAATCAAGGAGCATCTCTATAATTAAAGGCAAAGTAGTAGATAAAACATTCTTCATTAATGGTGAGGCAATACCAACAGTGTCTGAGAAGCCAGTGAAGAGTCTTGGGAGATGGTACGACGGGGATCTAAAGGACACAGTTCGTGTGGGAGAAGTTAGACAACAAGCAGTGGAAGGGTTGAAGAGCATAGACAGCTGCGCTCTACCAGGTAAACTAAAACTCTGGTGCTTTCAGTTTGGTCTACTGCCGAGGTTGCTGTGGCCACTGACTGTGTACGAGGTTTCTTTGACAACAGTAGAGAAGCTGGAAGCTTTAATCAGTTCATACATCAGGAAATGGTTGGGAGTTCCACGCTGCCTCAGCAGAGTGGGACTTTATGGTAAAGGAATACTGCAGCTACCAGTCTCTGCTCTAACCGAGGAGTTTAAGTGCGCCAAGGTCAGACTGGAAATGACATTAGTAGAGTCACGCGATAAATGCGTAAGGGAGGCAGCACCTGTGTTGAAAACTGGAAGAAAGTGGGCGGCAAAGAAAGCTGTGGAAGATGCAAAGGCTGCCCTTCGAATTGGTGATATCATGGGGCAAGTTCAGCATGGAAGAGGGGGTCTTGGTTTCAGTTCAACTCCTCCTACATGGCACAAAGCGGCCCCAGCTCAAAGGAGGAAGCTGGTAGTCAACGAGGTGCAAAAGCAGGAGGAGAGGATGAGGTGTATAAAGGCCATTTCCCAGGCCAAACAGGGAGAATGGATGAGATGGGAGAGTGTGGAACAACGCAAGATTGGCTGGAAAGACCTATGGTCAATGGAACAGAGCAGGATCAGTTTCCTCATCAGGTCAACATATGATGTTCTCCCATCACCACAGAACCTAAACCTCTGGGTAGGAGAGGATCCCTCATGTCCTTTGTGTTCATCACCTGCAACATTAAGGCACATTTTGACAGGATGTAAGGTGGCTCTTAGCCAAGGACGGTTTACTTGGCGCCATGACCAGGTGCTGCGATGTTTGGCCTTAGCATTGGAAGACAAGCGTAACAAGACCAATAAGTTGCCACCTGTTCCATCAAAACATTACACACAAAAGACAACATTCCTCCGCCCAGGAGAGCAACCACCAAGAAAAGGTGTTAAAACCAATCCTCGCCCAGGACAACTGGAAGCTGCTAGAGACTGGAATATGTTGGCAGATGTTGGTCAACGGCTTATTTTTCCACCTGAGATTGCCACCACTAACCTTCGACCAGATATTGTCTTGTGGTCTGGATCAGCACGCCTTGTTCACCTGGTAGAGTTAACAGTGCCATGGGAGGATGCTGTAGATGAGGCGTATGAGAGGAAGAAACTGCGGTATGCTCAACTAGCCACTGAAGCGGAACAGCGAGGATGGAGAGTTCGGGTTTACCCAGTGGAAGTGGGTTGTCGAGGATTTGTGGCACACTCTACAACCCGGTTTCTCAGAGACGTCGGATTCAGTGGCCAAGAGTTGCGTCGCACAGTGAAGAACTTATCTGAAGCAGCAGAGAGGAGCAGCAACTGGCTGTGGTTGAGACGGAAAGATTCTGGCTGGGGACAGGTAAGTAAGCTGGGCTGAGTTGAGTGGGGGACGGAGGGGGGTGATGCTGGGACGCCAGAATCACCGTCGAGCCCTCTTGAGGTGTCGTGGGCTAGTCGACGAAACACTGAGGATGGAAGGTGCCCACTTGAAAACCCCAGAGATGTACCCTACTTAGCTCAATCCAGACGGTTGTCATGCTGATGCGCTGGGGAGGCCGCACTTTGGTTGATCCCCGGAGCCAGCATTGCAGCCGTTGTGTGTGCTGATGCGCCAGGGAGGCAAAATAAGCTGATCCCTGGAGCCAGCATTACACTTCAGCCATTAACACCAGACAGAAGGATATCTACATCATCATATGGAAGGAAACGTAAATGGATGGAGACACATATGGATCACATTAGTTTACTGTAAAGCTACGTCTTAGTTGGTGCTTATCTTGGCGAGAGCCGAGTTCAAATCAGCATGAAGTTTTAACATCTACTCTCGTGTAATGGAAATCATCTTTCCATGCAGATTTTCCATAAAAGACACTTCAGAAGCAAATCATATTTAAAGCACATTTTTATTATTATTTGGTATACAGTACCAAAATAAATAAATAAAGTCAAAACAAAACAAAACAAAACAACATTTTGCTTCCCTCTCACACAAATATCTGCTCAGTTGGAAGATAAAACTTTTTAAAAAATACATGAATAATAATAATAATAATAATAATAATAATAATAATAATAATAATAATAATAATAATAATCCTGGCTTCTTTTCAAATAAACATGGTTCCTGTTTTTTTTGCTACTTTACGATATGCTAGGAAAATTAAGATTAGGCAGTATCAAAAGCGTCAAAGGGAGTCGGAATGCAGTGAGACCGAGAGGGCAAGGTTACTGGGCCATCCAGGGCAGAGGCTACTCCAGCCCCTCTCAATATACCGGACATGTGGCACTCAAGCGCGGACATAGTGTGGGGCCAAAAGCAATGACCCCTCACTAGTGCACACTTGGGGACAGGTCCGGTCTATTGAAAGTAAGGATGTTGAAGGCGCTGGGGCGCTAGTATTTCCACATCTCATTATCAAGGGGCAAATACTGTATAGGGTAAATCTAGCCACGGGCACAGGACAGCCTGTAACACAATTATTGGTTCCCCTGTCTTGTCAGCCTGAGGTCATGAGCCTGGTGCATGACTAAACAAGGGAACGAATATTGCCTCAATTTTATGGGTAGGACTTCATAATGATGTGTCGAAATATGTAGCCACATGCCCAGACTGCCAGTGAGTAGCGCTGGGTCGACTGCGCCCCGCCCCTTTGGTCCCACTGCTGATTATTTCCACCCCCTTTGATCACATTGCAATGGGCATAGTGGGCCCTTGCTATCTTCTGATTCTGGGTATATGCATTTCTGGTGGTAGATTATGCAACGCGAAATAATTATTGCAGATTAGGGCTAGAGTAGGGATCCCCAAGGAAATCCTGACTAATCATGGAACTAACTTTCTGTCTAACACGTTACAGCAAGTTTACAAAATACACAAAATACCCCATCAGGACATCTGTTTATCATCCACAGATGGATGGTTTGGTGGAACATTTCAATCAGACCTTAAAGCAGATGCTGAGGCGATTTGTGAACCAAGAGCAAAAGTATTGGGCATCATTTCTCCCCTACCTCCTTTTTGCAGTGAGAGAGGTGCCGCAGAGTTCAACAGGGTTCTCCCCCTTCAAGCTCTTGCACAGCCGTCAGCCTCGCAGCATCCTTGATCTGTTGAGAGAGGGGTGGGAGGAGCACAAAGGCTCGTCCAAAAATGTAGTGCAGCATGTGCTCCTACTGAGAGATCGCCTGGATTTGGTCGGTCATTTGGCCCAGGACAATCTCAAATCAGCACCGGCAACAGCAGCATTACAACAAAAATACATGAATTTTGCACCTTTCGACCAGGAGACAAAGTAATGCTGCTGCTTTCGTCCTCCGAATCGAAACTATGTGCTAAATGGCAGGGGCCATATGAAGTGATTCGGCCTATAGGAAAGGTGAATTATGAAATTAGAAAGACTGATCGCCGTAATGAGTAGGAAATTTGTCACAGAAATTTATTAAAGACCTGGCAGGCAAGGGAGGAGGTATTTATAGCCCCAGGTGAAGTAGAGGATGATTTAGGCCCCTGTCTAGAGACCCCTCGCACTAAAGACATTTCAGTGGGGGAACAGTTACATCCAGATCAGCAACAAGAGCTGCGTAAGTTAATTGAGGAGTTCAGTGATGTTTTTTCTGACTTGCCCGGTATAACTAAACCGGTTGAATATGCCATTGTCTCTCCCCCAGGTGTCAAGGTATGAGAGAGACCTTACTGGATCCCAGAGGTATGGGTGATGCTGGAAGTTGGGGTGATTGAGCCTTCCAGCAGCAAGTGGTGCAATTCGATTGTGATAGTCGCCAAAAAGGACAGCACCAATTGCTTCTGCATTGGTTTCCGTAAGGTAAACTCTATTGCCAAGTTTGATGCCTACCCCATGCCTCGGGTCGACGAGCTTCTCGATAGACTGGGAACAGCTAGGTTTATCTCCACTCTGGACCTGACGAAGGGATACTGGCAGATCCCCTTAACCCGCAGTACTAGAGAGAAAAACGCATTTTCGACTCCTGAAGGGCTGTTCCATGTCATAACCATGCTGTTTGGGCTACATGGTGCGCCTGCTGCCTTTCAGAGACTGATGGACCAGGTCATATGTCCACATCGTGAGTATGCGGCAGCTTATATTGACAATGTGGTTATGTACAGCGGGCGAGAGCATTTGGCTAGGGTTACGGCTGTCCTTTAGTCTCTAAGGGTAGCCCAGCTGACAGCCAACTTGAGAAAATGTGCGTTTGCCAAAACAGAGACTCAATATTTGGGAAATGGAAGGGTGAAACCTGTTGTCACCAAAGTCCAGGCTTTGGTGGACACGGCAATCCCCAAAACCAAGGCTCAGGTGAGGTCTCTATTGGGGTTAGCCGGTTATTACCGTAGATTCATCCCCGAGTATGCCACAGTGGTCAATCCCTTAGTTGACCTCACCAGAAGGAGCGCTCCAAATTTGATTAAGTGGTCAGTAGAATGTCAGAGGGCGTTTGATACATAAGAACATAAGATACTATTAAGCAGAGACTCTGCCAGGCCCCCACTCTCATCACACCAGATTTCACCAAGAGATTCATCCTCCACACCATTGCGTCAGATGTTGGTTTGGGTGCGGTTTTGTCCCAAACGGTAGATGAAGTAGAACACCTTATGATGTATCTCAGCAAAAAGATGCCCCCCCGGGAACGCAACTACTCCGTAGTCGAAAAGGAGTGTTTGGCCATTAAATGGGCTACTTACTCTTTGCAATACTACCTGCTGGGACATTCATTTGATCTCGTCACAGACCATTCCCCACTCAAGTGGTTAAGCACAATGAAGGACAGCAATGTCTGGATAACTCGGTAGTATCTGGCATTGCAGACCTTCAGGTATCATATGATCCACCGTGCAGGGAAAGAACACCAAAATTCAGATTATTTTTCCCGGGAGGGGGGAGTAATGGCTCCACTCTGAGCGGTGGGATATGTGACAGAGAAAGATTCTTGGTGATAAATCTCCCTCCCGACCTGTGAGGGTGCTGTGTAAAGGGAACAGTGCCCTGGACTGGATGGCCAGAGAATTAATTCCCAGGTTCTAGAAAGGGGGCAGAAGTATGACACTAAATCATCAAACTGGAAGGGAAAGGATGTGGCAGATGCAGCTTGGAGAAGCGGTTGCAATCGTTAACCAAGGAGGGTGTGATTGACTGTATATAAGGGGACGTAGCGAGGTGATCTGTTCCTTTGTTATGGTTAACGCTGAACCGGAAGGGGAACCGTATTGTTATCGCGAGTGTTTTGTTTGTTTTGTCGTGTATAAAATATACTTGTTTGTTCTTATTAGACGGCTAACATGATCTGGAGCTGTGGCTAAAGGCCAGCATCAAAAACGGACAACACTGCACTTTTGTCACGATTAACTGTATTTGCACCACGAGCACCATGAGAACTATAGCACTAACTGTGGACTTGTGATCATGTTTGCGTTATTTGTCGGTGTTTAAATACTATAATTTCGGGACTGAACCCATGGATTAAATGGAGCAATACACAACGCTTTGTATTGCCTGTTATCATTTTTGTTTACTGTTTGTCATCAGACTTTGGATTATAAATAAACCATCATTTCACCAGTACTTTGTTGTTTGTCCTTGTCTTGAGCACTGCATCACCCCTACACCTGCGCATTGCAAACCACTTTGCCACAGCAAGTCAAACTATTCTGAATTTAAACTAATATTAAAATCTGTTTTTTTAACCATTTTCTACAAATCTGACTACAAATCTGGATATGACAGACAATATTTAATATAGTTCCATGTTGATGTGTGTTGTTTTCCTTAACAGATAATATCTTACTTGACTGCAGTATAAAATGATACATTTGCAGACAGGCTTAACCGGTGGTCCACATGATAATATTGAAAAATGATTAAATAAGTTAAAATAATGGAGTTTATTTTCTCTGCTCTGGAAAGCAGTACTGCAATATAGCACTGGAAACCATGCCCCTGTGTTGAATTGGTTCACTGTCATGCAATAGGTAGCAGAGAGGGTAGGAGAATCTTTTTTTGTTTGTTTGTTTTTTACAGAGAAAGTGGTGAGGCTATGGAATGGGTTTTCAAGCAATGTTGTTGCCGCTGATTCAATGTGATCCTTTAAGAGTAGACTAGATGTAGTTTTGTGATCAGTTAGCTTTTAGGAACTGTATGAGTATTTTTAGGTTGCATGGCTTCCATTTGGTGTTATTTGTTATGCTACTATGACACAAAGTATGACACATGCAAATAAAACTTGCATATTCTGCTTCTTTAACATACTGCCAAATAATATTACAGTTAAACTTCTTTTGCACTGTATCTGTTATTTTTTTTTTACTGTAATTTGTATAGATTTAATTGATCACAGTCAGCGATAAGTGCTAAGTAATCCTGTGTTATCATTTCAAAGTACAGCACCTATTAAAAATATAATTGTACCCTGCTGTGAAAGGCAGTCAATAGCAGAAAAGGGTTTTTATCTTAGAATGAGTAGTGCCTGTGCCTAAGCTACAGCATAATAAGCAACCACCTGAGGGAACATCAAGAAAAGGATATTTTCCCTCAAGCCAGTACAGACGAAGAGAACCTGGAGGTAGCCTCAATACATAAATGTTCCAGTGAAGTCCCCTTTTCATCCTCAGGCTCAATGACATAAATAGCCTCCATAGTGATGATACAAATATTGTTTGCAATGCCAAGCTGAACAAATATTATTTATCTGCTGTCAAACATATGCAACTGCCCGGTAAAGCAGAAACATTTGTTTTAACATAACAACTTTATATAATGTATTTGCCTAGTTAGGATTTATGTGTGTATTCCTACCTTTCCATATACAGCAGGCTAAAGGAAACTTGTGATTGAAATAGTTGCTTTTTAAGCCTTGCTAGGGGATACAAAACTTTAGAAAAGCAAGAATAGTGGAATAGTGAACCTGGTCTATTAGGTAGGTGGAAGACGAATCACAGTAAGTTGACTGACATTTTTTGTGGTGACTACAAGGACAGTTACTTATTTAGACAGTAATCTCAACAGAAAGGATTTTTGCCCTCCCGAGGGTGTCGTATTTCTGGCAGAAACTGGACGGAGTCGTGTAATTACACCGGTGAGTAACTTTATTAATTCACAAAACAATCTTTGATTCCCACCACCCAAAGTTCATGCCCTGTACGGGCCACTAACTATCTCACTTTGATTCCTTGTCTAGGCCTACCCCAGGAAGATATTGTTGTATTGGAACAGTCTTAGTATGATTTCTTAACTGCTGCCCCGGGGTGAAGCGATGTTCCTCCTGTTGGAGTACCTGGTACAGGTAAGTGAGGTCATAGGCAACGGCTCCCTCTGCTGCCGCACGGTATGCACACAGGTAAGTTTACTGGAACTGGCTCCCTCTGCTGGAGCACGGCGAGCACACAGGTAAGTTTACTGGAACTGGCTCCCTCTGCTGGAGCACGGCGAGCACACTGGTAAGTTTACAGGAACTGGCTCCCTCTGCTGGAGCACGGCGAAACAGTACAATAGCAGCTGCAATCGTAGAACAGTCAGTAACAAAGGCAAGTTGACTGGGAGCGTTGAAACAGTACGATAGCTCCTGCTATCATGGCAAACTGTATCCCAGGAAAGTAAACTGGAGTGTGTTGAAACAGTATGATAGCTCCTGCTATCGTGGCAAAATGTATCCCAGGTAGTAAACTGGAGTGCGTTGAAACAACACGTTAGCTCCTGGAATTGTGCTGAACTGTATTCCAGGAAAGCAGCTGGGGTGTGCTGAAACAATACGATAGCTACAGCAATCGTGAAACGGTGGTAACAACAGTACTAAATTCCAGTGCGTGTTAAAACAATACACAGATTCCTAACACTTTGTCCCGTTGTCTGTGTATTTTGTTTGTCCAGTTCCACACAGTACACAATCCCAAAATAAACGTTTATAAATCCAGTCCGACTGTCTGGGTGTTTTGTTTGCAGAGTCCTTCACAGCACACCATAACAAAACCAAACATGTCCCGACTCTAAACTGTATCAAAGGCGACAGCCATGCCAGAACCAGAGACGGGCTCTGTGCACTATTTAATACGCACAGATTATACTCAGTCTCTGCTACAACTAAAAATAAAAACCGTGATGTCTTCACAACAATAAACAGTAATTCCGTGTATATAGATTAATACATTTCATCCAGCATGGAACACTGCTTTAGTCTGATGTAAAGTACTCCAAATTGTTTCCCCTTTATCATCTTAATCCCTGTCTTTGCAGTTATCAATTAGTCAAGGTCAATCAGCCCCTCCAGGCTTAAAATTGGTCAATTGTTCCTAACTTAATTAGCTTGGTAGAGAACATTCAATTGCGAATGGGGTACAGAAGCATAAAATTGCAATACGAGTCAAAAGGACCTGCTTGCTTTTTAGAATATGATATGTCTTACAGATTTCTATTTAATTTGTCCTGCCGCTCAAAAGGGGATTTCTAATTAAAATACAGGTATGGTAATTGATCATATTGCACTAAAGACTCCCCAACTTTTTCTGTTAGTTCCTCTACCTAATTAATTATGTATTATCTTTCATATATTTCTACCCATCCACCTAAAAATATATTTTTACCAGAATGTGAAATTTAAATATTTTCTATTAGATGCATATTGGAGGATATTTTTGAAGAAAAAAAAAATATATATATATTTTAATTAAGTTGGTAGAAAATGTAACTAGGTAGATGATTATATATATATATATATATATATATATATATATATATATCCCAAAGAATAACGGAATTGCAGTGAGCAGAGCTCAGTAGAAACCTTCAGTGTGGATCATACCAACTTAAAACAGAGTCAGCATTGGTGTAGTCCTAAATCCAAAATTACCAGAATGCCAACAAAATATAGATATATTCAAAAAAATGAAAAAATACCCATTGTATTTGTTCATTGAGCTTGAGGTAACATTTAATAGGTAATGCATGCATCTCGCATGCGACTTATATAGGCTACTCCCCTAGTCATGCTGCCAGATTGGCAGTTTTCCAGCCAAATTTGTCTTGTTTTGAAAGCATCTTGCTGGTAAATACTGTCTTTGGTGGTTTAGTTATTTTTGTCGTGCATGTTCCTTTTTTATTTTTTTCGATTATGAGGTCATCACCAGCACAGAACTTCAACCACCACAACGTCCAGAATAGTATATCACATCCTTCCCCTGTCTTTTTTCTAGAGCTCTGCATCCAATAAAATTCCGAATCACACAAACCTGTTATGTTATATTTGTCACCAATTTCAGAACTGTACAATTACAATTACATTTTCAATTTATTTTTAAAGAATGTATCCGCTGACAATTCTGGACAATTTAATTTTACACGACATTCTGAATACATGCTTTTTCCTGGACTTACCGCATTTGATCTCATCAGATAAAAAAAAACAAAAAAAACAGTGGTTCTGGTATTGTAAATTGTGAGAAAAAAACAAGCAAAGCAGATAAATAAATACATAGTTTATAACATTCCTTTTTTTAAAATAAATATGTAGTACTAATTTATGCATTGTAATATATGTTAAATCTTAAATGTAAGTGCGGTTTTTGGCTGCTTTAAAAAACACAATGTGGCTACTTCTTATTCATCAGCATTTTTACTAAAAAAACATTGTCTTATTAAACTTTAGTACTGTAGTTTGTAAAAGAAGTTCCTAATGTTCTCTTCATTGCATCACAAGGACGACTGACTGAATCGTACAGTTGTGCAGGAATCAGGAGATGTGTGTGATTTGACTCTGCAAACATTTAAAATACGTGCCGGTTATGGGAGATGGAGACTCTGATTCGTGTACCATCAGTAGTGGCACGTAGGGAATCTGGTTCCTAATGCCTATTCAATGGCATGGTACAGAAAGACTATTTTGATTTCCACACGGAAAAGAGATTGCTTCATCGGTGGGCATGCATCGAAATTCTTCTTAAGTTGATTCTTAAGTTAACTCTTAGGTTCTGTCTATTGAAAAAGTATTGGAACACAGTTCCGACGTGTTCCGTCTCGACTACACCACTATTTGTCAGCACACCCTTTGCAATTTTTACAAAGTAGCTTCCTGTTTCAACAAACATCCCAATGTTAGGCACAGTTCCTATACAGTGCCTTGCGAAAGTATTCGGCCCCCTTGAACTTTGCGACCTTTTGCCACATTTCAGGCTTCAAACATAAAGATATGAAACTGTAATTTTTTGTGAAGAATCAACAAGTGGGACACAATCATGAAGTGGAACGAAATTTATTGGATATTTCAAACTTTTTTAACAAATAAAAAACTGAAAAATTGGGCGTGCAAAATTATTCAGCCCCTTTACTTTCAGTGCAGCAAACTCTCTCCAGAAGTTCAGTGAGGATCTCTGAATGATCCAATGTTGACCTAAATGACTAATGATGATAAATAGAATCCACCTGTGTGTAATCAAGTCTCCGTATAAATGCACCTGCACTGTGATAGTCTCAGAGGTCCGTTTAAAGCGCAGAGAGCATCATGAAGAACAAGGAACACACCAGGCAGGTCCGAGATACTGTTGTGGAGAAGTTTAAAGCCGGATTTGGATACAAAAAGATTTCCCAAGCTTTAAACATCCCAAGGAGCACTGTGCAAGCGATAATATTGAAATGGAAGGAGTATCAGACCACTGCAAATCTACCAAGACCTGGCCGTCCCTCTAAACTTTCAGCTCATACAAGGAGAAGACTGATCAGAGATGCAGCCAAGAGGCCCATGATCACTCTGGATGAACTGCAGAGATCTACAACTGAGGTGGGAGACTCTGTCCATAGGACAACAATCAGTCGTATACTGCACAAATCTGGCCTTTATGGAAGAGTGGCAAGAAGAAAGCCATTTCTTAAAGATATCCATAAAAAGTGCCATTTACAGTTTGCCACAAGCCACCTGGGAGACACACCAAACATGTGGAAGAAGGAGCTCTGGTCAGATGAAACCAAAATCGAACTTTTTGGCAACAATGCAAAACGTTATGTTTGGCGTAAAAGCAACACAGCTCATCACCCTGAACACACCATCCCCACTGTCAAACATGGTGGTGGCAGCATCATGGTTTGGGCCTGCTTTTCTTCAGCAGGGACAGGGAAGATGGTTAAAATTGATGGGAAGATGGATGGAGCCAAATACAGGACCATTCTGGAAGAAAACCTGATGGAGTCTGCAAAAGACCTGAGACTGGGACGGAGATTTGTCTTCCAACAAGACAATGATCCAAAACATAAAGCAAAATCTACAATGGAATGGTTCACAAATAAACATATCCAGGTGTTAGAATGGCCAAGTCAAAGTCCAGACCTGAATCCAATCGAGAATCTGTGGAAAGAACTGAAAACTGCTGTTCACAAATGCTCTCCATCCAACCTCACTGAGCTTGAGCTGTTTTGCAAGGAGGAATGGGCAAAAATTTCAGTCTCTCGATGTGCAAAACTGATAGAGACATACCCCAAGCGACTTACAGCTGTAATCGCAGCAAAAGGTGGCGCTACAAAGTATTAACTTAAGGGGGCTGAATAATTTTGCACGCCCAATTTTTCAGTTTTTTATTTGTTAAAAAAGTTTGAAATATCCAATAAATTTCATTCCACTTCATGATTGTGTCCCACTTGTTGTTGATTCTTCACAAAAAATTACAGTTTCATATCTTTATGTTTGAAGCCTGAAATGTGGCAAAAGGTTGCAAAGTTCAAGGGGGCCGAATACTTTCGCAAGGCACTGTATTTAATCTGACATGATTATGACTTTAATGACATCATTATAACGTGGACATGTTTCTTACAACATCACAAGGTGGAGAAACAGATGCTTGCATTATCGACCACATATAGCTGTGTGACGGTGTGCCCCGTCCCTGTGCGTATGTGACGCACACAAAAAGTGAGAATTCATACATGAAAAAGTATGGACACTTTATTTTTTTTTTCACTTACCTGTACCTTTAAAATAGGAACACGTCAAGTCCTCCTTGAACCTAAAGGAAAAGCCTAGTAAACTGCACTATTTGATACAGCCACGAGGTGGAGCAGTCTAAATGCAGGACAGCGCTATCAGTTAGTAGTGATATCGTGCTTTCTTTCAGTAGTAAAACCGAGAGACTGCAAGCAACAACTGATTTAGTCCTGTCTTTACTTTTCCTATTTTAACAGGTTAGTAAGAGTCAATATAACATTAAAACGCCATAAATCACAAGGTTAAATGCTGTAGATTATTATTCTGTGGGTTTGGTGCATTATTTTGGTGGTTTAAATATGTATTTTTAATATATAAAAGTGCACATTTTGAATCGGCCGTTATAGTGGAGATTACCACGTGGGGATAATAATACAGATAGTGTTAGGCAGTGAAGACAAGATGGCGATTATGTTTTCAAAGTGAAACAAACTGGTTTAAAAGATATATAAAATGCTTGTGAAATACTACGTTTGAAGGTGTTCTGATAATAAATTTAAGCTCATATTATCCTGATGCCAATAATAAATGTAAACTGATATTTCTGTGATGTTTGTTATTCTGTGTTTCGTTTTTCTAATTAATAAAAGGTAGAATTTAGGCATAGTATAACGTGATGTAAATACATGTGTTGAATTACTAAGACTTATACCTTATTGTGAGTTGTATGTACTATTATTAACACTGCGTTCAGAATGCTTAGACTTGAATGATATTTGTAGTTGAACTGATGATTAATAAGTGCAACATTGCCATGGAAGTAGTCTGAACGTGTTAAAATAGTGATGCTAGTTATATAATATGTATATGGAGAATGCATAACTATAGAAATGACACAGACTATCCATTGTGGAATGCTTCTTTGTTGTGATTGTCATGTTTTATTTTAATAGACTACAGCTGAGATAGCTATTGAATACCAATATGAAGACTATCTCAAAAGGCTTGTTATTTGTTATGATTATTATTGTTATTCTCTGCACTTCTTCAATGAAGTAATGGATTGTTTTATGTGTTTAAACTTTTCAGTAGTAAAACCGAGAGACTGCAAGCAACAACTGATTTAGTCCTGTCTTTACTTTTCCTATTTTAACAGATTAAACACTTTATCTTCTGTTTATGGACTCTCTGCCCGAGACCCGTAACAGAATCATGGGGGCTCGTCCGGGATCAGTCTCCAACGCCTTGCGGAACTGATTCAGTGATTTGAAGAAACCGAGACAGCGAGACCAACGCGGGTGGCAGCAGTGTGCATCCAGACGGCGAGGGGGGACCAATCAGGACCTGACTGGCAGAACGTCGAGGTGAAAGGGGACCCTAGCTCCAGAGACGCAGCGCTGCTACTAGACCCAAGCCGTTGAAGAACCACAACATGGCTGATCCTGAAAGAAAAGAGTTGGTGTGGACGATCCGGAAGGACTTACACAGACTGACTGCCAATGAACTCTATCAGCTTGCAGAAAACATTGGTCAGGTACCAGACAGAAACCTGTATGAGCTAGATAAAAACAATGAGGAAAGTTGTTTGGAATATGTGTATGGTCATGTATGTAGCAAAGCATTGCTAGACCAAGAGGATCAAGGAGTGGCACAATTGCTTTTTCTAAAAGATTTGATACATGATTTGATCGCAAACCGTGAGAAAAGCCCAGAAATTATCCAACCTACTAAAGAGATTGAGGGGCTAAACGAAAACCAGCAAATGCCATCCTTACCAATTGATCTAGCTGGCGATGCCACTGAAATGTCTCATGGTGTTGAGCTTCAACAAATGGTAGCTAGTTATGAAGAACTAGGTAGAAAATTGGAGCAGTACAAAACTACTACAGCAACACTCACAACAGTTCGCCCTACTACAAGGGAGCACACTAGTATGGATAGTAGTCCCAGCAATGAACATTACCAACATACTAGGAGTGAAAATACTGTGTATGCAAAAGAGGTCCCATTCCTGCAGCGTAGGGAATTTAAGATACACGGGGGTCAAATAGGTGACACTACCTCTGATATTAGTTTCAACAACTTATGTAAACAAATAGGAGAGGGCGTTAAAGAGCATTACAGTGAGAGTGAGATCATTAGGAGTGTCTTTCGTATTATCAAACCAGGAAACTTTAAAGACGTGCTGATAAACAAAGATGACATGACACTTACTGAACTGAAAAGCTTTCTCCTATCACACTTAAGAGAAAAGAATAGCACTGAACTTTTCCAGGAGCTGATGTGCGCTAAGCAGTATGACCATGAAACTCCCCAACAATTTCTGTACAGAATGATTGGGTTGAAACAAAAGATCATTTTCGCTTCCAGACAAGCTGACACAGACATTAGGTATGATAACACCACAGTCCAGGGCGTGTTTTTGCACACTATCTATCAGGGGCTGGGTACAAAACATAACGATATACGAAGAGATTTAAAACCTCTTCTGTCTGATGTTGCCGTTGCTGATGAAGCACTATTGAGGCATGTAATTAAGATTACAAGTGAGGAAAGTGAAAGGCAGCGGAGGCTTGGCCAAGTCTCTCGCAACAAGATGGCACATGCACATAGTGCTCAATTAGAGGGTAATGCTGAGAAGGTAGGGAAGGAAGCTGTAGATTCCAAAAGGACCTGTAGAACTATTGAAGAATTGAGTGCTCAGGTCGCAGCCTTGGCAGGCATGATAGACACCTTGAAGAATTCACAACAATCGGGACACTCATGTCAGTGTAACGCCAGTACATTACAAACCCTGAAGAAGGAGAGCCGTAGAGTTTGTCCAAATTGTGTGAAACAAGGCACCACTAATTGTAACCACTGTTTCGCCTGTGGAGAAGAGGGACACAGAGCGGTTGGTTGCCTCAAATCACCAGGCAAATCGGGAAACGGGAGCCGGTCACTGCGGCGGGACAAACAGTGATCGGAATAGTTGAGAAGTCCCAGCTGTGTGTTTTCTGTCAGTCCCAACCAAGGCTGAAGGTGTGCCCCAGGTGTAAGGTTTTGCTTTATTGCTCTTTCCAGTGTGAACGTGCTTATGCTTGGACACATGACCAAGTCTGTGGTAATACTGTAGCTGAAGTCTTCCCAGTAGAAGCACAGATGTGTCCCGACAGTATAGCTCAACTTGTTGGTGGCAAATGTCTGCTAAAATGCTACATGAATGGCTATGCTGTAAGTGTATTACTTGATACAGGGGCCCAAGTTAGCATTCTGGATCATGCGTGGAGGGAGAGATACCTGCCTAACCATAAAGTAAGACCGTTGGTGGAACTGATGGGAGCCGAGAGAGGCCTTGATGTGGTTGCTGTGAACGGGGAAGTGATACCGTTTGATGGTTGGATCGAGGTGCAAGTGGACCTGCCAGGAGATGGCCACTCCAATCCGTCAATTCGGGTACCTTTTCTAGTGAGTCGCATGGTGCTAGAAAGGCCACTGTTAGGATTCAATGTAATCGAGGAAGTGATTAGAAGACATGCAGGGGGAACACAGAAAGCCATGACAATGCTAGCCAACCTCCTTAGCAGAGCTATGGGAATTCAAGAAGCAGCAGCCAGTGTTATAGTAAATGTTGTACAGAACAGGTGCACTGTAGATGAGGAGTGCGCTTTGGTAAAAATAGGGAGACAGAATGTTGTGATTCCACAAGGCCAAGTTGTCTATGTTAAATGCAGAGTGCCTTTTCAGCCAGAGACCGACAAGACTGCCGTGTTGTTTGAGCCTAAAGACGAGGGTATGCATCTAGAACAATTAGACATTGTTGATGGTCTTGTTGAAATCCACAATGTAGAAGCCCCCTATATTGAGGTGCCAATTGGCAACTATACTAGACACGATATAACATTGCCTCGCCGAACAGTAATTGGGAGTATCCAGCCTATCTCTATGCTGCCTCAGACCGATGCCCAGGTTAATGATTGCAAAGCTGATGTAAATACCATTGGTATGGACTCAAAAGCAAATTTTGGGGATGATGACACTGTTTCAGCAATGACTCTATGGAACCCTCCTGTAGATCTAAGTCACCTCGACGAAGAACAGAAAGAGATGGTCCGCCAAATGCTGTATGAGGAATCTGCAGCCTTTGCACGTGATGAAGATGACATTGGATGTATACCAAGCTTACAGATGGAGATCAACTTGAAGGATGACATCCCTGTGCAGCGAACGTATGCATCCATACCAAAACCACTTTATAAAGAAGTGAAGGATTACATACAGGATCTGTTGGCAAGAGGGTGGATAGTCAAGTCCAAATCTTCTGATTCATCTCCAGTTGTCTGCGTCCGTAAGAAGGACGGAACGTTGAGGCTATGTATTGATTACAGGCAGCTAAATCAGAAGACGGTGCCAGATCGACATCCACTGCCTCGGATTCAGGATCTTACGGACACCTTAGGCGGTTACAGCTGGTTTTCTATCTTAGACCAGGGCAAAGCCTACCACCAGGGATTCATGGTGGAGGGCTCTCGACACCTGACCGCATTCATCACTCCTTGGGGGCTGTATGAGTGGATAAGGATCCCCTTTGGATTGACTAATGCTCCAGCGGCATTTCAGAGGGGCATGGAGGAGATGCTCAGCACTTTACGGGATGAGTGTTGCTTACCCTACCTGGATGATGTTCTGTGTTATGCCAAAAGTTTTGAAGATCACGTGGCTGGAGTTCGTCGGGTGCTGAAATCACTGATGAGCCATGGTGTCAAGCTGAGGCCAACAAAATGTGAGCTGTTCAAGCGAGAAATTCGATATGTAGGACGGTTAGTCTCAGCGGAGGGAGTACGGATAGACCCTAAAGATCTGGAAGCGGTTCTTAGTTTGAAAGATAAGAGGCCCAGCACAGTAGGTGAAGTCCGCCAGCTCCTTGGGTTCCTGAGTTACTACCGTACCTATATTCAAGACTTCTCCAAAATTGCAAAACCACTGTATGAACTACTTCAAGTGAAAACAACCAAGCCTGAAACTCCAACAAGAGGCTCTCTCCAAGGAAAGAAGAAAGGAAGCCAACTCTCATCAAGAGCCCCTGTTGGATGGGTCGAAGAACATCAGAGTGTGGTGGAAAGACTGGTAGATATGTTAGTCAACTCTCCTATTTTGGCATATCCAGACTTCAGCTTGCCTTTCGTATTGCACACCGATGCATCAAATGACGGTCTGGGAGCCGTGCTATACCAACGGAAAAACGGGAAGTTGAGGGTCATCGCCTATGGGTCTCGGACGCTAACACCAGCCGAAAAAAACTACCACCTCCACTCAGGAAAACTTGAGTTCCTAGCTTTGAAGTGGGCGGTCTGTGAGAAATTCAGGGACTACTTGTTTTATGCTCCCCACTTCACTATCTATACCGATAATAACCCCTTAACCTACATCCTAAGCACAGCAAAGCTAAATGCTGTTGGTCACCGCTGGGTAGGGGAGTTAGCTGATTTTAGATTTGACATAAAATATCGCCCTGGAAAAGTCAATGTGGATGCAGACACACTGTCCCGGTGTCCTCTTGATATAAACAGGTATGTGGCAGGATGTACAGAGGAGCTATCACCTGAAGTCATCCATGCAGCATGGCAAGGGCATCACATGGCACAAGGGAAGGAAGTCCCGTGGGTTGCAGTCATTAATATGACATCCCCAAGTCAACCTGAAGGACCCTGTATCAGTGGATCACTGTCAGCCATCGATCCAGGTGAACTGAGAACTGCCCAGAGAGAAGATACTGCTATTGGAGAAGTACTCCGGCTCAAAGAGACGAGCAGGACTCTGATGGGTGAAGCAAGGCGTGGTGTGAGCAGCACTACTAAGAAACTCTTGCATGAGTGGGGCAAGCTCCACATTGAAGACGGACTTTTATATCGAAAGACCAACCTGAGAAAACAACTAGTCTTGCCAGGAAGGTTCAAACAGATGGTCTTGAAGCATCTTCATGATGACATGGGTCATGTCGGGACAGAAAGGGTCATAAGTCTGGCCAGGGACAGGTTCTATTGGCCATACATGAAGAATGACATTGAAGAGTATGTGACAAGAAGATGTTCCTGTATTAAACAGAAAAAGCCTACCACCCATGTGAAAGCACCTATGAGAAGTATCACTACCACTTCACCCTTCAAGCTTGTTTCGATTGATTACCTCCACTTAGAACCTAGCAAAGGAGGGTTTGAATACATCTTGGTAGTAGTGGATCACTTTACGCGATTTGCACAGGCTTATCCTACTAAAAACAAGTCAGGCAAAACTGCAGCAGAGAGAATTTTCAGTGACTTTATTCCACGCTTTGGATATCCATCTAAATTACACCACGACCAGGGACGTGAGTTTGAAAATGAACTATTCCGAACTTTACGTCAGCTTTCCGGTGTGGGACATTCAAGAACAACACCATATCACCCGCAAGGCAATCCTGCTGAAAGATTCAACCGGACGCTGCTACAGATGCTGAGGACGCTTGAGGAGAAAGAGAAGGACCGGTGGAAAGACCATCTTCCACAGGTTGTCCATGCCTATAACTGTATCAGACATGAGGCAACTGGTTATTCCCCATTTTACTTGTTGTATGGTCGACACCCCCGTCTACCAATTGATCTGCTGTTCGGATTAGGGACAAGAGAAGAACAGGATTCGGCACAAGGTTATGCAGAAAAGTGGGCTAAAAGGATGACAGAGGCATATCAGATCGCTTCTGAAAATAGCAGACACTCAAATGCAAAGGGCAAGAAATACTATGACCGGCAGGTGAGGGGAGTAGTCCTTAAGCCTGGAGACAGAGTGCTTGTGCGAAACCTGAGTGAGAGAGGTGGCCCAGGAAAATTAAGATCCTATTGGGAGAAAACAATTTACAAAGTAAAAGAACAGATCAATGACAGCCCAGTGTATAAAATCCAGCCAGAGTCTGGTGAACCCCGGATCCGGATTTTACATCGGAACCTGTTATTACTAGTGAATGATCTTCCTGTAGAGTTACCATCACAGCAAACACAGAAACCACTGACTGAACAACGGAGAAGGAAAATAAGAGATAGAGGAAATCAAGAAGCGAGAAAACTGACACCGAGTACTGACACATCTGATGATGAGGAAGACACGAACACTCAATACTGGCTGAGGTTTCGAAGAGATCAAGCACCGCAAGGTAATAGGACTCAGAAAATGAATGAACATGGAAGCATCATGTCCAGAGAAAACCTGGTGAGGAGAGCGTCATTACAAGAAAGGTACAATGCAGAGATGAAAGAGGCAGAACCAGAACAGGAAGGACAATCTGATGGAGAGGACTTCCCAGCTCAACCTGAACTGTTAGATGCAGGAAGTGACCATGATCACGAGGGAAGGCCCAAGTCCCCAGAAGACAGGCAAAGCAGACCAGTGCCATTGTCTCCACATGGAAATTGTCCAACTGATCAAGTAAGAAGATCCACTAGGGAAAGAAGACCTAGACAAGTTTTCACTTACAATCATTTGGGACAGCCATCATTTCAGCCACAAACCATGGTTAATGCCATGGGTCTAGCTCACTACACTGTTCCACCCCTACCTGTTTGGGGAACTGCACCATACCAAACACGCTATTACAATACACTGGTATCAGTTCCATTTCCTATTAGTGTATACTAAAGTAAGCTAAAAGCATCAGCAATTTTCAGTTTCTCTTTTTCACTATAAGATTTGTAAATAAGTTAAAACTGTTCAGTAATGTCAGGAGCCATTTATTTTTGTCAGGGAGCGTGTGACGCACACAAAAAGTGAGAATTCATACATGAAAAAGTATGGACACTATTTTTTTTTTCACTTACCTGTACCTTTAAAATAGGAACACGTCAAGTCCTCCTTGAACCTAAAGGAAAAGCCTAGTAAACTGCACTATTTGATACACCCACGAGGTGGAGCAGTCTAAATGCAGGACAGCGCTATCAGTTAGTAGTGATATCGTGCTTTCTTTCAGTAGTAAAACCAAGAGACTGCAAGCAACAACTGATTTAGTCCTGTCTTTACTTTTCCTATTTTAACAGGTTAGTAAGAGTCAATATAACATTAAAACGCCATAAATCACAAGGTTAAATGCTGTAGATTATTATTCTGTGGGTTTGGTGCATTATTTTGGTGGTTTAAATATGTATTTTTAATATATAAAAGTGCACATTTTGAATCGGCCGTTATAGTGGAGATTACCACGTGGGGATAATAATACAGATAGTGTTAGGCAGTGAAGACAAGATGGCGATTATGTTTTCAAAGTGAAACAAACTGGTTTAAAAGATATATAAAATGCTTGTGAAATACTACGTTTGAAGGTGTTCTGATAATAAATTTAAGCTCATATTATCCTGATGCCAATAATAAATGTAAACTGATATTTCTGTGATGTTTGTTATTCTGTGTTTCGTTTTTCTAATTAATAAAAGGTAGAATTTAGGCATAGTATAACGTGATGTAAATACATGTGTTGAATTACTAAGACTTATACCTTATTGTGAGTTGTATGTACTATTATTAACACTGCGTTCAGAATGCTTAGACTTGAATGATATTTGTAGTTGAACTGATGATTAATAAGTGCAACATTGCCATGGAAGTAGTCTGAACGTGTTAAAATAGTGATGCTAGTTATATAATATGTATATGGAGAATGCATAACTATAGAAATGACACAGACTATCCATTGTGGAATGCTTCTTTGTTGTGATTGTCATGTTTTATTTTAATAGACTACAGCTGAGATAGCTATTGAATACCAATATGAAGACTATCTCAAAAGGCTTGTTATTTGTTATGATTATTATTGTTATTCTCTGCACTTCTTCAATGAAGTAATGGATTGTTTTATGTGTTTAAACTTTTCAGTAGTAAAACCGAGAGACTGCAAGCAACAACTGATTTAGTCCTGTCTTTACTTTTCCTATTTTAACAGATTAAACACTTTATCTTCTGTTTATGGACTCTCTGCCCGAGACCCGTAACACGTATCTTTGTGTTCCCTAAGGTCTTACCGTACCATCTTGAGAAGGAAAAAGAGACGTGGCTTCCTCAGGATGACGGTTTTAATCCCTCGGTGGGCAGGACCGAGTGCGTCATCCCAGGAAGGGGCCTATCGACAGCTCTGGTATAGAGAGCTCAACAATACCTACCCAATGGGCAGGCATATCCCATACATAATGTCGTTTCTGGTCATCTTCTCTTTCAGGGAACCAGGGTTACGGTAAGTAACCTAGCATTTCTTGTCTGTTATATGTGGATATAGTGGTGCACAAGATATAAATGGGTCTGTGTAGCACAAGTGATTTAAAATATATAGTTGTACTTAAGCACTGGGATTGCACAATCGCTTCACGTGCAGATAAAGTATGTAATAGTATTTGAGCACGGGGATTGCACAAATTAGTTCATGTGCTGGGATTCAAGTGAATAATTAATTAGCAATTGAATTCTGGCACAACTGTATATATAGGTGCACGTTTCACTCACTCGGGGTTGGTGTGTTTGTGAGTGAAGAATGGGAGAGAGAAAGTAAAAATAAAAATGACATTTATATGTGCTGGTTTTCAACCAGCATAATACTTGTTTGTTCCGTGTCTGTTTGTTTTGTTTGTCTGTTTTGGCTACTGTGCTGTTTTATTTTACAAAGTGTTTTATTAAATCTTTTTATTTATTAAATCTGCACCGCAGCCCTTTCAGTTACCCCAGTCTGTTGTGGTCTCCAGTCACTTCCTGGCCTTACGTCACCACCACAGCCAGCTTGTCACAAGCTGTTAATAATATATCAAAATCTGCCTGCGGTAGCTATTGCAATATATAACATACTGTAGGCATAGCCAAAATGTCTGTCTACTTGACTTTATTTCTCATGGTTTTACGTTGTAATTTATGGTCGAGTGTTTGAAGTTGATGAAATCCTAATTGATACTCAAGTACCTGAAAGTGGCGACACAGTTAATCATGCAAAAAGCCCTACCCATAATTTTAATTTAATGTAACTAAGCATAACACATCAGATTTATGAATTTTTAGATAAAAGCAAGGTTAATTAGAATTAATCACAGACAGGGTATAATTTATGCCAAATCAGATGAAAGGCTGCATGCCAATAACAGTTATGTGTTGAACTTTTGACAACAAGTCTGATTGCCATACAGTTAAATGCATGGTCTTTGACAAAATGAACACTATTATCATCAGCACAATTATAATAACAGTTTAAGAACAGGGCTGAATTAAAAAGTTAAATAGAAAAGCTGTAAGCAAGAAAAGGTGTGCTGAACTTTCAGGCTCGGTTGTTCTGTTAATAATTAGCTATTGATTGAATATAATCTTCAGGCAATCAGGCAACCCTTGTTTTTATTTCAGATGTGTTAATGTATGCAAGCAAATAGCAAACAGCAAATTAATTTTCATAGAACAGCGAGTGGCTATCACACTTGCTGGCACAGAGCTTAGAGATGTACAAGACAGCTTAGTTTGAAACTTTAAATAAATTGTCATCAGAAAAAAAGTAACTTGTTATTTCTTCATTATCCTTGTGAAATGATACTGTTCAACAAACAGTAAAACTTAAGACTCACCTCTTCAAACAGCACCTGTAGAACTCCTCTGTTTGTATCCTGGGACACTATCACCCTTCATGTAAACGTGCTTTATTTTGCTCTTATCTGCCCCCTATTTTACTGCATTTAATCCTGTACTTCAGAATACGGTAATCTGCCAAGTGTTTAACCTGTAGTACTTTGTATTTAATCATATCCTGATGTGACTATCACTATTTAATCATATCCTGATGTAACTATCACTATTATCTACTGTATTATTGAATTGTGGTTTGTCACACTTGTACTTTGCTTGAACAAAAGTTATTGTATTTCTTGCTCTTATTGTATTACTTGTATTGTAACACTTGAAATGTATTTGCTTACGATTGTAAGTCGCCCTGGATAAGGGCGTCTGCTAAAAAATAAATAAATAATAATAATAATAATAATAATAATAAAACAAAAACCTCATTGTATGTCTTACCAACACCGGTGCAAAACTAATTAATTGATAGAAAAACATGAGCATGGAAGCAGTGTATTGTAGTACAATACACTTTTAATAAATACTGTTCACTTGGTGTTAAATTTGATTTGGTTTGCTTTATGTAACATTTTTTGGAAACATTTTAAGAACAATAAAAGCATTCAGGGACAGCACATGTGCTAGTCTACTTTTTGCTGCTCCCTGCTTCTATAGTAATGTAGGTCTATGTTTAATGCATTACTATATATGCATTACCGTGTTATGATGGATAGCTTCTGTAAATGAGAAAATACCCCCCCTCCCTCCTTTTGATTTGCGAACCCAGAAACATATTGTACATGTGAAGGATGGCCCATGGTAAGAGATGCAAGTACTGTCCCCTGCAGTTTAAATGAGGCTCTGTTGGAAACTGTTGTTAAAATCTGGGCTGGCACGCACAATGTACCAATTTCACATCTCCATCTGTGCATTGGGTTACACCTCCAGCTACACAGGGAAAGCAAATTATTGTTTGTCATCGCAAAATCCCTCTGTGAACCATTGTTACTTTCTGGTTTCAAACCAGTTGAAATTTGTATGTATGTTGGAAAAAAATGAACACTAAATTGTTTGTAATATCATGTTTCTTTAGAAACTGCACACTTGATACCTATATAATGAATAGAAGTGCAAAACAGCTAAGATGTATTAAGCATTTTGTTAACTACAAACACTTGAATTGAGATGATGAAAATTGATAAGCACATAAATTAGTTTTGGGTTAAAGCTAAATCTAAACTTTTCATTATGAAAAGCATGGAAATTAAATACCTTTTTTTAAAATGTTAGTTTGCCCAACTGAAAGAGGTCTGAATTTAGGAGCGTTCGTTCAATGATAATGGAGGCAAAAGGCGGTGGAGTTTATTATCTGATTGAGTAACAGGTATTTTCCCTTCTAATAATGATAGCAGTTAAAAAATGGTTGGTTTGTCTTAAGAGTGTGAGAGCCAGATTAAGTTCAGGATGGCAGAATTTTATAGAATCTGTGGGAGGTCAACAAAAAAGAAGGCAAACAAGTGTATAGATATACCACTACCTCCTCATTCCCATATGAAAGTGGTTTCCTAGGCAACAGGTCACAAAGAAGAAGCTGCGTGTTGAATTCCCTGTTGAATTCATTTGTTGTCTGTGCTGGTTTTGTACCAAGTTGTTCTTTCTTTTAAATATGTTACTCTGACTGTAAGTGTCACACAGGGCTCAGAGCCCTCTTGACTGCCTTCACACAGGGCTCAGAGCTCTTCTTGACCGCCTTCAAAAGTATGCTGGGATCTCTGGAACCTGTCTCTCCTGGCTGTTCTCTTACCTATCTGGACACATGCAGTTTGTTTTCTATGATGGAAGCAGTGCTGACGCAAACCCGGTCACGTGCGGTGTCCTCCAAGGGTCTGTTCTTGGGCCTCTTCTCTTCAACATCTACATGCTTCCCTTGGGTCACCTCATCCACCAACACAGCCTCATGTTTCACTCCTATGCTGATGACACCCAGCAATACCTAAAACTAGACCCTGGATGTCCCTCTGCCATGGTTCGGCTCTCACCTTGCATCCAAGACATTGAGGCCTGGATGTCTGTTAATTTTCTTCAGCTCAACATCAACAAATCTGAACTTCTTCTCAACTCAAGAATCTCAATACTGCTGCCTTGAACCACGGAAACTGTCTGTTGCTGCCTTCCCCCACTGTACAAAGCCTTGGTGTACTTCTGGATAGTGACCCCTCCTTTGATATCCAAATCTCCTCTGTAGTCAAATCCTCCTCCTACCACCTCCAAAAAGTCTCAAAGGTCCATCCCTACCTTTCCCTCCCGGATGCAGAGATACTCTGTCATCCATTCATCTCCTCTCTCTATGGTGGTCTTCCTTTACGCACCATAAACAGACTGCAGCTGGTTCAAAATGCCGCGGCTAGGATCCTTACTAGATCCGATATATCCCTGCATGCAAGCTGAGGTCCACTGACTCAGGCTTGCTGATTATACCCAAGCAAAAGCACGCCACACTCGGACAGTGCTATTTTTGTTCTTGCTTCTCTCTTGCTTTTAATGCTTTTTAAGTCTGGTATCTGTTATTAGCTGTTGTCTAAAAGGCTATTTCAGGTTTTTTACTCCATGTTATCTGTATGATTCTGCTTGACACACGCATCCACAATGTTTAGAATTCACATCCTAGCTTTTTATTTAATGTATTATTTCTATATTTAATGTGTTTGCATTGTTTTTAATGTTGTATTTAATGTGCTATGCCCTGTATTTCACTGTATTTAATGTATTATGCAATTGTTCCTCACTATCTTGTAAAGCACTTTGTGATGGTGGTCCACTATGAAAGGCACTATATAAAACAAATATTGATTGATTGATTGACTCTCCCCACACTTTATGTACAATGTACACTTTCACCTTCACACATTTGTATGCATTTAACATGTTCTTATGATATTGTAGTGCTCGTTGGCTACTTCTAATCATTATTATTATTATTTATTTCTTAGCAGACGCCCTTATCCAGGGCGACTTACAATTGTCACAAGATATCACATTATACATTATTTCACATTATACAGATATCACATTATTTTACATACAATTACCCATTTATACAGTTGGGTTTTTACTGGAGCAATCTAGGTAAAGTACCTTGCTCAAGGGTACAACAGCAGTGTCCCCCACTGGGGATTGAACCCACGACCCTCCGGTCAAGAGTCCAGAGCTCCAACCACTACTCCACACTGCTGCCTGCATAATCATGCATGTTTATTTATCGCAGAGGCAAGCAAAGAGCAGGTTACCAGAGAAAATGCATGATTAGACGAATTCACCAAACAATTCATTATAAACAAATTGTGTATTGGGTTAGGGAGTTCTATCGTAAGTTTAAAAGCTTAATAAATATATAATGAAGTGTTACATTCGTGGTATAGATGTATGTGGCAGGGGATCCCTGCACGTGAAAATGCGTTTTGTTCGAGGTTTTTTTTTGTAATTGTGTTTTAATTAAATAATTGTTTGCTAGCGGGCGCTCGGTTGGGACTTGCTGCCTGCTGTGTTTGGTTGAGGGGAAAGGCAGTAAGCGATTGGTTCTGCTAATCCCTGACCAGTAGGTGGGCATGTCCCAACTGAATGTCCGCTTCCTTAAAAACATCCGGCTGAGATTGGTCGAGGCTGCTGCAAGGCCGTGAGACTCTGCGCTACGGAGGTCTGGAATCCCGCTGGAGAGAACTGGAGACTACTGACAACTGCATGGGTTAACCAGGGTCAGGGTTCCAGCATTCACGCAAGAAGAAACTGCAGCCGCTGGCGGTCATGTGTATACCGGGGTGGGGTAGGAATGGAGCTTAGTTTCAGGCAACAAGCCTGCAGTATAGAGAGAAGTGTATTCCAGTGGGACCTCCTGTTTAGGGGAGTAGCGCTAGTCGTTTTTACGGCACCTTTTATTTGTAGTTTTTGTATAGCTGTGTTTTATTTTTCTTTTGTATAGCTTGCTGTATGTGTCCTCTGTGCGCTACCATCGCTGGTAACGTCACATGACCTGTCTGTTTACTTTTTGTTTTCTTGTGCGTTAATAAATCCTGCGCACCTGTGGGGTGTGACAAACACACCAATCCTGCGTGTCTCTCCACTCACTCATCGTCCTACCCACACAAGTGACAGGCACCCTGTCCCAATGTATAATAACTAACAACTACAAACACCAATGGCACTTGAAACATATTTATTTATAGCCTACAATCATGTATCCTAAAATACATACAAAAGTATAAGAAAATAAATTTATTTAGGGATTTATTTATTTTTAACCAAAAAAAGATTGCAAAATGCACATTAACCTTGTCTTTGCCTGATGTGGAGAAACTAATTCATGCCTTTATTACATCAAGGTTGGATTATTGTAATGCCTTCCTTGCTAGTGTTTCTTTAAAATCAATTAATTGGTTGCAGTATGTGCAAAATAGTGCTACACGGCTTTTATCAAGGAAGCATGAGCATATATCGGCAATCTTGGCATCGTTACATTGGCTATCAGTAAAATTCAGAATAAACTACAAGGTCTTGATGCTGACATTTAAGGGTTTGCATGGCCTTGGCCCATAATAAACAACCTTTATTTGCCACAGCGGAACCTGCGCTCTGCTAATGACTGCGCACTATGGGCAACCAGGCCTTTTGCTCGATGACCCTCCGCCTTTGGAACAATCTGCTTGGAAACCTGAAGGACTGTGAGACTATTGAGGCTTTTAAATCTGGACTGAAGACATCTTTTTATCAATCTTTTTTGTAATTGTGCTTATTGTTGTATTTTTCTATTTTTATTAATTTATTTATTTTTTTCTTCCTCTGTTGTTAAGCACTTTGTGATTCCTGCAATGAAAGGCACTATATTAATAAAATTCATTATTATAATTATTATTATTATTATTATTATTATTATTATTATTATTATTATTATTATTAAAAGAGTTGTATATAGTAAGCTGTTGCAAAATACCCCCCAACCCCCACCCCCCCAAGGGTAAATGATGATTGGGGTTTAATTATTTATTTATTTTAATCCGTGTCGTCCGATTTTTACCCACATGCCAGATAATTGTAAATATGCATTTTATATGTGAAGTGTTAAATAAATAAATGTACATTCTGGATGTCAAAATGCATAATTTTAAATGAAGTTTACAAATGAACACAAAATATATATTCCTATTATTTTTTATTTCCATTTGGCTGCTGCTCGCTGGTGGGAGAGCTGGCCCCCTGTACACTAGTAGTTTCCATAACAGCAAATTATTCTTCCATTCATTTTTCTTGATCTCGTTAACATATATTTTAATAAATGAGATAAACGTTGAGGCAGGAAATGATATACATGACCTGTGACAATTAAGTTTTTTAATGAGAAATGCGTTCATTAACGACCTCATCGACTCAATTTCAACACATTAACGGATTGATTTAATTAACACATTTCATTTGAAAATAACTTGCTACTAAAGCTCTTCTTACTATACCGCGAGTTCAATACAATAACACTGTTTTTTTTAAAAATCCTGCCCACTGTGTGCACAAGACTACTTTATTTATGTGTTCGTGTTTTGATTAATGCATGACAGTTTCTATAGGCTCGTTCTTGCAGCCTGAAAGAGTAACCCTTCAAAGGGCAGATACATTACTGATGGAAAAGAGGTAATGAGTGAGAAAATCTCTGCTGTGAGTGAAGGTAGGGTTGGAAAGAGTGCTAAGCCCCCCTGTTGCATCCCCAAGGGGCTCTGCATACTTTAACGCCAGCGGTGTCAAAACAGTTTGATACCCTTATTTGGTTAAACCTTTCCCTTGGCCTCCACTGTCTAAGGACAAAAGCTTCCAATGGCAGACTTTAAAAGCAATATAAAGTCAACAGGCTACCAACAGCGACCATTTAAAAAAGGTGGCCTGATGTTTGAAGTGCTCCACCAAAGACTAGTATGGTAACAAAGGTGTTGCTTAAAAGTATGCAAATTAATAGCACCAAACTTTTTTTTCCACTTGACTATACAGACCCTAGTTATCATTTAAAATTGCAGTTATTTTACAATTCAAGAACACTGGAGCCTTTTTTGTTACATTGCTTATTTTTTTCACCTGTCACATCAACAGATAACACCTCCAAATTCCAGTTTCTCTTAATTAGCACATGGCAGTGTCTGGTTTTCATAAGTCTTCTTTTTTGTACCCTAATCATCAAAAAAAAGCTTTTTTTTAAAATATATTTTCACAGTTTTAACAATCTTGCACCTTATTTTGCAGTGCAAAAGTGGCACAAATATTGGATATTTAATTCAGTACCACATATATTAATTTATGTATCTACCTAATATTTATGTAGCACAATTCCTGTTTACAGATGTCGTCCTGTGCATATGCAGCAGTGTGGAGTAGTGGTTAGGGCTCTGGACTCTTGACCGGAGGGTTGTGGGTTCAATCCCTGGTAGGGGACACTGCTGCTGTACCCTTGAGCAAGGTACTTTACCTAGATTGCTCCAATAAAAACCCAACTGTATAAATGGGTAATTGTATGTATAAAATAACGTGATATCTTGTAACAATTGTAAGTCGCCCTGGATAAGGGCGTCTGCTAAGAAATAATAATAATAATATGCATAGAACATACATATCAAATCGAAAGTTAAAAAAACAGCTTTTGTGTGTGCATGTTTTCAGTGTCTAAAGTAAATGTAATAAATGTAAATGATAAACCTCACTGATTGTCTCAAACAAAGGTAGAGCAGTCATTATCCTGCTGTCGATGGTCTGTAAAGCTAACAGTACTTTAAAATCTTGAAAGGCAAAATAAATGTAAAGCAACCTAAACAAACCAGTTCCAAATATAACCTAAAAACACAGTACAAATGTTTGGTTTATAAATCACAGTAATTTCTTCCACAGTGGTCATTATGTGTAGATAAGTGACCTGGTTTTAAATTAAGGGCCTTCAGTTCAGAACACCAAGCTGATGCTGTGTTCTATTATCTAGTTGGTAATGGCCTCTGAGTTGGACAGTAATGCTTAATTGATTAATTAAATACCCTTAGAGTTCTCCAAAGAAGCTTGTTCAAATTACTTGTTTTAAGTAAAAACATATATATTATACTGGCATGATCAATATTGATTCGAAACATGTGGTAGTTTGACTCAGAACATCAATTTGCAGTGACATTTAAAGCAGCCTCCATGGTTGTTCTTTGATCATGGTGACATAATGTAGTTTGTCCTGTAGTATACTGCACTACAGGAAACAATAGTGTTTTTGGACAGAACTATACATTTTCTTACCTGGATAGCAAAGAGGTTTCTTTGTACAGTTGCCATCAACAAAATGAGGTTGAGATCCCAGGAACTGGGAATAGGCAGAAGCAATTTATTAACAAACCAAAAAGTGAACATTTTAATACTCTGGTCCAAAATGCCTTATGCCACTTGGTCCAGGGTTTCAGTTCCAGCAAGATCATGATTCCAAACACAATGTGAATTCACTAAGCCAATGGTACACAAGTCACAGCCTCTAGATCCGGAGTCCTCCAAAGTTTTATCAGTATCACTAAATAATGTATTCATAGCTTATGAAAATCTTGCCTCTGATTGGTTGTCTGATACTGTATATGTTTCAAAGCATTTGTGGATACCTTGACACAATTTAGAAAAACCAAATAACAACCAACAGATAAAACAGAATTTAAATGTTCACAGTGGGGATAGATATATATTCACTTGTCATACTTCGCGCAAGTCCAGATAAAGCAACAGCAACTGTGTGTGTGTCTGTCTATCTATCTATCTATCTATCTATCTATCTATCTATCTATCTATATATATATATATATATATATATATATATATACAGTGCCTATAGAAAGTCTACACCCCCTTTCAACATATTCACCCTTTGTTGCCTTATAGCCTGGAATTAAAATGCATTAAAATATTTTTTTTTTTATTTTTCTACACATCCTACCCCACAACTTCCAAGTGAAAAAAATATTCTTGAAATTTGTAGAAAATTAATTAAAATAAGAACTGAAATAGCTTGGTTGGGTAAGTGTCCACCCCCGATTGTGATAGCAATCCTAAATTAGCTCAGGTGTAACCAATCGCCTTCAAAATCACACACCAAGTTAAGTGGCCTTCACCAAGGCGCTTTCAAAAGAACTCCGGGACAAAGTTGTTGAAAGGCACAGATCAGGGGATGGGTTCAAAAAAATATCAAAGGCCTTGAATATCCCTTGGCGCACGGTCAAGACGATTATTAAGAAGTGGAAGGTGTATGGCACCACCAATACCCTGCCTAGATCAGGCCGTCCCTCCAAACTGGATGACCAAGCAAGAAGGAGACTGATCAGAGAGGCTACCAAGAGACCAATGGCAACTTTGCAAGAGCTACAGGCTTTTATGGCCAAGACTGGTCAAAGTGTGCATGTGACAACAATATTCCAAGCACTCCACAAATCTGGCCTGTATGGTAGGGTGGCAAGAAGGAAGCCATTACTCAAGAAAGCCCACCTTGAATCCCATTTGAAGTATGCAAAAAAACACTCAGGAGATTCTGTAGCCATGTGGCAAAAAGTTTTGTGGTTTGACAAAACTAAAATGAAACTTTTTGGCCTAAATACAAAGCGTCATGTTTGGCACAAACCCAACACAGCGCATCACCCAAAGAACACCATCCCTACTGTGAAGCATGGTGGTGGCAACGTCATGTTATGGGGATGTTTCTCATCGGCAGGGACTGGGGCACTTGTCAGGATAGAAGGGAAAATGAATGGAGCAAGTCTGTAGCTCTTGAAAAAAAAACTATTTTAATGCTATAAAGCAACAAAAGGTGAACATTTTGAAAGGGGGTGTAGACTTTCTATAGGCACTATACGTATATATATATATATATATATATATATATACAGTGGCTCTCAAAAGTATTCACCCTCCTTGGACTTTTCCACATTGTATTTTGTTACAACATGGAATCAAAATGGATTTAATTAGGAGTTTTTGCCACTCATCAACACAAAAAAAGCATAAGTATTCACCCCCTTGAGTCAATATTTGGTAGAGGCATCTTTGGCAGCAATTACAGCCATGAGTCTATTTGGATAAATCTCTACCAGCTTTGCACATCTGGACACTGCAGTTTTTGCCCATTCTTCTTTGCAAAATTGCTCACGCACCGTCAAGTTGGATGGGGACCTTTAGTGAACAGCGATTTTCAACTCTTTTCACATATTCACAATTGGATTGAGGTCCGGGCTGGTCCTTTGACTGGGCCACTCCAGGACATTGACCTTTTTGTTTTTAAGCCACTCTATGCTTCACGGTAGGGATGGTGTTCTCAAGATGATGTGCGGTGTTAGGCTTGCGCCAAACATAGCGCTTAGCGTTGAGGCCAAAAAGCTCTATTTTGGTCTCATCAGACCATAGAATCTTCTTCCACTTGGTCTCAGAGTCTCCCACATGCCTTCTGGCAAACTCTAGCCGAGATTTGATGTGAGTTTTTTTCAACAATGGCTTTCTTTTTGCCATTCTCCCATAAAGGCCAGTTTTGTGAAGCACCCGGGCTATTGTTGCCGTATGTACAGTGTCTCCCAACTCAGCCGTGGAAGACTGTAACTCCTTTAGAGTTGCCATAGGCCTCTTGGTGGCCTCCATTACTAGTGCCCTTCTTGCCTGGATACTCAGTTTTTGAGGACGGCCTGTTCTCGACAGAGTCAAAGTTGTGCCATATTCTCTCCATTTCTTAATAATGGACTTTACTGTGCTCCGGGGGATATTCAATGCCTTGGAAATGTTCTTATATCCTACCCCTGATTGGTGCTTTTGAAGAACCTTATTCCGGATTTGAATGTTCCTTCGTCTTCATGATGTAGTTTTTGTTAGGAAATGTACTAATCAACTGTGGGACCTCCCAGAGACAGGTGTATTTAACCTGAAATCATGTGAAACACATTAATTGCACACAGGTGGACTCCATTCAACTAATTACGTGACTTCTAAAGACAATTCGTTGCACCAGAGCTTATTTAGGTGTGTCATAGCAAAGGGGGTGAATACTTATGCAATCAATTATTTTCTGTTTTGTATTTGTAATTAATTTAGAACAATTTGTAGATTTTATATATATATATACTGAGCATCAAAAGAAACTTATCACTATTATAACACATTTATTTTATTAAAAAAATGATGGACATTGACAAAATGTTTTTGGATTAGTTTTAATCACTCGATCATTCATCCTTGACCATGACACGCATGAGTGACTATGACTGAAGCATATGCACTTAATCACCTAATTAGTGAGACAGTTGATTGGACGCTGGATATGGATTGATTTCAGCTGTTGAATTGCAAGCTTGAATAAAAGCAGTAAAGAAAATCACAGAAAAAAAAAAAACAATATGCCATGTCTGTCAAGAGAGCAGCGCCTTCGTGCAATCGGCATGGAGGCTGGACTAGGGCTGCTAGCAATTTCAAACCTGGCGAGATAGTATAACCAGACACGAACTGTAATTTTTTTTGTAATTTTTGCATATATATCTATATATATATTGATTACAGCACTAATATATATTAGTTGATTAACCGGTAAATTAATCTGTGCACATTTTTATTAAAGGTAACAATCTTATAGCGGCTGTCCTGCATAGTACCGTGAAAACTGTTGAATAAGTTGATTTTCTAGGCATTTTTGCAAGGCCTTTAAAACGGGGGAGCGACTAATATACCGGGGAGATGTATGCGCTGGTGTGTCTAATATTAAACTACTGTACAGTGCCACAATGGGATTAGTACAGCCATGGTTATGGCTCACACAGATTTAACTGTCACTGTTATTTGTTTAGGATCTACGGCATTCAGATCATGTTGCTACGTAGAAACACAAAACCACTGTTCTAATTAAACATCACAGCTATACTGCGTCACTTAGTGTAAACACAATAGCTGTCAGTCTCTTTGAATTTCCTTATAACCACCTTCCCGAGCCATTGATTTGTCAACATTCACACTGAACCCGCCCCTGGGATCTGTACCAAACAGCTATTGGTTAGAAAGCTGAGTAGTAAACTTTTCAAGTCTTCCGTTCGTTGTAACTGCAATGCTAAAAATGATTTCCATTACATGAGAGTAGATTTGAACTTGAAGATAAGCACCAACTAAGACGTAGCTTTACAGTGAACTAATGTAATCCATCTGTGTCTCCATCCATTTGCGTTTCCTTCCATATGATGATGTAGATATCCTTCTGCTTGGTGTTGATGACTGAAGTGTAATGCTGGTTCCAGGGATCAGCTTATCTTGCCACCCCAGCACATCAGCACTCACAACGGCTGCGATGCTGGCTCTGGGGATCAACCACAGTGCGGTCTCCCCAGCGCATCAGCTTGACAACTGTCTGGATTGAGCTAAGTAGGGTATATCTCTGCAGTCTTCAAGTGGGCACCTTCCATCCTCAGTGTTTCGTCGACTGGCCCACGGCACCTCAAGGGGGCTCGATGGTGATTCTGGTGTTCCAGCACCACCCCCCTCTTTCCCCCACTCAACTCAGCCCAGCTTACTAACCCGTACTTCAGCGTTTCTTTCTATTGTGCTTGAGATCCATATATATATAATAATGCATGTGACTTTGAGATGGGATAAAGTTATTATTATTATTATTATTATTATTATTTCTGGATTAATATTGTTGCCCCCTTTTTTTAGTTTTATATTTATTACACAGAATTGTACAGAACAATTCCAGCACAAGCAATGTATTGAGTTTCATGTAATGAATTTCTAGGCCTATACTGTGTCACAAATATGAATCAAAGGTTGTTATAGCTGAATGCTTAAAATTCTATATCGCCCACTGTTTTAGGATATACATTTTATTTTTTAGTTAAACCAGACAATGGAATTATCTGCATGATATATGACACTGGGTTCAGTTCAAATATTAAACATTTCACATGCAGGCTATTGCCCATCTTCCTGAAACAGGATACACACAAAACAAATAGAAACCAAATTATAATGAACGTCTTGTATGAATGGCCTTTAATCTTGTAAACATAATAAATACTATATGAGCATAAGGTGAACAGACGCGTATAACAGCTAAAAAGTAATATTACTACATTGTACTTTTTGAATATTATTGAAATAGTCATTGCTTGTTAAGAAACATTAATAGCAAATAAATATTATATGTCAAATTTAAAATCTACTCTTATGAAAAGGCAAAGTACACAAATGTAATAATCTGCTCTTTTTGTATGCTAAAGTAGCACATCAATATATTTAGCAGGATTTTACAATTTCACTGTTGTGTCCAAAAACTGCTTGTTCGCTTGTGTATTGTCATGATTACTTTTACATTCCTAGATGACAGCGCTTTCATAAAACAAAACATGCAGTTAAACTAAGACCCCTTGCTTAGGATGGAAGAGATGAGTGAGCCAGGTGACCAGGTCAATTAGGGGAGACTAAATCTAACAGTTTGCTCTGTTACCAGGCCAAAGGGGTTTATGGTTAGGCTATACCTGGTGAATATTACGTCAGGGAATTGTGTTACAGTGTGTGGTGTCACCAAGTGTCAGTGTTGGCAGCTGGCCGCTGTAGGCATACAAGGTGTACAGTATGTGTCAGGAACATTGTTCACAGTATCAAAACAAAAAAAGACAGATTAATGGTGTCACACCAAGAGCATCCCTATGAACCCCCTTGTGATGCACCTTTGAAGACTGATGATTACACTTGGGACAGTAGAGATTATTAGATGTTATTGTACACAATACCAAGCGACATGTCAATAATCTATCTAATGCACAGTTCACAGAGCTGCATTATGGTCTTGTTTTGAAGCAGCAAATGTGGAAAACAAACTGCATGTACAGCAACATGGTATGAGAAGAAAATATCTGTTATCTGTACTGATGCAAAGACATGTGTTTGTTTAGAGTCACCTAATATAATTACCATATATATATATATAAAATGGGTCTTTTAAATACTTTATCCTGATTGGTCAAAACAGGTCACATGGAGGTGTGAATATTACAGCATATCCCCATGGGTTGGAACTTCTTTTCAAAAGGGGGCGAATCACATATATATATATATATATATATATATATATATATATATATATATATATATATATATATATATATATATATATATCCATATGTCACTAGAATTTTGAAAAAAGAAAATATATTAATAAACATGACTAACCACAATAATATAGAATTTTGAATTCACAATAAAGATGATTGATGAAAACCAAACTCTAGATGAGATTTTGGATGAGTCTGAATCGTACACCAACACTAATTCATGTGGTGAAAAAAAAAGTAAGTACGACTACTAGGCATCTTGAACTTACTGAAGCGTAGCTTCTGGACATAGAAAAGGAAAAGGAAGAAAACAATACACAAAAGACCACTGCCTGGGCATCGGGTGTCCTATTTCACTAGCTAAAACAAAAATCATTAAATATTAATTTCAAAGTAATTCCTCTGCCTGATCTAAATAATTTGCTCAGGGAGTTTTATGCCACTGTCCGTAGCTCAGAGGGACGGGAGTATTCAGTCTGAAGCTATGTGACCCTACGAGCCTGTCTTAACCGTGTTTTAAACAGTCCAGCAATAAACCGCAAAGTGAATTTGATAAGTGACCAAGTATTTAAAAATGCGAACAACATCTTTGTTGCCACTATGAAGCGGTACCGCAGATACCTCCAGATACCGCGGTACTGGCATGGATACCTCCTGTCACTGCCCTTGGATCACAGAGGACGATTAAAAAAAAATTAAAAACCTCCCCAGTACTGTCACCAGACGTGGCAAAGAAGGTCTGCATGATTTAAAAGCAGACTCGTTTGTGCTTTGCCGTGATGAAAACGGCCAGGAATATTTCATTTTACAATTTAATTAACAAAGCAAGAATCACAAGAATTATAATGAATCAAATAAAGGAAAACTCAGAGGTTTCATGTACTCCATCCTCAGAAATCCTCTCGGCCCCACACTAAGATGAAAAAATACTTTAGTAAAATCCCTGAAGCTGGTGCTCCAAGTTTTTACATCCAGTATTTACATCCTAGACATCAAGAACAACTTACCTAGATTCTGAAGCAGTGTGGTATTCAAGGGAACCCATGGGAATAAATTATCTGTCCATCATGATGCCAAAACTAAGCAAACTAGCCAGACTGTTTCTCCGATACACAACCATGTTAGGTCCACAGCGGTGCACTTCCTTAGCGAAGCAGGGGTTGAAACAGCAAATAATGTCTATCACTGGTCACAGGTGTGAGGGAAGCCTTAAATTACTGGGCACCATCTTCAAGTGACCACAAACAGTGGAGCCACACTCTGTCCTGCACTTCCTCAGGCAACGACAGCAATGATCAAACACCATGTTGCTCGAAATCGCTTGAAGCAGCCCCACCTACTGTTCAGAATCTACCATCGACCATTAATTATCATTTATTGCAAAAATGAACAGCACTAATCAAATACCTCCACCAATGTCAGAGGAAACAAATGTTGAATGATTGTTCATTCCAGGCTATTTTAAGAACTGTTGTCAGTGTTGAATATGTATGTGGTAAAGTAGGTAGCCAAGCCGTATTTGCAATGATCAAAACTAACTTTTATTGTAAAATGAATACCCTTCTCACAATACTCTGCTTTCACAAACTTCATTTTTCTTTACAAAGCTGAGAACTCAACATATTTGTTTAATACAAGGAATTACATTATTATTTTTTACTATTGGTGTTACAAAAAGCTGGATTTTGTGCCTTCTGCCGATTGCAGGTCACATTTAATTTTTGACAATCAGAACAAGTTGTATCCCACAGCTTTGCAATTCAAAACATATGCCAAAAAGAGATTCAGAACAAAAAATACATTAAGAAATGTACAAGACTGGAATTTATAGCTGATCTGAAACATATTTCTAAATGTTACATTTAATTTAAGCAATTTTCATTCATTATTTAATGGGCATAAGATAGACATTTATATAATTTAAGCTTCTTGTATATAGTTTGACATTTGAATAACAGGGGTCAAACACTGGGATCTGGTCTCTTATGACTTATGACCTATCACATCCAAGTACAATATTTAGTATTAGTTTGAGTAACATGCATTTAATAACGTAATGCAATCATACCACTCCAAATCACATGGCAAACATCACACAACCACTTAATTTACTCTCTAAATTACATTTATTTTTCCAATTTCTGTTGTAAAAGAAACCAAACAAAACAAAACAAAAAATGCATAAAGATACATGAGTGTGATATTACCTATAGCACCATTATACAACAAAATACTTAATTAAAAACACTACTATGGAGCAAGGCTGGGTTGGCTGCGGGAATTACATCTGGCTATATAGCGAATTCCAAACCCATTCCCATTTTGTAAAAATGGTGGGTAACACTTTACATTGTGTCTCCAATTACTGTGTATTTACATAGTAGCTACTTAGTAAATATATTTGTACTTACACATAATTACAATGTTATCATGCACAGTTGCAATGTACTTAATCTGTACATTTGTCTGCATTATATAACCCTAATCCTAACCCTAACTCTAAACCTAACCCTTTTCTGATACAATTGTGTACTTACATATATTGTGCAAAAGATGTACACATTAAGTACATTGTAACTATGCATAATAACATTGTAATTATGTATACGTACATTTGTATTTACTATGTAACTACTATGTACATACCAAGTAATTAGAAACACAATGTAAAGTATTACCTAACTGCGTACATTTTTTGAACAGCTGTTTTTCTTCCAGCCTGTAGATTTTTTGTAATCTTCACACCAAGCTGTTGGTTCTGAAGTTTAGTAAGCAAGGTCCACAGCATTTAAACCTCTACTGCATCAAATAAGAACATAAGAACATAAGAAAGGTTACAAACGAGAGGAGGCCATTCAGCCCATCTTGTTCATTTGGTTGTTAGTAGCTTATTGATCCTAGAATCTCATCAAGCAGCTTCTTGAAGGATCCCAGGGTGTCAGCTTCAACAACATTACTGGGGGGTTGGTTCCAGACCCTCACAATTCTCTGTGTAAAAAAGTGCCTCATATTTTCTGTTCTGAATGCCCCTTTATCTAATCTCCATTTGTGACCCCTGGTCCTTGTTTCTTTTTTCAGGTCAAAAAAGTCCCCTGGGTCGACATTGTCAATACCTTTTAGAATTCCGAAAGATCAGCGCGTAGTCTTCTTTGTTCAAGACTGAATAGATAAAATTATTTTAGCCTGTCTGCATACGACATGCCTTTTAAACCCGGGATAATTCTGGTCGCTCTTCTTTGCACTCTTTCTAGAGCAGCAATATCGTTTTTGTAACAAGGTGACCAGAACTGAGCACAATATTCTAGGTGAGGTCTTACTAATGCATTGTAAAGTTTTAACATTACTTCCCTTAATTTAAATTCAACACTTTTCACAATATATCCGAGCATCTTGTTGGCCTTTTTTATAGCTTCCCCACATTGTTTAGATGAAGACATTTCTGAGTCAACATAAACTCCTAGGTCTTTTTCATAGATTCCTTCTTCAATTTCAGTATCTCCCATATCGCCAAATATTCTACCACAATTCAACTGCAAACACAACTAAAACTTCAAGCACTGTTGTGTGTTTTTTTTTGTCAGGGGTTAACTGATATAAATGTCCCCTTTGTTCTGGAGTCTGAAAGGTAGATAGCACAATGAATGTCAGATAGCATATCTCTGATTATTCAAGCCTGTGTCCTACGTATTGTTTATTAAATGTTTTCATAACCAACACATTGTTTTCATTATAGAGAAATTACATTTTTTGTATCTCCTTGAACTGTGCCAGCAAAGATGGCTTTAACTAGTTAATGATACGATAAATTCTGGCTGTTCCCCAATAATTAATCTTACCCATGCCCGGAAAACAAATCAAAAGCACTTTCCATACTACAGTAAATTCTGAAATCATACAACACTTTCTAACTCTGACTCTTTAATTAAATACATTTATGCCAGAATTAAAAAATAAGTAATGAAATTCGCTCCAGAGTCAAAGCATTAAAACGTGCTAGTTAACAAAAGGATAATGTTCTTTTCTTTTTAACTTAAATTTTAAAATGGCATTTTAAGACTGCATACAAATCAGTGAATTCAATTGTGTGAATATATTGATTGCACCCGCGCAACAGCCTTGCAAAAAATCAAGGGAAGTAATGTTAAAACTTTACTCACTGCAGGCTCTTTAAAAATGACATTTCTCAAACTATTAAATGAATCAGTTTTAAATCCAAGTTTTTCTGATTGCTGTAATTTGTATTTGAATACATTGCTGAACTTTGAAAGAATAAAATAAATTCCCACTATGTATATGTAACAAATTAATGCACTTACCCGTCACACACGATTTCCAACTCCATCACCACTTTTCTGATAGAAACAAAGCCCATCTCTTTAATGTTACAATGTACTTGTTTATCCGTCACAGCCCGTGTTTTTTTTTTATTGTTTTTTTGCAAGTGAACTGTGACATTAGGGCTTTTTCGAGCAGTATGTTCTGCAATTTTGAATACTGACTTTGGATACTGTTTTAAAGGCAGTTTCCCAGGGCAAGCAGGGAGAATGGTTGTGTGGAACAACGCAAGATCGGCTGGTGAGATCTATGGACAATGGAACAGAGCACGATCAGTTTCCTCATCAGATCAACATATGATGTTCTCCCATCATCACAGAACCTTAATCTGTGGGTAGGAGAGGGTCCGTGGTGTCCTTTCTGTTCATTGGCAGCTACATTAAGACACATTTTGACAGGATGTAAGGTGGGTCTTAGCCAAGGATGGTTTACTTGGCGTCATGATCAGGTGCTGCAATGTTTGGCCTTGACATTGGAAGACAAGCGCAATATGACCAACAGGTTGCGACCAATTCCAGCAATGTATGACACACGAAGAACAACATTCCAGTCCAGGGGAGCAACCACCAAGAAAAGGTATTAAAACCAAAACTTGTCTAGGACAACTGGAAGCTGCTAGAGACTGGAAAATGCTGGCAGATGTTGGACAACAGCTTTTTTTCCACCTGGCATTGCCACCACTAACCTTCAACCTGATATTGTTTTGTAGTCTGCATCAGCACGCATTGTGCACCTGGTAGAGTTAACAGTGCCAAGGGATGATGCTGTGGATGAGGTGTATGAAAGGAAGACACTTCGGTATGCTCAACTAGCTGCTGAAGCGGAACAGCAAGGATGGAGAGTCCAGGTTTACCCAGTGGAGGTGGGTTGTTGAGGATTTGTGGCACACTCCACAACCTGGTTTCTCAGAGACATCGGATTCAGTGGTCAAGAGTTCACAAAAGCGACTCTCTCACCCAGGTCAACTGAGCCCTGTGCGGAGTTGGGAGCCCTGGCTTTCCCCCTCTTCCATCTGCCTTTAAGCCCTTCACAGCGCATTCCCTGCATGCAGGCTTCAACCAGTCGGTCTTGCAGTCGCTCAAGGTCTCCTTCAAGTAGCACTTAGCGGGTGAGACACTCAAGGCAGACAAGGGACATTTCAGAACTGAAGAGCCCCGGACGACTCAGAGCAAGACAATGAGCGAGGAGGAAAAGGATGCGATTTCAATTCAGCGTCCTGGGACGGTGACTCCTTCCTACAGGAAGAGAGAGAGGTCCAAGAACTGACTCAGGAGACGGGCTCCAGCTCAGAGGTCATCTCAGAGGCTGATTATTATTATTTGTTTATTTAGCAGACGCCTTTATCCAAGGCGACTTACAGAGACTAGGGTGTGTGAACTATGCATCAGCTGCAGAGTCACTTACAACTACGTCTCACCCGAAAGACGAAGCACAAGGAGGTGAAGTGACTTGCTCAGGGTCACACAGTGAGTCAGTGGCTGAGGTGGGATTTGAACCGGGGACCTCCTGGTTACAAGCCCTTTTCTTTAACCACTGGACCACACAGCCTCCTGTTAGTCCTCCCTCAAGCTCAGTTCGGGCACTTTCCCCCCGGCTTCCATGGAAGGCGTGGAGGCATTGGGCTTACCGGGTATTCCCACCAGTGGATTCTATTATTATTATTATTATTATTATTATTATTATTATTATTATTTATTTCTTAGCAGACACCCTTATCCAGGGCGACTTACAATTGTTACAAAATATCACATTATTTTTTTACATACAATAACCCATTTATACAGTTGGGTTTTTACTGGAGCAATCTAGGTAAAGTACCTTGCTCAAGGGTACAGCAGCAGTGTCCCCACCTGGGATTGAACCCACGACCCACTGGTCAAGAGTCCAGAGCCCTAACCACTACTCACTAGGCACAAGGGTCAATGAGGTTGCACGCTCGCACTGCTAACTATGGTTTGGCAGTGTCAAGTCGTCCCTCGTCAGCTGTCTCCACTCACGCTCCCTCGCGATGGCTTTGGTATACTTTTCCCAAAAGTATTGGTTGGTAGTCGTCTTCGAATTGAAAGGGAACGGTAGGTTATGGATGTAACCCTGTTCCCTGAAAGAGAAGACGACCACCAAACCTTGCGAGGTCACATCACTCGCATTCGCGGGTTCGATGCAAAAGAGTAAGTGAGCTCCGCAGAGTGACTATCTTTTCCCTCGATAGGCGCGACCGAGGACGTCATTCCATGGAGGGGCCTATCGGCAGCTCTGACATAAAATGCTCAGTAAATACCTGACCTGTGACAGGCATATCCCAAAAGTATTGGTTAATGGTCGTCTTCTCTTTCAGGGAACCACAGTTACATCCGTAACCTAATGTTTTAAATTAAGGACTAACATAATGTTAACATGTTGTTTCTTTTTCTGTTCTAGGACTGTTGTATGTAAGAATTATATAATTTAATTTAATAGAACAGACAAATTAAGTTAATCTAAATAGGCTCTATTTTTTCATTGAATTTTCTCCTAAGTGACATTTAGCAAGTGTAAATAAACTACACTTTGCAACAAAAACAAAAAACAATGTAACATGAAAAAACATGTGCTTTTCAATGTAGGGCATATAAATGCTGCCAAAACGACAGCAGCCGCAGCTGTTACTTGCAGTGTGTAGCAAGTTGGCAGCTGCACACAGGCTACTACTTGTCATGTTTTAATAAAACTACTATGAAAACAAATTTCAATATCATCTCATAGAAAAACAATATGGATATTGAGAACAGGGTATAAATCAGGACTAAACAAATGATTAATAATCACAATAACTGATTATTGTTTATTGTTCCAACCGTAAACAAAATATTTGTCATCATTTATGTAAGGTTTACCATATAATTTATGACTGAGGATTCTCTTGTGAGTAGATGCTGCCTTTTTTTATCTGCGACAAAGAGGTATCTCATTAGCGCATACATTTTCAATGCAATTTTCCAATATGCATGCTAAAAAAATATTAAATCATGTAGAGAATTTGACGAATTATCTATGCAACAAATACAATTTTAGTGAATGAGGCACTTAGTGTTTATTCAGAGGCCTCCATTCTTAACAATCAGGCTTCAAGATAGAAATACTGGAAACTTGTTCTGAAGAGGTTAAGGAAAATACAAATTGATACAAAAAGATTATTTCAACCTGCGTGGATTTAAACAATAGAGATTGCAGATGTGGGGAATGCCATGTAATAACAATTTTGCTTTTATGACCCTCTATTTATTAATATAAAAATCTGCAAGGGTTGAATAGGAATCGATGTGAGCACTATAATTCTTTCTTACACTTACCATTACAGAAACATTTAATCTTGTAGCAATAACCTATCTGAGATTTAGTACAATAGATTCTGTATTGGCCAAAAGTATTGGAATGCTTAAATTATTATCCACACCTATGTACATTTCACTACCATGCACTTAGTTAAATCAACATGGTGGACATGACCTACCTGGTATTTTGTGATCTTTACCTGGAAGTCAAATGCCTCACTAACCTGTGTGACTGACTTTCACGACCTACTTCTGTGAAACAGTGTATACTAAAAAGCAAGTAATCTTAAATATAATGTTATTTATTATTTTACCTTTACCTTGCATTTGTTGTTTGCAAGTGTGTTGAGAGTTCTTCGTTATTTTGATCCAATGTTCTTTTAATCATTTTCTCTGTATATGTTGTTCTCTGTCTGTATGTAGAGTAGGCTGGAGCAGCAGAGTTGAAAGTCTGGCAGTGCTAGGTTGTAACGCTTGGCGATCTGGGGTGCCAGGTAAACCTACAATTTTACCATTTATTTATTCTCACCAACCCGCTACTAGGACATACTAGAAAATTCCACTACACCCTATATATCCAGGGGAAAATAGATCGAATTTATTATGTTAACTAAAGAAAGGAAAATACCAGAAACAAGGGTTTAAAAAACAATGAATAACATTCCACAAATTAACAAGAGTCAATTCGATAGTTACAAAATATTAGTATTTAAATAGTCATTTCATACAATTAGTAAGAGCGCCAACTATTGCACACCCTTAAGTAAATATTGCACATCCAAATAACAGTAGCACTTATTCAGAGGTAGTAGTTATAAATACATATTGCACATGACCAATAGCAACACCTTCAATTAATAAGCAGAGTTGTTAATCAATTTGCACACATTTAAATACATATTGCACATGACCAATAGCAACACCTTCAATTAATAAGCAGAGTTGTTAATCAATTTGCACACATATAAATACATATTGCACATGACCAATAACAACACCTTCAATTAATAAGCAGAGTTGTTAATCAATTTGCACACATTTAAATACATATTGCACATGACCAATAGCAACACCTTCAATTAATAAGCAGAGTTGCTAATCAATTTGCACACATTTAAATACATATTAACAAACCCAAAAAAGAAAAACACATCCATTATGCTCTATGGTTTACAATTCATTTAAAATGTACCTAACTACAGCTACCCAAATGATTCTACATTAGCACAATTAATGGGTCAAGAGCCCGGTAACTAAGTATGTACATATATATATATATATATATATATATATATAAACAAAACCATAAAGCACCTAGGACGTTGCAGTGCACTGCAAAATAAAAGTACTAATAACAAGACAAATGCATATATGTTTCAAAACGTATTAATGTTCCTTAAACTATCTCCCCCAACCTCACAACAGGAAAAAGAACAAACAAAGTAATATCTTTGCCAAACGGGAAGGATTACGTATAATATTTCTTCTGCCGAATAAAAAAGGAAAAAGAAACCATCCCGAACTATATACCAGAATCTGTCCTTATTTCGGCCAAAACAATAACAAACTCCTACATCCCGGGAAACCGCAATAACCAACCAGATAAGTCCCCACGCCGTCCAAAATAGCAACAGTCCCAAGATAACAGCACACAGTCCAGAATTAATCGCACACGGTTAGTTGCCCAAACACAACAAAATCCAGCAATACTGATAATAGCTTTTCAGAGTCAAACCCGCTTGAAGCTTGCAGCTCCGATTCGCCTGGACGCCATCAACCACGATACCAACACAGCAACAATAGCAGTCTCGTAACTCGAACCATCAGTGCACCTTTCCTCTTGGGTTAAACGAAAAAAACAACAGAACTTAAAACCACTGGTTGATCATCCACTTGCAGTTCCCAAATCAGCACGTCTCCATGTTTCTCTTTTTTTTCTCTAAACCCCATTCCCCCTTTTTAACCTCTGCACCGCAAAGAAATCCTCCAACCACATCCCTCCTTGTTTTCCAATTAATATTTAAAGTGACAGTAAGGATTTACACAACACGGAATTATAGGGCACAGCGCTACAGTCTCCCCCCCATAAAAACTCAACCATGGCTGAGGCAACTATTACACCCTAAAACCCGTGGAAATCCTCCTCTTCACTCTCATCCTGGAACAGTTCAAGCACATGTCGTCTTTCTGAATCTTCCTTTTCCTGAGCGGAAGGGTAATATGCTTTAAGATTATTGACATGTACAATATGCACATTTTGTCCAGTTTCTTCACAAACTACCAGGTAATTTACAGGCCCTCTCTGCTGTACGACCCTATAGGGTCCTTTCCATCGAGGGGCAAATTTAGCTGTAAATCCTTGTGAAGCTTTTGATAATGCATGATTTCTTATCCAGACTCGATCCTGAGGGAGGTACTGAGTATCTCTATGACGTTTATCATAATTTCTTGCCTGGCGATGTCTGGATTTGCTAACATTCTCTGTCACATGTTGTTTCAGCTGGGACATCTCCTTCAAGATGGTATAAGCAGACTTCTCAGGAGTTACTGGAGAGCCCTGCAAAGCCACCTCTATGGGTCCTCGAAGCAATCTTCCAAGGTTCAGCTCAGCAGGCGTATATCCAGTAGTCTCTTGTCTGGCCATATTGATGGCAAACCTAAACTCGGCCAAGTAACGATCCCATTGTTTATGTTTATCTTCCACATAAGAGGAAATCATAGCTTTTAAAGTTCGATTCACTCTTTCAGTGAAATTAGTCTGAGGATGGTAAGAAGTGGTCAGTTTTTTTACGACATTCCATTTTTCACAAACACAGGTTAACAACTCAGACACAAACTGTGGTCCCCGATCCGACAAGATAAAATCAGGAGTACCCCAGCGAGTAAAAACTTCTTTAATAAGTATTCTTGCGATGGTATCTGCCGTAGCACGTCTTAGGGGAAATAGTTCAACCCATTTCGTATAATGGTCTACAACTACCAGGAGCTGTGTATTGTTCATAGAACTAGTCGGCAGTGGACTCACCAAATCAACTCCAATAAGCTCCCAAGGCTTCTTAGAGTCCACATGTTGAAGCTTTCCTACTGGTTTCCTATTTTCAGGCTTAAAAACCTGACACACTGGACACTGACGGACATGGACATTAACATCCTTCCAGACCCCTGGCCAATAAGCACAGGTCAAGATTTTATTTAGAGTTTTGTATCGCCCAAAATGTCCACCCAGAGGGTTATCATGGTAAGCCTGAAGAATTTCTTTTCTAAAATCTTGGGGAACATAAATCTGATAACGAGTACCTGAATGAGGAGTAATTACTTTACGATACACCTTATCTTCCAGAATGGTATAGGAACCCGTGGGTTCAGGCAGATTTTTAGTCTCTTCCACCTCAGTAAGGAGTCTTTGATAAATCTTCTGACATTCTGGATCCCTCTTCTGGGCTTCCCAAAGTTCCACATCAGAAATAGGGAAAGGATGAAAACTCTCAGATTCCCCCTTCCCGCTGGCTTGCACACTCAATAATACGTTTACTAAAGGAGACACCGGTGCACGAGACAAAGCATCAGGTGCTTCATTCAACTTGCCTCTCCTATATTCCACAATGAAATTAAATTCCTGTAATCTTAAGACCCATCGAATCAATCGAGTATTTGGTTTTACAGTGTTAAAAACCCACAGGAGAGAGGAATGATCAGTTACTATTGTAAAAATTCTACTCTCCAAGTAGTACCGCCAGCGCTCTATAGCCCACACCACAGCCAAACACTCAAGCTCAGTAGTAGAGTAATTTCTTTCCGGGGCAGTAAGAGCTCTACTAGCAAAAGCCAGTACCTCTTCCTCAGTTTGAGTACGTCGCTGCACTAAAACAGCCCCAAGACCAATACCACTCTGTGACAAAGAGAGAGTGAATTCTTGTTTTAGATCTCCCTTCCGACCGGTGAGGGCACTGGGGAGGAGGAGCAGGCAGAGCCGCGGTGCGCAACGTCACAGACCCGGTCGGGAAGCGCAGTGGCAATCACGCATTGGCTGACGGCGGTTGCCCTCGCTGACCAATGGGGACGGGACGGGGCGTACAAAAGGGGGCGTGGCCCGGGGTTCTGTTCCTTCTGGCAAGGTACAGTGTGTGAGAGAGAGAGAGAGAAACTAGCAGAGAAGCAGGGGAAGGGAATTGGAAGACGGACTGCTTTTGTTGTTTGTTTATTTTGGGACTGCAACCCCGTTTCCCTTTATTTTGTCGGGTTACACATTGTTGTGTACCCCGGCTTCCTTATTGTTTATTTTCCCTATTGTTTTTGAGTGCGGTTTGGTATTCTAGTTGAAAAGAAATAAAACCAAGGCGCTTAATTGAATAGAGGGCTGGAGTCTATTATTTTACACCACACTACGCCCATTCTGCCACACGTGGTGTCATCGTGGGATGGACCCAACCACTTTGTCGGCGATCCTGGAGGCGTTGGACAGCTGGAGGGAGGCTGAGGAACGGAGGAGGGAGGAGAGATACACGGCTCTTATCGAGAGGGTCGGGATGGGGATGATGTCAGCGGCAACGGGCCCCGTGCTGGTTGCCCCGAAGGCCCGGGCCCAGAAAATGACGGTGGAGGATGACCCGGAGGCCTACCTGGTAGCCTTTGAACGGTTGGCTACCACTGCAGCATGGCCCCGGGAGTACTGGGCGAGCCAACTTGGTCCCTGCTTGATCGGGGAAGCACAAGCAGCGTACCGGGCCATGACTGACGACGATGCCGCCCAGTATGACCTGGTTAAGCAGGCTATCCTCCGCCGTCTCAATATCACGGGGGAGACTCATCGGGTCAGATTCCGGGAGTTCCAGCGACCCCCCAACACCCGGCCCAGGGTGGTAGCCCAGCAATTATGCGACCACATGGCGCAATGGCTGAACCCCAGTCAGAAAACCGGGATTCAGATGGGGGAGGCCATTGTGATGGAACAATTCTGCCATGTGGTCGGGGCTGAGACGCAGGCGTGGGTACGCCAGCATAACCCCACGACGCTGGAGCAGGCCGTGGCGTTAGCCGAAAACTTCGAGGACTCCCTGGTGTCCGCCCGAACCACCCTGCTGGACTGCCCCCACTACGCCCATTCTGCCACACACTCGCATCAGTATATACTACAAAAGGATACTCAAAATTGGGATGACCCAAAACAGTGGGAGTTACCAAATGCTGCTTCAACTGCTCAAAAGCCAATTGACATTCCTCAGACCAATTCCATCGCACCCCCTTTTTCTTAAGGGCATTCAAAGGAGCAGCTATGACAGAAAAATTCGGAACAAACCGATGATACCATCCTGCCATGCCTAAAAACCTTTGCAACCCTTTCAAACAAGTGGGTGGTGGGAAATGTTGTATAGCCTCAGTCTTTAAGGGATCCACTTGAATACCAGCCCCAGAAACAATATGCCCCAAGAAGGCCAGCTTTGCACATCCCAATTGACATTTCTTTAGATTCACTGTGAGTCCACCAATTCTCAATCTTTCCAAGATAGCCTGCACATCCTCAAGATGTTGCTTTGCATTTGGAGAATAAATAATGATATCATCCAAATACACAAAACAAATCTTCCCTTGTACATCTCTCAAAACTAACTCCATTAATCTTTGGAAAGTAGACGGAGCATTTGTAAGACCAAACGGCATCACATTAAAATGATACAGTCCATCAGACACAACAAAAGCTGTTTTAGCCTTACTATCAGCTTCCATTTCCACTTGCCAATATCCACTATTAAGATCCAGAGTAGAAAACACACATGCACCAGACAATGACTCTAATATCTCAACTATGGTAGGCAACGGATAAGCATCTGTCACAGTTTGCGCATTAAGTTTTCGATAATCAACGCAAAACCTGCAAGTACTATCTTTCTTGGGAACCAAAACAACAGGGGAAGCCCAAGGAGAAAAAGAAGGTTCAATTATCCCTTTAGCTAACATGTCTTCCACCAATTCCTTAACCACATGCTGTTTACCAACAGACATACGATAAGGACGCTGTTTAACCGGAGTTACCACAGAAGTAATAATTTTATGCTGCAACACAGCGGTTCGACCAGCAAGGGGGGTGCAAACATCAGCATACATCTCCAACAAAACTTCCATATCCTTCCGATAAGGAAAGACTTCATACATTTTTGCCAACACTTCATTTACTAAAAGTTTGCGTTTCTCCTCAACAGACATAGGCCCAACAGACAAAGACATAGGCATGGCAGTAGTATACAGATTAGAAGTCAGTAAATTAACTCCAGATTTGTCCTTATCAGAGCAAATCCAACTATCTACATGCACATTTCCTGGTTGAAAAGGATGGTGAACTCCCTCACAGCAATAGCTTTGCCCTGTCACATCAATTTTCATACCACTAGTGACAAGAAAATTAAGACCCAACACAAGAGCAAAAACAAGCTTCTCTCTAGGCATCACAATAGTAGGTACAACATACTTCCTCTCATGAAAAGTATATTCGATGTCCACAACTCCACTAGGATACACCTCTTCTCCATTTGCCAAGTAGAAAGGCTCTCCCTTCCAAGGTCTCAATTTCTCCATGGGGCTCTTCAATTTCAACCATAAATCTGCATGCAGCAAGGTTAAACTAGCTCCAGTATCCACCATGCCTTTACCTTCCCATTGACCAATATGAATAGGGACAACTAGCTGTTGCAGGAAATCTACCAGAGAAATCCTGTTTGTTTTACACCCACCAACTACCGGAATCAAGTGAGTCACTGTACTAACGTTTTGTTTATCTATAAGGTCGTCCTTTTTAGGTTTTCCCATACAAGCAGTGGCCTTGTACTGTGGACATTGCTTAGGAGGATGCTGTTGATTGCATCTCCAACATAAAATAGCACCCACAGGAATCTGGGTCAAATATCCCTGTAACTTCTTGGGGCCTATATCGATAAGTGACTCTTTCTCTGTCTTGGCACGTACCACTGGAAAGTTAGATATTTTCAAGTTGATTTTGTAGTTCTCTGTCTTCCTAACCTAACAATGTCATCAAGCGAATGTGCTCTACCACGCAAATGGCTGTAAAGTAAGGATTCATATTTTTAAGCATTAATTTCACTATTTCAGACTCTTGCATATCTGTCTTCCACCTTTTACACAAGGCCCGATAGCTATAAGCATAATTCTGAAGGGATTCCTGATTTTGCTGCTTTCGATTTCTCACACGTTCAGCCATCTCATCTTCATAATCATCAGATAAAAATGCAGCCAAAAACTTATCCTGAAATTCCTGCCAACCTCTTACTTGTTCACGGGCAATTTCCCACCAGTCCCTTGCTATACCATGCAACACATTTCTGAAGGTAGCAAGAATTTCAGAATCCAACATAGGACGCAAAGCAAGAAAATCACGGCATTAAGAAAGATACAACACAGGATCTATTTCATCCTGAGGTCGACCAAAAGAAGGAAAAACCAGTTTAATAGGCAACTTCACCACACTAGAAGTAGAAGTACTTGGCCCACCACTAGCCCTCCTAGATTCATCAGGTTTTACTTGGGTCACTTCAAATCCTTTATACTGGGACTCCAAAACTTTAACTCTCTTTTTTAAAAGTTCATTTTCCTGAGACAGAGCTTTCACGTCTTGTTGAATCTGGACATGCTTAGTGGCAACATCTTCCACCAGATTCTGGTTAAGTTCAATTTGTTTGATTTCTACTTGACTAATCCTATCATTCAAAGCTGTAATATTAACAGTGAGCTTATTTAAAACATCCACCCTAAGATTAACCAACTCTTTAAAAGAGTCCTCCAAAGTGTGTTCCATATGTTTTACATTCTTCATTAGTTTGCTCCAAAGCCTCTTTAATAAAAACAAATTCCATTTGCATTTCTTGTTGTTTAACATCATTTGCCTGTTGTATTACTTGCATTTTCTCTACTACTGCCCGAATAATTTCTACATTACGAGCCAACCCAGCCATTTCTAAACCTACAGGCCGTAAAGATAATGAAATTGGTGTTGGTAAGGGTAGAAGGGGTGGAAACAACACAGGTGAATGGGACTCCTCCAAATCTACCAAAGAATCCTCTCTAGTCTTAGAGCTGATATCATACTTAATCTGGTCAAGTTCTATATTGCCAACATTAAGATCAAACATTTCCTCAGGTACCTCAAATCCAGTAGCCATCTTTAAAAATGTTAACAAATATAATAAATACAAAATATTAGGGGGTCCCATCTGGGGTGCCAAATTATGTAACGCTTGGCGATCTGGGGTGCCAGGTAAACCTACAATTTTACCATTTATTTATTCTCACCAACCCGCTACTAGGACATACTAGAAAATTCCACTACACCCTATACATCCAGGGGAAAATAGATTGAATTTATTATGTTAACTAAAGAAAGGAAAATACCAGAAACAAGGGTTTAAAAAGCAATGAATAACATTCCAAAAATTAACAAGAGTCAATTCGATAGTTACAGAATATTAGTATTTAAATAGTCATTTCATACAATTAGTAAGAGCGCCAACTATTGCACACCCTTAAGTAAATATTGCACATCCAAATAACAGTAGCACTTATTCAGAGGTAGTAGTTATAAATACATATTGCACATGACCAATAGCAACACCTTCAATTAATAAGCAGAGTTGTTAATCAATTTGCACACATTTAAATACATATTGCACATGACCAATAGCAACACCTTCAATTAATAAGCAGAGTTGTTAATCAATTTGCTCACATTTAAATACATATTAACAAACCCAAAAAAGAAAAACACATCCATTATGCTCTATGGTTTACAATTCATTTAAAATGTACCTAACTACAGCTACCCAAATGATTCTACATTAGCACAATTAATGGGTCAAGAGCCCGGTAACTAAGTATGTACATATATATATATATATATATATATATATATATAAACAAAACCATAAAGCACCTAGGACGTTGCAGTGCACTGCAAAATAAAAGTACTAACAACAAGACAAATGCATATATGTTTTAAAACGTATTAATGTTCCTTAAACTATCTCCCCCAACCTCACAACAGGAAAAAGAACAAACAAAGTAATATCTTTGCCAAACGGGAAGGATTACGTATAATATTTCTTCTGCCGAATAAAAAAGGAAAAAGAAACCATCCCGAACTATATACCAGAATCTGTCCTTATTTCGGCCAAAACAATAACAAACTCCTACATCCCGGGAAACCGCAATAACCAACCAGATAAGTCCCCACGCCGTCCAAAATAGCAACAGTCCCAAGATAACAGCACACAGTACAGAATTAATCGCACACGGTTAGTTGCCCAAACACAACAAAATCCAGCAATACTGATAATAGCTTTTCAGAGTCAAACCCGCTTGAAGCTTGCAGCTCCGATTCGCCTGGACGCCATCAACCACGATACCAACACAGCAACAATAGCAGTCTCGTAACTCGAACCATCAGTGCACCTTTCCTCTTGGGTTAAACGAAAAAAACAACAGAACTTAAAACCACTGGTTGATCATCCACTTGCAGTTCCCAAATCAGCACGTCTCCATGTTTCTCTTTTTTTTCTCTAAACCCCATTCCCCCTTTTTAACCTCTGCACCGCAAAGAAATCCTCCAACCACATCCCTCCTTGTTTTCCAATTAATATTTAAAGTGACAGTAAGGATTTACACAACACGGAATAATAGGGCACAGCGCTACAAGGTGGTTCGGATTCTCCAGACAAGTTCAGAGTAAAAACAGATATAGAGAAAAATGATAATGCCTCAATATTGGACCCAGAAACAAACATAATGATGGCAAACATCACAAAGAGACGATGAAGGATAACAAATAAATACAATTACATTTGAGCTACTTGCTCTTTAAATTGCATGAATAAACACCTATTTTAATAAGGCTTGTAAATAGTATGTATTAGTTTTATACAGTAAATGTTTTGATTGAACAAAAATAGTTCAATATCCCTGGGTGTTTACCTAGTAATGTCAGTGCAATATCCCACAGTAGACATTTGAATTATTGCTCTGAGAATTGTACTTGTTATTTAGCATTCCTTCTACACTCACCCAAACTCAATCCTCAATCAAGCATTTTAGAATATTTTACTTTAGAAACAGCTGCATAAAGTCATGTACAATATTGGCATTGCTGGCTTACGGTATTAAATTTCAGCACAGTAAATGATGATCTAAACCCACAGGCCGCATACAGCCCGGTACCATTTGTTTTGCAGCCCGCATATACTTTCACTTATCAAGCTACTATGAGACTTTCCTCAGTTTAAAAAAAGAAAAAATACCTGTTTTTTGTTTTCAAGTAATGTTATTTTATTTTTCTCCACTGGAAGTGAGGCTTTCTCGAAACCCCCCTTTCATGGCTAACAGCAGACTAACAGAAATAGATTGGAGTAAAATAGAGAAAACAGCCACAGAAAAAGGATGGCTATTTTTCAAAAATGTAGTACTAGAGGCGCAACACAATTACATCCCAAAAGTAGACAAATCAAAATCTAAAACAAAATGGCCAAAGTGGTTTAATAGATCAATTTAATAAAAGTATTCAGAGAAAAAAAGCACTTTACAGAGCATTTGAACAAGAGACCAAGAACAAAGTACACAGAAAGAGTACTTGGAATTACAAACGCAGGTCAAAAAGGAGTTAGAAAGGCCAAGAGAGAGATAGAAATGAGCATTGCCGGGGGGGGGGGGGGGGGGGCTAAAACCAATTCCAAAAAGTTTTTCCAATATTTAACAGCAAAACAACATTCAAGGTGGAATTAAAATGTCTAAGAGATACAAATGGCAAAATCATAGATAAAGAGAAAAAAATTGAAAATATATTAAATGATTACTTTTCATAAGATTTTACAAAGGAGGATACGGACAACATGACCCACATGTTGACCTGTTCATATCCAGTTTTAAATAACTTTAGCATAACAGAGGGAGAAGTGTTAAAGGCTCTTAAAATAAATAAATCACCCGGGCCGGATGAGATCCTCCCAATAGTACTCAAAGAAATGAAAGAAGTTAAGGTATCTACAAACCGCTAACCAAGATCAAGCAACAGTCTCTTGAGACGGGGGTTATACCGACAGACTGGAGAATAGCAAACGTAATACCGATCCACAAAAAGGGAGACAAAACCGAACCAGCTAACTACAGACCAATAAGCCTGACTTCTATTATATGTAAACTTATGGAAACTATAATACGATCCAAAACGGAAAATTACCTAAATGGTAACAGTATCCTGGGAGACAGTCAGCATGGTTTTAGGAAAGGGAGATCGTGTCTAACTAATCTGCTTGATTTTTTTAAGGATGGATGTGACAGAGATTGAATGATTCTTGATGTTAGATCTCCCTCCCGACCTGCGAGGGTGCTGTGTAAAGGGAACAGAGTACCCTGGACAAAATGGCATAACAGTTTATTCCTTGGGTTAGGTGGAAGTCAGTCATCTAGGAAAGGGGAGGAGTTACGGTACCCACACTCAATGACCCGGACGGGAAACGGCGTGGCATCCGCGGATTGGAGGAGCGGATGCGCTCTTTAACCTATGGGTCATGGGGGAGGGTATATAAGGGGTCGTAGTGTAAGTGATCTGTTCCTTGGTAAATGTTTATATACAACCTACAAGGAGCCCGTGTGACGTTTCTGAAAGCCGTGAGTTTTGTCTTGTGTGTGTTAATGTTTTTTGTAACTGTCTGTTTGTCTTAAACTAGACTACCAGTAACACAATCTGGAGCTGCAGAGCAAGACAGCATCCACCCAGACATCACTTTCACCCCTGCATTCACAGAGAATTGTATTACACCACTAGCACCTATTCACTGTCACTAAAAAATGTGTTTGTGTTTTGTGTTTAGTGTTGGTGTACAAAAACTGGACTTTTAGTTACGGGTCAAACCCAGGGATTACAATTACCGAGTGATAATCACCGCTGTATCACTCCACCTTTATTATTTACAGGTGTTCGCCATAAGGCTCTGGACATTGTAAATAAACCAGTAAACACCCTTGCACCTGCAAATCACTGTCTGTCTATTTTGTATCCATTCTGCACGCACTTGTATTCACTCACCACTTTGCCACAGCCGTTACTCCCTGTCTTTAATACATTTCCTTTTTACCAATTAAATCCTTAATTGACTGATTGCACCGACAGATTTAAGGAGGAATGTGTGCTCCCCGAATTTCCTTATTTTAGGAGATTACGTTTTGTGTATCTGTCGTCAGGTGCAAGTGGTGTGGGGAACAAAGGGAATGTCCAAACAGTATTTCTCCCAATAAAGTCTGTGTTTATTATTTATCACAAAAATAATCCGCCCCTCTACCAGCAATGGCGGGCTTGCAAATCCCAAAATAATAACAACAACAATAATAATCCACTGGACTGTGTCTGTCCCACGTTCTCTTTGCATGAAAGTGTGCGTGCTCAATTCCAGGGGATCCTGGTGCTAGTGTATGTGGTGCTGTGCAGGGAAGTGCTTGGGTGATTGCTGGCTCTGTAGCGACAGCTCCGGGGTGCTCACTCCTCCTCTGCAACACACATGTACCAAACAATAACAGAAAGTACAGGCTCTAGCCGTTTGTTTACATACATCAGCGCAAGGCAGCGTACTGACATAGCTGCTTCCCCTTTGTACCCACAAACTCCTCCCTGCAATCAACCTGTCGCCATGGTTTCTCCAATAGAGGGCCGTCCCGTAGCTGATTGCAATAGAGCCTTTCCAGGTACGTGCAACTACCCGCTCACCCTAATATGGTCACCTTCCGATTTCCACTTACCGTCAAGGCGGTCCATCTAGGAGGCAGCATACCACCGTCCTTACACAGCATCCTTTCTGATCAGGAGGGAGATTTATAACATTGATCCTTTCTCTCTTTATCACAGTATCACTTTGACTTTCCGATAAAATGGTAAAAAGTTGCTTTGGTAAAATTCGGTAAAACACGCTGAAATACCAAAGGCTTTGAGTATAGAGCCCAGTGTTTCATAATGGATAAATGTATTACCAAAGTTAGTGAAGAGAACAGAAGTTTCCAGGATGGTTGGACTAGAATATTTTGTAATTGAAAATAACAAGAAACCTTGTTTGTTTTGCAAGAAACAGATTGTAGTTTGCAAAAAATACAACATACACAACACCACTATGAAATCCATTGTAATGAACTCCGCCAGTGTCCATTAAATAGTAACAAGTGAAAATGCAAACTTGAAATAATGAAAAACAGTCTGCAGTTGCAACAAAAACGTATAAAGTGTGTTTGACAAACGTATGAAGTCGTTACGTGTTGGCAAATTTATGAAAGGGATTTTTTTTTTTTTTTATTGAAGCATCTGACATTTTGTAGATAACATGAGAGATAAAAATGAGGTGATCTATTAAATATGCGCCCTGCAATTGGGCAATGACACGGCAGCCTGGCGTATTACCAATATAGCTGATCACATTTCTAACTGACTGATTGCTGTAATTAAATCAAGACTGGCTTTTAGCATTTCTTGAGTCACCTGCTAACTGTGATATCGCTCAACTATGTATTTGGGTTCGATGGCTGGACTACAGCATGGTCTGACATGAGGAAATGCTGATGCCGTTGGGCAAGCATGAGAGACGAGAATGTTTACACAGCAGTGAAATACGTTTTTCACAAACAAATCAGTAAAGGTAATTTTAAAATAAAATGGTATTTAGTTTTTACATGTATCACTAACAACATCCTTTTTATAGCTGTGCAGTGTTTTATCCATTCTGAAATGATGATTGAGTATGTGATATAAAAATATATAGAGCAGTGTGTGAACTGAAAAGAACCAGATGGGAGTCTCAAAACAGACTTGGCTTGCACCTATTGTGCAAATGTGGCCCTTTAAAATTCATGTTTGAGAACCACTGATCTAAGCAGAAATGAAAATAGAGAATGATAGAGAACACACATAATAGGCTTTTAACCGGTACAAATAAGATAGTGTGGAAATGTAGATGATACAAAACGCCTATTTGTGTATTCATGTTGTGCTTTTTTGTATTATTCATGCTAGTGTCTCCCAAAATGTAATATTTATAATAATTGAAGGTTGAACTGATAACATAGGAGTACTGTGGTCATAATATACTGTAACCGTGGCACCCCTGGTAATGGAAAATTATTTTAACTTAAAATAAGCGCTTGATGTACGTTTAACAAAGAATGATGCAATGAAGATTGTCTCCTAAAGAGACCTACTACCCTCCTGTGTTATCGTTTTCAATGATGTGCTTGAACAAAAGAACCCTGACACTTTTTTAGAGAATTTATTTCTGGATTTCTTTTTTTTTTTAAATCACATTGAGTTCTAGAAGCACCACAGAGTTCTTAAGAATTCCCTCCTGACAGACTCCATTCCACCCTCGTACTATGGTAATTCGGTACATGTACAAAGCTCTTTAATGTCTGGTGGTCTTTATCGTTTTGTAAATACTTGCCTTCATACCTAGCAGGATACATTTCCCAAAGCATGATCTAAATAAAAGGTATTCATGCATGATTAATTTAGTTATGTAAGGTTAAAATGGGTGAAAAAAACACAGTTACAGTAATTACAGCTGATTTACATTTTCCAATTATTTAAAAAGCTACTTAACCTAAAACGGATGACGTGGTAAACAGAGCTATTTCAGTTAAGTGTTGGAGCATTTTCCACTTATGTAAGCCTCTTATGCAAATGTGCTGGTCGCTATTAAGTTGTAGAGATGGACCAACCCAATGGAAGTAGATACTTTTTTGAGATATAGCAGATGTTGTTGTTATTATTATTATTATTTTACAGATCCTGCATAATCAACTTTTGACTTGGAGCCTTCATAGTAACAACAAAGCTACTAATAATACAGGATTTCATAACAAATGGTGTATGGAAATTGCTAGTCTATAGATAGATAACTTTTTGTGTTTTATTTCTCATGTATGCATGTATTTTACTCTTCCGTTTTTGCCCACCCACCTTGTGCTGTAAATTACCTTCCGATTAGAGCTACAAATGTACACACAAAATATTTATTTTATCTTCATGTTCCTTTGACAACCCTAAACACTTATCAGCTAGCATATGTTCTGTTTTAATTTGCGCTTACTAATTGGATAGCTTTTTAACTCTCAGCACACCTGCAACCAATTTAAAGTAAAAAAAAAACAAATATACGCTTTCTAACTTTTAAAGCTGTGTTGACAGCATTACCAAAAATGAATTACAAATAATAATTTGATTTGTGCAAGACCATTATAAGTAATGCAGGATCTCTCAGTCATTTTTCAAAACAGACATCATATCTGACAGAAACTCAGATTAGGACAAAGGGCAAACAGTAACACTTTTGTATCGAGTAGTATAGGATATAATGCCCAACTACCAGCCATTTATGTTATCGATTAAAAGGATGTTACAGACTTCCCAGAACAGAGACACACTGACAGCATGAGCTTAGGGAGTCACCTATCCGCTGTTCAATATTTTCTCCTCAAATAATGCCACTTGTTAGTGAAAAAATAAGACATGACATTAGGGCCAATGCAAGGATGACTTCATTCATTCTTTGTTTTCCGCCATGAAATGGGAAAGTTAGAACAAATTTTACATACCGTAAATGGTAGCTTGCAGGCTCAATTTGCAAAATATATGTGCGCAGCTGCTTCTGCTAGGGCAAACATGACAGCGTTAGCGAACCGCTGCGATAGCGCACGAAAACGTGATTTAGAGGGCAGGTCTGAGGCGTGGGCTAACGCACATCAAATAGAGAATCATGTGCTCAGCCAATCAAAGCACAGTGGGGGGCTCATGTCTGCAGTATACTGTAAAGCTATAAATATTTGAAAGCCTTTTATTATGTATTTTTCACGTATGAAAAAGAAACGCAAACATATTTTGCCACAAAATTAAATTCCACTAACAAGAAATACTTTGTATATTGTAACAAGTAGCCAACATTTCTGGAGCAAAATAGGTTTTATGGCCCAGAAAAGCAAATGACTTGTAAATATTTGAGGACATCTCCTCCTCTCTCTTTGTCAGGCAACGAAGAAGTCCATATTTCTTTTACTTCTCTTTTTTATCGCTCTCTTTTCTTTACCTGTGTGGCAATGTGCCCCGCCCCTGTGTGTATTTTTGTGTTTTATGTTGCATGTTGCATGTGTTAATGTTGATGTATTGTAGTTGGTACACGGGATATGATGTGGGTAATGAGCACGAGTATTTAAAATGTATAATTGTATTTAGGCACGTGGATTGCACTTCACTTCACGTGCATTTAAAGTATTTAATAATATGTGAGCACAGGGTTTCACAGATTTAGTTCACGTGCTGGGATTCAAGTGAATAATTAATTGGTAATTGAATCCCAGCACAATTGTATATATAGATGCAGTGGAGAACGGGTGTGGAGAAGGAGTAAATAAAAATAAAGTAAATATAAGTTATTTGTACTCACTGTGTTTGTTTGTCTGTTAGTCCACCGTTTGTTTAAGTGTTAGTCCATTTTGTTTGTCTGTTTATTTTGGCCGCAAGTGCCGTGTCCTGTTTTCTGTTACAAACTTTTATTTTACAATAAACATACTGAGTGCCGCAGCGACTCAGTTTTCAACCCGAGTACTGCCTGTCTGTGTGTGTTTCTTTCTGGCCTGACGTAGCCCCTGCAGCTAGCCTGTCACAACCTGCTTCCCTGGTAGTTTCACCGGTATTTATTGTCGACTGTGTAATTTGCACACAGTTTAAACCTGGTTTTCACATCAATTGAAACACAAACGCTAACACTGTTGATGGTTTGCTAAATCACTACATTTGTATGTAAATGAGGACACTCCCCTAAAGTTCAGCCCATGTCCAGCGCTAACGCTAACTTGCTGGGTGGGCACTAAAACACACGTGTGCCTGATTTTGGTGCTCTAACTGTCCGCAAAAGTGTTTTGTGATTGCCTTAGGGTTTGGGAACATTGCTAAATAGGGCCCATAACATTTTAAAATTTTGAAAAAATGAATGTAACAGAGATAGCTTTGTGGTGACGTCAGGAAATGAATGGACTCTTACACAGTACTACAGGGATGAAGCGCTGTTGCACGAGTTTATTGTAAATAAACGATTTAACACTTGAACCGCCGCGGTTATACTCATACCTAAAACTGTCGCCGGCAGTCATTATGACGGTTACATTTTAAACAACATCAGTATTAAAATGTAAGACAAACTATCAGATACAACTCAAAAGTTTTATTCAAGAACATAAGAACATAAGAAAGTTTACAAATGAGAGGAAGCCATTCAGCCCATCTTGCTCGTTTGGTTGTTAGTAGCTTATTGATCCCAGAATCTCATCAAGCAGCTTCTTGAACATTACTGGGGAGTTGGTTCCAGACCCTCACAATTCTCTGTGTAAAAAAGTGCCTACTATTTTCTGTTCTGAATGCCCCTTTATCTAATCTCCATTTGTGACCCCTGGTCCTTGTTTCTTTTTTCAGGTCAAAAAAGTCCCCTGGGTCGACATTGTCTATACCTTTTAGGATTTTGAATGTTTGAATCAGATCGCCGCGTAGTCTTCTTTGTTCAAGACTGAATAGATTCAATTCTTTTAGCCTGTCTGCATACGACATGCCTTTTAAACCAGGGATAATTCTGGTTGCTCTTCTTTGCACTCTTTCTAGAGCAGCAATATCCTTTTTGTAACGAGGTGACCAGAACTGAACACAATATTCTAGGTGAGGTCTTACTAATGCATTGTAAAGTTTTAATATTACTTCCCTTGATTTAAATTCAACACTTCTCACAATATATCCGAGCATCTTGTTGGCCTTTTTTATAGCTTCCCCACATTATCTAGATGAAGACATTTCTGAGTCAACATAAACTCCTAGGTCTTTTTCATAGTTCCCTTCTTCAATTTCAGTATCTCCCATATGATATTTATAATGCACATTTTTATTTCCTGCATGCAATACTTTACACTTTTCTCTATTAAATTTCATTTGCCATGTGTCTGCCCAGTTCTGAATGCTGTCTAGATCATTTTGAATGACCTTTGCTGCTGCAACAGTGTTTGCCACTCATCCTATTTTTGTGTTGTCTGCAAATTTAACAAGTTTGCTTACTATACCAGAATCTAAATCATTAATGTAGATTAGGAATAGCAGAGGACCTAATACTGATCCCTGTGGTACACCACTGGTTCACCACTGGTTACCTCGCTCCATTTTGAGGTTTCTCCTCTAATCAGTGCTTTCTGTTTTCTACCTGTTAACCACTCTCTAATCCATGTGCATGCATTTCCTTGAATCCCTACTGCGTTCAGTTTGAGAATTAATCTTTTATGCGGGACTTTGTCAAAAGCTTTCTGGAAATCTAAATAAACCATGTCATATGCTTTGCAATTATCAATTTTCAATGTTGCATCCTCAAAAAAGTCAAGCAGGTTAGTTAGACATGATCTCCCTTTCCTAAAACCATGCTGACTGTCTCCCAGGATATTGTTACCATATAGGTCATTTTCCATTTTGGATCTTATTATAGTTTCCATAAGTTTACATATAATAGAAGTCAGGCTTATTGGTCTGTAGTTACCTGGTTCGGTTTTGTCTCCCTTTTTGTGGATCGGTATTACGTTTGCTATTTTCCAGTCTGTCGGTACAACCCCTGTGTCAAGAGACTGTTGCATGATCTTGGTTAGCGGTTTGTAAATAACTTTTTCGGATCTCATCCGGCCCGGGTGATTTATTTATTTTAAGAGCTCCTAGTCCCTTTAACACTTCTCCCTCTGTTATGCTAAAGTTATTTAAAACTGGAGGGGAACAGGTCGACATGTGGGGCATGTTGTCTGTGTCCTCCTTCGTAAAAACCTGTGAAAAGTAATCATTTAATATATTTGCTATTTTTTTTTCTTCATCTATGATTTTGCCATTTGTGTCTCTTAGACATTTAACCTCCTCTTTGAATGTTCTCTTGCTGTTATAATATTGGAAAAACATTTTAGAATTGATTTTAGCCCCCTTAGCAATATTGATTTCTATCTCTCTCTTGGACTTTCTAACTTCCTTTTTTACTTGTGTTTGCAGCTCCAAGTACTCTTTCTGTGTACTTTGTTTTTGGTCCCTTTTAAACGCTCTGTAAAGTGCCTTTTTTCGCTGAATATTTTTTTTTAATTGATCTATTAAACCATTTTGGCCAGTTTGTTTTAGATTTATATTTGTCTACTTGTAAATGTAAATGTTTTGCGCCTCTAGTACTACATTTTTAAAAAACAGCCATCCTTTTTCTGTGGATGTTTTCTCTATTTTACTCCAATCTACTTCTGTTAGTCTCTGTTTCATACCTTCATAGTTTGCTTTTCTAAAATTGTAAACCTTAGCTTTAGTCATTACTTTTGGGGTTTTAAAAAATACTTCAAATGAGACTATGTTGTGGTCTGAGTTTGCCAATGGCTCTCTGACCTCTGTTTTAGTTTTTCTGTCTTCATTATTTGAAAAGACTAAATCAAGGCATGCCTCCCCTCTAGTCGGTGTCTTGATAAATTGTGTTAGGAAACAGTCATTTGTCATTTCCACCATTTCAATTTTGTCCGTCGTATAATAAAATGGGAGAACCCCCATCGGGTTTTCCATTTTATACAAGGGAAATTGAAATCCCCCATTAGTATGGCTTCTCCTTTTCTACACGCATTTCAAATGTCATTGTATAACAGATTATTTTGCTCAGCGTCTGAATTTCATATCAAACATCTGCACAGCCAAAATGCTGTTTTTAAATGAACAATTAAACATATAAAGCACTGCTTCAAAAAATATAAACTATAACAAAATAAACATTTCAAAAGAAACTAGTGTGTAAACAAATGTAAACAGGTAGTTTTTAATTTAAAATGAAGGTAACATGTTTTTTCTTTCCTGTGTCATTTGGTGCAGCACAGAATCCAGGTTGAGCTGCTGCAGCCTGCTGCTTTGCAGTTTTCTGATTGAAATGTTTCTGTGCCTACTGATATTTTCCCCAGAGCATTCCTTGTACAAAGCGAAAGAATTGATGGCTGCCAGGTCCAGTAAAGATAACATCAGGCTTGTATAAAAAAAATTAAATAGAATATTGTAGGTTATATTCAAAATAAAAACATGTATTGTAAAAGGCAGTCAAAATGATGGTTCTAGGTAGAGAGGTTCTGGGTAGAGAGGATTATAACTTTTTTATTTTTGTTATCCTCCCTTTAAACGCCATCAGGGTATTTAATACATGTATTTAGGAAAAATCAAGAACAGACAACCGTGTATCTTTAACACACGCAGAGTAATTTAATTTTTAAAAGTGAAAAACGTCAAAATAAAAGACTTTTGAAAACAAAAACAGCACTGTGGCCAAAGCAGTACAAAGAGCACACAAAACAAATACCGTGCTGGTACAGCATTCAGCTAGGTAGCTGTTGTTTTTATATTTTATACTGATGCACAAAAGAAATGCAACACTGAGGTCTAATGGATTAAATCAAATATTTTAAACATAGATGTCAAACAAAATCACAGAAAATGTGAACAAAAATACAGATCATAGAATCATGTTTTCAGTATGAAATGTGACACACTGTCAAAATGAAAACATTACAAAGTTAGTATTGGGTATGACCTCCCTGAGCATTGACACAATCCTGGCAGCATAGACCTGATCAAATAGATTTTTAATGAATTTTTATAGGAAGAGAGTCAACTACAGCCAAAGAAAAATGCCTGGTCCTGGGAAAGCATCCCACTGAAAAATGGTTGGTTCTAAAAGGGTTAAAACAGCCGCCTCTTTAATATAACTCATGTATTCAACATTGCAGTCTGCATTGTATGAGTGACATTCCCATTATGCCAATCACAGCTCACAGAGGTAGTAAAATAGCCAATCAAATGGCACACAGGATCCATTTCCTTACACACAGGTGTACCAGCACAGCACACATAATTTTGATTAGGATAGCGAAGCGTAAGCTTGTTTATTTATTTTACTTTGTGTAAATTGTCTGATTTGCAGTGCAACGCTTGCAGTTATGAAAGATTATAACATACAACGTCACTATGACTTGTTGCACAAAGCAACATATTTAGAGTTTACTGGAAATGAAGCTATGGAGTCTCAACAAAAGGTTTTTCTGAAAATGAGAAGAGAAAATGAAAGTGCTGTGGATGCCATGAACAACACAACCACAGCAAATTACTTTTTTAACTTCAAGAAGCCATAGGTAGTGCAGAATTACCATTCGAAGAAACTAACTGGGATTACAACAGAGGGTGCACATATATGACTGGACAAAACAGTGGACTGACTAGCAGAGTTCTGGAAAAAATTTAAGAAATAAATGCAGAAGTACTAATTTTCATTTTTACTAATTTTCTTTTTGAAAGTTATGTCCTTTTGCAAGGTAATTTGCAGTTAATTAAAAGGTAACTGTTTTTTTAAAGATTGGTTGTGTCTAGAAACGATTGAAGTTACCTGAACTGCCTTTGTTGGTTATTGACCAATAATTTGAGAATATGGTAATAAGAAGCCATTTTGGATTTGGGAAGAATATGCCCTGTAATATGAACCTATCATGAGTGACATTAGGACAAAGCTATTGGATGTTAGTTAGTAATCCCTTGTGTGATTTGGAGGTTTGGGATTTCCTGCCTTCTTTCCATGTGGTAAAACCCTGTTTTTTTTATACTTAAAAAAAAAAAACTGCCTCCTGAACTCTCTTACATGAAACTTGAAAAGTTTGTGAGCCACTGAGACAGTGTGACAGAAATATAATGAGTTTTGGTTGTAAATCTCCCTCCCGACCTTTGAGGGCGCTAAGCAGCGAAAGGGAAAGGCTTTGGACAGGCTGGCCTGACAGTTTTTTCCCCGGGCCAGGAAGTCGTCAGTCTGGAAGAAGGCGAGACTCTGTTGCAGGAACGTATTGACCCAGAAGGGAAACGATGTAGAAGCTACAGACAATAGAGTCAGCTGCAATCGTTTACCAAGGGGTCATGCGTGATAGCATAAAGGGAACGAGGGAACGGAGGATCGTAAATCTTTTCCTTCGCTTGGTTTCAGAGCCAGATACGGAACTGGAAGGACTGGGAGAGATCCCAATTGAATTGTATTGTGAAAGAGTTTGTGAGTGTTTTGTTCATTTGTAGCACTGTTAGTAATTGTCTTTTGTTTTGTAAATTCATTAGACAGCTAACACGTCTCCAGAGTTGTCGCCTTGGGCCAGCACTACCCAGAACAACAACACCACAGTCACTGTTATTTGTTATCACCCATCTCGAGCACTACTGCACGCACCCAGACTGCTGATTGTGTTTAGTATTATTGTGGGGCGGATAACGTGTTATTATTTATTGGGTTTTTATAAACCATTATTATCATTTCCTGCTGAGCTTTACACATTGGTGTGTATTGCTGGAGGATTATTGTTTGGTCGCCGGGATTTATACCAAAATAAAGACCCCTTTTCCAAACCGGATTACAGTTTCCTGCATCACCTCTGCACCTGCTTCTACTCAGCAGTCACTTTGCCACAGACAGACATTTAACTTTTAATTGGCGGAGACATTTCACAACAGCACACAGAGACAATACATGATTCAGGTACTTGTTTACTGCTATGAAAAAAAAAACAGGGAAACACTGTCAATCTGATGTATATGACTTATAGTTATATTAGAACATGTACTCTGTCTCGTGTTTTAATATGTACGTTTTTACAAAATTTATAAATATTGCAGGTGCAGACTGGTTTTGTCTGTGGCTGTATTGCATTCTGGAACTGTTAACTTGCAGGACTTGATTGCTTGCACCATGCTGCAGGGTACTGGGTCTTGGCTCTGGATCAGGCAGTCTACACAGGGGTAACCAGGTGCTGTTCACGTGAACCCCATGCAGCTGTACAGGACTCTGGTTGGGTGTGGAACGTGATACTCTATTACAGGAGTGGCCAATCCTGGTCCTGGAAAGCCACAATCCTGCAGGTTATCTGGGTCTCTTTAAATCATCAATGGCCAAAGACCTAGGAAACATGTTAGTGTTGACCAATTAAATAATTGAGAACTTGGGGACAACGAAAACCCGAAGACCCTGTGGCTCTCCAGGACCAGGTTGGCCACCCCTGATCTATTACATTGTTGTTAGTTAACGGTCAGTGGGTGCTGATTGGTCAAAGCCTCAAATACTTGTAACTTTGTGTTTGCCCAGTTTTAGGTGGAAGTAAAAGAGGGGGCATAGTGTGTGAGTGTATGTGGATTCAGAGAGTGGAGAATCATGTGCTGTGAGTTGTGTTACTTGCTGTGAACCTGTTGCTCCAAATAAAGAGTCTGCCGGCTATTGAACCGTGCTCTGTTGTCAAGACTGCCTTCTTTTTCCAATAGCAATTTCATCTAGTGCTACAATATCAAGAAACTAGTGGATATAAGCAGATGATGTTTCAGGAACTAAATTTATCAGGTAGGATTTTTTCTTATTACTGATAATAATGGAATGAAAAACTATAATTTTATTTATAAATATTTATTTTGAGAAAATAGAGGGTAGTGTCCATTATTGCTTATAAAGTTTTATTATGTCACTGCAGTCACTCAGGTGAAACAATGTCTTGTAATTTATCTTGTAAGCATTGTAAGGTCACTCGGGTCATAGAATAACATGTTTTTATACATTACAATACAATTCCATGATGCTGCTGTAAAAAATAGATATAGGAAGAGCGTCAACTACAGCCCAAAAACCCTTGGTCCTGGGGGAACATCCTACTGAAGAATGCTTGGTGCTTAAAGGGTTAAAGCAAGCAAACTGCAGGATATTGGACTGGTGGAATAGACACTTAAACATTGTACAATTTGTGAGATATTCATATTTATAGTTTCTAACTATAATCTAAATGTCATTAGCACAAAACTGTAATTGTACTGTAAAATGTAGACCTTTTGTATATGGCATGGTATATTGACATCTCCTCAGTGGTAAGTATCTTTTGAAATTCAAACAAAGTCATTTAGACATCTTCAAAACTGATTTCAGTTTAGTTTTTAACTGGCTAATCCTACCTAATGTCTTGGTGAACTACTTTTGCGTTGCTTGAGGAAACACTTTCTTACTCAATACAAATTTTTCAAGCAACATCTTTTGGCAGACGTGTTCTAATTCTTTGTTGAATTCCCTGTATTTTTGTTTGACAGTGATATGAGAACCCCCCATTAATTCAAATCCCTACATTTCTGCGCTGATTCTGAAAGGCGCGTAACTGTCAACTCCTGTGATATAAAGGTGTTAATTAAACAACTTGTAGCACAGTTGAAAAAGCATTACACACAATGGCTTATATACAAGAGGCAGTTCTAAGAAAACCTGTTAGACATTGACATATAGAAACATCAGCAAATGATAACACCATTATATTTAGTTATAACAACACCAAATAAAATTAAAATTTAAGTTGTTAGTTAATAAATTCAATTTTATGGTAGCCAGATTTGCAAAATGTAATTTACTTTTAGTAACCTTTTTTTGACAGATTATTCTACATCTATAACTGTAAAATATTAATGTTTCAGCTGATGCTTACATGTGTCTACTTACAAGTTTTATATTATAATTCCAAGATAATAGACTTTGCTGTTTACAAATGCTAAACAGTTAGTCAGTATTTTTTTTTTTATATATATTTAACAGATATTCAACCAAACATACAATAGCTTGTGAATTAAAGTGAATTAAAATATGAATTACACTATGTAACACAATTTTTGTTCCTGGGTAGTAAGTGTTATTTCCTAATTGCTTATGCCTCAAAAGTATAAAAAATGGCTATTATTCCCCACAAACTTTGCTTTTGTGACCAGGAGTGATATTTTGAAATTTACCTATTTTCAATGAGAAAACGGGCGAATTTGTGTCTTTTCGTTCACATAAAGTCAGAAAAAAACAACATATGAATCCAAATTAACATGTATTTATGCTAAAGTAATACAAAAATGACTACAAAAGATTTAGAAGTGAGTAGTTTTTCGAGATTTACAATTATACTGTAAATCACTTTCACGAATCAGCCCCCAAATGTAGTCTCCCATCATGTTCTCGTTATACTGTCCTTCATTGACAGCTCATCCAGGAGCCTCAAAGCCGTGCTGCTCCATAATGGTAACAAGTACCCGTCTCTTCCCCTGGCTCACTAGGTGCACCTCAAAGAGGATTACAACAGCATCAAGACCTTGCTGGACGCCTTGAAGTATGATGAGTACGGCTGGGACCCCCGGAAGGTGCTGATGCCACCACTGCACATCAAATTGGGCCTTATGAAACAATTTGTCAGAGCTCTAGATAAGGAGTCGGCAGCCTTCAAGTACCTTCAAGACTTTTTCCCTAAGCTGTCTGAGGCAAAGGTCAAAGCCGGTGTCTTCGTCGGACCACAGATAAAGAAGATCCTGGAGTGCAATGAATTCCCCAAGAAGCTCACTAATAAGGAGAAAGCGGCTTGGAACAGCTTTGTCGCAGTGGTTCGGGGCTTCCTGGGCAATCACAAGGCCGAAAACTATGTGGAGCTGGTTGAGACTCTGGTGAAGAACTACGGCACAATGGGCTGTAGGATGTCCCTCAAAGTCCATATCCTTGATGCTCATCTTGATATATTCAAGGAGAACATGGGAGCGTACTCGGAGGAGCAAGGCAAGCGCTTCCACCAGGATATACTGGACTTTGAACGCCGCTACCAAGGACAGTATAACGAGAACATGATGGGAGACTACATCTGGGGGCTGAGTCGTGAAAGTGATTTACAGTATAATCGTAAATCTAAAAAAAACTACTCACTTCTAAATCTTTTGTAGTCATTTTTGTATTACTTTAGTATAAATACATGTTAATTTGGATTCATATGTTGTTTTTTTCTGACTTTATGTGAACGAAAAGACACAAATTCGCCCGTTTTCTCATTGGAAATAGGTAAATTTCAAAATATCACTGTCCTGGTCACAAAAGCAAAGTTTGTGGGGAATAATAGCCATTTTCTATACTTTTGAGGCATAAGCAATTAGGAAATAACACTTACTACCCAGGAACCAAAAAAAAAAAAAAATTGTTACACGGTGTTATTAGTTATTTTTCATGCAGGTAGCTTATGAAGTGAAATCACATACCAGTTGCCTACTACAAGTACAGTATCAAACGCCTGACCTCAAATAAAATAACAAAAAAAAAGAAAAAAATACACCCATGAGAAACACCTTCTTGAAATCTGTTACATATTTTCTAATGCTAATAGATTATATACGCGATAAACAACGGTACGTGTTTAATCAGTAAAAATAATTCAGTGTTTTGCGTGGCGATTCACATTTACCACTTAAAACATTTCTTCTTAATTGATAGGCCAGGAAAGAAATGCTAAAGCTGAGTTTAAATCTAACGTCTGTGTAATTGATGGAGATTAACAAAGTGATGATGAAATTGCTGTTGTTCCTGAACCTGTCCAGAAGATATGTGAAAATTAATTTTGTGGTAGAGTATGATGTGCAATTGTAGAATGGAGATACATTGGACCCCGAACAGTATGCAGTCTTTACCCTGGAATGTAAGGTAGACACTAAAAAATGTAGGTGGAAAAAAAGAAATGTAATTTCTTGCTGTTTAAATGAGGAATGAAAACTAAATCTCCCAGAATGCCAAAGCTATCCAAGAACACCGATTGACTGTCAATCAGTCAAACTACTACACATGTTCATAATTTAGCAAGCCAGACAGGTATTAAAGGACAAGTTTCAAAGACAATAGCTGTCTGTGTGAAGGAAAGGATTGGTGTGTATAAACCTGAATGCACTGTACAGTAAAACAAAGTTGTAGGAACAATTCAATAATTGATAATTTAATGTTTATCTGGGTTCATTAGTTCTCTTATTAATAATATTTAATTGACGTGTTACCAAGATCGGGGATTTGCTATTAACACACATTCACGCGCAGACACAAGGAATGTTTAATCAATAGCAGTATTATAAAAATAATAAACAGAAATCAGAAAAGCCAGAAAGTAAATGTCTTGGTCTCTAAGCACAAAACACAATTCAAAAACTCTCACTGCCTTAACTTGACTAGCAGGCAATTGAAATATGGCACTGTCTGTCTCCTCACACGCCAGCAGCACTTGAGCAAGCAGTAAAAGTTATTTCACACGCAAAGTGTGCAAACTAAATAATTAACAGTTCAATTCTATGTGAATGTGTTACGATTAATTAATTTAGTTCCATGAAAGGAAAATGCAACTGGAATTATACTCAATGATTCCTTGAAGCTTAGACTTTTGGTCTGCGGGCTTGGAAACTCAATCTGTTGAAGTGTCCAGTACAAAAACTCTCCTCTCCGCAACAAAGTCTTCAATCCTACATTGGATCAAACTCGGCAACAAAGCTTTCAGTTCTTGATAGAATCCACAAATAGCTGCAACAAAGTCTTCAGTCCTCAGTATAGGATCCACAACAGTGCTCATCCGCTCTGTCCTCTTCGCTGAATCTTTTAGCTGATATGTGTATAACTGGGTAATTGTATGTAAAAATAATGTGTAAAATGTAATTGTATTTAAAAAAAATAATGATGTGGTATCTTGTAACAATTGTAAGTCGCCCTGGATAAGGGCGTCAGCTAAAAAAAATAAATAATATTATTTTGGCTAGATAATCTATTATTAAAAATAACAGCTTTCCGCTTTACAAATATTTAAATATGATATAAGAAATGAACAATTTGAAATGTTCAGCATCATGATACGCTTTTGTCACTGCAAATACTATTGAAATAACATTCAATAACTTAACAGCAGTGTGGAGTAGCGGTTAGGGCTCTGGGCTCTGGACTCTTGACCGGAGGGTTGTGGGTTCAATCCCCAGTGGGGGACACTGCTGTTGTACCCTTGAGCAAGGTACTTTACCTAGATTGCTCCAATAAAAACCCAACCGTATAAATGGGTAATTGTATGTAAAAATAATGTGATATCTGTATAATGTGAAATAATGTATAATGTGATATGTTGTAACAATTGTAAGTCGCCCTGGATAAGGGCGTCTGCTAAGAAATAAATAATAATAATAATAATAATAATAACCAGTATACACTATACCATCACCTTACAAGTAACAACTACAGAATGTTTTGAAAAGTCACCAAAACTTAGGCTGTCATAAACACTGCTGTTTTGTGCAGTTTTCCACAAAAGATATTTGCCACATGAAAAGCAATATTAACATATGTATTTTGATGAATTGCTTTGCACTTTTATCTGGTGTTACTTTTTTTTTTTTTTTTTTAGCTAGCCTGTTACCTATTACATATCCAGCTTCATCTCAAAAGCAACAACACACTCATAAAGTATTATTTCAGAAGAAAAAGTAACTGGGGAAAAGTGACTAAAGTTTCGAGAAATACACACAGGTGTTGGTTCTTGTCTTCTTATTTTTAAACTTCATGGTAAAGGGGATGGCGAAGACCGTGTGCATATGGAGGCTAATAAGCACGTTATCACCTTCAGAATAACAGTGAAACTATGAAACAGCACAAATGCAATTAATAGACTGAGTCCTTATTCCATTATTCTATATACCATCTCTGTGATGAGTGGCACAGGTATTAACAAAACTTGTCCAAACACAACACTATATTTCCTAATATGACTGTAGCCATACCACACCTAAGGGTACCCTAAGCATTGCAGTGGACAGAGCTATTTATATAGTACAGAACCACCAGATTGTAATAATTTGTGTAATTTAGGCATGAGCCTAGAAAGTGGATGCCAGAGGTTACAGGCTGGTGTATTGAATAATTAAAATAATCATTTTTTTTGCCCAGAGCCCAGTTCTGTCATATTATAAAACCAGGGCTCACTTCTAAAGATGCTTATATATTTATGTGCACACAATGTCTTTCTTCATAAAGGACTTATTATTCTCCAACCATCATCTGATATAACGGCCAGGAGGCTTCAAGGATGTGTGAATTTCTGTGACTAAACGCATCTTCACCAAGATGAGATTCTAGAGGTGTTGAATGTACTGTGGGAATCAACTGAGAGCAACATGTCTGGGGCAATGCCAGAAGATATGGACGCAGCTGTTAGTGGCATTGTGCCTAATTGAATAGTGTTCACCTTTAGGCTATATGACAGACAATTTTAAGTATTTGAGAATAATCTCATAGTTGGCAACACAAAAATTATTATTCTCACATTAAAAACTACGGTATCTGTTGATTCAGGTCAACAACTTTGAAGTTCAATGGATACTTTTATATAATCAAATTTCTTATGACATCCTATTATGTGTGTTCAGTAGAATTCTCTACTGCAGTTTCTGTTTAATTTCTTGCCATGCATACCATTCCAGAAATTGCTTCTGTTAAGACACCTCAAGGCTGATTTTCTGAAGTGGCGGGCCAGGAAAGCAGGCTTTATCATACAATACATGCTTCAGTGCACAGCTCAGTGCTAATAACAGTTCTGTGTCTGCAGTATTCTGTTTCTTTATTATTTATTGATTGATTTTGGATTATTTTTACATATTACTTTTTATTTCTGTTTTCTTCTTTTTCAATAACTCATGAAAATCATCCAGAATGCCCCACATGTCAACCAGAATTATCCCAGGTTTAAAAGGCATGTTGTATGCAGACAGGCTAAAAGAATTGAATCTATTCAGTCTTGAACAAAGAAGACGCGGTGATCTTTCGGAATTCTAAAAGGTATTGACAATGTCGACCCAGGGGACTTCTTTGACCTGAAGAAAGAAACAAGGACCAGGGGTCACAAATGGAGATTAGATAAAGGGGCATTCAGAACAGAAAATATGAGGCACTTTTTTACACAGAGAATTGTGAGGGTCTGGAACCAACTCCCCAGTAATGTTGAAGCTGACACCCTGGGATCCTTCAAGAAGCTGCTTGATGAGATTCTGGGATCAGTAAGCTACTAACAACCAAACGAGCAAGATGGGCTGAATGGCCTCCTCTCGTTTGTAACCTTTTGTATGTTCTTATGTTCTTATGTTCTACTTATTCCCTCGGCAGGCGAGACTGAGGACGTCACTCCATGGAGGGCCCTATCAGCAGCTCTGACATAAAATGCTCAGTGAATATCTACCTAAGGCAGGCATATCCCAAAAGTATTGGTTGGTGGTCGTCTTCAAATTGAAAGGGAACAGCTCCAACATGGGTTTACTTGAATTGTCATACCGTAGTGTACAACAGACCCATACAGGCAAAAGAATCGGACGTCACAACATAAATTAAAAACAAGCTGCTACAAAAAATATATAGTGTATGGCAATTTCAACCAACAGTTAAACAATTTTCCTTGAAAAAGAAAAGTTTGTTATCATTCAAAAGTTATTTTCAAACAGTGAATTTTATTTAAGTTATACCTTCATTTATATGATGAGCAATTTACACAAACAGGGAAATGAAAAATTCTGATTTGGTAGCTTGATTGATTAACCACACAGGTCAGAATTCCATAATGGCATTTACTGAAATATCTTAGTACATTCAAACCCTCCCCCTCTTAATTCTGCAATTTTAGTCATAGTATACATTGGACAAGCAACCACAAACACCAAAAACAAGTAGTTTAACAGAGCTGTAGCCATACTATAGTCTGGAAATGCATTTTCAGATTGCTTGTCTAAGGTCTTTTTGGTTTCTTTTTAATCACTCAATCATTCATCCTTGATCATGACACGCTTGCGTGACTATGACTGAAGCATATGCACTTATTCACCTAATTAGTGAGACAGATGATTGGACATTGGATATGGAGTGATTTCAGCTGTTGAATTGCAAGCTTGAATAAAAGCAATAAAGAAAATCACAGAAAAAAAAAAACAACAAGAGTGCAGCGCCTTCATGGAATCGGCATGTTGGAGGCTGGACTAGGGCAGTGTACTGTGGCTTGCCGTCTTGGGTGCTCACAGCGAGCAATTTCAAACCTGGCGAGACGGTATAACCAGACACAATCTGCCAATGAAAGGCGATGAACTGGGAGACCAAGAGTCACAACACCTGCCCAATATCGACAGATCATTTTGCAGCATCTTCGCGATGTCAATTCAGCACAATAAAAACTGCACCTGCTCTAAAACAGTTTGTCATTTTTTTTATCACATCTAGCGAATTGTATCCAAATATAAGTGATAAGTTTCTTTTGATGCTCAAATAAAAGTGATACGTTTCTTTTGATGCTCAAATATAAGTGATACGTTTCTTTTGATGCTCAAATATAAGTGATACGTTTCTTTTGATGCTCATTATATAATATATACTGAGCATCAAAAGAAATGTATCACTTATATTTGTGAGAGAGAAAAAGAGAGAGTGAAGAAGTGTTGCTTGTAATAAATCAAACCAAACAGAAATGAAAAACACTGTAGTGTGTGTTTATTTACAAACAAAACAAGCTCCTAATCCCTTTCTGGGGACATAACTAAACACCTTTTTCCCTCTCTAGCAGGAGGGCAAGCTAAACTACTTCCCCTGTAAACACAATTAACCATAACTAAATCGCAAATCCAATCTCTTTGTCAATAACACAGTGCCTCGGGGTCAGTTTACCAGAATACCTTTGTTTTTATGGAATATTTTTCCTAAGAGAGACAGAGACAGAGACAGAGACACACACAGACACACACACAGACACACACACACACACACACACACACACACACACACACACACACACACACACACACACACACACACACACTTTACACAGGGTTCTCTTCTTCCTCGCCTTTCCCTGTTCACCCAAAATGGCCACCTTTTAAATCCTTGCTTAATTAATCCAATTGACCCCAATCAACCAATCAATCATACACTTACGGCCATTTTCCCCTGATGGAGTAGCTGTTCCTAACCCCAAGGTCCTACAGCCTCCATATTACCACATGGAATGTATACCTCTTCACTATATATATATATATATATATATATATATATATATATATATATATATATATATATATATATATATGTATTAGATTTTATTGGAGGGCTTGAAAATGTAGTTTAAACACGTCAGAAATGATGACACATAAATCATCAGATTGTATTGCATCCTGGCTGTGTTTAATATTCTTGGACTGCAAAGGATATTTAGAAATAATCACTTGCATTCCCTTAATAAAATTAAACATAAATTAAGCTTTTAACAATATAATTTGCTTTACATGTTTACTCATTTCCTTTGATTAATTGTTGTGTTTAAATGTTAATGACTGTCATTTGTGTACAGGGAATTGCAAATGTATTTATGCATTCACTTCCAGATATTCTCATCTGAAATTAAAGATCAAAGTAAAGTTAAATCTAATTTGTTCCACTCCAAATGTAATATGCCAGCTTTAAGAAAAACTGTCTACAGTCACACAGATGGTGTGGAGTGATTGTAATTACTTAAGTGTTTAGGCAGTATTTATTGATACTCTAAACACAATGGCTATGTAGTTTTGTAACTAGTTTCTTAGCACAATGATTTAGGTATTCTTGTCATAAAACTATACCAGAATTTAGAAGCCGCCAAGTAACACACAACATCACACATAAGCAGTACAAAGAAGCCCTACGTGACCAAAAAATGTATGTGTAAGTGCAGAGCAACAGTTGCGCATTAACTGTCTGAAAAGTATTGAAAAGATCAGGGTTAAAAGAACAGGGGCTATTGTCTAGAGAGCCTGAGTATTGGATATCTTGGTTAAGTGTAACAAGGCGAAGGCTGGCTGCAAACTGACACCTACGCACACCACAAGCAAGCTTCTTACCCATTATGCTCTTTTGCATAACAGGTAAGAAGTGTGGTTATAGGGCATTCAACATCATCTGACCGGCTGGGGGTCAGAATCCGCAATGTCAGTGTATCACCCAACACTGCTCGTTACATGTCACGGACGTCCACTGGTTCACATTGGTCCATGTCCCATTTCCTGTGGCCATAAGTAAACTGTAATGAATATGGACAGGCACATTATGAGAAAAGTGATACTTTTTTCCATAAAATTAAGACAAAATGACGAATGACAAAAACAGCTAATGCCTTCATCACAACCCTGAAGAACAAAATAGCAGGTCTGAAAGTGCTCATGTGATAAATCCTGTACATTTAGTATTACAAATTACCCATTTAGTATTACAAATTACCCAAGGATGGAAGGATGGTTTGCTCTAAAAAAAAGGGCATATATATAGTGGAAGGGATTGGTCAATAAAAACTCATAAAAGGTAGAAAAGGCAATGTAAACAAACTGGATGGCAAACAAATACGTACATAAGGTAAAGTGTTTTGGGGATCAAAACTAAAGTGGGGTTAAAGAATGCACTTTATTAAATAATGGAAACTAAACCGTAAATAAGTATGGTTTAAAATAAATGGTACAAAGACAATACATGGGGGACATTAGGACCATGGGGAAATTACTGGAGTCAGGGATGGCTCCAGGTCAATTGTCTTTAACGATGTAATTGATTAGCATTTAATGTGTTTATCAGTGTTGGTTGAGGGAGAATGTGAGGAGTTTTAGTTGGTGATTGGAAGAAAATTATTTGTTATTTGGGTTACTGGTAAACGAACACTGAAACAGGTATTTGGATTTCGACTTTTGGATTGTGATTTGGTTTTGACGACAAGGGAACAGGCTTAGCCTGCCTCGTATTCAGATAATATCAACACCTCTTTAGGTAGGGCCCGAGAACGGGTTAGGCTTTTGTTTTGTTTTCATTTATTTTATGTATTGTAAATAATAAACACATGGTACGGTGTTTCACCGCATTCTGGCTGTCAAGTCTGTGTTTGAAGAAGAAAAGATCTGTGACTAGAAGGCAGTCCATCACAATATATATTAAACTAGCTAATAAAAAGGTAGTAATAACTTTAACTTTCAGTATATAACAACATTCTTGGAAATCTCTTAATTTTTGTAGTTCTCTTAGTTCTCCAGAATTTCTTTTTATATTTGAATCAAAAGACACTTATCCTGTCACCACAATGTTCAGTCAATTTCTCAAGGCCAAGTTGGAGCCAAGGCCGTGAGTGTTTCATGTTGAGGCTAGTGTCAAAGACCATTATCCTCCAGGCAGATATCAGTGTCAAGGCTGGAAGCCTCTGAGCTGAGGTCAATGTCAAGAACTTATAGAAGGTAAAACATGTGGTTCAATTTATCTGAGTAGGCTGAACTCTGTCTCTAGGAAAATGAAAAATGTAAAAACTATTCCATTAGAGTACAAAAAAGATCAAATGAGAAGATTTTTTTTTTTTAGATACAGTAAGGCCAGACACCTGAGATCAAGGCCGAGGCCAGGGTCTTTAAGCTTGTCTTGAGGCCAATGACTGATCACAAAGACTCCAAAAGACATCCATTTGTGATAAAAAAAGGCTTGTTACCTCAACGAAGCTATGAAGCTACACATTCCCAGCCCACATCTTGAATATAAAAGGTTAATAAATGGTTCAGCAGTTAAATATATACATATTTTAACTGAAATGTTGTTAGGTTCATGAATTTTAATGCACTGTATGTACCAAATAACACTGCTAAAAGTGTTTAGAAAAATCACCCCATCAGAGCTTCCATTTCAGTGAAATCAGTCTGTAGGGCATTGCAGATGTCAGTTAAGTGCCTTTATCCACTAGAGATAACAAGATCCTATAGATAGACACCTCACAAACCCACATATCTGCAGCTAGTGATGATTAACAGTATCAAAGTACTCTGTGAGGTCAGTAGACCCAGACACAATCTCGGTTTGCTTTCTCTAACAATTTACTCCAATATTACAAGATAAGATCTGATATTTAACAAGATCATTAAAGCATGAATTTCTAGCTAACAGATCAGTTTTCATTTTGAATAAGTCTTCTGACAAATCACGTTTTTATTATTTGTTTGGTCACCACCACTTAAAATGTCTTTAATATTGTTAACCTTCCAGTTGTTTCTCATCATAACTTTCCATTGTATCCAAATAAAAATCAAAGACAATTATAAACCTGATTAAAATGTATGAAGGTGTGGCAGGACAGAAAGGCCCTGCTGATCAATGTGTTGTATTGAGGTGATTTGTCTTGTGACCCCTGTAGCTGGCTGGGCAAGAAAACAAGCGGATGGCTAATGGCTGATGGCACGTTTCAGGATGCGAATGCCCGTCCTTGTCTCTTCCGAGTTAGTGTGGGGGTTGCAGCGGTGAGCCGGGCATTCCAAATTGGGAGAAAATCGGGGGTAAAATAATTGCCGATTCCAATTTAAAAATAAATAAATAAATAAAATGTGGTCGTGGCAGAGGCGATGGTAGCAGCTCGTCTCTGCCAGACATCTCGTGCAAATGCGTGGTCGGCAGCGAATTCATTATTAACAGATTGGCAGATATAAAAAAATAAAAACTGTGCAGAATGTGACCATCTCCATATGGATTAATTTATTGCTTATCTGGAGATGGTCACATGTATAAAAACCCTCAACTTTGGCTGAACGAGGTGGGTGTTCAGAGGAGAAAACGTGAGAGACGGGAGAAAATGAAACCGAAAGTAAAAAATAAATCATTGCTGATCATGCTGGAAGGACCAGCACAATAGTTGTTTTGTGGAGCTATTTTTGTGTGTGTTTGTGATTTGTTTAAACTATTTTGCTCTGTGAGTGGTTTTGTGTAAAAGTGTTTTGCTTTTGTTTGAATAATAAAAACTGCACTGCCGGACATCAACCAGTCTTGTGTCCGAGTCAACTTCCTGGTCTGGGGACTTCCCCACCAAGCCGTCAGGTCACAGCAGGGATTAGATGACCATTCCAAAATATTATTTTCAATGGAGTAATTGAGAATCCAAGCAGATCATTATGCATCTGATGGATAGAAAATCCAAGATATTTGTACTGGTCACATGTAAAACTAAAAATCTATTGTTGGAGGATATCAACAGCTTTCTATTCTCATAAACTCAAATGGCTAAGAAGGAATCTGAACTCATGCAAGAGATGTTTTCTTATCTAACCTCAATAAAATGGACTGCCCTGCTGCAGTGCTTGAAATGTATCCAATTATAATTTGCAGGCACTTTGTAAAAATGCATTATGCTATTGATAATGTAAATCATTTTGTAAGTTTCATAAAAGCGTTTGTATATTCTATAATATGTACAGAAAGCAGTTTCAACATTAATGTCATTTTAAGCAACTGCCCTCCAGCAAATATATATCTGCTGCTTCAGATTTAAACAAACCTTTCGTATACTACAGCTGACCAAGTCTTGATGCTTATTTTTCAGGGGCTAACTAAATGCCGTAATTAAACACTCACCTTTTAAAGAACATATTTGACAGGGGTTCTTAATTGGAACACTATGAAACCTGTTAATTATACAAAACGGTTTCACCACTTTTAGTTTATGAATCTGTTCAGTTAACAATCGGAAAGCGTCAGGTAGGATTGACATTGTTTCATTTGCTGTGATTTTCCTTAGCTTGGATCTTCCCCCTGCTATATTTGGTCAGCTGCTGAGAAGAAAAGCCAAAAATACATTGCACAAAAACCTCAAATTGTACTGATCAAAAAGGCCAGTAGTACCACGACAACTCTTGCAACTGATGTATTGTAAAAAAAATAAATAAATAATAATAATAATATATGAATATATCATATTAACATGAAGAGCCAAAGGATCCAACCCACCTGAATGTGTTTTTAACTTTGTGTTTAAGATATGCACGTTACCAATACATGATATAAAGACCATGATAAATCTGACCCATAGATTAAGAATCTTTAACTACTCCCTACTAAGTATTTTTATGTTAGCTATATTGATCTTAGGGCCGTGCTGAACAACGAGTACAAACTAATGTTCGTAATGAATATGGTAATTTAATAATCTTTAGAATTCAAAAATATAATCGTTTTTAAGGAGGTGTTTTTCATGGGGGTATTTTTGTGTAGATATAGGGCTCTAAAGATTATATTATTATTTATTTCTTAGCAGACACCTTTATCCAAGGCGACTTACAATTGGTACAAGCTATCACATTATCTTTACATACAATTACCCATTTATACACTTGGGTTTTTACTGTAGCAATCTAGGTAAAGTACCTTGCTCAAGGGTACAGCAGCAGTGTCCCCACCTGGGATTGAACCCACGGCCCTCCGGTCAAGAGTCCCGAGCACTAACCACTACTTCACACTGCTGCCCAACCCAGTAGTGACACATTAGAACTTCAAAACATTAAAACACTGTATGGTCATTTTCTGAGTGTAAATCAGGGCCAGAGATGCATTTTAATGGGATTTCCGGTTCTAGCCCCTCGTTACATCATCTGAGTAAAATCAGTACGAGTAATTGGCTCTCTACACAACCCTAACTGATGTTATTGTTGTTTTTCTTTCTTTTAAAAAAAAAAAAAAACAGTTTTCAGAGCAATGAGTTTCACTGTATTCAACCAGTCAGCAGATAAATCCAAATGTGCTGCAGTTGCTGGTGTGGGTGACTTAATAATAAAATATTATAACAGCAGGTCAGTTTGGACTGCTTGGGACTGGACGCTAGGAGGGGAGTGTTGTATTGTGGGTGTGCTGTTGGTGTTGCCTAGCTGAGCTTTATCCTTCTTCCTGCTATTCCAGTTCAATAAAAAATAGTGGTTTAACTGCTTTGAACTACAACCTGTTTGTCTTTATTTATTCCTGCTGTGGACCAGATAAGCCTCCACTAGGATATGTATTTAAGGATGTCATGGTGGAAATACCACACACACCCTTAATATATGTGTCAAAAAGTGATACGATAAAAACAATTTCACTTTTTTACTTTTTCAGAAAATACATTTTCTTAAATCTGAATATCCCCAGAATATTGCCATAGAAACTTATTGTTTTGAGTTGGTTGTTTTGTCTGTGGTGCTGAGCAGCATTATTCACAGATATTAATTATTGTTACTTCCTATGGCAGTTTTTTTAGGAGTTTTAAAGAAAGTTATAAAATTAAAACAAATAGTAGACCTTGAATCAAGTTTTTGAAGAATTTAGGGTATTTTACAGGTGGTGCAAGTTACAGTTTTTCATTTATGCAGCTCTGAAATAGTCTATCCACATAAATGACAGTGCTATTGCAAATAAATTATAACTGCCTAAAGTGTCCAGAGTCCAAATAATGTGTTCAACATTTCTTATAGAAGACGTTAATTATAAGGAGAAAAAAAAATCTCAAAGAACTAGCAACAAACAAAATCACATTTACAGGGGTTTACTTCAGTAATCTAAGTGGGGGATCCTAAAATCATTCTCCAGTGTATGTTATTATTGTACTGTATTTAGTGATGACAACAAAGGGTCCAAAAAGTGGGATCTATTTTCTCAACAGAAATAATACAATTACGTAAACATACATAATTAAAAAAACAACAACATACACCTTTAAGACAATGTAGCAGACCTGGGTTCAATTGCAATTGTAATTAATTATGATTAATAATAATAATCAATAATTGTAATTGTAGATAAACCTTGACACACCTCTGTAATTGTAATCTACACCATGTAATTCATATAATCGAACAATTACAGTTCAATTATGCCTTCTTCACCATGGTTACTTTTTCAGAATTTTATAATTAGATAAACATGTGTGATCCACTGATAAATGACAGCATTGTTAGCTTGATACTAAAAGCAGGTTTAACAAATATAATTGGATTTAGCAAACAAAGAATAACTATACCTTGATTAGTGACCAACAATCTAAATTCATTACACTTGAATTCAAACATGTGTGAACTGTTAATTATGAGCTCTATATAAAGAGACACCTTTCCAAGTTTCATTTGCAGTTCCATGCTGTGTCTTATGTGAGTTATCATGCCATCACATGAGTGCCCCCAGGGCCAAATGACTGCCCTTGGTAACTTCAATATGAAGTGCAAGCACTGCAGTAAGGAGGTCTCTGGGTCCTGCAGAACTACCTCCAACTTCTTCACACACATGAAGGTGAGCTACATTTAAAGTAACTATTTTTCCTTGCATCATTAACTACATAGGAGAGAGTTTTTCTGTTTTTTTCTTAGTAGTTAGAATGTATTGTGTCTTGTTACATGTGGTTTGCCATTAACTGTATTCAAGACTAAACTGAAGGCACATCTGTTCTCTCTTGCTTTCCTGTAATATGTTGTCAGCTACCACTTATGCAATATTTGTTCTCCAAACTACATGTCAATTTTCTTTAATCAAAAACCTGAAGTGGACTTTCATGTAAATTGCTAACTCCCTGTGATTCCTAGGAACTGTGTCATAATGAATGAAACTGATATGCTGTGTCCTTTATCATTATTATGTAACTGTGAGATGCTGCTCACCATATGGCACTATAGAAAATAAAAATTGATTTACTGATTTGTGATAAATTTCTTTATGACTATATTTTTAAGAGACACCATCCAGATATCCACAAAGAATTGAAGCAACCTGTTCAAACTGAAACAGCAAAAATGACCAGCCAGCTATGGTTAGTTTTCTTTCCCAGTCCCTTCAACCTCTGTCACGTGTGGAAGATCCAGCCTTCAAAGCTCTGCTGAAGTTAGTGCAGCCCTCCTACACCCTCCCAACCCGTAAACACCTCAGCTATAAATGTGTGCCTGGCAAGACCGCCAGCCTCCAGGCCACTATCACTTCTGATCTAGCAAACATTCTGGGCCTCTGTCTGACTGTGGACATTTGGTCTTGGCAAAGTTGTGACCATTGTAACTGATAATGCAGCCAATATGCTGAAGGCTTTTGTTACTCTTCCTGGCCTAGAGCAATATAATGGGTTGGAGAGTGACAGTAAGCCCATCGGTATTGTGGATACAAGCCACAATCCTGAGTACCTGCCTCATCACTGTACCTGCTTTGCTCACACTCTCCAGTTGGTTGTAAGGGATGGACTTAAGCATGCAGGACAGATGTCAACCATCATCAGCAAGGCCAGTAAACTCGTCAGTCACGTGCATCACTCAAACTTGGCAACAGAGCTCTTTGAGGGAAAGAACAAGCTGCAGGATGCAAATGCCACGAGGTGGAACAGCCAAGTGAAGATGCTGGTCCATCCTTAAGGTGAAATGCACAACCATGGAAAAGCTCACATTCCCGGTAAGCTCTCCAAATAGGAAATCAACCGCATCAAAGAGTTTGTTGAGATCCTTAGCCCATTTGAGCTTCCAACAGATCAGATTGAAGGAGACTCTCAGGTCACAGTTAGTTGCATCCTGCCCTGCATAAGTGGATTTAGAGCGGGGTTGGGTGAATTATCAAACAAATACAAGTCCAAAATGGTTTCAGCACTACAATCCCCCATCAACAACTGTATTGCAACGTATGAGAATGAAGAAGCCTTCACATTAGCAGCTGCACTAGACATATAATGAAAACTTGATTGGTGCATCATAGAAGAATCAAATGAGATCAAATAGGTGCTTACCAACAAACTCACAGCTTTGGCTCCAACATAACAAGCAACAACAGAAGAGTGTTTACCTCTAAAAATGCATTTATGGTTGTTCAGGTTCATGGCTTTGGCGTCCCACAGGCCTCAACTTCCCATAGCCACCGTGTCTCAAGTCGAAAGGTACTTTAGCCAGACCAGTATCCAGAAGGATGCAGACCCACTGGCCTTCTGGCAGCAACACCAAGTAACCCTTCCCCAACTTGCCCATCTAGCCACCAAATATCTTGAAACACTGGCTTCATCTGCCCCAGTTGAGTGCCTTTTTTTCAATTTCTGGGAAGGTATTCAGGCCTGAGAGATGTGCTCTCTCAGAGGCTAGATTTTGAAGAGCTTATGTTCCTAAGATGGACAGTTAAATTGTTTATATATATATATAATGATTTCCATTACACGAGAGTAGATGTTAAAACTTCATGCTGATTTGAACTCGGCTCTCGCCAAGATAAGCACCAACTAAGACGTAGCTTTACAGTAAACTAATGTGATCCATATGCGTCTCCATCCATTTACGTTTCCTTCCATGTGATGATGTAGATATCCTTCTGTCTGGTGTTAATGGCTGAAGTGTAATGCTGGCTCCAGGGATCAGCTTATTTTGCCTCCCTGGCGCATCAGCACACACAACGGCTGCGATGCTGGCTCCGGGGATCAACCAAAGTGCGGCCTCCCCAGCGCATCAGCATGACAACCGTCTGGATTGAGCTAAGTAGGGTACATCTCTGGGGTTTTCAAGTGGGCACCTTCCATCCTCAGTGTTTCGTCGACTAGCCCACGACACCTCAAGAGGGCTCGACGGTGATTCTGGCGTCCCAGCATCACCCCCCTCCGTCCCCCACTCAACTCAGCCCAGCTTACTTACCTGTCCCCAGCCAGAATCTTTCCGTCTCAACCACAGCCAGTTGCTGCTCCTCTCTGCTGCTTCAGATAAGTTCTTCACTGTGCGACGCAACTCTTGGCCACTGAATCCGACGTCTCTGAGAAACCGGGTTGTAGAGTGTGCCACAAATCCTCGACAACCCACTTCCACTGGGTAAACGCGAACTCTCCATCCTCGCTGTTCCGCTTCAGTGGCTAGTTGAGCATACCGCAGTTTCTTCCTCTCATACGCCTCATCTACAGCATCCTCCCATGGCACTGTTAACTCTACCAGGTGAACAAGGCGTGCTGATCGAGACCACAAGACAATATCTGGCCGAAGGTTAGTGGTGGCAATCTCAGGTGGAAAAATAAGCCGTTGACCAACATCTGCCAGCATATTCCAGTCTCTAGCAGCTTCCAGTTGTCCTGGGCGAGGATTGGTTTTAACACCTTTTCTTGGTGGTTGCTCTCCTGGGCGGAGGAATGTTGTCTTTTGTGTGTAATGTTTTGATGGAACAGGTGGCAACTTATTGGTCATGTTACTATTATTATTATTTATTTCTTAGCAGACAGCGGCAGCAGCGGCAGCAGTGTGGAGTAGTGGTAGGGGCTCTGGACTCTTGACCGGAGGGTTGTGGGTTCAATCCCCAGTGGAGGACACTGCTGTTGTACCCTTGAGCAAGGTACTTTACCTAGATTGCTCCAGTAAAAACCCAACTGTATAAATGGGTAATTGTATGTAAAAATAATGTGATATCTGTATAATGTGAAATAATGTATAATGTGATATCTTGTAACAATTGTAAGTCGCCCTGGATAAGGGCATCTGCTAAGAAATGAATCTGCTAAGAAATGTTACGCTTGTCTTCCAATGCTAAGGCCAAACATCGCAGCACCTGTTCATGGCGCCAAGTAAACCGTCCTTGGCTAAGAGCCACCTTACATCCTGTCAAAATGTGCCTTAATGTTGCAGGTGATGAACACAAAGGACATGAGGGATCCTCTCCTACCCAGAGGTTTAGGTTCTGTGGTGATGGGAGAACATCATATGTTGACCTGATGAGGAAACTGATCCTGCTCTGTTCCATTGACCATAGGTCTTGCCAGCCAATCTTGCGTTGTTCCACACTCTCCCATCTCACCCATTCTCCCTGTTTGGCCTGGGAAATGGCCTTTATACACCTCATCCTCTCCTCCTGCTTTTGCACCTCGTTGACTACCAGCTTCCTTCTTTGAGCTGGGGCCGCCTTGTGCCATGTAGGAGGAGTTGAACTGAAACCAAGACCCCCTCTTCCATGCTGAACTTGCCCCATGATATCACCAATTCGAAGGGCAGCCTTTGCATCTTCCACAGCTTTCTTTGCCGCCCACTTTCTTCCAGTTTTCAACACAGGTGCTGCCTCCCTTACGCATTTATCGCGTGACTCTACTAATGTCATTTCCAATCTGACCTTGGCGCACTTAAACTCCTCGGTTAGAGCAGAGACTGGTAGCTGCAGTATTCCTTTACCATAAAGTCCCACTCTGCTGAGGCAGCGTGGAACTCCCAACCATTTCCTGATGTATGAACTGATTAACGCTTCCAGCTTCTCTACTGTTGTCAAAGAAACCTCGTACACAGTCAGTGGCCACAGCAACCTCGGCAGTAGACCAAACTGAAAGCACCAGAGTTTTAGTTTACCTGGTAGAGCGCAGCTGTCTATGCTCTTCAACCCTTCCACTGCTTGTTGTCTAACTTCTCCCACACGAACTGTGTCCTTTAGATCCCCGTCGTACCATCTCCCAAGACTCTTCACTGGCTTCTCAGACACTGTTGGTATTGCCTCACCATTAATGAAGAATGTTTTATCTACTACTTTGCCTTTAATTATAGAGATGCTCCTTGATTTAGTGGGCTTGAATTGCATTCGTGCCCATTCAATGTTATTGGTTAATTTGCCCAATAATCGATTAGTGCAGGCTACTGTTGTAGTCATGGTTGTCATGTCATCCATGTATGCTCGAATTGGTGGTAGTCGCATTCCAGAAGCCAAGCGCTCTCCTCCTACTACCCATTTTGATGCCCTAATGATTACTTCCATTGCCATGGTAAAAGCCAGTGGAGAAATGGTGCATCCTGCCATTATTCCAACCTCTAGGCATTGCCATGTAGTGCTGAATTCTGAAGTTCAAAAACTGAATTGCAAATCTCCAAAATAGGCTTTCACTAAATTTGTTATTGTCATCGGTACACTGAAAAAATCAAATGCTGCCCAAAGTAGTTCATGTGGCACTGAACCATATGCATTAGCCAAATCCAGGAATGTCACATGGAGCTCCTTCCTCTCCTTTTTAGCTGATTGAATTTGTTGCCAGATCACATTGATGTGTTCTAAGCAACCTGGGAAACCTGGAATGCCCGCTTTTTGTATTGAAGTGTCAATGAAGCAGTTCTTTAATAGGTAAGCTGACAATCTCTGAGCAATAATGCTGAAGAAAATCTTGCCTTCTACGTTTAACAGGGAAATGGGACGAAACTGACTGATGCTTGTAGAATCTTTTTCTTTAGGTATAAAGACTCCACCTGCTCGGCGCCATGCTCTTGGTACAACCTGTTTTTCCCATGCCACTTTCATCAATTTCCACAGAATTCGTAGAACTCCTGAAGCACTCTTGTACACTCTGTACGGAACTCCATTAGGCCCTGGAGATGATGAAGCCCTTGCTTTTTTCACAGCTTGCTCTATTTCTTTCCACTTAGGTGCACAGTCCTCCATTTGGTATTTTGGTGGATTGATAGGTGGGATGTCTGACGGAATTGACATAGGCTCCTGCCTTTTTGAATCTGTATGTGTTTCCTCCAAATATCTCTCCAGCTCAACCTTAGATGCTTTTAGTGTGCCATTCTTCTCACTGGTGAATAACTTCTTTACAAATTTGAATGGGTCTTTATAAAAGTTAGCTCTCGCACGCTCCTTCTTTTTGTAGCGTTTCCGTAGGCGCTCAGCTCTGCGCAATGTTGCAAGCTTATCTTTTATGACCCTTTGTAAGAGATTGAGTCCCTCCTTCTGACTTTGTTCTGCTCTTCTCCATTGGTTCCTCAGCTGTCTCCTTTCTCTAACTAAGCGTTCAATCTCCTGCTGCCGTCTAGACTTTCCAGGAATAGTTTGTACTTATATATATATATATATATATATAATTGTTTTTTTACAAATACAAGTTATACCCTGTTTCTGTATTTAAATCTGAGATTGTTTCTTGGGTTTTGAAATAAATAAGAGTAAGCATATTTGTGTGGTTATTTGTTACTTTTTTTTAGTATAACTAATTCTAATTGCAAATATTGATGCATAATCATAATTAATTGTAACTGAACAGAACACTTTAATTGTATTTTCAACAATGCTGCTGTAATTGTAATCGTACTGGTAATTGACCCCAGGTCTGTAATATAGGTACATATTATATAGCACACATCTTGGACTATCTAATGTTAATTTAGTGGCTGGTTTCACAGACCTAAATTAGCACTAATCTTGAACTACCTAATGTTATTTTAGGTAAGACAATTCAGTATTCGTATTAATCAGGGTCTATGAAACCAGTCGTATGTTTGGTAGTCCAAGACTAGTGCTACTATAGGGTATCTGAAATTAGACTTTTGTCATGATGAAGTAGCTTGATTACAGGAGTATTCAGTTAATTCTACAATTTAGATAATAAAAATGTATGGATAGTTCTAGAAGTAACCAGTGTTAGTATGGATTACAGTTATTAGACATAGATGCTTGAAGTTTGTGTGCCCAGTATTTATCAGTTATCAAGTAACATTGGATAGTCCAAGACCACTGCTAATCCGAGCGCATGAAACAATCTGATAAACTCAATCAGCCACAAATTAGCCTTCAAAGCCAGATTTTTCTTCAACAGTATGCTTGGGAGATATGTGTTTAATTGTTTGTTTTTTTAAAAGATAGAATGCTGAAAACGGGTAAAACAAAAACTTGAATTATAAGAAAGTTTTTGCTAAACAAAATTGTAAGAAATAGTTTGTGCAGTAAAATCATTGGTACTTTTGTGCCTTATTTTTGTCTGTGCTCTTTTTTCATCAGCACATCTGATGTACTGCAGCAATGTACAGTGCACTGCATTTTATCAAGTATTTTCAGCTCTAAACAGCTAGAAGATGATAAGAACAAATGACTGTAACATGCTACAATTTTAATTATTTTATTGATTGCAGTGTTTCCATTCTTAATTATTCCACAATGATAATGCCTTTATAAAATGATTAATCTTCAATGTGATTAATGGATTCCAGTATGTGTCTTGCAGACAGTTGCAGTGCTTACCTCTAGTGATGTGATGCAGTACTGGCATAAAGTCAATCAAAGTCCATTGCTTCATAAGCAGTAATAATAGTTCCCTTTCAAGTCGAAAATAACCATCAAGGTATGGGATATTGCCGTCAGGCAGTAGCGATTGGCTGAGCTTTTATAGCAAAGCTGCCGATAGGCCTCTGCGCGAGCTGCCACGTAAGCCCGCCCCCTTGGGAGCTTACTATACGCAGCGCGCAGAGACTCACTTCCTCTTTTGTCTTCAGCATTGGTAGCGGTAGGTATTAGAGCCTGTAGCTGACTGTACTCAAAAAGCTTAAAGCTTGAGAAGCTGGTTTTTGCCCCTTCTCCGAGTTTATTTCAGTTACACTCTTCGGAGTCGTTATTATTATTATTTAAGGATTTTATATATTGTGTATATTTTTATATATTTTATATATTTCCTTCACGCTTTGCTTGCATCGCGTTTCTCGTGGTCTCCCGTCTTTCCTTTATTAATTAATTTTGATTATTGTGTTGTGTTTTGGGTTGTATTAAAATATATATTTTTCTGTGTGTATTGTATATATTTGTGACGCACGTTGCGTTGGCCTTGGCCGCGCGCGTGTCTGCAGCCCCGGTCTTCCCTTGGCTAGACCGTGTGTGTGTGGAGCCTGCTCTGCTGTCTCCCACGTACTGCCTGCGGTAAAAAAAAACAAAAAAAAACCGCGTGGTAGTTGTACTGTGCCCACATATACTGTGTCCCAGTCACATAATCACCACCAGCAGTACTGCTGCAGCGAAAAAAAAAAAAAAAATCCCATTCACTACACAGAGGAAGACGACCACTAAGCCTCTATCCCCAGCACCAGCAGGTAAGTAGTGCACAGCATAAGACACTGTACCAGCACATAGCGTCTCCGCTCTGCGGGTCAGCTGACGCTTAGGCGTCTGTGCTAGCGTTCTACGCTCGGTACTCACGCTCCGGCGTGCTGCGCTTAGGCGCTTGGTGTCGGCACTTTGCCACTTGGTGCAGCGCTTCGGCGCTTTGTGCAGCGCATCAGCGCTTGGTGCTAGCGCGTCTGCTCTTGGGGACTTCGGCGCATCGACGCTCGGTGCACGCACCTCGACGCTCGACGCTTCGGCGCTCGACGCTCGGTGCACGCACCTCGACGCTCGACGCTCGGCGCGTCGGCGCCTCGACGCTCGGTGCACGCACCTCGACGCTCGGTGCACGCACCTCGACGCTCGACGCTCGGTGCACGCACCTCGACGCTCGACGCTCGGTGCACGCACCTCGACGCTCGACGCTTCGGCGCATCGACGCCTTGACGCTCGGTGCACGCACCTCGACGCTCGACGCTCGACGCACGCACCTCGACGCTCGACGCTCGGTGCACGCACCTCGACGCTCGGCGCTTCGACGCCTTGACGCTCGGTGCACGCACCTCGACGCTCGGTGCACGCACTTCGGCGCTCGCTCGGTGCACGCACCTCGACGCTCGGCGCTTCGACGCCTTGACGCTCGGTGCACGCACCTCAACGCTCGACGCTTCGGCGCTCGACGCTTGGCGCATCGACGCCTTTACGACCAGGGCACGTCCACGCTTCGGCAACCATGTCCGGGTTCCACCGTTGCGTCACCTGCCAGGCAAAATTGCCAGCGAGCGATCCCCATGAGGACTGTGTGGCGTGTCTGGGGCCAGAGCACGCCGCATCCGCGTTGGCGGATAGGGCTTTTTGCCATCTTTGTGCTGGTTTCCAGACACGCACCCTCCGCCAAAGGGCGAAGAAAGCAGTGGGTGGGCGCTCTCCTTCCACTGGATCGTCCCACACCATTTCTGCCCCGCCGTCATCTACGGCGACGCCGCCAGGGCGGCTGCAGCTCTCCAGGAGCCCGTCCTCCCAGCTAACGGCTGGTCAGAGGTCCCCCACCAGACGCGCTCGGGAGCGCAGCCCCTCCCCTCGTAGGGTACGCCCCCGTCGGGAGTCTAGGTCGCACTCCAGATCGCCTCGACGGAGAGCACGCTCTCGTTCCCCTCGTCGGGACAGGCGATACAGAGACAGGTCGGGGGTGGCAGAGCTAACCTCCAAAATGTCCCAATTCATGGAGGTTATGATGGGGCAGCAGTCCATCCTCATGTCCTTAGCAAATGTGGTGCCTCCAGTCCCAGGACAACCGACTGGGCCCATTGCTAGTCAGCCAGTGGCCCCTCCACAACCTGCACCGGTCGTCGCTCCTCCAGTGCAGTCTCAAGGGGAGTGGGATATCGATGCGCTGTCTAGAGACGCATCTGACATCCTAGAGGGGGACAGTACAGAGGCTGAGGTAGCCTCCCAGCACTCTGAGGACGAGCTCCACGTGCTGGACACCAATGACCCTACGTGGTCTGTGGTGGACAGAGCAACCCGCCACTTGGGCGTCGAGTGGCCGATGGCGGAGCCGCCTCGGCGCTCCTTGTTTGAGTCGCCTTCAGCCCAGTCCAGTCAGTCCAGGATGCTTCCGGCATTCCCGGACTTTATTAAGGAGGTACAGTCCACCTGGGGGGCTCCGGCCTCTGCCCCGGCGACTTCTCGCAAGGCCTCGGCCTTTAACATGCAAGGGGCAAGTGAGGCTGGGTTGGCGTCCTTCCCACCTGTGGACGCTGCGTTCGCCGCGTTGGTGAAGACGCCAACACTATCGGGGCTGACGAAAGATCCTGCATGCCCCAATAAGCAGTGCAGGACCACTGAGGTACACCTCAAGAAGGGGTACGCTGCGGCCACAGAGGCGGTCAAGCTCTCTAATGTGGCCAGCTTGCTGACGGTCTACCAAGCGGCATTAATTAAAGACCTGCCTGAGTGCCCTTCGGCGGCCCTCAGAAGCGAGTTGGGGACCGTCAGTCAACTGCTGGTGAAGCTGGCCCAGCTCAACGCGCGGGCTCAGGGCAGGAGCATCGCGTCTCTGGTGGTGGCCAGAAGGCAGCTCTGGCTCTCGCAGGCGAGAGTGCAGGAACCTGATAAGGCCCCGTTGCTGGATGCCCCAATTACACCGGGACACACATTTGGTCCAGCGGTGGAGGAGATGCTGCAACGCTCCGCCAAGGCGCGGGAGGCGTCACAGCAGATGGCGAAAATGTGGCCAAAACCGTCGTTCCAGCCGAAGCGGCCTCAGGAACATCAGTGGCGCAGGGCACCACCACAGCACCAGCCACGGCCAGGGGGGACTAAGACCTCTCCCTCAAGCACAGCAGCGCGCGGTCAACCTCCTTTTTCAAGACCGCAGCGCGGAGGGTGGCGCCCTAGAGGTGGTGCCAAGCCACGCCCTCGGGGCTCTGGCCAGGCCCCTCGCGAACGAGCCCAGCCCAAACAGCCCTGAGAACACCAGGCAGCTGTTAACCCTCCCCTACACTGTCTCCCAGCTCCAGTTCTGGCAACAATGCACCAACGACATCTGGGTGCACAAAACTATATCCACCGGGTACACCCTTCAGTTCCAGTTAAAACCTCCCCCCTTTCGGGGGGTGGTCGTAACTGCAGTGAAGGACTCGGTTCAGTCCTCAGCTCTGAATGTGGAAATACAAGCATTGCTCAGCAAGCGTGCCATTCAACAAGTAGACCCTGCTCTGATCGACCAGGGGTTCTATTCCAAATACTTCCTGGTGCCCAAGAAGGACGGCGGGCTCCGTCCTATTTTAGATCTGCGAGTACTGAACAAATACCTGCGGGTGTTATCGTTCAGGATGCTTACGCACAGGCACATCATCCAGTCAGTCCGACACGGCGACTGGTTCACCACCGTGGACCTGACAGATGCGTACTTTCACGTTCCCATCTGCCCGGGTCACAGGAAGTATCTGCGTTTCGCATTCCAGAGCAGGGTATACGAGTTTTGTGTCCTTCCGTTCGGCCTGTCACTAGCTCCTCGAACCTTTTCGAAATGTATGGATGCCATTCTAGCTCCCTTGCGGGCTCAAGGTGTCCGACTGCTGAATTATCTGGATGACTGGCTCGTCTGCGCGCAGTCAAAGGAGCAGGTGGCACAGCACACAGTGATGGTTACAGACCATCTTCGGCGGCTAGGTCTGAAGATCAATTCAGAAAAGAGCCGCCTAGTGCCGAGCCAACAGACCGAGTTCTTGGGTCTGCATCTGGACTCAGTGTCCATGGAAGCGACCCTGTCGACACAAAGAGTTGCCTCAATAGAGCGGTGTCTTTCCCTATTCAGGTTGAGACAAACAGTCAGCATGGAGCTGTGTCAGCGCATGCTGGGGTTGATGGCTGCCGCCTCACAAGCCCTTCCTTTGGGCTTACTACACCAGAGACCTCTGCAGGCCTGGTTCAATGCCTTCGCGTTGCATCCGCGGAGAGACAAACACCGCAGGCTAAGGGTATCCCGAGCCTGCTGGGAAGCGCTACGCTGGTGGAGAGTTCCGTCAAACCTCCGCCAAGGCGTACGCTTGGGTCCCATTTTCAGAAGGCAGGTCATCACGACCGACGCTTCCAACCACGGTTGGGGAGCAGTCTGGAACGGGACAGGGACCCGTGGAGTGTGGTCAGGACCCTGGAGGTCAGCCCACATCAACGCTCTGGAGCTCAGAGCGGTGGACCTCGCCCTCCGGCACTTCTTGCCAGTGCTTCTAGACAAGCACGTGTTAGTGCGGTCAGACAACACCACAGTAGTGGCGTATATCAATCGCCAGGGCGGATTGCGGTCCCCCAGTCTTCACCAGATGGTAACGCGGCTGTTGCTCTGGGCTCAACCGCGTTTAGCCTCTCTGCGTGCAGTTCATCTGCCGGGCAGAGTCAATTACGCAGCGGATCTCCTGTCCAGAGGAGGTCCTCTTGCGGGCGAATGGCGTCTCCACCCTCAAGTGGTGGAGCGCATCTGGGAATGGTTCGGCACAGCGCAGGTCGATCTCTTCGCTTCGCGAGAGACCACGCACTGTCCTCTATGGTTCTCGGTGAAGGACCTCGACAGCCCCCTGGGGGTGGATGCACTGGCTCACGAATGGCCGCCAGGGCTCCTGTATGCCTTTCCACCGATTCCGATGCTCCCCGCCTTCTTGGAGAAGGTCAGGGTAGAGCGAGCGACAGTGATTCTGATCGCTCCTCGGTGGCCTCGGAGAATATGGTTCCCAAGTCTAGTGCAGTTACTGCACGGTCGCCCGAGGGAACTCCCTTTGCGAGCGGACTTGTTGTCCCAAGCTCAAGGACAGCTTTGGCATCCGAACCCCAAACTCATGCAGTTGTGGGCTTGGCCCCTGAGCGGGAGCGCCTGTCAGCCTTAGGGCTTTCGACTGCAGTTATATCGACCATCCAGAGTGCGAGAGCGCCTTCTACTAGGTCGCAGTATGCGTATAAGTGGCAGCTGTTTCAGAGTTGGTGTCTGGCTGAGAGCCACGACCCAGTCTCCTGTCCTATGGCAGTAATATTGCAGTTTCTACAGAAACTGCTGGATGAAGGGAAATCTCCTTCTACACTTAAAGTGTATTTAGCCGCCATTTCGGTTTGTCATGTACGCATTGACGGGTTATCACCTGGTTGCCATTTTTTGGCATCTCAGTTTCTGAAAGGTGCAAGACGCTTGCGGCCTCCAAGAACGACCAGTTTACCGTCGTGGAGCCTTGATGTGGTGCTAGAAGCCCTTACCAAGGCACCGTTTGAGCCTCTCCACAGCGTGGATATGAAGCTCATATCTATTAAGACAGCTTTTTTGCTGGCTGTGGTATCAGCAAAACGCGTGAGCGAGTTACATGCACTTTCAGTGCATCCTTCTTGTACTCGTTTTGCAGGAGACGGTTCTAAGGTCTCCATGCGCCCTAATCCGGCCTTTTTACCAAAGGTTATATCCCCGTTCCACATGAACCAGTCAGTCGAGTTGATGGCGTTCCATCCTCCTCCTTTTTCTTCCCCAGAGGAAGAGCGGTTACACATGCTCTGCCCCGTGAGGGCATTGAGGTGTTATATGGACCGTACAAAGACTGTGAGGCAGACAGAACAGTTGTTCATATGCCATGGTTCTAGATCTTTGGGTCAGCCGCTGTCTAAACAGCGCCTTTCCCACTGGATAGTGGATGCTATTAAATTAGCGTATGAATCTGCAGGCCTTCCACCACCAGGGCAGTTGAAGGCGCATTCTACCAGGGGTATGGCGACATCCTGGGCCCTCTTTCGAGGGGTGCCGGTGTCTGATATTTGCGCGGCAGCCAGTTGGGCTACGCCGCATACTTTCATGAGGTTTTACAGGTTAAATGTACTGGATTCCTCTGCTCCACTGTTTGGAGCATCTGTTTTACACTCTACGACGCCTCAGGATGCGGACGTATAGAGTGGTTGATAGCATGGTGTTGACTGTTCCACCTTTAAGACAGGTGTCATTACGAGCATAGACGCTGAGGCGCAGCTCCGCATAGGCCTAGATGTTCTGCCTACGCAGTTGCGTTATGACGTAAGTCTGTCCTACTGCCGAGAATCCTCCCTCGCGACGGCTTGGGTACACTGTTCCCATACCTTGATGGTTATTTTCGACTTGAAAGGGAACGATAGGTTGCGGATGCAACCCCGGTTCCCTGAAAGAGAAAATAACCATCAAGCCGCGTGGTCGCTTCAGAAGCCTTCACGGCCTGAAGAGCAAAAGAGGAAGTGAGTCTCTGCGCGCTGCGTATAGTAAGCTCCCAAGGGGGCGGGCTTACGTGGCAGCTCGCGCAGAGGCCTATCGGCAGCTTTGCTATAAAAGCTCAGCCAATCGCTACTGCCTGACGGCAATATCCCATACCTTGATGGTTATTTTCTCTTTCAGGGAACCGGGGTTGCATCCGCAACCTATCGTTCTTGCACCAAGAATTTTACCAAACTTTTAAACAATTGTAAGTTGCCCTGGATAAGGGTGTCTGCTAATAAATAAATAAACAATAATGGGAATGAGAATGACATTCCTATGGTAAAATTAATCCTTACCTGCTCCAAGTACCCAGGAGAAGGATTATCTGTTGCAGCAGATAATAGACTTCAGAAGCTTGGATAAAGCTATTCTTTCTGCTACCGGTATTTGCTATTCTCCAATGTTTTTAAACACATGATTGAAAGGAGAGCTGTAATTACTGCAGAATAGACTTCAATCCTATTTATTTCACAGTATTGCCCCAGCGGCACGTCTGTCGTGCCGTCTGTGAATGACCTGTTATTTTTATGATACAACACAATACGATTTACTTACATAGCACCTTCCATGTAATGAAATGTCTCAAGGCCTTATACAAAGCCAAAATATTAAAACAATAAAATTTTAATGAAATGAATTAATACAAATAAAATAAAGGCAAAAACAGGAAAAAAGAACAAATCTGCTCCAACATTCAAATAAACAGTGTTCCATTTGTGTATGTCCAGAAAATTATTAGTACAGAATGAAAATGTTAAATATATATTTTTTGTAAATAACCCAAGTGAGAGGTCCATAAAGGCAACCTGGAAGAGGGGAGGGGAGTTTCTGCTTCTGCTGAGGTTAGCTGGAGGAGAGAGTGCCACATATCACACACATACCCTGTGGCATTGCGTAATAGCCTTAAGGAGAATGTAAGTTTTGAGGTTTATAAATGTAACGAAGAATAAATACTTTTGGTTATAGTTTCACTTCATACAAAATGAAAAGCTTTTCATCCAGAATGACCCATAAGGACATGCTTTACACAGGGATCAAGTAAAGACTGATCTAGATTGTGGCCTACAGCAGATTTGACTGCAGGTCTACAGTGTTCAGCAGCAGCTAGTACAATTGTGACACCTGGTCTTCTCAACATCTATGCATAGCCTTCATCTGAAAAAATGTGATCATTAAGACAATTTTTTTTTTTTAATATACTTGAAGTGGAGAAAAAAAAAAGATGGGATGTCCTCAGGACATCAATTTTTTTGGTAACACTGAATGTATGTCCTGGGGTTGTGCAATCTGTTTGTTTGTTAAATATTTCAATTAAAACTCACTGCTTTAAACCTGAAGCAGTAAAATCAAAAATGCTAATTTGATGGTTGCCTGAGGGTGGTAACAGAAGCACAACAGGTGTGTACAGATTTAGTTTCACTCTTGGCTATTTCAATCAGCACCTCAATTAAAAATGAACACAAAAAAGTTTTGTCATAATAAAATATTAACAACTATCAAGATTACAGTGTTAACAGAATATTGTTATCTTTATTTAAGAAAACTATTTATCTAGGCTCTTTGCTTTGTTTTTATACATATATTAAATAAAAAACCTGTAATCCTATGTGTGTTCATTGATTCTTTCTTACTCTTGCTGTTTGTCTAAATACCATGCTTACTAACTATTCCTGCCAAAATTGGTTCTGAAAACATTTCTGCAATGTTTATTATAAAGTAGTAAGGCTGCTTCAGTTCACAACGTTAATATGTTTCCCAACCTCGCTTCCCCACAAACAACCTTTTGAGAAGCAGTTTTTTGTTAGAATGGTAACTAATGATCCGAGCTGAAACAGAGGATCACATAACAGGAAAGGAGAAATTGTTAAGTGATTGCCCAGGCAAACCAGAGTGAAGGCTCTCTTATTTTGTAGCAGATAAAGAGTCTGAAGCCAAATGGAAAATTCAGAAAGGGCACAGGAGGATACAAAAAGAGTGCCAAGTCAGAGTTTTTTTTATTGGTCCAGAGTTTTCAATCATTTTTAATAACAAGTGATCAGGAGATGATTTATTGGTATGCACGACTATGAAGAGGTATGTGAAAAATACAGTGAACAAGGGGTGGGGCGGGGCTGGAGATGCAGTACTGAGTGTCCTGTTGATATGCAGTGCCTTTTAAACCTGTTTTACTGTGAAAATACTTTTAAACAGCGCGTCTAAAATAAACTGCATGTGTGAAAATAAATTTGACCAGACACACTGATATTTATATATTTTTTACATGATGTAATGTGTACAGAGAACACATTAACAACTGATGAACTAATAAACAAACACAATTAAACTTAGTCTAGATTTAAACATTTCCACTGAACCAGAGTCTCTGTTAAGCGAGGGAAAGGGAATTCCAGTCTGGGAGCATTAAGCTGAAAGCTCTGACACCTTGAGTGTGACGTTTAATCCTGGGGATTGAGAGTGAGCTGGTGTCAAAGGTGAAGTGAGCAACAGTGTGTGTAAAGGTTGATCACATCATATAGATATGCAGGGGCCAGGACATGTACAGCTTTATAGAATAGATTGATTTACATTCATAAATAATTTAATATCTGGAATTTGAAGATAGTACACCTAGTTAAAATGCTTGATTTTCTAGTTTACTTCAAAGCTCCCAGAGTGAGTTTTATCTACTACACAATTATATTTTCTTAAATTAAAAAATGACACAATGGCGTAAGCAGCTGGTAAAACCTGACAGGTGTGGTTAACAATGAACCACAGTATTTATAACTTGTCTTACACGTCCACATCAGTCACAACTGTTAATGTAACTCAATCTACTCTGTCTAAACACATTTCAACAAACAAGATACTTAGTATATCCTAAGACAGTTCTGTAAACACATTGTTTGAAAAATGAACTGCAAGTAGCTACTGTTAGCTGACTGAGGAGCCTAAGGACACTGGCTGGGAGCGTGCACTGGAGTCTTTTGGATCTGGGCTATGGTTTTGGCACCACTCTAGAATCAAGAAAAGCCACGTTTGATACCCCTGGCTGTCTCCCACTGGTAAACACAGGTATTCTCCTTGCTGTAACTCTCTTTCAATACCAATAAATAGGAATTGGCAACTAGCTACAGCCAAACTCTTCCTTACACATAAGATACTTTTATAATCAAAATTGAATTTCAGCAGTTTCATGTGTCTGTTTTCTGTTAAGTTTCTTCCTCCACTGTTGGATATTATTAGGAGGTGGCTTTATTTATTATAGGTAGGTTATTTGGACCAGATTTCTCAAGGTCTACATCAAAAGACAAATTGCACCAAAATAAAACTGTTAATGTTACCTAGTTACAAACAAAATAGGCACAATGTTGAGTAGACTTCAAAAAATGCAAACTTTAACACAGACACTGTTTATATTTTGGTTTTGTTTTTTGGTACGTGTATACAGGTTTTCGGACCACAATGTAATGTTTGACTGAGTATTCATGCTTTCTGATAATTAATTATAATTTACAAATGCAAATGGGAGAGTATAAAAGAGCAGTAGTAAACATGCCATCTACAAAACACAGGGCAGCCTGGAGAGCTACAGAGAACAGTGAGCTGATAAATTTCATTGTACCAGCTATGAGGGCCAATGAGACAGAAAGGGATTTTTCTACATTCAATAAAAATAATACAGTACATAGCTATGGCCAAAAGTTTTGCGTCACAGGGGTTCCCAAGTGGCACATCCGGTAATGGCGCTTCATGTGGAGTGCAGGATGAGCCCTATAGCCTGGAGGTCACCAGTTCGAGTCCAGGCTATTCCACAGCGGACTATGGACGAGAGCTCCTAAGAGGTGTCGCCCAATTGTGGCGGAGGGCTTAGGTCGGCCAGGGTGTACTCGGCTCACCGTGTATCAGCGACCCCTGTAGACTGGCCAGGCGCCTGTGGGCTTGCCTGTAAGCTGCCCAGAGCTGTGTTGTCCTCTGACGCTGTAGCTCTGAGGTATCTGCATAGCGGGTCTGCAGTGAAAAAAATGGTTGGCTGACGGCACACGTTTCAGAGGACAGCATGTGTTCATCTTCGCCGCTCCCAAGTCAACGCGGGGGTGGTAGCGGTGAGCTGAGCCTAAAATAAATGCAATTGGCTATTTCAAATTGGGAGAAAAATTGGGTAAATTGGCGACTACTAAATGTATAAAAAGAAAAAAAGTTTTGCATCATCTAGAATTTTAGGTTTTGAGACATAATAATAAAAAACTATATGAACATAATTTAGATATTTTATTTAACATCATGTAATCAAAGAAACTACAAAATGATATCTCTAAAATAGTACAATATTTCATGTTAGATTTCAAAATGTCACATTTTAAAATTTGTCAGTTTTTCGTTAAGTAAATGGAAAACTACAAAGTGGTATGTAATTCAATATGTTAACGTAGCATTATTCAGCAGGTTTCATTTGACTTTATGAAACAGAATTAGTTAATCCGATAGGGAGATACAAAACTTTTGACAATAGCTATATACAGGGCTCACCCTTTATAACGCTATAGTGGGGAGCCATAGTTACAAGACCGTGCTAGTTGTTTTCTGCCTTATAATGAGTATAAAAGGGCTACTGTAATGGCATTATGGAGCAAATGTGAGCCACGACCCTGCCGTGTTATAACCAATTCTGCACTATAACAGGGTGTATTATAACGGGTGAGCACTGTATGTATATTTATAATCCAGGGCTGGCAATGGAACGTGAAATAAGCAATGTGATTGGTTGAGCAAGGTTCCAGCTGTCCGTATATTGGTTGGATATGGACAGTTAGAGCTTTGTCACATACCGTATTCAAAATGACTGCGCTGTCTCATAGAATTTAAAGTAACGGTAACCATCTTGTTTACAGTTAGATATACAGCTGTAACTAAACTGAGTGACCAATTACCACTCTTCAACACAGACCTTGAAAACCTTACTGAAATCCGAGATGCCGTTGAATTTATTTTTATTCCTCCTGTCTGTTCTGCTCAGTGTGTCTGCAGGAAAACTGTCCCATGATGTATCTTTTCAATATCAATGTACCCAATATCAAAAATAAAGATGTACTGTCTTTTGCATGTTTCAATTAAATTAATTTATCAGCTTAACTTAGTGTGTAGTTCAAAGTTACAAATGGGACTACTTTATTGACGTAAGGATATTTAATAAAAATAAAAAATAAAAACTTTTGCCTTAAACATGATTTATGCTTTTTTCCTCTTCAAATCCACTGTTTTACCTGGATTATAAATGCAATAAGGTCCTTCAGAGTGTCCGTATACGTCGAATATACAGACTTCTCAGGGGTTGGAGGCACTCGACTTCATCTTGTGCCGCACAACACCCAAGGCGTCCGTATATTCGATGTATACGGCCACCCTGCCGGGCCTTATTGCACACACACACACACACACACACATTCACACACACACACATATATACAGTACTGTGCAAAAGTTTCAGGCAGGTGTGAAAAAATGCTGTAAAGTAAGAATGCTTTCAAAAATAGACATGTTAATAGATTATATTTATCAATTAACTAAATGCAAAGTGAGTGAACAGAAGAAAAATCTAAATCAAATCCATATTTAGTGTGACCACCCTTTGCCTTCAAAACAGCATCAATTCTTCTAGGTACACTTGCACAAAGTCAGGCATATAGTCAGGTGTATGATTAAACAATTATACCAAACAGGTGCTAATGATCATCAATTCAATATGTAGGTTGAAACACAATCATTAACTGAAACAGTAACAGCTGTGTAGGAGGAATAAAACTGGGTGAGGAACAGCCAAACTCAGCTAACAAGGTGAGGTTGCTGCAGACAGTTTACTGTCAAAAGTCATACACCATGGCAAGACTAAGCACAGCAACAAGACACAAGGTAGTTATACTGCATCAGCAAGGTCTCTCCCAGGCAGAAATTTCAAGGCAGACAGTGGTTTACAGATGTGCTGTCCAAGCTCTTTTGAAGAAGCACAAAGAAACGGGCAACGTTGAGGACCGTAGACGCAGTGTAGATTTTTCTTCTGTTCACTCACTTTGCATTTTGTTAATTGATAAATATAAACTATTAACATGTCTATTTTTGAAAGCATTCTTACTTTACAGCATTTTTTCACACCTGCCTAAAACTTTTGCACAGTACTGTATATATATATATATATATATATATATATATATATATATATATATGACAAAGTGATCATTTGTTACCTGTAATAAACCAGACTGTATGCATTTTCACTCTTAGCCACCAGGTGTGCTTAATATTTACAGGTCAATAGTGTTGTTCAAAGTTTTGCCACACGATATCCCTCCACCAGGTGTTTTTCCTGTTTCAATCTCACTGGTTGTCAATGTCCTGACCGCTAGTGGTGGAACAGTGGGGTCCTCCTGAAGGTCCAGGCTTTTCTAGAGACCCACAAGGTGGCAGTGAAGGCTCCCAGTAACAACCAAAGGTAAGTATTTTGATTGCATTTGTTGTCCATTTGCCCCTTGTGGTTTCCCTGGTAATTGTTTCTTGTTTCGTTCCACAGATACCACCTTTTGCTTCCAGTGATTTGTCTCTCTTTACCTAACTCCTCAATACAGTCACTATTTTCCTAATTTTACGCTCTGCTCTTAAAACACTTTAAAATACGGCCAGGTTACCAACAACAACGATAATCTTAACAGTGAGGTTCAGAGTGGTACTCACATTGTTGTTCCTGGTATTGAGCCAGGCTAGTGCTTCCTCTTCTAGACACCAGTGTAGTGCAGTTCCTCCGAGTGGCTCCTTGGTTCCAGTACAGTCCAGCTTGACACACTCGCTGGAGTCCATCTTCGGTTCCTTGTAGTCCACCACTTTGGTTCTCTTCTTTTAGTTACTTTTAGTTATTTTTAGTTAGCTCGATGGACACACTAAATGCAAACACAAAATATACACAACTCTTTTGTGGAAGAATCTTGGGGAGGCCTTCATCCAGCAGTGGATTGCAAAAGGCTGAAGATGACGATACAGTCATTTAGTGTTGACTTATTCAAGGTGTCGATTTAACCACGGGGTGCACATGAGTCATGGCATTAACATGCATATAAGCAACATAACTCACATGTTTACAGTATTACAGTTTATTTTTTATAACACACACATTCCCTCACTCGTCATTGATTGCACTCTAATAATCAATTATCAAATTAGCTATACAATCATACAATTGTATCGATCTGTAAAGAACAGACTTAGTAGATTCTAGATAGTACATGATTTTTTTAAAACAGAACATCCAATGCGACCTGCTTTTTACTGTTTGCCAAAAATACATAAAGACACCATTAATCCTACAGGAAGACCAATAGTTTCAGCGATCAGCTCGATAACTGAACCCTTGGGTCAATACATAGAATACAATCTACAACCTTTTGTCCACGAACTTAAATCATACCTTTCTGATACACGAGATGTATTGAATCAGATAAAGGAATTAAAAATTGAAATGGAGGACATCTTAATATCTTTGGACATAAAGGGGCAGCTGTGAGCAGGGCTCAGGACTCTTGACCAGAGGGTCGTGGATAAATGGGTAATTGTATGTAAAAATAATGTGTAAAAAATAATGTAATTGTATGTAAAAATAATGTGATATCTTGTAACAATTGTAAGTCGCCCTGGATAAGGGCGTCTGCTAAGAAATAAATAATAATAATAATAATAATAAACAGTCTATATACAAAACATTCCACATCATGGAGGAGCTGAAGCCGTTACATACTATCTAAATTCCAGATCTACACAAGTAATTACATCAACAGATCTAATTATAGAATTACTTGAGTTATGTTTGAAATCTAATTATTTTGCAATTGAAGGACAATATTATATTCAGACTAAGGGCACAGCGATGGGAGCAGCATTTGCCCCAAACTATGCAAATCTGTATATGGGACTGTGGGAAGAAAGGTGTATTTACATTGATAATAACATGTTCTCACCATTTATTAAAATATGGACAAGGTATATTGATGACATACTTCTAATTTGGTCTGGTTCGGAAATTCAATTGAATGCATTCATTCAGTATATCAATTCAACTGATATTAACATTTAAATGTGAGTATGACCAACAGGTAATACACTTTCTGGATTTAGAGATATATAAAGGAGAAGACAATAGTTTACAAACTACAATGTATAACAAACCAACAGATAGGAATTCACTCTTATTGGCAAACAGTCAACACCCATGGTCACTAATTAAAAATATACAGACAACTCCTGAGGGTGTTTAGCTAATGATGTGAAAAGAATAATCTTCAGACAGTGGGACATTTTGAAAAGTGGTAATTCATTAAAGGGAAGACAGAACAGGACAGAACTCCTAGGGTAACATTCAAACTGGAAAGAAATACTGAGTGATACACTCGTTTAGCCTCAGAATAGAAAATAGAACATGGTTATCAAGAGGGGGGGGGGGGGGTCAAGAATGTCATGAAGCATACCGTTAAAGTAAACGATATTTGGACATTTTTAACAAAGGGGGGGGACCCCCAGGAGCCCACCAAACCACCCCCCCGCCCCGGATCCGCCCATGGCTGCTGAGTAAGCTGTTCCAATACGACCAATACAACATTTTTACCACATCTGAGATCAGGCAGCAAGATTAAGATCAATGGCTTTATTAATTGTAACACCATTAGCGTTGTTTACATGCTAACCTGCCTTTGTGGTCTTGTATACATAGGACAAACGAAGAGACCTCTTAAGATACGCATAGCGGAACATAAAGCCGCAATAACAAATAGCAGCAAATAGTACTCGATCGCAAAACACTATATTAGTGCTGGGCACATCTCCGCACTCACTACGCTATGTGGGTATATAGTTAATCAACTACTACATAGAGAAGCATATTGGATCACAACATTACAACCACTGGAACCATATAGATTGAATGAGGAACTCTACCTTTGTCCTTTGATTTAATGTGATAAAGCTTGTGGGTGAAAAGACTGATATAGCATATATTAAATCACCAATTAATCCTAGTTCTGTTAACTATATGGCTCTGCTTTTAAACAATATGATTTAATTGTCGAGGGCCTCATTCGAGTGCTTAGGGCCTCATTCACTAAACAGCAGTAACATGTTTTGCACGCAGTAAGCCCCTTTACTGCATTCTTTGTACACCTGCTGTATTCACTAACCAGTGGCAGGCAACCTAGAGTGTGGGAAACTGTTTGCGGAAAATGTACTGCGTTAGAGTCATTTAAATATAATGAATAATGTTAAGAACATAAGAACATAAGAAAGTTTACCAACGAGAGGAGGCCATTCGGCCCATCTTGCTTGTTTGGTTGTTAGTAGCTTATTGATCCAAGAATCTCATCAAGCAGCTTCTTGAAGGATCCCAGGGTGTCAGTTTCAACAACATTACAGGGGAGTTGTTTCCAGACCCTCACAATTCTCTGTGTAAAAAAGTGCCTCCTGGGGGCTCCTGAGTGGCGCATCCAGTAAAGGCGCTCCACGTGGAGTGCAGGATGTGCTCTATAGTCTGGACGTCGCAAGAGTCCAGGCTATTCCTTTGCCGACTGAGGACGGGAGCTTCCAGGGGGCGGCGCTCAATTGGCAGAGCGCCGCCCGGGGGGAGGGAGGGTTAGGTCAGCCAGGGTGTCCTCGGCTCACCACGCACCAGCGACCCTTGTAGTCTGGCCGGGTGCCTGCGGGCTTGCCTGTAAGCTGCCCGAGAGCTGCGTTGTCCTCTGACGCTGTAGCTCTTGGGTGGCTGCATGGTGAGTCCGCAGTATGAAAAAAAGTGGTCGGCTGACGGCACACAGTTTGGAGGACAGCGTGTGTTCGTCTTCGCCCTCCCAAATCAGCGCAGGGGTGGTAGCGGTGAGATGAGCATAATAAAATAATTGGCGATTCCAAATTGGGAGAAAATAATAAAAAAATAATAGGCAACGACTAAATTAAAAAAAAAAAGTTAACAGGCTAAAATAGACAATACCATTTTACATGTAGGTTACAGACTACAAACAGTGACACCGGATACTATATACTGCTGGTATATTTTGAACATGTTAATACCTGAACCATTTTGTAGGGTGTATAATAACATTCATATTGACTGTCCAAGAGCATCCGAAAGTGGAGTGTTCTCCTCACACTGATGGCACGACATTGCAACAAAACCCACAAGAGCTGAACCCAGAAAATGACCCAACATCAACCTGCTCAGGTCGCACAACAGGACGAAGACGTCAGGTGTCCGAACAAACATTGCTTGATTTTTAGATCAAACAAAATGGCATAATTGGAAAAAAAAGCTTTGGCATGCGTGTAAGTGTATGGAGGAGAATGTGATATGGGTCAATGTGCAGGCTATATTATCAAATTAGCAATAGCCTGCTACTTAGATACCACAATATGTGGGGGCTGACATTAAATAATAAAGGAATTGTATATAATACTGCAAGGTTATTTTGTCTACATAGGCTAATGTTTAGGTTACAGTATTCCTCATACCGATTATTTTCCCACAGCGTTTTTGAGCGTGCAAATGCAGACGGTGGTGTTAAACTGTGAAAAAGCCTTTTTTTTTTTTATCTGTGTAGGATATTTAATTTATTATGAACATTATCGTACATGACTATACAAGCGAAAGTCACCATTTATGAATATAACATGCTGCATTTCACAACATGGATATAAACTGTTTTCAACAGTAAACCAGTTAACATTATTGTGTCTTTTTATATTACCTAATGTCCAAACACATTTCGTATTAGCTGGAGTCGAGCATCCCTGCCACTTGCAGTAGCTTCAATGTGATTGTCATTCTGCTCGTTAAGTTGTCCTTCAATTGCATGTGGCCCTATGACAAAGTCTGGCTGTATTCCACGTTTTACAGTGATGTTGTGTAAAACACAACACGCCAGGAATATGTCACATACTTTGACTGGGCTGTACAGCAACGTACCACCAGAAGTGTCCAGACATCTGAACCTTCCCTTCAGTATACCAATGGTTCTTTCGATCACATTTCAGGTGGTATGGTGCGCTGCATTGGACTGTTTTTTTTCAGGTGTCCGTGAAACTCAAACAGGTGTCACTAACCAGGGCCTCAGAGGATATCCATTGTCTCCAAATTGGAATATGAATTATTTCTTAGTGCTCAGGAATAACACACACAAGACAGTGAAAGTTTGATAAAACAGCTCCTTTACTTGGCTGGGTTGCATGTCAATAACACTTAAATGATAATCACAGGCTCTACACAGCAATGTGTATCACTCCGTGCAAAACAAGGGTTTCAGTCCCAAAATAATAAGACACTTTATAATTACACCCAACACAGATACTATCACTTCTTCCGACAGTGAGTGCTCTTTATGCAGGGGTAGTGCAAGACAACAGTTTGTGAGACAATGGTACAATCTGGGTTTGGTGCTGGCTTGTAGCAACAGCTCCCAGTTAATGTTTAGCCATCTGACAAAGACAAATGATAACAGTTAGAATGACAAATAAACAAAACACTTAACACTCACGATATGTTTAACACTCCATTTCCTTTACCGGTCTTTTTGATAACCACAACAAAGGAACAGATTACAGCTTCACATCCCCAATTAAAACTTCAGTCACGCCCCTTGTGATAGCTAGTTCAATCACGTCTCCTCCAATCCATGACTGACACTTCATGTACTGCATTAGGGCGATGACTTCAGGCATTGTGACTCTGCCCCCTTCCTGGATGGCTGGCTTCCGACTGACCCTGGAATGAACTGCCAGACCATCAAGTACGAGGCACAAGGTTTCTGTTATAGAGCGCCCTCACAGGTCGGGAGGGAGATTGTTGACTAGGATTCATTTGCTCCCTGTCAAATATCCCACCACTCAGAGTGGAACCGAAGGAACACTCGGCTGAATCTACATTCTCCATTACACCCCCCTCCCGGGAAAAGTAATCTGCATTTTGATGATCTTTTCCTGCACTGTGTGTCATAAAATATATGAAGGATGGCAGCGCCAGATACCACCAAGTTATCCGGGCATTGCTATCCTTCATCGTGCTTAACCACCTGAGTGGTGCTTGGTCAGTGACAAGGTTGAATGAATGTCCGAATAGGTAGCGTAGCGATTTTTTCTGGGTGTCACGTGGTACCGTTGGTGGATTAACCAATCACAGCCAAGTGCTGACAACATGTGTTTGCCAGGAAAAAACATGAATAAAATTTTTGTCTACGGAGGTGTCCAAGCACCCTGAAGTGTTTGATCCCTCCCATATTTCATAAAAAGACGGGCAAGTCAGTATTTTATACATCGCCCCTGATAAGCATCCTTCCTGCCTTTTTTATTATTTCTGTAGTTCACCACTATTTTTACTAAATAACTGGCTGTAAATGGATATATTTTCTAACACTTTAGTAGTAGGCCACTTGCTGTCAGCAATGTATTGTTTCTTTGCTAAGTTCAGATTGCTGAAGGTGGGTGACTAAGTATGTAAACTTGCCTCATGCACTGAATGCCTGCCTGCCACAGGGCTCCCCTTGGTCCTGAACCCTGGTAGATGGGGATCGCAGTAACCACACACTGGCCATGACTTTTGCAGACATTAAAGGTTTGCTGACATAAGGGGGTTTAACAGTAGAGTTTTGAGCAAAATACGGGAGAAAATTTGTCCTGGGAGATGTCCGGTAGAAGGGTCCAAAATACAGGAGAGTCCCGGTGAATAAGGGAGAGTTGACAGGTCTGATCCAATCCTGTTTTTTGATCCCATTAGTACAACCAGCCCCAGGTCACTGATGCCAAGTGCATTTACTTTACTACTAAGTACTATGGCCATTTGGAAACTGGACAACTCATGTAAAAGCTACATGTAAATCATATATAAATTACTTTGTTATAATGATACTGTACAAAATCATCATCAGTAAGTCACAATTACAAAGCTCTAAATCTCATGTTAAAATGTAATGTGCATCATGAGAGAAATCACTTACTTCACAAACATCATGTACTTCTCCCGCTGCCTTCTCCAACCAGTGACGTCACAGGAGTGAATTCCAGCAATGGCGGATTACATTTTGATAGACCGTGGAATTTAAACAGCTCGTTTGACATATACCGATCAAAAACAATCAAAACAAATCTGAGATTGATGTCATTCAAGGTTGTTTTTAAAAAACCTACTTTGTCTGCTTATTACTTTTTTCAGCCAACACAGACCATTTTAAGCAACTCGAGTGACTCGAGTTCCAATATTACAATGTACTCGTACATCCTCAGACAGTCCGGGATATATGAAGATTACGAGGCAGGTGGTATATGCAACACTTTTGGCTATAGTAATATAGGGCAGCAGTGTAGAGTAGTGGTTAGGGCTCTGGACTCTTGACCGGAGGGTCGTGTGTTCAATCCTAGGTGGGGGACACTGCTGCTGTACACTTGAGCAAGGTACTTCACCTAGATTGCTCCAGTAAAAACCCAACTGTATAAATGGGTAATTGTATGTAAAAAATAATGTGATATCTTGTAACAATTGTAAGTCACCCTAGATAAGGGTGTCTGCTAAGAAATAAATAATGATAATATTTATATAGTAGTTGTGATATTTAAGTAGGCTATGCTTAAAATATACAAACAAAACTGTAAATGTCCAATAAATGAATGTACACAGAGTGCGAGTTGAGGAGCAGTCGTAAATACAAGCAATCAAATGGCATCTAATGTTAAAGTGACGTTTCGCCAAACACCTTTTGAAATGTAAATAGTGAACTTTTAATTGACTGAGCGAGTGCTTTGCTGACTTTTGATTAATATTACAAAATAAATCAGAGGATCAAGTTGAACAAACAAATATTTATTTGATTTGCAGAGTTAAACATAAATGTTCCAGTTTGTATATACAACGTATACGGATGCCCTGAAGGGCATTATTGCATTTATAATCCAGGTCAAACAGTGGATTTGAAGAATAAAAAGCATAAATCATGTTTAGGGCAAAAAATGATTAGTTGTTTTTAATTAAATATCCTTACGCCAGTAAAGTAATCCCATTTGTAACTTTAAACTACATACTTAGTAAACGAGTAAATTAATTTTATTGGAACATGCAAAAAAAGGACTTCTGTATTTTTGAATAATTCAAACCATATCATTAGATTACAGGTCATCTTCGTCTGGCGGTGTTGAAAACTTGAATGGTTTTGAAAGAAAGCTGAAACACAATAAATGTATTCTGAAGTGTTTAACATGTATTCATGAAGAAAACATTATTCAGCAGGATTCATTCAACTTTATAAAGCTAAATCTGTTAATTCATTAGGTTGATGCAAAACTTTTGGCCATTGCTGTACACATTTTTCAGAAGCTCAAGTTCCTTACAAAATATATTTATTAAAAAATAAAATAATTCAATCAGGAAACGTAAATTCAAAAACACTCAGCATAGACTATGAGTTAAAACAATAAATTGACAAATGTTCCAACTAGTGTGTTCTCTGTGTTTTACCTCAAAGTGAAAATGTGCCTTGGGGAGTTCAAACCAGTGCTGGACGTGTGATGTCCTGTGGGTGGTGACATTATCATCCTGGGAGAAAATGTTTCATGATGCATATTGTTTGGTAAACTGATCCTTCCCATATTACTAGTGCTTAAATCCCTTAAATTGACCATAAACCCCACGATTAATATATGGGGAGTGGGGTAGCTGTTTTTGTCAGTCAAGTAGAGTATGTGAAGTGATGTCTGAACACAATGGGTCATGAAAAGATTTCAAGGGGGTTATGAAACAAGCAGACCCACTATACGCAGTGTCAGTGGGTCTTTTATAAAAAGCAGACATTACTATACATATTAGTACTGCAATATGCCTTTTGCTTCATTATTAAGATAATGTGTTTAAACCACACACACCTACATTTCGAGAGGGCTATAATTTAATAGTACAGTAATACTATAGTCGGATCACTCCAAACCAAATTCACCTCAAAGGGAGTACCAACTAGAAATATTTTGAGAATAATTGACTTAGTATCTTGTGCGGTATTATGTGTGGCAGTAGCTTAGTAGCTTAGTAAAATTTAAATATGTCTTTGAATTTAGTTTGACCTTCTTTGTTAGCAAATATATTGTGTTCATTATTATTATTATTATTATTATTATTATTATTATTATTATTATTATTATTATTATTATTATTATTATTTATTTCTTAGCAGATGCCCTTATCCAGGGCAACTTACAGTGGTAAACAAAAAATACATTTCAAGAATCAGTTCATTCCTACAATAAAAGCAATAAAAGATGACACTTTGTAAGACTTGAGAATTTTCCCAAATGAGCAATATATCAGGCCTAAAAGACTGCATGGAAGCACTAACACACTCAGCAGTGTATTTACTCAACTTTTATTTCAGTAAATTAATTTTGTTTAGGACCATTAACTTTCCATTTGTGTGCATATTTTTTTACTGGTTACTCATAAAAAAATCATATTCAACATAAGACGTGTGTAATAGTGGTCTGCAATTCATCACCCAAGCCTAATTTAGTCATCTGGCTTGATATCCTTTATACAGCAAATAGATCTGAAGGTTACCTGAGGGCTCCAAAAATTAACTAAAGTTTGCTGTTGCAGATCAACTGAAAGTGGAGAGTATATGTAGTTCTTAACACATTTTATAATGAAATGTTTGACACAGACAAATGACATATCCCTGCTAATTAAAAAAAAAAAAGGATGTTGGACATTTCCTGGACTATCAAAATCTTTAAGACTTGTCAATCTGTAACAAACTAAAACGAATTCTGTAAAACTAAAAACAAACATATTTTTTATAAATGTGTGTCCAATGTTTATTAACATTAGACACACATTAAGATGAGAAGCATCTTTGCCAATATGGTTTGTGTTTTAACATCACATGTTGAGACATCTTGGTCTAATTTTTACAACCAAGTACTTTTGTGTTACTGAATGTTTTATTATTTGGTGTTTAAGGTATGAATGAACAAATTCATTTCACAAAAAGGGTTCCCGTGTTCACCTCCTACATATCTGTTCCATAGAATATAATTACAGGTAATTAGCAATCTCCATTATGTAAAGTAGGAAAATTGCTGTCACTAATCAATTAGTAGAGCTATGCTTCGCTGTGTTTCTCATGACTAAGACTCCTTTAAATTAGCATGGTGTGTTAAATGCAAAAAATATGACTGTTGACTAGATTAGGTTGACAGCCAACTAGAAGAAAGGATGGAAAAACAAGAGGGCCAGCTCAGAATAGATATAAAGGAGGTTGAGTCAACAAAACCCCAATGAAATTGGACCGTGCACCAAGAGATACAGAGCAGCAGTACCAGTACCAGTCTTCATTCAACAAAAATAAACCCCACCCCTACCCCTAACCCAACTATACAATTAACTCTATATACACAAATGCAGTTTTCAAAATGATTACTTAATTATTACTGTAATATGCCCCAGCCAGACTTTAATTAAACAGAATAAAGCATGGGAGCACACAGAAGGCTCCAAGAGGTCACTTGTCCGGATCTTGCTTCAGCACCTTGGACAGCTCCATCGCTGTTTACATAGGCTTTCTTAAGTAAATTTTGTCACACTATTTTGGTAGTACTTTTCAGGGAGTTTGGGATTACATGTAGCTTTAGTTTAGGGAGAGAAAGTATTCTTTAAAATCTAAATGACCTAATTAATATATTATTATTTTTTATTATTTTATTTCTTAGCAGACCCTTTTATCCAGGGCAACTTACAATTGTTCTTTTACTTTGTTGTAGCTTCAGTATTTTATTTTTTAAGCCATACCATTTTATGTCTGATCACTTCCTATAGTGTGAGGAATATAACAAACTTGAACGCGCTGGGTCCTCACTCATGGGTGTCGCAGGATTGATTACTCTAAATCTCCCCATGCAGCAAACAAACAAACAAACCCCAGATTCAGGCTTGTCTTATCACAAGGATTACAACTACTCATCTTCAAAAATAAATCAATAACAATAATAATAATGAAAATGAAGATTCCTGTTTTTAAAGGAATAATTATTTTCTTCGTGTGATCTTGTTAAATGGATAAATGATGCCAGACTCACTAAGGTCAAACTGCAGTTCCGATTTTTCTACTCTCATTCACTTAACTTTTTAGCCCTTTTTACTTACAATATACTTAAGATGATTTGGAGCTCATGACACTAAAATAATTGTCACATCCTCAGACTTGACATAATTAAATTAACGTATTACTAAAACTTCCATCAAATTAGTTTAGATTGAACCTACTATTTAACCCAGAGTAGGTCCAGTCATTCATTTCTTGACCTGTTTTACATAACTAGCAGATTTTCTTGCATATGTTCATTTGCCGTAGTTCTTCACCAGAGTCTCAACCAGCTCCACATAGTTTTTGGCCTTGTGATTGCCCAGGAAGCCCAGAACCACTGCGACAAAGCTGTTCCAAGCCGCTTTCTCCTTACTAGTGAGCTTCTTGGGGAATTCATTGCCCTCCAGGATCTTCTTTATCTGTGGTCCGACGAAGACACCGGCTTTGACCTTTGCCTCAGACAGCTTAGGGAAGAAGTCTTGAAGGTACTTGAAGGCTGCCGACTCCTTATCTACAGCTCTGACAAATTGTTTCATAAGGCCCAATTTGATGTGCAGTGGTGGCATCAGCACCTTCCGGGGGTCCACCAGTGGCTCCCACTTGACGTTGTTCCTCCCCACAGAGAACTCGGTCCGCTGTGGCCAGTCCCGCCTGTGGTAGTGCGCCTTGGTGTCCCTGCTGTCCCAAAGGCAAAGATAGCAGAGAAACTTGCTAAAACCGCCTTGGAGACCCATCAGGAACGCCACCATTTTGAAGTCTCCTATGACCTTGATGCCATCTCAGAAAAATGCAGATATGTATCCACTTAGGCAGCTGGAACTAAACTGAACTGGTGGGCTTAAGGCCCCTGTATTTATACTACTATTTATATTACTGGAAAGTTCTAGAAAGTTCTAGAAGTTACTCCAAGTTTACTCAGCACTGAATCTATCTGGAATGTTCTGGAAAATAGGTACATTTCAAAATATCACTGTCCTGGTCACAAAAGCAAAGTTTGTGGGGAATAATAGCCATTTTCTATACTTTTGAGGCATAAGCAATTAGGAAATAACACTTACTACCCAGGAACCAAAAAAAAAAAAAAATTGTTACACGGTGTAATGAATGATTTACGTGACTTGACATTTTCAATTAAAAATAAATCAAGCAGACTTAAAATGATTACAAAAGTGATTAAAGTTTTTTTGGTGGTATAATGTTGACAGTATTCATGACTTCTTACTAAATTTATTAATTTTTACCATCACAAATCACTTTTAATAAAAAACCATTTGTCAGGAACACGTATACAAACAAAACAAAGGATTTTAGTCCTTCAGGTTCTTTTCCAGCACTTTAATGACCCAGCCACACACAAAACTTGATTTTTCAAAGCGCTTGCGTGCTATTTTTAATAAACAATAACAAAAAAAACAAAACCAAAACAAACACCTAGCTCTATTCGAGAACAGACTGGCTGCTCTCTTTAAATACCCTGCACCTGGCTCTAATTTACAATGATAGCCAGGTGCAGGGGATAACACAATTAACAAATAATTAACAAAAACAATTAAACTAAACTAATGTGCATTTGCACATGTTTTTCATGCCGGGAGGATATTAACCCCCTCCCTGCTGTGTTACTATATATATATATATATATATATATATATATATATATATATATATATATATATATATATTGTAATGATATTGCAACCACCTGCTCCAGGGTAAGTATAGAACTAGAAGCAGCATGTGGATTCAATAGTGCAATAGGAAAAAATAATAGAAAATCTCTATAGTAGAACTCAACAGCATTCAGAATTGGAGACATACTAAAACAATAAAGGGCCTTATTAAACAATGTAAAAGCTGTTTTATGTGATGTTTTTAAGGACATAAAAAAGTAACTATAAATATTCTCTTAGAATAAACGGTAAATGAAGTGTAAATGAATATCCAGCCCCCTTTTATGAACTGCAAACTTGATTTAATTAATCAAAATGATCTATAAAAAAACAGTGCTTAACAAAATATTCCTTCAAACAGTTATATGACTAGGGACCACCATGTTAATGGTCAGTTATAAGTGTGAGATAACCATCTGATAAATTAACCAAAAAGTGCATTGCATAAATTGATGTCACAAGTCAAAGTTAAAATACAGAAAAATAATGAGCTTGTTAGAAAGCTGTTATGCTATTATTCAAAGTTATATAAAGGGTATTTACGGGTGCATTACAGCTTTAACCTTTATGATTATAAGATGATTTCTATATTCTATAAAAGTCATTTTCATTGAAAATGAATTGTCATTATCTCCCATAATGCTTGCAACTGACAAAGTCATAGAGCTAAATGAAATCCTAAAGTATTTGATTATCTAGCGTATGACTCTTACAGTAATTATAAAGCAAATTACAGTTAGAACATAAAAACATAAGAACGTTTACAAATGAGAGGAGGCCATTCAGCCCATTTTGCTCATTTGGTTGTTAGTAGCTTATTGATCCCAGAATCTCATCAAACAGTTCTTGAAGGATCCCAGGCTATCAGCTTCAACCACATTACTGGGGAGTTGGTTCCAGACTCTCACAATTCTCTGTATAAAAAAGTTCCTCCTATTTTCTGTTTTGAATGCCCCTTTATCTAATCTCCATTTGTGACCCCTGGTCCCTGTTTCTTTTTTCAGGTCGACATTGTTAATACCTTTTAGAATTGTGAATGCTTTAACACCTAGAATGTAGAATTTGCTATGTCTTTTTCTATTACAATTTACTATATGACTGATAGGGGCAGATTCAATCTGTATTACTAATACTATTGTAGTTGTGATACAGCGCCACAACGATAGATAGCAGTTTGTACATTTACATTTTGCACATCATCATACCAAATCTAAAAAAGAGATCTGCTCAAATATGTGAAACAAATTAAGGACGCCTTTTTAGTTTGTAAACATCTGGAAATTCCACCTCTCGTGAGAATTCCTTGTTTTTCAAGTATTACTTAAGTGTGTAAGTGGGGAAGAAAACAATCTTCATGGATGTCTTAAGGGTTGGAGGGTTATTATATTAAAGTTTGTGGTTGTTGAAGACTCAAAAAAACTATTCTTTGTTAAGCAGTCATGGAATATGGGTGTATGTGTTCTCCCAATGGTGTTTCAGTGTATTCTAAATCTTCACAGGCATCTCACGACTACACCAGACCACTCATGAACTCAAGCAGAAGTTCAAGAACGTGTTGGAGACACTACGGGGAGGGGGGAGGGGGGGAGGAGGGGCGGGGGGGTTCAAAAGTTCGTAATTGATAACTCCAGTGTTAATTAACAAATCTATATGTAACATTGATTTTGCAATTTTCAAGCGGTTGCCTATTTTCGTTATTAAATAATCGTCCTAATGTGATTTCTGAAATTATGTTGATTTACGAATAATGTTAGTATCTTAATGAGCTGTGCTTCTTACGACTATTTCTTTTGTTTGCGTGGGAATCTAAAAGGAAATCCGTGTTAATTGTCATAATTTATCAGGAGTTAATTTGCACTTGGAAAAGAAGTTTTAATTAACGAAAAAGTATATAACTCACCTTGAAACAGTATTTAAGTTCTTTGGTGTTAAAAGAAATTGAATAAACAAACTACAGTATGGCTTTGCTGGGAGTGGCAGCAGTTGCAGCAGCATCTCAAGCCTGAGATTGACAGACCCCGGCTGCAACGCCGACGATACAGAGACAGGGTGTACACGACCAGGGTTAATTCCTTGGATTTACCAGATGACGATCTAAAAACTTGATTGCATCTAGATAGGGCAGCTATTGTGGACCTCTGTCAGGACCTTGAATTGCCTACGAAAAGCTTTGTCCTTCGATGTCTCTGGGTCATTTCAAAGGGTCACAGCTGACATGATAAAGAGGGTTAACGATTATAGCAGTATCCCACTTAATCAGGAGCAGCTAAAAAATATTAAAAGGGAGTTTTATGACATTGCTGGATTTCCCAGAGTAATGGGAGCCATCGATTGCACACACGTTGCCTTCAAATCACCGCCGCACTATGCGTATACATACTGTATGTGAACAGGAAGGAGTTTCGTTCACGAAGCGTGCAGGTGATTTGTGATGCATCCTATAACATCTGGAACATATGTGCAAATTTCCCTGGCTCCTGTCTTGACTCAATCCGCTATGTTTAATCATTTCAGAGACCCAATACACCAGATGGCATATTAGTATGTCAGTATTGTAAGACTACCTAAATAATTAAATAGTTGTAGTTATATTTCAGCCTTTACTATACTTGTGGTTATGAATGAGATTTATTCACTTGTTTTAACCATTTGTAACCTTACAGAACATTTGTTGTATTACTAAAATGATATACCGTTATTTGCACCCAGTGTAATGTTACTACCAATAAATTATCAATGCAACTGTAGCCTATCTGAACTCTGGATACGTACATATGTCAGCTGACCTCTACTACAGATTTATATTTGAATTATACAAATAAAAACCTAAGAGTAAATAATGGAATATTGGTATAGAAAACGGCATATTAGATATTACAATAAAGTTTCCTTAGGTGATTGCGGATTTGCAATGCATCCTTGGCTTTTAACACCTGTGTCTAATCCACCACACAAGAGCGAAGAACAGGCGTACAACGACATACAGATCCACTAGGTTCGAATGGACCTTTACTAAAAACAAGGTTTCTGTGCCTCGACAAATCAGGTGGTGTGGTTCAATGCGGCCCCCAAAATGTGGACCTTCGTAGTGTGTTGACTCCAGGAAGAAGAAACGCCTCATCTTGAACCATTGGGGCCTCCTCAGAATACTCTTCCCGGAGAAGCTGCCAGTACCAGGGCTGTCAGGCAACAGATCATTGACAGGGATTTTGCCTAAACGTATTTGTAATGTTGTCAGACTCCCCCCACACTTTATGTACAATGTACACGTTCACCTTCACCAGTTTGTATGCATATAAAATGTTCTTATACTACTGTAAGTGTTCGGTGGATACTTCTATTCATTTTGAGTTTATTTATCGTGGAGGCAAGCAAAGAGTACCAGAGAAAATGCATGATTAGAGGAATTCACCAAACAATTAATTATGAACAAATTATGTATTGGATTAGGGAGTTCTATTGTAATTTTAAAAGCTTAATAAATATATAATGGAGTGTTACATAAATGGTATACATGTAATAACAACTACAAACACAAATGGCACTTCAAAGTATTTATTTATAGCCTACAATGGTACATACTAAAATACATACAAAAGTAGAAGTCAGCATAAGAAAATAAATTCCAACCAAGCCTACATAGATGGCTTAAGGTATTTTTTTGTTTTTAACCAAAAGAAGATGCACATTAAAATGCAAAATTCACATTAAAAGAGTTGTATATAGAACATAAGAACATAAAAAAGTTTACAAACGAGAGGAGGCCATTCAGCCCATCTTGCTTGTTTGGTTGTTAGTAGCTTATTGATCCAAGAATCTCATCAAGCAGCTTCTTGAAGGATCCCAGGGTGTCAGCTTTAACAACATTACTGGGGAGTTGGGTCCTTACCCTCACAATTCTCTGTGTAAAAAGTGCCTCCTATTTTCTGTTCTGAATGCCCCTTTATCTAATCTCCATTTGTGACCCCTGGTTCTTGTTTCTTTTTTCAGGTCAAAAAAGTCCCCTGGGTCGACATTGTCTGTACCTTTTAGGATTTTGAATGCTTGAATCAGATCACCGCGTAGTCTTCTTTGTTCAAGACTGAATAGATTCAATTCTTTTAGCCTGTCTGCATACGGCATGCCTTTTAAACCAGGGATAATTCTGGTTGCTCTTCTTTGCACTTTTTCTAGAGCAGCAATATCCTTTTTGTAACGAGGTGACCAGAACTGAACACAATATTCTAGGTGAGGTCTTAATAATGCATTGTAGAGGTTTAACATTACTTCCCTTGATTTAAATTCAACACTTCTCACAATACATCCGAGCATCTTGTTGGCCTTTTTTATAGCTTCCCCACATTGTCTAGATGAAGACATTTCTGAGTCACCATAAACTCCTAGGTCTTTTTCATAGATTCCTTCTTCAATTTCCGTATCTCCCATATAATGCACATTTTTATTGCCTGCATGCAGTACTTTGCACTTTTCTCTATTAAATGTCATTTGCCATGTGTCTGCCCAGTTCTGAATGCTGTCTAGATCATTTTGAATGACTGCTGCTGCAACAGTGTTTGCCACTCCTCCTATTTTTGTGTCGTCTGCAAATTTAACAAGTTTGCTTACTATACCAGAATCTAAATCATTAATGTAGATTAGGAATAGCAGAGGACCTAATACTGATCCCTGTGGTACTCCACTGGTTACCTCACTCCATTTTGAGGTTTCTCCTCTAATCAGTACTTTCTGATTTCTACATGTTACCCACTCCCTAATCCATGTGCATGCATTTCCTTGAATACCTACTGTGTTCAGTTTGAGAATTAATCTTTTATGCGGGACTTTGTCAAAAGCTTTCTGGAAATCTAAATAAACCATGTTGTATGCTTTGCAATTAACCATTGTCGATGTTGCATCCTCAAAAAAATCAAGCAGGTTAGTTAGACATGATCTCCCTTTCCTAAAACCACGCTGACTGTCTCCCAGGATATTGTTACCATATAGGTAATTTTCAATTTTAGATCTTATTATAGTTTCCATAAGTTTACATATAATAGAAGTCAGGCTTATTGGCCTGTAGTTACCTGGTTCGGTTTTGTCTCCCTTTTCATGGATCGGTATTACGTTTGCAATTTTCCAGTCTGTCGGTACAACCCCTGTGTCAAGAAACTGTTGCATGATCTTGGTTAGCGGTTTGTAAATAACTTCTTTCATTTCTATAGAAGCTGTGGCAAAATATCTCCCTAAATGAGGGCAAATGACTACTTTTTTTTTTTCTTACCCACACACCAGATAATCATAAGTCAGCATTTTATATGTGAAGTTGTGACACCCGTCACACATAATGATTAATTAGTGGTCCATTATAGCATATCACTCTAGCTTCGCCAGGCATTCTAAATACTTACTCTGAAAAATAAAATGTGTTAAAATAAACGTTTCTTTTTTCCTACTGATTATTATGGGCTTGTATTGGGTTAGGGAAGCAGTTCCCCCTTTGTTTTTAAATTTAGTAGTCGCCAATTAATTTTACCCCGTTTTTCTCCCAATTTGAAATGTCCAATTTGTATTTAGGCTCAGTTCACCGCTACCACCCCTGCACTGACTCGGGAGTGGCGACCGCTTTTTTTCACTCTGCAGGCCTGCCATGCAGCCAACCCAGAGCTACAGCTTCGGAGGACAACGCAGCTCTGGGCAGCTTACAGGCAAGCTCGCAGGCGCCCGGCCAGTCTACAGGGGTCGCAGTGAGCCGTGGACACCCTGGCCGACCTAAGCCCCCCCCCCCCGGGTGGCGCTCGGCCAATTGTGCGCCACCCCCGGGGAGCTCCCGTCCACGGTCGGCAGTGGAATAGCCTGGACTCGAACCGGCGACGTCCAGGCTGTAGAGCGCATCCTGCATTCCATGTGGAGCACCTTTACCGGATGTGCCACTCGGGAGCAGATAGCATTTCCCCTTTAAGAAGTTTTGGGGAGCCACCTTTAAAAGGTCCTTCTCTGTAGCCCTCTGGGGAGAGACTTTGCTTCGGGAGGTTTCGTCAGTTTGTTTACTGAGAGACTGTCGCGGGAGATTTGTGTGAAGAACAGGTTGCTGGAAAGTTTGTTTATTTAGTGTTTGCATTAGTAAACTACTATTAGCTCTGCCGTGCTTGCTTGACTTGACGTGATCTTTTTTGTTTTATGTTGCAATGTAAACCTACTAATTAAGCAATGGTGTTGAGTGCATGGATTCAACAAAAAAGAAAACTTCATTGCAACAACGCCATTATGGGGTTACAGTTTGCCTGTTGGTTTTGTTCTACTTTGCAGAGGATTAATGGACAGCTTTGCTGACTGGTGAAATCAAACAGAGTATTATCTATTTTTTTTTTGGCTATGTTGTTTTTTGTTGGTCTTACTTATTCTTGTAATTATTTATTTTCTTTTGATTGTTTTTTTTTTCGCTGTGGATTACAAAAAAAAAAAAAAATCTATTTGCTTGATTGGAACCAGGCGCAACTACAAAGGGAACTGGATTTTTCTTTACTGCTTTCATTTGGAACTACTATTAAAGAACGGAACTTTATATGTAAATTGTAAGTTAGTTGGCAACCGATTAATCTGGTATTGTGCAAGAGGGAGAGGTTGTATACTGTAGAGTTTAACCTGCCATGGTTTATATTGAGAGAGTGCTTGCATTGGTATATACAGTTGTAGTCAAAAGTTTACATACCCCGATGGGAAAGTAAAATTTATAGAAATTTCTCAAAAACAAATAATTATTGGAAAAAAAATTTGAAGCAAAATTTTTGCTTTTGTGGATGAGGAAAAAAAAGTTACAATATTTCAGCAAATTTTTTGCAAAACTGTAAAAATGCTAATTCAAAAGTATTCATACCCTGACAAGGAAAATGAAATTAATAGCGAGTTGGGACACCTTTTAGCAATAATAACCTCTTTTTAAACAATTAGGATATTTGTCAATGAGCTTTTGGCATGATTTTTAGTGATTTTTGACAGTTCTTCATTCAAATTCCGAGGACTTCTCTTGTGCACAGCCTTCAACTCATATGAAAGATTCTCAATCAGATTTAGATGGGGATTTTGACTAGGCCATTCCAGAACCTTGATTTTATTCTTCTTTAACCATTCAACCAAAGGGTATGAATACCGTACTTTTGAATTAGTATTTTTGGAGTTTTGCAAAAAAATTGCTGAAATAAATAATTGTAGACATCTATTTCTTATAACATTTTTTCCTCATCACAAAAGCAAAATTTAATTTTTCTTGATCTCGTTAACATGCATTTTGATTAACGATTTCCCCTTATCTAGTCATTGAGACAGGAAGTGACCTGCGACTATTAAGCTTTTTAACGAGAAATGCGTTAATTAACGACCTCATAACAAATTTAGTTTGAAAATCACTTGCTACTTAAGCTGTCATTACTGTACCACGAGTTCGATACAATAACACTGGTTTTTGAAAAATCCCCCCGTAGAGGTTTGGTAAACATGAATGTTTTGTGTGTGTGTGTGTATAATACAGTATATATATATATATATATATATATATATATATATATATATATAATGAACAAATGCTTATGCTCAGGCATTCCTGGTAAACAGACCTTGTTCTAACAAGGGGAGATAAGAACTAGATTCTGTATGTTATTAGTTTAGCACCGATCAGCGCCCAGCGGCTCTATACCAGTGGTGTGAATTTGGACAGACCGCTGCACCTTTTAATAAACAGAAGCTGTTGGCTAAAACAACAAGAAACTTGAAAAAACTGTCACCACAATGCTACCCCAGTCCATTTTGTCACGGTTTTCAGTATCTGTGTGAAGGGCACAGCAGGCAGCTTGTCAGATTGAGTGCCGCAGGAAACTTACACAGGTTCGAAACAAACCCCCTCAAACATGTCTTGGGCAGTACTGCCTTTCTATCCGTGATTACTTTTTGCAAATGAAAATGCCGCCACAGAACAGCAAAAACAGTTTAGAAAAAGTGAAAATGCTGAAAATGTATTTTCACTGAAGAAAATAAGATCTCCCTGGCAGTACTGTCTATTTATGTCTTGAATTACTCCTTGTAACAGGGGAGATCTGTGCTGACTATCTGGTGTATCCGTGGTTCTGCAGGAAGAGGGCAGCAGTCTCATAAGAGCCGCCTGTCAGTCATGGCGAGGACACGGAGAGGTGGTGAAGAGGGTGTGTTGGCTTTCCCTCTCTCTGAGTGGCTGAGAGGCGGGCCTTGGGGGATTGCTCGGCCCATAAGTACTGCGCTTGGTTATGCATTCGGGTGGTCATAAACAGGGGAGACACAGTGACACTGGCAGAGGACGCCAGTATAAACAAACACCAGGCAGGAACGCCAATGGTTGGAGTGAGAGAATGAAACAAGCAAGCACGGCTGTGGAAGACAGCCAGCCTTAAATAAAGAAAATTATAAATTAAAATAAATTGTTACGTACCGAGGGAGATGGGTGTAACTAGAGGGGAACCTTGGCCACCCCAGTGTATAGCAAAGCGTAGGACGGAGACCCGAGCTGACCGATTTAGCGGCAGTGGGGGAGGGACTGCGTAAGTACCACTTTTATTTTGTAGTTTTATTACTGTGTTTTATTTTCCCTTTTTCTTTCACCTTTTGTCATTCATTATTATTATTTTCAGAGCACCTGTGAGTTCTCCCGCATTGAACTGTTTACCTGTGTTGATATTCCTGTGGACCTGATTACCGTTGCCAGTATTCAGGCCATGGACAACAGCGCCCTCTGCGGACTAAAATAAATCAGTGTGCCTGATCGGCGTCTCTGTCTCCTGTGCGTCAGTGAATTGTCCACCACCCTTCCACACTCCTCTTTATTTTTTTATTTTTAGAATGGCAAAACAAATACACTGCACTGCAGGCTGTTGCTCTTCTATTTGCCAACCAAGACAGTGAGCCCAAAAGTTGTGATCCTCAGGACAGTTTAGCTACCGAGATAGGAAGAGAGAGGTAGGTGAAAGGGAAAAAAAAACTGTATTGTAATCATATTTGTTCTAGAGATCTACCAAATGAAGACATATGCAAACTCTAGGGTTTTCTTGTATTGTTGCATTACATTTGTACGGTTTGCACGCATCTATTTACATATCTCTTTAGGTACAGTACTGTATTCTTATTCTTTATGGCCACACTTTTTATTATATTTTATAACAAAAAATAAATAAATAAAGTTTAGCAAGCACTGTTCCCATGTTGTACATTTTTTTGGGGTAACTGCATAACATAATTATAAGACTTGTGAATGAATATTAGGCTACTGACAAGCTCATAACTTTGTTTCAAATGAAAGGTGCCAATACTTTTTGTCTGTGACTGTATCTTTTGGTAGCTCTGGGTGACTGACAAAAATATAATGAGTTATGGTTGTAAATCTCCCTCCCGACCTGTGAGGGTGCTAAGTAGCGAAAGGGGAAGTCTTTGGACGGGCTGGCCTGACAGTTCATTTCCTGGGTCGGGAAGTCGGTCAGCCTGGAAGAAGGCGAGACTCCGTTGCAGGAACCTATTGACCCGGAAGGTAAACAAGGTAGCAGCTGCAGGCAAATCGTTTACCAAGGGGTCATATGTGATAGCATAAAGGGGCCGGAGAATTGTAAATCTTTTCCTTCACTTTTGGTTTCGAAATAGACCCGGAAGAACCCGTGCAAGAGTATTGTGAGTGTTTGTTTGTTTGTCTTGTCTATAATTGTTACTTGTGTGTTTATAGATGGCTAACACTTTCGGGAGCTGTCGCTAAGGGCCAGCGCTGACCCCGGAACAGCACTGCACTATTTGTCACTCTCCTATTTGTCAAACTGTATCACCCCCCACGAGCACTACAGCACGCACCCAGGACTGGTGACCGTGGTTGTATATTGTGGGAGAGATACTGTGATTTATTGTTTAGGGCTGCAATCCCTGTTACTGTTCTCCGTGTTTTACACATCGCTGTGTATAAACCAGAGTTTATTATTTGGTCACCAGACCTGGATTATAACAAAAATAAAACAACTATTTTCCATACCGGATTACAAATCTCTGTCTGTTTATTCCTGCACTGCATCACCTCTGCACTTGTTCATAATCAGCAGCCACTTTGCCACAGTGACACAGACAGAGACAGGGACAGAAAGACTGCAGGGATTGAACAGAAAGAGACACAAGGTAGAATTTATTAATGTTTCAGCTGTAGCTGAGACCTCTGCAGCACCCCAAGACAAGGTAGCTGCACCAAGAAACCTGACAAACTGTGACTCAGAATTGTGGGTTCCACTGTGGATATTGAGGGACAGTATTGATAACTGTCCTTCCTGGAAAGCACAGTTTACAGAATGCATTGGTTTGGATTTTAATACAGGTGCCTTTTTTTGAAATGGTTTCAGTTGAAACAAATAAATATGCAGAGCAGATGCTAGACAGCATAATTGATCTCCCTCTGAGATCACATTTTAGAGAGTACAGCCCAAGTAAGTGCTTCTGAAACCCAGACTTTTGTGGCACTTGAAATTGCTATGGGTCTTGCATCTAAACCAGCTATTGCTCATTACTGTGACACGTTGTAACGATCACTCTGCACAACTGAGAAGCAGTTGCACTGTCCTCCCTAAGGAGATACTACTGGCCCTATTCCTATAGCTAAATAAGTCAGCAAGAGTGACAGACAGCAAAAGCAGGGACGTCAGAGGTGTCAATTTCACAAACAATCGGTTTATTATTGTGAACAATATTGTCAACAAATGAAAAAATGGACAACTGAATTAAATGAATAATGATAAGTAAGGAATTCAAATAATTGCAGGTAACAGGTAAGAATAAAGCTGGTACAGATGTAGGGACAAACAGAAGGCTAAACAGATTCGCAAAGTAGAAAATGAATGGTGTCCGGAGGGTCTCCAATAAACCCACACAGATAGACAAAAGACAAATAAATAGATACAGATGAAAAACAGTGACTTGTGGAAACAATTACATTTAACAGTCTCTATGGCAATGGTGGGAGAATGACAGGTAGGCCCAACAAGTCCAGTAAAGCAGGGTAATTGAAATCCATACAAAGTAACAAAATAACAAAAAATACAGGAAACAAAGTATCAAATTAAAGTAGAAAAAATCCAAACAAAAAAGAAATGATCTCACCCACAAATAAGGCAGTCCAGCAAAGTGTCCCAAAATGATGGTGATAGTAGAAAGTTGAAAACATTGAGTACGTTGAAATTGTTGAGACTGTCCAGTAGTGTTGAGTTGAATGGTGAACAGTTGTTTGGAAAAAATCAGGAGGATCAGGAAAAAATGGAGACTGTCACACATAAAACAACAAACACTAAACAGACCTAGAAAAACAGCTAAACTTAAACAAGTAACAGTGAAAACAAAAAGAGGAGTTTAGACAAAGTGCAGCAACAAAAGAAAATGAACGGATGCACTGGAATTATCTAAGGATGTTAATGGATTCACTGAAATTTAAGTAGAGAAAATGCTGTAGTTAAATGGATTCCTCTGAAAAAGGGAGTCTCCCTCAGGCCTGATTAGCCAGCTTTAATACAACTGCTGGCTACTAAGGAGCTCTGAGATTGGAGGGGTGGAAATCTGAATGAGCCAATGGGGAGAGAGGATGAACAGAGGGTGGTTGCAAGGAACTATGGGAAATGAAGTTTTGACCTGGCCAGGCTACTGACCCTAATTAAAGGGACAGGTGGGTGAGACTTACACCCACATTATGTAGCATGGGAATTGCTACATATTCCCCCCCCCCCCCACACTGGAGGTGCAAGGGACGAACGCCATAGTAGCGTTTTAAATTAACAATATTGACGGTATCCTCTTTGACATAATCTGGCTCCCCCCACTTGACTTTGTAGTTGTTGGGTCCAAGTCTCTTGGTTACAAGAGCTGGCCCAAACCATTTAGGGGCAAGTTTTGCGGAAAACTTTCCGGAGGCATCAGATAAGGGGTGAGATCTTATCCAGACTAACTCACCTTCTTCATACTGACAGTGTGCTCTCCGGGCATTGTAATTCCGAGCTTGCCGTTTCTGAGCTTTGGCAACGTGATCCCTCACCTCTTCGGCAATCTGCTGCTGGCGATCTAGCAGTTGGTAGGGATCGGTGGATGGAGCAGGAGCAACAGCGATTAATCGGTCCAATGGGCCTCTGATGGTCCTTCCGAGCGCTAGTACTGCAGGAGAGAAGCCAGTGGTTTCATGTTTGGCGGTGTTGAGGGCGAAACGAAACTCGGGTAGCCACTGATCCCACAGCTGATGGTTTTTCCCCGACGAAAGATGCAACCATGGTCTTTAAGGTGCGGTTCACGCGTTCTGTCAGGTTGGTCTGTGGGTGGTAGCTGGTGGTGAGTTTTTGTACTACTCCCCAGGTCTTGCACACCTCTGCGAGTAGCTGGCTCGTGAACTGAGGTCCACGGTCTGAAAGAATGTGTTGCGGTGTTCCCCATCGAGTGAATATTTCCTGCGTCAAAATGTTCACAATTTTGGTGGTCTTACTGTCCCGCAATGGAAACAGCTCAACCCACTTTGTGAAGTAATCAACAATGACCAGGATGTAAGTGTTACCTTTTTTACTTCTTGGGAAAGGTCCCATTAGGTCCAGACCCAGCATCTCTCCGGGCTCCTTCACAGTAGTGGACTGGAGTTGACCTGCAGGTTTGGTGTTGGACGGTTTGTACTTCTGGCAGGTTTGACACTCCTTTATGTGGCGCCATGTATCTTTACGGATGGAGGGCCACCATGCAACCTCCAGCATGCGCAACAGGGTCTTCATCCTGCCCAGGTGACCTCCCAAAGGGTTGTCATGGTAGTGGTGGAGGAAGGAATCCGTCAGCTGTTCCGGAATTACCAGCTGGTATCGGAATCCTTGTTTAGGAATGGGCACCCGGCGATACACAAGTCCCTGCTGTTGGATGAAGGAGATGCGGTTATCATTGGCAGTATTGGAAGCAATGTCATTGATGATGTCAGAGATAGCTGGGTCTTTGGACTGAGCGGCCGCAATCTGGTCCATGGTGGTGGGAAGATCCATGCTACTCGCAGGGGCATTGCTAGCACACACTGACGCAGAAGGAGTTGAAGGTGGTACAAGTGGAGCTCTGGAGAGTGCATCAGGTACAAGATTCAGACTACCTTTCCTGTAAATAACGGTAAAAGTGAATTGTTGTAGGCGAAGAGTCCAGCGGGTCAGTCTGGAAGAGGTTTTTGGGTTATTGAATGCCCAGGAGAGTGCAGCGTGGTCAGTGACAACCTCAAACTCCATCCCCTCCAGATAATGCCGCCATTTTTCTACTGCCCACACGACAGCGAGACACTCCTTTTCAGATGTGGAGTAGTTTTTTTCGGCAGAGTTCAGTAATTTGGAGGCATAGGCTATTACCTTCTCATCATCTCCTTCTAGCTGAGTCAGAACTGCTCCTAGTCCTACATCGCTGGCATCAGTAAAGACTCGGAACGTCTTGTTGATGTCCGGGTGAGCGAGGACTGGAGGACTGATCAAAGCTTCTTGGAGGAGTTTGAAACTCTTCTGGCACTCTCCTGTCCATTTCCAGGGGACATCTTTCTTTTTCAAGTTGTCAAGTGGGGCAGGAATATCCGCAAACCTGGGGATGTACTTGTGGTACCACCCTGCCAAACCTAGGAACCGTTGAACCTCCTTCAAGTTGGTAGGAATGGGATATTCCTGGATGGCTTGGAGCTTGTGGGGATCAGCAGCTACACCCTCACCTGAAACCACATGACCAAGGAAATGGAGAGTGTGTTTAAAGAAGTGGCATTTTTTGAGATTGAGAGTAAGACGGGCCAGATGAAGTTTGTGGAAGACAGCTTCGAGGTCTTGAAGATGCTGTGCGGAGTTTGCTGAATAGACAATGATGTCATCTATGTAGACGAAACAGATCTTCCCTCGGAGGTCTCCTAACACTCTCTCCATCAGCCGTTGAAAAGTGGCTGCAGCATTTTTTAACCCAAATGGCATTACATTAAATTGATAAAATCCAAAGGGTGTAGTAAATGCAGTCTTCGCTCTGCTTGCTGAGTCCATCGCCACTTGCCAGTAACCCGAGCGTAGATCAATGGAACTGAATACCGCAGCACCACTCAGGGACTCCAGGATGTCATGAATGAGGGGCATGGGATATGCATCAAAGACAGTCTTTGCATTCAGCTTTCTGTAGTCCACACAGAACCTGTAACCACCACCTTTCTTCTCTGTGAGCACCACTGGAGAGGACCATGGGGAGTTAGATGGTTCTATAACTCCGTCCAGAAGCATGTCTTGGACGTGTTCCTTGATTAAAGCCTTCTTCAGTGGAGAAGCTCTATACAGTCGACCCCGAACAGGGACTTCGTCCTCAGTGGAGATGGAGTGACGGGTGACGGTGGTCATTCCCAACTTATCAGTGCACACTGAAGACCACTTTTGCTGGAGGTTCTGGAGTTGTTGCTCGACAGGAGATGGTTCAGCTGAAGTGATGGTCATGGTCACCTTCGCCGGTTGGCATGGCTTTGGATCAGAGGTGGTAGGTGGCTGGCAAGATGTATGGAAGTAGAGACTGACCCTCGATAAGGACCTGTCCCAGGAAGCTTCCCCCTCATACCGTGGCAAAAAAGGATGGTAGGAGAAATCCTTCTGGTGCTTGACACCATACTGCCTATTGACAATGTCAATCTGGGTATGAGTTTTCTCCAGGAAATCCAAGCCTAGAACAAGGGGAAACGTCAGGTGATGATCCTGTAGGATATATGTGCCTAGAAACCAGATCTCTCCGTGGAGAAGGTAAGTGAGGCGAACTTGACCTTTGGCCTGGTGTGACTGTCCATCCGCCAGCATGAAATACTGGTCCTGTGCAGGCTCCAGCTCTTCCCCTGGATGAGCAATCATCCTCCAGAGACTCTCTCTCATCAGAGTGAAGGTGCTCCCAGTGTCCAGGACTGCAGGCCCTTGGAGCCCTCGAACGCCTACATCCACGATCAGCAGAGTCAGGCTTGCAGCAGGAACTATATTTTTCTTCTTCTGGCTTCTAACCATGCTGACCTCTGCCGGTTTCTTCATAGCTCCTTTATGGCTCCTATTGTCCTGAACAGCTTTGCTGGATTTTGCCTTGACCCAGTATTCCCGCTGGGCAGCGTTGTCTCTCTCCACCTGGGTCCCGATGCGCACCAGTTCTGCCACTGTCTTCACTGTTCCCCTAAGGCAGCTTGCCAGTTTGGGATTACAGCTGTTTAGAATGCGACAAACCAACTCAGTCTCCTCCAAGTCTGGCTTCCAGCGCAGACATAGGGCACGGTAGTCATAGGCGAAGTCAAGGATTCGCTCGTCAGGCAGCTGGACTCTGGAGCGGAGTCGGTCTTCCACTTCGGTCTGGAAGTCAGACGGCAGAAAGGCTTGACGGAAGACAGTCTTGAACTGTTCCCAGGAGTGGATTCCCTTGCGCTCTGCAAACCACCAGCTCTTTGCTGATCCTTTCAGCACACTGGACATGGTTGCCAGGATCTGATTTGGTGTCATGGGTCGTAGCGCTAGGAATTCATCACATTTGTCCAGGAAGTCAATGGCATCGCTGCTGGCCTCCCCGCCAAACTCTGGGAAGTTGATTTTAATGGGCAGCTTTGCTTGGGAAAGACTTCCTTCAGTTCTGGAGCCATGGTAATCAGCAGACCCACCGTCAAAGGAGAACTGTTGTGGTGCAGATTGCTTTCTAGAGGAGAGAGACGGCAAAGAAAGTGGTAGACGAGGGGTGCTGGTCTTTTTGAAGAGTTTCTTCAGCTCTTCTCCCCACAGCACATCGCGGCGTTTCAGGCACTTCACCACTTCCAGATCCATTTCGTCAAGGGCCTCTTGCCTTCGATTCTCCAATTCTGCAAAGCGTCCTTCAATGTAACCTCGCAGGACCTGTTCATGATTAATGCTGCTCTCCTGTAACTCAGACAGCTGTGTTTCCAGTTGCTCAACACGGTCAGTGAGATGGGAACAGTACTCAGTCAATTGCCCTATCACAACACTGTCAGTAAGGTTCCCTTCATCATCATCGCCTCCAGAAAGATCTGCCCCTTCCTGTGTAATGTACAGGTCACTAATGCGGGTGGTTCTCTCTGTGATAGGCTCTCTGATAGTCACATGGGGTCTATCTCCAATCTCAGAGAAGTTTAGCGAAGTCAAGGTCTGATTTTCCATTTCTGACATTAAGTTCCCAACAATTTAAACTGATGAATTTAGATTTGAATTTAATGACACAAAGGGTCCCCGTACAGGCCACCAATTCTGTAACGATCACTCTGCACAACTGAGAAGCAGTTGCACTGTCCTCCCTAAGGAGATACTACTGGCCCTATTCCTATAGCTAAATAAGTCAGCAAGAGTGACAGACAGCAAAAGCAGGGACGTCAGAGGTGTCAATTTCACAAACAATCGGTTTATTATTGTTCACAATAATAAACTGATTGTTCGTGAAATTGGCACCTCTGACGTCCCTGCTTTTGCTGTCTGTCACTCTTGCTGACTTATTTAGCTATAGGAATAGGGCCAGTAGTTTCTCCTTAGGGAGGACAGTGCAACTGCTTCTCAGTTGTGCAGAGTGATCGTTACAACGTGGTGGCTCACTTGTGTGATTTTAGAAAGGTGATGCTTAGAAATAGATTCCAACTACTGTGCACATTTTTATATTTCAATGACAACACCACACTTCAGGTTAGTAGGGTGGGAAGTGGATACGATCTGCTGCATATTAATTTGAACAACTTGCATTGTTGAAATATTGATTGGTTGGCCAATAAGCACTTGTTCATTAAGACATTAAATGATTGACTCACCTGTAAAGCAGGTCATTATAAAAGGCTGCAGTCAACCTCTTGTGAGGATGAATTGGTGACACACATGAAGTGTGTTGCTAGGTGTCTGAGCTACAGCATAATGCTCCCTGTTTTCTACCTTAACTTTCAAATACAATATTTTAGATGCAGTCACAGGTGTGATTGCAGCTAGACTAGTTTACATGACAACACATGACGTGATTAGGTGGTGTAAGGGCTAGTTCTATATGGGGGTGTATTAAAGTGAATACACATATGTATCAGTGAATTAATTTTAATTAATAAACACCATGTACAGTACATGATCCCACTACTGTAACAACAACATCTTCAGATATAGTCTTTGAAATATCTACTTATTCAACATTAGTATAAAATACAAGCAAATAACCAAAAGACCTTCAAGAGAAGATGGCCAAAGACACCTTGCTTAACATTCCCTTAATATTAAAAACTCAAATTCCCAAATGCTTAATGTACTTATTGTCTTGGGAAATGATGTATTATTATAAATTATTAAAAGCACTAAAGCAACTATAAAGATAAAACCACTGTTATTTTTTGGTGCATAGTAATAGGTGCTGTGATGTATCTACATAAACATGAGAATCATGATTCATTCTTATACAGTTAATAAACAATTGCATTTATTTTACTGTTCAAAAATGCTTTTCCTAAAAAATGTTTTAAAAAAAGATAATAGGCAACATCTGTATGGTGATCTCCTCAGAAATAAAATTACAGTACTCAATGTGTTTTATATAACCATCTCAAACCCTATACTTTATACAATTTACCATGGTGTCAGATATAACCTGAAATATTCAGTTCTGTTGACAAAATAAATAAATACATCTGTAATTATTTGCTTTCTAACTATATCTAAAATGCTTAATTCAGTGAGTAATATGTTCCTGGCCATTATTGCACTTCTGCTAATGGAACCTTCTTGCTTTTATGGTTTTGATTTTAGGGTATTACATGGGCTCAGTTCAATTACATTTCTTAATCTGAATTAGCAAGCCTACTGGGAAGCACCTTAGGGGCTTTCAAGATACATAAAAGGAAGACGCCACAGCAGATCAAGGGACTGGCTTAACTTTGGGTAAAGTAGTTTGAATCTGGTATGAACTCTTATCTGTAGCAAGAGATGCTCCATACAAATTCTTATGTCATCTCCATAATACTTGCAAAACATAAATAGTCAGAAAAGACTTCAAAGATGCAGGAAACATAAGGGATGCAGTTTAAAGACTTAAAAAAAAAATCTAGGCTATAAAACTTGCTCTATGTTACAAGAAAACAGTTGAAGGCATAAATGAACGCTGGTGGAGAACGTTGAGCAAATCCCCAGGCATTACATTCTTTGTTAGGAAAACATATAAGCTACATTCAATATGTATGTTTTGCTGTATACTGTGTGTTATGTTCACTCTTTCATTTGTGATTCTTTGACAGCTACCTTATTTTAATCGACGGATAACTCTGTTTCGCCCAAGAAGAAAAAACACACATAAGGGAGTGTGACAGAAAGACAATGATTCCTGATGGTAAATCTCCCTCCCGACCTTTCAGGGCGCAGAGTAACAGGTACAGAGTACCCTGGACTGCTTGGCCTGACAATTTATTCCTGGGGTTAAAAGGAAGTCGGTCATCTAGAAAGGGAGAGGAGCTTCGGTGCATTAATGCATCGACCCGGAAGAGAAACGATGTGGCAGCCGTAGACTGGAGGAGCGGCTACAATCGTTTACCAAGGGGTCATGTATGACAGTACAAAACGGGGACGAAGCGACGAAATCTGTTCCTTCATTTTGGTTAAAGAACAACCTGGAAGGACCTGTGTTTTGTGTGGAGAAAATCGTGAGTGTTTGTTTGTTTATTGTTGTGTCAGAATAATACTGTTTGTAATTATTTAGATGGCTAAACATGACCCAGGAGCTGTCGCTAAAGGCCAGCATGAACCTGGACAACACTTCACTTTGTTTGCAATAAAATACTGTACTGTGGACTGGTGTTTGTGTTTCTGCATGTGTTACATGTGGGTGAATTAAAACGGGACTGTTATTATTTCGAGGCCAACCCACAGATTACAGATAAGCAATAAGCTTCTCATTGACATTGTTATTATTTACTGTTGTTTTCCATCAGGCATTTGGATTACAAAATACAACCATTAAACAACATTGCACCTGGATTATAATTGTCTGTCTGTTTATTGATCACCTGCACACTGTTAACCACTTTGCCACAGGGAGTCTGCTTGAAGTCTTCTAAATGAAACCTCAAGTTTTTCAAGGATGGAATTATTGTGGCAAGCACGCATCCACAGGATAGAGGATTTATATTAACATGATTGAATGTGAGAAATAGATTTATATTGAAATACATGACTCATATTTGCGTACTAAAATTATATTTTAAGAATAAGGTGTAACTTTTAAATTAAGTTCAGAGGTGGTAAATATCTTACTCATAAGTTATTATCCATCGCAAATCATTGCAGACCACCACACACTGGTGTATTCTGCAATATTAAAGTACTTTTACATTACGAGCTGGATTTCCAGTGTATTTTGGCAAAATGTGTGCCTTGGCTTTAGTACAAAGGGAATAACTCTATTGCTCCTATTTGATGAAAATTGCATGCAAGTCCTAGATGAGCTATTTTTATTTGGCCCTCTGAAGATATGAAGTTTGATTCTATTACAGTCCTCACACCATGGATTTCTAAAGCAAATCCCAGGAGGAGGAAATGTGAAACAAGGTTGGACACATTACCTACCAGAAACGGCAATACAGAAAAGTATAGAAGCACTGGCTCGACATGTATGTGTCACCGATTGTGGTGGGGGCAGCACAGCCACGTCACAACCTCTCTAAAACCAAAATAGACGTGGCGAGAGCCCACGGACAAAGGGCCTCGCCAATCCAATAGTTTTGGCTACGCTAAATTATGTTTAGAGAAAATAAGGAATTTTTAATTATTAATCATTGTCTATATTTTATTACAGCACCCAGGTTCGAATATATTGACAGGAGGTGACAACACCCAAACCACACCCAACCTAAGGAGGACACCAAAGGTAAGTATTCTCAGTTTTACTTCTTTAATAGTGCATCAGAACCCAAAGTTAACATCCAACACTCACTCTCAAGTATCCAGACTAAGCAGTTCAGTCAATAGACTGCAGTAGAAATTGGTCAGTTCACAATTAATCAAGGTTTTAGCAATGTACGTAATTTATTAGTGTCTGGCTTAAGTAATTCACCAGTAACTATCCAAATGACCATTGCACAGTGCAAACTATTTGTTGGACAAAATTAACATTAAACAAAACACCACTTAAAATTAGCATTCAACAGTGCAAAACTAGATAGTTATCAGTATTAGCATTAAACAGTGCAAAACTAGTTAGTTTATCAGAATTAGCATTAAACTATGCAAAACTAGTTAGTTATCTAATTAGCATCTGACTATACAAAATTACTGGTCACCACTTGCCCTGGCCAGGTCATCAATGGGGATATGGCTCAAGTCTCCCGCTCCCCAATTTTGCATCACCAATTTCACCTTTCCTCCAGCATGGAGTGCCACTCCTCCACTGAGCCCAACCGACAGACTAGGATGTACTCGGGACCACTGATACAATATGGCTTCCTTTGCCATCGGTTCAACAGCCGCTCCTCCAACAATGTTGCGAGGTATACAGAGTGGTTGGGGCAGGTTCGTCTCTCAACTCGGATTCTGCTATTCAAGTCCAGAACAGTCCAAATTACACCATCCACCCTTGACCTTTCTTTAGATCAGGGGTCGGAAACCTATGGCTCTTTTCAGGATTTTATATGGCTCACCAATTTTCAAATGTTGACTGAAAATACACCCTCGAACATGATGATAAAATTATTTTTAAACTATTAGCATACTTGATTAATGTATAATTATGAATGTGTAAAAGTAAATAAAATATGTTCAAAATATTTAGGTAAGAGACTCGCAGCTTCATATGATTGACAGCGGCATTTGGCCTGTAGCTAGCCTACCTTTCAGAGAGCTGAATTTTAATTGGACGACGTAGCTAGGCCTGCGTTATGTCCAGGTCAAGTTAAACAACTAGCTAGCTAGCTAAATTAAAAATCATCATCAACAAGCGCAAGATGGCGAAAAGAAAAAAAGACAACGATTACCGTTCATTCCAGGCCGAATGGACGGATCAATTTGCATTTGTGGAGAAGTCGGGGTCCGCAGTGTGTCTCATTTGTAATGAACATATTGCGTCGCTCAAAAAGTCAAATGTTAAGAGACATTTTGAGACGCACCATGCAGCATTCGCCGCAAAATATTCCGATGGGGACTGCAGGAAAAAAGCTTGCGCTGAGCTTCAGCGGAGAATGCAAACCAGACAGCAGCAGCTGCTAGCATGGACTAACAAAGGCGGGAATCTGAATTCTGCGCGCTTTGCTGGTGCTCTGGAGATTGTGCGGAACGGGAAACTATTTACAGATGGGGAGTACATTAAGGGCTGCATGCTCAGTGTGGCTAAAGAACTGTTTAACGCCCTCCCAAACAAGGATAAAATTATCCAAAAAATCGAAGACATGCCTTTGTCAGCAAGAACTGTTCATGATCGTGCACTCGTGATGGCACGCCAGATAGAGGAGATGCAGATAAACGACATCAGTTCAGGTAGTTACTTTTCTCTTTCCTTGGATGAGTCTACCGATGTAGCACAGCTAAGCATAGTCGGGCGGTATGTGACGGGTGATACAGTGCGTGAAGAGAGTCTCGCTGTTTTGCCGATGAAAGATACAACTAGAGGAGAGGATGTGTTGAAATCTCTGATGGGCTTTGCTACAGAGAAAAAGCTACCACTGGATAAACTTATATCCATGTGTACTGATGGAGCACCCAGTATGTTAGGGAAACGTAAAGGATTCGTTGCCCTTCTGTGTGAGTAAGAGAAGCGGCCCATCTTAAGCTTTCATTGCATTGTGCATCAAGAGGCACTGTGTGCTCAGTCGTGTGGAGAGGAACTTTGCGAAGTGATGTCATTGGTCATTCGCATTGTGAACTTCATTGTGGCCCGAGCTTTGAATGATTGCCAGTTTAAGGCCCTGTTGGTTGAAGAGGGGAGTAATTATCCAGGGCTGCTACTGCACAGCAATGTGCGTTGGTTATCCAGGGGAAAAGTGCCCGAGCTCACTGACATTGAGTGGCTCCTGAAGTTTCACTACCTGGTGGACATTACAAGTCATTTGAACCACCTCAATGTGAAAATGCAAGGCATTGGAAACATTATCTTGTCCCTGCAACAGACAGTGTTTGCATTTGAAACAAAGCTGGAGCTGTTTATCAGGGACATTGAAAGTGGCCGCCTCCTGCACTTCAAAACATTGTGAGCATACAGAGAGGATTGCTTAGCGAGGGACCCCACTCAACATTTCGACCTCAGGCATCTCGCAGCCTTCACGTCTGATTTACTGATGTCATTCAAATCACGTTTTTCGGACTTCGGCAGACATGCCGATTTGTTCAAAGTCATAACTCATCAACATGTGTGCACAGTGGACGCACAAAACCTGAGTGTCATCCCTGGCATCTCCATTGGAGATTTTGAGCTGGAAGCTGCTGAACTGAAGGTGTCGGATATGTGGGTGTCAAAATTTTTCACTTTGAATTCCGAACTGGAAACCCTCGCTCGTCAGCGGGCAGAACTGGCAAAGCAACACAAGTGGGCAGATATGAGAAAACTCCAACGTGAAGACAATCTCACCCTGAAAACCTGGAATGAACTTCCAGCCACTTTCAGCACAATGCATCGTGTCAGTGTTGCCGTGCTGACAATGTTTGGCTCAACATACACATGCGAGCAGTCCTTCTCACATCTGAACAACATCAAAACCAACCTGCGCTCAAGGTTAACGGATGAAAGCCTGAATGCCTGCATGAAGCTGAATCTCACCAGTTATGACCCCAACTGCAAAGCACTCAGCAAAACGATGTAGCAACAGAAATCTCATTAATGTAAGTAGGGTGCAAAGCACTTATTGTTAATCACTTGTTTATGATGCCAGTTTCTCAACTTTTGTGGTGTCTTAGGAGTGCTAGAAACCAGCACTATGTCAGTGAACAAAATATAGCGCTTTTTATGTAGTATTGTGTGTAGTAGATTACAGTTAGCTTGGGTGTCACAGAGTGAAAAAAATGCAGCGTTATTGCCACCTACTGGTGTTGTATATAACTACCAGAACTACTACCAGCGCAAGTCTTACAATACTGCTGTTGTTATCACATAAAAATTCGCAAATATTTCTAATACACGAGTGTAAACTTTGCTGTGGCTCTTTTGAAAAATTTCTCTCAAAATTTTTGTTTGTTTGGCTCTTCTAGGTAAAAAGATTCCCGACCCCTGCTTTAGATAAATAAATAAAACAGTGCATTTAATTTCAGGTCTAACAAATTAGTCTCTCTCTCAGTAATATATCAGGCAACTGTTTTTACCATCCTGCCTGCATTCCTTATCCTGCCTCACCTATGGGCCACTTATCATGCTCTAGTTATTGTATGTTTTCCCCACACAACGAAAGTCCATGTTAAAACACCCTCAAAACATGATAAAATGATTAAAGCTATGTCACATTCAATACTGTATCTTAAAATATCAACAATTAAAATCTAAAATATAATTAAAAAGTTCCACAACTCGATCACCTTACAAGAAGGCGGCACACTTAACTTTAGATGCTGCCATGATATAGCTTGCGAGCTGCGTGTCTCGGTTCAGTCCTAGGTGTCTCTATGGACTCCCAATTCAGTCCTGGCCACCTCTCTGTATTTCCGGTTCAGTCCTGGCCGCCTCTTTGTATTCCCGGTTCAGTCCTTGCCACCTCTCTGTATTCATGGTTCAGTCCTGGCCACCTCTCTGTATTCCCAGTTCAGTCCTGGCCACCTCTCTGTATTCCCAGTTCAGTCCTGGCCGCCTCTCTGTATTCCCAGTTCAGTCCTGGCCACCTCTTTGTATTCCCGGTTCAGTCCTTGCCACCTCTCTGTATTCATGGTTCAGTCCTGGCCACCTCTCTGTATTCCCAGTTCAGTCCTGGCCACCTCTCTGTATTCCCAGTTCAGTCCTGGCCACCTCTCTGTATTCCCAGTTCAGTCCTGGCCGCCTCTCTGTATTCCCGGTTCAGTCCTGGCCACCTCTTTGTATTCCCGGTTCAGTCCTTGCCACCTCTCTGTATTCATGGTTCAGTCCTGGCCACCTCTCTGTATTCCCAGTTCAGTCCTGGCCACCTCTCTGTATTCCCAGTTCAGTCCTGGCCACCTCTCTGTATTCCCAGTTCAGTCCTGGCCGCCTCTCTGTATTCCCAGTTCAGTCCTGGCCACCTCTTTGTATTCCCGGTTCAGTCCTTGCCACCTCTCTGTATTCATGGTTCAGTCCTGGCCACCTCTCTGTATTCCCAGTTCAGTCCTGGCCACCTCTCTGTATTCCCAGTTCAGTCCTGGCCACCTCTCTGTATTCCCAGTTCAGTCCTGGCCGCCTCTCTGTATTCTGTATTCCCAGTTCAGTCCTGGCCGCCTCTCTGTATTCCCGGTTCAGTCCTGGCTGCCTCTCTGTACTCCTGGCTTACCTGCTGCACCTGTCTGGTCCTGGCTGCGCCTCACTGCTGTCTCAGCTGCAGTCCGTGCTTCTCCCGCCTGTTTGGTTCTGACTGCGCCTCCCTGCTGTCTCAGCTCCATCTGTGCTTCTCCCGCCTGTCTGGTCCCGGCTGCGCCTCCCTGCTGTCTCAGCTGCAGTCCGTGCTTCTCTGCCTTTATTTGTCCTTTCCTACTTTCCACTCTGCTCTCAAGTCAGGTTGCGCTCTTTGCTCCCAGTTCCTGCCACTGCCTCCTTTTTTCTTCCTCTGCTTTTTCTCTTCTTCTTTTTAGGGGTTGTTGGTGTATGCCATCTAAATGGAGATGATGAGCGCCCTCTACCTTTATATACAGTGCCGTGAAAAAGTATTTGCCCTCTGTCTGATTTTCTGCATTTTTGCATATTTGTGACACTGAATGTTATCAGATCTTCAACCAAAACCTAATATTAGATAAAAGGGACCCTGAGTGAACAAATAACACAAAAATGTGATACATATTTCATTTATTTATTAAAGAAAGTTATGCAACACCCAATGCCCCCGTGTGAAAAAGTAATCACCCCCTTAGACTCAATAACTGGTTACAATAACTGCAACCAAACACTTCCTGTAGTTATTGATTTGTCTCTCACAGCGCCGTGGAGGAATTTTGGCCCACTCCTCCATACAGAACTGCTTCAACTCAGTAACATTTGTGGGTTTTCGAGCATGAACTGCTCATTTCAGGTCCTACCACAACATCTCAATGGGGTTTAGGTCTGGACTTTGACTAGGCCATTCCAAAACTTTAAATTTCTTGTTCTTCAGCCATTCTGATGTAGACTTGCTTGTGTGTTTTGGATCATTGTCTTGCTGCATGACCCAGCTGCGCTTCAGCTTCAGCTCATAGACGGATGGCCTGACATTCTACTGTAGAATTCTCTGATACAGAGCAGAATTCATGGTTCCTTCAATGATGGCAAGGTGTCCAGGTTCTGATGTAGCAAAGCATCCCCAAACCATGACACTACCACCACCATGCTTGACCGTTGGTATGAGGTTCTTACTGAGGAATGCAGTGTTTGGTTTTCACCAGACATAACGGGGCCCATGTCGGCCAAAAAGTTCCACTTTTGACTCATTTGTCCATAGAACATTGTTCCAGAACACTTGAGGATCATCCAGGTGCTTTTTGGCAAACTTGAGACGAGCATTCATGTTCTTCTTAGTGAGCAATGGTTTCCACCTTGCTACTCTGCCATGAATCCCATTTTTGCCCAGTGTCTTTCTGATCGGTAGAGGCCTGCAGATCCCTGGATGTTGTTCTAGGGTTCTTTGTGCCTTCCTGGACGATTTTATGCCTTGCTCTTGGAGAGATTTTGGCAGGACGGACACTCCTGGAAAGATTCACTACTGTCCCAAACTTTCTCCATTTGGACAATATGGCTCTGACTGTGGTTCGGTGGAGCCCCAGAGCCTTAGAAATGGCTTTGTAACCCTTTCCAGACTGACAGGCAAACTCCATACGTGCTTTAAGATGAGGCTTTTTGAGTAATGGCTTCTTTCTTGCCACCCGTCCATACAGGCCAGCTTTGTGTAGGGACCAGCTTATTGTTGATGTGTGAACACTGACTCCCATCTCAGACACAGAACTTTGCAGATCTCTCAAGGACATTGTTGGCTTCAGAGTGACATCCCGAACCAGTTTCCTGCTTGCCCTGCTGCTCAGTTTGGGAGGGCAACCTGATCTGGGTAGTGTCTGGATGCTGAGAGGGATAATCAGTGCCTTTTGAAATCTTCTTCTACCCTTCTCCTGCTCTGTGCCTCTCTACCACTTTATCCCTGACTTGTTTTGAAAGCTCCTTGGTCATCATGGTTGCTTTGTTGGATCACTATGTGAGTTGCAGCTTGAAAGGCTTTATACACCTGAGGGAAATTATCTACAAGTTAAACCACTTTGAGTACACACAGGCTGAAACCATTTCACACATTTTGTGACCTTTCAAAAAATTAATTTGCACATGAGTTGATTTAGGGCTGCAGTAGCAAAGGGGTTGAATACTTATGCAACTGAGATTAATCTGTAAATCTTGCTTATTTATATTCTATATGCATTTTTTAACTTTATCAATGTGGAGTAGTTTGTGTAGATTCTACATGTAAAGTCTAATTTGAAAGCGTCGTGGAGTACGCTCAGGTGCCAAAAAAATGTGAAAACTTTGCAGGGGGGTGAATACTTCTGCATATATATATATATATATATATATATATATATATATATATATATATATATATATATATATATAGTTATACTAGTGGGATCTAGTGTATGCAAATAGTCTCCTGTGTTTGTGTTGTCGATTTTATGTATTGGTTGTGTTTTATGTATTCCCTCCCTCCTCCTCAGTCTCTGAAATTGTTACATTTGTGTGGCGGGAAGGAGCACTGTGATATAAACTAGGAGCGGGAGTATTTGCACGCTCCGATTCCTTAGCTGTGGTACAGAGAGGTACTGCTGGACTGTGCTACCGCTGGAGTGTACTACACGGAGGGCCCTAGTCACAGGGACAGGCCATGCAGTGCTGACTACAACCTTTGTACTGTTGCTTTATTTTGTTAATAAACCGTACTATTCATTTAATTTAAACTGGTCGAGTCAATGTATTATTTCCTGACGCCAAATAAAGCAAGCCTTTGGTCTCCATCCACCCTCCGACGATCTGCGAGACTCATGCAATAAGTCAACAATCACATTGAACAAATTTTTTTTTTATAGTCACTCATCATATCACCCACCTATCCCCCGACCCACCCACCAGAATGCTATTAAATCAGACTGTGGGAGGGTGTGGGTATTCACTGACATGGGAGACAGAAGGGTGTAAGTGAAACAGTGCACAGGTGCCCAGTTTTATTTATTACTTTTGGCTCGTTTTTTTTTTTTTTTTTTCAAGTACGTGTTTTTGCACGCAGAGGGTGCTGTTGTCCATGGCCTGAATACCAGCGATGGTAGACAGGACCACGGAAATACCCACAGGTAAACAGTCCCGCTGACGCACTCACAGGTGCTCTTAAATAATAACAATAACAAAAGGCAAAATAAAAAAAGAGAAAATAAAACACAGTAATCAAAACTACAAAGAAAAGGTGCTGCACTCGGCAGCGTTACCCCGACCATCGCTACCCACACGGCCCGGGTCCCCGTTCTACACTTCTCGGCTCCCTCAGCCTGCTTTCTATATAATTTATGGGGTCTGTCCAAAGTTTCCCTGCTACCAATATTATTTTATTTTCTTCTCTTTGGGGTTTCTTTTCATTTTCTTTTTCTTTTACCAGCCGTGCTCGGTCCTGGAGCAGAGCTCTCGCTGGCTCGTTGTGTCGTCTTATAGGGGCCGACCTGAGGGAACAACAGAACATTATTTATAGGGCCAGCAATCCCCCCCAAGGCCCGTCTCTCAGCCACTCAGAGAGAGGGAAAGCCCACACACCCTCTCTCCCACCTCTCTGTGTCACTGCCATGACTGACCGGTGGATATTGCAAGGCTGCTGCCCTCTTCCTGCAGCACTATGAATGCACCAGAAGAGTCAGCACAGATCTCCCCCCCGTTACACAGACAAAAATAAATAATGAAAATAGAGAGATATGTTATTATATAATAGTAATAATTAATAGCATTAACTAATTGAAAAAATTTAAATAGAGAAAAGAGAAAAGAAAAAAATGAAACTAAATAAAAATAAAAGATATTACAACAATGCTAAGGCAGAGGTTGCAATTGCAGACTATTGAAGTAAGGAAACAAAAGGGTCCCAGGCCGCATGAAATTAAAACAATTCTTCTTTGAAACCGAGAGATGTGAACCTTGGAGCACAGACTACCCTTACGGTATATAACTAGGAGTTCTGATTTCCGTGTGAATATTTTTTTTAAGAATCGGGTAGAATTATTTGATGAAATGCTTAAGCACAAAGTGCAGCAAGGAAAAAAAATAAATAAATAACACCAGCTTTAAACTACTGTAGCTTTCTTAAAAACTGATTCCCAGACACACCAAAGTATTTTAAACACGCTTCATTTATAAGGTACAATTAAATAGCTGTTTCCCGAACTTACTTTAGCGTGTTCATACTAGAAATAGCACTATTCAGGGAGTTTCGGGTTGAATTCAGCTTCTAATGTTCAGGTGTTTTAGTTTGTAGCATCATAGACACACATTCATTGCCAGCTATTACTGCTGCTTTGTGGAATTCTGATTTTCTTGACGTCTTTCAGTTTTGTAATTGCTGAACCCCAGATTTATAAAGAACGTGTGTTTTGCTACCAAAATGCAAGCAATATTTATAGTAGGCCCCATCAAATACTGCAGACATAAAATATGTTTTTTTTTCTTTTGTTTATTTCTATTATATATTTATTTTACTTTATAGTACTAATAATTATAAAACAGATTGTGAGAATGCTGCATGCTGATTGAGCCATCAGTCTTCTAAGCAGTTACACTATCCAGCACAATGTCACGTTTAGGAACTACTTAGGAACAAAGGCAAATCACTGCATCTTTGCTAACCACGTATCACTGCGCCACCAAAATCAAAGAAAACACCTGTCAAAATACCTGCTGTCATGGAAGATACTGAAGACATCAAGGTGTCTTGTCATATCTTCCAGTTTATATTAATTTGCATTACAAACCAGTTTGCTATTTTAAACAAGACGCTGCTTTGGTATTTAATTTGTTGTACATACCAGTCATTTTCTGTATTCATTTGTCAGATATTCAGTTTTATTTTACTCCTTTTAGCTGGTATCAGCTATCGTTTTGTGAAACTGACTTTAATCATTTTTAAGTGTGGATATTTTAATATCTTTTAACAGTATTTACATTACTACACGCAATGTCTTAATCACCCATCTTGCCTTTCTTCACTCTCCCTTCTTACTACCACGCACTAACTCTTTACAGGTACAAAAAAAAACACACTTGAAATGAAATTAATAGCACACAAATTGGGCTGTTAAATGCTTAAATGACTGGCTTTAAAAAAAAAAAAAAAGACTTTAAATTAATTACTTAATAATAGAGATGCACCGAATCCAGGATTTGGTTACGGATTTGGCCCGAATACCTACTTGTTGAGCAGGGTTCAGATTCGTCCGAATATTTTTTACATATATATTAGTGGCAGGGCAAGGAGCCCTGCACATGGAAAGAGAGCAGAGCAAAGCCCTGCCATAAATGTATTTATTTTTAGAATGGGGTACCCCTCCGCCCCTGTGCAATTTATTATTTTGTATTTGTTTTGTTGTATTATTATTGTTGTTATTGTTTTTATTTATTTATTTATAAATATGACAGCGTAGCCTTGTTTTGTTATTGTTTTATAAATGTGACGGTGGAGCCGTATATTTTGTTATTGTTTCGCAGCGTGGATGGGAAGCCCCATCCACATTAAAAACCTTGTGCAGAAGGTGACCATCTCCCGAGTTAATTAATTGTTTAATTGTTGCTAATCGGGGTGGGTGCCCAGCCTGACCTATTGTTTTGTTTTGTGTTCGTGATTTCTTTTTGTTTGAATATTTAATTTATTTTTGTTATTTAAATAAACGCCGCACGGCGCGCCTTTTGCACCGTATTACTTACTGGTTTGTTTTCTTCCTTCATCTGGCCTGACGTCACCACGTCAGCCATCCTGTCATATATACTGTATATATATATATATATATATATATATATATATATATATATATATATAAAATTTTATTTTGCAAAAAATCTTTATTGTAAAAAAAAATTATAAATACAGTTTACTTACAGAAAAAATAAATCATACAGAAATCACAGCATTCTCATGAGCAATAATCACGTCATTATACTGTAAACTTTGTAACAAGTGAGTTAGCCCTTTAGAAAGATGCTAATTTAGTGTGACGACAATTTGCTTGACAATTATCCACTCCTGTGACCTTATGTACAGATGTCATGATTTAAAAAATGTTTTCCGAAAAGTAATTGATTGAATGCCAAAAACATGCAAGTGGTATGGAATCACAAATGCATGCTGGGTTGACCGCTACTGGCTCAACAAGTCCAGGTGGAAATAGTCCAGTCTGGACCCTTGCCTACAGAGTTCTGTTGATTGGTAATATCTGTTTGGATGTGAAGTCTAGTATGATCCAAAAAGAAAAAAGTCCTACCTTTTGCTTTTGGCTTGTCCATACTGACTAAAACATTTATTTACATAGCATGTTTTAATAACCACATTTTTAACAAGCTTTTAAATCACATAATACATTAAACTCTAAATTCATAGAGAATAAATAATGATAAATAGGGTTGATAAGGTATAGGACATAAATATTGGCTTTTTAATGTATCCAGATTCTTTACCAAGCTCTTTAAGAGGGTGATAAATCAGACTGAACTACAAACACAATTAGCAACCCAGTAAAGGTTTATGAATCAAAAGCTAAATATGCTAAGTATGGTTTAGCTGCCTGTTTTGTTTTACATGCAAAAACACACACTTTATTTAAATAAAGTGCAGGTGTGAATAAATAGTGTAGTGTTGTGAGTGGAAAAGTATGAGGTTGTGAGTGGCCCCTACGAAAAAAAGGTAAGGCTAAGGTAAGAAATCAGCCTCTGTAACTGCCTGCAAAAGTGGACCTGAACATCAGATGCTTGTTTGGGAAATGCTTAAGATCCTGGATCCTCATGCCTGCCGGAACTATTCTGCCTCTAAATTGTTTCTTTTGAAACATTCTAAACAGGCTTAGCACAGGGCTAAAGTGTTACAAAACGCAGGCCTCAGTCACCTGTCCAAAATAACGAGTAGGTGGCGCACATTACACCAGACTTGACTGTATGTCCATATGTACTTATATCATACACCAATTATTACATTGTGATGGCATTCGTTAAGGGCATTTTTAAGCATAAATTATTCTCAAAATCTGGTGGAATATGGAGGCTGATGGACTGTCCGTTCATCTGTAAAATATGTTAAATAAATAAAAAGGCAAGGGAAAGATAAAAAAGCAGGGACAAGTTTTCAAGACTAGGGCTTGTCAAACCTGTGTACATGGACAAGGCTGTTCATGTGAGCTAGGGCTTGTCAAACCTGTGTACATGGACAAGGCTGTTCATGTGAGCTAGGGCTTGTCAAACCTGTGTACATGCACAAAGCTGCTCATTGGAACTCGAGGCCACAATGTTGTTCCATTTAGCAAAGCGATGGTTCAGGCATGTAGCTTAAAATCACTTTTAAGCTACATTAAAATCATAAACATCAAGCATATTGGGCACCCTTTTGTCCATCAAACGGCTAGTATCTCATTCGTCATTCCGTAAACAACACGTCCAATGATCAGCAGAAAGGGCTTTATATATTACCTCAAACCATTTGGTTTGCCGCCTCCCCAGCCTCCATCTGTTTATCGACTTTGACTAAGGGGGAGGGCAGATAAAAAGGCCGACGATGTAATAAAAATATGTGTAACATAGTATTTGTTGTTTAGCTTTAATAAATATTGTTCTCTATTGCATGAGTTTTCCTGACTGAACTACAATATCACTGTATTTCTGTTTTTGTGCAATTTGGTAGTTTGATATACCTTTTAGGAATGTAATTAGTTAAATGCCAAGAGAAAAAATTAAGCACATTATGGTCCCATGGCCAAAAATGCACATTATGGTCCCATGGCCAAAAAACTCTGAACACCACTGCCCAAGACAAATGTGGCTCTTTGAATCTCCAAATGGAAATATGTTAATGTGACAGAAAGACAATGATTCTTGGTGGTAAATCTCCCTCCTGACCTGTGAGGGCACTAAGTAACGGGAACAGTTCCCTGGACTGTTTGGCCTGATACTTCATTCCTAGGGTTAAAAGGTAGTCGGTCATTTAGAAAGGGGGTGGAGCTTCAGTGCATTAACTCATCGACCCGGAAGGGAAATGATGTGGCAGCTGCGGACTGGCGCAGCGGCTGCAATTGTTTACCAAGGGGTCATGAGTGACGGTATAAATAGGGGACAAAGCGACGTAATCTGTTCCTTTGTTTTGGTTAGAGAACAACCTGGAAGGACCTGTGATTTGTGCAAACGTATAGTGAGTGTTTGTTTGTTTGTCTCTAATTGTGTCTTGTTATTAGTAGACGGCTGACACGTTCCGGAGCAGTTACCAAGGGCCAGCACAAACCTGGAACAGCACTGCACTTGTATCACGAATAAACTGTATTTGCAACCACAAGCACTAATTCACTCACTAACGGACTTGTGTATGTGTTTTTTGTTTCGTGTGGGTGTATAAAGAACAGGACTATTATTTTGGGACAAACGCGGGGATTACAATTTAAGTAATACATGTCGCTGTATTACTTCGCATCATTTATTGTTTACTGTTTGTTTTGCTGTCAGGCACTGGATATACAAACTCATTAAACAACTTTGCACCTGGATTATAATTGTCTGTCTGTTCATTGATCACCTGAACCTGCACACTGTTAACCACTTTGCCACAGTTACTCATTAGCTTTCTGCCATATTTCTTTAGATTAAGCTTTAGCCTTTGCATGTATATTTGCATGATGTGTTCATAATTACTAGGGGTGGGTATTGAGACTGAGGATCTGTATTGCAATATATTGCAATACTGAAGACAATATTGCAATATATTGCAGTACATATTGGAATTCAACGTGGAATAATGCTGATGTTGTTTTTTTTTATTACCAAAATAAAGCTACAGTCATATATATATATATATATATATATATATATATATATATATATATATATATAGAGAGAGAGAGAGAGAGAGAGAGAGAGAGAGAGAGAGAGAGAGAGAGAGAGATTTGAATATAAACAATAACAAGTGGTTGTCATGCCGTCAAAAACCTATAAATACCTCAAATGTTTTGATTCAAACACAGGCTCCCTTGAGAAAGATATGTACAACATATCGAAACGTTGGGCAGCTGGCTCTTTGAGCTAAAATATATACATGCTTTTTGTCATTTTTATGTAATTTAAAGTATTAGAATGTAATATGACAAATTAAACTCTTATATGAAACGTCCAGTAACTATTTTTTGATGGATCCTCTGAAGTATGTGCATGTGTTCCCAATTTGAAAAACAGAAAAACAGTGCTGGTTTGAAAGCTATTTAAAATTCTCTAAAATCATTGATTTTAAATGTAATTTAAATGTTTTATTATAAATATATTTATGTTTATTTTATATTAAACATGTTTTTCAAAAGTGCATTCTAATGACCAGGGATGCCAGTTTTCTTCAATAAAAAACTAAATTAAAAAAAAAAAAAAATCTGCGTTATTCCGCAATTAAAATAAAAGGCTGAACTTGAGTCCCCCCTCCCCCCACCTAAGATACACAAACAGTACTATTGAATAACAGCTCTTTTTACAGGTATTTATTGGTACACTTTTAAATTTGAAGGAAGTTACATGCTCACCAGAATGCCATCAATCAGTAATGCAAAGAAACATACCAATTTACTTTAAACAATACAAATCTAAAAATAATACTTATATTAGTTTATCTCAGATTAGTCTTTGTCACCTGGATGGATATTGCCAAACTTATTGACCCGATCTTTAGGGGTGATTTTTATAATTTTCGGCATCTTTAACAGCTTGTTGAGTAGTAAAACGACCCTGGTTCCCTGAAAGAGAAGATGACCGCCAAAACAAACCTTTTGGGATATGCCTGCTTTTTATATCAAAGGTGCTGATAGGCCCCTCTGTGGAATGATGTCCTCGGTCCTGCCTCCCGAGGTAATACACAGTCACTGCACAGAGACATCAGTCTCTTTTGCATTTAAACCTGCGAATGTGAGTGATGCAAACTCGCAAGGTTGGCGGTCATCTTCTCTTTCAGGGAACCGGGGTTACATCCGTAACCTATTGTTCCCTTTCAATTCGACCGCCAAATGACCGCCAAAACAATACTTTGGGAAAGTATATCAAAGCCGTCATTAGGGAGAATGAGCGGGCAGTGTATGAGGGACCTCTCGCTACCGCCATCTAATGTTAGTGGTGTAAGCGTGCAACCTCTAGGACCCTGGTGCCTATTGAAGGCATAGAGGGATCTACGACATTAAGTCGGTAGAACCTGGTAAATGTATGCAGAGTAGCCCAGCTAGCCGCAGTACAAATATCGGTCAACGAGGCACCTCTAAAAAGGGCCAGTGACGTAGCCACACCTCTAGTAGAGTGCACGGCCACCCTCCCAGGTGGGAGTAGGCCAGCATTAGTATACGCAGTCAAAACCATGTCCACAATCCAATGGGACAGACGCTGCTTACAGAGGGCTTGACCTCGGGTCCGTTCACTATGACAGACGAAGTGCTGGTCAGACTGACGCAGCGCTCTCGATCTATCCAAATAGCATCTCAATGCCCGAACCGGGCAGAGGGAATTGAATCTCCTATCCGACTCCTGCACGAAGAGAGGGGGATGGAAAGCCTCTAGTTCTACTGACTGATTCAAGCGAAAAGCTGTAATCACCTTGGGGAGGAAAGCAGGGTTTGTGCGCAACGACACCCTGTTACCATTGTCCCAAACACGCATACAGGAACTGTGCATGGACAGTGCCTGTAGTTCACTGACCTGCTTAGCGGAGGTGATATCTAATAGAAAGGCTGTCTTCATAGATACTTCAGCTCTATGGCATGTATGGGCTCAAACAGGGCCTTAGTGAGAACCTCCAGTACCACGTCTAGACTCCATTTAGGGAGGACGTCCTTTATAAGAGGACGTAACTGCCGAGCACCCTTTAGAAATGGGCTGCCAGTATATGAGCACCCGGGGATACTGAGTCAATGGGAACATTGCTTGCAGATATGGCTGCTAAGTACACTTTAGGAAACTGCAAAATAATCGCTATAGGGCAATAAATGGGATCATGGCCTCCAGCCATGCACCAATTTTGAAAATATTTCCACTTGTAAGCGTACAACGCTCTTGTGGAAGAAGCCCTAGCATTCTGCAGCGTACCGACTACTGCGTCTGAGAGCCCTAAGATGAACAGACAGTCCCGTTCAGGGGCCAAACCCACAGCTGGAGTCTGCCCGGTTCTGGGTACCTTTCACCTGGCTGTTGAGATCCATGTGCAGCAGGATCTCCCAGGGCTGGCCTCAAGGCAGCTGGCAGAGGTTCGAAAACCAGATTTTCCTGGGCCATCTGGGGGTCACCAAAAGAACTGACGCCTCATCTCTCCTGACCTTCTCGCGGGAGGCAGGGAGCAGCGGTATAGGCCGGAAAGCGTATAAAAGCATCTTGGGCCATTTGTGCGCTAGGTAGCCAACGATGTTTGTCGCACTTGGGGTGTAGCCGAAAGGCACTGAGCCATGCTTGAAGCGGGCGCATGTGAAGCAACCCTAGTTGGATGACAAAGCTGTGGCCATCAGACCCAGTCATTTTTGGCACAACACCAATTGCACTGTGGACCCTAGTTGAAACAGGGCCAGACAGTTGCAAATGGCAGCTACTCTGTCATCCGACAGGTAGGCTCGCATCATGAGGGAATCCAGCCGGAGACCCAAATAGACCGTACTCTGCACCGGTATTAATTGGCTTTTTGCATCGTTGAGGGTGAGACCCAGCCTCGACAGATGCTCCGTCACAATCTCTGTATGGGCCACTACCCCATCCTTGGACTGGGAACAAATCAACCAGTCGTCCAGGTAGTTCATCACCCTGATCCTTCGCAGCCGCAATGGAGCTAGGATGGAATCCATGCACTTTGAGAATGTGCGGGGGGCTAAGGAGAAGCCGAATGGTAGCACGGAAAACTCGAAGATGCTCCCCTGAAAGGCGAAGCGGAGATATTTCCTGTGCGCTGGACTGATAAGAATGTGAAAATACGCATCCTTCAGGTCCACTGCTGTAAACCAGTCACCCGGCCGGACAGAATGGAGGATATGGCAATGTGTGACCATCTGGAACCTCAAGAACCTGTTGAGGTGTCTCAGGTCTAGGATGGAGCGAAGGCCATCGTCCTTTTTTGGCACCAAGAAGTACCTTGAGTAGAACCCTGCCCGCCCAGTGTATAGTGTCAGTGTATAGTGAGAAATCCATATTGAATTTTAGGTTTTAGGTGGGTGTTTTGGCCAAGTACTGGTACAGTTTCTACTTGAAACAAATCTTTTCCTCTAGTCTGAGGGTAGTGTGTTAAAAACCAACTTATTGCAAGCCCAATAAAAAAAAAATTTTCAGGGTTAAGTTTATTGCTGCTTACTTTGCTTCTGTTTTCACTTCAGCTCGAGCTATTGGAGGTGCAAGCCAACCAATGTATTTACTCTGGGTTTCAATCAAATCTTTACTTTATAAAATAATAATCAGAAAACACCCACTCTATCAAAAAATATGTCTTGGTGCATTTTATTGCCTACACAAGACTAATTCTCTAGGGAATATTGAAAGCATTCAGCCTTCCCTGAAAAGTAATTACTCTCCTTATCACTAAAATCATCTTTTTATTATAGCCTTATGTGCGATCCTGATTGAAAAAAAATGGTCATGAGGTCAGATACTGAAAAGAAGTAATGCTGTCAAAAGTTGAACTGGTTACATGTGTAACATTTTTTTTATTTTTATTTTTTTACTGTAGAATCATTTTAACTGTTAACAGATGTAATTTCCACAAATAGAAATTTAGAAATTAAACATCGTTTTTTGATCATTGATAACTTTTTGTGAACCAAAAGGCCTAATGACATTGAGGGATTGAACAAGTTGCTTTTTTTTTTACTTGTCTATTAGGTGACGGAATGATTTCCATTTTTGAAACATCTTTGGAATTTTCAACCTGACATAGCTAAAAAAAAAAAATTCCTATAATTTTATGGATGTCATCTTATACACATACCATATGGTCTTTCACCCGTAACTATAAAACACTCCATGGTGGTTTGTACAGTAATACAAAGTATAACATTCAATTACAAATGTTGCAACTACATGCCATTCTTAATGTCTATAATGTTGAAATTCACATTTTGCTGTACTGTATGTCCTTGGGTTTAGTGTGATCTCCTCCCTGAAATGGTAATGTCAATAGTCATTATGAGAAATTAGTGTACAATTTTTTGCACATATTAAACAGCAACCTTATACAGGTGTAAATAGATCAGTTATGGCTATGTTGTGTAGTACTTGTATTTGGTTTGCAGGTACCAGAATTTGAGTTTATGGAGGACCTACACAATGTTCTACATCCACCCCCAATTAGCAGGGAAATACACAGTCATGATTCACAGCCTAGTGTCGCAGTGCCTGTAAATGAAATCCAATCCTATTGGGATTATTGCAATCTTATAGCAGGTTGAAGTTTTCTTGAACCAAACAAGCACAAAGCATAATGTGTCTTCATGGTGGTTTCTCATTTGATTGTCTCATGTTGTAAATCAGGTAATAATAACACACTGTATATCTTTCAGTTTAACCTCTTCTCAGTATTAGTGGAGCAATGTGAACCCAAACCATTAACAAAAAATATGTATTTATTTATTTATTTATTTATTTATTGGATTAAAATGCATTACATGTTTGGAAGGGACACCGTTTAATTGATTTCAAAAGCATTATATTTAACCTAGTTTTTCTGGCTTCCAGTAAGAATTTATTAGTGGAACATTAAACTATTAAAAGATGAAGTGTCACTTAATTGTTAATAGCCATTTGTGTTTTATGCCACCTCTCAGCAGGTATTCTTGAAAATATATCCACAATCTAAATATAAAATATGTAAGACTCATTTTATTAATTGTTGTGATTTTCTAATTAACCTCTCTTTCTCATGTGGAACAGAGGCTAATGGATAAAGTCCTGAGTTTTGTTCTGCAATTAAATAAAATATTACCCACTTTTGCCTGTTTTTATATACAGTAGGCTTATCTAGGTACATTACAAGCTGACTGTTTGGTCCAGCTAAGATGGTTGTCTTTGGAAGAAACTCATTTGGATCTGAAGGTGACTGAAGGTGAGTGAAAGTCTGCTTCTACAGTCCGATTGTGTTCAACTAAGTGGAATAAAACCTTGGTTTTGACTCCTGTGTGTTAGTATTGTCCTTCATTGATTAATGATGTCAATGAAATACATTTGTACGCCATGGGTGCTTCAAAAGGCATGTCTGACCATCAAACCATTTCAAGTCAGAAGCCTTCCCAGGTGCTTGAGTTTTGGGCTTTTTGAGTTCCTGCCTCATTTGAGAATCACAGAGATATGAGAGTGGATAAAGAAGCTGAATTTGTGAATCTTAGTAGATTTATCTGGTAGCTGATTGCTTGCCTAGTTTGTGAGGGAGAGTTGAAAAAGCAGATAGCGTAAAATAAGTTTGTAAAGTAATCCTAAAAGGCCATATAAACTTAGTGATAACACAAACAAAAATACACCCTGTACATGTACATTGGTGCATATTTGTGAAGAGGCAGATAGGGTGGATTCTAATAAAGCTTTTAAAATGATCTAGTATTGGTTCCCTTTGGATTTCAAACCTACACCTATGCCATATTTCCATCTGGTTTCAATACCAAAGTTGGCCTGTTGCCGGTTCCAGCTGCTGTCTAAAGTCGAATCAAACAGAGAGTACATACAAGTACATTTTTATAATTAACTCACAGACCAGCCCTCGTGTTTAACTTTTTTTCTGCAATAAAATATGTAAAACTCGCCTGTCGTGTCTTTGGCTTGTACAGTCATTCGGTAACTGGGCTGACAGTTAGTCCCAGTTATTGCCTGACAAATTCATTCATTCATACCGGATACAACTGACAGTCTTTATATTTTGCACAAATGTTCAGTGCTCAAGCAGCACTTAAGAGGTTAAAGTTATTTTTAGGTTTATAACTTTAGTTTCCATCTAATCAATAGGTAGGTGTGTTCCAGCGGGGCGTCAGGTATATGAAGGTTCCATTTATTCACCATTCACATAAATGTGGAAAAGTCCAAGGGGGGTGAATACTTTTGAGAGCCACTGTATATATTATATATATATATATATATATATATATATATATATATATATATATATATATATATATATACACACACATGTACAGTGCCTATAGAAAGTCTACACCCCCTTTCAAAATGTTCACCTTTTGTTGCCTTATAGCCTGGAATTAAAATGCATTAAAATATTTTTTTTTTCATTGATCTACACATCCTACCCCACAACTTCCGAGTGAAAAAATATTCTAGAAATTTGTAGAAAATTTATTAAAAATAAAAACTGAAATAGCTTGGATGGATAAGTGTCCACCCCCCTTGTAATAGCAATCCTAAATTAGCTCAGGTGTAACCAATCGCCTTCAAATTCACACACCCTGTTAAGTGGCCTCCAACTGTGTTAAATTGAAGTGATTCACATGATTTAAGGATAAATTCAGCAGTTCCTGTAGGTTCCATCTGCTGGGTAGTGCATTTCAAAGCAAAGACTCAACCATGAGCACCAAGGAGCTTTCAAAAGAACTCCAGGACAAAGTTGTTGAAAGGCACAGATCAGGGGATGGGGATAAAAAAAAATATATCAAAAGCCTTGAATATCCCTTGGAGCACGGTCAAGACGATTATTAAGAAGTGGAAAGTGTATGGCACCACCAAGACCCTGCCTAGGTAAAAGTGTGCATGTGACAACAATATCCCGAGAAGGAAGCCATTACTCAAGAAAGCCCACCTTGAATCCCATTTGAAGTATGCAAAAAAACACTCAGGAGATTCTGTAGCCATGTGGCAAAAGGTTTTGTGGTCTGACGAAACTAAAATGGAACTTTTTGGCCTAAATGCAAAGCATTATGTTTGGCGCAAACCCAACACAGCGCATCACGCAAAGAACACCATCCCTACTTTGAAGCATGGTGGTGGCAGCATCATGTTATGGGGATATTTCTCATCGGCAGGGACTGGGGCACTTGTCAGGATAGAAGGGAAAATGAATGGAGCAAAGTAGAGAGAAGTCCTTTAGGAAAACCTTCTGCCCTCTGCAAGAAAGCTGAAACTGGGACGGAAGTTCACCTTTCAGCATGACAACAACCCAAAGCACACAGCCAAAGCTACACTGGAGTGGCTAAGGAACAAAAGGTAAATGTCCTTGAGTGGCCTAGTCAGAGCCCCGACCTAAATCCAATCGAAAATTTGTGGCATGACTTGAAGATTGCTGTCTATCAACTCTCCCCAAGGAACTTGACAGAGCTTGAACAGTTTTGTAAAGAAGAATGCTCAAATATTGCCAAATCTAGGTGTGCAAAGTTGGTAGAGACCTATCTCAACAGACTCACTTATCCAATTATGATCTTTCAGTTTTGTATTTTTAATATATATATTTTTTCTCAATAAAAACTTATTTCCCCTTAACAGTGTGGAGTATGGTGTGTAGATAAGTGGGAAAAAATCCTCATTTAAATGCATGAAACTCTGAGGCAATGACATAACAAAATGTGAAAAAAGTTCAAGGGGGTGTAGACTTTCTATAGGCACTGTATATGCCAGTCGTCTCTGCATATAGGAGCACCTCCTAAGAGAGCACTTCTCCTAAGAGAACACCCTTGTGGTGAAATTGATTTTTCCCATTGTAAATTCTCTGCCTAAAGGAACAGGAACTTTGCTTAAAAGAACACGTTTTTACACCACTAGAGATGTGTTCACAACTATTACAGTACTGTTTTGTAAACTGATAACTCATCATCATCAAACTTAAATTCAAATGGTTTATTCACTGTTCAAATGTGACTTGTCATCCAGAACCGACGTCACTCCATTGCCTTATTTTATATTCTGATTTCCATGAGTGCACTTCATCGCTACAAAACAGCATGTAAACAAACTGCAAAACGCAATGCTGTTTCTCTTGCTACAAAAACCTAAATAAGACACAAGTCACCGAGCAATTTGGTGTTTTCCATTCTGGTGAGTTGCTTCACCATTCTGTTCAATAATTTTGTGCATGTCTTGAATATTGCTCCTGTACAAGTATTCATAATTAATCTAGAGCTGCTGCTGCATTTTTTTTAAAGGTGTGTAGGGGTGCTGTGTTAATTTAACAGTTCATTTTCAGGTGCTCAGCTTCACCGGTTTAATACAAAAGTAAAGCAGGCACAGACCTGCAACTATCCCTTGGGTGTTTTTAATGTAGATTTTTTCTTTAATGTAAAAGGGTGAGTTAGACTTTGTAAATTGAGCCTTGTATTGAAATAAACTAGAAATATACATATATTACAGTTGTATAAAACATCTATTCCCTCTAGTTATATGTTATTAAAATGAAAGCCAATTGTAGTCTATTTTTAGTGCACTGGTATTCCTTTCAGTAGTGATTCATACTTGCTAACCTTTCAGAAACAAAAAGAGGCAGGCTGGTGCACGCCTGGCAAAGAATTATACATACAGTACTGTGCAAAAGTTTTAGGCAGGTGTGAAAAAATGCTGTAAAGTAAGAATGCTTTCAAAAATAGACATGTTAATAGATTATATTTATCAATTAACTAAATGCAAAGTGAGTGAACAGAAGAAAAATCTAAATCAAATCCATATTTGGTGTGACCACCTTTTGCCTTCAAAACAGCATCAATTCTTCTAGGTACTCTTGCACGAAGTCAGTGATTTTGTAGGCATATAGTCAGGTGTATGATTAAACAATTATACCAAACAGGTGCTAATGATCATCAATTCAATATGTAGGTTGAAACACAATCATTAACTGAAACAGAAACAGCTGTGTAGGAGTGTCACAAAGACGGCCGGAGTGGGTGGTGTCAGACCAGAGCCAGGAAGTAATACACAGAGACTTGGAGTTTTGGTTAAGCTGAGCGCGTGATCGAGCTCAGCATTTAATAATTAACAGAACAGAACAGAAAATAAAAAGGTTTTAAACACAAAAACACGGGACACGGCACTATACGCCAAAATAAAGAGACAAACAAAACAGACTAAACAGTGAACAGACAAACGGACAAACACGGTGAGTGAAAACACTAATTATTTTACTTTGCTTTCTTTTCTCCTCTCTCTCCCGTTCTCCACTCACCGAACACCCAACAACCAGTGAGTGAAAACATGCAGCTTTTAAGCAGTTGTACCAAGACTCGATTGCTAGTCAATCATTCAATTGGAATCTCGGTACAACTGCACGTGAATTAATTAAAGTGCAATTCCCCGTGCTCACATATTATTACTTTTTACTTGCACGTGATGTGATGTGCCATCCCCGTGCCTAAATACAAATACACAATTTACACACACGTGAAACACAGACCCGCTTATATCCTGTGTACCAATGCTTATACACCAACATTTACACACAACACGTAACATATAACATACACAGGGGGGGGGCACTTTGCCACAAGGAGGAATAAAACTGGGTGAGGAACAGCCAAACTCAGCTAACAAGGTGAGGTTGCTGAAGACAGTTTACTGTCAAAAGTCATACACCATGGCAAGACTGAGCACAGCAACAAGACACAAGGTAGTTATATTGCATCAGCAAGGTCTCTCCCAGGCAGAAATTTCAAGGCAGACAGGGGTTTCCAGATGTGCTGTCCAAGCTCTTTGAAGAAGCACAAAGAAACGGGCAACGCTGAGGACCGTAGACGCAGTGGTCGGCCAAGGAAACTTACTGCAGCAGATGAAAGACACATTATGCTTACTTCCCTTCGCAATCGGAAGATGTCCAGCAGTGCCATCAGCTCAGAACTGGCAGAAAACAGTGGGACCCTGGTACACCCATCTACTGTCCGGAGAAGTCTGGTCAGAAGTGGCCTTCATGGAAGACTTGCGGTCAAAAAGCCATACCTCCGACGTGGAAACAAGGCCAAGCGACTCAACTATGCATGAAAACACAGGAAATGGGGTGCAGAAAAATGGCAGCAGGTGCTCTGGACTGATGAGTCAAAATTTGAAATATTTGGTTGTAGCAGAAGGCAGTTTGTTCGCCGAAGGACTGGAGAGCGGTACACGAATGAGTGTCTGCAGGCAACAGTGAAGCATGGTGGAGGTTCCTTGCAAGTTTGGGGCTGCATTTCTGCAAATGGAGTTGGGGATTTGGTCAGAATTAATGGTCTCCTCAATGCTGAGAAGTACAGGCAGATACTTATCCATCATGCAATACCATCAAGGAGGCATCTGATTGGCCCCAAATATATTCTGCAGCATGACAACGACCCCAAACATACAGCGAAAGTCATTAAGAACTATCTTCAGCGTAAAGAAGAACAAGGAGTCCTGGAAGTGATGGTATGGCCCCCACAGAGCCCTGATCTCAACATCATCGAGTCTGTCTGGGATTACATGAAGAGAGAGAAGCAACTGAGGCTGCCTAAATCCACAGAAGAACTGTGGTTAGTTCTCCAAGATGTTTGGGCCAACCTACCTGCTGAGTTCCTTCAAAAACTGCGTGCAAGTGTACCTAGAAGAATTGATGCTGTTTTGAAGGCAAAGGGTGGTCACACCAAATATTGATTTGATGTAGATTTTTCTTCTGTTCACTCACTTTGCATTTTGTTAATTGATAAATATAAACTATTAACATGTCTATTTTTGAAAGCATTCTTACTTTACAGCATTTTTTCACACCTGCCTAAAACTTTTGCACAGTACTGTAATGCTTTTCTGGAATATTTTTAAAGCTAAATATACAAAAAACGGGAAAAAATACATGAAAGTTAAATATCTAAAACAATTAATTTCCTGCATTCCAGCCCCATCCCAATTACTGCACTATAACAAAATACCTTTAAGATCAAACAAGAAAATCTTAAAATCAAATTTTTTATCACCATTTTCCTATTTGTTTCCTTGTATCAAATCAACTTTCTCTAAATCAAATCTGTACAAACATCTACTCTTTGAAATCAAATGCTTATAATACATCAATTTAATATTTTACAGTTTACAGTCATAGTCACCAATCTCACCTGACTTAAATAGTTAAGTGTCTGGTATGTAGAAGATTTTCTTTTTTCAGAAGATCATCTGATGGTTGACAGTTATGACAAGTAGAATCTTCTTCTTGAATATGTTGATTTTGCTAGCAAGCACCACAGAGAGTGTTTCTTATTCCTTACAATGGTAATCACAAAAATGGCGCGGCCACCACCCTCGCTGATGACTTGAAAATCTGTTCGCCACTTTTTAATTAGTCGAAGTAATTCTAGTATATAATCAGAACTTAGATAACACAAGGCTGCATTTCCACAAAATCTGCGGCAAGTGTTTTTTTTTCTTCACTAATTTTCTAAAGCGGTATGATTAGCTTTGAAAATCTATGCGGTAAAACTCTTAAATCCTAATTCTGAACACTGTGTATAACATCCAGCCGTTACCTCTCACGCTGAACTGTCATGCACAAACAAGACGAATGCGCACAATACAGAAGGAAATGAGAGCCTTGCATAAGTTACTTTTTTCGCCACTATATACAGTACAACCAAATACAACTTGCAAAATCACATTCAGTTGGCTTGCAACATCCCACCCCTTATTCTCAAAAGAGCATAAGAAAGTTTACAAACTAGAGGAGGCCATTCGGCCCAGCTTGTTCATTTGGTTGTTAGTAGCTTATTGATCCCAGAATCTCATCAAACAGCTTCTTGAAGGATCCCAGGGTGTCAGCTTCAGCAACATTACTGTGGAGTTGGTTCCAGACCCTCACAATTCTCTGTGTAAAAAAGTGCCTATTTTCTGTTCTGAATGCCCCTTTATCTAATCTCCATTTGTGACCCCTGGTCCTTGTTTCTTTTTTCAGGTCGAAAAAGTCCCCTGGGTCAACATTGTCAATACCTTTATGAATTTTGAATGCTTGAATCAGATCACCGCGTAGTCTTCTTTGTTCAAGACTGAATAGATTCAATTCTTTTAGCCTGTCTCCATACGACATGCCTTTTAAACCCGGGATAATTCTGGTTGCTCTTCTTTGCACTCTTTCTAGAGCAGCAATATCCTTTTTGTAACGAGGTGACCAGAACTGAACACAATATTCTAGGTGAGGTCTTACTAATGCATTGTAAAGTTTTGACATTACTTCCTTTGATTTAAATTCAACACTTCTCACAATATATCCGAGCATCTTGTTGGCCTTTTTTATAGGCCAACAAGATGTTCAGGGAGTAATTAACGGGAGTAATTAACTCCCGTTCATTACTCCCTGAACACTCTCTTCCCCGTGCAGCCAATCTGCAGGTCTTTTATATTCTGGCCGAGGGGTTACCTAGCTAGTTATTATCTTATTACCCCTCAGTCTGCACAAGTTTAATAATGATGCGCGACTGTCAGCTGATTAAATACTCAGCAGCTGATCAGTCACGCATCCTCACGAGGTTCTAAAAACACACAAAAACAATAACACATAATGGTGGCAGCTTTCATCCGCGCCGCAACAATAATAATATAATAAATCATCATAATAATACAAAGGGGTGGGACACTCCGCCACATATTATTATTATTATTATTATTATTATTATTATTATTATTATTATTATTATTATTTTACAACAAAATATATTCTAGCGTTATTTTAAGACAACTGTGAACGATCCAGTAATCAATAAAATAGCAGTATATCCAAACATTTTAATAACTCAATTTAATAACAAGATTTATCAGTTAATAACTTGATTTAGTTAATACTGAAACATACATCAACATACTCAATATTTTAAATGTTAATAGCTAATTAGTCACAAAAACATATTCACCAGGCATCAGCTGAATTTTTAAATGAATGTTATCAAGTACAAAGTTAGTATGAAAACATTTCTTCAAAAGAAAAAAAAACATTCCAGCACCTCAAAACTGAGCCCACGGTACAAATGCGTTCAAACTCCTGTAGCTGCCTTTTTTGTTGTTTATACTTTACAAAACGTATTCTTTGGTAGTGGATTCGACATATTGTAATTTTATTAATACTGAACACACTTTTTACATCTGCCAGCAGAGCAATCACATGACCTTCACACTGCCCTATTGTCAGAGCTCTCGTTCTACATCCCACCTACAGGTAGGCAATCTGATTTGTGAATTTCTGCTTTGATTGACAGTCCGCCAATACTCCCTTACTACACTTTATTTTTCTACAGGTACAGCTGCTGCCAGTGCCTGCCTTTGGCTATAAATAGAAAAAATACATAGAATGTCATTGCTCCCGTGGCCCACCCGAGACTGGGCGGCGGACCACAGTTTTGGAACCCCTGCCCAAAAGGATGGTGTTTCCCTACAGGAACAGACAGTGTTTGTACAATGCCGGTGTTGCTAATACAAAACAAATTAATTGAAAGAAAGAAAGAAAGAAAGAAATTGGATAGGGAGAGTTAAAGAGTACAAAGGAACCTGCTTATACCTTGTGTCTGGAAATGTACCACATAAGATTAAACAAAAGCGACATCTTTTCTTCACACACAGATACATTTATTGTTTTCATGCATTTAACATTGGAAGCCTGTGATACTTGCATTGTACGAATACCAATACCAAGTAGCATATGGATGGTATTGGTATTCTGTGAAGTGCCTGCTGGTAATTGCTTTCTGGGGTTTAGCTCCATATGAGATTAATCAGAATATGTATCCATTAAATGAAATGGCAAGCACCATAAAGCTTGTATAAAAAAAAAAGGTTCACATAGCTTTTCTTAAATGCATACAGCATCCTCTAGTTGCTGGATAAGGCATATCCAATTTAAAGGTGCAATATGTCACAAAATGCACTGAAAGTTACTGAAAGTTAATAACTTTAATATTTTATGGTTTTTTTTTAAATAAATATCTATCATATTTTTAAATGCATGTATTTGATTTTGACATGGTATAAGTACATATGCATTTTGATATATATTTTTAAAATAAACAAATCAATTAATTTACCTATCATGCATGTCAAAATACTTGTTTGAAATGATTACCTGTCATTACCTAACCATTAAGATTGAGTTTCCAAATATTTTTACTTATGTGGTATAGGTCATTGAATTATTGGAGGAATTATGAACAAATAGTATACGTTTAGCCCAACAACATGAAGGGTAAAGCCAGAGAATGAGCTTTTCAACTGGTCTTTCCATTGATGGTTAAAGACAAAGTTCAGGCAATGCTGTCAAGCTGTTGTACAATTGACTGTGCACATCACAGTAACTTCAGTGTGGTTCTGTAATTAATGAAATATGGCATATTTATGGCAATTAGTATTTTGCAATAAGTGATAACAGACCAAAGCAACTACCATAGGTGACCTAGACAGAGAAATGGTGCAACCTGTCATGATTCTGACTTTGAGAAACTGCCAAAAACACAACTGCAAGTCCCCAATGTAGGCTTGCACTAGAGTACTGGGTGAAGTCGAAGAACTCAAATACACCCTAAAGGAGCTTATGCAGCACTGAACCATATGCATTAACTCAATCTACGAATGTTACATGGAGCTCCTTCTCTTTTTTTTTTTTTTTGCAAACTGTTGCCAGATCACATTGAAATGCTCCAAGCATCCCGGAAAGCCTGGGATGCCAGCTTTCTGTATGGCGCTGTCGATCATGCAGTTCTTCAATAGATGAGATGACAACCTGTGTGCGACAGTGTGGAAGAATATATTGCTCTCCACAAGCCATGCTGGTGTAAATAGTGTATGGGGGAATGTAAGGTTGGCAGCGATGGGGTTAACTCTGTACCTGCCAGCAATCAAAGGTGTTGCCATTTCCCAATTAGGTAATTGAATGCTTATTAGGAGTTTGATGGGGAGTGCTTGTACGACTTTGTAGTGAAGGCAAATGCCCAGATTGTATTGTATTGTATTGTATTGTATTGTATTGTTTGAACATTTTGTTTTGGCCCTCGTGCCCTGTTTGTGCCAATGTTTTTGTTTCTTTAAATAAACGTGCGCAGCAGCACTTAAATGCAGCTTTCTGTCTCTGGGTCTCTTTCCTGCCTGTAGCCAGCCTGGGCCATGACGCTATCCTATCACACAGGTAAATAAGATGGAATTGGACGATGTTGGTAGATTCTTGTTCTTTGGGGATAAAGACCCCTTGGGACTACCTGTTTTACCCATAAAGATTGATTTATGTATTACAGTATGGCCCATAAAAGTTATACAGGCATATGGCAGTGTATAAGGTGTGAAAACACGTGAGAATGTGGCTGGACCATAATTGAATGATTAATGGGTAATGAGGCTCCAACCACAGGTGTATAAGAAGGAGAATCACGGGTGTTAGAGAGGTTAATGTTGGTGTTGGTATTGGTGCGTGTTGCTGTGTGCTGTCCTGTTTATGTCTGTGAGTTTTTTGTGTAGACCTTTTGTTTTGGCCCCTGTGCCTGTTTATTTTGTTAATGTGTTTTGTATTAGTGTATTAGTGAATAAACTGCAACTAACTTGCCTCAGGGTCTTTCTCCCTGCCGGTAACATCGTGGGCCATGACGCTACCCTGTCACAGGGCATAACACACACTAACCCTAACCCCAACCCTAACCCTAAAGCCATGGTAACCTTTTACCTTGCAGCAAAACCTTATTTCTTTTGTAACACTCTAGACACTGAAAGGAGTAACCCTAATAGGTATTGATGCAACTATTGTAGGAGTTGTAATGCAAGTGTGTCTTAATTAGCAGCATCGGCTTTTAATTAATTACTTAATTAACTAAATATACATTTAACAGGATATCTCTCATGAGATGAAACATCAGATTTTCAGAGAGGCCTGGCATGTTTAGATACAGTAGAGAACAGCATCAGTGATTAAAAATTAATTACATTTCTTTAATAACTAAAATCATGGTAATGACTAACTAAAATGGCTGAACCAGAAAAACAAACATGGGTGAAAATGCTACAAATTATATATGTTAAACCAGTATAAAGAGTCTGATTTCTATCTGTTTTTTATTGTTATTTATTTATTTAAATATTTAACAGAAAAGAAAAACCCCACTGTCGATCCTGTGGGTTAGAGAGGCAAAACCATCAGGGACTGTTTCTCTTCATTACGCTGCAGAAACAGTCATTATGTTGCCTCTTCTGTATTTCTTTTCTCTGACTCATTCTATTTACTGAAAGTCCATTCACTGCTGCGCTCTTCTCTTTTCTGCTCCACTGTAAATACAGCAGTACAGGGACGATGACGTATGTAGGCTAGGCTGCATAGTTGTACTTGTTTGTATTGCTGTTAAAAGATAAACATGTGTGTTTTTTTATTATTTTTTATTATTTTTTACATATTTAACAATATTATTGCTATCATATTTTTGTTAAACACGTTAAAAGAATACGCAGATTTTTTTAACTGACTGTATTGGAATAGTATTTTTGTTTTGACATCTCAACTTGAAAATTAGATACTAACTTAAACATGTAGCTTAAAAGAAAATCTGAATGTAGATCCAGGGCCAGCGTCAGCACCTGGGGAAGCCAGGCCCCACACACATACAGAAATGAAATAGAAAATCTGTGTAAATGTACTATTTCTGTGCCAGCTATTCTACTCAAATAGCCTTTAGGGGTAGAAACGTTTAGTTTCCACTAAACTAAACTGTATATGTGCAGTGCATTTTTCAGATTTACCATCTTTTCTTTTCTTTTCTCTTTTTCTGCTTGCATCCTGTTCCCTTAGCCCCGCCTCTTCTCACTCCCTATGGGCTTCCGTCCTCCCCAGTTTTTCGTAAAGCCAAAAGCTATTGGCTGATCTCGACATACAATTATACAAATGTGCCAATTAATTCTACAATTGGCACATTTCTGTCATACTGTCCAACAATCAAGACTTTCATTTAACAAGCATTTTGTCACACCTCATTATCATAACGTCTAAACGCCTATTATAATTATACGATTTTAAACCATCAAAAATGAAACCTGCCAAATCTCTGGACCCTCCAAATAAAACTAAACAAAACTCTGGATGTCAAAAACGGAAGGAAAAAACTACAAAAAAAGAAAATCTAAAAACACTGCAATCAAGCTTATCAAGGGTTCCGATCACAGATGTCACAAGAACAATTGAATGCCTTAGCTCTCCTCTCAATTGAGTGAAAGAAGAAGAATCAGTTAACTTTGATACCATACTTCACAAATTTGCCTTAATTTGACTGATAACTGTCAATTCAGCCTGGCCGAATTCAGTACTGTAAATACACGATAAAAAGAAAGTGTTCTACAGGTATTCATTTGATTTATACTGCTGTGCTTTTGTTTTTGTTTTTTCAAATCAGACAACTCATGTCTCCAGATATGTCCGGTTTAGCGAGGGTCTGCTGATTAAATCTAAAATATGAAAATATTTTTGATAGAATTTTTTTTTGATTTGGGGTTGAAGGTGAGGGGGCCCACTGGAGGTCCATTGCCCAGGGCCAACAAAAATCTGGCACCGGCCCTGTGTAGATCTGTGTGTGGATTATAATTGTTTGTTAACAAGTGGTAATGCATAGAAATGTTTATGCTTGTGACAGATCATCTATCTATGAATGATCTGTTCTAACCCCCCCCCCCCTTTCCCCTTTGTTAGATACATGACAACCTCTAAAGTTGTTTCTTCTCAGAAACTGTATCTCTATTATCTTGGGTACTGCTTCTGCAATTCTAATAATTCTGTGCTTATTTTGTGTTTTTCTTTTGTTTTATGATTTAAATGTATTATTATTATTATTATTATTATTATTATTATTATTATTATTATTTATTTCTTAGCAGACACCCTTATCCAGGGCGACTTACAATTGTTACAAGATATCACATTATACATTATTTCACATTATACAGATATCACATTATTTTTACATACAATTACCCATTTATACAGTTGGGTTTTTACTGGAGCAATCTAGGTAAAGTACCTTGCTCAAGGGTACAACAGCAGTGTCCCCCACTGGGGATTGAACCCACAACCCTCCGGTCAAGAGTCCAGAGCCCTAACCACTACGCCACACTGCTGCCCTAATGTATGTATGAATTGCTGCACAGGGTGTTGTTTTATTAGTGTTGAAAATGAATGTTTGGTGTGCACGGGTGTTTTAGGTCGGCAGGGAAGGAGTAATTGCCTGCCCTGCAAAATCACTTTACGTCCAGACTGTGCCTGAGCCTGATTGAATGATTTAACAAGCAATCGAGCCCAAGCACAGCTGCATAAGAGGAACGGATCACTCACTCAGGGTTTGGATGTTCAGAGGTGGAATGTAAGCACAATAGATCTATAAATTAAAGCTGCTACCGAGCTGATCGCTGTACTGCACGGTATTTGTTTTGATTGAGTGTTTGTAGTATTTTGTATAGTCATTTTATATTGGCCCTTACGCCTGTTATTTTGTTAATGTGTTTTGTTCATTTTGTTTTGGTGAATTAATTAATAAAGAAACATGTGCATTAGCATCTCGCCCTGCACTACTTGCCTGTGTGTCCATTCTCTTTCTGGTCTGACGTCACCACCAAGCCATCCGTGTGACAAGGACATTTAACTCTTTGATTCCAGATTCCAGTGTGTCCTTGTATCACTAACAGAAAGGCAAATATTTATATGTGTTACTTTATTTGTAATTCCTAATTTTACTCAACTCCAGAAGTTGTTATTATTTTTGTTTAGAAAACTATATTTCATTTTAGAAAACAGTATATATGGATGCCCTCACATATACAGTAATAATCTTTATTTTCTACCTTTATCTAGCTTTCTGCAATAGTGGAATATTATCTTACCTCCATGGTCTGACACTACAGACCTTTATTGCTAAGTGCTTTAATAATTGAAGAGTTGACAAATATCTAATCAGGGAAACCGAGATAATATTATTTATTTCTTAGCAGACGCCCTTATCCAGATATCACATTATTTTTACATACAATTACATTTTTTTTTACACATTATTTTTACATACAATTACCCATTTATACAGTTGGGTTTTTTACTGGAGCAATCTAGGTAAAGTACCTTGCTCAAGGGTACAGCAGCAGTGTCCCCCACCTGGGATTGAACCCACAACCCTCCGGTCAAGAGTCCAGAGCCCGAACCACTACTCCACACTGCTGCCCGGTGTGGTTGTATTGGTTGTATATCAAACGGTATCGAACTCCAGTCCATGTTCCATTGGCTCCCACATTTTACTAAAAATCATATGATATTGCAGCAGCAGTAAGGAAACAATACGCTTCTCCAATATGACTGGATATGACATAATGTCAATAAACTGATATCTGGTCATGTGAACACAATCCCTGTCAGGCAGGTACGAGGGCCAGCAGCCGCTGAAAAAAAACAAAAAAAAAAAAACATTACGAGCGCGAACGTGAACGCGTAGAGCTGTGAAACATTTCCAAGGATAAATATCGGTATTTTCTTCCTATACATTGTGACATGGGACATTTGCTACAAAATATAGACTGTCCCAACCATATAGGGACTGTTGGCATGTATGATAATGTTACGTTAACATATGAAATTACATACCACTTTATAGTTTTCTGTAAACTGAAAAAAAAAAAATTAAATGCGACATTTTGAAATCTAACATGAAATACTATTATGGCTTCCGGTAGATTTTTGCAATATAATTTTGTAGTTTCTTTGATTACATGATGTTAAATAAAAAATCTAACTCATGTTCATATATTTTCTTGGTGATGTAAAACGATGTATGTTGTAAACAGTAGAGATGCATCGAATCCAGGATTCGGTTTCCGATTTGGCCCGAATACCTACCTTTTGAGAAGGGTTCAGATTCGTCTGAATACTGTAACGGTCACCCTACACAGTTGATAGGCAACTGTACTGTCCTCCCTTAGGAGATACTACTGGCCAAATAATTAAAACTAAATAAGTCAGTAAGGGTGACTGACAGTAAAACAGGGTCGTCACAATGCGTCAATTTAACTACACAACACTGGTTTATTCCAAGGAACACAAAGCTTGACAAAAAGAATAAGACTAAACAATGACAGAAGAAAACAACTCAATTAGGGACAGAGTGACAAGGAAGAGAATAAAGTGCAAACAAACCCAGGAAAACAGATTATAAATGAAGATACACAGCAGAGCTTAAGAATATAACCACAACAATTTAACAATTACTGACACGGAGGATGATTAATATACGGAATGAATAAACAATGCAACACAAAATATAAATCAACAAAATAGTAATGAAGTCCCAAAAAGTAACAAAAGAAAAAAAACAAACACGATGACACAGTCAATGGAAAGAGCTCACCAAACCGGTATGGAAGTCCAGTTAATTACTTGGGATGAATGTGAACGATGATGTAGAGGTCTTCAGGAGATGAAAAACATTGAGAGCGATGAAATGGATGTTTGATGAAAACTGAGGTTGCAAACAGTCCAGAACAGATGCACAAAAACATACAACCACACACTCCAGCAAAAAACACAAAAGAAACTACCCCACCTAATTAAGCAAAAAACAGTAACTAGACAATAAACTAAAGCAGCAGACAAAAAGAAAAACAAAGGCTAAAGAATAATATCTAGCTAACAGTATAAAGATTAGGTTTTCAAAAGGTAGACAGACTCTCACACCAAGGTGCTAGCTACAGGAAAAAAACACACTCTCAACCCCCCACAATTAGAGAAATAAGAGACAGGTGAAGATTGACTGTGTGAGAGGATTGGTGGATGAAATTTTGAATGGACCAATGGGGTGAAAGAAAGAAAGAAATGGATACTGGGAAATGTAGTTTTTTTAGGTTGGCCTGGCCAGGCTACTGCCTTTACTTAAAGAGACAGGTGAGTGAAAATTACACCCACATATGTAGCAACAGTGCTACAATACTTAGGATTAGGTGAACTGAATCCGAATCCTATATATCTGCCCAGACGCACATCCATTTTAATACATCCCTCCATGTGTGCAGTTCTTTAAATAAAAGACACAAATCCGGTATTGAACGTAACTTGTATTTAATAACAAGAACACGTTTGATTAACTCTGTCACAGCTCTCGACTCCCTGAATTACTGGTGGCGCACACACTAAACACGTCATGCAGCTGCTGAATACAAACATATCCCCATATGCAACAGCAAAGTTATGCAGTAAAACTGTAATATATAGTAACGACAAACTGTTGTAGACTTTTGTGCTTTGTCGCTTTGTCTGTCAAATGTGTTCTAGAGATCATACTGAGATCAAAAAAAAAAAACGGTGCACAGAAATATATATTTTTTTGTAAATTTACAACTGTCAGATGTGCAAGACATTGTTGAACAATATGCTTTAGTAAATAAAATTCTACATTATTGCAATGTGCCAATACAAGCGGAACCATTTGGGAACACATGGTGCATTTAAATAACATGGGTTTTATTTCGCAGGGGGAGTCAAGTCACTCATCACGGTAATGGTTTCCTCATAGCTCTCAGATAGGGTTGCCAACAGGATCCAGAATCTCGGGACACTTTAAGGCAGGTCAGGTTTTTTAACTCCCCTTAATAAACTGCAATGTATTCGACATGTACAGTGGTGGCGATTCTTCCGGAGAGCCTCGTAACGACAATTAATCATATTGCTTGAATTTTTATACAGTAAACAATAGACTCAGAAAACCAGTCAGCTGCTGTATAGGTCTGATTGATGGAAACGAACCTCGAAGGCAGTTGTGTGCTTTTGGTAACAATTAAGTAAAACAATTCAATTAATTTAGTGACAGTTTGCACAATTCACACTCACATTACTGAATATATTGCAGTTTAGAGAGTTGAGTTACAAAACCTGACCTGCCTTAAAGTGTCCCGAGATTCTGGAGCCTGTTGGTAGCCCTACTCTCAGATTGGGTGACAAAGGTTGAAACGTCATTAAAGAAAATAGTGGGTTATGGCAAAGATGCAGCTCTCCTTTCCTGTAAAGGTGAAGTAAACAGTTCTGTATTTTGACATTTCTATTGTGGGGGGAGGGGGCTAGCGGTAAATTGTATAAGTTTCAAACTGAAATCTTATTCAGGGCTATATTTCCATTCGGTAATAAAAAATACTATTAAGTAAAAGGCTAAAAATTATAGATTGTGTGTCCCTTGTTAGTAGCTGCCAATCTGTTTTTCATTCAACAGTTTCCTTTAGTTTTCTTGATAGTTTTTGTAGATTCTGTGTTTGGGTCAGTATTCGGCCAAATCTTTTGAAATGGATTCGGTATTCAGCCGAATCCCAAAAACTTGAATTCTGTGCATCCCTAGTAAACAGACAACAAATAGTGTAATGTAAAACTGAGCATGATTGCAGCTTTAAAATGCAACAATAGGTTTGAAAAACAAACAAATAAAAATAAAGATTTCACCAGAGCAGTCAATTACCCTTCTTATTCTGTGCACCGTTCACTTCACCAAACAAACAAAATGCTTCAGAGCATAATTAATTTACTGAAACAATTCGGAATTATGAGATTAATATTGTTTTACAGTCCAGTGCCTGCAAAGTTAAAGGCATACCTACGTGGAGCACTTGCATGAGTTAGTAGATTGTCACATTTATTCCCAAGTAGGAGTAGAGTACAGCTATAATTCTACACATGAGCTGCAATCTAAAGGGATGTGAATGAAAAACAGAACTGCAAATTGTATGCTCCAGCTCCAGCTTGTTCTTGTATTACTGCCATAAATGATTGAACACGGAGGACTGGAGGCTGCTTGAGTATAGAAATAAACAGGCTGAAACCATCAGTGGTGAAATATCAAATTTATATTATTTGCTATCATCCAGTTCAATTAATGTTGGGTCTTTGGGGACAGGCTTATTTTTGCTTCACTAGCATGATCTCAGTTCTGACAACCATTGTACATATTTTAAATGAAACATGTCCTAATGATAAAAAAGATCAAAAATAAAATATGTAAATAAAAGAAAAGAATGGTGACCCCCCAGGAAAAAAAAGAAAAAAAAAACTAGCATGACGAGCACTTGAAAGCTTGTACTTTGTCACGCTGATTAGAAGCCCTGGTACAGCCTCAAGTGATATATGGTTTTCAGATGTTGATTAAATTTGCATCTCTTCATTTAGAGAATGAACAGTTATGTGAATCAGACCCCAATCAGAAGAATATTTTTTAACTTCTGTGCTGAATATTTTATACACCTGTCTAGTGATTCAAACCTGTATCTTACTTTGTACCTTTCTGTGTTCATAAAAAAAAAAAAAATGTCATGACGTCGCAAAGTGGTGGCGCTAGCGTAAAAGTTGTTTGGGCACGATTTTTGGGGCTCAGACAGCACAAACAAACAGCACAAAAAAGCCAATGCTGGGTGCTGCGTTTGCATTTTGAAAGAGACATCCCAGGCAGGCTTATTCGGAGTGCAATCATCGACGCTGGGGGTAAAAGAAAGTGAAACGTGGAGAAACAAGAGAAGAGGAACGTAAAGACAAAATGTAAGTGTATATATATATATATATATATATATATATATATATATATATATATATATATATATATATATATATATATGTCACAAGTGACCAAAAATGGAAACGTTTTATTACACAGTGGTTTTTATTGTTATAATAAGTACACTTTCTTATAATAGTTGTTCATTGTTTTATTGTATTTTATGACACTATTTATTGTTGTTTATATTTTTACACATGTGGTTTTTAACTGTTATATTATTTACCCAAAGGGAGACCCAGATAGCTGGGCTGAATATGTGTGCTGTTAATTTGTGTTAATTATTTTATCATGGACACAGTTGCAAGGCTTCCAACCTGAAACGATGGCCAGGTGCTTGTCATCAGACGCCATTGACTGTTTCCACCATAAAAGAGGAAATGAAAGTGCAGGAAGAGAGAGGAATCGAGGGAAGCACTGGACGACACCAGGGCGGCCATGTTGCTGTGGAGAAGCAAGTACAGGATCCTGGACTAAGGAAAAAGAAGGGACCACTTATTCAAAAAGAGAACTGGAAATACAGCTGGGAAGAAGAAAAGACTTCTACGCAGTACTAATCAAAGCTAAGTATTAACTACAACAAGGAAATGTCTCCAAGGTATCCTACCATCTCCCTTTGGTTTGAACATCAGCCCGGGTCACCAGGAGGAAGGGCAGACCGTTGCATCACCTGAGACACCCCGATAAAGGAGGTCCTACTTTGCAAGAGTTAAGTATCAGTGGCCGGATCGGAAGACCAAGACCCGAATGCAGGGGGGGCTGAGATCGGGGTGTGTGGGGGAACCCTGCTCGGAGAGCGAGCTGGGGGAGCACAGTAATAAGGGTGGACCTCCCTGCTTGTCCTTTCCAGGGGTCGACATCGTTGGAGTCGACATCCCTTCGAGGTGGATCGTGGTCCCAGAGGGATCGAGCTGGAAACCGGGAATTAATTGTGATTAAACATCAGGATTGAGTTTTTTTTTTTTTTAATCGCATTCAAAACGAGTGAAGGAGAGTTAACGTTGACTGCAGGAATCGGGACACTCTGAGGCCATGGAGGGCCAGGTGATTATACAGTGGTATCGTGGATACATACTTTCGCCTTACAAGGAATTTGTTCAGGATATTGGAGGCCTTAATAGTTTGGTTTAGTGGAAATTGTAATACTTACCTTGCTGCTGAAAATCTGTGCACTTTAGTTTAGTCGTGCCCTTGTTTTTTAGTAATTTATAATAATTTTAGGATATGTATTGATAGATGCTGTATAGCGGTGATATATGTGATGCTTTTATTATTGTGCATGGTTTTATTGTCAATTGCATTGATCATTGTAATGAGAAATGCTTTCACTTGCTGGTACATGTGGTTCCTGTGTGCTTTTTGGTAAGGCCGGTGGTCAGTATGAGATCCAAACAACCTGTGGGGTAATAGAAGGAAAATTGTTTATTTGTCATACAATACATACCTGTGTTAGATCAAGCATACCCCGTGACATATATACAAATCTATATTTATATATAATATTATATAAGTCTAAACCTTTGTTCCTTTTGTGTTTGTTTGTTTTTAGAGAGAATGGAATATGCATTAGCATTTGTAGTGTGCAAGGTATATTTGTATTTAGACTAGTTTAAGTTGTAATCATATAGTACCTTATTTGAACTCAAATCATGTAGAACCCACCTCTATTGAAATAATGAGGCTGGACAATGTTTCTAGTGAATACAAAGAAACAGTTTTATTAGAAATAAAACTAAATAAAGGAAAAATTAACCCTTTGCGGTCCTATGTCGGACCAGGTCCGACAATACAATTTTCCCTTTCCGGTCTGATGTCTGATCAAAAAGCACAGGTCTCTAGTTGTTTTTTCTCTAGTCGATTCTAGCCTTAAAAGCAGAATGATAATTGCCACGTCAATTTGTATAAATCACATACAAACAATTACTATTGTGTTCATTAACTCAAAGCATGAATTGAAAGCAATAATACTTTTCTTACATTCTACCTAAAACAAAACATTAATTTTACTTTAAGGTCTGCTTATTCTTGAGTTCATAAGAGGATTAAAACACTACTTACAAGGACAGGTCCAGTTTCCGGGGTCTGCCTTCCTCGCATTTCGTCTCCACTTCAGGGTACGAAAGAAATGTCTTTGCAAAAACAAGAGTCATTAACTATTTAGGTATTCCACTGAAACAGCAAATCCTCCAGTTATGTCTGAGATATTCCACCGCAAAACTCCGGCACAGCTATAATACAAGACTGAATATATTTCAATTTACGTCGATTTCAAATGTTCATCCAACTCTTTCTCCAGTGATCAAATGGGGCTAAGTTTGAGATTTGATTACAAGTACTTTTAGGATTTTAGACAGCCTAAGCGGACTCCCACACCAAGGCAAACACCAGAGTAGTTATCTCATATTAGAGTGTCCGAAAAATTGTATCTCTGTACAAGCCGGTCGCAGCCTGGGTCTTCAGATCGTCAGAGTTCAGAGACTTGTTTGTTTGTCAAGAGCCTTAGATTTCATGTCGGGAGCCCTGTTTGAATGTCGCACTTGCCCTTTTATAACTTCTCTCTTTACCCCTGTGATTGGATAGTTTGTTTATTTTGGGCTGTGCTTAAGTCCACGTGGAGTGTTTGTTTCCCTTTGGTTGTTCTCGTTCCGAGATGGCCCATTGTTCTCAATTGGTCCAATGTTTCGCCCCCTGTCAGCTGGATTTATGAGATGGACTGTTTTCTGTCCGAGGTGTCAAAGCACCCAAAACTGTCTGGTTTGTACCCTCTGCAAGACACTGTCAGCGCCAAAGGATTCATTCAGCGATCGTGACGATAAGCCACTTGTCCAGTGTTTAGTTTAAGACTCTTTTTAAAAGCATTATTTGTCAGTGGGGGAGTTTGTGACCAGAAACCAAGCAGACACAGAGAATGACTTAGGACCCCCCTCTGTATATTTCAATTATGTTAATTTCATACACAGAATGCTATTATGACCCACTCTGACGCTACACATTCCTGCATCGAAGGGAGAAGGAGATATCAAAATAGAGTTTTCGATACCCGTGTCTCTTTTTTATGCCTATCAGTCAAAAATGCATACATCACCTCTAACGAACAAAGAGAAATTGGAAGATATAACGCTTTGCCTGTTGCATTAAAGGTCACGGCTGCACTCACTTTTTTTACCACTGGTTCCTTTGATAGGACTGGCGGTGCAGTACAGGAAGTTACTGCATCTTTAGTGAAGCTTGCAGTGAAACGTATTCCTGGCTTATGACACCGTTTTGCACCCCAAATACTCCTGCTGAATATAGGTATAATCGAGCCATCACCTCTGCTCGATGTATCATTGAGCTTACATTTGAAATGTTAAAAATGCGTTTCAGATATTTGGATCGGTCAAGTACACTACAATCCTCAGGTCAGCGATTTATTGTGGCATGTTGTGTTTTTCACAATATTGCCATGCAAAATGGGTGTCGTAGTGACCTTCCAGAGGGCACAAGCTTTTAAGAAACATGATGCTTTTAGGGAACACTGGGAGACGCTCCAGGGAGTGCCTTTTTTATATGTATTGATTTAAATTGTGTACTACAATAGACATTGCATTACGTATACACTTTTTTTTTTGTAGGCTATCCAAGTATTTTTGTTTTCTAATTTTAAAACAATTTGCTTTTGCGGAAAGAGGACACATCTTTGTAAATGGCTAAGTTCACTCTAAAACCATCCATTGATGGGAATGGCAAATAAGCTATGTATTATTGATGACAATGTAGTTTAGGGGTCCCTACTATTAGCAAAATGGCTTTATACTGAATCAATAACAGACAGCTTTCAACATTAAACAGAAGTTCATGTTTTATTTTACAATTAGGACGATTATCTAAGTATTTTTTAATTGCTTTTTGTCCAGTTTTATTTAATAACATTAATTAAGTCAATTATATGAGATAATAGCTAATAGTGCGGACCCCTACAGTACACTGGATATTAGTTGAAATGTTTGTTTTTTTATTAAACTGAAATGTAGTCTTTACTAGACTCCTGTTGTGTACCTGTCGCCTCATTCTCCCTTTGTTCTTCTCTTCTAGGACTGTCAGTGTGATAGAGGTGTTGGTCTTCCTCCTCCCCCTCTATTGAATGGGATCTACAGATGAAATGGCAATTTCTTAGGTTTTGTTTGTTTACTATATAGTTTAACTGCAGCATCAATAAAACATGTACAATGGCCTCTATTCATTATTAATTGTCACTGTTTTTGTGGTTTTGCGATAGCCACATCGCTAAGGCTACGGATTATGATGGGGTGCAGCCTATTTTGTGGTGGTTTTGTGTTTTTTTGTATTGTTTAGAGTGGATATGAGTGAGTTTGGGGTGTGGTTCAGTGAGTGAGTTTGTGTGAGGAATGTGTGGAATGTACCTGGGCTAATGAGGTGCAAATTGCCCAATTAGCAGGCACCTGTATAAAAGGGAGTGGTTGGGTATGTTAGTTGGTGAGTGTTTGTGACAGTGAGAAGACGTGTGTGAGAGAGTGAGTGGTTCTTTTTGTATAGTTCGGGTTTAAAGCCTGTTTTTGTGTTTGTCTTTTTGGTTGGCCATCGTGCCTTTTGTTTGTGTATTTTGTTTAACTAAAAGTTTATTTTCCCTGCACATCCTGACTCTGAGTCTCCTTACCCCGGTCAGCCTACCACACGGATTTGGCATGGTCATTTTTAATACATGTTACAAAAAATCACCATATAATTTGGTTATAGCTACATCAACATACACAAGAGCTTTAAAATAATACACCAAAACCAATAATATAAAGACTATTGCTTTTGACTACTGACAAGTTTAAATGTTACTTTCCTTGAGGGGAAACTAATTACCTGCAGATAGAAGACCCACTTCTTGTCCTCCACAACCCATTTTACTCCCATTGAAGGGTGGATGAGGCGATCTCCTCTGTGGATGGCAGTGACTGGCTTGTGGAGGGACCCCTATTTATAGATACTGCAGCCCAGCAAGCAGATGATAATTTGTGTTTGCTTCTGCAACTGACATCGTTGAATCACTCTTGTACAGTTCTTCGGATGCCGGACAAAGAAACATTTGTATATGCCGTTATCTGTTCCCATACCTCTTCACGTTATTTGCCCTGGGTGCTTGATGTTTTGTGCCATATAATATTGCTCTCCTTGCTTCAACCTCCTGCAAAAATATCTAGTCCTCTGACATGAAGCATTCCTTTTGTCGCTCGTGTGCTGGTAAATTCCACTTTATGCTGCGATGGTGTCTCTTCCTTGTTGGATACAGAGAACATTGAGCTAGTGCTGCTTATTCTTTTTCTCAATTCAACATTGCTGAGCGTCCTGGCGCTAGTGCAAACAACTTCTCAAAGTGAATTTTACCGACTCACGATTGGGCACCAGATTTCACCTCCCACTTGGCAGTGATTGGCGTAGCACAAAGAAATTGTGTTGTATTATGCTTGGCCTGGTGCTAAATCTGATCAAAATCACTCTCTTGTGACAGGCCACTCCCTGCAGCCCTACCGCAATGACTTGTTATCATGACGTGGTATCTAGTATGGATGTTACTATTACTTTTAATAATATACTTCTGATGATTTAAAGGGGGTTTGTTTTGTAATTCAGCCTCCCGACAGCAGAAGGTATCTAAAACCCTGCCACTTGAGTCATGTGAAGGTTAAGAACACCTATCATAAAGGGATTGGTGTTCCACTGGCTACAGGTGCAGGGCTTGGCATCGAGGAACTTCGTGAGGATAAGGAGGTGCTTTGCAACCACAGTTGTAGAAGATGACTCCGCACGACGATCCCAAGGTGCTTTTGGTCACTTTCGAGAGGGTGGCAGAAGCAGTGCAGTGGCCCAGAGAATATTAGGCCACTAAGTTGGCACCATGCTTGACGGGGGAAGCCTAGGTCGCCTATTGGGCTGTGCCTGCAGACGACACACTGGATTACACTTGTGTCAATGAGGTCACAGGTAGGACAAACGGGGAATGTCGGGAGGGCCCCTATCAACTAATAGTACAGGTTGGGAAAGTTGGTACCCACACATTTGTGGACTCAAGGTGTGCGCAAACTTTAATTTTAATGAGCTCTTTTGGAAGGGGTCTCCTGGGAACCACAAGGCAAAGTGGCTATCTCCTGTATCCACGAAGAAACCCGGGTCTATCCTACTATGAAGATGAGTCTCACAGTTGGTGAATATACAGCATACGTTGAAGTAGCTGTAGCTCAAAGTTTGCCAGTTTGCTAAGAGATTGGACAATTTTTGACCAATATTAGGTAAGGGAATGGTCTTAGTTTCGACCAGGGGACAACTTAAACAATGGGATAAAACAATTGCCGAAATGTTCCCGTTGCAATCTGACCTGTTTAACCTTACGAGAGTGTCGGGCAGGAAAATTTGAGGGAACTCAAAGGAGACGGGGAGGGGTCTGATTCAAGTGTACGCCAATGTCACAAATAATGAGGTAAAGGAGTGGGAATTCAGTGTGACCTGGAGTGCAGGGTTACTGAGAAGGAAGCTTAACCCTTTGCGGTCCATTGTCGGACCTGGTCCGACATTGCAATTATTCCTATCAGGTCCATTGTCGGACCCTGTCCGACATCATTATAGAAACGCAAAAAACGGGTTTTAATGGTTTTTTCTCCGGAAAAAGTCGAGAAAACCATTCAATGGCCGAGTGGGAACGACAGGAGCTGAGACAAGTCGAAAAAAAAAAAAAAAGGCGTATCTCATGAATAGTCATACATGGCCCTGGTATCAGATAACGGGGCGGTCATAAGTAAACAAGCTGGCTGATAGTGGGTCAGCGCACAGAGAACACGGACATTTGCAGTGCTTTTTTGAGATGTTATAGTAATAAAATAATGACTTGGATTGCATTATTGAGGAGTTTGGTGATAAAACGAGTGATCAGGAGATGATTGATCGGTATGTATGTCTATTATTATTATTATTATTATTTATTTCTTACATAGGTGAAAGCTATGCGAACGAAAGGGTGAGGCGGGGCTGGAGATGCCTAGTGAGTGCTTTGTTGTTATGCAGGGCCTTTTAAACCCGTTAGACTGTGAAAAAAATACTTTTAAACAGCGCGTCTAAAATTAACTGCGCGTGTGAAAATAAATTAGACCTGGCGTGCCTGACGCGCATTTAATAAACGGACCGCAAAGGGTTAAGTAATACAAGACACTCCCCTTGATGTACCTAGCCAATGTCTGGACTGTCTTTGTTATATACATGTCCCATCCTTCACAATACTTACTGATTACTTGCTCCAAAAATCGAATCTGTTAGATATTACTGATTACTTTCTTATAGAAATAGTATTTTACTTCTTACTTTTGTATTACTTTTGACAATGATAATTACAATAAAACACACATAATAGATAACATGAAACACATGCAACCTTTTGCATTTAAGTTTCACTGGACAGTTTTACTTTTAATTCTAGAAAATATGAAAAAATAAATCAGATAGGTATGGAAAAGGTGCTTGCCAGCTGCAGAAGTAATACAAAGTAATCTCTGTTAAGGTTGGTCCTGAAAAGTAATTTGATTTCAATATTACATTTTTAAAAGTAAGACCTTACTGAAATTCAAAAAAGTAATATGATAAATATATTTAAGCCTTTCTTGCTAAAATGGGAAATAGTTTTCTGCCATTTTCTTTTGCATATAGTTGATTTCCCTCCATTTCTGATTTACAGTAAACATCAAACCCTGGAATACAATCTAACGAGAGGGGTTCTTTATCCAAACTACAAACATGTTGTGGGTCTAAAATCGTGATCAGTATTGTAGTAACTTGTCTATTTTTCAAAATGTTTTTTTAAAAAGTTTTAACAACACACTGTTTGTTTATTCTGCCATCTGTGCTGCAAAACTCTTATGCCAGTGCTCGGTGTATATTTATTAATTCTGCAGCTTTATTTAAACACAAAAAGGTACAAAGTAAGATATGGCTTTCAAAATAAGTTCTACCCATCAGTGTGCAGCACACCAGGTGGATATTGCTGCGTGTGATCTCTCCAAGAAATGCTTTTTGAGTTTGTTGGTGCATCTATTTGTTCTAAAACTGCAAGTCTCGAATGGCAATAATTGTCCCTCGTAATTAGGGGGAGTTTTCTAATTCGACATTAGACTACTTAATTATTATTTTAGGCAGTTTAGCTGGAGTGGCTACACGGACAACTGGAGGTTTAAGATTTAATTGCAGGTTAAAAAAAACAAGTGAAAAACTCAGGGCCCTAGTTGGTTTAAAAAGGTAATAGATTTTCACATAATTGTTTTGTGAATTCCAAAGGGCATTCACCTACAGTATATGTTACAAATTGAATGCACATGCACATGTACAAACATACAGTACATACACAGTGTAGTGATCCTGGGGGATGTTGCACCCATAGAAAACGTATGTTAATTCCTCTGACTCCAGTGAACTTTTGTGGACTAGTTTCTGTCTAAATGTAATCCCTGTGGTTTGCTTATTTTTATAGCTTTGAATTGGTTTTCACTTCCATGCACAGGTGGGTTGGCCAGGGGTCAACAATGCTGAGTGCACGCAAGCTGGATGTCATTCATATGTTATGACCCCTTCTCAATTCCCACATGATGTGCCCATAGATCATGATATGGACATAATCTAATACAGAAACTGTCATAGTTTCTTTTAAAGTAGAGATTTCATGCCTCCTACTTTGTGTTGATAATATGGGTAGCAATATATGATTGCCATAAAACTTCAGTATTGTTTATCTCTGCCAATTAGTCAGGCACAGTTTATTGGTTTAAAAGTGACGACAATAATAATAATAATAATAATAATAATAATAATAATAATAATAATAATAATAATAATAATAATAATAATAATTGTTGTTAGAGATGACAGAAAGCTCTTCTTTCATAATTAAAATGTGGTCCTAAGAGGGAGTTTGTGACTGCATTCTCTCAGAACTATAACAAAAAAAAAACATCCCCAATTCTTCCATTTTATCTAGAGAATTGTATATTTTGTGTCCGCAAATTTTTTTTATATATATTCCCATGCTACGTATTCCTTGCTTAACAGTATGTTTTAATAGCTGTTGGCTGCCACCCTTAAGTTCACTTAACAAATCCCCCCACTACATTTCTGAAAGCCATCTGCTTCTTTTTCCTTTTATCCTGTCTTTGGTTTGGAAGTACATGAAAGAGCAGTAACACACTTAGGATGAATAACAAATTCACCAGATACATTTAGATACATAATAAAAACATAATGTTGTAGGCATTAACTTACTTTCTTGTGAAATACAAATAAAAATAAAACTCCAAGAACACTGTACTGAAATAGAGTGAGGTATTTTTTTTTTTTCAGGAACATACCACCTGACTGCTCTATGATATTGTTTCACTGGCATTTAAGGTAGTTTGCTGCATCACAGACTCAATGGGACAGTGTGACAGGGACAGCTCTTTCGCTAGTTCCTGCGCAATATATGCAGCTGGGATGCGGAACAGGAGACTCGTTGCTGGGCAACCAATTGAGCAGTTAGGCTCGCCCTGCGCTGAGCTGATTGGGAGGTTGTGCGCAGCTCAAAAAGTGTCTGCACCACAGCTCGAGACGACTGCATGGCCATTGCTATACAGACAGACGCTGAGCAAAAGATTAAGTACTACGGAACCCTTCAACTTTAATACGGTGAAGGTATTGCCCAGCTGAGGCTGTTGAAACATACAGGAGTCGTCGTGAGGATGCCGGAAATCCGGGAGCCCAGAAGTAGTTTAGTGTAGGGGAGGTTAATACCAAACAGTTTATAGAGAGGGTTTTCATAGTGTAGTAGGTTCCTGGAGCGGGACATCTCTTTTAGTCAGGCTAGCGCTCACCTTGTGTGGCAAACTTGTATTTTTAGCTTTGTTTTGGGTTGTTTTCTTTTTTTTATTATTAAATCCGGCGCTAGGATTACTATTGTTGGTACCCGAGCATCAGGGCCTATGTTGTTAATAAATCTGCGTGCCTGTGCGGCGTGTCAACACCCATTGCTCTGTGTCTGCCTCATTATTATTCAGTGATAACCCACACGTGTAACGAATCCCCCTGTTAGAGGCACACATGGTAAAAACCTTTCTTGGCACTATCGGGGGGATTGACTCCAGTTGTTTGGTTCCAATTTTGTCATCAACGCCAATATATATACGGATGAACGGCAGCGTTTACATGCACAGGTCATGACAGTTTTCCTCATGACCTGTTTGCCGTACTGGTTGTTAGTAGCTTATTGAGCCCAGAATCTCATCAAGCAGCTTCTTGAAGGATCCCAGGGTGTCAGCTTCAACAACATTACTGGGGAGTTGGTTCCAGACCCTCACAATTCTCTGTATAAAAAAGTGCCTCCTATTTTCTGTTCTGAATGCCCCTTTGTCTAATCTCCATTTGTGACCCCTGGTCCTTGTTTCTTTTTTTCAGGTCAAAAAAGTCCCCTGGGTCGACATTGTCTATACCTTTTAGAATTTTGAATGTTGGAACGCTGCGTAGTCTTCTTTGTTCAAGACTGAATAGATTCAATTCTTTTAGCCTGTCTGCATACGACATGCCTTTTAAACCCGGGATAATTCTGGTTGCTCTTCTCTGCACTCTTTCTAGAGCAGCAATATCCTTTTTGTAACGAGGTGACCAGAACTGAACACAATATTCTAGGTGAGGTCTTACTAATGCATTGTAAAGTTTTAACATTACTTCCCTTGATTTAAATTCAACACTTCTCACAATATATCCGAGCACCTTGTTGGCCTTTTTTTATAGCTTCCCCACATTGTCTAGATGAAGACATTTCTGAGTCAATATAAACTCCTAGGTCTTTTTCATAGTTCCCTTCTTCAATTTCAGTATCTCCCATATGATATTTATAATGCATATTTTTATTGCCTGACTGCAGTACCTTACACTTTTCTCTATTAAATGTCATTTGCCATGTGTCTGCCCAGTTCTGAATGCTGTCTAGATTATTTTGAATGACTTTTGCTGCTGCAACAGTGTTTGCCACTCCTCCTATTTTTGTGTCGTCTGAAAATTTAACAAGTTTGCTTACTATACCAGAATCTAAATCATTAATGTAGATTAGGAATAGCAGAGGACCTAATACTGATCCCTGTGGTACACCACTGGTTACCTCACTCCATTTTGAGGTTTCTCCTCTAATCAGTACTTTCTGTTTTCTACCTGTTAACCACTCCCTAATCCATGTGCATGCATTTCCTTGAATCCATACTACGTTCAGTTTGAGAATTAATCTTTTATGCAGGACTTTGTCAAAAGCTTTCTGGAAATCTAAATAAACCATGTTGTATGCTTTGCAATTATCAATTGCAATTATGTCTGGTTACCTTTCCAACACACACACACACACACACCAAATTATATTAAATATAATTCCTACAAGTTTTACTACTTAGAATGTATATTTGTTTGTGTGTGTGTGTGTGTGTGTGTGGAAAAGTTCAATTTCATTAACACTAGAACTGCCTTTTACAATACATGTTTTTATTACAACCTGGATTCTGTGCGGCAAGTGACACACACACACTCACACAAGATAAATCATATGCTTCTTTTGTTTTAGATTAAAAACTACTTTTGTTTTTACAGTTGTGTATGTACATAAACCTGTTTACACACTAGTGTCTTTTGAAATGTTTATTTTATTATAGTTTTTCATTTTTTGAAGTAGTGCTTTATATGTGGTAAGTTAGAAAATAAACCCTTTTATGTTTAATTGTTCATTTAAATACGGTGTTTCGGCTGTGCAGATGTTTGATATGATGTGCTTGAATAAAAGTTTTGAGTTGTATCCGATAGTTTGTCTTTCATTTTAATATTGATGATGTTTAAAATGTACCGCGGCGGTCCTAGTGTTGAAGTAGTCCATAAATATACAGTGCGAGTGCGTGTGTGTGTGTGTGTTGGGGGGTGTCTATGTTTTGTATGGCCTTTCTGCTGGAGATTACGTGATATTAAGTCAGAAGAACGGGATCTTGACTGCTGAAACCTTGTGAGCAACAAGCACGATTCCTGCTCTGGTTTCCATGGGTTTTTGCAGCTGTTTTTATCATGAGAAAGCGATTGACCCTGCCCTTAAAGTCGCGCTGCCAAAAGGACGTCCTTTTTCTGTTTCACAATGTATTCGCGTGACACAGTCATAACTGGAGTCGATTTTCAAGTGCATGTAAACCAAGCCAATGTTGTCTCTTCTCCAGACCTATTTATATCAACAGCAGTCAAATTAGACTGTTGGCTGCTTGTGATAATGATCCACTACTTCCCCTTGTTGCTTTTTCATACTGTTTTGATCTGGAAGTTTTAGAAGGTATTCCCAGTAAACTGATTAATTATTGGCAACCTGACTAATTAATTAAGCAAAAAATAAGTATGGCTCTACAATGAAAATATTGTGCAATTGATTACACCATTCAAAAGTTGCAAAAGTACAAGATCCCACAGGGAAGACAGCAACGGTCAGGAAACTTCTCGAAAGAAGTTGCTAACCACAAAGATTATGATGAAACTTCTTCATTCTGAAAATCAGTGAAGGACTTCAACATATCAACACAGAAGTTTGTGTGAGAATGTTGGTAGAGCCATGCACACTCTGGGCCAATGTGTACAATCGTCTCCTTGTGTTGGAATGATTGCACTGCAAGATAAGATTGAATCCCTATTAAAATCGGCTAAAGATACATAGCCCGTGCAATATATAAAATAATAACATTCTCACTAGGTTTATATTATTGATGTCAAATCAATATACATAAAAGAAAACACCCTGTGACTTCCTCACTGTTTCAGCAGTCGAGACAGACTGCCACAGGAATTACCACAAGACAAAAAATATATTGCTGTTTATAAATGTAATGTATTACTTTAGTAAAAGGTTAAAATAAGCTAAATATTAAAACAGATAAAAGTGGCTAAAATGCAACTAAGAAAACACAGTAAAAGAAAGTGGAAGGCTCTGGTCCTAAAAAAACAAAATAAAACAGTATGAGAACGTCTCCACCACAAATACACGTTCCAACACATATTCATTTCCTAAAATATGAATCACAATACCTTGGGTGAGTCACAATATATTAATTAACACAAGCTGACTCCAGACACACCCGGGAGCAATCAAATCAATACAGCTGTTCCAGGGGAAAGAGAACTACACTGCTTTTACGGTGTGATATATGATCAAGGTGATTTAACATGTAGCACCTCCTACAAGTGTTTCAATTGTGTATTGGTAATGCTAGAAGACATTAATATGATAAGTTGTAGCTGGTGTGTACCCTACTAAGACATAAATTCACATATGGTAATATGCCAAAACATTATTTGAAAATGGCTGATCTCACACTTCTGGAAGGCCTTGCTAATGCTGCTTTTCAGCGAGAGAGAGTGTTTCAGGATCGATATGACTTATTCTCAGCAAGTACACCACTTTCCAAAGGCAGTCCTAATGGAATTGTGCGAGATGTTGGGTCCTAGGTTGCACAGACCAACCAAGCGCACACATCCTATTCCTGCACATATTCAAGTTCTAAGGCAGATAAGATACATAACTGGCATTTCTTGAGCCTCAGCTTTAGTGCATTGATGCCTGGGGTTTTGGACTCGATCATTTCACTCTGTCCTCGGTACATAACATTTCCCTACAGCGAAGAAAAGCAAATTAGACTGTATTCATGTAGCAATTAAAGCACCAAGAGTTAATTAATTACATTTTGTGAACAGAAAAACAGGACCATTCAATTAATGTGCAGGTTATATCTGAGGCACGTCTCCATCTGCTAAATGTTGTGGCTAAATGGCCAGGCTGACCCCACGATTCATTTATTCCTCAACACAGCAGTGTGGGCAATCGCCTAGAAAATGGAGCAGTGGCAGATGGCTACATTTACCATATATGGTTATATAGTGGCGTTTTTAAAATGCAAATTCCCATGTGCGAAGAACTTTAGTGGCATTGAGATTTATTAACACCTACAGTATTACTTAGAAACGTACATGAGTGCCTTTCGCAGGATTGACAAATTAGGATTTAATTATGTGTACAACAATTCTAAACTTTGTGAGTACGAACAAATCAAGTCATTTATTCACACACGAATGATAAATATAGGCCTGGACCGTGGTGAAAGGAGTAGAGAAACTGTGCCAGGGTGAGACATATCCCTTCGTGTATCGAAAAGGACTCTTCGGATGAACACGTCTAAGTCAACTGGAGTACAAAGGATGAAAAGTGAAAGAAGAAGATAACACATAAAGAATGTGTTGATCCCACAGGGGACTGAAGAATCATCACAGAGAAGGATTTCACAGGACAATTCAATAGAGCAAGTTCGACAAGCAGACGGCGAGTGTTGCCCGGGACTCTTCAGTATAACCTATGTCTTATTTTCCACAGGAAACCTAATTACTTGACATATAGTTACATTGAAAGCTTATCGAATAATTAGTTAGTTACATAGTTTGTGATAAGTAACTTTCAATTAACCTTGATAAGTACTAATTGCAAGTCAGATTACATCATGTATTCACATGAAGAGCTTTAACTTGCTATCTGTAGACAAGTATATTTAGATAAGTTGTGTTGCGAGTTTGATGCTATCGATTCTTCAGTGCATAGTACATGCTTAAGAATTATTTATGACTTTTGAGATTTCTGAACTTAGTTAGTATTTCAGATTGGAAACTACGCAATTGTTCTTACAAAGTTCAATACCTGTGTATGAGCAATTCCTCCCTATATTTTACAACACAAAAACGGAGCTAATACTGGTAGATCAAAATCATCCCACATACCTTTGGTGACAGAAGTAATTTGTAATCGTTGTTTTTTTTCTGTAATTTGAAGGATACAAATTATTATTCACAGTTGAAAAATTGTAACTCCACAATGGGGGTCTTGCATTAAAGTATTTCATGCACCAGAGGAGCACGCATCAGAAGAGTGAGCATTGGTGCCTTGAGACCAGCTGCCAGGGACTGATATCTCAGCAGTCATATGCAGTGCAACACATTCCCTTGGTATGATAATTAATTTGGGTACATATTTTGAGATTAAAATTATCTAAAAGAATGGATAATTTGACATGCCATTATGACAAAGTGGCCATATATTGTGCAGGATTTTCCAAAACAACGGTACATTTTATTTACAGTGCACGGAGAAACCAAAACAAGCAAAATAAATAAACAGCAAACAAAACAAAAACCTAACTCCGTCAAGGCGCACTAACTAAACAGTTTCCCCTAACTGAGGTTGGAACGGTTAGCCCATTTCTCCAACAAAAGCACACAATAATGGTTACTCAGAGTAACAATATAATGTTGTCCTGTTTGGGACACAAACAACCCCTGGCTCACGCTGCACAGGCTGTTGATGTGCTTTAAACAGGTAGATGGTACAACTCTCCAAACACTTGAAAAATTGGCTTCCACGGTTCACACAATCTTCTGCTTTCAAACCCCTACTCTCCTTCAACTAGACCCAGACAAAAGAGCTTCCTTTGTAAACAAACATTTCTCCAGGTCCGAGGGGGGTTCGTTATAGTCAGCCTCTCTCTCTCTCTCTCTCTCTCTCTCTCTCTCTCTCTCTCTCTCTCTCTCTCTCTCTCGAATTGAAATAAAAACGAATGGATAATGATGTTTTGGATATATGGAGATTTGTCTTAAAACTGCATGAGCAGTACAATTTTTTATTAAATAATAAAATAACATGGCAGTCAAGTGTGAGAAGATTGATTGGAATTTTCATCCTGACAATTGCCATTTGATGGCTTGACGTTGGCCTGTCAGAACTCTTGGCAGTGTTCTGAAAACTGCATGTCAGCAGGATGCTGATCCTATTCTATAGTCTATTTGAAATTGTAATGAGCCATCTAAAACTTTGTCCTGGTATCTATAAGCCACATAAATATGGAGACTTGATAGCTATGAATTTAGACAGTTGACCGTTACATACAGGATTAACAGCCTGGCAAGGCTTTGGGTATAGTTATTATACACAGTCCCTGTCAACTGTAAGCAGGTAAGACAAGTCCGTTTTCACAGTATGTGAGGATGCCAAACTTCATAGCAGGTATGGACATTGGATGATGACTCTGATCACTGCTGGCATGAAACAAAACTGTTAAGGTATATCGATTATCTTCCTTTTTATAACCAAGTACCATCATTTTGCCATGGAAAGGCAAGTACAACAGCATTTAAAGCTCTAAAGGCCGTAAGAAAGAAAAATTGTGAAAACTGTGAACCTCATGTTTCCTCTATTACTGGATCTAAAATGATATGCTTCTGATATACATTCTGATTCAGATTTGTATATGATTGATTTTTTAGGTGAATTTGCAGCTTATTGTATAAGGGTTTGTTTTTCTGCTTTTCTATCTGTAATTTGTTAATGAAAAATATTTTTGGTTTAGTCTGCAGGAATAAGAATTACTAAGATGATGAAGGGCTGGCCTGTTAGGCATGAATATTCCTGAGTGTCTTTTTTCATCAGAGTGCCACTTCTTACACTTTTGTATTCTCCCATTACAGTTGTGGCACCAGCTGTCTTCAATTTTAACATTCCCTCCCTCATGTTTCAGTTGAAATTGGTAAGCGTCCTTTAATTTCTCCATATTTGAGTCTGGATGGGTAATTGTATATTTAAATCCATACACAGACAGATCTGGTAAGTCCTCTACAGATGTCTGAAACCTGAAATGGTTCATAAAAAATCCCACTTCGGATAAATCTTCTGTAAATTGGATTCTCCGTGCTTAGTCTGTAAATTCATAGGTGGATTAGTATCAGAAATCAATTCCCTATCCCTGTAGCATGATAAGCATTTCTGCTCAGGGAGTCGAGACATGTTATAGATTTTTCTGACCCGTTGGCATGGATGTGTTGATATTGGGGTTTTGTTTATGTAGTTGTGTTCGCTTTTGGGGGAGTGGGCCTCTCCACATTTGTTCTTTAAACGTCCTACTGCAAAATACTTAATTCTATCGAGTTTCTGGATATGTTTATCCTATTACAAAGTGGATGTAATCTGAGACATTAAAATGTCAAGTTGGAAAGCAGATTTATCCAAGACAGTATGCTACAAGAGTGACAAAGATAAACACAAGAAATCAGACACTCTCAGTAATTGACAAGACAATATATTGCAGAATTAACCCGTAACTACTATCCACGGGTCCTGTGGATGCACAGCACTTTTAAAATGTCCACTGCTATTCTGCTATGCACAGCATTCTCGTGTCAAGTCAGCGCTTTCATGGGATTTAGAATTAACAATCATTGGAACTACTAGGAATTAGTTCTAGAGTCATATGAAGTTGATCTGTTGCAAAAAGAAAGAGCAAAGCTTTTCCATTTTTTTCAGATACATTTTTCATACACATATTTATTTCTTACTTTTTTTTGTTTTACTTACTTTGGCCAATGGCACTATTTCATGTCATTCTAATTATTGCTGGGATAAATAGTCACATTCTCTACATGTCTGCAGCCCCAAATGAGAGTCTAACATGCTCCAGATGACTCAAGATATATGGGAAAGCCCGAGCTCATCCCTTTATGGAGCACAGAACGACCAACACCAAAGTACTTTCCTTCTTGGAACTCAGCTGCCTGCTGGCCCAATCTCTGCAGATGATATTTCCAAATTCAAAAGGAAAAGGTGCTCCATTTGTCCATCATTGAAGCACCGAAACGTCTCCCGCGCTTTATCGTGGTTATATGATGCAAAGAAATCTGTTTGCAACGTGCCTGTCACATGTCTGAGCAATATTTTATGAAGTTATTTTCTTTTGCTAAAGTGTCATTTTTGTTAAATGGATTTCATTTGTCTTTCTTAGACCAAATGGTTAGTACTGCATAGTACTTCGTTCACTTTTTTTGGTGGATGGTAGTTATGGGTTATTGCATCAGGGTTATTCATTTTCAGTTATTACTGATTTTCGCCAGTGATGTAGTCAAGACCAAAATTTTGGGACCAAGACCAATACCGAGACCGGATATGTTGAGACCGAGACCAATATATTTTTGTTGAGACCAACTTTATAAACTAAATTACATTTATTGCAATAATAATAATTAATAATAATAATAATAATAATAATAATAATAATAATAATAATAATAATTATTTATTTTTTGAAAAAAGCTGTTTATTTTGATAAACAACAAACCAACAATTTCAACAATTGTAAAATGTTTTCTATTTACTTTGTTCCAGTTACACTCAGTCCTCTTAGGAATACGCACCTTAAAAAGGTGTAAAAAGGACGCAGAATATCTTCTCATATAATGGACAAAGTTTTGAAAAGATGACATTTTCTTTCAAACTTCTCCAAGGAGTTTGTTGTCCCAAAAGTGATGGAAGTATATTCAAAGCTGATAAAATAAGAGAATGGATTGTTGTAGGCTGAGGACTGACACATGCAGATTGTTGCCGGCCTTTGCATATGACGCAAACAGAACTGAACGATTACAATCAGCACGTAGGCTGTTTTGTTGATGCTGGGTTACGTCCATTTCTTCATTCTGAGTTACAGAAATTGTGTTGCTTCTGTCTGCCTTTTCAATTGGTTCTGCATCAGGAAGATTATCAGCTTCTTGAAGAATAGCATCAATGATACTATTCTTTAGGGCAGAAATCACGTCATCTGATCCTGGATGATCATCTTCCAACCAAAAAAAACTGTAGTTCAGATCCAGGACACTAGCCATCAGATACATCATGTATCAAAAGACTGTCTACTTCCACGAACAGGATCAGTGTGTGGAGTGATTTGCAAGAGATGCCACAAACCTTCAAATCTGCAGCACACAGAATCATAAAGAGCACTGACAACTGATACATGATATTTCATATGTGCTGCAGTTGACAGAGTTCCCTTAGCTGTAAGCAATTGCTTGTGCAGTGCAACAACTGATGGCACCACAACACCAATCGTAGTGTAGTTGTCTCCCTGCCACACTTCTGTTGCTTCAGCAAATGGCTCCAAGATATCTACAAGCTCTGCTAGTGCAGGTTGCGCTTTTGTAGAAAACATAAGATGTGGCAAGTCACGCTCACGTAGCAACTGAGTTTGTTTTGTTGGATCAAGCTTATTAACTGCTGCTAACTGTCGGTGAACACTACTCAATCTTGTAACATTGGTGCTTGGAATGGAATGATTTTCACCAAATTGTCCTTCAAAAGCCTCTTTAAACTGGGAGCTGTGGTGTAACAAGCTTTTTGTACATTTGGCAATAGTAGTTTTGGAACTCCCCAGCTTCTCCAATCCATCTTTCACAACAAGCTGTAGGGTGTGCGCAAAGCATGATAATTGTCCAAGACGTGCGTGAGATAAGTCTCCTCATCTTCACTCTGTGCAATGTCCTCCCACAAATCCTCATCATCTAATGAGACAAGTTGCTCAACGTCTGGTTGTTCTTCTTCCTCGGTCTTCAATTCATTGATCACTGTAAAAGCCTTCTTCATCTTGCTTGCGTTATCCGTCACAAAATATGTAAACTTGGAATGTATGTGTGATAGGAAAAGAAAGAATCCCTGGCGTAATCTACCTTCCCAACCACTGGCAGCATTGTGTAGGACTGTCCGTACTCAGGCCAGATGAGCAGCGTCTGGGGATACTGGTTTGACGCAGAACTGCAAGGTTGTTGAGGCCCGCAATTGCAATCAGCTGTGTTGTGCTCACAGATTGGCGGAGGTGGGGGCACGGGCTGATTGCAGAGGTGGGGCTCGGCAGTATTTACGCTGCGCAGTTCCAACCTTCGAGTCCACAATCCTGTCCTAACTGAGACATGCTGCATATATGTTTATTGTTTTGTGTTTACACCCCTTGTGTTTTGCAGCAGAAACTGAGTGAACCAGAGCGGTGTTTGAGCATAGGACTGCAACTTTAAGCCCCCTCGGGAGGGAGCCAAGGTAGCCAGCCGGGAGGATACCAGCTGCTGGATCGCGGACGATCAACACGTCTGCTTTATTTTGTTTATTAACTGTATTTTTTAACATTGGATTTATTCACTTTATTTTTGTTTTGTGCAATACAGGACTGTTTATTGTGTTATAATGAAATAAAACCCTAACCTCGATACCATTGTTGGTACCGGGGTCAACCTAACTTCCGGTTTCCTGTGTCGTCACTTCCAGGTCACCTTCACTCCTCCCACAAAGTCCACCACAGCAGGTCATTCTGTTGAAGAGCACTTTCAATACATGCTGCAATGTGTACACCAGTATGCCTGCCTTTCAGCTGTTCAAACGTGATGAGGCACAATTTTGGCTGAAAATCTACAAACGTGTGAGCAGTTATGGTGAGGAAAGAATGGCACGTTCGATCTGTCCATCTATCAAGAGTGCATGCAACATGGTGTGCAGTCAGAAGCAATTCCTGCACGGCTTTTAACCTTTTTTCACGTAGATCAGGAATTATTGTTGATGCAATGTGGCTTCGAGACGGAACTGTCACCTTTGTGTTAAGCTCAGACACAAACTTTCTGAAAGTCATTTTCTGCAATAGAGCGTGGAAAGCTGCAGTTAACAATCAGATTCTCTACAAACGATCTTGGAAACTTCCTCTGCTCTGGATGGTTTTTCCTATACACATGAGAGGATGATGATGCAAACATTTCTGAAACAGATGGCTGTGAGCCAGAAGTGGAAGGAGCACTTAGCTTCGGGGACTTTCCATAATCAGCATAAACAGAAGGATGCTTTCACTTCAGATGCCTGGAAAAGAAAAACAGGACATGAAATTATCTTAAAGTGGCCATGTATTTACTGATCATTCTCATGTCATTAAAATCTCATTTTGGGATGTTAATTTTAATGACCAGCTTGATGGAAGATTTTATTGCAGCATTTTCTTTTCTATCAATTGACTACAAATTTCAAATCATGTTCCAAAAACATGCCAACATTTTTTAAACATCCACCCAGTTATATCTTGGTTTTCATCTACTTGCAAACTACACAGGAAGTATTATTCAATGGCTCATAGATCTCACAATTGCTTTGGTAATTCTTTACTTACACATATAGGATTGTGCTTTTAAAATTACTTAACCTTTCACATCAGACTTTTAGATATAATGAAACAATACAATGCAATAACATTAAAAATTATTATTATTATTATTATTATTATTATTATTATAAACATGTGTGGAAGATTAGTGGGAGGAGAGGTAGTGGGGGCACTACAATCTCCAGAATTGCATGGGAGTGAGACAGGAGGCAGTTCACCTGGCTCTAAGGTTAATGAGAAACACCTGCCTGTGATTAGCAGACAGGTATATCAAAGGGACAGAAATATTTGTTCATGGCGGTCTGTGAGAAGGCAAGAGGCTATCGATAAAGAAATGGTGTAAACCTTTGTTTGTGCTGCCACAACCCGTATGGTTCAGTTAAAAAGCAAGAATTTATTACATAAAAATACTAAATCGCTAACACGTTTCGACTGAGCCCGGTCTTCTTCAGAGCGTCAAAAAGAACAAAGAAAAGAGTGATAATCAGTGGAACAGATGTTACTTAAGAGGTGTAGGGGCAGTCATCAACCTCAGATGATCATTACAAATACATAGTATTTGTAATGATACACAGCAGCAGCAAAGATATACCACAGTTGACAACAATATAAACAGCATTAAACACAATTATTTAAAATTATATTAGAGGACATAAATTTAGATCTTCATTAAGTCCAAATGGTTCTAGTGTTTTTAAGTTTAGAATCCAATGTGCTTCTCTATGTAGCAGTAAATTAGCCAGATTGCCACCACGGGCTGGTACATTGACCTTCTCCACCACGGGCTGGTACATTGACCTGTTTAGCAATGGAATAATCCTGATTAGTATTTCTAATTGCTGCTTTGTGTTCGGCCATATGCAGTTCTAAAGCCCTTTTTGTCTGTCCAACATATACCAACCCACAGGGACAGGTTAACACGTAAATTACACCAGTGGTGTTACAATTAATAAAACCTTTTCTTTTTTATTTTTCTACCAGATCTCGGATGGCAGAGGCATATAGTATTGGTTGTGTTAGAGCAATGTGTACAATGGCCACATTTAAAATTAATCTCTAATATTGCTAGCGCGTTTAAAAGTAAAATGCAGTGGACTATCTTGTATTATATTTTTAAGAGAGGGATCGCTTTCACGTCGTTAGAAAGGTAATTAAATTCAGTCGAAAAACAAATTGTTTTGTCACTGTTAGTCTTTTGTGTTTTTTTTTCAAGTAAAGAGTTCTGGTCTAGATGTTTAGTTTTTTGTATGCTCTCTGTCAAAGTACGGTCATCATATCATCTAGACTTAAATTTAGAATACATTTCCTTAGATTTAATTTCAAATTCAGATTCTTTACTACAGTTCCTTCTCACACGTAAAAATTTACTCTTTGGTATATTTCTACTCATATGTCGTGGATGTTGACTTTTTCCAAGAAGCAGTGAGTTACGATCAGTTGATTTCACAAATACTATAGTTTGTAGTTCGTTTCATCTTTATAAATTTCTAAATCTAAAAAAAATATTTTATATAGATCTGATCATATTTTAATTGCAAATTAATATTAACTGAGTTAATGTAGTTGACAAATTGATCCAGTTGTAATTTTGTTCCTGACTAAATTAATAGTATATCATCGATGTAACGTTGCTGTAGGTCAATGAATGGTTGAAAAGTATTCAACTCTCTGTACACATATTTTTCTTCCCAAAGTCTATATACAGGTTTGCATAATTGGGAGCAAACAATGCCCCCATTGCTGTACCTTTTGTTTGTAAAAAATATTGGCCCTCAAAAACAAAATAATTTGAATTAAGACTAATAAATCCAAAATAAATTCAGAGGGTGGATTAATTGATCTAGAATTTAGATTCTGTAACAACATCAATGCCCCCTGTATGTGGGATATTGGTATACAAACTTGTCACATCAAGGGAAGCAAGAATGTTGAAAGGGTCAATTTTGAGATTATTGATCCGAATTAGTACATCATGTGTATCCGACAAATAGGATGGAAGTTTACAGACATAAGGTTGAATAAAGGAGTCTATATATTGACAGAGAGGTTCAATCACTGAACCGATTCCTGACACAATTGGTCTCCCAGGTGGATTTATTGGATCCTTGTGTATTTTAGGTAGGCAGTAAAACACTGGTTGGATTAATAAAATGTGTGTGATTGTCTAATTTAATTGATTACATATGTCACACGTGCAATTAATGTAAAATAGTAATTGAAAAATAACACAGTCACAAATGGTTAATTGCATGACACTATTCAAAAGTTGTTTAAGATATATCTATATCACTAATTACTGAATGAAAATTGATTTGAGGTTTTCTTGCAATAAATGACAAATGTTGAGGTGTTCTAATAAATTTGCACACTACTCTACCAGTGTGGAGTAGTGGTTAGGGCTCTGGACTCTTGACCGGAGGGTTGTGGGTTCAATCCCCAGTGGGGGACACTGCTGTTGTACCCTTGAGCAAGGTACTTTACCTAGATTGCTCCAGTAAAAACCCAACTGTATAAATGGGTAATTGTATGTAAAAATGATGTGATATCTGTATAATGTGAAATAATGTATAATGTGATATCTTGTAACAATTGTAAGTCGCCCTGGATAAGGGCGTCTGCTAAGAAATAATAATAATAATATATCTCTATATATATGTATGTGTGTATATATATATATATATATATATATATATATATATATATATATATATATATATATATATATACATATATATATATATATATATATATATATATACATATATATATATATATATATATACATATATATATATATATACAGTGCCTTGCAAAAGTATTCAGACCCCTGACCAATTCTCTCATATTACTGAATTACAAATGGTACATTGAAATTTCGTTCTGTTTGATATTTTATTTTAAAACACTGAAACTCAAAATCAAATATTGTAAGGTGACATTGGTTTTATCTTGGGAAATATTTTTAAGAAAAATAAAAAACTGAAATATCTTGCTTGCATAAGTATTCAATCCCTACACATTAATATTTGGTAGAGCCACATTTCGCTGCAATAACAGCTTTAAGTCTTTTGGGGTAAATATGTACCAGCTTTGCACACAGTGTCGGAGTGATTTTGGCCCATTCTTCTTGGCAGATTTGCTCCAGGTTATTCAGGTTGGTTGGACGACGCTTGTGGACCACAATTTTCAAATAGTGCCACAGATTCTCAATGGGATTGAGATCAGGACTTTGACTGGACCGCTGTAGGACATTCACCTTTTTGTTCTTGAGCCACTCCAATGTTGCTTTGGCCTTGTGCTTGAGATCATTGTCCTGCTGAAAGGTGAATTTCCTCCCAAGCTTCAGTTTTTTAGCGGACTGAAGCTGGTTCTCTTGCAGTATTTCCCTGTATTTTGCTCCATCCATTCTTCCTTCAATTTTAACAAGATGCCCAGTCCCTGCTGATGAGAAGCATCCCCACAGCATGATGCTGCCACCACCATACTTCACTGTAGGGATGGTGTGTCTTGAGGCATGGGCAGTGTTGGGTTTGCGCCACACATAGCGCTTTGAGGTTTAGCCAAAAAGCTCTATCTTGGTCTCATCTGACCACAAAACCTTTTCCCACATCGCAGCTGGGTCACTCTCATGCTTTCTGGCAAACTCCAGATGTGCTTTCAGATGGTACTGTTTGAGTAACAGCTTCTTTCTTGCCACCCTCACATACAGGCCAGTGTTATGCAGAGCTCTTGATATGGTTGACTGGTGTACCATTACTCCAATCCCAGCCACTGAACTCTGTAGCTCCTTCAAAGTGATTGTTGGCCTCTCTGTGGCTTCTCTCACAAGTCTCCTTCTTGTTTGCGCGCTGAGTTTTGAGGGACAGCCTTTTCTTGGCAGTGCCTGGGTAGTGTGATGCAGCTTCCACTTCCTGATTATTGATCCAACTATGCTCACTGGGATATCCAAACACTTGGATATTATTTTGTACCCTTTCCCTAATCTATGCATTTGTATTACTTTATCTCTAACTTCTGTGGAATGCTCTTTGGTCTTCATTTTCCTTCAGATTCACAGCCTGACCAATGATCCTTCAACAGTGGGGTTTTTATCCAGAAAATGTGACCGCAACTTTAATGGTTCACAGGTGGAGGCCAATGGTAAGGTAATTGTGTCCTCGTTAGGGCAATTTCTTTTATCGGTGTGAACTGGGAGCTTCCACAGCACAGGGGTTGAATACTTATGCAAGCAAGATATTTCAGTTTTTTATTTTTCTTAAAAATATTTCCCAACATAAAACCAATGTCACCTTACAATAATTGATTTTGAGTTTCAGTGTTTTAAAATAAAATATCAAACAGAACGAAATTTCAATGTACCATTTGTAATTCAGTAATATGAGAGAATTGGTCAGGGGTCTGAATACTTTTGCAAGGCACTGTATATATATACACACACGTATATATTTGTAATGTATGTATGTATATATATATATATATATATATATATATATATATATATATATATATATATATTAGTGACATTAAATGGGCTGACATTTCTCTGCATTTATTTCTGAGATTTGACCACTGAGCCTGTCTTTAAAACTGCTTCCTAATTTTATCAGAATCTAATAACGACAAAGCAAGTTGAAATATTGTGTTTGCTAGCTTTACATACAATACAAGCAAAGGAAGAAGTTCCCCTCACTTCTGACACCTTTTAAAAATTGATGAAGGCAAATTGGACAACAACTAGCTGCTTGGATGCCATTTCAATTGTTCAGACACGTGACCACATTTACTAATAGTAATATTTAAGCTGTAAGAAACTTGAGGAGCGTGAATCTGTTGCAGAAACCAAAACTTGTTATAGTTTTATCATATATGTAAAATTTTTAATGTATCTACAGTGACTTTCTGTTGTTTATCGGTAATTTCGTTGCAAAATATTACTGAAAAATAAACAAACAGAAAAGAAAACGCCACGCTCACATTCTCTTTTGCTAGTATGGGATTGGTACACTTTTTAATATCTGATCTTTCTAGCCAATCAGTGGTTGTCTTTTTCGTTGCTATGGTTTTACCCATGGTAATTGTGTGATCTATGTTGAGAGGACGCTAATGCTAACAGAGTGTATTTTACATTTTTATGCAATTAAACCATATCTTTTGTCATTAATAACTGTTTATGTCTATAAGTGCATGTGTATTTTGCAAAAAATAAATATTCTTTTTAATTTGGGTGAAACTGAGGATATAACATAATCGAGAGTATTGTCAAGACTGACGTGCCGAGATCAACACCAAGACCAAGACCAGACGAGCTGAGATCGAGATCAAGACCAAGACCAGACGTGCTGAGATCAACACCAAGACCAAGACCAGACGTGCCGAGATTGAGTTCAAGACCAAGACCAGACATGCAGAGATCGAGATCAAGACCAAGACAAAGACCAGATGTGCCAAGATCGAGATCAAGACCAAGACCAGACATGCAGAGATCGAGATCAAGACCAAGACCAGACGTGCCGAGATCAAGACCAAGACCAGACGTGCTGAGATCAAGACCAAGACTAAGACCAGACGTGCCGAGATCGAGATCAAGACCAGACGTGCCGAGACCGAGATCAAGACCAGACCAGACGTGCGGAGATCGAGATCAAGACCAAGACCCAGACGTGCCGAGATCAAGACCAAGACCAGACGTGCCGAGATCGAGATCAAGACCAGACGTGCCGAGACCGAGATCAAGACCAGACCAGACGTGCGGAGATCGAGATCAAGACCAAGACCAGACGTGCCGAGATCAAGACCAAGACCAGACATGCCGAGATCAAGACCAAGACTAAGACCAGACGTGCCGAGATCAAGACCAAGACCAGACGTGCCGAGATCAAGACCAAGACCAGACGTGCCGAGATCGAGATCAAGACCAAGACCAGACGTGCCGAGACCGAGATCAAGACCAGACCAGACGTGCGGAGATCGAGATCAAGACCAAGACCAGACATGCCGAGATCAAGACCAAGACCAGACATGCCGAGATCAAGACCAAGATCAAGACCAGACATGCCGTGATTGAGATCAAGACCAAGACTAAGACCAGACATGCCGAGATTGAGATCAAGACCAAACATGTCGAGATCGAGATCAAGACCAAGACCAAGACCAGACGTGCCGAGATCGAGACCAAGACCAGATCAAGACCATGACCAAGACCAGACATGCAGAGATCGAGATCAAGACCAAGACCAGATGTGCCCGAGATCAAGACCAAGACCAGAAGTGCCGAGATCAAGACCAAGATCAAGACCAGACATGCCGAGATTGAGATCAAGACCAAGACTAAGACCAGACATGCCGAGATTGAGATCAAGACCAAACATGTCGAGATCGAGATCAAGACCAAGACTAAGACCAGACGTGCCGAGATCGAGACCAAGACCAGATCAAGACCATGACCAAGACCAGACATGCAGAGATCGAGATCAAGACCAAGACCAGAATTGCCAAAATCAAGACCAAGACCAGACGTGCCGAGATCGAGATCAAGACCAAGACCAGACGTGCCGAGATCGAGATCAAGACCAGACGTGCCGAGATCGAGATCAAGACCGACCAGACATGCTGAGCTCGAGATCAAGACCAAGACCAGACGTGCCGAGATCGAGGTCAAGACCAAGACCAGACGTGCCGAAATCGAGACCAAGACCAGACGTGCCGAGACCAAGACCAGACGTGCCGAGATCGAGATCAAGACAAAGACCAGACGAGCTGAGATCGAGATCAAGACCAAGACCAGATGTGCAGAGACCAAGACCAAGACCAGACGTGCCGAGACCAAGACCAGACCAGATGTGCCTAGATCGAGATCAAGACCAAGACTTCAAAATGTGATCTCGAGACCAAGAACAGGTCTTGAGACTCCATCTCTGATTTTCACTGATAAATTCCTGATGCACAGAGTATGTTTTTATTAATTATTAATTATTATGCTTACCGGTTTTATTGGTTTTCTCCCAAATTTTACCTTGCTTAATCTTGGTCTTCCAGATGCAGTACCACTTGAAACCGCTAGCAGTATAATGCATTTGTATGTATGTATTGTAAATAACTGGGTCATCCTTTATACAAATGTCAGATTTGCTCGGGCATCGGACACTGCAAGTTTAAGTTTACTACAGTATTTGCATTACCAGCTTTCACCATTTACAGCCAATGGGCAGTTTCTATTAAAAGAAATGCTTTATTTATTGACTGTAAACATGTTGTGACTGTGAGTAAAAAGAAATGTCCACACCTTATCGTGGCTATATGCTTCTATTTTTTTTAAATGCTTTAGTGAACAGATTTAAGTTATGTGGATGTTTTGTGTTTGTATCTCTGTATCCCACATTGTCACACACCATCAATCTTGTTCAAACATGCTATATTAAACCCTTGCATTTCCCCTCTTCTCCTGACACATCAGAACAATAAATTAACAAACAACTAGCATAGTATAATAACAGAATAAAAATTCCCTTAACTTTATTATTATTATTATTATTATTATTATTTATTCTGTATCATGGGTGTGGCAGGGCATTGATTGAATAATTAATGATCAATCAAACCCCAGCCATGCTATATAAAGGGAACCAAATCCCTTTGTTTAGGAGTGGGAGGGAGGGGGGTTTAGAGAATCTTCAGTTAAGGTGAACGCTCAGCCTGAAGGTAAATGTTTTGATTTACGGCTTGTGTTTTGTACCGTGCTTATTTGTTCCTGTGTTTTTGTGTTTATTTCAGTTATTTCTTAATAAACGTGCATATTTGTGCTTTAACTGCAGCTCTCTGTCTCTGAATCGCAAATCCTGCCAGTAACAGCTTGGGCTGTGACGCTATCCTGCTACAATTGATTTAAACAATTACTAATGATTTAATTTGCTGGATTTCTGAATAGTATGTGGATACAAAATACGTACATTCCTGCACTGTTTAAGTATATTTAGGTTCAAAGCTCCTCACAGAAATATTCAGACCCACCCCCCCTTTGAATTCCCAATATTTTGTATCATGGCAGTCATTGTCATTGTAATTGGGAAGGCCTCTTGTTCTCAATTATGAGCAAAACTGTGCTTGTCACTTACATGACTCTGCCACAGGGGAGATGGTATTTGTTTGGAACAGTTTGAGCTGATGCTTCCTGCTAGATATTTAATTACATCCCAAGAGACACAATGACAGCAGGTAGATGCTGAACGCGTTTAAGATGTTTGAAAAACACTGCTTTGAACTGTTGTCCATTTATTCTAATGCAATATATTGCCACAAGTTACAGTTTTATGGGTTGATGACACTTGTAGGTTTGACAAATGAAGCTTGCAAGGATAGAATATGCATCATCATTATACCAATATCCTGGACTCAAAATAGACATTTAAAGTTGGTGGATTCACTGAGGATAAAGCATAATGTAATAGGTTGATTTTGTGCAAAATGTACTAGTGCTGTATTGAACCGCTACCCCCCAAAAAAACAAAGTATATACTTTTGTGATTATATATTCTGACAAGTAAAAAGGTTGTGTCACGTTGACCACTCCCTGTGCAACAGAATAAAGAGCTGCAAGTGAAGGAAATTAATGTTTGTCCACAGCAGATTCTATGAAACCATGGGTGTACTCCTGTGAAAGTTGTCTGTGCTGATCTCCTAGAGCAGGGGTGTGCAATTCCGGTCCTGGAGGGCCGGTGTCCCTCCTGGCTTTTGTTCCAACTGTGTTCTAAATTACTTAATTAGACCAATAATTGGTAATAATTGGTCCAATTAAGTAATTTAGGGCAAGGTTGGAACAAAAGCCAGGAGGGACACCGGCCCTCCAGGACCGGAATTGTGCACCCCTGTCCTAGAGCATGGGATGGGGGATAGATCTGATGGATGCCGATGAGTAATCATTTTAATATTTTGTTTGGGGTTTGAAAGCCACCAGGGAGAAAGTGTTGGGTTGATTTGTGGCTATTTTAGGATTGTCTGGGTCCTTGGCATTAGGTGGACGAGCAGGGCAGGAGGTGCTGTATAGGGGATGTGAACACACAGTGAGGGACCAAGTGGCTGGTGGTGTACAGAGTGGTCACACATGAAACATCACAGCGCAAAATGGAATATGAAACCATACCACCTTCAATTTACATCAAACTTGGCACATTGTCTTGGGGTTGTTGGTTAACCTACATTTATCAAATGTTTAATTAAAAAAAAAAAAAAAAAACTATCCGAGCTAAATACTTTTGTGAGGTTTCTTTTTATTGATTTGACATTTGTTGTCCTTCTCTGGCCCTGACACCAGTGTTGTAACCTCTTGGGTGCATACATTTAATGTAACGGTTCATCCATTTTTCAGAAAGTGTTTTAAAATCGCTGCTGGAGAGAGGAGCCTGGTCTGGGAAATGGGATTGAACTCACCCTTGATGGTAAATGTCTTTTTACAGCTGTTGGAAATACTGAAATAAGACACCATGCTAAGTGCAAGACACTGACCTTAAGAGTAAGAAAAAAATGTTTATTACTTCCGGGTGATGCAAGGAAACTAAGTAAATGCACAAATGCAGGTTTCAGCTTAATTCCCGTCTTCTGCTGGCCTTGTTGAACACAAAAATGGATTAAAAACAGGATTTCTTTCATGTGCATTCCGAGGTCTTGTACAAGACAAGCATTGAAAAAAAGCAACTTTCTGGGCAGAAAAATCCAACTTAAACAAATTCTTATCCATGGCTTAGAAAAGGGAATAGTTCTTGCTTCCCTTATGTTTACTGCACACTGTAGCTAAAAGCTCAGTGTCATTACAAAAAAACAAGTAGTAAAGATGATTTTATAGTAAAAATTGTAATTAATGTCTAAGGCATTATTTATTGATCACAATAGAGAAAGCGAGACAGATTCAAAATACTGTAATAACAGCAAGTGAATGACACATAGAATAAACAATAAACAGTCACGGTGCAAAACAAGCATTAACAGGCCTCTCCATAAAAAAAGTCTCAAGTGTGCCAGCTACCAATTATGTGGAGCTCCCATAAACATTTTGGGTTTCAGATCACCCAAAGGTTAACTGTAAATTATAGAATAATAGACTTCAGCAAACTTCAAAGGACTGCTAAAAATAAGTTTTAAAATCGAATTAATGGCACTTACACCTCATCACATGTCTATGTAATGTAGCGTCCCAGGGAAGGCAGGTCTGCACCCTTTGAAATATGAGACCCAGACACAGAACTGCAGTTTAATAAATCACAAATAACAAAACAAACAAAACACAGGAACAAAATAAAGGTTTAAACAAAACACGACACAAACACTTTGAAACGCTTCAAAATAAACACATCTCAAAAACACCCAAGCTTTGTTAACCTGGTGCTATTTTTCTCACTTTCCTTCACTTTTTCGTTCTTCTCCTCTGCTCTAAACTCCCTCTCGCCATGCACCCCCATGTGCAGAGCCTATGCTCTGTCACAGTCCACCTTTTCTTATGTTAAAAGTTGCTGCTGCTCCTTGGTGCCAAATTACTTCTTGCTATATTGTCATGCTCAAATCAAGCCAGGTCTACCTACTGCACAGGAAGTGATTATATACCATAAAGGAAATATCAAAAAGATTTTCAGCTTTCTCAGAATGTGGACAAATGATAATGTTGCGAGTGGCTCCTTTATAGAAATACACAAAGCTCACATATTCCAGGCCTTTAGATAAGCCTACAGTTAAATTCATTAATAAAACCTTTCTTCTAAATCAAGAAGAAAGGTTTTCAAATAAAAATAGCAAATACATAAAATATATTAAAACAGTTGAAAGACGGAAATCACATTATCAGTTAATGTTATTAAGTTAGTTATATTTAAGGATAGGATTTCGACACAGTGATTTTTTGTACATTTCACAGGCGAGTTGCAGAAAAAAAAAAAAAAAAGAATTCACGGAAAGGCCACCAAATAATGTAGGTTTAGCGACATCAATATACACAAGAGCTTTTAAATAGTACGTCAAAACCAATAATATAAAGATTATTGCTTTTGACTGCTGGCAAGTTTAAATGTTACCTTAGAGTACAAAGCTTAGTTAAAGGCCTTTTTACACCAATATAACATTCTTTTTTTTATTATTTATTTTTTTAATACTTTATGATGCAAGCTTTCACACCGGCCGCATAGCAAAACAGACCGGGTGCGCGCCCGGCGTAAATGAACATATATATATATATATATATATATACAAAATCAGACTACAAAACAGAGAAACCTTTCGTTTTAGCTAGTTTGCAGGAAACAAAAAAAGGCAATCTGAAGTATTTTGTTTAGCAATGTTTAGTTATAGAGAAAGTGAGTATTTATTTTCAACAGACTACTTGGGCGCACTACATTGTATGAAAAAAAATAATGAAATAAAATGTAAGTATTTATTAATATTTTTTAAAGATGTAAGCCCACTTTTTTGTTTAAAAATTAACAAGCGCTGTATGTATGTGAAGATCACAACCAAGAGTTTACAGTAACATACAATCTGTGTTCATTTACATGCTCGCTCAGCTACAAAATACAGATCACATTCGCTGACCTACACAGCTACACATAAATGCTGTGTCCACACACAACCAAACAATTTACAGATACTCGCAGGTTTGTATTTTCAGTGGATGAGATAAATACTGCATTTTTAAAGGAAATAAAGGAAGTGCCTAATGTGTTTTTACATTCATTTCCAAGATTTCACAGACTTTTGTTCAAATTCACGATTTTCACGATTTCCATGATCTCTGTGGCCTCCGTGACAAAATCGTATCCTTAGTTATAGTATATGCTCTATAATGTATGCATCAGGCAGAATATGACTCATTCTTCCACCAATAAACACACAGTAAAAATGCAGAATATCCTACAACATTCCATTTCTTGCTTGTTTCCTGAGCTAACGTCAGAATCGTTCTGGCAACAGGATGCACCAAGGAGGAGGGGCATAGTGAAGTGATCAAAAATGAGTTTCAACGATTAACATTTATCATTGACAGGTTCATCATTACGCACTCTGAATTTATTGCAGGCCAGGTGCAAACACTCTTGTCCTTTTGGTGGGTTGCATGGTAGTGCAACCCTGTCTACTGCTCAGCTTGTGCGAAGCCATAAATTTATAACAATAGATAGATAACAGTAATGTGTACGTTACTGGTGCAATTAACTGTAACAAATCTGACATTAAAACATTTACATGGAAAATATCAAATTAATTAGAAATCCCCAGTGCATTTACTAGACTGGAATAATTACCATGAAAATGTAGTTTTTCTTTAAATCTGTACAGTGATTAGCTTTTAAGTAGGGAAGGAACAAGCACTTTCCTATGTCTGCCTTGCTTAAAACTTGCATGGCACACCTGCTATAGCATATGGTAATCCCAGTTCTGAGAAGAAAGATGTATGCCTCACTGTGGCAGCTACTAATTACAAGCTCATTAGTGTTCAACTGCAAACTGCTGAAGGCAAAGGCAATACCCTAATGGGTCACCTGTTTCACATTTTGTTCTGTTGCATCTATGCAGCAAGGATCAGAGACATGTTGGTAATGAACCCAACACCTGGGTTACATTTCTTTGCATCTGACAGTTTGACTGGTGGAAGTACATTTCTGAAAGCAGTGATGTTCAGATTCTAGAAGTTGCTTTCAAGATTGGGGATTACTGCGTGGGTTAGGTGCGCTCACATTTTCTGAAAAGTGCTGTTTATCGAAAACTAAAATAAAATATATTTTTTGTTGATTTTTAAAATCGGAATTATGTGTCAGAAAACATGATAAAATACCAGAATTCCTGTTAGAAATATTTTTAGGTTGGAGTTCGTAATTGGGAATAAAATCTTTGTTGAATTCTGCAGAAGTGTTGTAACTTAGATTTGTGTTACATGTGATCCTTGCTTATCTAATGTAAAAACATTTTTGAATGAGAAAATCGAAAGAAAAACCAAGTACCTAAAGTATATTATTTACCTTAAAAACTCCTCATTTATATGACATAAACAGAAGAACATTATTTTATTGTCATGAATTATTCATAGCTCTACCCTTGTTTTCACGTAATAAGAAATCTAAAATCTTAACAACATGTTGTGTTAAAATAATGGCCCAGCTGAAAGTATAGCAATCCAAAATAGCATGACTCTGGCATGCCTAGAATTACTCTTCCATGTAAACATTCATACTGTGGTCAGTTATATAATGTGTAATGAGTGTTGCGTCATGTTTAGTGATAAAGGGAAGGGACCCTACTAGTCAGATTCCTGAGTTTTCAGAAGCGTAGGTACAATGCATGAAAAGTGCTGATTGGGGTTATTTTGTTCTTTGTATACATTTTAACAACAGATGTTTATTCAGAGATGTTTCCACAATTATCAGCATTTTTTGCTAGTGCAATGGAATAATCTATCCCTGTGGTTTTCTGAAGTAAGTTTGTTTAACCACCTGTACTTCTTTAAACCCATGAAGCAGAAATGTATACTTTTTAGAAGGTGTAAATAACAAAGTCTGCAATTTCTAGAGCATCCAAGTTTACATTCAGGCAGTGTAGTGAGAGAAGCACAATAACACTTTCCAATCCTATTCTGAGCAATTGTGTCTTATTGCTGAGCACAATGCTTTAAAAAAAATTGAAGTCCATCAATTGGGAAAAAAAATAGATCAATTAGACTTGAGAAAGTTAAAGTTGTTGCTTCCCTTGGTCAAGTTTTTTTCAAGTGTTCTACTTCTAGTAATGACTAGCAAATGTGCAATTAAATTAAACGTTCAAAAAAAGAAACCACAGCATGTCTAATCAGAATCATTCTCTACACTAATCCTGTTTCTATTTTGCCCAGGTGCATTTATTGACCCCATTTATTAAAGCAATACTTTATACCATCTACATTTTCCGATCATTACATTTTCTGCCCATTTAATATCCAATTATGTGGGTTTACTGTACTCTTGTGAAAGGAATTACATTGGTATCTCCTGGCATCTCAGAGCGTGTGCCAGAAATCAAGACTAAGTCTGCAAAGTATGTCTTTGAAACTTTATCAGACTCTCTTACCCCAGAGGAAACTGCAAGTGTGGTACTTTTAAAATATGCATATGACCAATTAAAAAGTAAAGAACAAAAGGATTTTGAGCACAATGGTATAGGAACGAGTGATAATGTTGATTGCTATAATAAATTGACTTTTTATTACAAGGGCCTGTAGGAATTTACAGAACATTTTAATTGAAACTTCTCAGCTGTAATTTTGACCTACACCCAAAATACATTTAGACTTAACCTAGGCTATGTAATTAGTACTAATTAAAATATCAGGCAAGATTATTAGAAAACATTTATGACATGGTGATTGACATGGTTGTTCTGCCTATTTCTATATTAACCCACCAACTCTAAAACACCAAAATGCACTGTTACGCACTGCTTGTCATGTTTTGACCATTTCATATTTTGATTGGATAATAAAGGCAATTGTTATCTTGTAGAATATTGACTACTTTTTTTTTCTTAAACTAATGGGATTAAACTAGAGAGAAGAAAAAAGCCATATTGTTTGCAAATGAGCAAAAAAAAGGGTGTCACTGTACTGCTAAAATGGCAGTATTTGAAATGCATGTGTGCTGTAACATGCGCTTCTTTAAGAACTGGAAGTGTAAGACCTATACAGTACAAGTGAATGCAACTGGTTGCGGCAGATAAGATTTATGGAATGATTTAGCTTTTTTCTTAATCAGCTTCATGCTCCAAGAATTAGCATTCCAAGCAGATACATTAAATATAATTTCTTACACAACAGAGAGAATTATAAAGTGCCATAGTACAGGAGGTATCTGAGCATTCATTTATAGAACATAAGAACGTTTACAAATGAGAGGAGGCCATTCGGCCCATCTTGCAAAGGTGGACGATATGAATTAATTTCTCTTCATAGTGACTTTTATTTTAAATAAGTTTCATAGGATGCAAATCCAAAATCCCAGTATAACCTTTTATCAGTAGCTGTAATGCAGACGTCAGAACATAAATTACAGTGAGCTGTTTTACAATGTGTATGTGAACTGCAGATAGGATTATGGAATCGACTGAGCACACCATCTGGGACATACAAATATTTGAACGAATTTGACAGATTGTATTAGCTATTCTAATAAAGCTTATGTCAGGGCTTGATGTTTGCGTGACTTTACAAGTAAGTATATTTTTTATAATAACCGTCTCTTCTATACCCCTGTGGCAAAGTGGTTGATTGTGTACAGGTGCAGGAGTGATGCAGTGCGCAATGAACAGACAGAGAATTGCAATCCAGTTGGAAAGGGGTTTAATAATTATAATCCTTGTCTGGTGACCAAACAATAACTCCAGGCAATACACAACAATGTGTAATGCACTGGAAGTAAATAAACGGGTTACAGTCCCAAATAATAAACACACGTATCTTTCCCACAATGTACAGACACGGTCACCAGTCCTGGGTGCGTGCTGTAGTGCTCGTGGTGGGTGATACAAGTTTATTTGTGACAAAAGTGAAGTGCTGTTCCGGGTTTTGTGCTGGCCCTTGGCAACAGCTCCGGAACGTGTTAGCCATCTAATAATAACAAACAAACAATTATAGACAAACAACACAAAACACTCATGGTACTTTTTTATCACTGGGTCTCTCACGGGTCCTTTCAGGTTCAATAACAAAAACCAAAGTGAAGGAACAGTTTGTGTCTGTCTGCCCCCTTTTATGCTGCCACACACGCCCCTTAGTAAACGAGTGCAGCCTTCAATCTGCAACTGCCACGTTGTTTCCCTTCCGGGTCAATGCGTTAATGCAACGAAGTTCCGCCCCCTTCCCAGCTGGCTGACTTCCCTTGAACCCTGGGAAAGAACTGTCAGGCCAGCCCATCCAGGGAACTCTGTTCTCGCTGCTTAGCGCCCTCACAGGTCAGGAGGGAGATTTACAACCAAGAATCATTGTTTTTCTATCACATATCCCACTGCTCGGGAAAAATAATCCGCATTTTGGTGGAAGAGAAAAGCTGCAGCAGCAACAACAGCAACTGCAGCAACAGCAGGAGGTGGTGAAGGACAGAGGAGTTCTGCCTGAAGGCCAGGAATCCAGGGTGATACAATCAACCAACGCCTGTGTGCCCCCTCTGTGAACAAAACCACTGTTTTGTAGACTGTCCCTTCTGCCATTATGAGGAGGGATGGAGAGAGGTCCTGAAGCGTCCCGCACCCAGGAGGGAGGAGACAGAACCTTTTGCATTCTCTGAAGTGAAGCTGGACTGGGAGGACCTCCCGATGGTGGTTTACCTGCTGTGGGCCAGAGATGGAGAACATTGGGAATGCTGGGAACAACACTACTACCCAGTGTCATTTGTGAACCAGGACGTGATGCTGGCATTCTATGCAATGGCTGCTAAGGGGAGCATCGGGGAAAACAGCCCAGCCGCAGCGGCTGCGAAGAGGGCCAGCACCGCCGCAGCCACTATCAGAGTGGTCAACCCCAGCACCACGACTGGTCCAGACTCCATCACCAGGGGGAGAAGTGGAGCTCCCACTGCCGCCTTCTGGGCCAGGGGCTCCCCTCCCAACTTCACCTTACAAGGGACAGCTCCAGCCCTGTCCCGCACCACCTGGGGTTGCCTGTCCCGCACCGCCTGGGGTTGCCTGTCCCACACCATCTGGGATTACCTGTTCAGCACTGCCTTGGGCTGCCAAACCTGCAACACCTAGGGCTGCCGAGCCTGCATTGCCTAGGGCTGCCACGCCTGCAACACCTAGAGCTGCCAAACCTGCAACGCCTTGGGCTGCAGGTCTGCGTTAGCAGCCTTTTGCTGCTGGAGTGTGCTACCCCACTGTCAGCCTTTCCACTGCAAGCGGGGCCACGGGAGGAAGCAGCTTTTCCGCTGCCAGGATTACCGGCCATGGACACCTTGAAGTCCCTGTTCTTGGCCCAAGACTTTGCTCGAGACTTTTGGGATTTTAAGGGGGAGGTGGCCATGTGTGCTGCGCACAAAGGGGGGCATATGTGGCAGGGTGCCCTTTGTGTATATATGTGTTTATTGTTTTGATTTGTATTATATGACAGCGAAAAAACGTATTTTGTCTTGTGTATTGTTTGGCCGGACTAGCGAGATGCCGCCGCCATTGTGTGTTTATATTTTAAATACCTTGTGTGAATGCGTGACTGATCAGCTACTAAGTATATAATTAGGTGACAGTCATGTATCCATAGTAAACTCATGCAAAAGGTTTAGTTGATCCCTCGGTCACCAATATAAAGAGTTGCAGTTTGGCCATGCGGGGAAGAGAGTGTTCAGGGAGTAGTGAACGGGAGTAGGGAGAGGTACAAAGAAGAAATAACAATTGCTAAGCATGCTGGTTAATAAACCAGCACAATACTTGTTAATGTTTGTTGTCTGTCTGTTTGGCCAACATGCCCTTTTTCTTTTGTGTTTTTGTTAATAAAAAGCTGAGTGCCATAGCATCTCTGTTTAAACTCCAGTCTGCTGTGTTGTGCTGCAATTACTTCCTGGTCTGACATCACCACACACGTCATCCTTGTCACACACATATACAGTATATATATTTATTATATACCTTGATATTGTTTTTTTAAAATATATAGTTTACTAAGACCTATGGTCTTTATTTAAAGAATTTGAAATTACACATTTTCTGAAATGAATTAACTTTTAATCATTGTTCTGTGAGGTGGAGAGCTCAATGGCATTGTTGTTTACATAGCAATGACTCATAGAGGCTTGTATAGTTCAATTATAGGGACATAATTTGCCCAAGATTTTCATAGTTCAAGTTACTGGTTGAATTTGAGAATTGAGTGCTTAGGACAATGGATTGAATTGTTCCTGTTCGGTAACAGTATAGCATTAATATAGCATGCATTGCTATCACATGAAGAGAAAGGTAAACCTGGATCCCTTTGAAATGCAGGACTTAATATCCAAATAGAATATCCAAATAGAAAAAAGATCAGCGTTTTTTTTCCCCCCAATTTAATGTTATTTAATGCTAATTTTGATAATTCCTAATGTATATTATTATTGGATTGTTGTTATTATTATTATTATTTATTTCTTAGCAGACACCCTTATTCAGGGCAACTTACAGTCGTAAACAAAAATACATTTCAAGAATCACAGTACAAGTATTAATACAATTAAGAGCAAGATAAAATACAATCACTTCGGTTCTAGCAAGTACAAGTATATGACAAAATACAATTCAATAACGGAGCAGATAACAGTGTCAGTTATATTGTTAGAATAAATTAATATAAGTCCTTGTTCCACAAAGTACTGTGATATTAAACTACTTAATATGTCGAGTGTTCTCCATGATAACTATTGTACTCTTGAAGTGGACAGGGCTAAACCTGAAGACAAATATGAGAAACAAGCTTTGTTAACTTGTATTAGAAAAATTACTTTACTCATTATTAATACTAGTTTATACTTGTTACTTGGTACATTCCTACAAATAACAATGTTTAAAAGTGAAAAATCGTACCTGACATCTGTACCTGTAGGACTGAGGAAAGCATTACTTTGTCCAAATAATATGCCCTACAGGTAGGTGCCTTATAGCAATGTCTTTATAGCCCAGGATTAGCTTTTGTATCAGACAATATTGTGATTAAAACCGATCAACACCTGTTTTAACAGGCCTGCAGGTTTTATGAATATGTGCACAAAATCTTTACCGGAGCAGAACACTTTATGTAAGAAAAAGAATCCTCCTGCACGAAAGTCATCCCTGAGGTCATGTGCTATACTTTGAATTTTAAGGAGCTCTCTTGGTTCCAGGGGGAATAAGAACAAACCAGACTCTTATCTTTAAAAATGGAAATAAGTTCCAGTTGATGTTTATCACTACATTAATTTACATTACATCAACTTTAACTTTAAGGATTAAAACATTATGCCTAATAATAAACCACTAACCCAAGTGGCAGGATAAGGACAATGTGGATGATAATCAAGTCTTTTTGTCTACAAGGTCCTGCAGTCCTTGAAAATAGACGTGAATAGCAGTAACAACTCTTGGTATGTTGAGGGAATATAAAACAGTTTAGGGTTAAATGAGAATGACACTTAACCATTAGTATCAAGTGTATACCGTTTAATCCCCCTATAGGTCCCAATGTGGGGAAGGAGTTGAACCTCAGTAGGAACAATTTATTTTGCATAGCCCATGTTTTGTGTTTTGTTGGTTTGTACTAAGTAACTATTTTAGCCACTCAGTGGTGCAAGAAGGAAAAGGGGAGTATCTAGCACTCAAACAAACGTGTAGGCTGTTTTTCAGTACCATATTTAGAAATGTATAGTAATTAGAATTTAAAAAGCTACATTTCACTTTAAAAGAAAACAGGACACCTATCTTGGTCTGGATGGTAAGTCAATACTTTTGACAAACTATTATTTTACATAAATCCATGTACACGAAATTAAACATTTCACATGTCCTTTGACAAATCATGTCTCGTAATGCATTGATGACACACATCATTACAGGAGGGCCATGTTGGAGGCTAAATAAAATAACTACAAGTTGGAAAGATAAATCTAGAAAGATGGCGGAGAGCACTTCAAAAGACGATGGCAAACGGGTTACAGGGAGATACCCAACATTTTGCCATAACTCAACCGAGATCGCTACAATATATATATATATATATATATATATATATAAATATACTGTGTATATATATATATATGTATATATATATATATATATATATATATATATATATATATATATATATACAGCTCTGGAAAAAATTAAGAGACCACTGCAAAATTATCAGTTTCTCTGGTTTTACTATTTATAGGTATGTGTTTGGGTAAAATGAACATTTTTGTTTTATTCTATAAACTACTGACAACATTTCTCCCAAATTCCAAATAAAAATATTGTCATTTAGAGCATTTATTTGCAGAAAATGACAACTGGTCAAAATAACAAAAAAGATGCAGTGTTGTCAGACCTCGAATAATGCAAAGAAAATAAGTTCATATTCATTTTTAAACAACACAATACTAATGTTTTAACTTAGGAAGAGTTCAGAAATCAATATTAGGTGGAATAACCCTGATTTCCAAGCACAGCTTTCATGCGTCTTGGCATGCTCTCCACCAGTCTTTCACATTGATGTTGGGTGACTTTATGCCACTCCTGGCGCAAAAATTCAAGCAGCTCGGCTTTGTTTGATGGCTTGTGACCATCCATCTTCCTCTTGATCACATTCCATAGGTTTTCAATGGGGTTCAGGTCTGGAGATTGGGCTGGCCATGACAGGGTCTTGATCTGGTGGTCCTCCATCCACACCTTGATTGACCAAAGCTGCCCGATTCTAGCCTTGCTGAAGCACCCCCAGATCATCACCGGTCCTCCACCACATTTCACAGTGCGAGACACTGTGGCTTGTAGGCCTCTCCAGGTCTCCGTCTAACCATTAGACGACCAGGTGTTGGGCAAAGCTGAAAATTGGACTCATCTGGGGGTGCTTCAGCAAGGCTGGAATCGGGCAGCTTTGTCTTTGTGAAGGACGCATGAATCAAGCCAAGTACAAGGTAGTCCTGGAAGAAAACTTGCTTCCTTCTGCTCTGAAAATGTTCCCCAACTCTGAGGATTGGTTTTTCCAGCAGGACAATGCTCCATGCCACACAGCCAGGTCAATCAAGGTGTGGATGGAGGACCACCAGATCAAGACCCTGTCATGGCCAGCCCAATCTCCAGACCTGAACCCCATTGAAAACCTCTGGAATGTGATCAAGAGGAAGTTGGATGGTCACAAGCCATCAAACAAAGCCAAGCTGCTTGAATTTTTGCGCCAGGAGTGGCATAAAGTCACCCAACATCAATGTGAAAGACTGGTGGAGAGCATGCCAAGACGCATGAAAGCTGTGCTTGGAAATCAGGGTTATTTCACCAAATATTGATTTCTGAACTCTTCCTAAGTTAAAACATTAGTATTGTGTTGTTTAAAAATGAATATGAACTTATTTTCTTTGCATTATTCGAGGTCTGACAACACTGCATCTTTTTTGTTATTTTGACCAGTTGTCATTTTCTGCAAATAAATGCTCTAAATGACAGTATTTTTATTTGGAATTTGGGAGAAATGTTGTCAGTAGTTTATAGAATAAAACAAAAATGTTCATTTTACCCAAACACATACCTATAAATAGTAAAACCAGAGAAACTGATAATTATGCAGTGGTCTCTTAATTTTTTCAAGAGCTGTATATATATATATATATATATATATATATATATATATATATATATATATATATATATAATTAATTGATCCCTCATGAGGCTTTTAGTGGTGAAAGTCCAACAGGGACACCTCTTGATAGTCTTCTTGCCCCAGACTTTTTGTTGGGCACACAAAGCAAACAGATGCACACTTTTTTTATCAATTGTTATTATTTGAACACACACATAATACAATTGGGGTCATACAGATGTACAAAACTATAAACAGAAGAACCAGAGGTCGCACAAAGTTAATACATAAATAAATAACAAAAGAGGAAATTATATAAACCAGTCATGCAATAATAAGGTCAACCAGGGCAGCAGAGACTGAAATCCACGCCCTGCCCCATTCAGGCTGGCTGTGGTCCAATCTAAATTAACAATATCCTAAAAATGCAGAGCCAGGAGCGGGCCAGTGTTGTATCTGGTTATATCCAAAGCTGCAAAATACTTTTTTTTTTACTGTGATACATGCTTTTCCATTGTTCTAAAACAAATAACTGGTGCAAAGTCTGCAGACAAAATACATAACATTTTATTTATAGTCAAACTTATTAAGAGAATTATTACATTCAGACATCTGTGTTCATAAATAGTACATTTGCGCATCAAAACATTTATGCTCCTTGGCAACCATTGAAAGCAGGTCTCTATAAAATAGCATAACCTTATAACTAATTATGCTCCATTGGGTTGCATATCCATAGCAACAGGGATATAGTGGTGGAGGGTACATGTAGCAGAAAAACGGTGTTAGCCTTCATTTCACTCCTGATATTTAACATGCCAATATTACCAATATTGCACCATCACACCAGGTCTGCAATATATTGTAATTTTCTTATCCATTCAATTACCTAAATACTTGGAGAAGAGGTGCTGCACAAAGTGATTTAGACATGGAAAATAAAATATTTCATAATATGCCCTACACATATCACACATACCTCTTTTTGTAAATACTTTTTTTTTCTTGGTTATAGCAAGCAATTTCGGTCACATATTACTGATATTTATTTTTTGTTGATTTGAGCAGAGGAGGCAGGTATAGATTGGTATGTGTAGGCATTGTGTTTATGAAAAATGTTCAGAGATTGTGTGAATAAATTAATAGAAGTAATTGTTCCGCGAAGTACTGTGATATTAAACTACCTAATGTTATTGAATGTACCCCATGATAACTAATGTAAAGTGCTTACTTCAACCATCCCTTTAGAGATGAATAAAACAAACAACAAAAAAAACATGTCTACCTTTATAAAAAGGTTATTTAAAACATAGCAAAGTATAGAAAAACATGATAAAGCACAGGCAAACCTGGCAAAGAGGTATGTTAAAGCATACAGGAAACAAAACTATGGAAAATGCATGATAAAACGGCAACATTACCACACAAGTTTATGACAGTAGACTTTTATGGGGGTGGACCTCCAATACTGTATTAGTTTGCTGCCCTAAATAATCAGCAAGTCATGAAGTAAGACTTGAAAATCAGTAAATGATAAAAAAAAATGTTATTCAACCAGCTACTGATACCTAGCTGTGCTCATAACTCACTATATAAGCCATTAAAACCCCCATCAGACCCATTTTCTAGTCATTGGTAATTTTATGGCAACAATTGTATTTAATTTGCAAACTCAATTTGGAGTAAATCAGTGACTGTAAAATCCCAGTCCCATACTTATACCTGCTGTTATCTATTTGTGCATTCTGCATGATGGGACAAGGTCTATGCACTTGGCAGGTGTGCTATTTCAGTTTAGAATTAGTCTTGAAATTGCACTGGAAACTTGCAGCAGGTGTTTATTTGCATGTTATTTGTTTCAGAATGATAATTTGTTTCTTTTTTTTTTTGCAAGAATGAGAATATTGGATATAATCATAACTCTTGTTAGAAAAAACATAATGTTGTAGCATTTTCAAATTAATGTATATATGTATTGTATTGTTTAATATTATTTCAGAGCTTAGTTCACACATGGTTTATTTAGATTTCCAGAAAGCTTTTGACAAAGTCCTGCATAAAAGACTACTTCTCAAACTGAACGCAATAGGGATTCAAGGAAATGCATGCACATGGATTAGGGAGTGGTTAACATGTATTATTATTATTTGTTTATTTAGCAGACGCCTTTATCCAAGGCGACTTACAGAGACTAGGGTGTGTGAACTATGCATCAGCTGCAGAGTCACTTACAACTATGTCTCACCCGAAAGACTGAGCACAAGGAGGTTAAGTGACTTGCTCAGGGTCACACAATGAGTCAGTGGCTGAGGTGGGATTTGAACCGGGGACCTCCTGGTTACAAGCGCTTTTCTTTAGCCACTGGACCACACAGTCTCCTATGTAGAAAACAGAAAGTACTGATTAGAGGAGAAACCTCAAAACGGAGCAAGGTAACCAGTGGAGTATCTCTGCTTAGGTCCTCTGCTCTTCCTAATCTACATTAATGACTGAGGCTGTGTGGTACAGTGGTTAAAGAAAAGGGCTTGTAACCAGGAGGTCCTCGGTTCAAATCCCACCTCAGCCACTGACTCATTATGTGACCCTGAGCAAGTCACTTAACCTCCTTGTGCTCCGTCTTTCGGGTGAGACACAGTTGTAAGTGACTCTGCAGCTGATGCATAGTTCACACACCCTAGTCTCTGCAAGTCGCCTTGGATAAAGGTGTCTGCTAAATAAACAAAATAGTAATAATAATAATAGATTCTGGTATATTAAGCAAACTTGTTAAATTTGCAGACGACACAAAAACAAGAGTGGCAAACACCGTTTCAGCAGTAAAAGTCATTCAAAATGATCTAGACAGCATTAAGAACTGGGCAGACACATGGCAAATGACATTTAATAGAGAAAAGTGTAATGTATTGCACGCAGGCAATAAAAATGTCCACTATGGGAGATACTGAAATTGAAGAAAAAGATCTAGGAGTTTATGTTGACTCAGAAATGTCTTCATCTAAACAATGTGGGAAAACTATAAAAAAAGCCAACAAAATGCTCGGCCTGATAGTGGAAAGTGTTGAATTTAAAAGTAATGTTAAAACTTTATAATGCATTGGTAAGACCTCACCTAGAATATTGAGTTCAGTTCTGGTCACCTCGCTACAGAAAGGATATTGTTGCTCTAGAAAGAGTGCAAAAAAGAGCAACCAGAATTATTCCTGATTAAAAAAGGCATGCCATATGCAGACAGGCTAAAATAATTGAATCTATTCAATCTTGAACAAAGAAGACTATGTGTCGATCTGATTCAAGCATTTAAAATTCAAAAAGGTATTGACAATGTCGACCCAAGGAACTTTTTCGACCTGAAAAAAGAAACAAGGACCAGGCGTCACAAATGGAGATTAGATAAATGGGCATTCAGAACAGAAAATAGGAGGCACGTTTTTACACAGAGAATTGTGGGAGTCTGGAACCAACTCCCCAGTAATGTTGTTGAAGCTGACACCCTGGGATCCTTCAAGAAGCTGCTTGATGAGATTCTGGGATCAATAAGCTTCTAACAACCAAACAAGCAAGATGAGCCGAATGGCCTCCTCCCGTTTGTAAACTTTCTTAAATTCTTATACACTGATTCGACATGACAAAGCTGCAAGGAGTTTAAATTATACTGAGGAGATATGTGACTATTCCTGAAGGATTACCTCTGGAATGGCATTTTAAAATTCAACAAATATCTCTTGTTGCTTTTGTTAACAAATAAAAAAATACAAACACAGTAATCCATCATGTATCCGCCCATCACATATCCGCCCTAACCATTTATCCGCCATGATCAAGCCCTTCAGCACACTGTGTGTGTGTGAGAGTGAGTGAGTGAGTGAGTGAGTGAGTAACAGAGAGAGAACCAGAACCAGGGTTGGATATCGAAGAGTGAGTTAGCAAGTCAAAACCTCCAACAGCTGGGCGAGTAGCCGGAGTTAGTTTATTATTGAACAGAGAAAATTAGTTCAGAGATTGTAGAGCCCAGCAAAGTTTTCGTACACTGTGTTATATGAACTCCGTGCGCTACCATTGCTGGTAATGTCACGTGAGATGTTCAGTGTGTTGATATATAAATAGATCCTGTTCGCCCGTGGAGGCGTATCAACCTCAACCTCCGTCTCGCTCTCCTGCCTGTCACTCAGCAGTGAATGCACATGGCAGACGGCTACCCTGTCACATGCATTAATACCCTGGATCTTTCTGAACAAGAGATTTAGGGGAGCTCCCTAATAAAAGCTGAATCTCAAAACATAATGGTGTTAATATAATTCTCATTTATTATCTGACTTTTTACATATCCACCCTTACTGTGGTGCCACCGCAGTCGGATACACTGTGTGGTCCAGTGGTTAAAGAAATGGGCTTGTAACCAGAAGGTCCCTGGTTCAAATCCCACCTCAGCCACTGACTCATTATGTGACCCTGAGCAAGTCACTTAACCTCCTTGTGCTCTGTCTTTTGGGTGAGACGTAATTGTAAGTGACTCTGCAACTGATGCATAGTTCACACACCCTAGTCTCTGTAAGTCGCCTTGGATAAAGGCGTCTGCTAAAATAAACAAATAATAATAATACGCAACAGACTACTGTAAATGAATCTAATTCCTTCAGGGAAGTCTGTTCATCAAACTGGCCCACAGAATCATTGACACTGTTCCTTGCAAAAAAAATTTTTGCAGACTGGGATACAGAAGTATCTTCAAACCACGCGGCTACTATCAGTCCCAACTAGTATTAGCCACGACCTAGAAGTTTTTATATGCTTCATTATTTAGATTATTTATACTTAAATAGTAGGCTATTTTTTATTAATTATCTTGTCAATTAATGTTGCCTAAGCACGGGTTTCAATTCAATGGGTTGAATAGATTCAGAAAGTTTTTTTTTTTTTAAAGCTTGTTATTGCTAATAATTGAACTTTTGAAAGCATCAAGTTTTAAATTATTATTTTTTTATTTATTATTAATCTTAATTGTGACAATTGTATTAAAACTACAGTAAATGCAGTACTTACAGGGTTAACTTAAACAGATCTTCATGGTATCAGTGATATATATTTTATAACAGGACTACAAGCTGATGGATCAAAATTGAACTTTCACAGTGATATACTGTACATCCTGGCTTGGATGCTGTAAGGGTATATGCTGTTGATTCTGCATTTGAATTATTACATTCCAGCCTGATGATGGAGTACCCCAGTGAGCAGCACTACGCATTTAAAACCATGTCCTAGGATAAATCCTGAATCAAGTTTCAAATTACCCATGTTGAAATAGAGTTTGGGAAATGCTAGGGTAAGCTATGATTTACTCAAAATATTGGAGTTCATGGCTCCAGGCCTCTTAAAAAGTAAACCAACAAGCAAACACAAAATCACATAAATAACTCAGTGATAGTGTAACAAAGGTCACCTTAACATTTACTAATACAAAGTAAATTAACTGCAGAGACAATATATCAACAATGAACTTTTCTTTCATTCACAATTAACTCAACTAAAACAACTCATTTTATTAAATGGAATCCTCTTTTTCTCAGACACTGAGGTTACTTTCGATTTAAACATGCTGGATACAGATAGTAGCTTTTTAAAATAACAAAATACTGTGACAAAAGAATAATAATAATATTATTATATAAATAAACCAAATCAAAAGGTGAAATAGTAAATAGCAAAAAGTTGTGATCACTTTCAAATCTAGAAATGTCAATTATAAAAAAAAAAGAAACATAGGAAAATAAAAACGTGACAAGCACCAATCCCATCTGAAAATCGACTATTTCCCAAATCAGCTTTTGTCTTCTCCTTTCCCGAACGTTCCCCCCGTCTCTTTACAGGTTATTGTTAACACAACGGCGTCTCTGCTTACACCCAATACACCTGCTGTGATCGGAACAAAAATAGTTTCTTAGGGTTTACCCTACTCTTTTATGCAGGGGGCGATCACCTGTTATTAAAAGGGCAACAAGTTAAAGTGGAGTTTCTTAAAAGGGCAACAGGTTAAAAAGCTGTGTGTGTTAGTACTGTGCTTATTATTGACGGGACTGCAACCCTTTTGATTACTGTGCAATACACATTGTGTATTGCCTTGTTCATTATTATTTGCTGCCTGGTCATCAGACCATTGGATTAATAATCATTAAATTAACCATTTCACCCGTACTTTGTTGTCTGTTTGTTCTTGGGATTACTGCATCCGCGCCACACCTGCTATACACCTGCTATAACACTGTAAAATACTGTATATTAACAAATGGTGTACTTTTCCTAACACTTATAAGTAAATCAATTCTATTACAGCAGTCGTTCAGAGTTATAATATATCAAACAGCAATTTATTCACTAGTCTTGTGCACCACATTTCTCGGGCAATAATAATAATAATAATAATAATAATAATAATAATAACTAGAAGCTGCAAGCAACTTTACGGCTTCCAAGGAGTTATTGTGACATTTGAGCATTTTGATTGGTTGAATAAAGCATATATGGGTTTCTATGTGTGTTCAATAGTAACCTTGACCCTATCTGCACTCTGTAAGGAGTTATGACCTAGTTTTACATTTGACCTTAAGTAGAGGTCAAAGGTGACGATCAAGGTAATTTTTTGATAGCGCATATATGGGTTCCTATATGTGTTCCATAGTAACCATGACCATATCTGCACTCTCTAAAGAGTTATAAGCAAGTTTTGCATTTGACCTTTAGCAGAGGTCAGAGGTCACGGGCATATCCTATATGTGTTCCTGTGGCAAGATGCCTGACCCTTTTATTATTTATGTATTATTATCATTTATGCTGTATTATTATCATTTATTATTATTATTATTATTATTATTATTATTATTATTATATTGTATGTGTGTGCGGATGGATGAAAGCCGTCCGACGTTGTTATTTATTGTTTCAGACCGGCATAAAGCTGGTCTCCTAAAGTGTAGCTGGCATGGATGGGGATGAATCCCCATCCTAAATAGCTTGTGGGAATGTGGCTGGAGCCTTAATAAGGTAATTAGTTAATGGGTAATTAACCCTTTGCAGTCCATTTATTAAGTGCGCGTCAGGTGCGTCAGGTCCAATTTATTTTCACACGCGCAGTTAATTTTAGACGCGCTGTTTAAAAGGCCCTGCATATCAATAAAGCACTCACTAGGCATCTGATAGGGTCCGACAATGGACCGGATAGGAATAATTGCAATGTCGGAGAGAATTAAGGATTAAGAGCGAATGCTACCAGCCAGTGAACAAGGTACTAGTGGGAGAAATAATTGTTATTGTTCATGTTATTTTACTTTAGCCAATGTGCCCTTTGCTTTGGTGTCAGTGTTTGTGTTTTGTTCAAAATCTTATTTTTGTTATTTAATAAATATACACGCAGCAGCGCCGTTTTGCCCAGCCCTGCCTTTGTTTTTTGTACTGCTTCCTGAACCTGACGTCACCACCCACACACACCACTCAAGCCATCCATGACAGTTCCATAGTAACCATGCCTCTAACTGCACTCTCTAAGGAGTTATAAAGCCAATTTTGCATTTGACCTTTAGGAGAGGTCAGAGGTCATGGGCAAGGAATTTTTGATAGAGCATATATGGGTTCCTATATGTGTTCCATAGTAACCATGACTCTATCTGCATTCTGTAAGAAGTTAAACGCTAGTTTTACATTTGACCTTAACCCTTTGACACCTAGGTAGAATGACCATATTTGGGCTTGAATATGACCACTTTGTGTTTAGCACTTGTAGTTTGGCAACCTTACATCAGTAATTAAAACCCAATATATCTATAGAAAGGTATAAAGTAAAGTTTCCAGCGATATAATGTATTTAATTGTGAGATGTATTATATATTATATATTATATTATATTATATTATTATACATTTTTCCCCCAATCTTTTGGGGGAAAAATGTATAATAATATTTTTAAAAACTGTCAATTGTGACCTTTTTCCAAGTTAGATAGAAAACAGATTTGAAATATTTTGTACACTCGCAGAGCTACACACAGTTTTATAATGCATGGTATTTTACGAAAAAAATGGCAATGCAGACCAGCTCAAAGACTTTCCAAAAACTGAGAATGGAAACATTATTACCCTGTTTCTGATAAAATGATATTTATTTATGAATATAGCAGTCACAAAAATAAAGAAATACCACACAAGATGCTGAGTATTTTATTTTATTAAAAAACAAGCAACTTCCAACTAACATTGGTACAAATAATTGTGCACACTAAATACACAAATGCAAAAAAACACTCGGTCATGACAAAACACTGATAGCAAGATTTTTTTTTTCAAAACTAGAATAAATAAATCGGGCTGAAAATGTCAGGTTTTACTGCAAAAACATTATATTTTATAACATATACATGATAATGATCAGTAAATTATTTACAGAAACAATGCCCATGTAGTGTGATGTCAGTAGGGTAAAACGGTGAAGGAGAGAGCATGCCATAATAATAATAATAATAATAATAATAATAATAATAATAATAATAATAGTTGAATAATGACCATCCACCCTTTTACACACACACAGAAACTATGAAAACATAGAAAAAGTAAACTAGTAATAACAAATGACATCGCTAATAATAAAAATGACTCGACAGCTGTTTAGGCCTTAGATGCAGGGGATTTTGCCAGTGTCCATCTCCTGAGGAGAAACGTTTGCAAAAACATGATCAAATAAATAAATAAAAACGTATATAATTAAAAATAATAAAAACAAATAACAAAAAAAAAAATAATATATATATATATATATATATATATATATATATATATATATATATATATATATATATATCAGATGCTGGTACAGTCATAGTCTTGTCTCTCTCTATGTATCTATCTAGACTAAAGTAATCTCCTGCAAGCATGCACGCACACACACACACACAGACAGAGGAAAAAAAAAACATTCAACACGTTTTTTAAAAAACGTGGAGTAAAGTTAAAAAAAAATTAAAAAACACGACAGCTAGTTAGTCCAAGTACTCACCTTTCAAATGAGTTGTAGATCATCACTTTTGGATTTGCAGAACCGGACACACAGACGTCATGGCACGATTTACCAATATACTCACTGTAAATGGCACTGTAAATATTTTTGACAAATCGAATATGACCGTTGAACCATGTGACCAATCGACTCTTGAACAATCTAAATCTAGGGCATAAGGGTAGTCTGTGCCCCAAGTTTCACATCTCTACCATAAGCAGTTTCGGAGAAGCTTTTTTTAAATTCTTGAAAAATCCAATATGGCTGCCAAACCATGTGACCTATGACCTTTTTTCACACTGACACAACTTCCCAAAGGCCTCTACCACCCTACCACATTTTGTGAGTTTTCGTGTAACGGTGTTGATTTTAGAGCCATTTGAAAAAAAAGGGAGGAAGAAAAAAAAATCCTAAAAACAATAGGCTTCCCTTCCCAATAGAAGAAGAAGAAGAAGAAGAAGAAGAAGGATTGATATGTAGGTTGTTCAATTGAGGACTACATCTAATAATGAAAATTCAGGATTGAATTTGTGAGTTACCAAAGGCATGCACCAAAGATTCTGTGGTTCATACAGACCTGAAGCAAGCTAAGTTGTTTTGCAAAGTGACTGATGTGATGACTAGTGTGCTTCCAAAACATACAAGCCATGTTTTTGGTTAATACAAGCATCTGTCAACCATAACAGATTGCAAATTACATTTTCTGAAACAAATGTACCATAGTATGATAAAAACAGTAACTTTGATGTATTCATGTTGACTTGCAGAATATTATGATGCACCCAGACTTTTATGTTAGCTACAAAACAAGAATTTAAAAACTGTTTTGAAAGTAAAGAGGCAACTTTTTATTCCAAAGTATTCTCTATTTTATTGAAAAAAACACACACCTTAAAATAATGTGCATGGCCTAATTACTAGGTACTGTAAATTAGGGCTGTGTAAGTATTCATATTTCCTGAGTAATTCTCTTTAAGATGTTTTATTAAATAAACGTAAATAAGCCTTCAAACAGTCTGTTAATTACACAACAAGAAAAGCTACATTAACGCTATATTTTATTTTATTTATATTTATAACATTTTCCATTTTAAGGCTTACTGGTATGCTGAATTTTGAATATATTTTTCTTCCTAAAGTCACTTAATAATTTCAGTAATGCTTTCTCTAAAAACTGTGAAAGTCTATGTACCGGTATAAATACCATCAATAACTCTTCTAATAAATATCCTTGAGCTCATCAGAATTGGACAAGCATTTCTCTCTATATAACGCAAATGTGTTACATGGCCACTATACCTATATCCCTGTCTGGGATATTTAGTGCTTATCTGAACCACACTTATCTTTTTTTCAGTGTGCCAGCATTCCAAGCAATTGTGACAAATTTTCTAATGGTGATGTCCACTGATGATACTCAATTTTATTTATCTCTGAAACCGGACGAAACCTCAGCTGAAAATATTCTGACTACCTGTCCTCCTGACATTAACATGTTTTTTGGCATCTATTGCTTAATGTTAAACTCAGATAAAACAGAGATGATGCATTTGGGATCACAGAATCAACTAAATAATATAAATTCGTCTTATTTCACATTTGGTAGTTTCTCTTCTGAGTTGAAGGCTAAAGTGAGAAATATGTGTGTCATTTTTGATACAGATCTTTCATTTGAGCCACACTTTAGGAATGTTACTAAAGTGTCTTTGTTTTTTTTAAATTTGCGTCCGAGTTAGTTTTTTTTGTATGGAACATGGAAAAAAATAACAAGTCGGATAATAAAAAAATTATGGCCAAGAGCAAACAAACAAACAAACAAAAAAACCTGAACAATTGAAAAAAGAAAAAAATAGAAAAACATTATTATTCATCCCAAGGACCCTGATCATGTGGCGCAATATGGAGCTATTCACTGTGACTTGAATGGCCAGCAAGGTGGCAACCATGGCAACCTAACTCTAACAGTTCTTGTGCATCTGACCCACAAACACGAAAAACAAATATATATATTTATCGGAAATAGGTCCTTGTGCCTTTGATGTCGCCATTTATCTTATTTTGTAAAGTTTTGTGTTAAAATGTTTGTTTACTGCACCGAGATAGGTCTGTCTTACAACGCAGCAGTAACATTGCAAAACACTCGCTTTCACAGCTGTCTCCTTACATGGTCCAATGCCGAAAATACACGACTAGGACCTAATTTTAAAGCTCTGATTCTCCTCTTCCAATGGTGTATTGCAGGGCTGTCTCTCAAAATGCCTGAGTAAAAAGATTTAAAGGGCCAGGTCACCGGTGGGATATTTAACATAAAGCGGACCCTATAGAGTTAAGAAATATTGCCAAACTATGACGTTCACTTTCATGCTGAGAAACTGATCCTTGCGTTTATAACATCTAGGATTGATTATTGCAATGCTTTTTTCTCTGGTATTTCAAGTCATGTTATATTTCGACTGCAGTTTGTGCAAAATGCTGCCAAAGTTTTAACAAGATCAAAGCAGCCTTACATTGGATTCCTGTATGGTTCAGGTTTGATTTTAAGGTCATGCTTCTAAATTATAAAGCTTGGCATGGCCTTGCTCCCCCATATCTAAAATAATTGCTGACCCCATATCTCTTAGTCCCAGGATGAAGGTTTTCTCAGTATTCCATGGATACAGAGAAAGAAGCCAGGTGGCATAGTGTTCAGCTTTAGAGCCCCTATGTTATATTATTTTTTTATTTAGCAAATGCCTTTATCCAAGGTGATTTACAGAGACTAGGGTGTGTGAACTATGCATCAGCTGCAGAGTCACTTACAACAACGTCTCACCCGAAAGACGGAGCACAAGGAGGTTAAGTGACTTGCTCAGGGTCACACAATGAGTCAGTGGCTGACGTGGGATTTGAACCGGGGACCTCTTGGTTACAAGCCCGTTTCTTTAACCACTGTACCACACAGCCTCCTATAACCACTGGACCACACAGCCTCCTATCATTTATATCATGATCTGCCACGATATGTAAGGGTGGCACCATATTTTGCAGCTTTTAAAGTAAGACTAAAAATGTTTTTTTTTTTTGTTTTTTTTTTATAATTTGGCGTATGAATTTTCATACTATTTCTTTTTTTTTATAAATGATGTACCTTTTGTCAATGCTTTTTAAACTAAGACTATAAACACATTTTTAAAATCATTTTAATGGATGTAATTTAAATGGGTATTTTATCATCTTATCTTTTACTAATTTCTCTAAATTGTCTTGTATACTATTAATATGTTTGTTGTTTTTTTTTATCTGTAAATGCTTTGAGGTGATTCACAAAACAACCTATATAAGAAATAAAGATTGATTGATTGATTGATTGATTCATTGAAACTACCAAACTCCTGTGACAGATTGAAATCCGGGTCTCCAGTGGTGAATTTTCTTATCCCATTTGAACGTGTTTGACCCATCCCCCCACAGTATGTTTGAAAGATATATTTTTAGTTTTGTATCATTATTGGTCATTCTTTACACTTTTGAGCATAAAGCTTTCAAAATTGCCCCATTTAGGGTCTTACCAGACACACACACACAACCATTATCAGCACAGTAGTGGATGTCAAGAGCGTGATCATAGATCACATAACCCCAGGGTAGAACTGAGATTGTAAATAGAAGGGCACCAAGGATCAATCCCTGGAAGAAGTTCACCAATCAATCGATACAGATCAGTCACAGACCTCAACAAATTGTTGCTGATGACAGGGATAGGTGTGAATCCAGTCATGAGGTGGACCCTGGAGACCATTACGAACAGAAAGAAGGTCCATTAAAGTAAAATGATCAATGATGTCAAAGGCAGGTTTACTGTCCACAATGATAAGCAGTGTCAAGGGCCTGTTGTTACTGTAGGAAAGTGCCTCATTAATGACCCTTAATGGGGATGTCTCAAGGGCTAGGTACAGGTAAAAACTTTACATTCACAGAAGTTATAGTGCATTTCTTTACAGAGTATACTTTTAAATAAACACGATAAAAAAAAGAGAAGACCCATTGATGTGTATCATAATATGCAGATTTGTATTGACAACATTTTCTCCAGTCAAGTAACTAATGTGTACATACTAACATTTCTGAATGTGGTGGTGAAGAAATAAAACATGACAATTCTACAAATGTGTTAATATATCTATTATATAAATATCCCCCTGCTAGACATAAAAGTCAAGTCTGGGCAGTAGGCTATAGGAACAGCTTGCATTGTAAGTGGCTCCTGTGCTACTTAGAGTGGATTGCGCACATCGAGATCAAGATTCGATCCAATCTAGGATTGACTAATCCAAGATTGGATCCTGGATTCATTTCTGTTGCGCAGATCAAGACTGGTGGGGGATCTGCAGATCTGAGATTTGAATCTAAACTTCACCCGTTAATCCTGGATTCAGGTTGTCTGTGACGCTAGTTGATTATGAAACACCGTCCCGTGAAGTGGTAATCAGAGCATAACCATGGCAACAACTAAAACCTGTGCGTTTTCTTTCTTTAAGAAAAACCTTTTATCAAATTAAATTTTTGACAACTATAAAGATATTATTATATAGAGAATAAAAAAAGATAACCAAACGATAGCAAGTGTATGTGCTGATTAACTAATGTATGTGTGAGTTATGAATAAGAATAATAATCAAGAACTTCATTAATTAGTAGAACATGTATTTATTTACAAAACATTTTCTGAGGTAGTTGAGTGATTGATACTGCCCAGGCCCCTGGTGCCGCTGTCAGCGGAGATGTGAATCAGCAGACCCTGGCCCCGCCCTTCTGGAGATGTGAATCAGCAGACCCTGGCCCCGCCCTTCTGGAGATGTGAATCAGCAGACCCTGGCCCCGCCCTTCTGGAGATGTGAATCAGCTGACCCTGATCCAGGTTGAATCTCGATCTGCGTAATCCACCGTTAATGTGCTGATTAAAGTATTACATGCAGATACTCTGAAGTTAGAGAGTCTGTTTCTCTGCTACAGACACAGACAGACAAAGCTGCAGCTCCCCTTTAAAAAGAGGAACCTTTTGTTTGTTTTGAATTATCTAATAGAAGTAAAAATACAGGTTATACAAAATGCACATGATGGAGAATGCCTAATGCAGACTACAGCAACAATTTAGTGCACTGTTCAAGTGCAGAGCAATGATATCGTGACAGGGATACTTGGAAAAATGACTAAAATATAAGTAGTGTGAATTCAAATGTAATTTCATATGCACTACTGGGGCAAAGCACTCCAGACTTAATTAAAGTCTGGAGTAATGACTTTGTCATGGTGTTATTGCTTTGCACTTGAACAGTGCTCTGAATAGTGGTTTTAATTCTGTATTCGGCATTTCTAGCTCATAACCATTTGGATATTTTGGATATAGCTCGACAATTGGCTAAACAGCCTTAATTCCTACCCTTTTTATATGAACTGTGATGTATTGGTTAAAGAACACAAATTTGAAATCTTTGTACTACAAAAATGCTATTTTTAAATCAGCTTTCTCAAAAACACAAACAAAATGGTAGCCTTAACATTCCTGGGTATTTTTTTTTTTTTACAACAGGGATCAATGGGGCATTATTAAACATTGGACTACATTCTTAAAAGTATTTACTCCAAATTGTCATTAGCACATTTTTTGTCTAAAAGAAAAAAAACATACTTTGCATACTTTAATCACAAGCCCCTAAAGTAAATGTCTGAGTTGTTTACTTCTGGGTTTTTAACTTTGTTTGGGTGTGTTTCTATATCTGAAAAAATCGTGACAATAATGACAATTTGAAGTACATGGTTTGGAGAATCTAGCCCCTGGTTATTCCAAATGACTAGTGTGTAAAACATGTCTCATGTCCGTCTTGTATTATTTTATCATAAAAGCACAATCAATCAGGCTTGCTGAATTCCAATGAAGAATGAGAAAACATAATACAAAGACATATATTTAGTATTTGCATATGCCCGTACATGGAGCTGGTCATACAAAAAGAGTGTTTTCAGAAGTTGTGCTTTGAAATCTGGTAGTTCTTGGAAAACATCGTTTTCTGAAAAGTATTGTCATTGGTTTAATATTCTGAAAACTTAAATGCCTGCAGAAGCACTGGGGTCGATTCAATTGATCTAAACTGTGGATATAAATACTTATGTGGCTTAAATCATTAAAACAGGACACCCCCTGGAGTTTGAGACATTTTTACAGACGGAAATGCACTAAACAGACTAACATGCACGGTAAGATATTTCGTCTGATTTTTCTTTTTGCCCTTGATCTTATTTGAATGATCTAACAGTGGTGGCATTTTGATCCACCACTCTTTAGGTCAATTGAACAGACCCTGCTGAGTGTATAAATCTGTATACAATGACCAATGTTAAATCAGTTCCATGAGGTGATCACTGTGCTGTTGGAGGTTGTTACATTGGTGGATGCTGCCCAGAATGCTAGATGGAAGTAGCCGACAAAAAAATGTGACCATAATGTATATCACCATAATGTACATCAATTTGATTGTCTCCTAATACAATTTGCCTCTAAGTCAGTTAGTCATGATTAGACAACACTGCTTTGAGTGATATGTTTACAAATCTGTATCTTTCTACTGTAAGACACATTTCCTTTGAACATCTGTAGCATAACAGTTTTGTTGCACACTAAATAACATTCATTAGCACAACAAACAGTCTGGCTTTCATAGACTGTCTGGAAGAAGATTTAAAGGCAGGTAATCTGTCAGAGGTCTGTAAAGTCTTTAAGCACAAAACATTCCTCTCTTTGCCCATATATGCTTAATATTAACAAACAAGATACTATTTACTTAGTGGCATGGAAATTCAAATGACATTTACTACACTTTATTACTCTGAACACACAAGCTTGAATGTAATTAACTTTAATAGACATAGATCATTCCTTAGCCTGTCTGTTCTTCATTTGGTTGGGAGAGGGGGAAAGGAGCTGGATGCCTGGCCTGCAGATATTCAAACACGCTACCAAGGAGGGGATCCTTGTGTCAGTTAGTCAAGTCCCTATTTGTTATGTTTTTTCTATTTTATTAGCACTTTCTATCAATCCAGCCATTCCTTGTAGTGCATAAGGGAAGGGTCAGGTCGATGCTGTGCATGGATTTTAATGCTGTCCTCCTTTAACTCTGTATTAATGCTATTTAGGTGATTTCTGACCCGCTTATTAACAACACGCATATATAGATGTAAGGGTCACAAGTTCATATAAGTTGTCACTGCAACATTGAAATCGCACTCTATGCATGCATAGCAGTTGTAGTTGTCTTAGTGATCCTTGTTTTATTTAGTTGGTCATATATCTATCAAACATGTATCAATACAACAGGATTGCTGCCCTTGGAGTAATACAGGCAGTTCCATTCCAAGAGCCCATTTCACGGTTCTACCTTTATACCATCACAAATAATAATGCTTTTACACACAGTATTTCTCAGGTCAATCCAAGAGTGCTGACAGAGAGTTGCTTACATTGCTTATATCACTTTACCTGCAACAGGCAAGGAATACGATCTTCTCTTCAGCTGCTTCAACATTAAGATTCAGTGTACTTTTTTTTACATCAAAGTATCTGCTCACAAGGGCAGTTTTTTTTTTTGTTGAACCAGACCAAATAGGTCCCAATTTGTAGAGAGTTTGTCTGTGCATCACAAGACTTATATCCCAGCCCTAAAATGGCAGTGGTTTAAAGAACAGTCGCAGTAAATTCAGCTGTAAAAGCCACAGTGTTAGGAGTACTTTCGAATATACTGTTCAGAGCCTTGCATCCATGAAATACATGTTGGCAGTTGGCTGAGGATCGTAAACGACAAGAATTAATGTGCAGTTTATGATGGATTATCCCCTATTTAACAAAACCACACCGCTATACGAAAAGTTCCTCCTATATTTCAATCAATTATTTTTGTAGGTTACTTTTGTAAACAGTGGTTGTAGCTTTACAAAATAATTTCCCAAATCTTACATTCCTCTTTCCTCAAATAAGCTTTTTGTATGAAGGGCTTACAAGGCCCATTTTCAATGTTTCATGGGTTCATAGTTTATGACAAGCTACTGTAAGTGTGCTGGTGATCCAGCACCGTAAGATGTTCTTGCTAAGCAGGATTTCTGACATGAATGGGTTACGAGTTCATACTATTTGTGATAAGCTGTCGCTACTGGTAAATTATAGTGTTGTGTTGAGTATATCAACATGTCTCACAAGATGACTGTGCTGGGAAATGAGGTAATGGATTTTTCAGAAACCCATATGTGATGTATAATCTTTATAAAACCATATTGCTGTTTTAATATAACAGATAAAGGTCAAATTGGTATAAGATGGAGAGGTTTGAACTAAACCACCAGCGCCAATTATCAAGTGCTTTGAAAGCTTTTATTCCTAGCAATGTAGCCCTTTGACCTGCAAATAAACTGTAAGGTTTCTGCTGGAGTAACATTCTGGGGAAGAATATTTCACTGAATACAAGAGACAGGTCTCTGTTACCAGTAGGTCTAAATCCCAATTGACTAACTCTTTCCAGGAAATCAAGCTGTTTTGCCTGCCATTGTGAAGCACACCAAGGTCAACTGTCCTATTAATGTATGTTGACCAAAGCCAATTTAGCTTCAATCAAAAGACAGAACTCAGGCTGTTACACTATTTTGAATCTTGGCAGACTGCTAATGAGAATACCAGGAAAGTGAAACAGTTTTCCCCTTTACAAAGTGGGATTAAAAAAAAAAAAAAACTTTGTCTAGGGTTACATTTTAAATTTGGTTGCTCACACATTAGTAGGTGTTTTCCCTACTACAGTGCCAAATTACAACATTCCTGAACTGTTAAACAGAATTGACACCTCTTACTCTGCATTATATTAGAATTTATCAATCAAGCCTCCTATATATGCTGAAATGATAACAAACAATAATTAAGAATAGATATATTTGTTCTTAATAATTATTTATTACTCTCAGCATTTAGCCTTTGAGATGAAGTCACTAGCGTATTTCCTTTTTTGGGGAGGTCTCTAAACAAAGAGGAATTTCTGTTTTAAAGATCCAGTATCATAATTTTGTACTTGCATTCTTTTTCTATTATAAACAATTTTACCTTGCCTTAAAAACGTTTTTGTGCTTCGTTTAGCTCCTTGTTGGGATACGTGAGTGAACATTTTTTTACACCCATGGTACTGACCACAGTCGAGAATAAAAGGATAAATGGCAAAATACATTATATACTAGTCAAAACACAGTTGTAGCCATAATAATAATAATAATAATAAGAAGAAGAAGAAGAAGAAGAAGAAGAATACACATGTATAAAAAAGGGGGGAATAATAGGTGCATCTATTGACTTTTATTGTGGTGCACCTACTACTGTCTGACCAGAATGAATTCCAGGACTGCAGCGAAAGCTGTAAACATTCCAGATAGATCAGAGTTCATAATGCCAAAAAAGTAATGAAAGTTATTTAAAGTAATGCAGGAAAACAGGAAACAGCACAGCAAGGTCCAATACATCTTACAGGCAATGTTATAACTAGTGTTCTGCATTTTCGGTTTTTATCGTTAAAAAAATTCCCGAGAGTTTATTTTACATATATTAAAATCTGGATAAAATCTATAAAAAATTGCACTGGTTTCTGATTAATTTTAATGTCCCTGGCATGTATGGTGAAGCAGAACCTGTACAAGTCAGGTTGTATACAAAAAATATATAGCACAAATTCAAGTACAATTAAGAGAAAGATACAAAATACAGTGACTTCAGTCCTAAGGCGTCATGTAGTATTGTTCACTTTATATTGTGTAGTCACAATCTAAAGTGATGTCAAAATTTAAATAATGGCGTCGGATTTTATGAAATGTAGGAAAGATTACAGTATAACATTGCTTTGCTTATTAATAGTGTAACGTGTCAGGGGTTTTCGCCCCATCTAGTGCTAGATGGTGTTTTAGGGCAAACTGTGTATGCTTTAGTTGGGGACTAAATTCTCCTTGTGTATTGGTGTAGGAATACTAAATGTGCAATGGGAGCACTTCAGGAAATATTCGCAACATAATTGTAAGTCAGTCCCTTGCTGAATAAGTCCCTATAGTATTACTTGTGTAGTTAACATTTCTTGCTGTCTCTCATTCAAATTGCCCATCCTCACACTGGAGAGTCAATAAAATAATATGTTGATCACTGCTTGGCTTCATGGGAAATCTCACAGGAGAAAGTTTTAACTGTAATTACAGACAATGGTAGTAACATGATAGCAGCTTTCAAATCTCCTTTAGAGGAAGATGTAGACAGCATAAGTGAAGATGAAAATGATGATCCGGCACTTGAAGATTTCAAAGATGCAGACTACATATATGACAGCATCAACAGAATGCCTTGTGTGGTACACAAAAGGACACACGTGTGAGTAGTCTGTTGGCAAAAGTACGAAGGCTTGGGGCATTTTTCAGAGGATCCTCAAAAGAAACTAAGAAGCTTTTGTCAGCTTGTGGCTTGACGGCTATCACAGACTGCCCTCGAAGATGGAGTACAACCTACAGTATGATTGCACGATGACTCCAGATCAAAGAAGTCATATGCCAGCTATCAATCGAAGAGTGGTGGGATTGTCTCCTACCAAGTGAGTGGCAGAAATTAAATTCCCATTAGCTGAACACACAAAAACACTTCAGAGCGACACAATGTCTTTCTCATTGGTGCTGCCAGCTCTTCTCAATCTCCTTACACATTACACAACAGTAGCTATACAGCACTATCTGCAGTTGCAAATAGAATGAAGACTAACATGGAGGAGCGTTTTGCTTGCTTTTTAGATCTTACAGCTGTCAATTTCAATCCACTTGGGGCTGCAGCTTGCTTCCTTGACCCTACTGTTTGAGCAGAGAGACACACTGAAAATGAAGACAAGATGTGCTGAAGAGAACTGAAGAATACATTGTAAATCTGCCCAAAGTTTTTTTGACAGAAATGGTGGCACAACAGAAATAACTTCTGTTGAAAGATGCCAAAATCCCTCAACAAAAAGATTCAATTTTTTTCCCAAAGCATCACAGCAGTTGCCAGCTTCTCGATCTGGGCCTTCAGTCAGGCATAAAATCAGGAAGTACAAACAAATTCTGTCAGAGCCCTGCAGTGATCAAAATGGAGGAAATCACAAAGTCCAGTCCTAAAGCCTTATGCATTGGATGTACTTGCCATGCCAGCTTCTCAGGCATTTGCTAAAGACTGTTCAGCATTACTGGTGATCTCACACAGAGAAAAAGAAACAGAGGCAGAGTTCACCTGGAAAGATGTGCATTTTTAAAAATGAACAGTTACATTGTCCAATAGATGTACAGTTAGGTTGCTGAATCCCTCGTTATTGTTTTTTTTTTTGTTTGTTTGTTTGCCAAAATCTTCAAATGTACATAAAATTCAACAGCCTTGCACAAAAACTCATGAAACTTCAAGGGATTGTAGAAGCACATCGAAAATTGTGCCAGAGTGAAAATGCAGCCATATTGGATTTTCCAATAAATTTTGATTGTTTTCAAAAATCTTTTTCTCCAAAATTACATAATGCACAGATCTGAAACTTTGAATTTTTTTTTTTTTCTGGTTTGTTCAAGACAAGTTGCTGGACAAAAAACATGGCTGCCATGAGCCAATCACATTTTTGGAATGATTGTTTTGGAAATATTTGCATATGTTGCCATATATATATATGTATCTATGGTAATTTCTTGTACACTCATGAAACATCACATGGTTTTGCTGCCATTTCGTAATTTCTTCTTCTCCAAATGCTCTTACTTCAGAGCTATGAAACTGGATGTAGAAATAAAATAAATCTTTGGAGTGCATATGAGTATCCTGTTGTCTTAATTTAGCATGGTCTTATGGCTTCTGCCTAATTGAACTGTTTCTTGCTTAGATTGGCTTGGTGTGCAGATTTTCTAGATTTCTTATAATTATATAAAGCAGGCTGTGTGGTCCAGTGGTTAAAGAAAAGCGCTTGTAACCAGAAGGTCCCCGGTTCAAATCTCAGCCACTGACTCATTGTGTGACTCTGAGCAAGTCACTTGTAGTTGTAAGTGACTCTGCAGCTGATGCATAGTTCACACACCCTAGTCTCTGTAAGTCGCCTTGGATAAAGGTGTCTGCTAAATAAACAAATAATAATATAGATATGGAGTTGTTCAAAAATAAATACATTTAAATACAGTGATATGCTAGTCAAAATGAAAGATAAATCAATATCTAATGACTAAAAATTGACTAAATCTTCTGACCATTTTCGTCAACTAGACTAAGACTAAACTAAATCAAATTCAAAGACTAAAACTTAACTAAAATATCTACAGGTTTTCGTCGACTAGACTAAGACTGACTAAAACAAAAAACGATGACTGAATTAACACTGTTCTGCACTCTCTTTTATTAAAGTGTGCGTAAAAGCTGTATAAATGGATTGCTAGTCTCTCAGTTCACTTTCTTGTTTTAGTTTAACGTGTCGCTTATATTTCAGTATGTTCTTTTATTGTCAGTGCGAACATGTACCTCGATGCAGCAGTATTTGTAGTGCTATGCATCCTCTGCCTCATCTGACCCACTTCTGCTATTTTTACTTTTCGTATACTTTGAAACATTCATTTTCTTTTGAATATTCATAAACTGATTTATGTTTTCACCCCATTCGTCATCCACTAAAAATATTATATTTTCGTGTAAGTATTTAAATTTAGTTTTTGATCAAGCTAGTAGTTACACTACCAGTGCCGGTGTCAGGGGGGGTGGGGGTTGCAACAGCACCAAAGCCCAGCCTTTGGAGGGCCCAGCATTTTTTATTTTTCTGAGCCCATTTTAATGACTAGACGTAAAAATATAGAGGTGCCATCTAATCTACTGCGATTGAGAAGGGCAAAGCTGCAAGAGGTACGAATCTCATCTGGTACATCCAATCTGGTACAGTTGCGCGCTCTCACAACCCTACAATGACACAATGGGGTAGGCATGACATTGGTGGAGTTTCTGTGCGTGTTTTTTTTAGCTCGAGACATTCACTCGAGGCAAATGTCTTGTGTAAAATGCTTTTTTGGGTTTCCATTCACTCAGTTTATTTTACGCGAGTAAACCAGGCTTTTCACCCGACATCATGCAAATGAATGGGAAAGGTGGGGGTTGATATGTAAATTAGCTATGCGTAAAGTACTCGTGTTGTTTTTGAAGATTACTAGTGACATTTTGTGAAAATGTAGTTTCCATGCGCAGAGAACTCGTACACGAGTGAATCTAAGATGCTGTAATAAAGCAAAATACCTCGTTCCTGGTTGGTTAATAATGTGTTTTACTGCTCTTGCCCACATTGTTTTTTAACTGTCATTGGCGGGGTGGCATGTCACTAGTGGGTGAATCTGGTTTCAACTAATTTATCTTACGACTCATTCATTAAAAATTAACTGGGAGGTATAAAATGAAACTCAACAACACAGGTATTGCAGATCACCATGGCTGAAAACCGGCGAAGAGGTAGGGTTCTAAAGCTCTGTGCCACACATCTTCCATGTATGCTCCCAAGGCTGTCTGGATTGGGAACAGTGGATGTTTTCCTGTTGTTTCGGGAGCTTGAACTTCCAAACATCCTCTACCAGTAAATCCTTATGCCATGTTATCTAATGCCAATGGCTAGCAAAAGGACGGTTTGGACACATACTCATCCATCTTGCTGGTGGGAAGAGGTTGTGCTGCATCACTCTTTCACAGATCTGCAGTGGATAGAATCCTTTCGTGTCACCAGGGCAACATTCCGCATTATAGTGGAACTGGTAAAGGATGATATGCAGCCAAAAAGGAATTACGTACGGCCTCCTGTGCCAGTGGAGAAAAAGAGTGGCGATTGCTCTGTATAGGCTGGCATCCTCAGCTGAGTACAGGGTAGGTGGCAATGTGTTTTGGGGTGCATAAAACCACAGTTCATTGCTGTATTTACAAGTTTGTCAACTCCCATGATCAGATGTAACTGAAGCAAAAAGCATTGCTGTGCGGGCCCATCCTGCTTCTCCCGAACGGCACCTCCTTGCTCGTTCCTGCAGGTAGGACTGTGTGGCAATGTGCCCCGCCCCTGTGTGCATTTGTGTGTTATGTGTTGTATGTTGCGTGTGTTAATGTTGGTGTATAGTCATTGGTACATGGGATATAAACGGGTCTGTGTTTCACGTGTGATTTAAAAATGTAGATTTGTATTTAGGCACGAGGATGGCACAAATCACTTCACATGCATTTAAAGTATGTAATATGTGAGCACGGGGTTGCACGTAATTCATTCACGTGCTGGGATTCAAGTGAATAATTAATTAGTAATTGAATCCCAGCACAACAGTATATATAGACACATTTTCATTCACTCTGGGTTGGGTGTTCGAGAGTGGAGAACGGGTGTGGAGAAGGAGTAACTAAAAGTGAAAGAAAGTAAATATAAATTATTTGTACTCACTGTGTTTGTTTGTCTGTTCATCCACCGTTTGTTTAAATGTTAGTCCGTTTTTGTTTGTCTATTTATTTTGGCGTGAAGTGCCGTGTCCTGTGTTTTTGTATGTTTACAACCTTTTTATTTTCTGTTCTGTTTATTAAATGCTGAGCGAAACCATTCGCTCAGCTCCACCAAACCACACCTCTCTGTGTGTTACTTCCTGGCTCTGGTCTGACGCCACCCACTCTGGCCGTCTTTGTGACAACTGTTTCAATTTTTTTAATTTGTCTGTAGCTTGTGGAACTGTGCGCTCTATTCATCTTTCTGAGAGGGCATCAAACACTTGTTGGTACAAGTGCTTGTTATGCTGTTTTGGGCGATCGAGCTGGCTCAACACACCCAAGTCACTAACTGTAGTTATGAATTTTGAGTGGAGGCCGGACACGTGTTGTCTTTGGACAAAAGCAAGGGAATTCAGTTACAGACATTTAGTAAGCAGCTCACTTGCTCTTCATGTTTAACTTTAGCGTAGTTTTTACAGCAAGGGTATTCTCAAACAGCTGCTTTAATACTATGACAAGTGTACACCGGTTAATGGTAAGTGGTTTTATACAGAACTGTAAACCCACAAGAGATTTACACAGCCAGACACAGCAAAAAACAATAATAAAAAAAGCTGCCCGCATTATCATTTCATGCAGTCCAACTAACCTTTCCCTGTCAACTCCTGCTCATTGTTCTGTACCACCCCCCTGGGCCTCTCACTCACTTTCTGGATGAACTCGACTATCTACTCTCCTCCCTCCCCTCTCTGTCTACCCCGACTGTCCTGTTGGGTGACTTCAACATCCATCTCTCCAACCCCAGCCACTCTGCTGGATTCCTCCCTCTCCTGCACTCCTTCGACTTCTGTCTCTCTCCGTCCCCTCCTACCCACAAAGCTGGCCGTCAACTGGACCTCACCTTCTCCAGGGCCTGCTGCCCCTCCACCCTCTCTGTCACCCCCCTGGACCTCTCTGATCACTATTTCATCTCTTTTTCTCTGTCTCTCCCCCCTCTCCCTGCTCCTCCTACCCCCACTGTCACCTCTCGCCGTAACCTCCGCTCTCTCTCCCCCTCTGTCCTTGCCTCCACTGCTCTCTCTCACCTCCCTCCTATCGACTCCTTTTCACAACTCTCCGTAGACTCTGCTACCTCCACCCTCTTCTCCTCACTCACCTCCCTCGACTCCCTCTGTCCCCTCACCTCCCGTCCTGCTCGCCCCCCCCCTCCCCATCCCTGGCTCTCCTCTGCGCTCCGCTCGGCAAGAATCACACTGCGATCTGCTGAAAAGAAATGGAAGAGAACCAAACTCCCTGCTGCCCTAGACCTTTACCGCACTCTCCTCTCCTCCTTCTCCTCTACTCTCTCCTCTGCTAAATGTGCTTATTTCCAATCTGTAATCCAAGCCTCCACTAACAACCCACGTAAACTATTCTCTACCTTCTCCTCCCTCCTAAACCCCCCCCTCCTCCTCCCTCCTCTATCTCCCCTGATGACTTTGCCTCCTTCTTCTCTTCTAAAATCTCAGATATCCGCAAACTCTTTAACACCTCTCCCTCCCCCGCACCCCCTCCCGCTCCAACTCCTACACCCACTGCAACCCCTACTAACTCACCCTCCTTCTCCACCTTCTTGCCCCTCTCAGACTCTGACCTCTCCTCCCTGCTCCAGGGTCACAAACCCACCATGTGTGCCTTGGACCCCCTCCCCACTCACCTCTTTCAATCTGCTGCTCCTGCTCTACTCCCCTTCATCTCCTCCCTCCTCAACACCTCTCTAGTTTCTGGTATCTTTCCCTCTGCCTTCAAAAAAGCCTCTATCACTCCCCTCCTCAAAAAACCTACCCTCGACCCCACCTCCCTCCAGAGCTACCGTCCTGTCTCCCTCCTACCCTTCCTCTCCAAAACCCTCGAGCGGACTGTACACTGCCAGCTCTCTGCTTTCCTGTCCAACCACTCTCTGCTTGACCCTCTCCAATCTGGCTTCCGCTCTGCTCACTCCACTGAAACCGCCCTCCTGTCTGTCACCAACTCACTTAAGTGTGCCCGAGCTGCCTCTCTCTCCTCCTAATTCTCCTCGACCTCTCTGCTGCCTTTGACACTGTTGATCACTCTATTCTACTATCATCTCTTGCTGACCTGGGGATCTCTGGCACTGCTCTGGCCTGGTTCTCCTCCTACCTCTCCAACCGCACTTACCAGGTAACCTGGCGTGGAGCAACCTCCACACCTCACCCTCTCTTAACTGGAGTCCCCCAAGGGTCAGTCTTGGGTCCTCTCCTGTTCTCTCTCTACACCCGCTCCCTGGGCCCCCTCATCGCATCCTATGGTTTCTCATACCATTTCTATGCTGATGATGCTCAGATTTTCCTCTCCTTCCCCACCTCTGACTCCACCATCTCCTCCCGTATCTCTACCTGTCTGTCTGCTATTTCCTCCTGGATGCACTTGCATCACCTCAAACTCAACCTCTCTAAATCTGACCTCCTTTTCTTTCCCTCCTCCTCCCCCTCCTCTGATCTCTCTATCTCTGTTCCTCTGGAATCTACCACACTCTCTCCCTCTTCCTCAGCTAAGAACCTTGGAGTCACCCTGGACCCCTGCCTCTCTTATTCCCAGCACATCTCCACTGTGGCACGCACTTGCCGATTCTTCCTGAGCAACATCCGAAGAATCCGACCCTTCCTCACCAACTATGCTACCCAGCTCCTGGTCCAGGCCCTGGTACTCTCCCGCCTAGACTACTGCAACTCCCTCCTGGCTGGCCTCCCTGCGTCCGCCACCCGTCCGCTCCAGCTCATCCAGAACTCTGCTGCCCGCCTGGTGTTCTCTCTGCCTCGCTTTGCCCACGCTACTCCACTACTCCGCTCGCTCCACTGGCTCCCGATCACCGCTCGCATCCAGTTCAAGACTCTTGTACTAGCCTACAGATGCCTTGACCAGACTGCACCCAGCTACCTCCAGACCCTCATCTCTCCCTACACCCCCACTCGACCTCTCCGCTCCGCCTGCACTAGAAGACTAGCTCTACCTCCGCTACGCTCCCCTGCCTCCAGAGCCCGCTCCTTCTCCACCCTTGCTCCGCAGTGGTGGAATGACCTTCCTACAGATGTCAGGACTGCCCAGTCCCTGACCACATTCCGGCGCCTCCTCAAGACTCACCTCTTCAAAGAGCACCTGTAGAACTCCTCTGTTTGTATCCTGGGACACTATCACTCTTCATGTAAATGTGCTTTATTTTGCTCTTATCTGCCCCCTATTTTACTGCATTTAATCCTGTACTTCAGAATACTGTAATCTGCCAAGTGTTTAACCTGTAGTACTTTGTATTTAATCACATCCTGATGTAACTATCACTATTTAATCATATCCTGATGTAACTATCACTATTATCTGCTGTATTATTGAATTGTGGTTTGTCACACTTGTACTTTGCTTGAACAAAAGTTATTGTATTTCTTGCTCTTATTGTATTACTTGTATTGTAACACTTGAAATGTATTTGCTTACGATTGTAAGTCGCCCTGGATAAGGGCGTCTGCTAAGAAATAAATAATAATAATAATAATAATTAAGGTGAACTACACCACTGCTAACCATAAAACCGCCCATCAGCCACTTACTTTCTGCCACCTTCGAATCCACAGCAACAACTGACCTGCTCCCTTGCAATATTTATAGTGAGTCCCTTAAGGATAAACAAGCTCAGAAGTTTACATGTGAAATGCGGGTTTTCATTGCGAAACTGGGTGTGGATTTTCCTGTGTTTTTTGTCAGTTACATAAGTAAATTAGATTTACCATATCCCTCTCTTTGGCTGTTTTTTTCAGCCACAAACCTGATTTACACAAGTAATTCTCCTAAACGTGCACGTGCGTCGCCATTTCACGTGTAAATTGTCCCGCATGGAAACCTCATGATTGAGAGAAGGAAATAAATAAACAAACAGCACCATTTTATTTCAGACCAGCTAGTACCTCTTATTCCTTTTCAATCCAAACTGTCTTCGCAACTCACTCTGCTCTTTTTTTTTAGATGAATTTTGTTCTGGAGGCAGAAGTTCCAGATTGAGGGTTAGGGTTTAGGCTAGGGCTAGGGTTGGGGTTAAGGGTTGGGTTCTCTTCAATTCAACTCTTAGCCCCCAATTGTAGCTGCAGGCAATAACTTCCACTTTTGTGCAACTACCCCTAACTCTCCACCAAAACCTGTCCAAACCCTTTTCAGAGTCTCCTATTGGACAACAGGAAAGAATATGTTTTCTGACCCATAGGAACCCTTTTGTTCTTTGGTGACCTTTCAATAAACAAACCACATAAATTCTGGAACTTTCCAATTGCTCCTATAACTACATATAATAGAGGCATTTTAAATAAATAAATAATTACCAGTTACACTATATGTTGTTGTCTTTTTTATTTGTGTTCTCACTTAAGTAACAGTAGATATATTCAATAATTAACATTATTTACACACTTGAACTAAAAAGACAGAACAAGAAGCTGGGATGCAAATAAGAAATGAGCGGATAAACTTCATGAATAAGAAGCCAACTTCAGCTTCCTATCTTCAATTGTGTATATATCTATACATGCTAACCCGCAGAGACGTGTCAGCATGTGAATGAAATGAGGAGTGGGACACATAATGCTTCCTTCTATTTGATAAGTTTTGGCAGATCTAGGTTGTCTGAAGCTATCAGTTAAAGGTATTGTTGCAATGGGCACAAACACAGGTAACTGAATGGTTTCCAAAGAAGCGAAGGGCGACCTATAGATCAGAGGATAGCAATCTTTTAAGGTACTGTACGTTTAAATCAAGACCACTGAAAAAGATGAGCCATTTACGTGATTTTCAACAATTAATGGTCTATCAATTGTTTTATCAGAAAATAAAGATATTGAAGACAGCTAACGATTACTGTTTTCTCTCCCTAATGATCATTAACTTGCTATGCGTGGGATCAGTGTGGGACCTTAGCGATTGCATCATTGTAGGGGTGGAGTTAATGTGCTCGTACAACTGTACCAGATTTCTTTACCCTATTGGAGCGATTAGAAAAAGAAAGCATAGCAAGGTAGTATTGGTGGACTGTCAATCAAAACTCAAATTCGCAAATCACAGCAGACAAATTGTTTATCTGGAGGCAGGAAGCAGCAAGCGCTCTGCCAATAGGTCAGTGTTAAAGTCATGTGATTGCTCTTTTGGGAGATGTGATCCTAAAGGCGTAATTTCATGAGACCGAACAGAACTGAACAACCTGATTTGGTGAAACCATTCCACCTTGCTGCCGTGGAACATGTTCGGTGGAACAGCCCTGCACACGTTGAAACATGGTGAAGCCCCGCAGGTACAGCTATGGCCAAAAGTTTTGCATCACCTACATTTTCTTTTTGTTGGATTGAGACAATCAAAAAAAAAAAACAGCCATTTACGACCTCCCAACAATATTGAGGATTTGTTTTACAGCCATGGAAAAACAAATACGACCCCTGCCGGCAGTACGGAAATTAATGAGTGTGTTCTTGTAAAGCAGATTTCCGAAGTTCTGCACAGATCTGCGCAGTTCACACAACAGTACTGCAGAAATATGCGCTTCTCAACCGCCAGAAGTTTATATTGGTGCTGCAGTGCACACAAGTGTTTTTTTTTTTTTGTTTTTTTTTTGTAGGAAATGATCCTGCTCAGGCTTTGCGGTCTTCAAGAGAAGTTGACCAATACTTTCTGAGGCTGTTTTCACACCGATGTCCAGTAACCGGCATAATTTCCCTAGATTGTAAACCAGCATTAAGATGATATGTGGACTAAACAACTGCCGTGTCAGTTTGCGCATGCAATGACTTGCAACGGGATTTGGAGATTTTGTCTTTATAAAAGCTACAACACCATTACGTTTTCCGGTCATAGCAGCCGCACCGTCGGTGCACACTCGGGACATCGAGACCAGTCTATTGAATTTTCTTGTATATATCAATCTAGCACTCTGGCTATTTCCTCACCAGTTATTCTCCCTGGTAATTCTTTACAGAAAAGGAATTATTCAACAAATTGCCTCCCTTCTATAAACCTAACATATATGAGTAGCTGTGCATCATTTGCAACATCTGTACTTTCATCTAACTGCAAGGCAAAGTACGGGCTAGCACGCAACCTATCCAAAAGCTGAGCAGAAACATCTTCTGACATGTCACATATTGACAACAGCACCACTTCAATTTTTTTGGCTGCTTCCTCACCCAGTATTTCACGAACAATATCTACAGTGGCTGGCAAAATTAACTCATCCCCAATTGTATGCGTTTTTTTTTTGTGCGAGCAGTGTGGTATGAGGCTAGAAAAGATGCCTTTAAAGCTCTCTCTGGAACAGTAACGTGCTGCTTAAAAGTACTCACTTGTTTTAAAATTTGGGATTCCTTTCTTTTAAAAAAATCTGTACCGGCTGTACCGACAGACTGGAAAATAGCACACGTAATACCGATCCACAAAAAGGGAGACAAAACCGAACCAGGTAACTACAGACCAATAAGCCTGACTTCTATTATATGTAAACTTATGGAAACTATAATAAGATCCAAAATGGAAAATTACCTATATGGTAACAATATCCTGGGAGACAGCCAGCATGGTTTTAGGAAAGGGAGATCGTGTCTAACTAACCTACTTGACTTTTTTGAGGATGCAACACTGAAAATAGATAACTGCAAAGCATACAACATGGTTTATTTAGATTTCCAGAAAGCTTTTGACAAAGTCCTGCATAAAAGATTAATTCTCAAACTGAACGCAGTAGGGATTCAAGGAAATGCATGCACATGGATTAGGGAGTGGTTAACAGGTAGAAAACAGAAAGTACTGATTAGAGGAGAAACCTCAAAATGGAGCGAGGTAATCAGTGGTGTACCACAGGGATCAGTATTAGGTCCTCTGCTATTCCTAATCTACATTAATGATTTAGATTCTGGTATAGTAAGCAAACCTGTTAAATTTGCAGACGACACAAAAATAGGAGGAGTGGCAAACACTGTTGAAGCAGCAAAAGTCATTCAAAATAATCTAGACAGTATTCAGAATTGGGCAGACACATGGCAAATGAAATTTAATAGAGAAAAATGTCAAGTATTGCATGCAGGCAATAAAAATGTGCATTATAAATATCATATGGGAGATACTGAAATTGAAGAAGGGAACTATGAAAAAGACCTAGGAGTTTATGTTGACTCAGAAATGTCTTCATCTAGACAATGTGGGGAAGCTATAAAAAAGGCTAACAAGATGCTCGGTTATATTGTGAGAAGTGTTGAATTTAAATCAAGGGAAGTAATGTTAAAACTCTACAATGCATTAGCAAGACCTCACCTAGAATATTGTGTTCAGTTCTGGTCACCTCGTTACAAAAAGGATATTGCTGCTCTAGAAAGAGTGCAAAGAAGAGCAACCAGAATTATCCCGGGTTTAAAAGGCATGTCGTATGCAGACAGGCTAAAATAATTTAATCTATTCAGTCTTGAACAAAGAAGACTACGCGGCGATCTGATTCAAGCATTCAGAATCCTAAAAGGTATAGACAATGTCAACCCAGGGGACTTCTTTGACCTGAAAAAAGAAACAAGGACCAGGGGTCACAAATAGAGATTAGATAAAGGGGCTTTCAGAACAGAAAATAGGAGGCACTTTTTTACACAGAGAATTGTGAGGGTCTGGAACCAACTCCCCAGTAATGTTGTTGAAGCTGACACCCTGGGATCCTTCAAGAAGCTGCTTGATGAGATTCTGGGATCAATAAGCTACTAACAACCAAACAAGCAAGATGGGCTGAATGGCCTCCTCTTGTTTGTAAACTTTCTTATGTTCTTATGTTCTTATTACATATGATACATATGATATAACTACTGTTTGGAACTTTCTGTCAGAAAAAAACCATCATATGACAGGAATATATATATATATATATATATATATATATATATATATATATATATATATATATATATATATATATATATATATATATAAATATATATATATACAGTGCCTTGCATAAGTATTCACCCCCTTGGACTTTTCCACATTTTCTAGTGTTACAACCTGGAATTAAAATGGATTTAATTAGGATTTTTTGTCACTGATCTACACAAAATAGTCCATAATGTCGAAGTGGGGAATAAAATCTACATATTTTTCACAATTATTTACAAATATAAAACTGAAAAGTCTTGATTGCATAAGTATTCACCCCCTTTGCTGTGACACCCCTAAATAAGCTCTGGTGCAACCAATTGCCTTCAGAAGTCACATAATTAGTTGAATGGAGTCCACCTGTGTGCAATTAAAGTGTCACATGATCTCAGATTAAATACACCTGTTTCTGGAAGGCCCCAGAGTTTGTTAGAGAGCATATCTACACAAACAGCATCATGAAGACCAAGGAGCTATCAAAACAAGTCCGGGATAAAGTTCTGGAGAAGCACCAATCAGGATTGGGTTATAAAAAAATATCCCAAACTTTGAACATCCCACGGAGCACCGTTAAATCCATTGTTAAAAAATGGAAAGAATATGGCACAACCGCGACTCTGCCTAGAGAAGGCCGTCCACCAAAACTCAGTGACCAGGTAAGGAGGGCATTAGTCAGAGAAGCAACCAAGAGGCCAATGGTAACTCTGAAGGAGCTGGAGAGATCCACAGCTGAGATGGTAGAAACTGTCCATGGGACAACTATAACCCAGACGCTCCACAAAGCTGGGCTTTATGGAAGAGTGGCGAGAAGAAAGCCATTGCTGAAAAAAAAACATATCAAATCCCGTTTGGATTTTGCCAAAAGGCATGTGGGAGACACAGCAAACATGTGGAAAAAGGTTCTCTGGTCTGATGAGACCAAAATTGAACTTTTTGGCCTTAGCGCAAAATGCTATGTGTGGCGCAAAACCAACACTGCTCATCACCCTGAGAACACCATCCCCACGGTGAAGCATGCTGGTGGCAGCATCATGGTATGGGGATGCTTTTCATCAGCAGGGACTGGGAAACTGGTCAGGATTGAGGGCAAGATGGATGGAGCCAAATACAGGGAAATTCTAGAGGAAAACCTGTTTCAATCTGCAAGAGACCTGGGACTGGGGCGGAGGTTCACCTTCCAGCAGGACAATGTCCCTAAACACACAGCCAAAGCTACACTGGAGTGGTTTAAAAACAAGAACCTGAATGTCTTAGAATGGCCCAGTCAAAGCCCAGACCTCAATCCGATTGAGAATCTGTGGCAAGACTTGAAAACTGCTGTTCACCAATTTTCCCCATCCAACTTGACAGAACTTGAGCAATTTTGCCAAGAAGAATGGGCAAAAATTGCAGGATCCAGATGTGCAAAGCTGGTAGAGACTTACCCAAAAAGACTCACAGCTGTAATTGCTGCCAAAGGTGCTTCTACCAAGTATTGACTCAGGGGGGGTGAATACTTATGCAACCAACAAATGTCTTTTTTTTGTTTAATTAACTTTTGTGTCACAATAAAAAAATATTTTGCACCTTCAAAGTGTTATGTATGTTGTGTAAATCAAATGGTAAAAATCCCAATTAAATCCATTTTAATTCCAGGTTGTAACACTACAAAATGTGGAAAAGTCCAAGGGGGGTGAATACTTATGCAAGGCACTGTATATATATACAGTTCCATGAAAAAGTATTTGCCCCCTGTCTGATTTTCTGCATTTTTGCACATTTTTCACATTGTATTTGGTCAGATTTTTTTGTGGGTTGTAGTAGTATATAGAGGGCGTCTGAGAGAAAAAAAAATGACACCAAAGTTTGATGCTTCTTTCATTTGTTTGGTGTGCAAGGTAATCAAACATGCAATCTTCAGGTGTGAAGAAGCTTTTGCCCCCCCCCCCTAGATAACTCAACCCAATTAAAGGGATAATTAGGGTCAGTTGTTTGAGTACTTTGGTTAACAACCAGGCCTGATTTGGGCCATCCCTGCCCAATATAAATCTGACTAACTTTGGCCCTTACCATCAGAGTGAAGTTGTCGGCACACAGGTTGTACAGGCACATCATGCCACGAAGAAAAGAAATTCCTGAAGACCTCCGGAAAAAAGTTGTTGATGCCTATCAGTCTGGAAAGGGTTACAAAGCCATTTCTAAGGCTCTGGGGCTCCACCGAAGCACAGTCAGAGCCATATTGTCCAAATGGAGAAAGTTTGGGACAGTAGTGAATCTTCCCAGAAGTGTCCATCCTGCCAAAATCTCTCCAAGAGCAAGGCGTAAAATAGTCCAGGAAGTCACAAAGAACCCTAGAACAACATCCAGGGATTTGCAGGCCTCTCTCGCCTCGGCTAAGGTCAGTGTTCATGACTCCACCATCAGAAAGATACTGGGCAAAAATGGGATTCATGGCAGAGTAGCAAGGCGGAAACCATTGCTCACTAAGAAGAACATGAATGCTCATCTCATAGTTTGCCAAAAAGCACCTGGATGATCCTCAAGAGTTCTGGAACAATGTTCTATGGACAGATGAGTCAAAAGTGGAACTTTTTGGCCGACATGGGCCCCATTATGTCTGGCAAAAACCAAACACTGCATTCCACAGTAAGAACCTCATACCAACGGTCAAGCATGGTGGTGGTAGTGTCATGGTTTGGGGATGCTTTGCTGCATCAGGACCTGGACGCCTTGCCGTCATTGAAGGAACCATGAATTCTGCTCTGTATCAGAGAATTCTACAGGAGAATGTCAGGCCATCCGTCCGTGAGCTGAAGCTGAAGCGCAGCTGGGTCATGCAGCAAGACAATGATCCGAAACACACAAGCAAGTCTACAATGGTTGAAGAACAAGAAATTTAAAGTTTTGGAATGGCCTAGTCAAAGTCCAGACCTAAACCCCATTGAGATGTTGTGGCAGGACCTGAAACGAGCAGTTCATGCTCGAAAACCCACAAATGTCACTGAGTTGAAGCAGTTCTGCATGGAGGAATGGGCCAAAATTCCTCCATGGCGCTGTGAGAGACAAATCAATAACTACAGCAAGTGTTTGGTTGCAGTTATTGCTGCTAAAGGTGGCGTAACCAGTTATTGAGTCTAAGGGGGCAATTACTTTTTCACACAGGGGCATTAGGTGTTGCATAACTTTCTTTAATAAATAAATGAAATATGTATCAAATTTTTGTGTTATTTGTTCACTCAGGGTCCCTTTTATCTAATATTAGGTTTTGGCTGAAGATCTGATAACATTCAGTGTCAAAAATATGCAAAAATGCAGAAGATCAAACAGGGGCAAATACTTTTTCACGGCACTGTATATATGTGTTACAAAGGTGAAAGTTATCATCTTATAAAGCCTGGAGACTATTAATGCAAACGGCAAAGCAATACTGTATATGTCGCTAACTCTTTAGCCAGTGACCCACCTTGGATGATGTTTGAAATTTCATGACCCATATTTTATAAAACAAATTGTCTCCCAGCAAAACCACACCAACCTAAAATTACCCTATTCACACTGTCAGAAATATGTGATATTAAAAGGACAAGACGAATATGAACAGGTAGATGGGTTTATACCTTCCTTGAGACATGAGTTTAGTTCACTGCTATGGAAGTTAATGCTGAGACTGGTGAAACTGATGCTACAGCTGGAAATGGTAAGACTGGGTGTTTACTGGACACTGTTGGACTGGTCAGACTGGTGCTGACACTGTTGTGACTGGTCAGACTGGTGTTGACACTGCTTGACTTGTTTTCAGCTCTTAGACAGTTCCATATTTCAAGTTACTTATAAAATGACCAGGAGTTGGGAACCACTAAACTACATTATTAGATACACTATGGTTGAAATTTACTGGTATAATTACTGTTTTAAGATGTTACATTGCTTAAATTTGCATTTATATGGAAAGAAATGTAGGCAATGTTATACATGAAAATCAATTGATTTATTTTTCTAACATATTTTCACCGTATGCAAATGTTGGTATTAGTTCAGCAAATGAAAGGTTATTTTTGTGCATAAAAAAGGTCAAAACATACCTGCGTGTACATACTGGCGATGAGATTGAGTGATATTTTGGTTGTTGCGAGCTAACCCGACAAGCAAAAACATTAGACTTACAAATACAGGCTGCTGTTGACAAATTTGCCAAGATGAAAGCAAGACGCTACCCCCTTTTATTTTGATTTATTCGTGATTATTTGTGTAAACATGTTTTTTAAAACTTTGCTACATATTTCTTCTTTCGACATTCACAGGAATGCTGTGCTTATTTAGCAGTTTATGTTCATTGTTTTATATTTGATAAAAAAAAGTGTCATTCTTTGTGGAAAGTAGGAGAAATGTATCAAACTTAACTCGAGGTGTAAGTATGTATTAAATTTGGTGAGATGCATTAGAATGGATGCTCTAAAGGGACCCCTTGCGTCATCTGGTTTTCATTCCAGCTGAGTTCTCAATTACTTAACTAGGCCCAGAGTTCAAGTTATAAAATGTTATAGCTAGCTTGAACTCTGCAACTGTTTAAAAGATGAAAAACAGTAAAAATGTCTAATAAAGCACATTTTCAGTTCAATTTAATGGTCTAGTTCAGTAATTGAGAGCTCAGTTGGAATGAAAACCAGCAGACACAGGGAGTCCCCAGGACCAGGATTGGGAACCCCTGCTCTAAAATAGTTAAACTGCGTTCTTACCCCTGTGTCTTTTTGGAATGCCCATGCTTGACAATTCTTTTTTAATGGACTGAGAGTAGCCTAATGTCCCTAGCTGCTACTGTAAAACAGGTTTTTAAAAGTTTCAGTGAAAACGACGACGCCAACGTTATAACTATAAAATGACACTTAGTGAAACGACATTGTAGAGTTTGTTATAAACCAGTGGCGTACTTTAGAAATCATTGCACATTTTATATAATTTATTTTAAGAATAAGAACGCTATCTCGTCGTAAACTGGTCCAATTATTGCATTTTATTTTCTCATGCATGATGCTATTTGGGAAAGAGAATGTTCAATGTTGACAAAGCTTTATTATGCCACTCTTAAATGAAAGTGGGCACATTATTAAAAATATATCTATCTATCTATCTATATATATATATAGCGTCCACGACCTATTCTCTATTTAACTGTACAGGTCGCGATGCAGACTATGCCATCTATAGTTTAACGAGAAATAGAACCTCACATAACCTTATTAATCTAGCAGCAATATTTGGGTACCCCACACAGAGCCCCTCTCAAATAAATGAAGACAAAAGAATGGAAATTGGTTGTGCCAACAAAATCTTTATTATCAACAACAACACTAAAACCCACAATTGCTGCAGTGCAATTACACAAAATCCTAACCATATATCTTGCACAATAGAATAATTGCTTATTTATTGTCCCCAGCGACACCTAGAGGAGAGATAGAGAAACGTCCATCCAATTAATAAATATTTGGCTGCTCCACCCACCAAAGCCCAGTCAACCACCACCTGTGATAAAATAAACAAAAAGAAACCACACGTGAATTATTAAAGTAAATATATTAAAAGTGAAACTATAAACAAAATCACCACACCAAACATAATAGTGCACAATTCAAAAAGAAAACACAACCCAGCACCTTACTTGACTAAACGTTCAATGCTCTGTAGAGCAGAGCAGCTACAATAGCGACGCTCTCCCTCGCAGCTCCTATAGACACACACTAAAAGCTAGCTAAACGCTGCACGATACTATTAAAACTGTAAAGACAAATAAAAACGTGCGTACACAAACTAAAACAAACAAGGGACAATAATAAGCAAAAACAATGTGCAAGATAAACACAGGGAAAGACAACTACCAGAAACAGTGGCTGGCGGCGTTCCACTTCCTCGGGAGAGTCCGGAATACTGACGTCCAAAAGTATATCCGCCGACTCACCCTCGTCACAGGGGGAACCACGGCACCACGGGAACACATCGACTACCTGGTTCTCTTGCACCCTTATGGTGCCGATATTTATAATGCCAACAATTAACACTTCCTGGTTCCCGCGGTCCCACCTGTTACACACACACACACACACACATATATATATATATATATATATATATATATATATATATATATATATATATATATATATATATATATATTTTTTTTTTTTTCAAAAAAGCCTCGGCTGTCTCAATATACTCTACGCCACTGATCTTGTAATGTGACTTAAAGAAAATACGATCGATCGCTATTTAGGTTCAGAATCACACATTAAATAAAAGCCTACAACAGAGGCTTCTGAACAGAACGTAAAACAAACAACAGCTTTCAGAAAACAAACTGGAAAGTAAGCGCAGATAAAAAAAAATAAATAAATAAATTAAAAAAAAGTATTCATGTGTCGGTTGTAGCCAAGTTAAATCAGCACTACAGGTACAATCAAGCACAAGTACAAAACTACCCCCGTTCAAACAACGTGCTGTTTACTTTTTAAACGCAGTTAGCATTTTAGACCCGAATAAAGCGATAGAATAAATTCCTGGATAGGACAAATAACATGACAACAAACGTGCTGCATATATGGACTTTATTAAAGAATGCCAGATACCTTTGGGTAACCGAGTTTTTGGACTGTTTCTAATTGATTTCCACATCTGTATAACTTGGCAAAGCGTTACACTTCCAACCAATTCAGTGGATGCAGACGTGTAGTCTCAGTGTATGGGCAAATCCACACCAAACAGAAAATGTTGGCAGCAACTGTTGAGAGATGTTTAATGTCTTTTAACAAATGACAGCACTCTGTTTTAGTAAGTAAGCAAGTACCACCATTTTTAGGCTTTTATAGTGCTATGAAATATTATCTAGGTGTATTTAATATTTAAACAGGTCCACGAAATGTCTGTGAAATCCTAATTATAATCCTAACCCTAACTGGATGACTTGGCCATGCACATAACATCCTTTTTGCCAATGACATAACTGTAGAACTCCTTGCAGCTCATGTTGAAAATCATTTTTACTTTTGAGCTTTTAGTACTTGTGCGGCCTTCAATTCACAGTCATAATAATAATAATAATAATAATAATAATAATAATAATAATAATAATAATAATAATAATAATAATGTTGTATTCCACCGGTGTACGCTTCACATCCAACTCGCCTCTGTGTGATGCCGCCTTCACATCCAACTCGCCTCTGTGTGATTTACAAAATGCCTTTGTAACACAGTCATATGATTGAATCCATTTTTTTCCCCACTGCGTTGGGTACTTGCACTGTCTTTTTTGATTTTTAATGACAGGCTCGTCAACACCAGCCATCTGGTTTTACTTTGCCAGTAAAACCGGACGCGCCAAGTAAAACACATGACGCATACCGCATCATTTGATTGCAAGTTAACATAATTGGATAGCTGCATAGATGCAATGCAAACAACTCACTCAAACAACATGCCCTAAACCAGTATGCTGTTGCACCACGAGACAGTACAGCAGCCACACATACGAAATTTCCTAACGAGAAAATAAAAAATTCACATTTTACACCTAGGTTTTCAACGCTTACTCTTAAAATTGGGACAAGATGCATCCCGACAGTACCTCAATAGCGACGCAGGACAAAGCCCGTAATAACGGGACAATCCCGATTTTATCGGGACATCTGGTCACCCTAGTTACCACTGCATTACCATTGCAACCCTAGTGATCATTTTTATAATATGTATTTTTTTTATTTTATTTTTTTTATTTATTTTTTTATTATTGTTTGACTTCTATTTTCTTAATTAAATGCAGTGCTCAAATGTACTGCCTTCATTTCTGTAAATTGGGAAGACTGTAAATCCCTCTTCAGGATGATTGCACCTTAAGGTTTTTGTCAGATTCGTATACAAGCAAACAATAAACTGAAAATAACTCAGAAATGGCAGCTCCTGTCATTGTTACAAAATCCTTGAGCTGGATTTTCCGCTTATTAAATTATGTTGAAAATGTCCCTTCTAAATATTCCAGTTACAGGACATGTACTATGAAAGCCAATGCACTATGACTGTAAAAGCAAAATAAGAAGCAGGTGTAATTACAGAAAATGTGAATATTGACTAAACCTTACTAAATTAAATAATGTCTCACCATTACAGTACAGGGGAATATAGAGACTCATAGCACTTTGGACAGTGCTGTCTGCCTGTAACACAACATAGTGGCTACACCTACAGCAATGTGTGATTGACTTGCTTATTTTCCATTTGCGCACAGAGGGTCAAAAGTACATTTCAGGTAACAGGAGGCTGTGTGGTCCAGTGGTTAAAGAAAAGGGCTTGTAACCAGGAGGTCCCCGGTTCAAATCCCACCTTAGCCACTGACTCATTGTGTGACCCTGAGCAAGTCACTTAACCTCCTTTTTTCGGATGAGACGTAATTGTAAGTGACTCTGCAGCTGATGCATAGTTCACACACCCTAGTCTCTGTAAGTCGCCTTGGATAAAGGTGTCTGTTAAATAAACAAATAATAATAATAATAATAATACATATCCCCCCCAAAAAATCTGTTGTCTGTTTTTGACATGACTGCTGGTTGGAAATTGGAAAATGGTGCTCTTTAAGATGTATTCCCCACATAAACGACTTGTTTTCAAATATGCATAAATGTTTTTTTTATTAGGATCATTTAAAATATGTATACAAATAATGTCTGCACGATCTTACAAGTTAACAAAGGTCTCTTCGTCAGGTGGGAAGTGAAAATTGAAGAAATTCAAACAATAATTACTTTTATCTGCTGTTTTGTAATTTCAATATTGTGAAAGAGGCGAACCCATTGCCATTACAGAAACAGTCAGTTAATACCAACTGTTTATTTTGAAATCTCTCCATAAAACCCATGGGGATTTTTAAACAGAATATGTTAGTCTGTATTCTGGTGCAAGTTTCTTTTCATGTTATGTTCTCCAAGTTAAATGTTTACTTTGTAACTCTGCCATGGTCAATATAAATAAAATGCAATTAATAGATTTGTTTTCGCTCTGACGCTCAGCTTGTGAGACCCAGAGTAATTGAATACGAAGTCATACATTTTATCTTACATATACAAACTGCAGCTTGTCAGGTGAGATTACAGTTGTTTTTGTCTACAGAAGACAAGGGTTTTTAGTGGGTTGTTGTATACGTTACTCACATTGGAAAATTGTTACAGGGAGGTCATTAAGATAAAGGTACTGCATGTGATGTTGCTCTATATACTGTAGGTGATTATTTACAGAAAAAAAAAACTTATCATATCCTGTCATTATGTGACTGAACATATGTCAGTTACCAATTATCTGAATAGTGTTTGGAACACGTACAGTATGAAATATGTTGCCAAATACATTTTTTGGTATGTTTAATGTGTTTTTTTTTTATCACATGAGTATACATTATCTTACTTGAAATGGAAATATGCTAATGTTAAGAGTGTTCACCTAGAAATGTTTGCATAATACAACCTGTATCCCAAATTAATGAGAAGGGAACTAAATTAGTTGGTATGGTCACAGATCAAGCATCCAAACAGATTTTAGCAACAAAAGAGGTTTTACAGCTGACATTTCTACAAAGCTTTCTGATACAGGCTGTGTATTACCTTAGTAACTAAATTGATTTGAAGGTTTATTCAATTTAGCTCTTATTTAATTTCCTTGTAATTGTATTGGGTCCTCTTAATGTGTTCTTTGTAACTTCACTTAAACTGTTTCAGTGCTGCTAATAACTGTATGATATATGCTTTAGATTATTCCATGATTAAACATCATATAATCCATTACAGTTTAAAAGTATATAGTTATATATTAAACTTGGTCCATCTTTTAACTTTGTGCTACTATTAACTTGATTGTCTTTTCAGTGCGGCTAATTTACTGTATGCTGCTAAGGGGTTAATTTTATCAATTTATACCCAACGGGATAATCCACAGATGGATTTTATTGGAATGTTTTACACCGCTGGGGAGTCGTTCTGCAGTGTGTTAACTTAGCTATCTGTGGTTATCCCAGAATTATTTAAACATTGGTGTTTTCTCCTGACATTTAATCAGATTCTGGGTATCTTAATTTCTCTACAAAGCATTGCATTCAATACATTTTTTTAAATAACTGTTAGTCTATGACAAAATGACTGTAATAAAAGACCTTGAATTGTATTATTCTTTACTCAGTTTATTTGCCTATGCCAAACACCAACCTGTGTTTCAAAAGAGGGGGCTATGATTTGGTTGTGCAATAGGCCACTCTTAATTTTGTCTCATGAATATTCATGAGTCGATCCAGAACAAGGCTAGTAGGGTTAAAATCAAAACAATCATGGTGGCTAACATTAGTTACAGTGATTGCATTCTGTCTTTTGTCCCAGAATTAACATTTTAAAGTGGAAACTTACATTAAAACCAAATCTAAGAACTCTGGGCAAAAGCATGTTTCCAAGTGTGTACAGTATTAAAAGGAAGCCTATGTGCATGTGCTCAGTGGTCAGTTAATTTGCGATTTATAACACATCTCAGCAGCATACATTTCTCACACTCTGTTGCAGTTTGTATAGACACTGCAATGTGAAAGTAATCATGTAAAAAGTCACGATTTACTCTAAGTGCCATTCTTTTGTAAACAGTATTCATATGCTATAACAGTGCTCGAATTGTAAACTTTTAACAAGGGGAACTGTATAGATATAATACATTTTGTGAGTATCAACAGCGGAAGGAGTTAATGTTGGGACGGTGTGAAAACCGGAATGAGACAAAACGGTCCAGGACCACATTTTAATTAATAAAATACTAATGGCATTTAAAAAAAAATAAAACAGCGACAAAAGTGACACGCTTTTGAGAAGAATATTTTAGGGATGACAAGCAATTCATAATTAATCGGTTCTCATTCCCAAAATAGTCTCCTCAAGTGTGTGTAACTTTCTCTGCTGTTTTTAAATGCAATATAATTAATAATGCCATTCCAGGTCTGGCTCATTCTAGCTTTTACCCCATGTCGAATGTAAATATAAAACTTAGGCTTGAATTGAATTTTATTGTATTTTTTATGTGCATCGTCATCAGAGGTCATTCTAGCTACAAAGTCAAAACAATTTAGCTTGACTACAGTTAATCGCTTTCTCTTAAGTTTAAATTAAAACAAAAAAAAAAATCAGGTACAATAAACCTTAATGTGAATTTTAATGTGCCTGCAAGGTGGACACCTTCACTTACTTCCTACTATAGGAATTTCCTTTACGTTTTACACATGCAGTATCTCAAAAAATATGTCAGACTCAAATAGCACTTTTAAATTGGTACACAAAGATAATACAAGGTAAGTCATGATAAATAGGCCTACGGCACACAGTAAGATGATGAACTATATGATTATGCTTATTATTATCAGGGCACACCATCTTTGTTTACTTTGTGTCCCTCCTAGCCTCACTTTGGGGAATGGAATGTGATGCATGCATAATATTTGAAAGGGACCTGCTGGATTCACAGAATAATGTAGCCATAGTAATCTTTCCTTGAGTATTGAATCAGTTATACTGCCTCCTTCTGGCAAAAATGTAACCTTCCTATGGTACCTGTTGCATTCAGTGACCCAAAGAGAACCAAAACTATGAATAAGAATGAATCCTTAATAATGACATTGTGGTTTGTGCCGTTTCATTTCATTATATGTGACAAAATCTTTAAGAAAATGACATGTTCAAAACTGAACAGCTAGAAAATAAGGAAGACATAGGAAGTATGTCTCATGTTTGCTTACTTCTCAAAGGAATACAAACAAGCCAGGAATACTTGCTTGTGGATAGGTATAGATGTACATTTAAAAAGACTTTAATTTATGCAAGGTGTTGCATTAACAATAATACAACACTATGAGCTGTATTCTGATCACAGCGCAAATGTTTGCCCCCGATTCTGTGGCGCTTAAATGGAGCGAATACGTAAAAACAACCACTGAGCTGAAATGGTATTCTGAAGAAATGTCTTGCGCCGTTATAGAGCGCCTGCCCCAACGCCATCGGTCATACATTTCGAGGCATGGGATCATTAACATACAAGGACAGGCCATTGTGAGGGAATACATAAACCACACATTATGACACAGAACCAAAAAAAAAAGTGGGAAACACACATAAAGTAATAATGTAGGGCACAGGTGATAGCCAGGACCAGAAGTAGTGGACTGTGGCCCGGATGGCATGTGGGTGATTCTACACCAGGAAATACAGACACAGTACTATGGGGACGTATTTTAATTATAAACCAAAAGGTTTTAACAAAACAAAATACAAAACAAAATGCACGATGGCCAAAACAAACAGACAACACACAGTGAACAAGTATCCTGCTGGGTTAAAGCCAGCACAAGTAGCAATTCTTTACTTTAAGTATCTGAGATCTTACTTGTCTCGTTCCTCCTCTGAACAACCCAACCCCCGTTCAGCCAAAGCTGTGTGTTTTTATACATGTGACCGTCTCCAGATTAGTAATAAATTATTCAATCTGGAGATGGTCATATTATGCACAGGAATTTTTAAATTGTGTGGCCGACAGTTAATTTATCAATAATCATTAACTGCCGACCACGCATTCTCACGAGCTGTCTGGCAGAGACGAGCTGCTAACACTGCCTCTGCCAGACCACATTTAAACCAAACAATAATACATTAAATCACCTGTTCTACGTAACCCAAACAATACCTTTTAAATCATAACACAATAATAGACAATACAAATTAATATATCAATCTTCTGTGTCGTGAAGCATGATTTACATATTGAAATATATAGCTCTAATAATAATAATTTCTCACTTTCACTGGCAGTGGACGTATTTAAAATTACATTTATCTTACATTAAGGATGGACTGAATGTATTAGGAAAATCTATGTAAGAAGGTTTTCATTGATAAAAACCTTCATACATTGGGCAGCAGTGTGGAGTAGTGGTTAGGGCTCTGGACTCTTGACCGGAGGGTCGTGGATTCAATCCCCAGTGGGGGACACTGCTGCTGTACCCTTGAGCAAGGTACTTTACCTAGATTGCTCCAGTAAAAACCCAACTGTATAAATGGGTAATTGTATGTAAAAATAATGTGATATCTTGTAACAATTGTAAGTCCCCCTGGATAAGGGTGTCTGCTAAGAAATTAATAATAATAATAAATTAAAAAATCTCTCTCTCTCTCTCCACCTGGAGAAACACAGACACACTTGGATACAATTTTAGTTTGTAACAATGCCTTTCATAGTTCTAGATGTTCGAAGAGCAAATGAATAAACTTCTGTAATGCCCCTGTGCGTATTTGTTTATTTTATGTTATGTGTTGTTATTATTTAAAATGTATGTATTTGGTATTTGATTGAATTATTAACAAGCAGTCGAGCCTAGGCACAGCTGTATAAAAGAGCAGATCAGCCACTCATCATGGTTGGGTTGTTCAGAGGCAGAACGTAAGGTAAAGAGAATTGAAATTATAAATAACAATTGCTACTCATGCTGGCTTTAAAACCAGCATGATACTTATTTGATTTAGTGTGTCTACTATTTTGTGTTCTGTTTGTTTTGGCCATCGTGCTGTTTTGTTTTGTTTTTGTTTTGTTTCTGTTTTGTTTAAATCTTTTATTTGTTTAATACACACACACACCAGTGCTTCATGCCTCACAGTATTGTTGTCTGTCTCTTCCTGGTCTGACATCTCCATAAGCCATCTGTGACCTTTGTACCCTAGCTTAGTAGTTTATACAGATGTCTATAAATTATTTCTCAAGCACTATATTTGCCAACATTTGATTTTCAGTAGTTGCTGTAGCTCTATCATAATTTTCTCCCTGCTGTTTTACTGTCTTGGGTTTTAGGCTATACACTGAAAACATGCACAGCAAACAACAAAACAGCAGACCATGCTGTGTGCTTAAAGTACAAACAAAACCTAACCATTAACTAGTAAACCAACTGTGAATGCCCCTCATCTTGGAGTTGGGCCTTTAAAATGTATTCTAAATACATTTTAAATACCGGTAGAGTGCTTTCCTTTGCCTCTCCTGGAAGAGTGGTACACAGACCTGTAACCCCTCTCTTCTGTGAATTATTTTAACAAGCTTCTGCTAGAAGAGATATAACTCTGCTGGTAGAGACAAAGGAACATTCCCTTAAACATGCTTTTTAAAAGCTGCCAGTTCCTTTTGTACTGTGTCCTTTATTATAATCTACCTGGAACCACAGTGTACTGTATATGCTTTGAAACTTTTTATCTTCATGAAATGTACAGTACATGTTAAGTCTTTATCGCTTTCTTGTATACCTACCTGGAAACATTTCTAGCATTATATTTACGCTTTCAAACATATAATAGTGCAATTATTAGAATTTAAAGCACAAAAAATGAAGGTATCCAAAAGTATGAAGTGGTTACAGGACCTCTGCCAATACAGATCAAATAACTCAGGGAGCTTAGTACAGTGGTTCTCAAACACATTTTTCATATGAAAAAATAATAAAATTTTAAATCTATTTCTATAATAAAACCAAATTGTTTCTCGTTACAAAAGCCCCTGTCAACTCTGTAATTCCTAGGCCTTACTAACAATAAACGAGGCAAATATCTGTTTTGCAAACTGTATCAATACAACTCACTCTTAAAGAAATGAGAGTTGACCTGAACCAAAATCTTCTTGTGGAGAACTGGTGAAGTTACTGATTTCAAACTTGTCAAATATCAAGAACTAAACCCGCTTCTTCCAGTAATTGCTTAAGTGTTTGGTACTGATACTGGGACTTGGGGGCCGTAAAACTGCCTGGCAGTTCTAGTTTTAATTTGTAATGCTCTGGCAACAGGTCAAACTTAATATGTTGATCAATCATATAAACTGATATACATGATTTTCATTACATTAGAGTAGGTGTTATATTGGTGTTATATGGACTCAGCTCTCGCCAAGATAAGCACCAACTAAGACATAGCTTATTTTACTGTAAACTAATGTGATCCATCTGCGTTTCCTTCCATCTGATGATATGGATATCCTTCTGCCTGTTGTTGATGGCTGAAGTGTAATGCTGGCTACAGGGATCAGCTTATTTTGCCTCCCTGGCGCATCAGCTCAAACATCAGCTGCAATGCTGGCTCCAGGGATCAACCACTGTGTGGCCTCCCTAGCGCATTAGCATGACAACCGTCTGGACTGAGCTGAGTAGGGTACTTCTCTGGGGTCTTCAAGTGGGCACCTTCCATCCTTGGTGTTTCATCGACTAGCCCACAACACCTTAAGAGGGCTCGACAGTGATTTTGGATTTCCAGCATCATGCCCCTCCGTCCCTGTGGAGGGGTGTGGGAAAACACAAGGCAGACACCAAGCTCAAATTTGAAAACGCCGGCACAGGCGCCCAGATTTATTAGTTTGCGCTCGGTTGGCAGGTGTTTCTGTGACAGTTTGAGGCACTCTACCAACAATGGTATTGTGCCCCGTCTTCATACAACACCTCACACAGATGTGTAAAACAAAAACAAATAAGTGAAAAGGCAAAAGCAAAAAGGAAAACAAAATACTTTAAGGAAAAACTACAAAATAAATTGTGCAGGTTTTTTACCGCAGTTCATTGCTCCCTCTAGCAGAAACAGGCACTGCACAATAACCTCTCTTACACACTGTGGGATGGCTCAGTCCCGCTAAACTCACTATCTACAATAGTAATACAGAAAAGAATCGGTGCGTGGCTCCTCAAGCGTCCAGTTTACCATCTGAGTCTCAGGATTCTGCCGTGAAGTCATGCTCCACTATACTTCCTGTATGATCCAGAGAGGATACAAAACAGTGCCTTTTTATTCATTCAATCACCCCATGTAGTCCCACCCCCCAGCCAATGACAGAGCGTCAGACGATTTCTTCACAGCTGACTCCTGTCAACAAGACATTGCCTGACAGCGTGGGAATACAGACCCCCTACAAGCTCATGCATGCACCTGACGGCCAGTCCAGATCCCTCCCCTCTCACAGTCTCCCACTCAGCTAAGCTCAGCTTATTTACCTTCCTTTATATCATTAATACAATACCTAAAGTACATTACTAACATATTGGAGTTAAATAAATACAAAAACTACTTTCACTTTTCAATTTCAATCACATGCTGCACAATTCCCAGCTAAATCTAACAGAAGTATAACATTTTGTAAAGCTTGGCCAATCAACATGCATTTGTTATACTGGTCTTAATGCTGACCAATAGCAGCTAACAGAAACAGAAGGGAAATCGAAATGCTGTGTTGAATGGAAGCTGTATAGCAGTGCCGATTAAGGTAACGGTTGATTAAGAAATGAGTTGCTGGGGGGCTACTGAGGGGCTGCTGTGGCAGCACAAAATCCTGCTGGTGGCCACATGCGACCACAGTGGCTGCATTTGAGAAACATTAGCTTAGTACATACAGGGGTAGATGTAAGTATAGGTGCAGTGCAAATAATTGCAGATGCAAAATTCAAATTGCGTTGCGGCCAGGCAATTATTTTGCACTGCGCCCTATGTAAGTGTAAGAGCAATGCAAATTACTCAACACACACAAATAATGATCTGCAGTTATGATAATGAGGGTCTCAATAAGCTCATCGGTCTATTTAGTGACCACACTTGCAGAGTTAGGAGTACAGAGAGCAGCAGTCGCTGTATGACATTTGTGGAGCACGAAAATACAAACCAAAAAAAATATGTCAGAGAAAAGGCAGCAAAGTCCTCTCGGTGCACAGAAAACAAAAGAAAAGTTTTCTGAGGAGGAGCTGAGAGTCCTTACGGTTGAGGTCACTCAGTATGAAATGGAGTTGTTTGGAAAAGCCTTGGCCAAAATCAGTTATGCTAGTATCTTTAAGAAATGATATGTATTGGCCAGACCTTTTTAGCATGACATCCAGAAATTTGCCTAGCACTCTGGAAAAGGAGGATTGGGCTGTCCCTCCAGACATTCCAACTGTGGTCTGAAAGGAACCAGAGGCTAAGTAGGACAGAGAACACCGCACTTTCACATGTGCAGGGATAGCGGTCCCTAGATTGACTCTGGGGTCTAGCTCATCCCTCAATTCAGTTATTAGGTCTAGTTTGGTCTATGATCCTCTTTCCCTTCTCCTTCGAACATGTTCCTGCCTCTCCTCAACAAGAGCCAAGTGTCGCCGCATCAGGAAGTGTACCACAGCAGCCATCCTGAAGCCAATGCCAAGTCTCTGCAGGTGTGTGTTTTTATACAGCTCTTAGTTACTTGCTTCTACAATGGTTTGCACTTTGTAATTAGAGGTGTAAAGTTTCTGGAGGGTCAGCAATTGCCTAAGTGCAAGACAAAATCCTTACATCACATTATAATGTTTGCGCCCTCTTAGTATCCAGATCCTGCCCAATTTCATGCACTTTTCTTCATTTGAATGCATTTCAAAGTGCAAATTTGGTAGCGGGTGCAGAACGGCAGGTGAACACCATTCTTTTTAACGGCCGGTAAAATCAGACTTTACAGCTGCTAAACACGATTTACGGCAGCATTATGCGGTTTTTGCATGTATCCTTACATCTATTAAGTGTACTAAGTGAAATAAGTCACATGTGAAATGAGGGCTAGATCCACCCATACTATACAGACAGTCCCTGTGAGCTCTAAAACATTAATTAGAGCTTGCAATTAATCTTTATGTAGTCTGAAGATGGGTTTGAATGTGAAGACTCATCAGTTATTTAGTAGCTGCGCATCATCTTGTTCCAGTGAGAGCCATGCTTGAATGGCAATGTCTTGTACGCATTTACAACCCTAATCACATTATCGATTTCAGCCATCTATTCTTCAGTATGATTATTCATTCTACTGCAGTGTATTCTTTTTTAAAAATCAGTCAAATTATGTTTCTCTTGAGATTAGTTCAGTATAGCTCATAAGCTGAACCAGGCAACCCTAAATGAATCTCTGTCAACTATCTGCTACTGCAATTTGGAGAGTGTCTTTAGTTGTGTTTCCACTGTCCTGGTGTTACTATTCTCAGATGCAAACGCAAACTAATTCACCATTGTCAATATAGTTCAGCCCACAATTTAAAATAATAGTTTCCATCTAGCTTGTAAATAATACCGTCTTTGAAGTATACCTTTGCTCAAGGTGTTACTTATCCGTGGTGATCATCCCACCAGCAGGGGTCAGCATTATCTGTTACAGAAGTGCATCTTATGAAGGTATGACCTTTTACACGTACAAGGAATGACTTATTATCGGAGGATATAGTTGTGGTGAGTTAGCACAAATATCAGAAGAACTGCTTGTCCTATTGTGATGAAACATGCTAAGGACACGCTTTAGCACAAGTTAGGTGTATCATAATCTGGGTGTATATGGATGCAGTCTGTCTGACCGTCTATCTGTATGTGGCATTTGCATTTTTACATATTTTTACAGTAAAACCTGCAAACTACAACAAGAAAGATTATGAAAAAAAGTTTTCAGTTCAATGATTAACAGGTAAAAATATATTGAGTTTGTATTATGTTTTGTTTGTGTACAATAAACTGGTTTTAGTACATTCCAGTTTATAGGCTTTAGTATTTTGAATGATATAAGATGGAAATTTTTGTTATGAATGAGACTGATACATTGTTGGCCATTCTAAACCTTTCACATTTTTATTTTTTTCATTTTAATATGAATAAAACTCCCCAGATAAATTATCGGTATTTTGTACTTGATTTACTGTCTTACTAATAGAATGACTTCCAATTCAAAACTGCAGGGACAAGGTTATGTATGTTGCCCTCCTACTGTTGGATCCTAATACATTGCAGCTTTCCACGTGACACTGACACCAAAATGTATTTCCCACAGCAGCTGGAGACAATTTTTGAACTCAATTTGAATTAAACCACTTTAGCTGTCCTCTTCAGTTCGATTTCTGGTCTCTCCAGGTCTCTGTGCTCTTTTTGCATCTTCTATTGCATACGACCAATCAGGTGCTTTCTCCTCGTCAGCATGCTTACATGTCCACAAGACTCACTTTGTTGCTTTTGCTGGAAACATTAAATACAGTTCACTGCTGTAGAATGATGTGCTGAACTAATGAGACATAGCTTTGCGTAAAATATCGTTGCACAGAGCTGTCATGAAGTCGCTTGACATGGGTTCATCCACATCTAGCCAACACAGAGTGCAGATTTTTGGTACTGGCCAAGAACAAGCCATGGGAAACACAATTTAGGGGGCCACAGCATGTGTGGATATACCACAAACAACTGTATGCCTTTGTTCCTGTGTGTGTGTTGGACTACAATGTATTTTCAAACACAAATATACTGGGTAACAGAGCTATGGAAACCAGATTATTAAAGACATTTGTTTGCATAGGTTACCAATACAAATTAGTGTTTATTCACTGTTTGAGCATATAGGTCACGTTTTGTGACTGTGCTGGAGCTGTACAGGTTATTCAGATTTGCAACTTCATTTCAGTTGGTTTTGATCCCAACTGGGATTCTTAATTGAAATGGAAAGAAACCTGATCCTTGCACATGTGTATAATCATGTTCAATCTACTTTCCAAGTAGACAGTTTGCCTGGAGTTATTCTAAAAGTAAACAGTACTGTGATAGAGTACTTATGCAGTTATGAAGGGATCATATGAAGCAACACTCTATCCAATAGCCTCTAATGTCAGTTAAAAAAACAAAGCAAAAACACTGAACTGTCTCAAACTGTCCCGGTGAAGCTGGAGCCCTATGATCACTCAACCTTTTTGACCTATAAAACCCCTTTGGAACCAAGGTTCTTTCTGTCTTCCATGTTTTGACACTACTTAAGGGTGTCACACTGGGAAGGTAGTTCTTTCTGCTGTTATGCACAATCTCTTTGGAACGCTCTGTCACATTTTAAGTCTAAACTAAAAATGTACTTGTTCTATTAGCTTTCAATAGGCAACATGGCTCTGCAAGCTGTATAATTGAATATTTGTATTGTTTTGGGATGTATTGGTATGATAACTTGCCATATAAGTTGGATTTGTTTTGTGTCTAACACTGCAAATCACACCAATGTGTGTTCACAAATAACTGTGCTAACAAATCTATTAATATTCAGCAGGTGGGCTTGGAGGCGGGTAGCTGGGGGAACTGTTATAACGACTTGTAACTGTGCCTGTTAATACTAATTTTTATACTAATAAAAACAGTTTGTGTGCTACACATAATAAATACACTAATCTTTAAGCCATCATTACAATCTCTTGTACCATAATGGCTGAAAACCTATACAACCAGCTCCCATGAGCTAAAAAAACATTGCTTAAATTCCTATTAGGCTTGTCTCCTTAATCATCTCTAGCACAGCATGTTCACAAGGTCACACAAGAAAAAATATGTTTTTGTTAATTGTATAACTTGCCCTGAATGCCATCTCCTGCGACCTTTAAGCTCACACTGTCTCCTCCTCTACAACAAATATGTGTGGGACAGCAGAAATTATGGTTATCTGTCAAAAGATTCATCTCAAAATGTATATATCATTTTCTGTGTATGCATGCTTGCCATCAGTCTCACACATCAGTCTCTGTCTTTTCCTCCCACTCTTGTCTGCTCATAAAAAAATGTCCTAATTTCTAAGGGGAGTGTGCATTATTTTAAAACAAGCCTACGTGAGCTGAACCAGCCTTGTGCATTGTACAAGGTGTCTACGCCTATGCACAGTACCGCTTTGGTAATTGTTCAAACTGATCAGTATTAACTGAGGCATTACATGCAATAGTGCTAAAAGCCCTGCAATATGGATAAACCACTTTTTTGGGAATGGTCTGAACCTCACTGATACTTAATTTGTTATGTAAATGGAATACCAGGCAAGTTGTATTATAAAAAAGAAACACTCACAATGACAAAGACATCAGATTTGAGTAGTGATAGCTGGCTCTTGGTTGCTTTGTGCTTTGTATCCAATCCTCCACAAATTACTGATATTCAATAAGGAACACTTTTAAAAATCCCTATTCTGATGTGTGAGATCTGTATGCACTGTTTAACAACAATCATGGAAGATCACTGTGTTATACTGGGTTCTCGCGCAATCGTCTCGTCCCTCAACACATTAGCTGCGTTGACCAACATTTCCCTTTGGTGTTCCTGGAATAGCAATGTGTAATTAACCTCCTTCTACCGGTTGTTCAGTTAATAATACTGACATCAACATAAGACTACCTCTTGACTACTGAACTTCCTTTTTAGTTGAACGGGAAGACGTCTGTCTTTGAACCGTTTGTTTTGCGTTTTTGTGTCCAGCTCTTCCTTTTCCATTCAGTTCAAGCGGGTGTGATGTCCATTCATTACAGTGGCACCTTATCGGAAGAATTCTGACCCCTGTGGCTGAAAAAGGTAATTTAATGTCTGTTCTTTACATTATTATAAGCTATATTGAAACTCCCTAAGCCTACAGCTATGGCCAAAAGTTTTGCATCACCCTATAAAATATACTAATTTGCTTCATAAGGTCCAATGAAACCTGCTGAATAATGTTACATTAACATATTGAATTACATATCACTTTATAGTTTTCCATATGCTTAACGAAATACTGACAAAAAACATTTTGAAATCTAACATGAAATACTGTACTACTATTATGCCTTCCGGCAGACATTTGCATGATGAGAAATAAAATATCTAAATTATGTTCATATAGTTTTTTTTTTTTTTAAATCATGTCTCCTAAATCCTAAAATTCTAAGTGATATAAAACTTTTCACCTTAGCTGTAGGCGGACACACACTTGTGTTTACCCTCAAAAAAGAGCTTTGAATAAGAGTGAGGAGAATGTAATGAATCCCCATCTTAGAGGCTAATTGGTTAATAATACTGACTTCAGCATAAGACACCTACTTACCCTTCGACTACTGAGCTTGATCTTTAGTTGAGATCTTTAGTAAGACATTTGTCTTTGAACCGTATTTTTGCTGTTCATGTCCAGCCCTTGCTTTTCCATTCAGTTCAATGGGCTTAGATGCCAATCCATCACAAATGCTTGCAATAAAACCACGAGAAGTTCTGATTGCAAACAGGTTATGAAAGATCAAGCCCACAGAATTGTGCACATATTGTCACAAGCAACAGACCAAATCACAAAAAACCTTCAACACACCTGCTTCCACTGGAACAATGCAGAAAAAGCTTTGTGGCCCTAGTTAATATAAAGCCATTCTCCACTTTGTAGGCCAGTCAGTGCAATTAATGGAGTAACTACTGAACAACATACATCAATCTACATACTGTATTTCAGCAAGTTACTTGTGATGAACCCATAACAACCTCCCAACATTTTAACAATTCAAACAACTTGTTTTATTTATCAAAATAATTTCTTGTCAAACAGACGCAGCATATCATCATTTTTGTGTTGAAGCTGGGCTTTATTACCAAATGATATACTATGTGTTAGAACTTTTCATTTATATTGCCTAGCATGGACTAGCAGAAAGAAAACATAAATCATATTCTTGTTCTTTTATTGCCTTGGAGCAATTTGTCACTTTATGTTAGAAAGCTGTGTCAAATCATTGATGCTTTAAGTGCAGAGTTTAATTGTGGAGTTTTAATAACACACGGTCCTCTTTCAGCGTACTTTAACTGTCTTCTTTAAATGCATCTGCTGGTTTTCTTTCAAGGCATTATTCATATTCAATATACAATAGCAAATTACCAATTGTATATTATTCAGATAGCTACTTAATATTACATGTATTATTGTGTAACTCAACCAGCATTACCTTTACTTTCAATGCCAATGAAAATAGTTTTTCAGTGTTGTTTTTTTTTTTTTCTGTGTGGTTATTTGTGAATTTTAGTGTTCCTTATTGAGTGCTAACCCATCCTTTGAAATCCGTGTTCTTACCTGATAATCTTTTGGTTTTTATTTCATTAAGGATATTATAGATATGAAAATATTTCCCATACAGTGGTATAGATAAACTTCTGCTTATTGGTACCGTTGCTGTACTGTAGGTCAAAGCAAAAGTGAACTACAGCACATAAAGTGATTGGGTATCAGGAAGCAGCAGCAACTAAAGAACCCATCTTCAACAGGAGATGATTGGTAATAGTGTCGCTTGTGTTAATTACAGATAACAAAATGGATTTTAAAACCTAAGATTCATATTGCAAGAGTCGTACCAGATATACTGAAGTGTGCAACAGCAATGTAATGCCCTGCCACTGTTCTTCAGTAATGCCCGGGGTGGACCACCCACTGAAGGGGGAGAGGTTCATCTCTTCACCAAGCCAAGCCAATCCCTGGCTGATAGACTGCCTGTAAAAGGAAGTTTAATTTAATTGGAGACTGGCTCAATAAAAGCTAAAGCTGAAACTTCAAAATCAAATTTAAATTTTTCAACGCGGTGGTTCAGGCAGGGAACTTACTTTTAAACTAGATTAAAATTGTAAACATCAAGCATATTAGGTACCCTCATTACCAGAACATTCTTCAGTCAAATGCCCAGTATCTCATTCAATAAACAGCACGTCCAATGATCAGATAGAAAGGGCTTTCTATTTTACCTCAATCCATTCATCCCCGCTGTATGTTAGAGTTCACCTCCTCTTCCCCAGCCTCTACCTGTTTTTTGGCTTCTTCTAAGGGGGAGGGCAGCTATCTTGCCACCCTGCCCATGGCTTCACTACAGTCAGCCTCTCCACTATCAAACGAGGCCAAAGATGTGTCGAACATTTGTATAACATAGCATTCGTTATCTAAGCTTTAATAAATATCATTCTCTATCGCATGAGTTTTCCTGACTGAACTTCTGTTATGACTTTTGAGCACCACTAACCAGGAATGTTGGTGACGGCTTCATACCGAACAACCAACTTATTGAGCCACCCAGCCTGTATAGAATATTCTTTTCTTTTAAGTAATAGGACAGATATTCTCAGTTTTTAGTATTAGAATGAACTATGAATGCTATTCATATTCTTAAACATGTCATTCCCCTAACAAAAAAAAAGAACGCCTGACAACATTTCTACCTAACATAAATTCAAAGCTTTCTGGTACTTACTGGAATAATAACAGCAGCTATGTGAATAGAATATTAATCTACTTTTAAACAGCTCTACAGGCTGCATGGCCATTCCTATTTCACTTTTCCATTGCTTCCCACCTCCTTGGCCAGTTTATAATCACTGAAGCATTGACCTTGTCTTCTTACTGTAATTAATTAAAATTTGAGCTAACAGTGACAGGTGATGAATTGTTCTCCTGTTTCTTATTTTTCTTGTGGTAATCATACTGCTTGCTCCCTGGTGCGTATGTTGTCTCTGCTGCTATTTGGCCTGTTTATTGTCACATCAGCACTCAAACCTTTTAGTGACTGGAACTAAACCTAATTAATTTAAATCTACTCAAAATTACAAAACTAAAGACAATACATTGCAATAGGTATTGAATTCTCAAAAAGGTGTGACTGTATAAAACATGTATTTATAGTGCCTCTTATTGAACCGGCTCTCTGTGATTTGTTATTGGGGTGATTAAAGCTTTGTCTTACCATCCTGGGGTGTTGTTGTTTAAAATCACATTCATCTCTGTAACAGAAATTCATTTATTAGATAAAGTATGTTCAAAAATAAACTTTGCGAGAGCAGAAACACCCTTTAGCATCTGCAATTATATGAAAATGGTTTGACAAACTGTGACATCTGTTGTGTATGTTTGTGTCTGAGCTTTAAAAGCTTTCAGGCATATTAAATGACCTTTTACCTCTCAGTGCTATGCAAATGGAATATGAAGGTCCATTACTAAAATCCTGACAAGTGCTCATAAGATGACATAGAATATTAATTGTCTGTCCAAAGTGATATTTCTATGATTTAGGCAGGACAGGATATTAAGGATATTTAAGAATTGATCAAATAAGAACCACTTTTAGTTTTTCCAGAGGTAGACCATTAATGTTAATAAATGGCTCCAAACTGTACTTGCACTGAAGTAATGGCAGTTTTCTAAGCACAGTGTTAAGTTACAGGTTCTATAGTGATGTCAAGGCCTTGACCCCAGCTGAAGCTACACACATGGCGGTTTCCTGTTTAAGGAGCATACTTTAATAAAATTGCCACCTGGTGGTATAAACATCAAGCTGCCAAATACTTTCAATTGATTCTGTTGCACTTAAATATCAATTCCAATGGATAGATAGACTGTTATTTATATGGTGTTCCATTTGAATTCATTGTTAATTTGTGGCCTTTACAAAATAACTACAAAACATGAGTTATTCAGATGGTACTCCAATGAAATTCTTCCAAATAAATCCTTCGACTTGTTCAGGCTGAACAGTGCCTTCACTGGGCCATCTCCTCCTGTTCAGGCTGGGCATTAGCATTCACTGAACTCTCCTCCTCAAACAAAGGATTTGGCTTCCTCTATACCATGTGACTGGGACTTGATTGATGAGCAATTACTCAATGAAGTCCCAGCCACATTCCTCTGCCAAACTAAATTCAAAAGAATTCATCTTTATTTAAACAATATACAACAAAACACACTATTTACATGTGCAAGGCTTCTGCCCTGTCACACCAGCCCTTAAAAAATGTCCCACTTTCAGAATTTCTGAAACCAGTGGAAAACACAACGCTCTCGGGGTATAAAACTGCTTGGTTTATAACACTGGTTTCCTGTAGTGTTATGACTCAAGAGAACTGAAATCCCAAGAGAGATTATGGAGAAACAGAGAACTGAAAATGCATATTTGTATTACTTGAATGTACATTTTTTATGATAATAATAATACAACAATGTACATCACTGCTTTCTGATGGGAATATCATTTCTTCTATTTACACCTCAGATCACCTGATACGTCTTACATGAATCTCTTTTTTTAACACATGCAGAAACATGTGGCTGAAAAATGTGCATGGGAATGCTCATATAATACTATTTATGAGTGGTACTCATTATAAGGAGGGCAGAAGAAGCACCTTTAACAATGGTGAATTTGAGGCGCTGAATTTGGAGGATCAATGTGGTACTGTGTAGGACAGTGTCTATATGGATTCATCTGGCTGTAGGGATCCAGTAGAAAACATAACTCATGATTGTTTGACAGGTCTGGGAGATTGGTACTTGTTGTGTCCCTAATAATTTAACAGTACTTGGATTAGATATATAGTTTATTCAATATAGAATGAATTCATTCATTAATTTGACAAGAATATAAAATACCAGATTTTCAAATGTTCACATTAAACTTGCAAACATTAAGCAAACTGACATCAAAAAAAATATACAAAATCTCTTAAATCCATGCTGTAATTACATCTAGTAAAACATGAGAAAGAGTTTCAGCTGACAAAGAGGGTTCTGCACAGAATATTAAAAATAAATCCAGATCAAATCACTGTTAGCATATAATCTGAAACCTGATTGTAAAATAATACTTATATTGTAATTCAATATACAAATGAGCACCACTTCAGGATTTGCTTACGGGCGTTCTGGCTTTTCCTGGGTTAAAGATTTTTAACAGGTAACTTGCTTTTTTCAGTCGCTAGGGGGCGCATGTAGCCTATTCTTTCAGCAGTTTCAAAAAATATCCAGTCACTTTCTGGAAAAAAAAAAAAAAAAAAAAGCTTCCAGCTCAACTGCGGCGATGAATTAAATTATTATAAATTTCACACAATCCGGCAGAAATAATGGACTATGGCTCATCATCAGAAAATGTTTAATATATATATAATTCGGCTCTTCACGACATATGTGTCGTTCGATTACAATTTCTGTTGTCATTTATATAATTGTGTTTTACAAATCATGACCAAAAGGCACCAGCAATTTCATCAGTTTGCCTGCTGAAGCCTTAAGCGTCTCTTACAAATTGTGATTGTAAAAAGAACCTTCGGAACCCCTATTGATTGGCGACTGCATTAATATTCAGATGAAGCATAATCTCCTCTTTAATGATCATTGTTTACTTTTATAAATCACCACTCAATCCTGACAAGAACGTGTTGAACCACTACTTTATAATAATAATAATAATAATAATAATAATAATAATAATAATGACAACCAGTAAAATCGAATTAAATTACGCCCTGACAGACAATTTCGTGCATGTTTTGTTGATAGTGCAATTTAATGTAATGTAGTTTACAAAAAGCAATAAACTCGAAAGAAAGGAATTAATTAGGTACTTTTCACGTTCAAAATAAAAAGAGTCACATACTTGTACCTCAAATCTGTCTTGCCTTTATTAACTAGTGTGGATATTCCATATAATGTTTACTGTTGGTGCTGCAGTACAGAGATACGGTAGGTATGAAACAAAACTGCAAACAGGTTTACAATCGAACAAACAGCCTTCACAGATTAAGCAGTCGAACATGACCAACAAAATGCATGTCAATTAGATCAATCTGGCTGAAAAAAATCGTTTCAGATTGCTGTGTTTTTGTTTCAAATATATAAAGTAGTGTACATAAATGTGTCTAACGCGCGGGTAGGAGAAGCTCTTGCTGCTAAAGAATTACACTTTTTAACAATTGTGGATTCGGCGCTGTGAAAATGTAACAGGTTCGCTGTACGAGAATGATACCCCGCTCAAAATCAGCCCAGCCAGAGGAAAGCAATTGCTGTCTATAGCACCTGTCCTATGTTCCCCAGGCAGACACAAACGTGAGAACAAATCCAGAGGAATGCTCATAAATTAGCCCATAGATCCCATGCCATACACACGTCATAGGCAGAATACGACATTTTAAACTGACCATCATTCACAACACATGAAGCAATGTAATTACATTGTGTAGTTTTGAAAATGTTTGAATTTATTATATTTTCTTTGAGAGGTGATTATGTCCTGCGATTTGGTCTGCTCTCCTGAAACCACTTATCTCCATAGACGTGGGCCTTTTAACTCTTTCGTCAGGCGTTTAGTTCAGTGAATTGAATTGCAAGGTTACTGAACGAGTTCTTGGGGATTTATGACGTATACTATTTGGCATTACAATTTCCCAATCAGCTGCAACCTCTGTGGGTGTTGATGACTGCCATTGGCTGGGAGGGAGAGGGTGCTGCGCAAAAATAGAAAAGCTGGGCAGTTGGAGCTCAGAAGTCTGCCAGCAGAGATCACAGGATCTGCAGCTGGGACAGTGAGACTGTATTAAGAAAAAGCCAGATAAAGATATTTCTTCTGAGAGATTTAATTGTGTGTGTAAGCTTCATTTTACAAAGTCTCTGTGTACTTCAGTAAAAACGTAATATATATATATATATTTGTTAACACATAAAGGACATGTTCAGATGCTGCATCACCTTGTTTGTTCAGAAGCTGAGTAAACTCAAAGTAACAAAATAGCTTGTTTGGAACCAAACGCCTGTATCTATCAGGAAAGTTCAGCGGTAATGGTCTGTGGCTACAAGGAATAAGAGGACATCAATTAAGTACTAATGTGGAAGTCATACATTTTTCGTCTTTCTTTGGAGTGCGGTGATGGGAATGTGTAAGCTAAGACAGGAGGAATAAATACAAGTACACTTTTTTTATTTGGAGATGATTGTGTTATTTCTCTTGTTCTGTATGGTGGATGGAGAGGTCTCCCAGATACGCTTTTCAGTTCCAGAGGAGCAGGACCATGGCACGTTTGTGGGTAATATTGCTGAGGATTTGGGATTGGACATAACAAAACTTTCAGCGCGCAGATTTCAGACTGTGCCCAGCTCTAGGACTCCTTACCTCGAAGTGAATTTGGAAAACGGAGTGCTTTTTGTGAATGAGAAAATCGATAGGGAGGAGATCTGCAAACAGAGCGTTACATGCCTTCTGCATCTAGAGGTGTTTTTAGAGGACCCTTTAGAGCTTTTCCGTGTGGAAATTGAAATAGTGGATATCAATGACAACCCCCCAAACTTCCCCGAAACTGATATTACCGTAGAAATTTCGGAAAGCGCCTCTCCTGGAACTCGCTTCCCGCTCGAGAGCGCATTCGACCCAGATGTTGGCACCAATGCACTCCGCACCTATGAAATCACCACAAACAGCTATTTTTACCTTGATATACAAACACAAGGTGATGGGAACAAGTTTGCCGAACTCGTACTGGAAAAGCCGCTGGACCGGGAGCAGCAATCAGTACACAGGTATGTATTAACTGCGGTGGATGGTGGTCTGCCTCAGAGAACCGGGACAGCGTTGCTTGTCATTAAAGTGCTAGATTCCAATGATAATGTTCCGGTGTTTGATCAGTCTGTGTATACTGTCAGCTTGCCTGAAAACTCTCCAGTGGGCACGCTGGTCATTCAATTAAATGCTACAGACATGGACGAGGGACAGAATGGTGAAATTCTGTATTCGTTTAGTAACCACATATCCCAGAAAGTAAAGGATCTGTTTAATATTGACGCAAGAACTGGCAGAGTGGAAGTGAGCGGGGAGGTTGACTTCGAGGATAGCAGCGTGTATCAAATCTACATACAAGCGAAAGATTTGGGACCTAATGCTGTGCCAGCTCACTGTAAAGTTGTGGTCAAAGTGATAGATGTGAATGATAATGGCCCTGAGATCAGTTTCAGCACCGTGACCGAATCAGTGAGTGAAAAGGCTGCCCCGGGAACTGTGGTCGCTTTGCTTAGCGTAACGGATAAGGACTCCGGGGAAAATGGACAGATCCACTGCGAAATTCTGGGAGACTCGCCTTTCAAGCTCAAATCTTCTTTTAGCAACTACTATACCATTGTTACTGATGGACATTTGGACAGGGAAATCGCTGATTCCTATACAATCACAGTTGTGGCAAAAGACAAGGGATCCCCTTCCCTAGCTACAAGCAAGTCCATTAAAGTGCAGGTGTCAGATGAAAATGATAACGCTCCGAGGTTTACGCAGGAAATCTATGATGTATACGTGACTGAAAATAATGTGCCAGGAGCTTATATTTATGCAGTAAGTGCGACCGACCCCGATATTGGACAAAATGCATATATTTCATACTCCATATTGGAGTGCGACATTCAGGGTATGTCTGTGTTTACCTATGTGTCAATCAACTCCGAAAACGGCTACCTTTATGCACTGAGATCGTTTGATTATGAAATATTAAAAGACTTTAGCTTCATGGTGCAAGCAAAAGACTCCGGCAACCCTGAATTATCTACTAATGCTACAGTGAACGTTGTCATAGTGGATCAAAATGATAACGCACCTTCAATTGTTTCCCCACTTGGTAAAAATGACACTGCCAAAGAGCATTTACCCCGTTCTGCAGAACCTGGGTATTTGGTAACCCGGATAGTGGCAATTGATGCAGATGATAGTGAGAATGCCCGTCTGTCTTACAGTATATTAAGAGGTAATGAGATGGGAATGTTTCGAATGGACTGGAGAACTGGGGAACTCAGGACTGCCAGAAGGGTCCCAAGTAAAAGAGACCCGCATCGCCCCTACGTCTTGTTGATTGAGGTAAGGGACCATGGACAGCCACCTCTATCATCCACAGCCAGCATTCATATCATGATTGTGGACAGTGTCGTGGAAGGACACAGTGGGGACCGTGGTTCAACTAAAACAAAGGAGACGTCTTTAGACTTGACTCTCATTCTTATTATCGCACTGGGCTCCGTGTCATTTATATTCCTCTTGGCTATGATCGTGCTTGCCATCAGGTGCCAAAAGGACAAGAAACTGAACATTTATACATGCTTGGCCAGTGACTGCTGCCTCTGCTGTAGTTCTTGCTGTAGCAGGCAAGCAAGAGCCAGGAAGAAAAAGCTTAGCAAGTCTGATATTATGCTGGTGCAGAGCTCAAATGTGACCAACACGACACAGGTCCCCGTGGAAGAATCCGGGAGCTTCGGTTCCCATCATCAAAACCAGAATTATTGCTACCAGGTTTGTCTAACCCCGGAATCTGCCAAAACCGATCTGATGTTCCTAAAGCCCTGTAGCCCTGCCAGGAGCACAGACACAGACCATAATCCCTGTGGAGCCATAGTGACAAGTTATACAGACCAGCAGCCTGACATCATCTCTAACGGCAGCATATTATCAAACGAGGTAAGATCATTCTTTATTCAGAACACGTTTCTTTTATAAGTCAAATAGAATTTTTGATTTATTTAAATTCTGGTATAAATTATGACACACAAATATTTTTCACATTTTTTTAAATATCCTGTTTAGTTATGGTAATTTCTCTCGCCACGTCTTATAGAAGGCGCCAGCGGTGCCTGATAGCCCACATACTGTGATTGGGTTCTTTCAAAATAAGTGATCATTTCAAAGTAAACCAAGGTGTTGAAACAAAGAAAAAAACGTTATGTCGCTTACTATTAGGCTTGCTATCTGTAGTTATTTATTTATTACATTTCTATGAATAACTTGTTTGTTCTGTGGAGTGATTTTTGTTCAGTATACAACACAGTATTTGTTATTCAAATGGATTTAAAGCACACAAAACATACAATGCGCGTTGCCTTCAGGTACTCAAACGCACAATCGCCCACTCCATACAGATATGTTTTATAGGTAGGTTGAAGTGCTGTTAAACACATTGTTTTACATCGGTGTTTTGCATGTTAACGTTTGTATATTTTAAAGGCTACACTTAAACACACAATCATTGTGGGATCAGCAAATATAAAGTTGTGTGCTGACAAACAATCCCATTATATGTATTGGCAAAACAAAATTATGGCGACCAGACCAAATGCAACAATAATTATGTTGAAACAATATCACGCACCGGTCTGTTTGAGATGAAAGGATTCCAGTAGTATAGAGTATAGTCTGTTGAAAAGGGTCTGTTAGAGAAAGCCACAGTCGCCGCTGTAAGAATATAGATTAAGGATGCTTGGCACGGTCTAACAGTGCAACACTGAAACAAAGATTCGTCTATAACTAGTCAGCTCATTTGTTTCTTCAGCACAGAATCATTTTGAACTCGTACTGCCTGTGGTTACTAAGTGGACTACTTTAAAAAAAAAAATGGAGACACTTTCGTATTGTGCACAAATACTGCACTGACCAATATTGAATTATATCCATCAAAAATGAAACATTTTATAAATGTTATCATACATAATGTGATTCTAGTATTATCTAAGTATATGCAGTACCCAGTTCAATATCAATTGCACATTTCAAAATGCTTTTTTGGTTCTAATTACCCTTACATTATCGCTTTTGACGTTTCAGACAAAACACCAGAGAACTGAACTCAGTTATCTTGCAGACAGACCGCGGCGTGTAAACAGGTGAGAAGATAACTCTGTGAGAGCGCTGTCCAGCACTGTACTGTATTTGAAACGGCCATAGACTTGAAATAACAAAAGCAAATTAGCAACCACACTAGCTGTTATTTGTACGTTGCTACTGTTGGTTACTTATATGATTATCTCTTTCATTTGTGTCATTGTTGTTTGACAATTTAACAATGTAACAATAAACAAGTTAACCACTTCACTATATGCACATTAAGAACTGCAACAAATTGCAATTCTTTCTCTAGCCTAATGGCAGCACCAAATATGGCCATTTGATGGCAGAATATTTATTTGGCTGATGATGTGCCATGACTATTCATCTACAGTTCAACGTCAATATTTTCACTTTTTATTTTTTTATTTTTTTTATTATTTACTTTTATTTTTAGTTCTGCTTTCCAGGAAGCAGACATAGTAAGCTCCAAAGACAGTGGACACGGGGATAGCGAGCAAGGAGACAGCGATCACGATGCCACCAATCGAGGTCATTCCTCTGGTGAGTCAGATTAAAGGCTTCTTATGCTTGTCGTTTTTTGTTTTCTTTATTTTGTTCTGCATATTTTACAAAAATGTGCTTTCAAGTTAGATAAATGTATCCACTTTACATGTATGTACTCATGTGACTCAATAACTTCGTAAAAACACAAATATCAGCTAAGCTTTTAGTGTCTACTTTGGAGCAGGGACTTTCGGGTGCATTGTTATACTGCATCGAAATATAGGGTTGTGTCATTAACAGTGATCTTGCACAGTACCATAGCTTTTGTGCTGACGTTTACACTTGCTTCGCTGATAAGGAACGGGTGTTACGATTGACTGCAATCGTAAAATCATAGTAAAATAGTTAGCATGTATACAATGTACTCAGTAAAGAGGTGCTATTTGTTTTATGTATTGGAGTGAAAACATGTCAGTAGTCGCTTTCTCACGGCTTGTCCGGCAGCATTGTGGCATGCTGAACTGTTTGACTGACAGCGAGTGCGGTATACTGTTTTACAGTTTGATTAATTATTTTTCTGTTTTTGCTTGGGTGTTTTGATGCTGTATTCACATACAGACTTGTTCAGTTTGTCGCGTCTAACAACGCACGCAGCATATTCTAAACATGTGTGCTACTTCTAATTAGTATTAAAATCTTGATCATCAACCCCCGCCGTATACACACACGCTTTCCACAATAGCTCTTGCATTCTACACGATTTCACTATTTCACTACAGGTGGGAGATACGTTCTCCCATCAATAAGAACCCTATTCATTCATGGCTGTGACTATCTCCGGTTTATTCACTGCGTCTTTATTCGCATTTACAACAAAAGAACCACTCAATGGCTCCTTTATTTTTTTCCCTGCTGTTTATAAATATGCAGCCTTAATGAGGTCCTTTGGATAGCCATTAGTCCTCAACAACTCGATGGACGTGACGGAATTTGAAAACCAATGGTCTGTTTGCTATTTCGGTGTGGGAACTAGATAAACTAGGCTATGCCAGATGCCACTTAGAAACAAACATTCAATTCATAACCTACTATGCGCCGACAATTGAACACAGGCTTGCTGAAGAATTGAATTTTTCTTGACCCTTTCTTTTGTTTGTTGCCCTTTCTTTTATGGTATGTCGCGTTGCTTACTCTTTTTAATAAACCATTTAAAACACAATTGTTACTTTTAGTTGTCAGTACATTTTGACATAAAATAATGAATTCAAATTTGGCAGGGTAGTTAACAGTTCAATCATAACTTGGACATTAATCTGTGTTAAATATATTTAAAATAAAGTTATAACAAACGTTTTTTTAAAAATAAATATATAAGCTTATGCTCTGCTGTTTGCAGTATCTGGTTTATACTCCAAAGTCTGTGTATTCATTTCAAAGGTTTTTGATCTGGGATGAGGGATACCTCCGTTTTAATTGTATTCTAATTGTATTCATAATGTATAATACAACATAATAATAATAATAATAATAATAATAATAATAATAATAATAATAATAATAATAATAATAATTTCAACAATCAGTACAATCATTTAAATACATACAGATACTGGGGAGGTATATATTAAATCATTAAAAAATTAATTTGGGATGGGAATTTACAATATGAATATCATTTTAGAATAGTGCTGTATATTGTGACAAAATATGCAATAAAGGTGAAATTAATTGTAATTCTTTTCAAACCTTTTAGCCATTTCAAATGTTATGTTGTAATGTTTTGCTTTTTGTAAAGATCAGGTTTTATGTTAGTAGATTTAATTCTGTGTAGCTGGCACATGGCAGGTTGGAATAGTTGTTCGAATGTATACTGATATACAGTACCTAGCTGGTGCACGTAGACATGATATACCATACAGTAGAACCTTTAGGCTTTCTCTGGAACACATACTTTTATTTTGGTTCTATAATGAACCATTCTACATATGGTTCTAATTGTTCTGTATGTAACAATACCTGCAGGAACCCTGTTTTCTAAGACTGGGTTATAAGACATTTAAAATTGATTTAATGTAATGATTACATGATGCAAGCCACTGCCTTGAAACATTTACATTAGGCTTCTGTTTTAATTATAATTTAACGATGTCACCACCTACTGTGTTTAGATGTGTACTAGGATTGAGACCTGTGGGATGAACTCTTGAGAAATGATTTTCTAAAGTGTGCACAGTTTGCCCATGTTTTTTTTTTTCTTAAAGTAATAAAACAATCTGGTTATGAAACTAGAAAGAAAGAACCAAAACAACACTTTAATGGCTTATATCTATAACTAGTTTTCTGCTAGTTGTATAATACTAATTGTTTACATTGTTCTATTGCATTTTTAAATGACATATTATCCGTCATATTTTTTTTGAAAATATATATTTTAAAGTTTGAATATAGTTCACGTAGGTTTTTTTTTTTTTTTGTAAAGGATCAGTGGTACACGGCATAAATGACTGGCTAACCGACACTAGTTTAGAACAGACTAAAAAGATAAAGGATGACAACACAAGTATGCATGTAAGGATATACACATTTAATCAGTTTTAATAATGGATCAATCAGAGATTTTACTGTGTTAAGTGCAGTATATAGCTCTATTTGTACTTGACAAAGATTAAATCAAGAATTGACAAAAGAAAAGACATGAATATATACTGCAGTCCACAGCGTAATAAGTACAGAGAGAACTAACTGGAATTTAGTAGCATCAATTTAAAGACAGCGCTCATATACGATACAAAATATCTGCAATCACGTTTAACGAAACACAAACAGAAAAAGTTTGTACTTCCTTGGAGTATTGTCAAGTCTCTTAAAACAAGCCCATTATAACTGATCTTTACCCCATCTCCTTGATACATGTGCTATCACACTGAGAGCTTCCTACCGCTGTGACATGTAAACTGTGACTACATGACCTCAGAAATGGATTGAACGCAGTAGGGCTCGTGTTTTGATTTGTAACTCTGCTCATTTGAGATTTTTGTTTTCTTCTTTCTGAAAATGAATCAACTATAAATAGACAATAGACTTGAAAATAAAAAATAGCCTATAGATATAGTTGCACCTTTAGCCTTTAGCTTGACATTTTTATTATCATATACAGTACTGTGCAAAAGTTTTAGGCAGGTGTGAAAAAATGCTGTAAAGTAAGAATACTTTCAAAAATAGACATGTTAATAGATTATATTTATCAATTAACTAAATGCAAAGTGAGTGAACAGAAGAAAAATCTAAATCAAATCCATATTTGGTGTGACCACCCTTTGCCTTCAAAATGCCTTTGCATTTTGTTAATTGATAAATATAAACTATTAACATGTCTATTTTTGAAAGCATTCTTACTTTACAGCATTTTTTCACACCTGCCTAAAACTTTTGCACAGTACTGTATATGTACTGGCTTACAGCGTTTTGGTAATAATATTACTTTTTTTTTCAATAACTAGGTAATATAACACGTTAGATTTGTAATGGGAGAAATAATATTACAGTTACTTTGCAGAAAAAATAAACAAGCTTGTCTCGTCAACCTTTCTCTGTTGTACACCTACATGGTGACCTTTTCTTTTTTGTAAATCAAAATACATGGAACACATGGAAACCCTGAACACAGCTTTCATGCGTGTGCACAAGTTGAGCGCGAGCTTAATAAATTCAAAACAGAGATCCCGACAGGTACATAAACAGCTTCTTCTTCAGTTACCTGAGCTCCTTTTGATGCGATACAACAAGGACTATTTAGATTTCTAAACAAAACATAAATAAATAGTTTGACTGAATGTACGCTTTGAAGAACTCAAATTACATGCATACGAAAAATGCTACAGTATAACTGATGCATAAGCATGTATTTACAAAATACATGTGTGTATCTATTACGTTAAGTAATTTATCTAACACAATGTTTTATATACGTTATGTCCGTTTTTCCCAACTAACACTCGCTGTTCTCTTATAACACTCGCTATTCTCTTATAACACTTGCTATTCTCTTATAAAAAGCCTTTATGTAACTTAAGTTTCTTTTTTTATTTTTTATTTAGTAGTCGCTAATTGATTTTACCCCGTTTTTCTCCCAATTTGAAATGACCAATTGCATTTAGACTCAGCTCACCGCTACCATCCCCGAGCTGACTTGGGAGCGGCGAAGACGAACACGCGCTGTCCTCCGAAACGTGTGCCATCAGCCGACCGCTTCTTTTCACGCTGCAGGCCCACCATGCAGCCAACCCAGAGGGTTACAGGCAAGCCCGCAGGCGCCCGGCCAGTCTACAGGGGTTGCTGGTGTGCAGTGAGCCCCTCCCCCCGGGCGGCGCTCGTCCAATTGGGCGCCGCCCCCTGGGAACTCCCGTCCACGGTCAGCAGTGGAATAGCCTAGACTCGAACCAGCAACCTCCAGGCTATAGGGCGCATCCGGCACTCCTTTACCTTTAGTCGCATGTATTGTAATGATTACAATTTGCCATATCGAGTCAATTATTAAGAGTTTGTTTGTTACACTACAAACATTTTAAAAACCTGTTTGACACATTTAATAAATTAACCAGACATACAGTTAAATAGTAACAATAAAGTAATAGAATGAGTAATAGAACACGCTACTTCTTACATTAAGCAATAAGTAAGGACATTATATTAGTTTTTTTCTGAAAAAACAAGCAACGAGTAATGTTACTTTTTTTCAGTAACGTACCCAACACTGCTGGCTTATAATTAGGGCTTCTGTTTTTCTGTTTTTATTCATTTCATTTTTCAGTGCTATTTTTAGCTGTTTTCGAGTTTGCTGTAAATCTTTTTTTTTTTCAGGGCTTTCACTTTTTATATACTGAATGAAATTAGTATTTTTGGTTACTTTCCAAAATGCTTGGCCGCTTTTTTTTGTCAAAATATGTATAGTAACTGGACAGTACTTGCACACTTAAGTTGTACCTTCTTCTCTTTGCTGTCTTCCACAATGAAATCCTTATGGTCACAGGCACATTCTTCTGGGGTTTTTGTGTGTAGGTATTTTTTTACATTTCATCATGATTTTCAATTCTGTTTTAAATCCTTCATATTTTAACTGTAATACAGCTTTACATCCCACGAACAAGCCTCCATTCCTGATTGTAATCTCGTTTTCAATCTCGCAAGCGGAGTCTCCAATAGAAATGTAGGAATTTGCTTCCACTCAGTAGTTGGTGTGGGTTTAAAGTATTCAGAACGAATCAATGATAAATACAAGTCAGGAAGCTGCACTGGGAAAGGTCGTTTTTTGTAGTAGTTTCTTTTTTTTTTAATGGGAAAGGTTTGAAGTCAACGTGAATTGAGTAAACATTTCCAGTGTTTTTCCTGTGTTTATTGGCTATACACATATTTCATTTTATTTTGTATCGCGGGTGTTTTATCGAGTTTTATTGATTAAAACCGAAAATCAGAAGCCCTATTTATAATGCACCTTTTGTTGTTTGTATGTTTTTTGTCTTGAGTAAATAAGCTCCCTTTTTATGCAATTAGTATATTTCCATTATTATTAAAATAATAATAATAACATAACATTAAAGGCTGTCTTTTTGATGTATGCTAAAATAACGTCTTAGTGGACCTTGCTGATAAAGAATTCATAAAAATACTGGATAATGTTACAGATTAGGTTGAAAACTAAAGTGGTATCAGGCCTTTTCTTTTCAGTGATCTTGTGAAAAAGTCTACACATTGAAAATGCTATCCAGTGGAATCTATTCAATTCCGACCAAACTGAGTATTAAAATGGTCTAAATAAAAAACGACCAAATAAAGGTAGCTCAGATACACAAACAGATTTCTAGTGGCGTTTTCTTTATGTGCATGTGTGTTGTGATTCTCCATTTTCGACAAGCAGTCAGTTTTCATTTACACTGTCTTAATTAGTAAACAAAAGCAAAGTCCCCATTAGCAAGTAAACAGTGTTATGCAGTTACATGGTATCCTGAGTAAATTACACCTTGTTTATGTTGTGTCTGCATCCATCAGAACTGCCTCTGCAGGTTTCTAGTGACTGGAAAGCAGTGTTCTCACAAGCCTTTTGCTCAGAAGAATTTGTGCTTCAGGATGGTACGATCCTGTATTCTGTCTGCAGTTCACGTTAGCACTTTGCAACAGCTCACTGCTCACTAATTTATTTTCAGACTGCATACCAATTATCAGATGAAGGTTATTATCGAAGCTTGGGTTGCCAATGCTTACACTTCTTCCTTGAATATAAAATAAAGAAGCCATTTTGAGGAGATGAATCCCTGTTAACTGTATTTGCATTCCACATCCGACATGAAAGACTGCTCTCAGACACCTGTTGATAGTGCAGCTGACGAAGTGTGAGATGAAAAGCAGAGGCATTCAGGGATCTCAACACATTTAATTTACTGTGTAACTTTAAATGGCATTTTACAAGCAGATTTTGCAAATATTTTACCTTGAATTGCTCATTGGATATACTGTCCTGGGGGAAAAAAAAAAAAAAACAAAACTCATGTGATCAAATAAAACCAGTAATATATTATGATTTATTAAACCTTGGGATTTCAATATTGCCAGAACTGCTTAATCTGTTAATTTATTTGTTTTGACATTTTTTTCAACAAACTAGAAAAACCACAGGTGTTTAACTGGGTTGCCCATTAAACAAAAGGAGTTAAATAGCAAAAAGAAATCCCAATTTGACTGATCTGAACCATGTTTTTCTCATAACAAGTAATAACATTTACAACAAAACGAATGCGCTTAAACATTTACATCTTTCAAATTGTGACCTTTTTCAGATGTATTTAACCTTTTAAATCCCCTCCCCCCTGTACTCAAATTGATTAGTTTCACAAAAGCATGTCTGGTTAACACAAGTGTCGGTAGGCACCCTCAAGAAAGTGTTGCTTCAAGTACCACTATTCACACCCTTTTTGAATTTACGGAGACAAATGTGTGCAAATAAAACAGACATTTTTATTTAACAGGTATACGTCAGGCATTAACAGTTATACGTCAAAAACATTTGCCAGAATCTCACTTTTTTTAAAGCTACTCCTGGCTTCCTAATTAGAGTAATTTGCATTGGGATTTGCTTGTAGCTTGGTTATTATAATTATTGTTCTGTTGTTCGTAATTAAATCCAACGAGGAGCCTTTTATAATTTTTGGTAAAGAAAAAATACTTTAATAAAAAAACAACATTTGTTTGCTCTGAAATTTACACTAGAAACGAGTGGTTCAAGTGCAGTTTACTGTTGAAAGTTTTGGAGGAGAATTTCAAAATGTCATCTTTGATCCGTCTCTTGTTAGATGAGATATTTGACCTTTTATCCTTTTCATCATAAAACTGCCATGAAAAAAGGTGCCCGGAATCAGCAGGAGGACAAAGTCTTCTAACTACCCCCTTTGATCTGCAGTGGAAAAGCGGCTGCCATGAAGAATTAAAGATTAGAGATGTGACTCCACATTACTATTTTATGTCTTTGCTTTGATCTGAATGTTTTACCATTTTTGTCACTGTCGACAAGTCTGAAATTTGAAACCCAATCTGCAAATGATTAGCTTTGCCGAAGGGCTTCATAATGCTCGTGCTGAAGTATTTTAGACAGTTTAAATGAAGTCATTAATTTAAACATTTTGCAAGTATTTTCTGGATTTACTGTATGTAGAACAAGCCACACAGATGTCTTTCTGTACTTTCTGTCAACGGTTTGAAATGTTCTTGTTTTCAAGTGTCAGGTGAATTCATTTTGAAAGGAAATGTTTATTTAGTCTGTCCTCCAAAGAAGAATTCAAAGAGACACGTTTTCTGTTGGTACGTCTATCACCAACAATAAATAACAAGCCTCTGACAGGTAATACAGCCCCATTTTTTCCCATTAGTGCGTGGGAAGAGTATCCTTGGTAAGATGATTTCCTCATTTATTTTTCCTTCCTGGTTTTGTTGTTTTAGGCGCTGATCTCTTTTCCAATTGCACAGAAGAGTGCAAAGCCCTAGGGCACTCAGATCGATGCTGGATGCCCTCTTTTGTGCCATCAGATGGCCGCCAGGCTGCAGATTATCGCAGCAATCTTCATGTCCCAGGAATGGACTCTGTCCCAGACACTGAGGTATTTGAAACTCAAGAGCAAACTGGGGAGAGATCTTTCTCCACCTTTGGCAAAGAGAAGTCACATCACGGCACCCTAGAGAGGAAAGAGTTTGATGCACTTCTGTCTAGCACACGCGCGCCTTACAAACCACCTTATTTGTGTGAGTATTAGTAATTAATTTCGATCAGATCAAATGCAAACAAAATCGATAAAATGGCTGGAAGTGCCATTAAATTCTTTTCGATATTAGTACAAAACTAACTAAGAAATATTTTGTTTATTTATCTTGCTAGCTCACAATCTCTTTATCTCTCTCTCTCTCCTTATCTATCTATTTTATTGATAAATATTTCAATATTGTCTTTTTCCTTTGTTTTATGTGTTTAATATTGACAAATTATATACACTGGAGGTAAAAATTGATTTTAAAATTATAATAAATAAGTCTGTTGTGACTTGTCATTGGAACAAAATGGTCTGTTACTGTTTATCCATATACTGTAGCACAAACCATATTCACAAAGGGGTCATTAATTTATGAAGCAGTGTTTTGAATATCGGAAACTCAGTGTATTGAAAAATGAATGCAGCCCCAAAAATATCATCTGTAAGAAACACGAATGTGCAGTAATCCATTTCTTCTTCACTTCGCATAATGAGGTTATAAATAAATCATGGGAATAATTAATTCAAGCAAAATAGCCACAATGTGCATAAGGATTAATTTTATGACAGTTCACATATCACAAAAAAAGAAGAATTAGCATTTTGTACTAACTCATTCTGCAATGAATTACTTACTATCTTACAGTCAGCTCCTAACAATAACTTAATTTGCTAAGAGCGTTGGTTTCATTTTTCATCTGTTGCATTAGGCTAAATGCTGATGGAGATGTGTCAGGCAGTTTAGATGGAAGGGGAAACTGACTTAATTTTCCTACGGTTGTAATCCAGTTATGTACGACGAAGTTAAACAATTACCCAGTGTAGCTATCTTAAATTAAATGAGCATGCAATATCTATGCTAATAATATTTCCCAAAGGTAATAATCAGATGTTGTTCTGCATGATATTTGACTAATTTAATAGTGTGCCTTCATTTGTACAATTGAAACAAGTATATGCTAGATAAATAATTGCAAGAACACCGTCAACTATTTAATTGTGTTCTGTATATAGAGGGTTATTAGTAGATGCGTCACTTTGTGATAAAATGTTTCTTGAGAAAAAAAAGAAAGTTTAATGCTGTTTTATTTAACGTTGTGTACTTAACAAGTGTGTTTTCTTCATTTGCAGCGCGGAAAAGGATTTGTTAGTCCATATTGTGTGGACATACCTGAGACGGCATGAATTTGCACAATTAGTAGACAGACAAAAGCATCAAGTTTTCAACTTCATTATCTTGACCATCCAGTTGTTCGAAACACTTGGCTTGTCCTGCCTTTGAGGGGACAGGAGAAGAAAATGAGTGATGGCCAGCACTAGGACCTTATTGCTCTCAGCAGGCCTGAGAAATGAGTTGAAACGTGTGGAACTATTAACGAAACTAGAGGTGACAGAGCTTACCTCTCAGATCTGTGTGTGCCTGTTTACAGCACTATGTATATCTTATCATGTCACCGAGCCCTTTAGATGTTTATATTCACACCAAGAAGCCAATTGTACAGATAAACGAAAAATGTGTGCATTTTAAATGCAATATCACTGTTTTAGACTTGACTGTTTTCTATTACTTTTGTGTGGTCAGGTGTTCCCAAACTTATTCCAACTTTACATGGAAGATTGTGATCATGTTCTTTTCACCGATTGGTCAGAACAGACCTACAACTTAATCAAAGACATTCAGTAGTTTATATCATGTGTGCAAAGTGTTTACTATACTATTTCAAAGCTTCTAAATAAATATAAATACATATATATATCTAAATATATATATATATATACTTTTCTGAAAGTGTGGTATCTGTTGGTCAGTTTCTTATATGCCATAGAATTTCGTAAACTGACATGTACTACTTTAGAAGACTGTATTACAGAAGGTATTCATGTTGGATCAGCCTTACTCTCACTTCCACCAAACTGTTATTTTCACTTTTGGAAATTCATGTCAATAAATAAAAATGATTTAGATTTACTCATAGTAATTCTGTGTTATTGTAACCAATAAACATGAAGAAGAGGCGAAGGAAACCATATGACAAAAGGTATAAACGCATATTTGCGCACCCACACCCACACACAGTATATTCCAAAAGGGGTGAATAATAAAGTGATGAATCCAGAACGTTTTGGCTTATGTGTTTTTGTTTCTGCTGGCACTCGCAAAGGTTTCAATAATAAACCAGATAATGGTGGCTTTACCATTTTTGGACACTTTGTGTAATCCCTTTAGATTTGTTTTGTTTGTTTTTTTAAATGTTATCCCTTTTTAAATCTTACATATGTGTTGACACTTCAGATCCTGCTATACACCAAACCAGATGGTCGTGGTTCTGACACATTCCTCATTACCAGATCTTTAATACACTTACTTAACATTATTACTTTTATTCAGGTTGTATCAACTATGAACTAGTAAAGCAAAAATTGTGCAAAGCAAACATTTAAGTCAGTTGACCTACTGAAATGTATACAGCAATATCAGACACTGAGTTGTAGCAGATAAGATCTGTTTTAATTGTTTTTTGTTGTTTTAGTTTTTTGTTTAATGACTTGTAAACAGTTACTTAACTAATGATCCTTGTCCTGCCTATAAATGAGAACAGTGGGCACCTTCCATCCTTGGTGTTTCGTTGACTAGCCCACAACACCTTAAGAGCCCCCTCTGTCCCCCACTCAGCTAAGCCCAGCTTACTTACCTTCCTTTACATCGACATTTCTTTCTTTCTACTGTGTTTGCGGTCCCTAACCAGAATCTTTTTGTCTCAACCAAAGCCTGTTGCTGCTCCTCTGCTGCTTCAGATAAGTTCTTCACTATGCGTCGCAACTCTTGACCACTGAATCTGATGTCTCTGAGAAACTGGGTTGTGGAATATGCCACAAATCCTCGACAACCCACCTCCACTGGGTAAACCAGGACTCTCCATCCTCGCATTTTCCAGTCTCCAGCAGCTTCCAGTTGTCCTAGATGAGTTTTAGTTTTGATACCTTTTCTTGGAGGTTGCTCCCCTGGACGGAGGAATTTTGTTCTTTGGTGGCAACATGTTGGTCATGCTGTGCTTGTCTTCCAATGGTAAGGCTAAAGATCACAGCACCTGGTCATGATGCCAAGTAAACTGTCCTTGGCTAAGACCCACCTTACATCCTGTCAAAATGTGTCTTAATGTAGCTGGCGATGAACACAAAGGACACCACAGATCCTCTCCTATCCATAGATTAAGGTTCTGTGGTGATGGGAGAACATCATATGTTGACCTGATGAGGAAACTGATCCTGCTCTGTTTCATTGTCCATAGGTCTTGCCAGCTGATCTTGCGTTGTTCCACACTCTCCCATCTTGTCCATTCTCCCTGCTTGGCTTGGGAAACTGCCTTTACGCACCTCATCCTCTCCTCCTGCTTTTGCATCTCATTGACTACCAGCTTCCTCCATTGAGCTGGGGCTGCTATGTGCCATGTAGGAGGAGCTGAACTGAGACCAAGACCTCCTCTTCCATGCTGAACTTGCCCCATGATATCACTGATACGAAGGGCAGCCTTTGCATCTTCCACAGCTGCCTATGCCGCCGACTTTCTTCCAGTTTTCAACACAGGTGCTGCCTCCCTCACACATTCGTTGTGTGACTCTACCAATGTCATTTCCAATCAAACCTTGGTGCACTTAAACTCCGCAGGTTAGAGCTGAGACTGGCAGCTGCAGTATCCCTTTACCATACAGCTCCACTCTGCTGAGACAGTGTGGAACTCCCAACCATTTCCTGACGTATGAACTGATTAATGCTTCCAGCTTCTCTACTGTTGTCAAGGAAACCTCATACAGTGAGTGGCCACAGAAGTCTTGGCAGTAGACCAAACTGAAAGCACCAGAGTTTAAGTTTGCCCAGTAAAGTGCTGCTGTCTATGCTCTTCAACCCTTGCACTGCTTATTGTCTCACTTCTCCCACATGAACTGTGTCCCCATCATACCATCTCCCAAGACTTTCACAGGCTTCTAAGACACTGTTGGTATTGCCTCACCATTAATGTAGAACCTCTTATCCACTACTTTACCTTTAATTATAGAGATGCTACTTGACTTAGTGGGCTTGAATTCGTGCCCAGTCAATGTTATTGATTAGTTTTTCCAATAACCGATTAGTGCAGGCTACTGTTGTAGTCATGATTGTCATGTCATCCATGTATGGTCTAATTGGTGGCAGTCACATTCCAGAAGCCAACCGTTCTCCTCCCACTACCCATTTTGACACCTTAATAATTACTTCCATTGCCAATGTAAAAGCCAGTGGAGAAATGGTGCATATTGCCATTATTACAATTTCTAGACATTGCCAAGTAGTGGTGAATTCTGAAGTTGAAAAACAAAATTGCAAATCTCTGAAGTAGGCATTCACTAAGTTTGTTATTGTCCTCGGTACACTGAAAAAATCAAATGCTGCCCAAAGAAGTTCATATGGTACTGAACCGTATGCATTAGCTAAATCCAGGAACACCACATGGAGCTCCTTCCTCTCCTTTTCAGCTGTTTGAATTTGCTGCTAGATCACACTGATGTGCTCTAAGCATCCTGGGAAACCTGGAATACCGGCTTTCTGTACTTAAGTGTCAATGAAGCAGTTCTTCAATAGGTAAGCTGACATTCTCTGAGTAACAATGCTGAAGAAAATCTTGCCTTCCACGTTTAACAGGGAAATAGTGCAAAACTGATCAATACTCGTCGAATATTTTTCTTTGGGTATTAAGACCCCACCTGCTCTTGGTACAACCTTTTTTCCCATGCTACTTTCATCAATTTCCACAGGATTCGTAGAACACCAGGGGCACACTTGTCAGTCTGTACGGAACACTATTAGGCCCAGGAGATGATGACGCCCTTGACTTTTTCACAGCTTGCTCTACTTCTTTCCACTTAGGTGCACAGTCCTCCATTTGGTATTCTGGCGGACTGATAGGTGGGATGTCTGAAGGAATCAACATAGGCTGCTGCCTTTTTTTAATCTGTGTGCATTTCCTTCGAGATATCTCTCCAGCAACTATTGGACCATAATGTATGAAAATATTTAAGCTTTTTAATAATTAATATTAAATAATATTAAAAAGCTTAAATATTCAAACCTGTCTTCAAATATTGTCAATCAATCAATGTTTCAGAAAGAAGACATCCACAAAAGATTTAAAATGAACAATTATTCATTGCATTTGGCAAATGACCATGTACATAATGAAAAGTAATATAATTTGGCCCATGGTCTTGTCCATTGTAGCTCGATAGCTGCCCCTATACACTGGTCGAACTGTGATGTAATGTATATTGATGAATGATAATGCCAGCAGGCAGAAACAAGTGGCAATCTGCGCCACCTTCCCCTAAAAGGACAAGACCGCCTCTTATGCTGGCCGATCTAACTAAAAAAGAAAAAAAACTTGCAAATAAAAATGAAAACATATCTTGCCAGCGGGCATGACAAGTGGCACTATGGGCCACCTTCTCCCAAAAGGACAAGGCTGCCTATAGCCTACCTTGTAATACAAAAATAAATTGCCCAGCCCACAACTGGAATAAGTTACATTTGGTAAAATATAAGTTTTAAATGTAAGGAATACATGACCTGAGGATGAAGATGGAGATCTCTGACGCAGAGGTCAGAAGCGTGATTAAAAACCTGGGCCCAGGAGGTGATTTTACCGTACCGGAGGAATCTGCAGTATGCAGAGACATACATTGCTTACAGGAGGGCATCTTTGTAAGGGGAGAAGCAGCTTGAGTGAAGAAATTTGAGTACTTCCATTTGGGGGATGGATGACGGAGCAGATCGTTGGATGCCTCGTAGCAGCATTTGAATCTGTGGGAAGGAGGTTAGAGGGGGGAAAGAACTCTGAGTAAACTAAAGTGATATTGTAATCCTGATTAGTGATGTATGGTTGGGACGGACAAGTTTTTGTTTGGTGGAACAGAAAGTGATCAATTCGATAATGGAATGTTCAGAGGGCAAGAAAAACAAGAATAGCAGAACAGAATCTGAGGACCAATTGCCAGCTGAGAATTAGGTTGCTCAGGTACTTTGAGAAACCGAGTTAGCCATAGATTGAGGGCTGATTCAGAAATAAGGGAATCTGAGGAAGGATGCCGGTTTAATAAAGGATGAGATCCTTGAAGATTGGGCATGGTATTGGTAGCATTGGGTAAGCAATAGCACCATTACAATATCATTTTTCAGTATGCGACCTGACTGAAAATTTGAATCTGATAACAATTGTCACTCCGTATTGTAGGATGCTTGGGTGCTTGGAAGGTAATTACCTTTAGGTTGGACACTGTATCACAAATGTGTGTCTCTGAGTAGGTATTTGATTTGTACATGATGAGGTCCTTGAACAATGGGCATGAAAACCGGTAGACAGACTTGTGCTAGATAGCCAGTGCGAGCCACAGAGCAAGCCCCGCTCAAGGAGGCTCAGCTCTACTGACAGCTGGAGTCATTAATCATTTTTGCGGCTTAATTCTTTATTGCATTTGCCAAAAGGACAAGGCTTCCTCTTATGCTAGCCGAACTACCTAATACAGAAAAAAACAGCGGCAGCCTTAAGAAATAATGCAATTGACAAAATTGAGATGTCCCGACGCAAAGAGTTTGAGTGGTTCGTTGATCCCCAGTCTCGTCCTAATATATTTTCAATTCCCTACTGGTAAGTCTTACCATATTATTTCAGAAAGGAATTTAAGTGAATCCAGTTCGAACCCGAGAAATTCAAATGAGTGGTGTTTTCACTGTAGATACAGCATGAAGAGACAAGATATGAATGTACTGCCTTGCTAAATAATGCAAATGACGATACTGAAATGCCCAGGGAGCGATGAAGTTATCGTTTGAATTATTCGTTGATCTGGAAGAATTGAATGTGAATGAGTGGATATGTGCAATGAGATGGTTGACATTTAGAAAAAGCAGGCATCTGGAACAAGAACAAGAGTCACTGCAGTAACTGCAAGTATGATGTAACGCAGTGTTTGTTTGCTTGATGGTATTGTTTGATGTTAGCATTGCTGTTCCGAATAATATTACATCTGATCTGAGGTGGGAGGGTATTGTGACCCATTGAAGCGGGGTGGGTTGTAGAGTCCAGAACGGCAGCAGCAGTTATAATCTCTCCATGCACAGACAGCAGAGCACAGGACGGCACAGCGCAGCACAGCACACCACAGCACCACACCGCACAGAGCAGCACAGCGCTCTCGCATTTGCCTACCCATAATAAATTGATCAATTCCAGATGGCGCATTACATATGCGTCACAGAGCAGACTCTATGAACTAAACAAATTCCAGAAAAGCTACTTTGTGTCGCAGTTCAGAACTCAATGTCATAAGTTTCGAAGTAACAATATGACTACATTTACGTTCCTACCTTCGTGAATTTTGAGCATGGAGTTTATTGGAACGAAGATGTTTGGCAATAGAGTGACTGGACTGATAATTGCCGGACTACCGGAACTGTAGAATGAAGGAATGCAGCAGAATGAAATTGCAGTGCTTGAAAATGGATGTCGTGTCTCTGGGTCTACGATTGGAGAGACAAGTCTATAATGCGAAGGTAAGAGACACCACCGACACGACCTGCGGGGATTGCAAACCCAACAAAGAAAACGACAAGGATGCGTGGACGAGAGGGCTATTTAAAGGAACAATTTGATTACGAATGTGATCAGTGGGTGGAATCCTCTTTCAAAAACACAACATAGTTTCCAAAAGCTGTTTTATCTTAGCAGCATTATATTTTTCAGGTGCACAAAACTGGAAGTTGGTTTCTTTATCTTGAATAAATATAATATCACAAACTGTGCTTTCACTGTCTACAATATCTTTTTTAATAAACAGTAAAGAACAGAGCAAGGAAATTACAATTGTTTCTGTGAACACGAGTCACAGTTCATTATTTTTTATTATACATTTTTTTATATAACATGTTATTCTAGAACATTTTTGCATTTCACAATATAATAGGGTACTGTGATATATATATATATATATATATATATATATATATATATATATATATATATATATATTGCTATATTTAACATTGGGAAACACATTACAAATTCGTTTTTTGGAAAGCTGGTAATCCAAAGGAGAGAATACAAATGACAGGATGTAGTTATATTTATATTGTCAAATGTTATGGGTTTTTTTCTCAGTGGAAGGGTATGTATTCTATTCTATTCTCTTCTATTCTACTGATCTTTATTATGAAAAACAACTGTAACCAAATACATTTCTTATCAAATGTAATGCATTGTTCTTAACTTCAAGCTACTTAAACGTAACCACAGGCCAAATGAAGGGTCATTCCAAGGGTCATTAAGTAAACCTGTAATCATTATTATTATGAAACTGTGTGCAGTCTTGCAGTGTAATTTAAATTAATAGAACCATTTATCCAAAACTGTACCTCCTATATTCTATCTAAACTCAATTATTAATTTCTATTGTCCAGACGATTTGTGGAATAAGTGATGTTGTTCACATGAATAATAAATGCCAAAAGATAAAAAGCTTAATTTGTAATTTGTAAAGCGATAATGAAAGATAATAATGTTAAACAAGAAAACAAATGACTTGCAATTCCCAAAACAAGTCTTAGTTACAGACATGTATTAATTATCGAACGATAGAAAATTCCATGTAAATCATCAATAGGCACAGTGTATTTTCAACCATATTTATTCATCAAAACACAATTGAGCTGTTGCAGTTCTTACTTTACTTTCTAATGCATCTACCGACTAATACCAACTGATTTCACATTGCAGTGGTTCTGTAATGAGGGACAATGACAGCTCCTGTACAGTAATGGACCACTGGTAGTAAAAGTGTGATACTGTATCCGTACTATTGTGCATATTTGTTCCAAAGCCATTGTTGTTGCTGCTGTAAATGCTGTTGTCTAGTAATGGTTCCAATAGGATTTCCTCAGGGTAATACTTTGGTATTTTAATGGTCTCTGTGACAGGCTGCTGGCGTGTGGGTGCGTGCATTCGCTGCTGAGTGATAGACAGGAGATCGAGACAGAGGTTGAAGTTGGTACGTCCGCAGTCGCGCAGGTTTAATTTACATAGACACACAGAACATAAAGAAACCCCACGTGACGCTACCAGCAATGGTATCTCACGTGGGACATACAGCCAGTGTACAAAAAGCAAAATAAACACTGTACAAAAAACTATCAAATAAAAGGTGCCGTGAAAACAGTGTGCACTACTCCCTAAGGTATGGAGGTCCTGCTTATTCATCTCGCTGTCTATACTTTGTGGGATCTACAATCTCTGAACAAATCTTCTATGTTTCACTACTAAACAAACCCTGACCGGCTTCTCGCCCGGCCGGCGCCGGTTTTGGTTTCTTTACGTTCTGATCCCAGGTCACTCTCACAGCGATGGACAATATTCAGTGTGTTGTCCTTGGCTTTGCAGCCCGTAGGTAAATAAACTGGACTTTTTATACCTGATGCCCCACTGGAACACACCTACCTGCTGATTATCCACAGCTGGCAATCCCACACAGCAGGTAGGCTCTCCCAGGAGTGTCAGGTACTTCATTAATTATTTACAATAATTATAATAAACACACACCATTTACAATACATTTACACAAAATAAACCCCCTTCATGTGCAGGGCTCCTGTCCTGCCACAGTCTCCCAATAAGTTTTTTTTTCTAAAGGCCATATTTGAATTTCTTTAATTTGAGAAGGACATTCTGTTAGGTTTGAGATAGTTACTGTTTAAAATATTTGGTAGAAATCATTTAAAATCACAAAGTAAAATAGTTCTTTTTGGCAATGTGTAGCAGGGTGCCCCACCCCAGTGCATATTTTGTGTTTTATGTTGTATATGGTGTGTATGTAGTGGTGCACGGGGTATAAATTGGGCTATGTAGCACGGGTGATTTAAAATGTATATTTGTATTTAGGCACAGGGATTGCACAATCACTTCACATACAGAGTAAAGTGTGTATTTGCATGTGGGCATGGGGATTGCACAAATTAGTTCACGTGCCAGGATTCAAGTGAATGTATAATTAGCAATTGAGTCCTGGCACAGCTGTATATATAGAGGCGTTGGTGTGTTCAGGGAGAAGGAATGATAGAGAGGAGAATTAAAACAAATAATAATAACAATTGCTATGCGTGCTGGTTCTACACCAGCCCGCTACTTGTTAAAGGTGTGTGTTTGTTAGTCTCTTCGTTTTGGCCATCGTACCTTTTGTTTTGTTCAGTGTTTTCTGTTTAAATCTTTTATTTTCAATAAACTCGCGCACAGTACTGTTGTGATTTCCTTCCTGGTCTGACGTCACCACAAGCCATCGTGTCACACAGTTGTATACAATTTTCCTGAAATCGGGGGTTAGTTTCATGTTGTTTTAGTGAAAAATATCCAACAATGGCTAGTTACCTGAATACATGATATCAAAAAAAGAAAATGCTGATTATTATTTCAGATATTAGCAGCAGGAAACATTTCTACTGTATATAACTGGTGAAGAACTCTGATTGCTAGACAGTCTATACTCCCAACTAACTCTCTCCAAGGAGGAGGAAGACACTTTGCTAATGGAGAGGCAGCCCAGATGCTTAAACCCTTAAAGTGATTCACACAAAGGTCAGCTGTTAAAGGTGTAATACCCCATATGGTTTAAACTGTTTTTTGTTTTTCTTCCTGATTTGAAATTTGAGTGTCACTGCTGCTTCCCGCTTACTGATCTGGAGAACTGGAGCTCAATAGACAACCTGTCAAGCCAATCGCCTCTTCACCCTTTGAACCTAAGCAATGGAATCCTGGAGGCAAGGGTTCAGTCTGTCTGGACTTGTAGGACACATCAGTAGGTGTTGCTGAATTGCAATTAGGTAAACTATCCCCCAGGTGATTTTTCTCCCCAACCCAAGGGAGCGCAAAGGCCACTGCAGTGCGCGATGCGTGCCCACAGCTAAGACCAGCAACTCTGCATGAATTCAACAAGCTCCTTATCACATGAATTTTGAAAAAAGGCAAATTGCTTTAAGTTATTATTATTTTTTGCTTCATGAGTAGCAAGGATTGGCAGGGATATGTCTATTTGACAAGTGATTTAATGGTGAGCAGAATTCTGCTTTGAGTTAAAGTAGAGTGCACTGAAGTTAAAGTTATAGAGGATTTCAGTAAACAGATTCCAAGGAATTTTTATTTATTTCATTGCATATTTACTGAGCATGATTGTGGGCCACTTCAGACTCTGGGTTGCAGAGCACTGTGTATAGTTATTATTCTCCAGATTGTGGAACTCCCCTCTTTCTTATCCGTCAGTATGATTCTCTTGGGTTCTTCATTACTAGACTGAAAAATACTTGTTTTACTAGGCATTTGACCAGGTTTCAATGGAGCTTTACCACTGAACAAAAGCCCCTTCAAAAAGATGTTTTTGTTTTTGTCTGGCTTTGAAGATGCCAGCAGTCTTCACTCCATATATTATTACCTGGCACTTGCAGTTTTTAAGATTGGGGTTCTGCACTTTGAACTGTATGATTAAGACTTTCCTAACTAGACCTAGCTGGTTGATGATGCAATCTCTTGTTATTATTATTATTATTATTATTATTATTTGTTTATTTAGCAGACGCCTTTATCCAAGGCGACTTACAGAGACTAGGGTGTGTGAACTATGCATCAGCTGCAGAGTCACTTACAATTACGTCTCACCCGAAAGACGGAGCACAAGGAGGTTAAGTGACTTGCTCAGGGTCACACAATGAGTCAGTGGCTGAGGTGGGATTTGAACCGGGGACCTTTTGGTTACAAGCCCTTTTCTTTAACCACTGGACCACACAGCAGTGCAGTGCAGATGTTCTTCATGCATGTCAAGAGCATTTCATACTGGACTGTTTAAAGCAGCTGTATCGCTTTTTTGTATTCAAAGATTAATTAGGAAATAAACCCAAGGATATCAGGATCTCATTTCCTGTGGTGGCATAGTCACAAAGCAACAGAGAAAACAACACAAAGCATTATAACCATCCCACATGCAAAACAGTCAAATGGAAATAAAACAAATATGCAAATACTGGTGTAAAATCCCTTTGTGTGCTGTAGCTCAGATTCACTTTAATGGGTTCAGTGAAATCACGTCCTACCACCTAGAAGTAATAGACACCAGGAAGAAGAAACTTTTTTTTTGCTTTAATCTACAGCTTGTACTCGTTGTTAAGATACTAGTATATTTCAAGCTTTATGTATAGCTATTATGATATACTTGATATATAGCTAGGAGTGTGTCATGGAGTGACCAGTGGTAACTGTAGGTAAGTATTTAACTTCATCTGTACCGACTACGCCACTGTGTTTGAAAAGGGCAAGGACCTTTATGACGAGCAATAGTAAACCTCCCCATAGCAAGTACTATATATTAGTGCTGGACGTCAGGATCATAGAGCCTTGTGGGTAAGTATGAGTTATCGATATAAAATGTACAGTTTATTCAAGGTATTAAAAATAGATAAATAATAATAAATGCCACTTCCCGTCTTTTCCAGGCAGTGCTCGTCCTCTGGAACTGGCAGTGAACTCGTATTCTCACCCAGGTAATCCGCTTTATGAACCGCAGCTTCTCTACGGCAATCCATCATTCTTTCCCTTCGCAGGTAGCAGGTCTTCCGACACAGTCCACTCGATCCTGGGAAACCTCTTCAATGAGCACTCGTAGCGAGCGACATCTCCAACACGCTCAGTGACGGCAAGAAGGGAAATATGACGTTTACACAGTTCCACAAGAGTATGGGCACCTTCTAAAATCCCATGAGTCTCACAATGTCTGTTATTCCTCTAAAAATAGCCCAATATAAACAGTGTAAGAAAGTAACTCAACACTAAGTTGGGGCAGCACAAAACAAAAAAAATACAGAAAAGTAAACAAAACAAAAAAAAAAGTCACAACACAGTCCCATATAAACAATCCCAAATGGCCAAAAATAAATCCAAATCAGTACTTCACCCTCTGCAGAATTCTTTCTTCAGTGTAGTCAAAGACTCTTTCCTTTTTTCTTTCCTCCAGTTTGTATAGTAAGTCCAACAAAGCCTGTTCTCCCAACCCCAACCCCAACCCCAACCCCAACCCCAACCCCAACCCCACTGCTTCCCTTCACCGCCTCTCTTCCTTCTTTCTGACCGTCCCTTTTCTATCCCCCCGGATGCTCAATCTCCACTCTCATTCGCTCGACTGGTTGTGGGGCGGGACTTCCTACTAATGTGGAGAAAGTGCTCATGCAGATGGTAAAATACAGTGCACACAAAAAATTACGTGATTTGAATCGAAATATTCCAAGGTGTAGCAAACCAAAAAAAATCAGGTAAGTGTTCATAGTGCACAAAAAAAACAACTTTAACACAATAATAAACCATTCAAGTGCATAAATAATAATTCTAAAATGCAAGTGCAACATTGAATGGCATTAACTAACAGTTAAATGCTCATTTTCTTTAACAGCAAGTCTACAAATACGTTGAATATCATAAAAGCACCTAACTGTTTGCCTTCCTATCCAGCTGTGAAATGTCTATAGATATTTAGCTGGCTTAAACCTTTTTTAAACTTATGAGGCTGTCATTTCTTTTTTTACCCTCTTTCTCTTCCTCTCATTTATGTTTTTTTTCCCCTTCTTGGACCCATCCCATCAAAACATTGAAGGCCTAATGATATAAATGAGATGTAAATCTATGAAACTATGACTATGAAAATGTATATAATGTAATGTTTAATACAACAATGGGAAATAACATGTCTGACCCATGAAAATATTTAACCTCAGGCAATCATAGGCCTTTTTTTCATTCAGGTTCAGAACTTTTGCCCCTTTCTTACAAACCAAAATATATAAGTGAGCACTCCTCAAGGGTGTCATTTTTTTCCCTTTTCCAAAAGTACCACTGAACAATCTGCTATTTCCTGCCTTGCACTTCATAAGTACTGCAAACCACAATATAGTTTAGTCATAGGAGGTTTTTTTTTTTTTTTTACTCATTCTCAAATTCATTCAGCAGGAAATTCCAGTTTTCTTTTAAAACAGCACTTACAACACAATGTGTCTTTTGTTGTTCAGGGGACTGGGTGACCATGGAAACAACACCATCCCCATTTATTGTCACACCTTGGGAAAGGGTTTTTCTGATAGCATTTATTTCTAATCTGAAACACATGCTGCTGTGGTAGTGTTCTACCTGCAGCACCCTTGCAGCCTTGTCATTGATGGCAAGCTGTGTACTTTTTTATTTGGCTGGTTTTCTAAAGGTTTCCCTGTCTGTTTGCACCCATTGTTGCACTGCACTGGGAATTCGTCTCAGCCAGTTCATGATTGTGTGCCAGTCCCTTTACATTTTCTTTCAGAGACGAGTCAACAGATCTGGCAGGCCGTCTTCTCTGTAGCAGCCTCCTTCCAATTTAATGAGCAACAAGACAAATGTAAACCAAGCTGACTGCAAATCTAACAGTCTGTTGTCAACATATTCAGGACACTGCATGTTTTAACTTAAATAATTTGCAAGCGATTAGAAGCACTGATCAGTGTGTTTAGTTCTTTCAAATGAACATACATTATTTATTAACAGTGAAATGAAGGATTATAATGCTATAATGCAACCCTTTTTTCACCAGATCTTAAAAAAATAAATTAATAAATACCAGTTTCTATTACAAATGCTCAGTTTTACCAAAGCATAATTCCATATTCCCTCCAGAATAAATTCAATAGCTAAAGGTTGTTTTATTTCTTTTTTGTCAGATTTATAAAACTAAGCATTTACATATTTCCCTTGTGTCTAGGGATAATACTGTACCTAATATTTTCACCAATAGTATAACTTTTACAATAAAGCAGGAACTTGGAAATATAACTGCTTATTAACTGAAAGCAGCACACAACTGTTCAGTGAAGGAGAATGTAATGTTATAATTACAATCTACTGTTGTACTATTATTATTATTATTATTATTATTATTATTATTATTATTAGGCTTCCAAACTGGCTTGGGAAGCCTATTGTTAGTGCTGGGATTATTATTATGATATATTTTTTCTTTTATCATTATTATTATTATTATTATTATTATTATTATTATTATTATTATTATTCCCAAAACTTTAAACTGCCCCTGTTCGCACGCAGTGTAATCAATCAATATCAAACTTGGCAGGTATCATGCAGTATAGCCAAGATGGCTGTCTGACACATTTGTTTTCAAAAACCTTTCAAAATCTACTTCTTGGGAACGGCTGAACCGATTGATCTGAAATTTAGCATATGTCATCAGCAACCAAACCCTCTTCAAATTTACAAAGCAGAAGTTGCTGCGATAAATTTTACTATCAAAATGGCTGCCACCAAATTCGCCAAAATGCGCCCAAACATCAAACTGCTTCCGACTGCAAACGGTTTAAACAGCTAACTCCTAACTTGGTAGGCGTCATCTTGGCAACAATGGAATTCAAATATAGCAAAATGGTGTTCTTTCAAGATGACACATTTCTTTAAAAACCTTTCAAAATCTTCCTCTTGGGAAGCGGTGAAGTGATTGATCTGACAATTGGCATATATTTATATACCCGCTTCAACTTTGCGAAGCAGAAGCTGCTGTGATAAATTTGATTATCAAACTGGATGCCACCAAATTCGCCAAAACTTCTGCTCGAAAACCATTTAACCAACTTACTCCCAACTTGGTAGGCATCATTCTGGTGACAACAGAATTCAAATATGGCAAAATGGTGTTGTTTTGTTAAACAAGATGGCTGCCAGACCTCATTTTCAAATTAAATTTAAAACTGATTCAGTTTAAAAATGGTTTACTTGATTAACTCCAAACTGAAAACCATCATGCCTGTGTTAGTACAATTAACTTTTTCAAAAATGGTGTTTGTGTGTGAACCATGATGGCCGCCCGATGCATTTTTTAGAAAGAACTTTCAAAATCTTCTTGTGGAGAACTGGTGAAGTTACTGATTTCAAACTTGTCAAATATGGGGGTCGTAAAACTGCCTGGCAGTTCTAGTTATTATTATTATTATTATTATTATTATTATTATTATTATTATTATTATTTATGTATTTATTTATTAGCAGATGTCCTTATCCAGGGCGATTTACATTTGTTACAAGTTATCACAATACAAACTATCACATTATAAAATATCACATTACAGGTTATCATAATAAAGATAACAGCAGTTATGAAAGTACAATAAAATCAATTCAAGTAAGAGCAAAATAAAGCATACAGTGACTTATAAGAGCGAATTCGACTAAGAGCAGTTAAACCTTATAGTAACTATTTGCTTATATAAGTATAAGTCTAGTAAGAACAGTAAGTAAGAAAAATGGATGAGAATGATTTCAAATAAGAGCAATTACAGAAAATTTAAGTATGGGCAGTGATAGGGAGCCAGTGCAGACAGCGGAGCAGCGTGGGAGAAATGGGGAAGGGAGAAGACAAGGTAAGCAGAGTTTTGGATGAGCTGGAGCGGATGGGTAGCAGAGGCAGGATGGCTGTCCAGGAGGGAGTTGCAGTAGTCAAGGCGGGACAGTACCAGGGCCTGAACTAGGAGCTGTGTGGAGTAATCTGTGAGGAAGGGGTGAATTCTGCGTATGTTGCTGAGGAATAAGCTACAGGAGCGTGCCAGAGTAGAGATGTGCTGAGAGTAGGAGAGGGAAGGGTTGAGGGTGACACCAAGGTTTTTGGTGGACGAAGAGGGAGTGAGGGTGGTGGAGTCAAGCAGAATAGAGATAGACTAGTGTTCCAGTTGCCCAGTACTCAACTATTATCATGGGCAGGGCCGGATTAACGCATAGGCAAACTAGCGAGATTTAAAAATATCCACAGACTCCGAGGCATCTGGAAAACAATTCACTCACTGACATTTGAACCGAGGCATGTATCTCAAAATCAAATTGTTCTGACAGGTGTTACGCAGATTTCTGTACTCCATAGAATTGTATGCCCACATGATTCGCTGCTTTTACAGATACAGTTTTTCAAAGATCGCTGGACGTGCGATATTTCTGAGCCTTGCTGTGTTCTCAAGCACTACCATTTAGTTCTGCTGCAGATTGCAACAAATATTACTAATTCTGTGGCAAAAAACCCCAGCACATAACAACACCGATTGTCTAGATACCCTTGATTAAAGTAACCTTATATATCATAATTATTCTTTTAAAAAAAAAATTCATTTTTTTACATGTAAATACTGTTCAGAAACATCAAGCGTTCAGCGACCTTTGACAAAAATGCAGCAGTGTCGGCGTGGAATCAAGGGTACAGAATTCTATAATGTACAGAAATCTACCATATGTAACAACTGAACTTGTATGCCAAAACACTTGCGATGCCTCTGAGTCTGTGGATATTTTTAAATCTCGCTTAAAGACACCTTTTTAAGATAACTTTTGCTGACTTATTTTAACTTTTGATTTGTTTTATTAAACTGATATTTTGTGGAGCTACCATTAGTAAATAAAAGTTTGAGCACCCTTCTATATATTACTGTGGCAAAGCGCCCCGCCCCTGTGTGCATTTGTGTTATGTGTTGCGTGTTGCGTGTGTAAATGTTGGTGTATAGATTGGTACACGGGATATAAACGGGTCTGTGTTTCACGTGTATTTAAAAAGTGTATATTTGTATTTAGGCACGGGATTGCACATCACGCACGTGCATTTAAAATGTAATATGTGAGCACGGGGTTGCACAGAATTAATTCACGTGCTGGGATTCAAGTGAATAATTAATTAGTAATTGAATCCCAGCACAACAGTATAAATAGGCACATTTTTAGTCAGTCAGGGTTAGGGGTTCAGAGAGTGGAGAACGGGTGAGAGAGAAGGAGAAATACGTTTAAATATCAATTGCTATTACGTGCTGGGAGGACCAGCACGATACTTGTTTATTTAAAACTCACCGTGTTTGTTTGTGTGTTTGTCCGTGCACTGTCTGTTTACTGTTTTGTCTGTCTTTTTATTTTGGCTACAAGTGCCGTGTCCTGTTTTTGTGCTGTTTACAACCATTTTATTTGTTAATAAACGCTGAGTGTAGCCATTGCACTCAGCTCATCACAACCACTGTCTTTGTTTGGATTCCTTTCTGGTCTGACGCAACCCACTCTGGCCGTCTTTGTGACAATTACCCTTTTCAACTTCATATGGTGTTCCTTGTTTGATTGAACAGTTGCCTTTTTATTCTAAATCAGGAAACGTCATTATCGAGCTGTGTTACATGATTTAACGTAGACTTCAGTTTTTTTTTCCGGTTTTATTCTGAAATGTATTTAGCACATCACCTATAGTTTAATTTCCTGTCGGATTCATTCATTCGGTCATAATAACACGAAGAATTATAACTTTACCTGTTGTAAAAGGGTGGAGCTAGGGTTGCCTGTTGAGGTCAAGGTTTGACCCACACAGTCCGGGAATTAGCATCTGTGTCCGGGTGGCAGGAATTAACAAGCCCGGACGCCCTAGTGTCTGGTTTTTAAGTGAAATGCATAAGAAACACCAAACTTCCTATACTATTTTCATTGACATACATTAGTTGCTTAAATGATTTCTACTATCTTATTAGAAATGTACTGTTTAGTACATTCTACTTTGTCCCCAGTATTTGAATAATGCTGAAGACAACGAACGTATCCACGTGATATAAACAATCCAAGTGAGCGGGTTGCAGTCACGTGACCCCAGCAGGCTACATACTGCCGGTCAAAACAACCATGGCGGCTAATGCAAAAACGGTACATTCCACAGCAAAATGTAATGTATTTGCAACCACAGAGCATACTTCTTACCTTCATACTTTGGTACATGTTACCAATTAGGAAAATTAATGTTTTCAATAGTTTGTTACAAAATACAGTACTAAATATGAATTATATACAGTATTTCTATGTTGTTCGTACATAAATGTTTAATGCAGTGTGGAGAAGTGGTTAGGGCTCTGCACTCTTAACCGGAGGGTCATGGGTTCAATCCCAGGTGGGGGACACTGCTGCTGTACCCTTGAGCAAGATTGCTTTACCTAGATTGCTCCAGTAAAAACCCAACTGTATAAATGGGTAATTGTATGTAAAAAATAATGTAATTGTATGTAAAAATAATGTTGTAACAATTGTAAGTCGCCCTGGATAAGGGCGACTGCTAAGAAATAAATAAATAAAACATATTTCGTTCTACAGACTTGCAATTAAAGCAATGTATTTGATATAGAAGAGCATCAGCTTTGTATGGTGATAAAAAAAAAAGTTCTACGAAGCGTCACTAATTGGAATCTGTAGATGTCCTGTAAAATCAGCTTAAGAGAGTGACAGCTAAACGGTTAAGCTAAGATACTCTACTAAAGGATTATGCTGTGCAAAACGGAGCACAGCATTAACAATATGTAATGTACATGCATAACGATTTCTGTTCAGTTTTCAAGTTTACAGGTTTTCAAAATTACAGGTAGATTAATATAGTTTGCAATTATATATAGTTTGCAACCCGCTTAATTGTGTTAAACAGGAAGGCTGACTGAGAAATATGTCCGGGTTTGGTCTGTGGAAAAGGTGGAAACCCTAGGTGGAGCGCTAGTTATAAAGGCTATAGTGTATAGAGGTGTGTGTATGTGGATATGTATGTTTGTGTTCGTATGTATATGTGTGTGTAGCTTTTTGTTCAGGGGTCGGGGGCCCGCAAGTGTAATGCTTGCCTAGGGCCCAGTGATGGATTAATCCGGCCCTGATCATGGGTAAATGCATATACTATTATGAATAGGGTTATAATTCTGATTCTGATTAATAATATTAGTAGTACTACAGTATAGCACATAGAAGTGCATGTGCCCACCCTGAGCATCTAAAGAATAATGCATCTAAAGAAAATGTACAAAATGGTTAGTTCAATTTAGCTTAGTGTACTCTACGACTACGACCATTACTCGTACGACCACTATGACAACACTTACTACTATACATATATGATGAAGGACTTTTATGTCTGAAATGTTCTTTTATTATTTGTTTATTTAGCAGACGCCTTTATCTAAGGCAACTTACAGAGACTAGGGTGTGTGAACTATGCATCAGCTGCAGAGTCACTTACAATTATGTCTCACCCGAAAGACGGAGCACAAGGAGGTTAAGTGACTTTCTCAGGGTCACACAATGAGTCAGTGGCTGAGGGGGGATTTGAACCGGGGACCTCCTGGTTACAAGCCCTTTTCTTTAACCACTGGATCACACAGCCCCCGTACATTTTATTTATTCTTGTCATTGTGCACATTCAGCAATTTCCATCAGTCAAGTAAAATATATAATAGAGATAAACTCACAGGGAATGTTCTGATTGTATTATATTTGATCTGTACATATGGTCGTAATTCCACCCTAGCATAATTTGCACATCATACTATACATTAATATATAATTTAATTGCACTAGTGTAATGAATTTCCTCCTCGTGGCTGATCATAAGTTAATAATACTGACATCAGCAATAAATGTTGACACCACATTCAGCTTCTATGTTTTATTGATTTCAGTTAAGGAATATTTATAGAGGTATTAAGTGCATGCATAATTACAGTGGCCTTGCACGCAACATGCTGACAACCTTTCTAGTAAATATGTATGTGTTTTAAATATTTGGATCTCATTAGTCCTTGTGGAGGAAGACAGTAAACCTGCCATTCAGGACAGCATTATCCAAGGAGTAATGCACATTTTAGATACTTGTTTTAAAAGGTTCAACATGTTTTGAATCAGTGCTTACATTTAATTTTTTGACCCACCATTCAATCCTCTTTTAATTAGTTGTTTTAATCTAGGAAGCAAGCCCTGGTAGAAGTTAAGCACTGTAAATGTACCTGATATTTATATGATGTTTATACTGTATAATGTATTTACAGTATATTTTAATTAACCTTTAATTATCTTTACCTTTACTAATCTTTTAATTACAATGCTTCCCTTCTCTTTATCATACTTTTCCACCATACTTTTACTATGTTTTACTAGGCTTTTACCTTAAAGCTGACTAATCTTTTAGAAGGGTTGGCCCACAAGGTATGCAGTTACAAGTAGTATTGTAAGGGATTGGATGTAAAATAATGTAAAATATGTAAACTATGTAGTTAGGCCCACATAGTGAAATAGGTAGCAATGCAGAATATATATATATATATATATATATATATATATATATATATATATATATATATATACGGTACTTTTCCCATGCCTAAACAATAGATTTAAGGTTAAATGCAGAATATGTGTAGCTTTAGAGTTTATGATTGAAAGTTGTTATTGAATTTATGTAAGGTTAAACACTTAAATTACTTTGCAGAAACCTTATTTTAACTAAAAAATCAACAAGGACACTTCCAGAAAACAATTCTTGCTGGAGGGCTCTCATCCCACTTCATTCCAGAACCAAACATCCCCTCAATTCCTTTAATCATGTGCTATGCCATGGGTGGAGGGATGGAGTCCACGGGGTGCCAGCATCATCAATCCCATGCATTTGTTATCTTTTTAAATCTGCGTGACCTCAGTTTGGCCCAATGATAACATGTATCACAATATACTTCTTGTTTATCTAGACCTTTTTGTGGCGCCTGACTAATATCATACTGCACATTCCAAACAAAGAACTGCTTATTTCTCTTTTATTTTTTACTTCTGAACTTTTCTTTGATATAAGTGACTGGCATGGTATAAAGCACAGTAAAATGAAAAATAACCAAGACTTTATAATCTATTTTTACGATCCTTATTTATTTTTTTGGCAATTAAGTGGATTTGAAATTTCTTGAATCTCTTTCCTCTGACTAACACTACTGTCCTTTATTTTTGAGGTACCAGATGATTGTTTCTTTATTTCAATTAGAATTTGCACAAAATGATTTCACTAATATTAATTTAACACATATACATTTCTCATTGTGCTATGGTAATCTTATCTAGTTTTAGTGACAGCAATCAATAATATTTTTTGCAAAAGTATACCTTCATGCAAAAATCAAGTTCTCTAAAGCAGTACCCTTTGTGCTGAATGTACCAGTATGCGAATGCAATCAATGTACTGAATGTGCACGTCATGTTCCGATGTTGGTGTGGGGTGACCTTTGCTCTCATTGCCTACTACAATGAACATGGGTGTGAAGTCCGGCCATAGAGGGTTGACTTTCACCACAGGAAGTGAAAAGGTAACAGGACCTAACAGTTTAACAGATTTCTAAATGTAGCACATAAAAAATAATCATATACTCAAAAGAAAATAAGTGCAGAACAAACAAAAAAATAACTGAAAACAACCATAAAGAGGCCATTTATAATGTCCCTAAGAGAAGAATTGATTTTAAAGTCATGGACCTCACTCCTTTAATGCCAGTTCCACCTAATGCATCTTCATGATTAACAGGTTTTTGACAGTGATGGATATAGTAGGCTAATATTAAAAATAAGACTACAGTGGAAGCAAAAAGAACAACATGTTTTCTTATTTAGAGTTGCTGTTTACCACATGAGCTGCTTTAATAGCTATGCCCTAACATTGTTAAGTTACAAACATTTTTCAGATAACAATCAAACACCCGTTGCTAAGGTCAATGTAATTACATTTTGTATGACAGATAACCAGGCCATTTTGGCATTGCTGCTGTCATCAGGAACTGACACCTGTGTGCTAATGAGCTGGTAATTAGCTGGCACAGGCAGGCATATCTTGCTCTTTAGGACTTGGACTGCCATATGTTGCAGCAATTCACTGAAACTAGAAAATACTAGGCTCTGGCAGAAAGTCAGCGATAATGAAAGGAAAGGGAAAAACTTATAGAACCTGTTGAAGTAAGACTATGCTCTACTTCTACTATGATTTACGAATAATCTGTACTGGACACAATATGTTTTTTAAAAAAAGTATCTTCTAATGCTTTGAGCACGTAAAAATGTATGGTCACACTCTATTAATAAAACCTTTACTGATTTTGAAAATATAATGGACCTGATGTAAACTAATAGTTTCACAATATTCTCATGCCCCCATAGGCCTCTTTCATAATCCTGTATCACATAGAGATTTTGGATATTTAAATATATTTAATTAAAACCCCACTGTTATTGGTTACTGAGGTCTGGTCATGTTTCCTCTAATCCTTTGCACTGCAGAAGAGAAAATTAGAGCTAAATGTACAAGGAATAAGCGTGACCATCTGTTTGGTTTACTACCAGAGTCAAGGAAATAAAACAAATGCAAAAGCATCAGCCAAAACACAGATTAATGAAAACAATTACAAAACAAAAAGTATATTTAATATAGAAACCTAAACAAATTGTGGGATCATATAAAGGCACTAAACACCCAAGAAAATAATGATTTTACTTTGTATTATTATCATCAATATTATTTGTAATGATTCTGCTTTATAAATAATTATTGACCAAGCTACTCCATACACATTTTTCTTATGTATGCCTGCTGTTCCTTTAAGAGACATCCTCCTCCCATAACCACAACCCAGCCACACTATTCTGTCCTCTAGTCCTCTAGTCAGCCAAGCTGAACTTCAGTAATGGATAGACTCCAGGGGGAAGCGAACTGAGAAATTTCTGATCCACTAGATTGGCATAATCTTCCTACAAACTATATATATTAGACTTCAATAGGTGAGGGCTCAATGTTTGACAAAACTCATCTACTTGATTCTTTGTCTCTTGGAACTGTGGCAGGATGGCTTGCAGTGGTGAGGTGTGGTGACGTCACGGACCAGGAAGTAACTGAACCAAAACAGTGGATGGGCGGGTGAAGCAACGGCACTCAGCGTGTTTAATAAATCAAATAAACAAAACAACAAAACAGAAAACAAAAAGGCGCGATGGCCAAACAAATAGAAACAAGTATATTTTTAAATATAGCAATTGTTTTTTATATTCTCCTCGCTCTCTCTCCACTCTCCCGTACTCTCTACACTCAACAACCAACCCCGCAGCACGGACAGCTGCAGGTTCTTATACTCTGGCCGAGGGGTTAACTAGCTGTTAATTATCTTATTACCCCTCGGCCACAGTCTGCACGCGTTTGGTAAGGATGCGTGACTGTCAGCTAGTTAAATAATCAGTAGCTGATCAATCATGCATCCTCATGGGTTTTAAATGATAAATAATAAGAAATACGCGGCGCTGTTATCCGCGCCGCAAACAATAATACAAATAATAATAAATAGGGGCGGGACACTCCGCCACAGGAACTGATAACAAATACATGACCTGTGCCATTCTGTATACATCCAAGAAGCATAATGGCCACTTTAATTTGCTAAAATGCAAACAAATCACAAATGACCTGAATAAAGGATTGAGACGACAAAGAAAAAAAGCAATTACCTTGGATTCCAAACACTTAATGTTGGTAAAATTGAATTAAATAATAGTTGCTTTGACTTGTATTCAGGTGCTGTTCTTCCATTCTAGTGGCCTATCAGACATATGTAACCTAAGCCAGATCAGGCAAACTTCCTTTATAGGCTATTTCAGCCATATGCTTTTATAGAAGAGTATTGCCTGCAATACAAAAAACTTTTGTACTTTTTGGGGTTGAACCTACGTCTATAAAGACACATGGTTGATCTAGCCTTTGTTTCATATGTAACTCAAACAACCAGAACAGAAAAGCAGCTCCTGAGCATGTCGAAGCACCAAAAAAAAACAAAAAAAAACAATGGTATACAATGACTTTTGGCACCCATAATGGAACACTCTTTTTCTAGAATTTGGGTGTCATCATACTGGCATCGTACTATACTTTTCTAGATTTTGGAAATGCACATTCCAATTGTCAAATGCCTGTAGGGGGTAGGCCAGTACCAGTTTGGTATTACTTGCGGTCCTGTAGAGTAAGTAGCTGGGTTCCGGAAAATATAGTGTCACACGTCCCCACGTGTTGCTACAACTGTTCATATAATGTACCTGTAATTTTTCTTTTCATTGTTAATATCCTGACAAGTTTTTACACATAACTAAAGTCTGCTTCAAAGCTATTTTCAAAATGCTTCAATTGCAAGGAAAGGGGCAATCTGAGCTGCATGATTTTATGGTTGATAATGAATACAAACGCTTTCCTCATTATTCCATGAGTAATGCAGTTTGCTCAGAATTGTGGTCTGGCAGCTTTCACAGGCTTCATCCCAGCGGTGGATGCTTTGTGGGCATTTCCAATTGCCAAATAATAAAAGAGCTTCTACCTACATGGAGCTGTACTTCAGTTCAGGTACCTCATACAGAAAAGCGAACATGGTTTGGGAACTGTTTGTAAAACACGTAAAGAATAAAAGTACACCTAACATTTTATTTATTTTTAATTATTTGGATTTGAGTGTATGTTTGTGTATTTGTGTAGGCTTCAGTATTTAAGTTACCATTAGGTCCTAGCTGTCTATGTGTCAATCCTGATTGTGCTGTTTGTTCAGTAACTTGTTTACAGTGTGTGTTCATAAAGTTTATTCAAAGTCTGGCTTTATTAGAGAAGAGATCGCCTGTGTTGTTACTGTGATATGCTGAAAAAAAAGTCTCTAAAAATAATCAGACTGCATCCAGTTGTTTGATTTCTTTAACTTGTCATTCAAACCAGAGACTAGTTGCTATTATGGTTACTGTATTGCCACAGACAGCAAACACTATTCTCAATTTTAACTTTATTTGCTATATTAAATTTAAATAGATAGATAGGACAGTGAGGAAGCAGATTTAGTCTACACTGACAACATTCAGAGGGGGTGTACAAGAATGGAGAGTTTCTTTCATCAAGCAGAAAAAAGGTAAAATACATGAATACTGTATTTGCGTATTTTTGGGCAGATTGATTTCGAACAGTGACTAAACATAGTTTGAAAGATAACATTTGAGGTCCTTTATTGACCAATCAGGTTAAAGAAAATCCTCAAGCCATTTTCTAATATCTTTTAATAGTAATGATAAACAGAACACAGGTGGATCAGAAAATACAAAAACATAGCCATTTAATTTTGACCCGGTAATTTTTTTTAACTTCTTTAAGAGCAACTGGGTATGGGTCTGAAATATCCCTGTTATCTTAATTAATGTATTCTTCTTGTTCCGAATCAGTTTACATTTTTTAAAAACTGAGATGTTTCCAGCACCCCTGTGACCTGAAATGTGCACTGCAACATGTCTTTTCTCTATGTTCAGCTGGTACACCATATTGTAACCATTAACCTGCCCCCCTGCAACACTAGTGGATGTATGAAATGTGTCAGTAAGAAATACCACATACAACATATACAATTAAATACAGTTTTAAAATAAAAAAAGTCATCGTATTTGATGACTGGAACAGAAAATGATATACAAAGTAAAAAACAATAATTACATGAGTTAAGATACCTGTGGTATTTTATACCCTGTAGCTCTTAAGGACATTTCAGTCTGAAATCACAAACATGATCACACATTGCTGTTCACCATTCAAGTAAATAATGGGAAAAAAATAGTAAAATGTAATTAGCACATGAAGAAGTGAAGCTCAGCAATAGTTGCTGTTTCAGGTATCGCAAACGCACAAGAATAATACTGGTGCAAGCAATCCAGGAGTGCTAGAGTAGGACCAAAGCTGATGTTCCAGGAGTGGAGGAGGAGGTTGTAGTTGTTTGTGTTCAACATCACTCAATTCACATTCAAGGCAAGTAAAGGACTGTTGTAGCGCAGATAAAATCAGTGTTCAGAATATTTCTAGAATCGACCAGGTACTCTGCTGGGCTGAGACTCGCAAAAGTGGCTGCAACTGTACAATTACTAGAGATAGTTAAAACAGATCAGTTGTTGTTTAGATGCAGAAGCAGAGAGCCATTTGTAAAGGTTATTGAGCACTTTAAAGGTCAGAGGAATGGTCCAATTTTTAATAAGGAACGTATTTGATCTGCTCTTACAAGCAAGACTGGTTTTCTAACATCAGGCCTGATGCTACACATTTGACTGACCTTTGTGGGTGAAGGAAGCATATCAAGTGAAAAGTCAAGGTTAGTGCTCAGAGACAACAGAGTGGCCAGGTCATTGGCTTTATTTATAGAAATCTGTGAAGAAAGAAGATAACCAGCTTGGGAGCTGGGTCACCCATTGTATTGCATGTAGGGCAGCAGTGTGGAGTAGTGGTTAGGGCTCTGGACTCTTGACCGGAGGGTCGTGGGTTCAATCCCCGGTGGGGACACTGCTGCTGTACCCTTGAGCAAGGTACTTTACCTAGATTGCTCCAGTGAAAACCCAACTGTATAAATGGGTAATTGTATGTAAAGATAATGTGATATCTTGTAACAATTGTAAGTCGCCCTGGATAAGGGCGTCAGCTAAGAAATAAATAATAATAACAATCATAATAATAATGGTTGTTGTATCATATTTTCAACAAGGCTAAAAAGTCTTTGTTCTTGTTACAAACATCATTTCAAATAGCATTATGGAGAAAAATGCCTTTAAATTGGTGGTTCCTACTCAGGGAGGATGGGAGCTTTGTGGGGAAGCAAACTTTGTTCTGTAGATATGAATCCTGCGCTGATTGATTTTCATGTCAGCTGAGTTAGTATTACTAGATTTTTCTTTTAAAAAACTAAATATCTGCAGTATTTTAGAAGTGAGCTGGTGTGCTGGGACTGTGGTTGAGAGAATTTATCTCAGATAGAAGGGTGAAAGAAGCAGATTGAACAAAAGGTTATTGCTTAAGACAGCAGGACTGTCAGCTATTTAGGTTCATTTTCACACCAGTATTATCCATATAGAAAACAACTGATGTATTGATGTACACTGACAATAATACAGCCCTGTAGTAGAATCAACAACAGCAAAAAACAAACAAACAAACAAAATGGCAATTAGTTTGGTCTTGTAGTTAACATTTATACAGCTAGTTTACAGTCATGAATTGGTGGAAAAGGACATGGACTATGGGAGCTGATGTGTATAACAAAAACAAAAACAGAGGCATCACTTTTCACTTCCTCGTTTACCCTGTAATGAATTGGCCTCTTAGCCCATTGGACTGATTGGAACGGCAAGAACCGCAAACCATAAGGTTCAAAGACGAACGACTTACCATTCAACTAAACAGGAAGCTCTCTCTAAAATGTCTAAAGTAAATTACCAACAATTCATTAAGATTGGGTCATTTTATATGCATTCTGGAACCAAAAACAGGTCAAAAGGTCAACATTCAAGGTAATGCATTTTAAGAAGACCAATACATATTACAAATGTGAACCACTGTATAATAGGAATAATGCATTCCACGTTGTGTGTTGTGCTGGGCCTGCAGCCTCGTCCCGAACCACCCGAGGTGTGATGTTATCCTAGCACAAGACATGCCCTGTTGTGCATTATTCCATTAATCTATCGCATACGTTTTCTGATTGAAATTAAGCAAAGCAATAGTTCTGGCAGGGAACTCACTTTAACTTTGATATTTATCTCACGTAAATATCAAGCACATTTTAGGCGTTTCCAATACCAGACTAAATCGTCAGTTGAACAACTAGTTTCTTATTCGTCCCTCGATAAACAATATGTCCAATGATCAGCAAGGAAATGATTTATATCTTACTTTAATCCACTACATCCCCTCTGTGTGCCATAGTCCGCCTCCTCCTCCCCAGCCTCCACCTGTTATCCTGCCCCCCTACCCATGGCTTCCCTGGGGCCAAACTCTCCACTTATCGGCAAGCTAATTTATAGACGGGGTGCCTTGTAGGCGAGGCTAAAGGCCAAATAATGTAATATAAATCATGTGCATTGTAGTAGTGTTGACCGGTCCGTTTTAATAAATAATCTCTCACAGGAGTTTTCTCACTCTAATATCTGTGTCAATTTGTTTGGCTTCATTCCCCACCTTGATTTATAACCCAGCATATAATGAACATCTAAACAATATTGGTTAAGTTGAAAAATATATTTAAAGGATTTTGTTGTAAACACTAAAGCCTGTTAAGTACAAAACCAATAAATACAAACATTTTGTTTTATTTAATCTCTTGGTAACATCATGACCTGTAGTACGTAGGAGATCATGTGACTGAGCAGATGCTGTGCACATGGGTGCACTGATGTGCGAGGTTGGTGGCTGGCAGCCTTCTGAAGGAGGCATGAACCAAGATGGGCAACCTTTGCACAACCACATGGTATGGTATAATTGTTTGATTGAATGATTAATTGTGTAATTGATTGTGTGAATGGAAATTGTGTGTGGAATGTGGCTCGTTTAGGTGTGTGTGTGTGTGAGTTAGAGAGAGAGAGAGAGAGAGAGAGAGAGAGAGAGAGACAAAAACAGAGAAAAAAAAAACACCAGGATAGGCATAGCTTGGGTGCTGTTTTTGGGGAGTGTTTATTTTGAGGAGTTTGTAGGGTTTTTGTTTAAACCCTTTGTTTGTTCCTGGGTTTCATTTGTTTATTTGTACTTAAAGTGCGCAAAGGCACTTTAAACTGTAGCTTCTAAGTCTGGGTGTGCTATTTCTGCCTTGACCGCCCACCACTACATAGACCGACAGGGATATGTAAAAGATACATTTAAATATACAGAGCATCAAAAGAAACTTATCACTATTATAACACAATTCTTTTCGAAAAAAATAAGGTATATATGGACATCGATGAAATGTTTTTGGTTTCTTTTTAATCACTCGATCATTCATCCTTGACCATGACATGCTTGAGTGACTATGACTGAAGCATATGCACTTAATCACCTAATTAGTGAGACACTGGATATGGAGTGATTACAGTTGTTGAATTGCAAGCTTGAATAAAACAATAAAGAAAATCACAGAAAAAAAACAATATGTCTCATCTGTCAAGAGAGCAGCGCCTTCGTGCAATAGGCATGCTGGAGGCTGGACTAGGGCAGTGTACTGTAGCTCGTCGTCTTGGGTGCTCACAGACAGCAATTTCAAACCTGGCGAGACGGTACAACCAGACACATTCTGTCAATGACAGGCCACGAACTGGGAGACCAAGAGCCACAACACCTGCCCAAGATCGACAGATCATTTTGCAGCTTCTTCTTGATGTCAATTGTTAATCATTACAATAATTTTTGATCACATCTAGTGAATTTTATACAAATACAAGTGATACGTTTCTTTTGATGCTCAGTATACAATGAATGAATGCATTCATTCAATTAAATCTTGTTTTTGCTCAAATATTTCTAGAGAAGTTATCGGGAATCTCATACATTTTTTGTGAAGTGCACTTTTGGGACTTACTCAACGTTATTTAGAATGTTTTCAGAAGAGCTCACATATTCTAGAGAAGCCCTGCGTTACACTTCTGTTTATCTCCAGATTGGTATAATTGTGCTTTGAACCAGCATGGATGTTCCCAGAAGTTTTAATGAAGAACATTAAAGGGCAAATGGTATATTGAGCTTAAGGGGAAAAATGGCTTCATAAATCTTTCCAAAACTACGAAACAGCAATGAGGAGCTTTTGAAATAAAGACTTTGGTTTTGACAGATTAATGAATCTCCGCAGCCAGTATTCCTGAAGGAAAATTAAAAAAAAAAAAACAAGAACAAAAACTCTGATCTTGGATATTCTTATTAGTTTTTATTTCACTCTTATACCACTAGGTGAGAGAATGTTAAGTGAAACAGGAGCAATATGTCTTTAGAAAGCTTTACCAGTTCTCCCTGAAGAGTGGCACCTGGCCCCAGTGGTGAAATTGTGTTTGATCAAATGATAACATCACGTACTTGAGCTGTCAAGTCAGGACTGACAGTCTAGATGAGGTTTTATGCCTGGGGAGAGAGACAGAAACTACAGACCCCAACCTCCAGGTCCAGTGAGATCTCAATGACAGACATTTAGCTCTGAAGCAAAGGAGGCAATCTGGCAGCTCAGTTGATGTACATGTCAACAGCCAGCCTGGCACACTGGGATGTCTCCTTTATCATAAACTATAGGAATAAAGGAAAACAGAACAGATCATTACCTGTTCAAATAACAAACAGCTTTGATTCTTTGTATTTCATATGGATAAACCGAAGGCCTATCGAGACAAGGCATTTTCACATGAATTTAATTAACTTTTTTTTGTTTAATAGTAAAAACATTGTGCTTCTAACTTTAATATCGATATCAAAATGTTATGTTTTAACTGATTATGCACTGTAGCTATTTAAAAATACAAATCTACTCAAATTCAGGATCCGAAAGGAGATTTGCCTTACAGCAATAGACCGTAATTGTTCAGGATTGCACTAGATTCATAATAATAAAACTCTGCAACCAACTTATAAAAAAAAAAAAAAAAAAAACTCTGGCATTTCATGAATAAACTTAGTGAAGCAGTGGATATCGTCTAGGCTTCATTTTTGCAAAGGTATCAACCAGGACATCAAGATCAAGTTTTATTACCAATGATTTTTCAGTTGCCATTAGAAGCAGACCACTCAGATGAGGATTGGTCATCAAACACTGACTACAATTTTTTCCCCTCCATTTTGTCGCCTATAATCAGAATAAAAGATCCTTGGGGGACACCACAAGTGACTGGGTTTGCAACACCACTGTGTCCAGCATAGAAAACAGACTGCATGCGTCCGGATAGGTAAGAGGACATCCAGGAGAGACAGGTTTCAGAGATCCCAGCATACTTCTGAAGGCAGTCAAGAAGAATGCCATGATCCATGGTGTCAAAAGCGGCTGTTAGGTCAAGGAGGACAAGCACAGAGGGAGCACCAGCATCAGCGTTGAGCAGGAGATCATTCACAATCTAGAGCAGAGCAGTTTCAGTACTGTGATGCGGCCGGATACCAGACTGTAAAGATTCAAGCAGATTGTTATCCGTGACATGTTTCATCAGCTGACTGGCTACAGCCCTTTTGAGAGTTTGGGAGAGAAAAGGGAGATTGGAGATGGGAGGGAAATTAGATAAATCAGTCAGGTCAAGGGAGGGTTTTTTGAGTACAGGCGTAACTTGGGCAAGCTTAAGGGCAGCAGGAACCGAGCCAGAGTCCAGGGACAGGTTGAGAGTGTGCATAAGGAGCAGGGAGATTATTATTAATTAATTAATTTCTTAGCAGACGCCCTTATCCAGGGCGACTTACAATTGTTACAAGATATCAAATGATTATTTTTTTTTACATTCAATTACATTATTTTTTACACATTATTTTTACATACAATTCCCCATTTATACAGCTGGGTTTTTACTGGAGCAATTTGGGTAAAGTACTTTGCTCAAGGGTACAGCAGCAGTGTCCTCCACGGGGATTGAACCCACGACCCTCCGGTCAAGAGTCCAGAGCCCTAACCACTACTCCACACTGCTGCAGATTAATATTAGCAGGGATTAAGAAATGGTCAGAGAGAGAGCTATCTGAGATGGAGAGATTAGAGATATCAAGGCCCCTGGTGATGAGCAGATCCAGGGGGTGTCCTCGGGTGTGAGTGGGGACGTTGACAGGTTGAGAGAGCCCAAGACAGTCCAGAAGTGTGTTGAAGTCTGTCACTAGGGGGGAAGAAGGCAAGTAAACATGAATCTTGAAGTCACCTAGGAGTAGGATTTTGTCAATAGAAGTGCAGACGAGGGAGAGGAATTCTGAAAACTCAGCAATAAAAGCAGACTTATTTTTAGGTGGACGGTAGATAACAACAAGGGTGAGGGGAGCTTGACGGCGAGATGCTCAAATGAAGAAAGGGCAGGCAAAGAAAGAACTGAGGAAGCAAGCACAGAATTTGCATTAACAGCAGTGCCCCCGCCTCGGCCAGTGAGGTGAGGTTTATCAAAGAGGGAATAGCCCTTTGGGATGGCTAGATGCAGCGAGTGCATGTCGTTTACAGAGTGCCAGGTATCAGCTAGACAGAGAAGATCAAGATTGGTATCAGTTATAAGTTCACTGAGAAGCAGAGATTTGTTAGTCAGAGAGCGACAATTGAAAAAGGAGATTTTCAAGTTTGTAGCAGGCAGCGTAGGGGGAGAAGGAGTTAGTAAGGGTATGTGGAGCAGGTACTTACCAGTGTTCATTCTGGGAGTGGAGAACGAGTGAGCCCGCTTTGTCCAGGGGATCCAGACGTTAGGTGTCAAGGTAGGAATGAGGCCTCTAGCAGCCATTGGGAGGGATTTGGAAAAGGTCCTCGCTCCACCTGTCCTCGCTCTGACTGCCCTTGGACACATGGCCCTTAGACTGCCACATCTCAGACTGCCCTTGGACTCGTGGCCCTTAGACTGGCTGGCGCTTAGAACGGCTGGCGTTCTAAGACACTGTTTGCCAATTTATACTATCCTGTAGGCCTGGAGCCGTATACTTAACACTAAATTTGCATCAACCTCACAATTCAACACATACTTTTTTTAATTTTTAATTTAAGTGCAGGCTGCTTACCTAAGCAAGCATCAATTATAACAAATAAACTACAATCCACTTACCTATTTCAATGCCGATTCAAACAGCAAAGTGAATTCCAGCCAGGAGAAGAAGCAGATATCACACGTGTTTGCAGATTATGTTCTCAAAAATAATGTTCTCTTTTACACAGAAAACAACGTGCTTAGATTTTACGTTAGTAAAATAGCAAGTATTCTTTTAGAGTTGTACCAGCTCAAAAAGAGAATAAAAACTACTGGTGGTGCAAGTTTAGCTTTTTGTTCCTCTCTTTGACTCAGTAACTTCTTAATTAGTTGAAATGGCACTGGCTATTATGCTATCTGAAATCAGCTTAGTTGCTGTGACGTGATAGATCTTATAAGCTAAGCACTTTTACTGACCAGTTCCCAAAACACATCATAAACACTTGAACAGAATTATTTGTAAAACTTACCTTTCTCTTTTGCTTTTTGTAACACAACGTACACAACAGCTGTTATCATTAATTTTGAATTTTATGCAAATTGTTGCGATAGCTTGGGAGAAGCTGTTGCTATGGCATTTTTTTTAGGCAGAACAATTTTAAAACATAGTAGCACTGCATCTTTTAGCAAGAAAAAAGAGAATGTTTCAACAACGTTACATTGTCAGGTTAGTCGCTGCACTTTCGATGGCCCACAGCATGAACACTTTCCTTTAAGCCTATTAAGTCACAGAAACTGCCATTTGCCCCCCCCCCCCGGCAAGCTTGGAGGGTTGTATTCGAAATATTTTGTTTTGGAGATTAGTTTAATGTGTAAGATATCTTTGTTGTTAAAGTAACTGATTGCTTTGCTCTATATTTTATTGTATTTCTTATGTTTCCGTCAATATATATTTTTCTAAAAAATTAGTATCTAATGTATAGTTTCTCAATGTTAAAACACATAGGTTTAATGCAAAGCTCTTCTTTGTAAAAAAGAAGTGCTTCTAACTGCCAAATGCACATTTCATATCTCACTACTTATTTCACAACCTTACTTGTGAAACATATATTTGATTACTGCAAGATGTAGATGCCACCTACTAAATCGCATGAAACCGTACAGTAAAAAAAAAAAAAACAGTTAAAAATGAATGAAGGGGATTACGTACAAGATGGTTTCTACAACTACAAAAAAGGGGCAGTGATTGAAAACAGCCTTTGAAACAGCCTCTGCAGTTATGTCTTCTATGCCTCCCATAATTCCTAGCGACAAGGTAATCAGAGAAAATCATGTGGCAATCTCAAAACACTTCATCATACACTATGATATAACTGCAGCTCTTTCCAAAAAAATATGAGACAAGCATTGTGCACAGCAGTGCATTCAAGTCTAGATTTACTACATTCATTAAGAGTTATGCCCTTTAATGGAAGCATATTTCACTAGCCACAGCACTACTTTCTTAAAAAATAAATGCCACTTTGTTACAAGGAGTACTACCACTTGCACATAAACAGTGTTGTCATTTATAATGTATTAGCTGAAAGTACCTTAAACTCAACAGTCTCATTTATATCTGATTTTCTGCATTTTTGCACATTTTTCACATTGTATTTGGTCAGATTTCTTTGTGGGTTGTGGTAGTATATAGAGGGAGTCTGAGAGAAAAAAATGACACCAAAGTTTGGTGCTTCTTTCATTTGTTTGGTGTGCAAGGTAATCAAACATGCAATCTTCAGGTGTGAAAAAGTTATTGCCCCCCCCAGCCTAGTTAACACAAGCCAATTAAAGGGATAATTAAGGTCAGCTGTTTGAGTACTTTGGTTAACAACCAGGCCTGATTTGGGCCAGCCCTGCCCAATATAAATCTGACTAACTTTGGCCCTTACCATCAGAGTGAAGTTGTCAGCACACAGGTTCTAGAGGCACATCATGCCACGAACAAAAGAAATTACTGAAGACCTCCAGAAAAAAAAGTTGTTGATGCCTATCATTCTGGAAAGGGTTACAAAGCCATTTCTAAGGCTCTGTGGCTCAACCGAACCACAGTCAGAGCCATATTGTCCAAATGGAGAAAGTTTGGGACAGTAGTGAATCTGCCCAGGAGTGGCCGTCGTGCCAAAATCTCTCCAAGAGCAAGGTGTAAAATCATCCAGGAAATCATAAAATACCCTAGAACAACATCCAGGGATCTGCAGACCTCTCTCGCCTCGGTTAAGGTCAGTGTTCATGACTCCACCATCAGAAAGACACTGGGCAAAAATGGGATTCATGGCAGAGTAGCAAGGCGGAAACCATTGCTCACTAAGAAGAACATTAATGCTTGTCTCAAGTTTGCCAAAAAGCACCTGGATGATCCTCAAGAGTTCTGGAACAATGTTCTATGGACAGATGAGTCAAAAGTGGAACTTTCTGGCTGACATGGGCCCCGTTATGTCTGGCGAAAACCAAACATTGCATTCCACAATAAGAACCTCATACCAACGGTCAAGCATGGTGGTGGTAGTGTCATGGTTTGGGGATGCTTTGCTACATCAGAACCTGGATGCCTTGCCATCATTGAAGGAACCATGAATTCTGCTCTGTAACAGAGAATGTCAGGCCATCCGTCCGTGAGCTGAAGCTGAAGCGCAGCTGGGTCATGCAGCAAGATAATGATCCGAAACACACAAGCAAGTCTACATCAGAATGGTTGAAGAACAAGAAATTTAAAGTTTTGGAATGGCCTAGTCAAAGTCCAGACCTAAACCCCATTGTGATGTTGTGGCAGGACCTGAAACGAGCAGTTCATGCTCGAAAACCCACAAATGTCACTGAGTTGAAGATGTTCTGCATGGAGGAGTGAGCCAAAATTCCTCCACGGCGCTGTGAGAGACTAATCAATAACTACAGGAAGCGTTTGGTTGCAGTTATTGCTGCTAAAGGTGGGGTAACCAGTTATTGAGTCTAAGGGGGCGATTACTTTTTCACACAGGGGCATTGGGTGTTGCATAACTTTCTTTAATAAATGAATGAAATATGTATCACATTTTTTAGTCATTTGTTCACTCAAGGTCCCTTTTATCTAATATTAGGTTTTGGTTGAAGAGCTGATAACATTCGGTGTCAAAAATATGCAAAAATGCAGAAAATCAGACAGGGGAAAATACTTTTTCATGGCACTGTGTATGTGGGTTTTAGAACCATGGTGAGTGGTTGCTGGCAGCTATTTTGGACCCACAGGGGAGTCGCAAGCCAAAATCGATGCCAGTTTCCAAACAACTGGACACAGGTGCAGCTGGTTAAGCTGCTAGTACATGATATAAAAGGCAGAAGATTTTTTTAGAATAGAGTAGAATTAAAGTAGAGTTAAAATTAAAGTAGAATTAGTAGAGTAGAGTTAGAATTACAGTAGAGTAGCATAGAGTTGAACAGAGTTAAAATTAGAGTAGAGTTAGAGTTAGAGTAGAGCAGAGTTAGAATTAGAGTAGAGTTAGAGTTAGAATTAGAGTAGAGTTAGTAGAGTAGAGTTAGAATTACAGTCGAATAGCATAGAGTAGAGCAGAGTTAGAATTAGAGTAGAGTGGAGTTAGAATTAGAGTAGAGTTATAATTAGAGTAAAGTTATAATTAGAGTAGAGTTAGAGTTAGAATTAGAGTAGAGTTATAATTAGAGTAAAGTTATAATTAGAGTAGAGTGGAGTTAGAATTAGAGTAGTTAGTAGAGAAGCAGAGTGGAGCAGTTAGAATTAGAGTAGAGTAGATTTAGAATTAGAGCAGAGTTAGAATCAGAGTAAAGTTATAATTAGAGTAGAGTTAGAGTTAGAATTACAGTACAGTAGCATAGTGTAGAGCAGAGTTAGAATTAGAGTAGAGTTAGAGTTAGAATTAGAGTAGAGTAGTTAGAATTAGAGTAGAGTAGCATAGAGTAGAGCAGAGTTAGAATTAGAGTAGAGTTAGTTAGAATTAGAGTAGAGTAGCATAGAGTAGAGCAGAGTTAGAATTAGAGTAGAGTTAGAGTTAGAATTAGAGTATAGTTAGAATTAGAATAGAGTAGAGTTAGAATTAGAGTAGAGTTAGAATTAGAGTAGAGTATAGTTAGAATTAGAGTATAGTTAGAGTTAGAATTAGAGTAGAGTTAGTTAGAATTAGAGTAGAGTAGCATAGTGTAGAGCAGAGTTAGAATTAGAGTAGAGTTAGAGTTAGAGTTAGAGTTAGAATTAGAGTTAGAGTTAGAATTAGAGTAGTTAGAATTAGAGTAGAGTTAGTTAGAATTAGAGTAGAGTAGCATAGAGTAGAGCAGAGTTAGAATTAGAGTAGAGTAGATTTAGAATTAGAGTAGAGTTAGAATTAGAGTAAAGTTATAATTAGAGTAGAGTTAGAGTTAGAATTAGAGTAGAGTAGCATAAAGTAGAGCAGAGTTAGAATTAGAGTAGAGTTAGAGTTAGAATTAGAGTATAGTTAGAATTAGAGTAGAGTAGAGTTAGAATTAGAGTAGAGTTAGAGTTAGAATTAGAGTAGAGTTAGTTAGAATTAGAGCAGAGTAGAGTTAGAATTAGAATTACAGTAGAGTTAGTTAGAATTAGAGTAGAGTAGCATAGAGTAGAGCAGAGTTAGAATTAGAGTAGAGTTAGTTAGAATTAGAGCAGAGTAGTTAGTTAGAATTAGAGTAGAGAAGGGTTAGAATTAGAGTAGAGTTAGGGTTAGAATTATAGTAGAGTTAGTTAGAATTAGAGTACAGTAGCATAGAGTAGAGTTAGTTAGAATTAGAGTAGAGTTAGAGTTAGAATTAGAGTAGAGTTAGAGTTAGAATTAGAGTAGAGTTAGTTAGAATTAGAGTAGAGTAGCATAGAGTAGAGCAGAGTTAGAATTAGAGTAGAGTTAGAGTTAGAGTTAGAGTAGAGTAGAGTTAGAATTAGAGTAGAGTTAGTTAGAATTAGAGTAGAGAAGAGTTAGAATTAGAGTAGAGTTAGAGTTAGAATTAGAGTAGAGTTAGTTAGAATTAGAGTACAGTAGCATAGAGTAGAGCAGAGTTAGAATTAGAGTAGAGTTAGTTAGAATTAGAGTAGAGTTAGAGTTAGAATTAGAGTAGAGTTAGAGTTAGAATTAGAGTAGAGTAGTTAGAATTAGAGTAGAGTAGCATAGAGTAGAGCAGAGTTAGAATTAGAGTAGAGTTAGAGTTAGAGTTAGAATTAGAGTAAAGTTAGAATTAGGCAGTCATGGAATACACCACTGAAGGCATCACTTCAGAGCTGTTTGCACCGATGGCAATCAATAAATGGGTAGAAATAGAAGCTGCATCGGTTCATATTTGCAAGTCTCCCGAAAGCAAAGAAAAGAAAAAGTTAAACCGTCACGCTGAGGTACAGAACTCATTGATGTGCTAGAAAAAACTAGAAATGAAATTAATACCACCAGACAAACCAGCTGAGCTGTTAAATGCTTTAATGACTGGCTGTCTGAAAAAATAAATTAAGAAAAATCTTGAGAAAGAGAAATGCATGGTTGTTGCAAGCACAGTTGCATTGAAATTTAGAAGAGGACACACAAGGTATGTTTAACTTGTTAAATTCGCCTTTGTATTTAATTATCCATGAGTAATATATATATATATATATATATATATATATATATATATATATATATATATATATATATATATATGTGTGTGTGTGTGTCTGTGTGTGTGTGTAACTTTAACTTACATCTATATACATTTGAAACATTTGTTAGTGTCCGCTGAAATTACTTAAATCACATTTTTTTTAAAATGTGATTTATTTTCAAATACTTATAAAAGATATATTTAATGTTTATTAAATAACAATGACATTGCTACAGGTTGTAAACACTGGTTACTTATGACTACAGCTAGTTATAACAAAGATCTCTGTTACATAACGGTAAAAAAATTAGGCCTACACACTTTTTCAACTATCTTTGTTTGCTAACTTTTATCTTTGTAATCCTAACTATCGCCATAGACTTAGGTACATTGGGCAATCAAAAATGCTAATTTACCGAAAACAATGGAAAACGGATATATTGTTTTCCACTTAAAAGTAACATAAAGATTCAGGTTAGCATGCTGTATATTCAAATTTAACTTTCATTTTTATGATTTTTATTCATTTGGTTACGTCGTTTAAGTTGTACAATTTTGCATATAAATATATACACTTTTCATATATTAAATGTGTATGCATTTGTCATCTGTGGTTAATTAATATATTATATATTTTTTCCCCCCACCCTATAAATTACTCTGGACTTACAGCGGACAGTGGCCTTTTATCACTGAGGTAACATTATAATTTTATGTGTATATCTATGTTGACAGTAGAGAAGTCAAGAGAAAATATAGATTGAAATGAAACAAAAAAACAAACTGACTCTTACAAACAGTTTTCATTGAATTTAAACATATCTGGAAATAAAACTTCTATATCTAAAAATCTATATTTTCTCTTGACTTCCCTACTATAAATGATCAGAAGTAAACAAGGCTTTAAGAAGTTCTTCAATATACCTCACTGTACCAATATCAGTGTTTTCTAAATTTCACATTAGTTACAGATCATCCAATCTCAATGTATTATTATTATTATTTATTTCTTAGCAGACGCCCTTATCCAGGGCGACTTACAATTGTTACAAGATATCACATTATTTTTACATACAATTACCCATTTACACAGTTGGGTTTTTACTGGAGCAATCTAGGTAAAGTACCTTGCTCAAGGGTACAACAGCAGTGTCCCCCACTGGGGATTGAACCCACAACCCTCCGGTCAAGAGTCCAGAGCTCTAACCACTACTCCACACTGCTGCCCGTGTAGATACACTGATGTATATTAATTGTAGGTTATTAATCATGTTATAATTTGCTCTTTGTATTTCAGTTACATATAACAGCAGTGAAAGGAGGAGTGTTGCCTGAGGTGAAACGGTGTACCCAATGCTGCAATTTGTACCACTGTCCATTTTGCCAGCCAAGCAAATACAAACCCAATAAACGGCACCATTTAATAAAGCACTTGGATGTCCATCTAAAGGGTGCAGTGCAGTGTGATGGTTTGTTATTTAATGGTTTAACTTGAAACCAAAAGTAAATACTATATCCAAACTGCATTATATATTTGTAATAAAGTTTTTTGTTTGCAATTTTGATCTCCTTGTTTGTTTTCATAGTACTTTTGACAGGAAAGCAGGACTTCAATCAAAACAGATAAATAAGTGCTTTGAAATAAAAATAAAACCTTCAGACAACTGTGAATGTATGACTGAGTTAACATCTACTTTGTCAGGCATAACTCTTGGGCAAGAAGGTTTTCGATTTTTGATCCCCCTGAGGCCTTCATTACCTGATTTGAATTAATTTGCTTAATTGGACAAGTTTACCCTTTTATTTGCTCTTAAGCAGTTGGAGATTTACAGACAGCCACAAAAACCTGCTGGACTGACTGCGACTCTAGAGGAGCAGAATTGTGCACCACTAAATATGTTATACTTGATGTGGGATTTTGACAATTTATGTGTGGGAAAATTAAACATGTTCAGTCCAAATGTTTATTAATCGGAGAACATGTGGATGTCAATAAATGCATTATTACAAATATTAACCATCCATCCATCATCAATAACCACTTCATCCAATACAGAGTCACGGTGAGCTGGAGCTTAACCCGGCAGACACGGTGCAAGGCAGGACTACACCCAGGATGGGACACCAGTCTAACTCTCACACTCACACAAGCATGCACACAGAGGGCAATTTAGAGTGACCAATCAACCTGACCAGTATGTTTTTGGATGAGGGGAGGAAACCGGTGTGCCTGGTGAAAACCAACATGAACACGGGGAGAACATGCAAACTCCCTTGAAATGGGAATCAAACCTGGGACCCTGGAGCTGTGAGGCAGCAGCACTAATCACCACACCACCATGCCACAAACTATAACCTAATATACATGATAAATCATAAGAGCAAAGATTGCAATCAAGTTCTTCGTTAAGACCCCCAGTGGTTACAGAACTCCTTGTTATTATTATTATTTCTTTCTTAGCAGACGCTCTTATCCAGGGTGACTTACAATTGTTACAAGATATCACATTATTTTTTACATACAATTACCCATTTATACATTTGGGGTTTTACTGGAGCACCTGTAGAACTCTGTTTTTCCCCCTGGATACTTATCACTCTTCCTGCACTTTACTTGCTCTTATCTGCCCCCTATTTTTTACTGCATTTAATCCTGTACTTTAGAGTACTGTGATCTGCCTAGTGTTATTTAATCTGTAGTATTTTGTATTTAATTATATCCTGATGTAACTATCACTGACACTGTTTTCTGCTGCATTATTGAATCGTATTTTGTCACACTTGTACTTACTTGAACCAAAGTCATTGTATTTATCTTGCTCTGAATTGTATTATTACTTGTACTGTGATTCTTGAAATGTATTTGTTTACGACTGTAAGTCGCCCTGGATAAGGGCGTCTGCTTAGAAATAAATATTAATAAATGAATAATTAGTAAAGTACCTTGCTCAAGGGAACAGCAGCAGTGTCCCCCACCTGGGATTGAACTCACGATCCTCCAGTTAAGAGTCCAGAGCCCAAACCACTACTCTACACTGCTACCCTATGTATATGTTGTGTATGTAATCAAAAAATCTTCCAATTTTAATAGGAACAGATAAAATCCACTCCCTTTCTACTAATTCATTTCTATACCAACAAACATCACAGATGTGTTCAATGATTATAATCTTTAATACAAGGCTGTAGTTGGATTTTTATTTGCATCACAGCTTGTTATTTAGGGTTTGGGGTTAAGGTTGGGGTTGGTTTGTCTTCAATTCCACGTTTAACCACCAACTGTACCTATAGGCATCCACTTTCACTTCAATACAACTGCACCTTGCTAAAAAAAAAACATTTAATCACCACCTCTATGTGACTACATGATAAATTGCTGTGTTTTGTGTGTGTATGTTTCACATATGGACTTAAATTGCTACAGATAATTTTTTAGCTGATGCTTTTATTCAAAGTGACTTGCATTTGTGCCCATTTATAGAGCTGGGTATGTTACTGGAGCAATCTGTGAAGTACCTGCTTGCTCAAGGGTACAGCAGCAGTGCTCCACCTGGGTTTGAACCCTTAACCCTCCGGTAAAGAGTCCAGAGCCCTAAACACTAATCCACATGCTGGTATATCTATGTGAACATGTCCAGGGGTGAATATACCCTATATCTAATTCACTTTGAAAAAGAAAAATATATATATATATTCGCTCAAAGAGCCAGCTGCCCAATGTTTCGATGTGTTGTACATATCTTTCTCAGGGGAGCATGTGTTTGAATCAAAACATTGGAGGTATTTATAGGTTTTTGACGGCATGACAACTACTTGTTGTTGTTTACATTCAAATCCATGATTTATTCTTACATGATGTAATGGTGTTCTATATCTTGTGACATCATTTTTACTTCTATCTTTGAATCTGTATTAATTCTAATTAACATTACGTTACATAAACTTATATTTTTATTATATCATGCAATGCTGGCCCTGAGGATCAGTCTTGATTTGGCCCCCCCCAGCGCATCAGCATGCACAACTTTTGAATGAATTTTGTTTATTTATTTAAATGTTATATATTTATTGAAGTTAATTAGTTCATTCTTTTCTGTTGAGTCCCACTGGCATAATCGTGTTCAGTCTATTTATCCATTTACTTTCTTTTATTCTTCTATATGTCGCATTGTCTAATTTTAGCTGTTCTAATACTACAAACTTTACATCATTTATGTCATGTCCTTGACTGGTGAAGTGCTGTACTATTGGTTCATTCATTTTTTTATTTCTAATTAATGAAAGGTGGTTCTGAATTATTTTATATAAAGTAGTTCCAGTCTCTCCAACATATTTGATTTCATCACATTTTTCACAGGCTATTCCACAAACAACATTGCTATTTTTACAGTAGGTATTAGTTTTTAGTGGATATGTGGTGGATATGTGGTGTTCTTATGTTTAATTATACTTTTGTCCATGTATTTACACACTTTACATCTACTGGTGCACATGTTCGTAGAACCTATTTTGTCAATTATTCTTTTATGTTTACTGTGAACTAAAATATCACCTAAATTAGCGTCTCGTTTGAATGCTACAACTGGGGCCTTAAGAAATACTTCTTTTAATTTTTCTGAATTATGTAGAATCCGCAAGTGTTTCCAAACTATCTTAGAAATATTGGGCAAAAGTTTAGAGTAAGTAATTACTAATGGGACTCTTTTGACCTTTTTATCTCTATTTTTATAATTTAGTAGATCATCTCTTTTTAGTTTATCCACTTTTCTTAACTCTGTCTCTATAATTATTTCTTTGTATCCTTTTTTTTAAGATTTGTTTTTAATACATTTCTTTGTTTTGCATAGTCACTTTCTTTTGAGCATATTCTTTGTATTCTTATTCCTAGACCCTTTGGGATTGCCCTTTTAGTGTGTATCGTATGTGCAGAGGACATGTGTAAATACTGGTGCATGTCAGTAGGTTTACAGAAGAGGTCAGTCTCAATTGAAACTTCTTCAAGTTTTACTATGGTATCTAAAAATTCTATTTATTTTCTTGTAACATCGAAGGTCCACCTTAATATTACTGTGGATTTCATTTGCCATTTTATGAAACTGGAAAAGAGATTCTTCTCCATGTGTCCAAACCCCAAAAACATCATCTACAAACCGAATGTATTCTAAGGGTTCTCTTTCCGATTTTCTAAGTAATTGTTCTTCCCATTTCCCCATGTATGTACTGGCAAAATGCATTCCTAATTTAGATCCTATTGCTGTACCATTGTTTTGTTTGTAATTCTTATTAACAAATGTAAAATAACTGTTTTCTAACTACGTTGATCATGTTCAGCACCTCTGCTGTTGGTATTGATTTATCTAGTCTATTATCTAGTGCTTTTTGACAAACTTCTAAAGTTTCTTTACGAGGGACACTTGGGTACAAGGATTTTACAAGCATGCAAAATAAAATTGTATTCTCTGGAAGGTTGTGTTTTAGTGATTCAAGTCTTTTTAAAAATTATGTTGTATCCTTAACATAGCTTGGTAATTTCTCAACGTGCGACCTAAGTTGTTTTTCTGCTATTCCAGCTATTATGTGTGTTGGATTATCAATTGTACTGACTATCATTCGCATAAGGTGATTTTCTTTGTGCATTTTAGGATTTCCTCTTGCTAGGCCTGTTCTTGCATTATGTGGCTGCATGTATTTTCTTAATTCTTTTGATATAATTCCTTTATTGTATAGTCTCTCCACAATTTCCTTAACCTCTTAAGGAAATTTGGTTTAAGGTACCGATTTATTGATCTTATTGCTTTTAACTTCTGCATATGTATCTGTATTATTTAATTCACATTATACAGATTTCATATAGTCATCTGTGTTCATTATCACTATTCCTGAGCCTTTATCTGCTGGTCTTATACTTATAAATAATATATTATATATATTAAAAACTGATTGCACAATGGTTTACGCAGGCTTGTATTTTTATTTTACATCTACATTGGAATTCTAATTTCAGTTTGTATTTCATTTAGGATATGTAAATACATGCCACAGGGATATTCAGCTATGACATACAAACTCTATTGGCATATGTGCCACACAAATCCATGTTGGGCCAGGTTACATGCACTTGTAGAAGGGATGATCCTTGTGGGATACTCACAGACAAAAAGCAGGTCAACATGATATGACCAAAGGGACTTAAACAAAGGGATAATCATTCAACTTTGATAAATCAATTGGCATATGAGCTTAAAGGACAGAACAAAAACTTGGATGGAAATAATATGAGTGACTACCTGAACTTGCGTATACCTAGGCTAACCTATACATACAGACATGTAAGCATGTCAATTTTACATTGTAAATAAGATGAGAATGACACACATAATTCTTACTTTAATACGATTAAGTAAATGTAGATTGTGTGAAGCTATACCCCTATAAAAATGTACCACGGTTCTATAGTGTAGCTATACTATTATTATGATGGTTGTACTGCATTACTGTAACACAGGGAATTGTACATTGATGGTGTAGGATACATATATTATACAATACAATTGTACTTTCACAGATACCATTGTACCTTGTTCCAAAATCCAGTGGTACATTTTTATAGGGTTCCGTTCTAACAGTATTGTTACAATAGAAACAAACAGATAATTGAACAGTTTCCAAAGAAGCAGAGGGCAGTATATTAATCAGAGAGTATCAAGCAATATTTTAAAAATACGCTGACATCAAGACCATTCCCAACAATGCTTGCAGATTGTCTTATTTTTTTACATACATTACAAACTGCAAATAGTTAACGATTACTGCTTTTGTATACATTATACGGAAACGTAAGCGCATTAATCAATACTGCCTTTATAAATGTAATGATGATTAAATGGTTTATTTAGAACACAATGCCGATGTATTCATTATTTGAAAAACATCAATAAAATGGGCATATTACATGTTACGACACTGACAATACAGAGAAAAGTAGATTCAATAAACAAAAAAAAAACGACTTCACGTGGGTGGGATCAGTGTGAGAACTTGGAAATTGCGTCACTGTAGAGGTGGAGTTAGAGGCGGAGTTATAAGGGTACCAGGCTTGGAGTGTGAGGCGTGTGACATCCGTCTTGCAAGTATACATTGCTGGAGGACACCGGTAGAACCTGAGAGAAGCCTAAAAAAAAAAAAAAAGTAGGCGGAACTGAACAATACTCATAGTCCCTTCACCACAGGCATAACACGGACATAAACAAACAAGATAGCTGCTTCCGCATTCAGCACTCAAAGAATATCAAGGACATTTGCCAAGATTTTGGAGATGTTACAGTAATAAAATAATGACTTGGATAGCATTATTGAGGAGTGATCAAGAGATGATTTATCAGTAGTATGCACTACTATGAAGAGGTATGTGAAAAATACAACGAACAAGGAGTGAGGCGGGGCTGGAGAAGCAGTACTGAGTGTCCTGTTGATATGCAGTGCCTTTTAAACCTGTTTTACTGTGAATAAAATTACTTTTAAACAGTGCATGTAAAATAAACAGCACGTGTGAAAATAAATTGGACATGAATAAATGGACCACAATGGGTTAAATCAACTCTCAAGACCCACCTGTTCTCTCTTGCTTTCCACGCTCTTTAAGCCTGATATCTGCTATTAGCTGCTGTGTTGTAGCTGCTATTTCATGTATTATGCTACTATCATGTATTATGCATTTACTGTATTTAATGTAGTATGCTTTTTTTTTTTTTTTTTTTTAACTGTGTCATGTATTTGTATGTATTTAAAGTATTATGTATTGTCTTGTTACTGCATCTTGTAAAGCGCTTTGTGATAGTGGTCCACTATGAAAGGCGCTATATGAAATAAAGATTTATTGATTGATTGATTGATTGATTGTTCTCAGGGTTCTGGCCCACTGTGGTATGGTATAGTTTTCAGATAACATCACAAATTCTGGTCTGCTTTGCTTTTCCGAATTCAGCCCAGTTTTTGGGATATTCTGCTCAGCTCACAGCGGAGTTTCTAGGTCGTGCATGCTCAGTTTATCATAAAAAGTACACCAGAAATGGATCATGAATTCATTTAAGAGTAACCCTTAGTACATGAATCAAACGTTAATGTATTTTTTGACTCTACCCAGAAAAAAATATTTTTTTATGAAGAAACAAAAAAGTACTGTGAAGAAACTACATTGCACTGAAATAAAGACATGAACATTTATTAAAGCAGGTGTTTTCCTTTATTAAAGGTTAATATTAAAACACATTTTTGAGAAGGAACATGGTATTCCAAAAAAAAAAGGATATTTCATTTGCTTATGTAATGTCCATCAATATATAGTCATGCGTAGGGGTTTATCAGACCTCAAAATGAATAGAATGGCAAAATTCAATATATTTTATGCATCTATCACATGCAAAAAAAATACAATAAAGGCCTTTATCAGCTCTTTTACTTATGGGTTTTAAGAGACCCGTGCCCTTCAACAACTTGACATACATTTTATTGTATTGTATTGGTAAAATATTTTATATGTTCCTGATAGTTTAAACTGTATGCTATAGATGATGTTTAAACAGTTGGACTATGCAAATATAATGGCTAAATTCCAATTCAGTCACTTACAATCTGGCCTACGTAAATGTCCCCCTGTAGTTCAATTGGCTAAGCAATTCCTCACTTCTCCCACTTTAACTGCTGTGTCAGTGTGCTGGCACAGAATAGCTGCCACGTGTAAAGAGCTTTGCTAATCTATGGGATAAAAGGTGCTATATAAATCCAAAGTATTCTCTTTCATTTAAATTAAGCACTTTTTAAAACTAGGGGTATGGTAATTTTGGGTTAAAAGTGTTTGAAGACCCTGGGTCAATCACCCTCAAAAGGATGAGAAAGGGCAATCTGTCTGGTATGATAAAAAAAAAAAAAAGTGTTTTAATATTAACATTTAATAAAGGAAAACAACAGCATTTTGATGTATCTATTTCAGTGCAATGTAGTTTCTTCATTGTAAGAAATAAGCTTTTTTTTAAAAAACATTTAAATTTGATTTCTGTTTCTTAAAAAAAAATTCTGGGGAGAGTCAAAAAATACATTAACTTTGATTCATGTACTGTTACTCTTAAATCAATTTACAATCCAATTCTGGTGTACATTTTTAAGGTATACTGAGCATGATCTAGAAATTGTGCTGTCATCTGTAACAGCAGAACATCCCAAAAACTGTGCTGAATTCGGAACAGCAGAATGACCCAGAATTTGGGACGTTATCTGGAAACTAAAGCGGCCCAGAATTTGGGATGTTATCTGAAAACCAAAGTGTCCTGAATTTGGGATGTTATCGACCCAGAATTTGGAATGTTATCTGAAAACTAAAGAGGCCCAGAAATTGGGACGTTATCTGAAAACTGAAATGGCCCAGAATTTGAGACGTTATCTGAACATCAAATCGGCCCAGATTTGGGGACTTTGAGAACAGGGGCAGTCTGTATGTAAAACTGTGATTACATTAGAGATAAATTAATGTATCGTGTCACAAAACTGTAAAAGTGGGCAGGATATATATTTGCAATTAAAATAAATCACACAAAACGAGTGTATATACTGTATGCTATTTGAAAGAAAAAAGTACATCACCACAGAAAGCCAATTCTTACATTTGTGCATAACATGATCATTTATATAAAGTAATAGTCACCCATAGTTTGTTATATTAGTACAGCAAAATACCATATTATATTTTAATTGAAAGATTCTGGAAAGCAGATATCTCTCTCTCCGATCACAATGTTAAAAAATGCCTCCAAGCTTTCCCACTTGTGTTGACGTGATATTCCTCTGACATACAAGGGCCAATCAAAACACAAGACTATTATGCAATTCCATCCCAAAAACCAGGCCTGTGTCATACCTCGGGTACGTCCTAATTTAATATGTATATACTGTGTGTGTGTATATATATATATATATATATATATATATATATATATATATATATACACACACACAGGCCCACTGATAGCAATTCCAGGCCCCAGGGCAGAACAGTCAATGGCCCCCTAGAAAGTGACTGCTGAGTGTTATGCCACTTTTCTTTTCATCCTGTTACTAACACATTAGAACCACTAACTTGTGGCTTTACCTGATCTCGTTAACATAAAAAAAAATGTTGACAGTTACAGTACTAATATTAAACAAATTGTGGGCCTAAATATAAACTGTGGAATTTATTATATTTTGAATTATATATTTTTATTATATAAATACATTGTGGAATAAAATGAATTAATGTACGAAATGTTAAACAAAAGCATAAAATAAGAAATCACCTGAAACTAACATCAAGTAATTAAACACAAAATCGTGCTTCATGAATAAAAAACAAACGAAAAAAATATTGGGTCATTCCTTGAAAATCAATCCGCAAAAACCTCAAACCTCCTTAGATTTGAATAAAAATGTCCATGTATGTTTGCCTTCAGGAGAAGTTGTTACACTGTGAATTGAAGGCCTGAGTGACCTTTATATGGTCATAACTTTCTCCATAATTGACATAGAAAGCTGGTGTTGGTGTCATTTTAAAGCGCACAAATAGGACTATATATTCATTATATCAAATTGATATGAAAACAGTTGTATGACTCTGTGACCTTTGACCTCACCCATGTCAAATCATGTAACCTTGGATATTTGTCAGTTTTTGATAAATTGTAGCCTAGCCCCTTATCTACATTTCCTGCAGGTTTCATTTTGTGCCTGCCATTGGCTGAAGCACAGCACAAAGTTGAATGCAGTGTCATGTGAATCTACAATGTGAAGCGATTACACGCCTATTACAATTAGGCTCAGGCTGGTGGTGTCTACTGATCAGAAGAAACGGGAGGCTGAAATTAACTTCCTGCACTCGAATGGAACAGCATGATCATTCTGTTTCCCACGCTGTCCAGATCAATTGGGGGATTTGCTGACATCAGCGGAGCCAACAAATGCAACAGAAAGGACATACACCCTGAGAGACAAGGAGATGCCAAAGCATCAAAAGCCTTGACAGAGTGGCTACGAGGGGAGAGGGCAACTTAAGCATAGGTGAGTGGTAAATTGTGTTTATAAGGACAGAGACCTGAAAATGAAATATCACATTTCCACCACTTCTAACAATACGTTTTCTTTTCCAGGCTCAGTGATTCTTTGAATTTGAACAGTGGTAATTACAGCTCCTGGAGAAGCATCACATAAAATACCAAACATGCACTGATAGAAGTACCACTGGTGGGGACAAAATTAAATGTGCACAATTCAGTATTGATTTATATTGAATTCACCTGTATTTGTTTGTTTTAGCCAATTGTATGATTTCCATTACACGAGAGTAGATGTTAAAACTTCATGCTGATTTGAACTCGGCTCTCGCCAAGATAAGCACTAACTAAGACGTAGCTTTACAGTAAACTAATGTGATCCATATGTGTCTCCCTCCATTTACGTTTCCTTCCATATGATGATGTAGATATCCTTCTGTCTGGTGTTAATGGCTGAAGTGTAATGCTGGCTCCAGGGATCAGCTTATTTTGCCTCCCTGGCGCATCAGCACACACAACGGCTGCGATGCTGGCTCCGGGGATCAACCAAAGTGCGGCCTCCCCAGCGCATCAGCATGACAACTGTCTGGATTGAGCTAAGTAGGGTACATCTCTGGGGTTTTCAAGTGGGCACCTTCCATCCTCAGTGTTTCGTCGACTAGCCCACGACACCTCAAGAGGGCTCGACGGTGATTCTGGCGTCCCAGCATCACCCCCCTCCGTCCCCCACTCAACTCAGCCCAGCTTACTTACCTGTCCCCAGCCAGAATCTTTCCGCTGCTTCAGATAAGTTCTTCACTGTACGACGCAACTCTTGGCCACTGAATCCGACGTCTCTGAGAAACCGGGTTGTAGAGTGTGCCACAAATCCTCGACAACCCACTTCCACTGGGTAAACCCGAACTCTCCATCCTCGCTGTTCCGCTTCAGTGGCTAGTTGAGCATACCGCAGTTTCTTCCTCTCATACGCCTCATCTACAGCATCCTCCCATGGCACTGTTAACTCTACCAGGTGAACAAGGCGTGCTGATCCAGACCACAAGACAATATCTGGTCGAAGGTTAGTGGTGGCAATCTCAGGTGGAAAAATAAGCTGTTGACCAACATCTGCCAGCATATTCCAGTCTCTAGCAGCTTCCAGTTGTCCTGGGCGAGGATTGGTTTTAACACCTTTTCTTGGTGGTTGCTCTCCTGGGCGGAGGAATGTTGTCTTTTGTGTGTAATGTTTTGATGGAACAGGTGGCAACTTATTGGTCATGTTACGCTTGTCTTCCAATGCTAAGGCCAAACATCGCAGCACCTGGTCATGGCGCCAAGTAAACCGTCCTTGGCTAAGAGCCACCTTACATCCTGTCAAAATGTGCCTTAATGTTGCAGGTGAAGAACACAAAGGACATGAGGGATCCTCTCCTACCCAGAGGTTTAGGTTCTGTGGTGATGGGAGAACATCATATGTTGACCTGATGAGGAAACTGATCCTGCTCTGTTCCATTGACCATAGGTCTTGCCAGCCAATCTTGCGTTGTTCCACACTCTCCCATCTCATCCATTCTCCCTGTTTGGCCTGGGAAATGGCCTTTATACACCTCATCCTCTCCTCCTGCTTTTGCACCTCGTGGACTACCAGCTTCCTCCTTTGAGCTGGGGCCGCCTTGTGCCATGTAGGAGGAGTTGAACTGAAACCAAGACCCCCTCTTCCATGCTGAACTTGCCCCATGATATCACCAATTCGAAGGGCAGCCTTTGCATCTTCCACAGCTTTCTTTGCCGCCCACTTTCTTCCAGTTTTCAACACAGGTGCTGCCTCCCTTACGCATTTATCGCGTGACTCTACTAATGTCATTTCCAGTCTGACCTTGGCGCACTTAAACTCCTCGGTTAGAGCAGAGACTGGTAGCTGCAGTATTCCTTTACCATAAAGTCCCACTCTGCTGAGGCAGCGTGGAACTCCCAACCATTTCCTGATGTATGAACTGATTAAAGCTTCCAGCTTCTCTACTGTTGTCAAAGAAACCTCGTACACAGTCAGTGGCCACAGCAACCTCGGCAGTAGACCAAACTGAAAGCACCAGAGTTTTAGTTTACCTGGTAGAGCGCAGCTGTCTATGCTCTTCAACCCTTCCACTGCTTGTTGTCTAACTTCTCCCACACGAACTGTGTCCTTTAGATCCCCGTCATACCATCTCCCAAGACTCTTCACTGGCTTCTCAGACACTGTTGGTATTGCCTCACCATTAATGAATAATGTTTTATCTACTACTTTGCCTTTAATTATAGAGATGCTCCTTGATTTAGTGGGCTTGAATTGCATTCGTGCCCATTCAATGTTATTGGTTAATTTGCCCAATAATCGATTAGTGCAGGCTACTGTTGTAGTCATGGTTGTCATGTCATCCATGTATGCTCGAATTGGTGGTAGTCGCATTCCAGAAGCCAAGCGCTCTCCTCCTACTACCCATTTTGATGCCCTAATGATTACTTCCATTGCCATGGTAAAAGCCAGTGGAGAAATGGTGCATCCTGCCATTATTCCAACCTCTAGGCATTGCCATGTAGTGCTGAATTCTGAAGTTGAAAAACTGAATTGCAAATCTCCAAAATAGGCTTTCACTAAATTTATAAATAGGGCACCTTGGTTAATTCATGAATATATTAATAGTTGTTACCGCTGCACCAGTTCACTGCAGCTTCAATTAAACAGGAGAGGTGAGTATACTCGATTGCAAATAAATATTTTTGTTTAATTGTATTAGGTGTGTAATCGCTTCACTTAGAAGATTCACCTGACACACTGCATTCAACTCTGTGCTGTGCTTCAGCCAATGGCAGTGTGGCAGGGCGGAAGCCCTACACATGGGAAATATGTAGTTTTATTGTATATTTTTGCATTATTTGTTGTAAATTGATTTAATTAACTGTTTAACTGATGTTGCGCTCCGCCGTGGATGATTACCTGTCTGTGTGGAGCAGCAGCTGAAAGCAATGAGCTGTTCCAGCAGGCAGGTGGGCATGTCTCGGCAGAGCGTCAGTATAAAAACATAGAGATCACTGTGATCGGGGCTGCTGCAAGGCCTGCCGTTTTCACGACACCTTTGATTTATAGTTTGTTGTATTGTGTTTTATTTTGAGTGTTTGTACAGTCATGTATCATCCTCTGTGTGCTACCATCGCTGGTAGCATCACATGATATTATTGTTTACTTTTTTTGTTTATGTTTATTGATTAAATCCCGTGCGCCTGTGTCGGCGTATCAACGTCAATCTCTATCTCAGACTCGTCTGTGTTCTATCTATCAAAAACTGACAAAAATGGTTGAGGTCAAAGGTCACAGATTCAGACAACTTTTTTATCTTGTATTTCACATCAATTTTTGATATAATGAATATACAGTCCTATTTGAGAGCTTTAAAACGACACCAACACCAGCTTTCTATGTCAATTATGGAGGAAGTTATGACCATATAAAGGTAGGGTGGGTGTCCAAATCAGGTCAAGCTTTGATGACCTGTATCTCATGAATGGGAAGTAACTCAGGACTACAATTCACAGTGTAGCCATTTCATGCAATATTACTTTTATTTTTTGTTTTGGATCTCGATATTTTCTTCTGTTTCGTCTGTATTAATCCCAATGTTACTGTTGTGAATATCGATTCTTTCTTCCTGTTCAACAATACCATTTTTGACTGTTTTCATATTAAAATCAGTTGTTTCAACAATATCATTATCATCAACATCTGACGTATTTTTCTCAACGGTTTGTTCTGAAGTACTTTAGGCCTAACCTCACATTCAAACAAAGTACGACTACCCTTCTTACTTTGTTCAAGTCGGACTGCTTTATCTTCTTTTTCTCTGTTTCTGAGCTCCTGATTTGTGTTTGTAATCCATAATGTAAGGTAGAACAACATTAGGAACGATCCAAAATACCACGCTCTACGTTGAGACGTCACACTCACATACAACACGATATTCAAGCTGTTGTTGCTGGCGGTCTGAATCAGACCAGCAGGGGGCAGCAGCCCTCTGGTAAACTGTCAGTGTTATTATGGGGGATAGCGCTGTGTACAAGGCAGCAGCAATTATTTTTGTGTTGCAAATCTTTATTTTTAATAAAACAATACGCATCTGTCTCGCATAACTCAAGGTCAATATAGTAATGGAAGGTACAGGTGTGTGCTGACTTCCAGGTAGCAGCCCTGCAGATTTCTGGATCGGAAGCTTCCTGGAAGCAGCCCTTGAGGCAACAGTGTATCTGGTGGAATGAACCTTAAGCCCTGCTGCAGGCTCCCTACCAGCCAACCTATATGGTTATTTGAATGCTTTGAAATGCTAGAACACTATAATAGTGTCAATTACTTTCATACTTGCATTGAGATCAAAAGTGCATGCAACTATAGTTCTATTTTTGTAAAGTGGATATGGTTCTGCAGCCTGAAGTGGGTGTGTATGTGTTGAAGTGTACATGTATATCCATTGCTACAGCACCAGTGGACCATGATGATGTCATCTGGAAAGAGTTGCTTGTTCTATGTCTTACCTGATGACGGCAGTTTGCGGTTGCTTGTGTTGTCTGGTTCCTTTGGCTGCTTGTGTAGGGCTGGGAATGACGAGTTAGGGTTAAAAACCCTAACGTCACATTTCCTTGTTTTTGTGGCGATGAGTTCAACCCTAACTGCTACATTAATGTAGTGTTTTGCATTTATATATATACAGTTGTAGTCAAAAGTTTACATACCCCAATGGAAATGTATAATTTCTAGAAATTACTCGAAAACAAATACTTATAGGAACAATCTTTCATAGTAAAAGTTTTGCTTTTATGGATGAGGAAAAAAAGTTGAAAGAAATATGTATCTATAATTATTTATTTCAGCAATTTTATTTTGCAAAACTTCAAAAATGCTAATTCAAAAGTATTCATACCCTGACTAGGAAAATTAAATTAATAGCTAGTTGAGGCACCTTTAGCAATAATAACCTCTTTTAAACGATTAGGATATTTGTCAATGAGCTTTTGGCATCATTCTTTACTGGATTTTTGACCATTCTTCAATGCAAAATTGTTCCAGTTCATTCAAATTCTGAGGACTTCTCTTGTGCACAGCCTTCTTCAACTCATACCAAAGATTCTCAATCGGATTTAGATTGGGACTTTGACTTTATTCTTCTTTAACCATTCTGAAGTAGATTTTGATGTGTGCTTTGGATCGTTGTTGTGTTGGAACGTCCAGTTGCACTTTAAACAAACTTTTGTAGTGGAGGGTTTCAAATGATCGACGAAAAAAATATGACGGGTGGGATGTAAACTGGATTATGCAACAGTCAGCAAACCAAACGGAGACAGAGAAAAACGTTGCTAACTACAGTGCCTTGCACAAGTATTCACCCCCCTTGGACTTTTCCACGTTTTGTAGTGTTACAACCTGGAATTAAAATGGATTTAATTGGGATTTTTACCATTTGATTTACACAACATACTTAACACTTTAAAGGTGCAACATATTTTTTATTGTGACACAAAAGTTAATTAAACAAAAAGAGACATTTGTTGGTTGCATAAGTATTCACCCCAATACTTGGTAGAAGCACCTTTGGCAACAATTACAGCTGTGAGTCTTTTTGGGTAAGTCTCTACCAGCTTTGCACATCTGGATCCTGCAATTTTTGCCCATTCTTCTTGGCAAAATTGCTCATGCTCTGTCAAGTTGGATGGGGACCGTTGGTGAACAGCAATTTTCAAGTCTTGCCACAGATTCTCAATCGGATTGAGGTCTGGGCTTGGACCAGGCCATTCTAAGACATTCATGTTCTTGTTTTTAAACCACTACAGTATAGCTTTGGCTGTGTGTTTAGGGTCATTGTCCTGCTGGAAGGTGAACCTCCGCCCCAGTCCCAGGTCTCTTGCAGACTGAAACAGGTTTTCCTCTAGAATTTTCCTGTATTTGGCTCCATCCATCTTGCCCTCAATCCTGACCAGTTTCCCAGTCCCTGCCGATGAAAAGCACCCCCATAACATGATGCTGCCACCACCATGCTTCACCGTGGGGATGGTGTTCTCAGGGTGATGAGCAGTGTTGGCTTTGCACCACACATAGCGTTTTGCGCTAAGGCCAAAAAGTTCAATTTTGGTCTCATCAGACCAGAGAACCTTTTTCCACATGTTTGCTGTGTCTCCCACATGCCTTTTGGCAAAATCCAAACGGGATTTGATATGGGTTTTTTTCAGCAATGGCTTTCTTCTCGCCACTCTTCCATAAAGCCCAGCTTTGTGGAGCGTCCGGGTTATAGTTGTCTGTGGCAATGTGCCCCGCCCCTGTGTGTATTCTTATGTTCTATGTTTTATGTTGCGTGCGTTAATGTTGGTGTATTGTAGTTGGTACACAGGATATACATGGGTGTGTGCAGCACAAGTATTTAAATTGTATATTTGTATTTAGGCACGAGGATGGCACATCACATCACGTGCATTTAAAGTATTAGTATGTGAACACGGGAAAGTGCACTTTAATTAATTCACGTGCAATTGTACCGAGATTCCAACTGAATGATTGACTAGCAATTGAGTTTCAGCAATCAGCTTCGCCAAAACCCCAAGTCTCTGTGTGTTACTTCCTGTTTCTGGTCTGACGTCACCCACTGCAGCCGTCTTTGTGACACGTGGTGTCAGAGTGGGATTATCAGCGCCTCCTAGACTCAGACCAGAGCAGGAGTACCGTGTGTTTTTTTTTGGAAAGGAAAAAAAAAAAGGATTTTTTTTTGGGAGAAATGGAGGGAGGAAAGATGCTAGAGAGGAAGCAACAGCAGCACCCATCCTGCAGGCCAGTGACAGAGGAGGTGATCGACTGGCTGCTGGATCAGGAGAAGCAAGGGGGGCCCAGAGTAACATCAGCGCAGCAGATGCAGGCGGTGTTAAAAAGGTGCCCTGCACCGCTACTAGCAAGGCTGTTGTCCTCTCTAGCGCCCAAAGGGGAGGAGCCCGAACGTCCTACGCCTGAGTGGGAGGAGCCTGAACGTCCTACGCCTGAGTGGGGGGAGCCCGAACATCCACAGCCCAAGAGGGAGGAGTCGGTGCGTCCACAGACCAAAAGGGAGGAGTCGGTACGTCCACAGCCCAAAGAGGGGGAAGTCGGTGTTTCCACAGCCCTAAGACCCAAGCTGCCAGCAGAGGGAGAATGCCTGCTGGTTCCATCTCCACCAACAGAGGAACAATGCCTGCTGCCCCCGTGTCCACCAGCAGAGGAAGAATGCCTGCTGTCCCCGCGTCCACCAGCAGAGGAAGAATGCCTGCTGTCCCCGCGTCCACCAGCAGAGGAAGAATGCCTACTGTCCCCGTGTCCACCAGCAGAGGAAGAATGCCTGCTGTCCCCGTGTCCACCAGCAGAGGAAGAATGCCTGCTGTCCCCGTGTCCACCAGCAGAGTGTGAATGTCTGCTGGTATCACTTCCCCCACCGTCACCACCCGGAGGAGAGGAGCAGGAGCTGCCTCCATCACCTACCCCTGCAAGGGAGGGAGAGCCGCACCAGTGCCCTGCAAGAGAGGGAGAGCAGCATCAGTCCCCTGCAAGAGGGGGAGACTACAGGCTGCTCCCACCTCCGTCGCCAGGAGACTACACGCTGCTCCCACCTCCGTCACCAGGAGACTATACACTGCTCCCACCTCCGTCGCCAGGAGACTACACGCTGCTCCCACCTCCACCTCCACCACTAGGAGCAGAGCAGCAGGAGCTGCCTCTGCCTCCGCCACCTCCAGGAGCAGAGCAGCAGGAGCTGCTCTGCCTCCACCACTGCCCGGAGGAGTGGAGCAGGAGCTGCCTTTACCTCCGCCACCGCCAGGTGCAGAGGAGCAGGAGCTGCCTCTGCCTCCACCACCACCAGGAGGAGAGCAGCAGGAGCTGCCTATGCCTCCACCACTGCCAGGAGCAGAACAGCAGGAGCTTTCTCTGCTTCCCGCACCTCCACCACAGGGAGTATGGTGGCCGGAGCCCCAGAAAGGGGAGCTACCGGCTACAAAGACAGGGCTGTCAGCCGTGCCACTACCGGCAGGGGTGCTGACAGCATTGCCAGCCATGGGCCCACTGAAGCCTCCCTTCCCAGCCCGAGACTTTGTCCTGGACTGCTGGGTTTTTAAGGGGGGAGGCCATGTGTGCTGTGCACAAGGGGGGGGGGGGGGGGGGGTATATGTGGCAATGTGGCAAACCTTTTATTTTCTGTTCTGTTTAATTATTAAATGCTGAGCGCGATCACACGCTCAGCTTCACCAAAACCCCAAGTCTCTGTGTGTTACTTCCTGTTTCTGGTCTGACGTCACCCACTGCAGCCGTCTTTGTGACATTGTCCCATGGACGGTTTCTCCCATCTCAGCTGTGGATCTCTCCAGCTCCTTCAGAGTTACCATTGGCCTCTTGTTTGCTTCTCTGACTAATGCCCTCCTTACCTGGTCACTGAGTTTTGATGGACGGCCTTCTCTAGGCAGAGTCGCGGTTGTGCCATATTCTTTCCATTTTATAATAATGGATTTAACCTCCTTACATCAGCCAATTATTTGAAAGTGTCAATTTCCCCCAGTTTACACATTTTTGCTGCTCTCCCCCCTTTATTTCTTAGCAGACACCCTTATTTAGATTTCCAGAAAGCTTTTGACAAAGTCCCGCATAAAAGATTAATTCTCAAACTGAACGCAGTCGGGATTCACGGAAACGCATGCACATGGATTAGGGAGTGGTTAACATGTAGAAAACAGAAAGTACTGATTAGAGGAGAAACCTCAAAATGGAGTGAGGTAACAGGGGTGTGCCACAGGGATCAGTATTAGGTCCTCTGCTATTCCTAATCTACATTAATGATTTAGATTCTGGTATAGTAAGCAAACTTGTTAAATTTGCAGACGACACAAAAATAGGAGGAGTGGCAAACATTGTTGCAGCAGCAAAGGTCATTCAAAATTATCTAGACAGCATTCAGAACTGGGCAGACACATGGCAAATGAAATTTAATAGAGAAAAGTGTAAAGTATTGCATGCAGGCAATAAAAATGTGCATTATAAATATCATATGGGACATACTGAAATTGAAGACGGGAACTATGAAAAAGACCTAGGAGTTTATGTTGACTCAGAAATGTCTTCATCTAGACAATGTGGGGAAGCTATAAAAAAGGCCAACAAGATGCTCGGATATATTGTGAAAAGTGCTGAATTTAAATCAAGGGAAAGAAGCTGCTTGATGAGATTCTGGGATCAATAAGCTACTAACAACCAAACGAGCAAGATGGGCTGAATGGCCTCCTCTCGTTTGTAAACTTACTTATGTTCTTATCTTCTTATCCAGAGCGAAACCTTACAACTTTAACCTTTACAACATACATTTACTCAGTTAAATCTCTTTACAAGTCCTTTACATCTACAGCAAATTCTATAAACATGCCTTTACCAATTATTTTTTCTGTCATTTTTTAAAGTACATGACTGATATTGTCTATGGCTTCACAAAATCTCAAATTATTTTGATTATCCTCTAAACTAATGATATGCTGTGACATGATGAATGATGTGGTGCAAAAGACTGCAAATGTCCAAATGTATTCTCCCAATATAAATAATTCAATAATCCAAACAAAAACAGAAATATTCACAAAAATAATCCAAACAGAAAAATAATACACCCCGATACCAGCGATGGTAATCGGGGCAAAACAAAACAAGGTCCACGTTCCAAAAATAACAAACAAAAAGACACTCCTTAACCACAATCCTCCGTGCACAAAACTGTGCTCTTTCCAAAGGGGGCTGTGGTGCGTGCGCTGTGCTGTGCGGTGCGGTGCGATGAGGGGCGTGCTCTGGGGTTAGTGCTGACTCGGTAGCGACAGCCTCCCGTCCTCCTGCTCCTCTACGAAAACACACAAACACGTGACAAAACAAACAAACAAAAGTATGTACTGTATTACAGTTCATGTGTCGTCTCTTTTGGCAAGTGATATTTTCAGAATCATATCATTCTGAATTAAAATACTACTTCTGTTGAAAATATAGTACTGAACCAACAAAACCAACTACAGTACATCTAAACGGCAGCCTACTTATTTTTAAATACATTCCTTTCAGCTATGTATTTTTTACATTGTATCTTTTTTGTGTTCCTTGAAAGAACGGACAAGTATTTGTCTTTTACTGCAGTGTTATTCCCCCAACTCGTGCTCTGACAAATTTCAATGAAAGAATCAATGAAAGACCCCTCTAGATGAAAAACAAAACTAACAGGAGGACCGTCTCAAATAGTTAAACAGTGCCAAAGAAAAGAGAAATATGCACTACAATATACATCTCCCTGTACAGTTCCTGAAACCCAAGTCATATTTTTTCTTACTGTATGAAATGTGTGTGTGTGCAGGGGGTTGTTTGGGTGGTAGGGGGCAGGTGACAACGTGCCCACCTACATACAGGTTTTTTTTTTTAGGCATCCACAATGTTTTAGAATTTTCACATCCTAGCCTTGTATTTAATGTATTATGCATTGCTTTTCACTGTATTTAATGTATTATGCATTGTGTCCATCAAACAAAGCCGAGCTGCATGAATTTTTGTGCCAGGAGTGGCATAAAGTCACTCAACATCAATGTGAAAGACTGGTGGAGAGCATGCCAAGATGCATGAAAGCTGTGCTTGAAAATCAGGGTTATTCCACCAAATATTGATTTCTGAACTCTTCCTAAGTTAAAACATTAGTATTGTGTTGTTTAAATGAATATGAACTTATTTTCTTTGCATTATTCGAGGTCTGACAACACTGCATCTTCTTTGTTATTTTGACCAGTTGTCATTTTCTACAAATAAATGCTTTAAATGACAATATTTTTATTTGGAATTTGGGAGAAATGTTGTCAGTAGTTTATAGAATAAAACAAAACAAAAATGTTCATTTTACCCAAACACATACCTATAAATAGTAAAACCAGAGAAACTGATAATTTTGCAGTGGTCTCTTAATTTTTTCCAGAGCTGTGTATATATAAAACATATATATATGTATAAAACATTAAACACGGGAGAAACGTTAACTGCAAACCTGAAATGACAAAACCAAAGCTTTTGTGTTTTTCTTTATAAAAGACACTTTAGGGAGATACTCTCTTCTGAGTGTGTCACTGTTAGGCACAGCTCCACAATTAGGGATTTTTTTTCATTAAAAAAAACTTTGTAATATTTCATTGACCAGCCGTTGTATTGGTATGTTTGCTGCACTAAAGGCTTCCACTAATTCAGACGTGTTGAAATTACGTGTTTCTCCACTTTCTGTGCTCTTTTTAAACAATCCTGTGATTGTGATCTGCTTGTTCAGTAATTGTTTAGCTTTAACTTCAAGTTTGATTTTGTTGCATGCAACATCCCCTTTTCTTCACTCTGAACGCGATCTGTTGAAATTAATTTTTCTTTTTTGTCAGCTGTCTGCATTTTTAATGTTAATCATATACTGCAAGCTAATAAATCAACACTATTTAAACAACCATTTTAAACTTCCCGCCTGTGACTCGCATGTTACATCATTGTACAGTATGAGGAATTCATCAATTGTGAAGTCGGTATTTGTTTGACCCTGTTGCCGTAGTAACGAAATGCACATCATTGAAGCTGGACTGTGTACAGCTACTGTAGCGCTGCTTCTACTTGATAAAAGTATGAAATGAACAGGGGAGGTGAAGAGTAATGGAAAATACTGTAAGGAAAATAAAATGCATATTTCACAGTAGATAGGCATATTTTTCTTTCAAATTCATGATATTGTGAATTTTCCAGGGCCCTACATATAAGGCTAGTATGATCTGTGCTCAATCTGTATCTAGTTATTACCTCCTCCTCACACAGCCCTAGTAACCTCTGCCTGGTCTGAAATACTCTCTCCCTGACTCCTCTTCTCGCTCTCCTATGCAGCTCTTCTGCTGGTTCTGTGACACCACCTGGTTTCAATAAGCAGTACTTTTAACACATGCTGAGGCACCGAGTAAAGTTAGCGCCCTTAAGTGAATATGGTTTGCATATCAAATACCTCCCTAGCGGTATTTTGTGACTTGATTTGCATACATTTACACACATTAACATTAGTCATTATATTTAAATGACTCGAATGCGGTACTACTACAAAGCATTATATTTTAACAATAAAATATAATTTCACTGTTTAGTGAGTGAGGCCCTTTGTATTTTCAAATGGAACAGGATGCTGGAGACACCCGCCCAAGGTTTCTAAGAAATTAAAGAGAAAAATACCCCTAGAGTCTGCGAGAGTGGGGGCGGAAGATGACTCAAGGTTTGACAACACGGTTAACGACTTAGGAAAGGAAATGGATATGAGAATGGAGAGTACTTTGCAGAGGACTATCTCAAGATCTGCAGTTAGCAAAGACATGGAGCTCCAGGTTTGTGTCTGTGGCTGGAGCAAAGTGAAGAAGAATTCTCAAGGAAGAATGAAATGCTTGAGGGAGAAGGGACAAGGGCCTAGCATTGATCAGTACTTTTTACAAAGTTAGTTGAATGAAATCCAAATCACAGTTTGTAGGATATCAGCACTCATGTCATAGATGAGAGGAAGACTTGCATAAACACAACTAGTGATTACCCTAATGATCCTTGTGAACCTGGTCAGATGAACCAGCATAAGAGAGAAAAGAACCTCTACGGGCACACGTCTGAAGTTAAATGGCCAAGAGCTTCTGAGAAAACAGCGTGGGACACAGTAAACATGGATCTCTGTTTTGTGTTGGAAAGGTTAGGTGGAACAGTAGAAAAGCAACTGGATACATTTGGGAATACCATCTACGTATATGGAAGCGAGAGGTTTGGAGTTGAAAAAAGAAAGGAGAAAGCACAAAATATTCTTTTAAAGTCTAGACTGCAGCAGGAGATTGAGACCTTGGTTAGAGAAAGCAGGCAGCTGAAGACGCAATGGAGGAGAGCAGAACAAAGGTCAGAAGGAGGCACTCAATCTATTACAAAGGGTCATATAAGATAAGCTTGCAAGAAACGCTGCAAAAAGAAGGAGCGTGTGAGAACTTTTATAAAGACCCATTCAAATTTGCAAATAAGTTATTCACCAGTGAGAAGAATGGCACACTAAAAGCATCTAAGGTTGAGCTGGAGAGATATTTGGAGGAAACACATACAGATTCAAAAAGGCAGGAGCCTATGTCAGTTCCTTCAGACATCCCACCTATCAATCCACCAGAATACCAAATGGAGGACTGTGCACCTAAATGGAAAGAAGTAGAACAAGCTGTGAAAAAGGGAAGGGCATCATCATCTCCTTGGCCTAATGGAGTTCCGTACATAGTGTACAAGAGTGCCCCTGATATTCTGTGAATCCTGTGGAAATTGATGAAAGTAGCATGGGAAAAATGGGTTGTACCAAAAGCATGGTGCAGAGCAGATGGGGTCTTTATACAAAAAGAAAGATTCTACGAGTATCGGTCAGTTTCACCCTATTTCCCTGTTAACACTAGAAGCGGCGGTCATTTTGCCCGGTTTAACCATTTTGAAATGGTTAGGAGTTCCACGCTGCCTCAGCAGAGTGGGACTGTATGGCAAAGGGGCACAAGCAGGGAGAATGGACGAGATGGGAGAGTGTGGAACAACGCAAGATCGGCTGGTGAGATCTATGGACAGTGGAACAGAGTACGATCAGTTTCCTCATCAGGTCAACATATGATGTTCTCCCATCACCACAGAACCTTAGTCTATGGGTAGGAGAAGATCCATGGTGTCCTTTGTGTTCATCGCCAGCTACATTAAGACACATTTTGACAGGATGTAAGGTGGGTCTTAGCCAAGAACAGTTTACTTGGCGTCATGATCAGGTGCTGCAATGTTTGGCCTTAGCATTGGAAGACAAGCGCAGCATAACCAACAGGTTGCCACCAATGCTAGCAATATACGACACATGAAGAACAACATTCCTCCATCCAGGGGAGCAACCTCCAAGAAAAGGTATTAGAACCAAAGCTCGTCTAGGACAACTGGAAGCTGCTGGAGACTGGAAAATGCTGGCAGATGTTGGGCAATGGCTTATTTCCCCCCCTGAGATAGCCACCACTAACCTTCGACCTGATACTGTCTTGTGGTCTGGATCAGCACACCTTTTTCACCTGCTAGAGTTAATAGTGCCATGGGAAGATGCTGTGGATGAGGCATATGAAAGGAAAAAACTTCGGTACGCTCAACTGGCTGCTAAAGCGGAACAGCGAGGATGGAGAGTCCAGGTTTACCCAGTGGAGGTGGGTTGTCAAGGATTTGTGGCACACTCCACAACCCGGTTTCTCAGAGACATTGGATTAGAACTTATCTGAAGCAGCAGAGAGGAGCAGCAACTGGCTCTGGTTGAGACAAAAATATTCTGACTGGGGACCTCAAGCTTAGTAGAAAGAAAGCAACATTGATGTAAAGGAAGGTAAGTAAGCTGGGCTTAGCTGAGTGGGGGACGGAGGGGGGTGATGATGGGATGCCAGAATCACTGTTAAGCCCTCTTAAGGTGTCGTGGGCTAGTTGACGAAACACCAAGGATGCAAAGTGCCCACTTGAAGATCGCAGAGAAGAACCCTACTCAGCTCAGTCCAAACGGTTGTCATGCTGATGCACTAGGAAGGCCGCACTGTGGATGATCCCTGGAGCCAGCATTGCAGCCGTTGTGTGTGCCGATGCACCAGGGAGGCAAAATAGGCTGATCCCTGGAGCCGGCGTTACACTTCAGCCATTAACACCAGACAGAAGGATATCTACATCATCAGATGGAAGGAAACAGAGATGGATCACATTAGTTTACAATAAAAGAAGCTATGTCTTAGTTGGTGCTGATCTTGGCGAGCGCCGAGTCCAATATCAGCTTGAAGTTTTATCACCTATTCTCTTGTAATGGAAATCATGTTTTCTTTACATAACCCTACCTTCTGTGAACATTTGACTTAAGGCTAGTTCATTGTGCCACAGTAGGGTGTTCATTGTCGCTGAAGCTCTCCACAGTTACACCATGAAATAAATGTTCTTATAATGGCACAAATAATTGTACCAATCTTATCCTGGAATATAAATGGGACCTGGCAAAGATGTAAAAAATGCATATAAAATCAGTCTTTGCACAAAAAAAGTCTAATTGGGGCCACATTTCACAGCAGCAGTATTCTATAACTACGTGATATAATTGCTGCTTTGTTAAATTATTAAAATAAAAAGCCCAAGTATTTTATATTATCATCTAGTGTATTTCTCAATTTGGTTATTTATTATACTGTAATACTGTACAGAAATACTATACACCAGGGCACCCTTATACGGTGTGTACATATATATATAGTCAACCCTCTTTACACCGCCTGACAATAAGCGAGGGTAGCGTTATAGTGAGGGTAAAAAAAAAATAAAATAAAAAAATAACCACACACACACCCCCAACCTTCTATGTTTGCAATAAATTCAAAAGTTTTAATGTTTTAGTTATACAATTACAGTAACTCCAGGCCATTTTAATAACATATTGATCTTTTTTTAAAACTACAGTACTAGTTCTTAACACAACAGTAGGTCTCCTAGTGATGTTATCATCTTTGCCCGTCTGTATGAAACATACATGGTTACTTTTGAGGAACAGTTTATACTTATAAAAAATAAAAATAATAATAAAAAAATAATAATAAAAATAAACAGTCCTTTAGTGTCAAATCACCCAAACAACAATTCCATAAAAACAAAGAGTCGATTTTTTTTTTTTTTTTTTTTTTTTACTGTACTGCTCATTTGAACTTCAGTGTTTGTGGCACGACTGTAAGCCTGCTGAATACTATCCCCCATTGAACGATGCCGTCTATTTATTTCACAAAGCAGTTTAAGCTCAACAGCATTCTTTTTTAAGCAGTTAAAAAAAAGTTGAATATGTACAACACTTTTTTTGAACAAAGCCTTCATTTTTGCAAAACTTGCACATAAACAAACAAACCTCTTACCATACCTTTTTTTTTTTTTTTTTACTGTAGTTTTTAAAAGTCACTTATTTTAGATTGCGTAAAAACAAGAAATAGACAATTCTGTTTTCAAGTTACTTCAAATTAATTTTCAACATTAAAACAGTGCTTAAAAAAAATACTGTCACAAATACACACATTGTCAGCTTCTGTGCATTTGAATGCTCAATTGCACACATCTTGTTTTATGTTTTAAAAACGCAGCGCGTTTACTCAGCTATTGAACCACCAGGTGACAATTTATATTTAATATATACAGTATAAAACTGTAATACACTGTTAGCATTGTGGATGTTCACACTCATGAACAAAAACTAATAAATTATGTTAGTATCAAAGCATAATTAATATAAAAAAAATGTTTTCACCAGTTTTCGATCCACTGATCTTTGGCGAGCTAGGAAAAAGTGCTAACATTATTTATATTTGGGATTTTAGTATAAACTGGTTCTTCAAACAGATCTTGTCGTACAGTATATTCATGTTTAACAATAAAATATAATTTCCCTGGCAGATAAATTGTCTATTCACAGCCTTTGGGATTTATTTTAATGAAAGGTGCATCTGTAATTTGAAAAATATAATAAAATAAATATATTATTATTATTATTATTATTATTATTATTATTATTATAAAATAATAATAATAGTAATAATAATAATGACATTAAAACAACAAAATTATGTTATGTAGCACATAAATAAGCCAGTGTTCCTTGAACTATCACATTTAGCTTAGTTAGATGCAATTTTGATCTTTACAAATGCTAACTGAAATAACTGGACTGTGTTTCTGGTCACATTGAGGAGTATCTTCAAATTCTACAGTTAAACAGAGAGTAGGCAGGACTTGCAGCGTTGAAAGGTCACATTGGTTAGGTTTACATTTAAAACAAAAAATAAGTCCCCTTTTTGTCATGTTATTTGGTAGCACCTTTAGGGTAATTTGGGTTAGTAGGGTAAGTTTATAAGTTGTGTTGAAGACCCTCAAGTGCAACCTGCCTCATTTGACCACCAAAAAATATAATAAAAAAAGCAAGGGATACAAAGCAAAAACCAATGAAAATAAAAATACAAACTTTTCATAAGAGAGCGCTTTGTACAGTCCATGTACTATTTGCTACACATTTCTTTGACTGCATATACTGTATTATACAAGGTTTCCTACAGCAGGGGTTCCCAGACTTTTTTTTACCCGAGGCTCACCTGTTCAGCTGCATTAGGCACTGCGGCCCACTATTAGCACTCCTTGGGAAAATGTCAAATTAAAAAACATTTTATATGTTTAAACCTGTAACATTATAAATAAACCCAATATAATCCTTTATTCATTTTAATAAATATTGTGAAAGATGAAAATCACATAGAATATGCACTGAGTAAAAATAACATTTTGAAACTAATTTTAGTAAATAAAATAAATTGCAAAAACTAACTACATGTTTATCAAACCTTTAAATTAGGTACCCTTGTATAATTGAACATTTTAGAAATGAAGTTATTTTTCTTGGCCCTCAAACAAGAAAGAAGTGCATGTTTCTTATTATTCCCATTCATAAATACCTGAACAGGAATCACTTTTGAGTAAAACCAGTACAACGTGCACCTAACCATAACTCTTGAATCCTAATTTCTGAACTGTGTAACTAAAACGTCCAGCCTTTACCTCTCATGCTGAACTGCCATGCACAAAAAAAACAAATGTGCACAATACAGAAAGAAACGAGAGCCTTGCAGAAGTTACTTTTTTCGCCACTACTCTGTACAACCAAATACAACTTGCAAAATCACATTCAGTTGACTTACAACATCCCAACCCCCCCCCAAAAAAAATGAGAGCACAGCTGCGCCACTTAACCAAAAGAAAACTTATGAAAGTAAATCCATCTGCGGCGAAATTTGAATTAGTCAAAAAACTTTTTTTTAAAAAATAATTATTTTCCAACAAAACATATTCTAGCGTTATTTTAAGACGACTGTGAACGAGCCTGTGAGGGAGGAGACCCTCACATTTTTCTCAGTATGTATCTGGACATTTTCTGCAAATTATTTTTTTAACTGTTTGTGTATTGTGTTGCTGAACCTTATGTCTAGTAAGGAAAGTAATAAAAATAAAATTCACTTACCTGGTGTATCAGGACTGGAGGCCTGTGGTTGGGAGTGTCCTGAAAAACAAAAGAGAGGTTAATCAAGAGTACTGTTTAGACAGTTGGTTTGGAAGGGTGCACACTTCCAGAACAATGTATTGCAGTACTATTGTTAAGATAAAATGAACAACAGTTATTTTAATATGCATGTTTTTGATATGCAATGGTTTAGGCAACCTGAGTTGGGTGTGGTGGTATGGTCCTCCATCCTGACAGGAAGTGGGGAACCAGCCATGCTGGTGAGGGAAGCTTTTATTGACTTCCCTGGGTACTGACTTCCTGTAGCAGGGCAGTACCTGTAGAAGATATTGAAAGGGGGGATAACTGATTTTAATTAAGTTTCCCTCTGCTTGTTTTAAAGCATAGTATTAATGCATGTGTTAGATTAATGTTTAGTATATATATATATTCATTGATTTGTTTCTTTTTGAATACTTTATTTATTATTGATAACTGTTTGCTGTTTTGTTCTTATATAACCACCTGCATAATGGTTTATTCTGGGGGGAGGGGTAGGCCTGGAAAGGTATAAAGGCTGTCAGTTGGTTCAGTCAGGATCTTCCTTTTGTGTAGATCAGAGGGCAGTTCTGCAGCTCTATGGTTGGACTCAGTTATTGAAGTCAGTACCTGTGATTATAAATAGTTATTTTTGGTTTCCACTTTCTTTCTTCAAATTGTTTGATATTTGGTTCAATTAGCTTTTTGTTCTTAAATAAAAATAATTGGTTTTACACCAAACTTCTCTGAGATGTGTGTGCTTCCCTGCGAATCAACACCAGTTGCTGGCTGCACTCTCCAACAGAGCCAGTAATCAATAAAATAGCAGTATATCCAAACATTTTAATAACTCAATTACCGGTATCCCAGCAAACACAATATCATAAAAATGTTATAAAAATATTTTACCAAACATCACTAAAATGTTTTTTCATAATGCTTAAATTATATGAAAATGTAGGGGCTCAGAAAAACATGTTTAAAATGTTATCGCATAACATTATATAAAAACATAAGTCTATCATCTTACTGTGCTTAGAAAATTAGTTGTTTTTTAGAAATTGAGACACATTTTTATTTAAAAATGAATATAAGTTTATAATTAAGCTAAAAAAGTGGCCAGAAACGAGAATAATAACAATGTCTATTATAATAATAATAATAATAAATATACAGCAATACAGGAAAGAAAGTTAGAGAAAACAATGCAGAATTATCCAACTCCTCCTCCTCTAATGATCTGACTTCTCTTCATTCATTCTTGGATGTTGGGTCCTGCTCCTTTTCCTCCTTGTTCCGTGCCTCTAAAAAAAAAAAAAAAACGTATAAATTACAAATTCTTTACAAGAGCTTTTAATGTTAAAGAATGTTAAGCTGTTTGTATATTTTTTGTTTATTTTATTTAATCAATAATGCTTGACAGATTTAATATTAATTATTTATCCCTAATACAGCTCTTGCTAGTTGTATGGATAAGAGTACTCTATATCACCACGCCCCGGGTGCATTATAAGTCTCGAGGTGAGGCATTATTGGAAAATAACATTAATAAGAGTTGAAATCAGCTGCTCAGTTTTGGTGTAGTTGGTGTATTATTTTAATCAGTATTTATTTTTTTGTTTGTTTAAAAACTATGATCAGGATGACATACACAAGATAAGAGGTATAGATATGTTTGTAAATGCTGCTCTGTGAATGCTTGTGATTTAATGTATAAACAGGTTACCAGGTTTTCCAAGAATCCTAACATCGTATAGTGTCCGTGAATCTTTGTCTGGCATTTCCTCCTTATTTCTTTTCAGGAGTGTCCAATCCTGGTCCTGGAGGGCTTTTGTTCCAACTGTACCCTAAATTATTTAAATTACTTAAGTGGGCCAATTATTGGATCAATTAAGTAATTTAGGGCACAGTTATAACAAAACTCAAGAAGAACACTGGCCCTCCAGGACCAGGATTGGACAACCCTGACATACAATATGCATATGTAGCGATCTTGGTTCCTGCAGGCAGGCGCATCACACAGGGCGAGGTAAGCCACACACAGGCGGAGGGCGGGCGCGAACCCGGGACCTCTCGCACTAAAGCATAGCGCCGATACCGCTGTACAAAAATGAAATAAAATAGGAGGCTGTGTGGTCCAGTGGTTAAAGAAAAGGGCTTGTAACCAAGAGGTCACCGGTTCAAATCCCACCTCAGCCACTGACTCATTGTGTGACCCTGAGCAAGTCACTTAACCTCCTTGTGCTCCGTCTTTCGGGTCAGACGTAGTTGTAGGTGACTCTGCAGCTGATGCATAGTTCACACACCCGAGTCTCTGTAAGTTGCCTTAAATAAAGGCGTCTGCTAAATAAATAAATAAATAAACAAAAGAGCCAGCTCCCTTGTAAGGAGCGTATATCGGGCTTATGTCTGTGTGTGATTACACACCAGACCTACTGCTGCCTTCCCCCTTGCATGCTACACTCTCCCCTGCCAGCCTCAATCCGCCCCGGACTTGCTAACCAGGCCGCAGTCCGACAAGTGCGTACCGGGGTACCTGCATCCACTCTGACACCAATGTAGCGATCTTGGTTCCCGCAGGCAGGCGCATCACACAGGGTGAGGCAATCCACACACAGGCGGAGGGCGGGCGCGAACCCAGGACCTCTCGCACTGAAGCATAGCGCCGATACCGCTGTACAAAGGAGTGGTATCGACGCTCCCTTGCAAGGAGCGTATATCGGGCTTATGTCTCTGTGTGTGATTATGTCACCTACCAGCCCTACTGCTGCCATCCCCCGTGCACGCTACACATATATAAAGCAAAAAGCACAGCTAACAATATTATCTACTCATTCTCTGCAGACAGATATTTTGTCTTATTATTTAGGTTGCATTTTACTATATTTTTTCTGCCTACTCAGTTGGACTACTCAATGTTAATTTAGGTAAGGAAGTCTAAGACTAGTGCTAACAGAATACCAATAAAACAATAATGTAAAACCTCAAAAAAGAGGAATTTTAAACACTTACCCCATTTGTTCCCTTCTCAATCCAAGAGATTGGTACACATTCAACTGAATTATCTCTTTGAAATAGCACCACAGTGTATGCCATGGTTATCCTTTAAAGTAAATAAACAAATATAAATGTCTTACAAATTTAGCACAGGTTACAGGTTTTGGTATATACATTAGTAGTGAGAAGTGGAAGAAATCTAATGCTGTTGCCCTGGTCTATCATCGCACATTTATTGGTAAGTAATTTTGCTTCGTATATATTTTTATTGTGTAGTTATTTTCGTCCACTTTGTAGAAGCCTACTATGTGAGCATCGCAGGATTGCATGTATAAAGCCTCCTTTGAATAATACACTCTGCATTTGTATTTTTCCTCATGTTGGTCCTCCTCATGTTTCCTCATGTTGGTCATGTTGGTCTGCATCCCTTTGAAGGTGTATCAGGCAATGCACATTGTAGACTAGGAACTCTCGTCCATAGAGCTCTTCACCCTTGCTCACAAAATGCAACAGTAATTGGTGAGCATAATTCCCATATTTTGCAGTTAGTTTAGAGTTCACTAAAATATGATATATTGTGAAAGGAGTTGAATTTAATTCAAGGGAAGTAATGTTAAAACTTTACAATGCATTAGTAAGACCTCATGCAGAATATTGTTCAGTTCTGATCACCTCGTTGATAAAAGAATATTGCTGCTCTAGAAAGAGTGCAAAGAAGAGCAACCAGAATTATCCCGGGTTTAAAAGGCATGTCGTATGCAGACAGGCTAAAAGAATTGAATCTATTCAGTCTTGAACAAAGAAGACTACGCATGATCTGATTCAAGATTTCAAAATTCTAAAAGGAATTGACAGTGTCGACCCAGGGGACTTTTTCGACCTGAAAAAAAGAAACAAGGACCAGGGGTCACAAATGGAGATTAGATAAAGGGGCATTCAGAACAGAAAATATGAGGCACTTTTTTACACAGAGAATTGTGAGGGTCTGGAACTAACTACCTGGTAATGTTGTTGAAGCTGACACCCTGGGATCCTTCAAGAAGATGCTTGATAAGATTCTGGGATCAATAAGCTACTAGTAACCAAACGAGCAAGATGGGCTGAATGGCCTCCTCTTGTTTGTAAACTTTCTTATGTTCTCATGAAGTGCCATGAAATGACTATAATTGTCATGGGGGAGTACATCTTTTAGAGGACAAACTGCCCAGTATATAACAAGAATTGCCGGAATTCTGTTGCTTTTTATCGGTCAACCTCATTTAGTCCTCTGGTCTTTCTGGCAAATTCTTTTGGAATGTACTTCTGTATATTAATGAGACTGGTACTGATCTGTGCAATTTTACCTGCTGAAAGTCTACAGTAACCTGTTGGTCTTCTAATCCAAACAAGCAGTAATCTCTTCATGACACCCAAACAAATTTGATGGAGATAGTCTAATGGGAAGTCATCTATCATATCCACACCATGTAACTCAAGAAAAGGAGATATTCCCTGATGGTGCTCTTTTTGTGAATAGATACGGAAATCTGCATCAGTAGTCAGTACTACATTTTCTATGATTGGATATGTAATCCTTCCAACATACTGTCCTCTTTGACAACATTTATCACTTCCCACAATGAAGTTTAGTGACCTTAACCAGTGCCCTTGCTTGTGCATCACAAATGATGCCTTTTACACACACTTCAAGCTGTTTTCCTTCAAATTAAATGCCCTCTAGAATTGCATTATTTAACTCAACAATGGCATCATGCAAAAAGTCGAGGTTTGATGGCTTGCTGTGCCCAACAGTAATAGAGAGGGGAAGTACCATTGCTGGAGTTATATTTGTGATGCAACACAAAACTGGCCAAACAGAGGAATTAGTGATCTTGAAAAGAGGTCATCCATCTACATTAAGTGACAAAACTAAACTATTTACATCATTAACGCTTTGTTTTGGTAACTTCTTTAAGCAACAAGTAAGCATCATGTTTAGCCCAAAATGAAAATAGTTCATGTCTGAAACAGATGTGATTTCTATAGTCCTTGGTGTTTCTAACAATGTCCGTGCAGTGACAGGAACATCAGGATGACCGTGTCTCTTCAGAATTTTAAGTAGACTGTCGACTGCAACACCTTTGACCTCATTCTTATTTGTCCATCCCCATAATTCTTCAATAAGTGTGTCTGGTGTTTCGTCACTTGATTCACTTTCCGATTCACTTTCTGATTCACATACAAATGGATCTTCCCTATCAATAAGAATCCATTGCATTGTCACCACAATAATCACAGTTCATTTCATCATATTGAGCATTGTCGTAATGATTAACTTCATCGTGATTGGCATGGTGATTAAATTCTTGAAACCCTGTCACATCCTCCGATATCTCATTTTCAGAAGAACTTTCCTCACTCAGACCGCACACATCAGCTACAATTTGTTGCTTCTTTCTCTTTTCAGAGATCCACTTTCTGTGGTATTACTGTTTATGTTTTCTCATTTGACATACATCCATTTTTTCACCTATACAAATAATAATTATAAAGGGAGCGGTATAACGCAACCTTTATAACGCCTTTATTATGCCACCCTTGCATACCGCCAGCTATTCTCTCTGAACAAATGTCACCAATATAAAAACAGTGCTATTTTTACTGGTTACATCGCCACCCTGCTGGGGGGGATTTTTTATAGCGCCACTCGCCACCAGGCATTGGAGCGCTGTACAGAACATTAAGACTTTAAAAACTCTAGACCAGTAATACAATTAAAAATAAAACATAATATAAATAAAACATAAAAATAAAATACATCTCATTGTTACACATGATTTTCCAGTCATAAGTCAGCTATAGTTCTCTTAGCTTATTCAAATGCTCTTTTAAACAGGAGGCTAGAGGAGACTCTAATTTCTACAGGCAACAAATTCCATAAAAAAGCTGCTCTAGCCTCAAAGGTACGGCCTCCAAAATTAACTCTGGAGAAAATCTGGAGGTGAAATATGGAAAGAACTAGTTGAGCACAGCACCCTTGTAGTATTTCTAACATTAAGAACAGCTTTAAGATAGTCAGGACCTATTCCATTTAAAGCTTTATATGCCATACAAAGGATTTTTTTATTTTATTTTAAATGTAGTCGTTGCCAGTTATTTTTATTATTTTCTCCCAATTTGGAATAAAAAACTATTGTATTATGCTCAGCTCACCGCTACCACCCCTGCGCTGACTCGGGAGGGCGAAGACGAACACACGCTGTCCTCCGAAGCGTGTGCCGTCAGCCGACCGCTTTCTTTACACTGCGGACTCACCATGCAGCCACCCAAGAGCTACAGCATCTGATGACAACACAGCTCTTGGGCAGCTTACAGGCAAGCCCGCAGGCGCCCGGCCAGACTGGGTCACTGGTGCACGGTGAGCCGAGGACACCCTGGCTGACCTAACCCTCCCTCCCCCCTGGGCGGTGCTCGGCCATTTGAGTGCCGCCCCCTGGAAGCTCCCGTCCTCAGGTCGGCAAAGGAATAGCCTGGACTCGAACTCGTGACGTCCAGACTATAGAGTGCATCCTGCACTCCACGTGGAGCGCTTTTACTGGATGCGCCACTCGGGAGCCCTCCATACAAAGGATTTTGAAATCAATTCTCTCTCGGACAGGGAGCCAATGCAGTTCTCACAAAACTGGAGTAATAAGGGAACACAACGTAGTCCCTGTTACAAGGCAAGCTGCCATATTTTGTATTCTCTGATGCCTATTCTTCCTTAGACTTCCTTATGCATTGACTTACAAACAGTGCATGAAACAGAAGATTTTAAAAATGCTGAAAATGCATTACGTATGCTTGAACTAATGCTATATAACAACTTGGAGAGAACATTGCCAGAGATTACAAAACTACTGAAGGCGGCACGGTGGTGTAGTGGTTAGCGCTGCTGCCTCACAGTGCCAGGGTCCTTGGTTCGAATCCAGCCTAGGGATACTGTCTGTGTGGAGTTTGCATGGGTTTTCTCCAGGTACTCCGGTTTCCTCCCACAGTCTAACGACATGCTGTCTAGGTTGATTGGTCACTCTAAATTGCCTTCGGTGTGACTGTCACATTTAGTAGTGAGAGGAACCACCTTCCTCACATAGCTAAATCAACAAGAGTAAAAGGGAGGGAGGGGAGTCACAGAATTCTGACCAAACTGAATAGACATCTTTCTCAATTGACAAAATTTACTAGCATTTTACTGCAGTTATGGTTTGCATCAATAGATCACAGAGATCAACAATAATCAGCTGTAACGTTTACAGTTTGTTGCATCAGCAAATATGGAGTATCAAATGGTAATCATGTTTATCAAAACAGCTGCTGTGCAATTCTGCATTTACCTGCTGCCACTCCATCCCATGGGAGGTAATTATAGAGCTGCCTGGATTTCACAAGAAGCATCAGCCTGAAGAGATGGGGAAACCTCCCACCTCCCCTGGGGCAAAGTGACAGGTGGAAGTAACAGAAATCAGACAATACAATAAGCTGTTAAGTTAACATGAGTCGTTTCTGCATTAGCCTGACAATTTAAAAAGCAAAAGGGCAACACATAATTCTAAACTTCTAGTTAAAACTTTTCAGAAAATAGGTCCTGACAAATCCTCAGAAGGTGTGTAGCAGGCTGGGGCCATGCACATAAGGAGAGGTCTTCTGTAACTGTTTATTGTAAATACAAGTGTTGTGATTGTGTAAATGAGAACGGGATTGGTTTTAATGGGGAACCTGATGCTCTGTGTGTAGCAGCCTGCCTGCTGTGTTAGTTGCGGGAACGAACAGTGTGTGTGTGTTTACCAGCTGTGAGCTCCTAATCAGCAAGTGGGCGTTGTGCAGCAAATCGCCAGGAATAAAAGGGTCCTGATTATACAGATCGGGGCTCTTGTAAGCCATAGGAATCGGAGCTCTGCTAATGCTGAAGCAGCGGTCTGTCTACGCTGCTGATCAACTGGGTTCAGGAAATGTAGCAACCGTTTGTTACGGGAAAAGGAAGCTGCAACGCACCAATGATCGTGTTTATATCCGAGGTTGGAGTTGGGTGAACTGCCTGAGGAACAGGGAGTTAGTTTCGGGATAGTAGATCCAACCCAGAATAGCAGACAGGTGTGCAAGCGAGAACTCCATTTGTTAGCGGTGTAGCAAGAGTTGTCTTCACAGCACCTTTCATTTGATAGTTTTTTGTAGTGTTTATTTTGCTTTTTGTACGCCAGGCCATATGTAAATAAGCCTACACGCCTGCGGGGCGTGTCAACCCCAACCTAGTCTCTGTCTTGTTTCAATCAAACACATCCACATCATCCAAATTATTTGTTCAATCATTGCATTTAGGGAGTCCTGCTTTTACAATTGCAAGGTGTATACAAATCAAATGCCATGAAAAAAATGCTCATTAACATAAAAGTTGTCTATTCAAAAGAGAAAGCTAAATACATATACAGTGCCTTGCATAAGTATTCACCCCCTTTGACTTTTCCACATTTTGTAGTGTTACAACCTGGAATTAAAATTGATTTAATTGGGATTTTTACCATTTGATTTACACAACATACTAATACTTTGAAGGTGCAAAATATTTTTTATTGTGACACAAAAGTTAATTAAAAAAAAAAAAGATATTTGTTTGTTGCATAAGTATTCACCCCCCTGAGTCAATACTTGGTAGAAGCACCTTTGGCAGCAAATACAGTCTTTTTAGGGAAGTCTCTACCAGCTTTGCTCATCTGGATCCTGCAATTTTTGCCCATTTTTCTTGGAAAAATTGCTCAGGCTCTGTCAAGTTGGATGGGGACCGTTGGTGAACAGCAATTTTCAAGTCTTGCCACAGATTCTCAATCGGATTGAGGTCTGGGCTTTGACTGGGCCATTCTAAAACATTCAGGTTCTTGTTTTTAAACCACTCCAGTGTAGCTTTGGCTGTGTGTTTAGGGTCATTGTCCTGCTGGAAGGTGAACCTCCGCCCCAGTCCCAGGTCTCTTGCAGACTGAAACAGGTTTTCCTCTAGAATTTCCGTGTATTTGGCTCCATCCATCTTGCCCTCAATCCTGACCAGTTTCCCAGTACCTGCCGATGAAAAGCATCCCTATAACATGATGCTGCCACCACCATGCTTCACCGTGGGGATGGAGTTCTCAGGGTGATGAGCAGTGTTGGCTTTGCGCCACACATAGCGTTTTGCGCTAAGGCCAAAAAGTTCAATTTTGGTCTCATCAGACCAGAGAACCTTTTTCCACATGTTTGCTGTGTCTCCCACATGCCTTTTGGCAAAATCCAAACGGGATTTGATATGGGTATTTTTCAGCAATGGCTTTCTTCTTGCCACTCTTCCATAAAGCCCAGCTTTGTGGAGCGTCCGGGTTAAAGTTGTCCCATGGACGGTTTCTCCCATCTCAGCTGTGGATCTCTCCAGCTCCTTCAGAGTTACCACGTGCCTCTTGGTTGCTTCTCTGACTAATGTCCTCCTTACCTGGTCACTGAGATTTGGTGGACGGCCTTCTCTAGGCAGAGTCGCGGTTGTGCCATATTCTTTCCATTTTTTAATAATGGATTTAACGGTGCTCCGGGGGATGTTCAAAGTTTGGGATATTTTTTTTATAACCCAACCCTGATTGGTGCTTCTCCAGAAATTTATCCTGGACTTGTTTTGATAGCTCCTTGGTCTTCGATGCTGTTTGTTTAGATATGCTCTCTAACAAACTCTGGGGCCTTCCAGAAACAGGTGTATTTAATCTGAGATCATGTGACACTTTAATTGCACACAGGTGGACTCCATTCAACTAATTATGTGACTTCTGAAGGCAATTGGTTGCACCAGAGCTTATTTAGGGGTGTCACAGCAAAGGGGGTGAATACTTATGCAACCAAGACTTTTCAGTTTTTTATTTGTAAATAATTTAGAAAAATATGTAGATTTTTTTCCCCACTTCGACATTATGGACTATTTTTGTGTAGATCAGTGACAAAAAATCCTAATTAAATCAATTTTAATTCCAGGTTGTAACACTACAAAATGTGGAAAAGTCCAAGGGGGGTGAATACTTATGCAAAGCACTGTAGTAATTGGCTATCTGCTGCAATCCCTTAGATGTGTTGCTTTTTGATTTTACTTTCCATATAAAATGATGTCATGAGTTTTCACCAATTTCACACTTGTTGCATCATACTTTTCCCAGTGCATGCCTTTATCCTTTCATATTATACACACATATTATATACAACCCGCTGCCTTGTTGCAAGTACCACATGAATATCTCTTAGATATAGATGTAGAAATAGGCATGGTAGTGCTGCATCAGTCAGTTAGGGCTCTTGTGCCTGGTGAATACAACATGGAGAGAAATTATGCACACTGTGCACACAGGGTTGTTTTGGATTTTAGTATATTTGTTTTTGGAGAAGACACTTGGGTGTCTATAAAGGAGGTTGGGGTTTGGAACTGGAGGTCCGACACTGATTAAGCAGTGTGGAGTAGTGGTTAGGGCTCTGGACTCTTGACTGGAGGGTCGTGGGTTCAATCCCATGACCCACTGCTGCTGTACCCTTGAGCAAGGTACTTTACCTAGATTGCTCCAGTAAAAACCCAACTGTGTAAATGGGTAATTGTATGTAAAAAATATAATGTGTAAAAAATAATGTGAAATCGTGTAACAATTGTAAGTCGCCCTGGATAAGGGCATCTACTAAGAAATAAATAATAGCCAGGAGCAGCAGGGCAGTTAGTGGAGCGAGGAGAGACTGGCAATAGCAAAGAATAGATATTCAGAACTGCGTCAGTGCCTAATCAGGGAAATGGCAGAGCCTTGCGTCAAGGGCCAAGCGGGTGGAGGCCCAAACTGGAGAGGAGACCATGGGTATGGGTGGTGATCCAGACCAGAGGAAAACCAGAAAGAGGAAGCTTTCAGTCCCAGCTGGTGTTACTACAGCAATGTAGAGCTGTGATTTGAATAGCACTTGGTCAAAGCCTATTGGCCAATTCTCCAGACTCTACTATAGAAATAAATAACATCATATCATATCAAGTAAAATAAATATATGCCAAGTCAACATATAATGATGTTGTGAGGGGTCAGCGTCGAAGGTGGTCAGGTGCAGTAATACAATAAATCAAGTCCAAGGTGTTTATAGTGAAATATAAACAAAAATATGTATTGTGATTTTGGTGCAGTATTTGCAGGTAGTGGGGAAACAAGTAAAACAAACAAAAATAAACAGAAATCCAAGGGGGGTGATTGCAGGGGTTCTCTGTTTCTATCTCCCCTGTCAGCAGTCAGATTCCCCTTCACCAGTCCCTCACTCTGCAACACACCACAGTAATTCTCCCAAGGGTTATTTTACAGCACCTACTGCCATGGTTTCCCTCTGCTTCCTGTTACCGAGAGTTTTGAGTCAACACACTCCCTTTTTCTACCCAAACCCTGCCCTAATCAAGCACCCCTCCCTGCTCTTTAATGACATTTTAGTGAACAAAGATTTAATTGATAATTGAGTAAAAGTGTGCTGCAAAGACATGTTTGTGAACTAACAGTCTCTGCAGTTAAACTTTCCACATGTCACAAACCTTCTCTCCTGTGTATGTGGATGAGTGTGGGTGGGTCATGTATGTAGTTGTGGTGGAGTGTTCCGCCCTATATTTATATGTGCACTGTTTATTATTATTTGTATTATTGTTTGCGGCGCGGATAAAAGCGCCGCGTATTTGTTATTGTTTTTATATTTTAAAAATCTCGTGAGCATGCGTGGCTGATCAGCTATTTAACTAGCTGTCAGTCACACATCCTTACTAAACTCGCGCAGACTGTGGCCGAGGGGTAATAAGATAACAGCTAGTTAACCCCTCGGCCAGAGTATAAGAACCTGCAGCTGTCCGTGCTGTGGGGAGAGTGTACAGAGGAGAGTACGGGGAGCGGAGAGAGCGAGGAGAGAGAAACTACATTTAAAAAAACAACTGCTAAGTATCGTGCTGGTGCTAAAACCAGCACTCTTATTTGTTTCTATTTGTTTGGCCAACGCACCTTTTTCTTTTGTGTTTTGTTTGTTTAAATCTTTTGTTTTGTTTTATTATTTAATAAGTACACTGAGCACAGTAGCGTTCAGCTTCACCCGCCCATCCATTGTTTTGTTTCTGGTACTTCCTGGTCCGTGACGTCACCACACACGGCACTCAACAGCTGCTCAACCACATATGGTGTCCTGCGTGGGACAAACAACGCTTCCAAGAGCTGGACCAGGAAAGAAAAGGACGTTTTTTGTTTTTTTTTCGAATAGTGTTTTGTGTTTGAAAAAATAAAAATAAAAATGGATAAAATGGAGGAGTACATGGAGAGGTGGCATGAGCATCAGAGGGAGTTGAAGGAAGGAGGGGCTACATGGTGCCTCGCCTGCCTGGATTATGGGATGTGGATCCACCTGAAGGCCGTACCATCACCGCAGGTGGATCAGGAAACCTGCCTCACCTGCCTCAAAGGGGAGGAGTGGTGCTTTGCCATCGGCAGCTTTGGGCAAAAAGCACCCGACCAACCCCCTCCATGACAGGAGGTGGAACTGCTGGTCCCGAAGAAGGGAAGGAGGGGCGGTGCCAAGAAGGCAAAGTCTTGAGTGCTGTTCCATAACATCCCAGGTTTGAAAGGTATCATTAAATGATTAAATGCTTTAAGAACTGGTCGGGAGGTTATGGTTCAATTTTAAAAAGAGCTGGACTGGAAGTGCCATGGTTGACTATCCCGATGATAGGATAGCTACGTGCTACTCACTTCCAGTCCATTCCTATGCAGGACATTGTTCTAACCATATCCTTAATTGCTTCATTTAATACCTAGGTTCAGTTTAACAGTGGCAGGTCATGGTGCCTGCAGATTATTAGGATTATTAACTGGACTTTTTACAGTGTTTTTCTCCATATTATGTTGCACTTTCTCCCCATAATTGACAATGCCCTTCTGCATGTTTTTATTTTAAAATGTTGCCCTTTTTCATTGTAGCTTTGCTTGAAAATGTTAAATACTACAAGGGGTTAATGAAGTAGCTTTTCTCCACACTTGGCCCAATTGGGATTAAAGTGAAATTCATCTGACATCCTCAAACTAGCCCTCCAAAAAAATATATATAAAATCTGCTCAATAAAGCACCGTGTACCTTTCAAGAACAACAAAATTCAGCTCAAATTAAAGGCACAAATGTTTGTGTCTCAGGGAACCAAAGGGGAAAAAGTAAATCTACAAAAACCACAGACTGCTGGTTTCATCATACAATGAGGATTGGAAATTGATTTCCGATACTAATCCACTGCTGATTTCCCAGTCACCCAGTTTACCTTGATTCACAGTAGTGCAGGTTATTTTTGAAGCCATCTCAGACATGATGTACACATGAAAGAAACAAAAAAATCAATGCACCATTGTTGTAATAAATAAATCCTGTAATAAATACAACCAGGTCAGTGGCGGAGGAAAAGTGCTGTACCTTACTGTGGGCCTGTGACAGAAATACAATGATTCTTGGGGCCTTGTATGATTGATGTGGTTTTAGGAAATGTGAAAACTCACGCATTAGTGGACGTCCACTAATGCGTGAGTTTTCACATTTCCTAAAACCACATCAATCATACAAGGCCACAAGAATCATTGTATTTCTGTGAGCAAACCTTGATTACAACAGCTCTTTTGGGTGGTGTGTCACAAGGTCAGGTGGTCATCTCCTGTATCCTTGGAGACACGACGGCATACCCCATACTAAAAGTATATTTATCATTAGGACCGATAAAACGTCACCTGGTAGTAGGGGTGGCAGAAAGATTGCCACACCCAGTTATTCTGGACCGAGACTGGCCAAAATTCAAAGAATTAATGCAAATAATGGCAGTCTCAGCCGCACACGTAAACGTGGCAGAAAAAAGAAAAGGGAACGAATTGTGTTTCCTTTTCAAGCTGAAATGATTTCTCCTATTTTCTGTCCCAGAAAAACGAATAAAGAGAGAATGACCGCAAAATGGGAGGGAGCATCACTGAGACAAGGCTGGGGTTTTGTGGGAGAGCACTCAGATTGTAACAAATGCCAGTCAAAGGGGGTCGGAACGCAGTGTGACCGAGAGGGCAAGGTTACTGGGCTATCCAGGGCAGATGCTACTCCCGCCCCTCTCAATATACCGGACATGTGGTACTCAAGCGCGGACATAGTGTGGGGCCAATACTCGAACTTGGGGTGATTGAGCCTTCCAAGAACGAGTGGTGCAGTCCAATTGTCATAGTGGCCAAGAAAGACGGCACCAACCACTTCTGTGTGGACTTCCGGAAGGTAAAAGCTATTGCTACGTTCATTGCGTACCCTATACCTTGGGTCGACGAACTCCTAGATGGACTGGGAAAGGCGAAGTTTATCTCTACTCTGGACCTGACAAAGTGGTACTGGCAGATCCCCTTAACCCGCAGTTCTTGAGAGAAAACCGCATTTTCAACACCAGAAGGGCTGTTTCACTTTAAAACCATGCTGTTTGGGCTACGTGGTGCGCCCGCTGCCTTTCAGAGACTGATGGACTAGATTTTATGCCCACATCATGAATATGCAGCAGCGTATATTGATGATGTGGTGATTTACAGCTCCACCTGGCGAGAGCATTTGGCTAGGGTTACAGCCGTCCTTCAGTCTCTAAGGGTAGCCCGGCTGACAGCTAACTTGAGAAACTCAATATTTGGGATTTTTTATGGGAAATGGAAAAGTGAGACCCATGGTCACCAAAATCCAGGCTTTGGTCGATGCGGCGATCTCCAAAACCAAGACTCAGGTGAGGTCAGTACCACAGTGGTTAACCCTTTAGTTGTGCCCCAAATTTAATTAAGTGGTCAGCTGAGTGCCAGGGGGCGTTTGATACTATTAAGCAAAAACTTTGCCAGGCCCCCACTATTATCACACCTGATTTCACCAAGAGATTCATTCTCCACACTGATGCATCAGATGTGGGTTTGGGTGCTGTCTTGTCCCAAAAGGCAGACGGAGTAGAACACCTGATACCATCTCTCATTAAAAAGATTCTACCATGGGAGTGCAGCTACTCTGTAGTCGAAAAAGGAGTGTTTAGCCATTACATGGGCTACTCACTATTACCTACTGGGACATTCATTTGATCTTGTCACAGACCACGCCCCACTCAAGTGGTTAAGCACAATGAAGGACAGCAGTGCCCTCATAACTCGTGGTATCTGGCGTTGCAACCCTTCATGTACCACATGGTACGCTGTATGGGGAAAGACCATGAAAATGCGGGTTATTTTTCCCTGGAGGGGGGAGTAATGGGAAAGATAGATTCAGCTGAGTGTTCCTTCGGCTCCACTCTAAGCGGTGGGATATGTGACAGAAATACAATGATTCTTGGTTGTAAATCTCCCTCCCAACCTGTGAGGACGCTTAGCAGCGAGAACAAAGTTCCGTGGATGGCCTGACAGTTCTTTCCCAGGGTTCAAGGGAAGTTTGCAAGCTAGGAAGGGGGTGAGACTCTGTTGCAATAACGCATTGACCCGGAAGGGAAACGACGTGGCAGCCACAGATGGCACTCGTTTACCAAGGGGTCATGTGTGACAGCATAAAAGGGGACAGAGAATCGTATCCTGTTCCTTCACATTGGTTTTGTATTGAGAAACTGAGAAGGACTGTGAGAGACCCTGTAACCAGTGAAACAGTATCGTGAGTGTTTTTGTTTGTTTGTCTGTGTGTAATCGTCTTTAATTGTATGTTCTGGACCCCGTATTTAATCATCACCGCCTAAGGCCCCACACAGCCTAAGGCCAGCGTTACAGGATAATTCTCATCACGGCTAATTCTCACCCTGGGTGAGTTCTGACCTAGGCTAATCCTCACCCTGTCGAGCCAATTCTCACCCCAGTACTCTGTACATAGCATAATCATTTTCATTGTACGCTAACTAATCTAAGCTAATCAGCAGTAGGACATATATTTGTGAATGTGCTGTAAAAGATACAGGAAAAAAGACAGTGATGTAGACACAATAAGCAAAGTTATAGTTAATAATAGTTAGAACAATAATAAAACAAAAATGTTTCATACACTATAAACCAATAATCTTGTTTAGAGCAAGCCTGGACAACATGTAGAGAAATATCTATCTATCTATCTATCTATCTATATCTATCTATATCTATCTATCTATCTAATAATAATAATAATAATAATAATAATAATAATAATAATAATAATTTGTAGTGTAATGTTTTGTTTCTGGCAGTAAAACATAAGTACTATTTAGACTGCTAAAACAAAATCTAAGTGGGTATTGGATAGATTTTGCAGGTTGATGCTGTAGAGCTCCATTGACCAAATGTCTTAATCTCATATTTGAGCCACTTGGCCTCTGTTTGTCCATTTGAAAAAAAAAAATACAATTGTCAGTTTCTAGAAAAGCTGCAACACTAAAAATCTCTGCGTCTGTGGCCCAGGTGCCTGGCTAATATATAACACTGAAATCCACTGCACTGGGGTTTACATACATTGCAAGCTTTTCATTAATACCGTCATAACGTAAATCGTTTTTGGTCTTTTTTATTATTTCTTACCAATCAATATTTATTTAGTGGGTCAATCAATTGATTTTTATTTCTGTAAGCTTAAAACTTAAATGTGGTAGAAAAGGGGTTTAGTGTTTGTTGTATATTGATCTAAAGTTAAACTATGTTTTAAAAAAAAAAAAATCATTGTTTTAGAAAACAAAAAAGAACAGCTTATATTAATCATTAAGACAAAAAGTATGTTGTGGTTAAACCTTTCCCTCCCATCCAACCCGTCCACAAAGAAAAACTACTAAAAAAACAACAAAAAAAAACATATTTCACATATCAGACATGTAAGCACAGAGTATATACAAAAAAACCACACACACAAGAAAAGAGAAAGAAAAAAGGAGAGGAGGAAGACCTTGTTGGCATCAGGGGATTGATGTGAGGTTGTCTGTTATAAGAGGACTCATCATGGTATTGATTGAATTTGTAATTGTTCAACAAAAGAAAGGAAGGGCTGCCATCTATCACATAACTTGTTAGTGGATCCACGCAGGGTGAATTACATTTTTTCCAATTTCAAGAATTGTATAACATCCCTAACCCAATGGATATGAGAAGGTGGGTAGCCTGCTTCCATTTAAGCAAAATCAAATGTCTAGCCAGAAGTGCAGCAAAAGCCAGTGTAATCAAATTAGAGGGAAAGGTAGCAAAACTCGGTGCGAACAAAGTTGCAAACTTGCAGATATCTAAAAAACGGTGTTTGTTGTAGATTAAATTTTTGAGATAGCTGTTGGAAAACGCAAAAGTATTGTCAATATATAAATCATTAAGCGATGCTATACCTCTATACGCCAATTACGAAAAACTGCATCACCCAAGGAGGGTGGGAACAAATGCTTGGCATCCAAAGGTAAAAATGCAGAGGTAGAAAGGAAACTGAAAGAATGTCTAAACTGTATCCAGATTTTCAGAGTGTTTCTCACTAAGGAGTTTGTTCTCAGTTTATTAAAAGGTAGGGGGACAGAGGACCACAATAGTGAGGCAAGAGAGACCGGTTTACAAGAGGTGTTCTCTATATTAACCCCCAAGGTAGGGCATCAAGTTGTGAAAGGTATGACATCCAAAATAGAATATTACGTATATTGGCAGACCAATAATAAAACCTAAAGTTAGACAGTGCCAGGCCACCTATTGTCTTAGGCCTCTTATGAATACGGGGAAGCTTTTTATTCCAAATAAAAGATAAAATACTACGGTCTAGTAAATCAAAGAAAGACTTGGTAATGTAAACACTGAAAAGGATACAGAAATTTGGGGAGGGTAATCATTTTTACTGAATTAATACGTCCAATTAGTGAAAAAGGCAGAGAAGACCAGCGAGCAAAATCCACTTTGGTGCGTTCAACAAGAGGAACAAAATTAGCTTTAAAAAGTCCAAGATATTTCCTTGTAACAGAAATACCTAGATACGAGAACTTATCAGTGACAGTTTTAAATGGAAAATGTACAAAAGAATGACTCAACACAGATTGATTAATAGGGAATAATCTGCTCTTAATTTTCATTTAGAACCTGATATCTTACCAAATGTTTCCAAAGTAGAAAGGGCTTGTGGTAGAGAGGAATCAGGGTCAGAAACAAATAGGAACAGATCAACTGCATAGAGAGACACTTTATTTTCCTGACCAACCCCCCCCCCCCCCCCCCCAGAGCTTAAAAATTGAATGCCTATTTTTTATAAAGCCTGTTTGGTCAGAGGATATTATGGAAGGCAGTACAGATTCGTGACGGCAAGCCAATATTTTTTAAAGAACTTTAAAATCAGAATTTAGCAGTGAAATAGGGTGAGAAGAGCCGCAATCTAGTGGGTTCTTATTCTTTTTCAACAGTAGGGAATTTTAAGCTTGAGTTAAAGTAGTGGGTAATAATAATGATGAAAATGATTCTGAAAACATTGATCTCATTAAGAGGCAAAGCATACTAGAGAATTTTTTGTCAAATTCAATTGGAAACCTGTCAGGGCCGGGAGATTTAACAGTTTGCTTGGAGTTAATTGCCTTCAAAATCTCGTCCAATGCAAAGGTTTCTTCCAATTGGTCTCTAGACTCAGAATTAACAGCTGGAATATGTAGGTAATTAAAAAATGATGTAGTTAAACATTTGAGATTTTCGAGATTCAGATTTATAAAGAGAAGAATACAATTCCTGGAATTCATTGTTAATTTGCTGTTGTTGAGTCAATATTGTATCCAATTGAGACTGAATTTGTGGGATTAAACGAGAGGCCTCAGAGTGGCCAGACCATTCCCATACACTGCGTGGTGTGATTTAGAAAGCAGCTGCTCTGCCTGTTGGGTTAAAAGAAGATTAAATTCTGTTTGGAGCACAAGTCGCTGCTTAAACAAATCAGGGGATGAAGAGCTAGCATAACGTCTATCCAATTCTAGAATTGAGTTAGAAAGCTCAGGTAACCTTCCTGAATAACGCTTGTTGGCCTGAGCAGTGTATGAGATGATCTGTCCACGTATCATTGTTTCCCATAGGGTGGAAGAAGAAACCTCAGAAATAGTATTAGTCTCTAAAAAAATGATATTTGAGAAGTAATAAATTGAATGAAATTATCATCAGAGAGTAACAGTATATTAAACCGCCAAGGGGAACGAGAAGGAGTGTGGTCTGGAAAGCTGAGTTCCAAAACTAAGGGTGCATGGTCAGAAATTACTATACCATGATAAGAGCAAGAGCAAATATATGACAGTGATTTATTGTCCAAGAAAAAAGAATCTATATGCGAGTATATTTTATGGACATGGACAAATATCGAGTACTGCCTCGCTGTAGGATACAAGAAACGCCAGGATCTGACACACCATATTGATCTAAAAAGGACCTAAGTATATCGGCACATTTTGAAGGATTGTTTAATGTAGGCCTAGATGTTGAATGGTCCAAAGAGGGTGATATTGCAAAATTAAAGTCTCCTTCCAGAATAAGAAAATAATATCAACACAAACAGCCAAGCTAGACTCAAAATAAAAGAAAGAAGAAAAGAAAAAAAAAAAAAACAATAGAGCTTGAAATCAAATCAGGACCTGTCCCCCCAACCATAGAACACACCATCCATGCACAAAGTGCATTCTACCAGAACAGAGTTTAAAACTCTGAACCCACAGCCCCACAGTCAGCAAAAATTCAGGTATACTAAGATATGTAATTAAAAATAAAAAAAGTATATATATATATATATATATATATATATATATATATATATATATATATATATATATATACAGTATATATAGTACCAATAATAAAATAACAATAAAGATAACTTTATACTAGAAAAGTGATAACCCCTTAACAGCATACATGAAAAAACAATTTGAAGCTTGCAGAGCATCATGACATAAATGAACAAAACAAACCAAAAAAATTATTGAAGTATTGAAGTGTTTTCATTTTTTTCAAATGTCAAGTCTTTTGTCCCCCTTCCCTCTTGGAAAATAACGTAATATAAACTTAACTACACTGCACTCAGACATAAACTAACTTACAACACAGTATGCAGACCCAAGAGCACACAGACCTGTTTTTACACAATAAATAAAAATAACATGAAACTGCATAAAATGAAAAACAAAAGGGAGTCAAAAGCTGCCATGGGTATGAAAATGCTACAAGCAAACCTACACGCTTTATATAAAAATTACCCCATAAGCATATATACAAAAAAACACTGTATTCAGCATGTACCAAGCATACCAAGCTGATGTCCAGGAATACTGACCAAGCCATAGTCTTAAACCAGATTCAACAATAAGGCGTTGCTTTCCCTGACGGCGCAGAATTTCTTCTTGAATGTGGAAATAGTGTATCCTGATGATGAAAGACGAGGTTTCTGACTTTGACTAGGACGTGGCTGAAGAGCTCTGTGCTCAATCGAGTAAGGGTTTCTCCCCCAAGGAAAGAGCGTCCATCAGTAACTGGGCCACGAATTCCGTCGGACGTGGTCCTTCAGTGCCCTTCTCAATCCCAATCACCCTAAGGTTATTCCTCCTAGATCTCCCCTCCAAGTCCTCACACTTTTCACTTAAGGATTTGATTACAGCTGACAATTTTTCCCACTTCAGGCTCCAAGGCCATAGTCGAATCAGACCAATGCGTGGCAACCTGCTCTGTCCCCCAGTTTCTTGCTGTGCGTATCGGTGACCCTCTGGAGCTGTTGCACGCTCATCTTTCTTTTCCAAAATTCAAGAATTGAGTTAATCAGCTCTAGATGTTTTTTGATTCGTGTGATACATCAGGATTTGCATCCTGGGTAGATATTTTAGAGTTAGTTTGGTTACAAATGTTTTGCTTTTTTTAATGATACATTCATAAAAACGAAAATGGGCAGAGCAGAGGACAGACCACAGAGGACAGAATTGTATTGTTTTCAATGCATTTTTAAGAAGTGGTCTGTGGGTTTTGTCATAGTGGGTGAACAGATCAATTATTACTCTGATAAAAAAAAAGTGTTTTGGAAACAGCAGCTACAATACCATTCTTTTACATTAGTTCAAAATATAATTGACCACTTAGTATTACTGTACGTTTGCGCATTATAACTACATTGATGATTTTATTTTGACAAACAACTGGGATTTTATTGTGCTAAGTATAGGTGGTTAAAGGGTTTATGGTACAATGTGTTCTGTGTGAAATATTTTCGCTATTTTTTTAAGCGCATTGGTAAAAACCCTTTTTTATCCGAAAATAACAAAAATTACTTTTAAGCTTAGAAGCAAAATCTCTATATCAAATATCAAATTAAATGCCACAACATTTACTTTCATATGGTTAAGGTATCTGAAAAAAACTATCAGGGAGTTTCACTGTTGAGAAAAGGTGAAAAACACTCAGGCTGCCATCAGTAAAATTGTAAATAAATGGTTAAAAGCATTCTTTTGTTTTGCAGTATCCATTACTGTACATTCAATCCAATTGAACATAGGTAAACAGGGCTCTGTATGGTCAATAACAAAACCTGCTTATAAATAGGCCAAGGAATCATGTATGTACCACATTACTGTGCATCTCAATTTTGTATTTTTAATAGAAATGTTATTTTCTTTTTACTTATAGATTGCTAATCTCCTGTAAAATGAATCTGATTAAATCAAACTAATGACTTGAATTGACTCGAGCCAGTTAGGTGACTTGACTCGACTCAAGCAAACTCTGTGACTCGACTCGACTCGAGCTTGGCATGTCAAAGACTCGACTTGTCCCCCAGTGACTGGACTTGATTCAAGTCCCAATTTTTGTGACTCGATTACAACATGCTTCAGTCAAATCAAAGGCCCAATAAACTTCGTATTCCGAGCAGAGGGAGAACACAAACGTAAAACGTCATTAAGTGGCATTGCAGGGGAGATGAAGGGAGGTTTCAGTTCCGAGTGACTGTTTTCTAAGCATTATGAATGCTTATTCACCACTGCTACACCCCATTAGAAAACTGACTTTTCCAGCATTTTTTAAAGCAAGACTGAATGTGAGAATATATGTGTACATGTGTTTTAAGTACTCGCCCAGAGAACTACTGAGACACAGACGTCTTCATCAGATTTAACTCACCTCAGGTGAGTGGACATTTCTAACCCTGTATATATATATATATATATATATATATATATATATATATATATATATATATATATATATATATATATATACATTGTTGTGTAATGTATGGTCAGATAATTAAAGGGAAATATTTCGGACCCAGAATTATGCGCAGTTTGTACCCAATGTAGTTCTTACAGATACCAGAGGAGGAAAAGGAACTATATTTCCCAGAGCCTATAACACAGGTTAATCAGCCAGGTGCTAAGCTACACCTGAGATCAATTAAGGAGACTACAACCCCTTTCACACTGGCACTCCTACCTGGGTCCCAGCCTGGGTTCTGGCTACCCGGGTCACAATCCTGCATAGTGTGAAACCACGTACCTGGGTCGTACCTGGGTTGACCTGGGTCGCAGCAACCTACAGAATATGGGTCGACACGCTGTGACCCAGGTTGAATGAGACAAAATGAAATAACAACATGAAATGCCATATTGCAGCAGGGATGAGGAAACATTTGCTCTAATCAACATTTGCACCGACGGTTCAATCCAGAGAAGCTTGGATGGAAGCGTACGTAACAAGCTGCTTCCAGGGCATTGATACATGCACTGTGTACCTATGTCTGTCACCCAGGTCAACCGTGCTTTATCAAAAGCAGTGTGAAATCGTGTACCCAACCCGCATGACACCGGGTCCTGACCCGGGTAAGTTCCAACTCGGGTAGAGCATGCCAGTGTGAAAGGGGCTTAAGAGACAAAGAAAACTGTGAGTTTGTGTTGTGCATACGGGAAGTGTGTGAATTTGATAACAAGTGAACAAGTTAATAAGTAAACAGCTTAGCTGTCTGACGACAAATAAGGCTAAACAGGATTAGCTAGAGAGTTCCATGTGGAACTAGGTTTTGTTTTGTTTTGAAAACTTGTGTTTGTTTGGTTTGAAACCGTGCCGTGCCGTGCCTTCTGTGCAAAGACACTGCACAAAGAATAAAAATAAAGGCAACCCGCCTGTTTGAACCAAATTCCGTTGGTTGATAATTGTTTTTACACTGGAAAACAGCAGACAACGATCCTGGAAGAGCGCAAAAGGCAAGTGAAAACATACACTTGCTTAATATATATGTGTGTGGAAAAATGACACAATCGGCTATCGGCTGTTTTTGGTGCACAGAACAATAGAATTACCTGCCTGCCCTTTCTGTACAGTACCTGTCTGCCAGCTTATATTATTTTGTTTATAAATGTAATTGTCCTTGTTATTTATTTATAATAAAATGCTAATCTATTTGGTACCTTTGTTTAGAAGGTGCAAGTAATGTGTACTTAATGTCATAATCACAGAATAATAGCTTTAGAAGAAATGACAAAAAATCATTATGGTCAATTCGGTTTAATCTTTATACATTACATTTACACTGCACTTAGTAAATTTATGTTGATGTTACCATGGGAACTGAGCTAGTGAATTAGCATATATATTAGTGTATAATGGGCACATACACACAAGAATATAAACAGCTTCTTGCTTATTCTTAAACGCTACTCTACACTTAAAACATTTTTAGTTATTTGAGGTCATATACATTAAGCATGATAATCTTAGAATATTGACAATGAAATCATGAACAAAAAAGGCAGGTGATCTTGACATGATCAGTTCAATTCCCTCCCGTGCAACTGGATCTTACTTTCTAATTGGTTCTAGAATTTATCTGTAAAATATGTTTTTAGCATTCAGTTAATGCATTTTTTATTAATGCATTTTCAGTTAATGCATTTTTTAAGTAGCACATGGCTACTTAAAACCAAATCAAGTAGACTTCAGCTAATGCCTTTTCAAACTCAGTCTACTTGACTTGTAGTCCGAAACGTGCTGATATAATTATTTTTTTTTTATCAATTATTCACATTTTTGTGTACCTTCATTACCTTTTTCACACCAGTTGTACATGTTTACATATATATAAATACATGCTAAATATTATTATTATTTGTTTATTTAGCAGACGCCTTTATCCAAGGCGACTTACAGAGACTTGTAGTTTGCATAGTGTGTGAACTATGCATCAGCTGCAATTACGTCTCACCCGAAAGACGGAGCACAAGGAGGTTAAGTGACTTGCTCAGGGTCACACAATGAGTCAGTGGCTGAGGTGGGATTTGAACCGGGGACCTCCTGGTTACAAGCCCTTTTCTTTAACCACTGGACCACACAGTCCACAGCATCTGGACTGGAGAGGAGGGCTATAGCAGAAAATTATTGACTTGTGGGAAGACTATTGTTACCGACAGGGGGGTATAATGCCCGAAGCTGCAGCCACAAATATTTGCCAGCCTTTTATTATGAATTTTTCTCACATGAAAAAAAAAAAAAAAAACATAAACATTTGTGGCACGAATATCTTAGTGCTGTGCATATAATAAAGTAATATATTACTACCAGTGCAACAAGTTGCCAACATTTCTGGAGCAAAACAGGTTTTATCGTTGTGATTCGCCGAATACTTTGGTCGCAGATATTTACGGCTTTACTGTATTTTGTTTAAATGTAGGTGATACAACATAAGTAAATAACAATAACATGTTTCTGAAGTTCATATCAAAAGTTTTTTTTGGTATGTTTTGTAATTAATTTTCTGTTAGGTCACAGAATCTCCATTCAACAGTTTTTTCATTTAGCCATTTTATCTTGTTGTTTAGAAGTGGAGGTGGAAGGCATTCCTTTGAAAAGGGGTGGGACTGACAGTGATGTGAACAATCACATGACAGATGGAGACTATTGCCCGGTGGTGTAAGGATGTGAGGGCAATAGTTAAATCTATGGTGAGGTTTTAACCAATCACAGGCCAGAATTTTCAAGCACTGACATTGTTTATTCAATTGTTTATTCCAAAAAAGCATTTTTTTGTTGAAAAATATACATTTCATTACTTCAGTTTTGTGTATACTGTTTTTACCATCTACATTTTAAAATAGAGATTGCTAGTCAAAATTGCTGTAAAGCGTGGTAAATTGATTGGTTTTGTGAACGTTATTTTTCAAAATGACTAGTAACATATTTCTAGGAAATTACAGATGATCATTTAAAACAAAAAACAATGTACTTCAGAATAATTAATTTACAGTACAATACTGGAATTGAAATGTATTTTTGTTTACGACTGTAAGTCGCCCTGGATAAGGGCATCTGCTAAGAAATAAATAATAATAATAATAATAATAATAATAATAATAATAATAATAATAATAATAATAATAATAATAATTCAAATGCAATCTTTGTAATGTATTTATGTATTTTACTTTTGCTTCTATTGTGATAATCAAAATGAAGGATTGCATAAAATCTCTGATCATCTTAGGTGTCACAATGTGCTAGCTAACAGGAGTACAGTACATGTGCTTTATTGTTACAAAATTATTCATATTTTTGTAATACACTGGGAGTGTATTACATCTCCATGCTGAGGATTGCTGTCAGTTGTATTACACCATTGACTTTCACCTGGTTTTTGACAGGTTGGTTTCCAAGATTGATTCTAAAAAAGATACAGTGCTTCATCCTAAATTGTAATCATAGTAACCTGCTTGAACCTTCAAGAGAAACAGATGTAATTGCCTTTATGAAGGTAAAAAAAAATAACCAAGTTACTTACAACAATTATTTTTTTATGTCAGCAAAGGCTTGCCGAAATGGCAGTGATAATTTCAGCAATTATTGGTCCCATTTAAAGTGATTGACAAAATAATTAAATTAATCTTCCCCCTCAATCAAATGTTTTCACTATAAAGGTCTTAAATGTGAAGTTTTGAAAGAAACAGATGTTTCAACAAACATGTATTTTCATGGCAAAAAGTTGTACTACTGAGACTACACTAAGTTAAAGAAATCTGTTTGCAAGCCTTACATTCAGCTTTGCACTTCGTTGTATATTTGATCTGGGCAACAGGCAGTTATTTGCAACCAAGTACACCTCCCAGGCAGCGTCTCCAAGGCAGATCGGAAAAAAGAGCACAACTTTTGGTGATGTCACAGGGAAATGCCCTCTTTCTCCTTTGACTTGCACTCTAAACTGAAGATGGGAATTTGAAATCAGAAGCGCACCATATTTCAAACTCTACGCTGGCTTTGCATCGCAGGTAAGATCTTTTTAAAACCTATTCAAGTGTTTCTGTTGTCTTTTTACCTGAATATTTTTTTTTTAGGTAGGTACAGTGCTGTGTATCTGCCTGTCAGGTAGGTACAGTGCTGTGTATCCGCCTGTCAGGTAGGTACAGTGCTGTGTGTGTGTCTGCCTGTCAGGTAGGTACAGTGCTGTGTATCCGCCTGTTAGGTAGGTACAGTGCTGTGTGTGTGTATCTGCCTGTCAGGTAGGTACAGTGCTGTGTGTGTATCTGCCTGTCAGGGAGGTACAGTGCTGTGTATCTGCCTGTCAGGTAGGTACAGTGCTGTGTGTGTGTATCTGCCTGTCAGGTAGGTACAGTGCTGTGTGTGTATCTGCCTGTCAGGGAGGTACAGTGCTGTGTATCTGCCTGTCAGGTAGGTACAGTGCTGTGTGTGTGTCTGCCTGTCAGGTAGGTACAGTGCTGTGTATCCGCCTGTCAGGTAGGTACAGTGCTGTGTGTGTATCTGCCTGTCAGGTAGGTACAGTGCTGTGTATCCGCCTGTCAGGTAGGTACAGTGCTGTGTATCCGCCTGTCAGGTAGGTAGTGCTGTGTGTGTATCTGCCTGTCAGGTAGGTACAGTGCTGTGTGTATATCTGCCTGTCAGGTAAGTACAGTGCTGTGTGTGTATCTGCCTGTCAGGTAGGTACAGTGCTGTGTGTGTATCTGCCTGTCAGGTAGGTACAGTGCTGTGTGTGTATATCTGCCTGTCAGTTAGGTACAGTGCTGTGTATCTGCCTGTCAGGTAGGTACAGTACTGTGTGTATATCTGCCTGTCAGGTAGGTACAGTGCTGTGTGTGTGTATCTGCCTGTCAGGTAGGTACAGTATTGTATGTATCTGCTGTACTGTCTTAATATAATTCATGTTGTGAAATCATGCATTGCCAAAAAAAAAAACTCAATTTTTTTTGTATATAAAGAAACAAAAATTGATCAATATTGGATTACATCCATTGAAGATTCTCTAAAGAGTGGATCCAAACATAATTTGAAAAGTGTACCTGCTTAAGAACAAACCCGGAGAAAATGTTATCCGTGAAGTCTTGGAAGAACTCCAATGGAGATTGATTCTTTACAGCAAGACATCAAGCTAAAACGTAGTATATTATAGATGTGAAAGAGCAAATAAATCAAAAGGGAAATCACTCAGGATTCACTGTAAAACAAGAGCTAATGGTTTTAGGGCATATGTTAGTTTTAATTTTATAAGTGACTCTGCTTTCAAAGCATGTGTTCGATTTCAGCCCATTCATAACGGGCATGATCTTAAAGACCCTTGTCAGCAAAAGGTCAACCAAGTACATCCTAAAATTCTCAGGTTAATTGAAACATATTTGGCCCAAGATTTTCTGCCAACTGATATAGCTGTTACGGTAGCAGAGTGGGCAAAACAGCGAGGGTTTGACGATTTGCGTGACCGTAGGTATTTTGTCACACCCCACGATGTGAAAGTGATTAATGAGCAGTACCTTGCTAGACGATACCTGGATAATGATGATGTGTCCAGCGTAGGTGTACTTCTCAAAACAGATCTTAAAGATAGTGTGGTGTTCTATCAGCCTTCAGCTCGCAGTGTTTCACAGCCACTCATGATTGTCCACGGAGTGTCAGCTTCAACAGCTACGGAAACAAGGGAAAGACATCATTGTTTTAGCTGTTATATATAAAGGTGTAACTAGGACCGGCATCAGGGGGGAACAAGGGACACAAATGCACCCAGGCCCAGCCCCGAGTCCATTTCTTTTTTTTTTTTTCTGAGCCCACTTTAATGATGACATAAAAAAATATATACAGTAGGTGTCGTCTACTCTGCTGGGATTAGTAAAATAAACTGTAGCAAGGTAGAATTGGCAGGCTGTCAATCAAAACACAATTCGCAAATCACAACTGACAGATTGTCTATCTGGAGGCGGGACGCAGAGCGAGCGCTTTGGCAATAGGTCTGTGTTAAGGTCATGTGATTGCTCTGCTGGGAGATGTGATACTAAAGGTGTAATTTCGTGAGCCCGAACAGAACTGGACAACCTGATTTGGCGAAACCGTTCCACCCTCCTGCCGTGGAACGTGTTCTGCTTGTTCGGTCGAACAGCCCGGTCTGCTCGAGGCTAAGTCCCACATGGTGAAACATGGTGAAGCCCAGCAGGTACAGCTATGGCCAAAAGTTTTGCATCACCTACATTTTTTTTTTTTTTTTTGGATTGAGACATAAAACGATATCTTAAAAGTCTACCGGAAGCCATAATAGTTGTACAGTATTAGAAAACGATTCAGTATCGTCAGCCATTCATCTGAAAGACTGCTGTAATTGGATACAAACTGAGAGGCTATGGCTGCTGTGATTGGGCTCTTAGTTTTGAAGCAGGGAGGGAGAGGAAGGTGAGAGAATAGACGGCATTTAACAATATCTAATTATACAAATACTAGTTCATTTTTATCTCAGAACCTAATAAGTTGGACTGTTATGGTGACATTGTATTACCTATTTTCTATTATACTAGTCTAATAGATAGATCTGATATATGTATATTATTGTAGTTTTCAATATTCAATAATATTCTTTCTCAGAATATTTTAGGACGCACATTATGTAAATACCAATCATTTTTTGTATACTAAAGACGTTTATATGCAGTGCCTTATTTTACATGTTCTATAATAATAATAATAATAATAATAATAATAATAATCCTCATTACGTTTCGCAGACTTGTTTACTGTTGACAAGGCCAGTTTACAGGAGGCCAGTTCAGCAGAAACGACCATCACAGAGGGAAGGATTTGCCCTGATGTGGTTAAGTTTCCATACTACACTGTAAAGAGAGAGAAACTAGAGATTTTCAAACAGAGATGTACTAGGAGACCATCAAGTGGTAAACTGTGTTAAAAGAAAATAGCATTCCCTAATAACATGTGGAAATAGATTTTTTTATTTAAATGTTAAACGTCTTAAGTAATAAAACCTGATTGGTATTTATGCAATGTGTAACATATTGATCTTGAGAAAGAATATTGTATAATATCAAAAATACATATATAATCAGACTATTATAAAAGAAAATAAATAATACAATGTCACCATAACTTATTAGATTCTGAGGTAAAAATAAACTGTATTAATATATTCTCCCTGTCTTGTTAATGCTCTGTCTGCACTCTCGCCTTCCTCTCCCTCCCTGCTTCAAAACTCTGTATCCAATCACAGCAGTCTCTCAGTTGAAACCACACCCTCATCATTCACCCCGCTTCATTGGGGCGTGTCTCTTCAGGAATACGGATAGGAAAAAAAATTATGCATACGGGGAGAAAAAAAAAGTTGTGGTCGAATAACTTGAACACACGGTTGAGACGTCATCGACGGGCAATATTGCTTAAGTATTTCATGTTGGATTTCAAAATGTCACATTTTTAAATTGTCAGTTTTTCGTTAAGTATAATGAAAATTACAAAGCGGTATGTAATTCAATATGCTAACGTAACATTATTCAGCAGGCTTCATTGGACTGTTTGAAACAAAATTATTTAATTCTATACAGAGGTGCTAAACTTTTGGCCATAGCTGTACTGCTAATTCACTGTATTCTAATAGATAAATTACAACTGTACTTAAAATTCTGGCAAAATACAATAAACGTAACCTCGACTTACAATGGTCTGTACTGTATAGTGAGATTTTTTATATATTTGACTTATAATATTGTTATAGTTTATTACATATGATATAACTATTGCTTGTAACTTTTTGTCAGAAAATAAATCATCACAATGCACAGACAGCATCCCCAAATTGCTGTCAGCCGTGATGCTAGAACATTAATTAAAAAAATCCAATTGATGCCTACCTAGGATTAATACGTTTTGTGACTAATTTGAATCTACTAATATGTTTCAATATTAACTAAATCGAGTTATTAACCAAATGTTATTAATCTTCCTGTTACAGAATTGATTTAAAATGTTTGGATATACTGTTCCTTGATGGATTGCTGTCTTGTTCACAGTCATCTTAAATAACATTATGTTTCGTTTGAAGAAAAAAAACAAAACATGTTTTACTGCTGATGTATTTATTTTCAAAAGGTTTTCTATTTTTTTTTTTTTGGAAAAGAGGGGTGAGGGGTGGGGGGGTCTGGGAGGTCTACTTCACAGTCTTGTGCCGAGGCCCATTAAATCCTAGCGCCGGCACTGGGTGTAACTGCAGATTTAAATTGCATTGTTTGCCCAACTTGTTAGGAATGAAGCAGGGTGTGGTGTACCTGTTGCATTCTTCATGTTAAGTGATTAGAACAATGAGAATCTGGCATTCTCAAGAAGGCAAAAGACACAGAAAATGATTTCACACCAAGGTAAATATTTCCATCTTTTAGTTATTCAGTAAATTTCAGCGCTGTATCTTTTTCCTTGGAACCTAATTTTATTAGGTTAGTTGCAGCATAAGCATAGATTATTGTAGACATACTCAATAACACTTTTATTGTAATTGTCAAGTTTTATTATATTAGAATAGGGGACTGTAGCTTTAACTCTATATGTCTGTCTTAAACCTTTATACAGGAGTTTGCTTTTGAAACTATGTACTATAGCAAAGGTCTTGCGTTGCTGTGACAGAGAGCACTATAGCACTCACTCTGGACTTGTGAACGTGTGTTTCTTTGTGTGTGTTCTACTGTGTTTATTATTTAAGAACTGTGTCTTATTATTTTGGGACTGCAACCCGTTGTTTTGAAACAGTCAGTAACAGACAATATTTGTTCCCGAGTCTTATCGCTACCTAAATGGCCCAAACATGGGACATCGTGAACCAACCACATGATCTCACGTCGAAAAGACTGAGGAAAGTGTAATTGTGTTACAATCTGACTTGTGCTCGTGGCTTCGGATACTCTATACAGTAAGTGCTCAGCAATAATGTGATGAGGATATGTAAGCGGCCGACTGCTCTCTACTTCCCCTCGATAGACCGAACCTGCCCCCAGATGTGTGCCAGCGGAGGATCATTCTTTTGTTCCTAAGCTAGGTCCACATCTCGGTCCCAGAATTTTGGGATATTAAGTGGAGCTAATGTAGCTTCAGCACTGTGGGCCTCAGTAACCTGGCCCCGCAGGTCACACTGGGTCCCGATCCTTTTTCCCTTGCACTTGATAGACTGAGAAGATTCCCCCAACAAACCCCAGCCTTGTTTCATTGACATTCCCTCCCATCTTTCGGCCCTTTGCTCTCTTTTTGTTTTTCTTGTGCGAAATCGGGAAAGGAACAAATCAGCATGCAGCGGGAAAATGTTTCCAATAGTTTCTCCCACTGCTCCCATTGTCTTACCGGAGACTGGCTTTACCGTTTTGTTAATCGTGTCAAAATGAGGACAGTCTCGACCTAAAATAATGGGATAGGGCAGCGGGTATGACATCCAAAAGTCAAATCTAATTTAGTGAGGGGGTAGTTCTTGTTATCCCCATGAATACAAGAAATGACCACGACCCCGCGTGACCACCAAAGTCTGCCCACATCCTGAGTCCATTAATGCGTGGGTCCGCACCTCACCAAGCCGTACATCAATAATGCAAGGCCCTTCCAAATCATTACCCCGAGAATTACCTGGTGTGGATGACAAGTAGTGGGAGGCCACACCACACTCCATTGCTGCGGGGCAATTCCTGGCGAGGTGGCCGACCTCATGGTACCAGAAGCAAGTTGGGGCAAAGGGTGCCCATGGAGCCTGCATGTTAGGCGACGGGGAGGGGTCCCCTGATCTCAACCAGTAGGGGTTGGGCCTCGGTCTTCATGGGTGAGGAGGGAGGCCACCCTTTGGGAGTCAAAGGGGTGCCGATCCGTGAGGGTGTGGTCTTCGGTCTGCTGAAGGGAGGAGCAGCTGTTCCAGTTGTCGGTAATGCTGAGGTGTGCTGCAAGTCTTCGTAACCCTCCGCCAGTCATACGGCTGCATCCAGCATGGTGGGTCGGTGTCAGGTGACCCAGTCTCGTGTGACCGCCCCCAGCACCTGCACGAAGTGCTTGATGGCAATCAACTCCATGATTTCTTCTGCCTTGCGGGTGCTGGGGCAGACCCACCGGGTCACCTGATCCACCAGGTATTGCACCACCACGCGGGGCCGTACTCCTGCGGGTCTCTGGTATTCCCAGAACTGGCAGCGATGTGTTTCCTCCGTAATGTCGAGTCACTGGAGGATGGCCCGCTTCATGACAGGGCCTAGTAGGCTGCCTGGGCATCCCAGATGAGATTGGGGCCCACCTAAGTAGCCCACCACTCCCGTGGCCATTGCGCTGCTGTTGCTTGCCTCTCAAAGGCTGTGAAATAGGCCTTGGGTTGTCTGCTTTCTGAAACCACACTTTTGAGGGTTGACGGTCAGTCCGGCTTGATAAAGTTTCTGTATAACAGCTGTGAGGAGTTATAGATGTTCTTCCCATGTCTGGCTATAGATAATGATGTCATCCAGATAGGCAGCAGCGAAACCGTCATCTCCCTTCAGTACCAAATTCATAAGCCTCTGGAATGCTGATGGAGCACCTTGGTAATGACCAAAGGGTGTCCGGAAAGCAGTGATCTGCCAATAGCCTTTGCATAGACCTAGAGTGCTAATGAATTTTGCCTTGCCAATCTTCTCCACCATTTCATCTATTCTTGGCATAGGATAAGGATCGAATTTGGTACTTGCATTGATTTTCCAGAAATCTATACAGAAGCGCATACTCATTTCCTGATTGGCTGTGGGGAAGCACATCTCTTCCACCCCCTTCTCATCCTCCACACCTCTAATGAAGAGATTTTGGCTTACATCCTGCCTCGGGAACCACTCCTTTAATAGATTGACATGAAACAGTTGTTTCTTCTTCCTACAATCAGGCATCTCGATTTGATAGCTGACCTGCCCCTTTTCCAGCACTGTAAAAGGTCCCTGCCATTGGGGTAGCAGTTTGTTCTCTTTGGTTGGTAACAAGAGCAAGACCTGCTGTCCAGGAACAAATGACTGTGATCTGGCAGTTTTGTCATACCAGGTCTTTTGTCTTCTCTGTGCCTCTCAAGTTTCTTGAGCCAGGGCAAACATCTTTTCAAGGCGATCCCTCATCTTCAGAAAATAGGAGGCAATATTCATGCTTTTGTCTTGGGGGGGCACTCCCATTCCTCTCTCAAGACGTCCAGAGGACCCCTCACCTGCCTCCCAACTCAAAGGCTGAGAAACCAGTGGATGCCTGTGAAACTTCACAATAACCAAAAAGTATGGTACCCATTGATCCCAGGTCGGAACAAGTATCCCTCACAAATTTTCCCATCATGATCCTCAGTGTTCAGTTAAAAAGTTCCACCAGGCCATCGGTCTGGGGGTGGTAAGGGATGGTCTTAATTGCTATAATTCCTAGCAACTGGTAAACTTGTTTTAGCAAATTAGATTTAAAATTAGTGCCCTGATCTCTAAGTATTTCTAGGGATATACCCACCCTGGAAAACAGCTGTAGTAGCACAGACGCAACCTGTCTTTCCTTCACATTCTTTAAAGGATAAGTCTCAGGATAACATGTAGAATAATCGCATATTACTAAAATTAACCTGTTGCATGACCGACTCCTTTCTAACGGGCCAACCACATCCATAGCCACCCTTTCAAAAGGCACCTCAGTTACAGGTATGGATATGAGAGGAGCTTTTTTTGCTTTTCCCCCACCAAAAGCTACCTGCCATTCTGGGCACGACCGTATATACTCTCCCACCTCATTATACAAGCCTGGCCAAAAGAATCTATGTGCAATTTGAGCTAGCATCTTTTGTTTACCCAAATGTCCGGCCCAGGGAATAGTATGTCCTAATGACAAAATATTGAAACATCTTCTGACTGTCTATACAACAGACCCTCTTCTAGAACATAACATTCTCCATTCAGACGCACTTTCTGTTCTCCACTGCTCTCCACCCTGTCAAAGAGAGGCTGTAATGTATTATCTGCACTCTGTTACTCTCCCAAATTAGTTGGTACTTCAAAATTATCCACTGCCAATGGCTCCTTAGGAAACTCAGACTGCCTTTTTTATGGTACCTTTTAACTTTGCACTTCTATGCTGCCTCTTGCTCTTACGTAGCCTATGACTGCCCTCCCTCAACTCTGCACCGAAGAATGGCATGTTCTGCAATGACTCACTTCCTTGTCCTGGCTGACTGGTTTTAGACCGTGTAACAACTACATTACAGGGCTTGACCTACTGCACCTAGAATAGGAATATCCTGGCCTAAAAGGATTGGATATGGTAGTTCCTTCACTATCCCCACTGTGACAAAACAAGTTTGCCCCTCTATACTTAAATAGACATCTTCTGTAGGGTAGCCTCTCACCTCCCCATGCACAAACCTAATTACTAGGACAACCTCTTCATTGAAACAATCCCTAGAAAGTAACCCCCACTTCACCAGTGTCTGGGAGCTTCCTATATTAGTTAAAGTACTACTCCTATATACATACTCTTGCAGATAATTTTTCTCCACACTTTTTTTTTATCACCCAATACCATGGTTCTAGATTACAAGTTTGATTTTAGACCATCAAGTATCTTCTTTGTCTAGCTAATGGTAGCTTACAGTGTAACCATAACTGTTATCAGGTCAGTGCAGTTCTTGTAGCAGCTCCAGCCAGCACTGATGAATAACATCTCAACCAGTAGATTCAATGAAGCACTAATGGCACAGACCATGAAGTTCATTTGTATATACAAATGAGGATGTATGTATTTTGCAGATACATTGAGACAAAGACACATTTTCTATGAATACACAGCATATACATCATAAGCAATAATTGTATGGATTGATGAGGGGAGATGTATGGGGTTGAACCATCTGTTGAACTATAATTGCTAGGTAAAGTGGTTCTGCCCATCATTTTGTTATATTATCAATGTTTATGGGGTAACATAGCCTGCAGCTGTAAGGGTTGCTTTTTCACAACAACTCGTTATAGCCTGTTGGTTTCCTTGCCTTATGCTAGGTGAGCAGGAACAGAGGATATCAGGTATTTCAATGTGGTAACAAAAGGCAGTTCAAGCTCCAGACTTACAGGCAGTTTAGTTTCCAACACAGAGAACAGCAGATCACCACCAGGCCGCCTGACTGTCCCATATAGGCTTATGGCTTAATATGAATGTTGTTATATTTGAAGCAAATAATAAAGACTGTTAACTTTGCATCTTTGTGTGACGTGTTGTTTATTCTTCATCACTTTCAGGCAAAATCCTAGAAATCTTACAATTTGAACTGCAACAAGAATTTATATAGTAAAATTATTAACTCTGGCAAAAAATAATAGTGTTTCTGTATCTATTTCTTTGTATGTTTTAGAGTACCACTGAAATAAACAACAAATAGTGTTTAGTTACTGATACCCATGAGCTGGAATACATGTCTTCCTCTAGATCACAAAAGGGCAGTTCAGTTCCTATCTATTTAATAGATTTCACCTGCCATGAAAAACACTTGTTTAAGCCACCTAGTTAAGTTTATTACTGGAACCATGTAAATAATCTGAACTTTTGATTTTAAAGCTTGAAATAGTGTGGGGTTGGTTACTAAGTGGAGACTGTGTAGGTGACTTGACTTCTTGTGACAAGGCCCCTTTTCCATTTCATATTGCCATTCATCCAACACAACTGTCATTGCCATTCATGTCTTGGCCTTTGGGTGAGGATGCTTTGTCTTCTGTAACAATCTTCTAGTTTATGGCAGCTTGCAGTAAATGCAGATTGACCCCAGGGTCTTTTTCTTGTTGGATAAATGGTAAGCAGTTAAATAGATTCTACAGAAGTTTATAGGCATACAGTACAGTGTATGAGTTTTTTTTTTTAAGATAAATTTTATGATTTTTCAAAAATATATATATTTTTTTATCAGCACACATTCTTTACTGAAACTAGAGATTTTCCGGGCATCAGGATATTTCAGAACAGCACAGAACCATGGAATACACCACCAACAATGGCAACATATCAGGGCTGGGTTGCAGCAGCTATGCATACGTTTGTCAGTAAGTTAACATGTAAAGCCTTCCCAAAGTGAGTAGTAGTTACTAGTTAGTTGATAACTAAGCACTGTCCTATCACTGTCGATCACGTGTTCCCTGTACAGTAACCAGTCAGCACTGAGGATGTTGGTGCCTGGTTTAAACTGTTATTATTAGTAGTATAGGTGGACGATTACAGGTATCGATAATACACATATCATTTAGTTGGGAATGTTTTATATTAAAGATTAATTTATTAAAATTATTAAAATTAAATCGGTGCATTTTGAGTCGGGATATCGACACTGCAAACTTTTCCTGTTCACACAGATAGCACTGCAATGAAGAGCTTACCTCTCCACTCAGTGTTGTATCTTATTATTATGATTATTATTATTATTATTATTATTATTAATAATAATAATAATAATAATAATAATAATAATAATAATAATAATAATAATAATAATAATAATGTTGAATAAAATATTTACGTATACTGTATATATTTTCCAAAATTATTCAATTTTCAATGGAAACTGTTTAGCCCTTTGCGGTCCATTTATTCAGTGCTTGTCAGGCACGTCAGGTCTAATTTATTTTCACATGAGCTGTTTATTTTACACGTGCTGTTTAAAAGTAATTTTATTCACAGTAAAACAGGTTTAACACTAGAAGGACCGGAGATATACTCATACCTAGAAGCCCCGCAGCAGTCTTTCTGACGGCTGTATTCAAAACTCTGTAGATAGTATAACGAAAGGAGAAACAGTTTGATGTAATAATTTTTTTTATTGAGTATGTCACATAAACATCTGAACAACCGAAGCATGCATATATATATATATATATATATATATATATATATATATATATATATATATATATATATATTACAAATCAAAACAAGAAAATGTAAATAAATAAACATCTGAACAGACATTGGTTTACAGCATACATATTTATAAAACTGAAACGATAGCAATACATTTTTAACTTTTCAACAGCAATCGGTTTATTATCAGATGAGCAAAAGCAACTGAAAAACATAGATAAATAAACAAATAAAGAAAACATTTTACAGAAGTGCACAGCAGAAGAAGATATAAAAAGTTGAATTTCTTTTTCTTTTTTTTTGACAAAAGGGTATTTCTTTACCTTGAGTCTAAGGCTGTTCACAATCAACACCGATAATGTGCTTCTCCACACCACCTTTCTGCACAGAGCACAGCTGTCCGAAGTTTTATTTTTATTGCACTTGCCAACCTGGCATTGGCGTCTCTTGCGGCTCTCAGCGGGGTTGCTAGCTTCAGCTGTGGGTACACGCTTGGCAGTCTCCCTCTGTTCCAAATACTTCTTGCAAAGTTCCTGTACTAACGGTAAAATATATTCTCTCCTTGGTAAATTCTTCTCCGTGCATTCTTTGTAAAATACCCAGGAGTTGATGGCTGCTAGGACCAATACATTGTAAAACACCTGAACTGGCCACCGTCAGGAGCCAGCTTTCACGGAATACTTCCGTGCCATCTGATCCAAAACATCAACTCCATATTTTGTTGTGTTGTAAAACTCCACGGTCTCTGGTATTTATTTTCACTAGTCCTGATGCTAACTGACTGACCTTAAGCAGTGCAGCTGGCAAGCAGGCACCAGCCTTTAAAAGGCTGATTGAAAAACAATAGACTGTCAGTCATTCACTCAGGTAGAGAGTAAAGACTAATCTAATTACAGCTAAACACATTGCGGACTGGTAAATACAACTAATACAGTAGAATACTGTTCTGTATAATGAAAATACAATTGTTTTCTATGTGGCCGTCAATGTGACTGCTCCCGGGGCTTTAGGTATAATGTAATACATCTCCTTTATTTCTGCACTCCCGCGTTTCATGCTTTCTGAGAATATTTAATACATACGGACAGAAAGGTACATGAACGCGCAGTCCCACATGTGTTACACAACTGGAGAAAATTATTTAAACTAGGAACCTGTGATTGACGCCTTTTTGATTGGAAAGGAAAAATTTTAATGCCGGCCCGCAAAGGCTTAAATACTGCCTAATCTAAGGCTAATGAATATACCGGTACCTACATTATAATATATAGAAGTGTTCATTATAACGAGTTGTACATTTCACTAAATTAAATTGCATCCGTATTACACCTATTATATTAAGGTTATAGTAATACAGGTCTGAATCTGTGTTGTTACTTGCAGAAATTGTTTATGTGGTATTTTTATTTTTTTTACAAAAGGGACCATTAACCACTTTCTTAATGAATAACCTGACTCTCCAAGTATTTTCCCTTTAAATTGACATACTTCAAATTCATCCCACAGATCTGAATGCTTCAGAATAAAGCTGTCACGTTTGGATCCGGGCCACTTTATAACTCAATTTGTGATTGACAAATCTGCATCGCAAACAATTTGTTTATTCAAAGAGTAGAAACCCTTTCTGTTTATGTATTCTGCTTCATGCATAGAAGGTGTTTTTATTTTTATATGCACCCCATCTATGCAGTCAACAACATCAGGAAAACCAGCGATCTGTAAAAACTTCTGACGAGTTTCATCCAATTTTTTGGTATCAGTGGGGAAGTATAGATACTTCTGCAACAGTTTACACAGACAGAGTGCAATGAAACAGACTGTTCTGCAGACTGTTGATTTATGCTCCTGTAGCGGAATAGTGAGGCAAACCTGGAGATATGGAGGAAGTGCTCCATTTCTGGAAGATGAATGTTTTAAGTTACTTTTGAATTCATCAGTGATCTTCAAAATATGCTCATGTCTAAATCTAAAACGGGCATTAAGGTCAATATCATCGTATTTGTCAAGAGGATGTATGCGGTCTTGCAAAACACACTGATGCTGAAAACTTCGAACACAATCATCTTCAATCAGAAGTTCATATAGTTCATATGGAACAGTTGCTGTACCATCTTGGAATGTGATTCTATGAACAGCTTACACCTACCCGAAGGTTAAACCGCTATAACTAAGCTAAGTAAGAATTTACGCATAGCTGGTGCATCCCAGCCCAGATGTGTAACAAATATTGGTCTTAATATAGAAAAACTGTCCAGCCTTTTGGGGTTAAAAAGACATGCTTTTTAACCCCAAACCAGTGTGCTCTTAAAGAGCGAGAGAACCACAAACACACATTGAATCAAACAAAAGGGTCAAGTAGGGTTACTTTAATATCGCTAAAAAGCTGACAAAATACAAACAAATAAACTGATTACACTAAGATGCTGCTTCCATAATAATTATTTGTTAATTTTGTGGAATTATGTGGAAGTATTGCATTGCCACTACAGATCATTTAGGAAAGCTTACTGTACTGTAACATTAAATGCATGACTGTAATTCTCAGCAGTGCCACTGACATTAAACTGAATGCATGGACATGCTAGTGTTTCATTTCCTTATATTTGAAAAGCTTTTTCTTTTCCATGGGTGTAACAATTTACTGTATCTTTTATAAACGCTGAACCCATATAACTTCAAAGCAATACCTGCGTACCATGGATTCCACATATGCCTTTGAACACCGGTTTCAACTTACCTTTTTTGTATAACAGCTGCCAAAACAGCAAAGACAGGGCAAACAACTCATATTATCTGAGTAGTTTTCAAACAGTATCCTTGTGTTAGGAAGTCAACATGCTGTCAGTCATGCAATACAACATCTTGCAAACTAGTATCCTGTATACTGAATTGTTAATCATGTAATCAATTATTGGAATGGCTGTGCATATTTGAATGCAGTTTTTATTTTAATTCATGGATCTTCTACAGTGTCTTTTGGGATTTGTATCCCCACCGTTGATGTGCTATAAACAAAAACATGGTTACTGGAGATATATTGGGGGAGATGTAAGTATGGGTGCAGTGCAAATAATTGGCAATTATTTTGCACTACGCCTTATGTAAGCTTAATAACAATGCAAATTACTCAACACGCACAAATAATGATCCACAATTATGATAATGAGAATCTCAATGAACACATTGGTCTATTTAGCGTCTGCACTTGCAGAGTTAGGAATACAGAGATCAGTAGTCACTGTATGACATTTGTGGAGCACGAAAAATACAAACCAAAAAAAATAAAAAATGTCAGAGTAAGGGCAGCAAAGTCCTCTTGGCGCACGAAAAAGAAAATAAAAGTTTTCGTAGAAGGAGCTGAGAGTCCTTACAGCTGAGGTCACTCAGCATGAAACGGAGTTGTTTGGAAAAGCCTCAGCCAACATCAGTTGTGCTAGTATCCTTAGGAAATTATATGTATTGGCCTGCCCTTTTTAGCATGACATTCAGAAATTTGCCTAGCACTCTAGAAAAGGAGGATTGGACTATCCCTCCAGACATTACAACTGTGGTCTGAAAGGAACCAGAGGCTAAGTAGTGCAGAGAACACAGCACTTTCACATGTGCAGGGATAGATGCTGGGGTTTAGCTCATCCCTCAATTCAGCTATTGGGTCTACAAGGACCTGCAGAGTGAGATGATAATGCTTTAGCGCCGCATCACTCCGGCATCCCAAACAAAGTGACGCTGGGATTGAATATGCAGGGTCTTCTTCGTCTTGCCCTTCTACCTCCGAACGTGTTCCTGCCTATCCTCAACAAGATCCAAGTCTCACCGCATCAGGAAATGTACCACAGCAGCCATCCTGAAGCCAATGACTCTGCAGGTGTGTGCTTTTATACAGCTCTCAGTTACTTGCTTCTACAATGGTTTGCACCTTGTATAAGAGGTGTAAGGTTTTTGGAGGGTCAGCAATTGCCTAAGTGCAAGGCAAAATACTTACATTACATTATAATGTTTGCGCCCACTTAGTATCTAGATCCCACCCAATTCCATGCTCTTTTCTTCATTTGAATGCATTTCAATATAACTGTAATGGATTAATGATGGCAAAATGCACATTTGATAGCGGGTGCAGAACGCCAGGTGAACACCATTCTTCACATACGCTGCATTTTTAGTGGCTGGTAAAATCAGGCTTTATGGTGGCTAAACACGATTTATGGCAGCATTATGGGGGTTTGGGGTCTGGGAGTAACTCATCCTCTAATTTTAACACTGAGAGAGTAAAATGTATTTTCAGGGGTGTGACAGGAATGGCTGAGTGGTGACGTCAGACCAGAAGAAGGCACAACAAAAACAAAAGGTACGGTGCAGTGGCGCGGGCGCCGGTTTATTTAAAGCAAACAAAAATAAATAAAATATTTAAACAGAAAACACTCGCTCACAGAGCAAAATAAAAGGTTAAACAAAAACAAATCACGAACACAAAATAAACAATAAATAATATGATCCCAGGTCAGGCTGGGCAGTTGCTGTCACTGTTCCTGGAATCTTTACGTTTTGTTTCGTTTCGTTTTGTTTCTCTCCTCTCTCTCGTTCTCGCTCTCTCCTTCCAACACCCCACCCCGAGCTAGAGAGCTGCAGGCTTTTTATAACAGGTGACCATCTCCTGATTAGCAAAATTAAATCACCTAATTAATTCGGGAGACGAGTTTTAATTATTATCTTGTGGATGGGGCTACCCATCCACGCTAAACAAAACAAATTGGCTACGCCGTCAAAATACAAATAATAAAACATACGGCGCTCGCCGACAAATACAGTAAATCATAATACACAAAAACAATAATCTGCACAGGGGCGGAGGATGAACCCTCGTTCTAAAAATAAACAAAACAATGTACAGGGCTGCTCGCCCTGTTACAAGGGGGTAAAATGCAACATTACCTTGAAGTCATGAGTAAAATACTGAACAATCTTAAATGGTAAAGGGGTAGACATTACAAAAGATTCTTCCATTTTAACTGTAATGTTACTTTGAACTACTGTACAACCACACGTGTGTTCTACAAGGTTCTTATTGGCTCAGCACATTTTTTTCGAGGTATCACACTGACTCTGCAAATTAATTACGTTACTTATATTTTAACATTACATTCTTAAACTTAGTGAAAACTTCAATATAAAGCCATACAGATAAATAAAATAAGGACATGCATTAATAAGTTATGAAACAGTTAGTTTAATATTATAAGCACCTTATAGGCACCTTTTCTTAGCGGTTGCCTCTGACGATGGTTCCAGATGGATTTGTAGATGGACTGGTGTGTTTACAATTCAACCTGTGTAGCTTCGAATTTTTCTTATTCTTACTGTGATTGGCTGCAAAGACAACAGGGCTAGCCGGAGATTGGATAATGTTTGTTGGGTTGGTTTTTCTTGTGTACAGTTTCCTAGTAACTGAAGATATTATATTCTGGGAGATGTAGTTGTTAGTGGAAGTTTTAGGGGAGGCGGGAGGGGAGGAAGACAATCTGTGCAGCAAAATTGCTATGCATGTTTATACGCATTTGTGACAGGGTTGGCAGAGGGTGACATCAGGCCAGATGCAGGAAGAAAAATAAAACAGGCAAGTACTGTGATGCAAATGCACTGCGGCGCTGTTTTTATTAAAGACAACAAGAAAATAAAAGGTTTGAACAAAAAACACTGACAAAACAAAAGTTTTAACAAAACAAAATCACAATCATAAAATAATACGATAGCCACACACCCAGATCAAACCTACTTTAAAATGAGGCCTGTTTTTGCATATAGGAAGTCAGTGCAGTGACAGTCTACAGATCCCAGTGCATATGGGATGCTAAACTGCGTGGGGGCATGACCAAACAGGACGTTTGTATACAAAAACATGTGATATTGGTCAGAAAAGCAGTTTACTTCATGTTTTGGTCCTAACTACTTTTGTTTTAGCACACCCACTTCACTATACAAATACTGCACACTCCTAATTATTATAGAAATGTCACAAGAACAATAAATACAAAACCAGCTTGTGATCTCCATATAAGGCCTCATCTCAAAGTAGAATTATTTTTTGTGGGTGTGTGGCTGTTGGGCTTTTAAAACTCAAAAACTAGTGCCTTCTTAGTATTTAGTAGCTAGCTTATAGCCATTTAATTAATATACCCAATTTACACGTTTTAGTGGTTTTCAGATGAGGGAACACCCACTTATGAAAATAATAATTTCTTAGGATGCATGTGGTAGCCTACAGCCATCACACAAACTGCTCTCTTCCATATTTAAAAGTCTGTTCAACCAACTCGGCAAATAAACAAGGAATGTCACTATAATTATTATTATTATTATTATTATTTGTTTATTTAGCAGACGCCTTTATCCAAGGCGACTTACAGAGACTAGGGTGTGTGAACTATGCATCAGCTGCAGAGTCACTTACAATTACGTCTCACCCGAAAGACGAAGCACAAGGAGGTTAAGTGACTTGCTCAGGGTCACACAAGGAGTCAGTGGCTGAGGTGGGATTTGAACCGGGGACCTCCTAGTTACAAGCCCTTTTCTTTAACCACAGGACCACACAGCCTCCTATATTTTTCTTTAGGATATTACACATTCAAAGTTTGAAAATTTGCTGTATAAAGTGTAAGGCTTGATTTTGGCATAAATTAAAACCACTTTTATTGTGTGAAACTACTAAACATAATGTACAAATCCACTTTATTACACCTTTCTCATTCAAACTGCCTTAACTACTTCTGCTAGTTTGATGACACTGATGCATTTCAAATAAACTATGTCAATTCCGTCAGACATCCTACCTATCAATCCACCAGAATACCAAATGGAGGACTGTGCACCTAAGTGGAAAGAAGTAGAGCAAGCTGTGAAAAAAGCAAGGGCTTCATCATCTCCAGGGCCTAATGGAGTTCAGTACAGAGTGTACAAGAGTGCTTCAGGAGTTCTATGAATCCTGTGGAAATTGATGAAAGTGGCATGGGAAAAACAGGTTTTACCAAGAGCATGGCGCCGAGCAGGTGGAGTCTTTATACCTAAAGAAAAAGATTCTACAAGCATCAGTCAGTTTCGTCCTATTTCCCTATTAAACGTAGAAGGCAAGATTTTCTTCAGCATTATTGCTCAGAGATTGTCAACTTACCTATTAAAGAACTGCTTCATTGACACTTCAATACAAAAAGCGGGCATTCCAGGTTTCCCAGGATGCTTAGAACACATCAGTGTGATCTGGCAACAAATTCAATCAGCTAAAAAGGAGAGGAAGGAGCTCCATGTGACATTCCTGGATTTGACTAATGCATATGGTTCAGTGCCACACGAACTTCTTTGGGCAGCATTTGATTTTTTCAGTGTACCGATGACAATAACAAATTTAGTGAAAGCCTACTTTGGAGATTTGCAATTTAGTTTTTCAACTTCAGAATTCCGCACTACATGGCAATGCCTAGAGGTTGGAATAATGGCAGGATGCACCATTTCTCCACTGGCTTTTACCATGGCAATGGAAGTAATCATTAGGGCATCAAAATGGGTAGTAGGAGGAGAGCGATTGGCTTCTGGAATGCGACTACCACCAATTCGAGCATACATGGATGACATGACAACCATGACTACAACAGTAGCCTGCACTAATCGGTTATTGGGCAAATTAACCAATAACATTGAATGGGCACGAATGCAATTCAAGCCCACTAAATCAAGGAGCATCTCTATAATTAAAGGCAAAGTAGTAGATAAAACATTCTTCATTAATGGTGAGGCAATACCAACAGTGTCTGAGAAGCCAGTGAAGAGTCTTGGAAGATGGTACGACGGGGATCTAAAGGACACAGTTTGTGTGGGAAGGGTTGAAGAGCATAGACAGCTGCGCTCTACCAGGCAAACTAAAACTCTGGTGCTTTCAGTTTGGTCTACTGCCAAGGTTGCTGTGGCCACTGACTGTGTACGAGGTTTCTTTGACAACAGTAGAGAAGCTGGAAGCTTTAATCAGTTCATACATCAGGAAATGGTTGGGAGTTCCACGCTGCCTCAGCAGAGTGGGACTTTATGGTAAAGGAATACTGCAGCTACCAGTCTCCGCTCTAACCGAGGAGTTTAAGTGCGCCAAGGTCAGACTGGAAATGACGTTAGTAGAGTCACGCAACAAATGCGTAAGGGAGGCAGCACCTGTGTTGAAAACTGGAAGAAAGTGGGCGGCAAAGAAAGCTGTGGAAGATGCAAAGGCTGCCCATCAAATTGGTGATATCATGGGTCAAGTTCAGCTCCTCCTACATGGCACAAGGCAGCCCCAGCTCAAAGGAGGAAGCTGGTAGTCAACGAGGTGTAAAAGCAGGAGGAGAGGATGAGGTGCGTAAAGGCCGTTTCCCAGGCCAAGCAGGGAGAATGGATGAGATGGGAGAGTGTGGAACAACGCAAGACTGGCTGGCAAGACCTATGGTCAATGGAAAAGAGCAGGATTAGTTTCCTCATCAGGTCAACATATGATGTTCTCCTATCACCACAGAACCTAAACCTCTAGGTAGGAGAGGATCCCTCATGTCCTTTGTGTTCATCACCTGCAACATTAAGGCACATTTTGACAGGATGTAAGGTGGCTCTTAGCCAAGGACGGTTTACTTGGCGCCATGACCAGATACTGCGATGTTTGGCCTTAGCATTGGAAGATAAGCGTAACATGACCAATAAGTTGCCACCTGTTCCATCAAAACATTACACACAAAAGACAACATTCCTCCGCCCAGGAGAGCAACCACCAAAAAAAGGTGTTAAAACCAATCCTCGCCCAGGACAACTGGAAGCTGCTAGAGACTGGAAAATGCTGGCAGATGTTGGTCAATGACTTATTTTTCCACCTGAGATACTGTCTTGTGGTCTGGATCAGCACGCCTTGTTCACCTGGTAGAGTTAACAGTGCCATGGGAGGATGCTGTAGATGAGGCGTATGAGAGGAAGAAACTGCGGTATGCTCAACTAGCCACTGAAGCGGAACAGCGAGGATGGAGAGTCCGGGTTTACCCAGTGGAGGTGGGTTGTCGAGGATTTGTGGCACACTCTACAACCCGGTTTCTCAGAGACGTCGGATTCAGTGGCCAAGAGTTGCGTCGCACAGTGAAGAACTTATCTGAAGCAGCAGAGAGGAGCAGCAACAGGCTGTGGTTGAGACGGAAAGATTCTGGCTGGGGATCTCAAGCACAATAGAAAGAAAGAAACGCTGATGTACAGGTAAGTAAGCTGGGCTGAGTTGAGTGGGGGACGGAGGGGGGTGATGCTGGGACGCCAGAATCACCGTCGAGCCCTTTTGAGGTGTCGTGGGCTAGTCGACGAAACACTGAGGATGGAAGGTGCCCACTTGAAGACCCCAGAGATGTACCCTACTTAGCTCAATCCAGACGGTTGTCATGCTGATGCGCTGGGGAGGCCGCACTGTGGTTGATCCCCGGAGCCAGCATCGCAGCCGTTGTGTGTGCTGATGTGCCAGGGAGGCAAAATAAGCTGATCCCTGGAGCCAGCATTACACTTCAGCCATTAACACCAGACAGAAGGATATCTACATCATCATATGGAAGGAAACGTAAATGGATGGAGACACATATGGATCACATTAGTTTACTGTAAAGCTACGTCTTAGTTGGTGCTTATCTTGGCGAGAGCCGAGTTCAAATCAGCATGAAGTTTTAACATCTACTCTCGTGTAATGGAAATCATGTGTGCAAAAAATATTTCAGTCATTTAAAAATATATGTAGATTTTTATTACATGAGAGGAGCTGTTATTTACTTTGTTAATACTGAACTTGGCTTTCACACAGATAAAATAAGATACAGTATACACCGGTTACACCGTACAGGGTTATTTCGATAAAATGAGATACAGGGTTATTTCGGGCAGCTGTTTATAACGGACAAATAGCGTTTGCTGTTTGCCATTCCCATTGATTTCAATAACAAAGGCATCGTTTATACCGTGTTAAGCATGGCGTGTACTTCGGGCAAACCCAGCTGTTTGGATTTCGTTATATACCATTCCCATAGATTTAAATAACACACTGTGGCAAAGTGGCTGCTGATTAGAAAGAGGTGCAGAGGTGATGCAGTGCAGAAATAATCACACAAAGGAAACTGTAATCCGGTTTGAAAAAAGGGGTTTCTTGTATTTGTAAAAACTCTTGGTCTGGCGACCAAGCAATAATCCTCCGGCAATACACACCAATGTGTAAAGCATGGAAGGAAATGATAATAATGGTTTGCAAACCAAATAATAATACTAAACACGGCCACCAGTCCGGGTGTGTGCCGTAGTGCTCGGGGTGGGTGATAACAATAGACAGTGACTGTGGAGTTGTTGTTCCGGGTAGTGCTGGCCCAAGATGACAGCTCCAGAGACGTGTTAGCCGTCTAGTAAATTTACAAAACAAAAGACAATTACTAACAGTGCTACAAACAAACAAAACACTCACAAACTCTTTTTCAGTAATACAATTTCAATTGGGATCTCTCCCGGTCCTTCCAGTTCCGTATCACTCTGAACCAAGCGAAGGAAAAGATTTACAATCCTCCATCCCCTTTATGCTATCACGCATGACCCCTTGGTAAACGAGTGCAGCTGTCTCTACTGTCTGCAGCTGCTACGTCATTTCTCTTCCGGGTCAATACGTTCCTGCAACAGAGTCTCGCCTTCTTCCAGACTGACCGACTTCCCGGCCCAGGGAAAGAACACAGTCAGGCCAGCCCGTCCAAAGACGTCTCCTTTCGCTGCTTAGTGCCCTCACAGGTCGTGAGGGAGATTTAAAATCAAAACTCATTATATTTCTGTCACACAAACGCACTGCTTATACTGTAGTAATCGCTCTTACTAATCCACAAATCAGATGTTTGCACCTCGTTACTGAGCGATTACCCCTGTACTGTACTTTAATCCCTGTACACAGTGTCGGGTTTATTTACAGTTTGAAAAAACAGCACTGACTGCAACAGCAAGCAAGCATGGCTGGAACGAGAAAAGTGATGAGCATTAGCACAACATTCAGTGCAAATAAAATGTCTCTTAGATGCTGTGTGCTTGCTAAAGCATGCTTGGAACTCTGTCAGTCAGCAGACAATGCAACGTTGCTTCAAAAAGCTGGGGACAATGTGGGAATGGACCTGATTATGGACTGGGGAAGGGGATGGGAGTACTCTGTGTCTAATGTGTGTTTGTAAACTGTGTTATTCTTGTTCAGATCTATTAGCATTCTTTGTGTGTTTTGGTGCTTGCGTGACTTAGAGCTGAAAGACTGCCTGTGTGTGAGTGCATCTGATACGACCAGTCAGAGACAGGGAGTGTTGGACCAATGAGTGAGGAAAGGGGAGGGACGGGTGTGTGTGTGGAGGTGACAGTTTGAAAGAGAGAAGCGGGATCTGGCGTCGGGAGAATTGAGAGAGTTAAGAGAGTTTGTGAATGAGAGCCATTGTTTACTACAACAGTTTCCTACTGCTTTGAACTGCAACTGTTGTCTGTCTCATTATATCCTGGAAACCCTGCAGCTCAACGCTACAATATGTAAATAAATCCTGTTCGCCTGTGGGGCATATCAACTTCAACCTCTGTCTCGATCTCCTGCCTCTCACTCAGCAGCGAATGTATGCATCCACACGGCAGAGGGCTACTCTGTTACAAGCATTCATACCCTGTATCTTTCTAAACAAGGGATTTAGGGGAGTTCCCTTATAAAAGCTGAATCTCAAAACAATAATAATACAGTACAGTAATTGTTACAGCTGTGTATAATGGGATTTAAAACAGGATTAATTTATCCGCCTTTTTACATACCTGCCCTTACTCTGGTCCCATCGCAGTCAGATACACGGATTACTGTACTTTTTACTACAATCATAGGTTCTAATACATTAGTGTAATGAGTGTCTTAATAAAGATTTTTAACCACATACACGCTTGTTTGTTTTGATTACTGTACTGGTGATTGGGGGACATTTGAATGCCAGGTTATTGTGTGGGAGTTCATACCGTCCATCGCTTACTGTGGGTGAATTACGTTAACAGAAATGATCCCGTTCTAAGCGGTGGTGACTGTAGTAGTGGTGGGGACCAACCAAGATGTAGCTGCACTGTAATATATGAGCCTTACGCACTTTTCCACCTCCAGATAATGTGGATTTCATATTGGCTGAAGTATAATGCTGGCTCCAGGGATCAGCTGATCTGAGGCCTCCCTGGCAAATCAGCACACACAACGGCGGCGATGCTGGCTCCTGGGATCAACTAAAGTGCGTCCTCCCTAGCGACTCATCATGGCAACCATCTGGAATGGACTGGGTGAGGCACTTCACAGGGGTCACCAGGTGGGCACCTCCCATCTTCATTGTTTCATTGACTAGCGCTCGACACCTCAGGAAGGCTTGACTGTCAAGTTTGTGCACTTGTTTTATTCTCTAGTAGAAGCAGGGGAGGCTATACAGGAGGATGTAAGATAAAATAAACTCCTACAGTGATTTGTTCATGTACTGGCTTACAGATTTACATACCCAGACAACAGTTAATCAAGAATAATCACACAGACTCGGTTATCAGATGTTTAACAAATCAGAGTATATATTTACTCCTTTGGTTTATTAACACTTAAATGGATTGCGTGATCGCAGATCTACTTCGAATCCTAGCTCATAGACAGTCCAGGCACTCTGGTGTATTTGAAAACTAAGAGCATTGATACTTAAAGCAACGTGGTTACATCATACACCTCAGGCAGTCTAAGACACCCAGTTATACTAATGCATACAATATAACATCATCTCTAAAGCTAATAATAATCCTATCCTATAACATCATGCTTCTGTATAGGTGAGATATAAATTCAAGAGTATGCTTTCATTCCACAGAGAAGTAGTTCTTAAAATATAAAACAGAACAAAGACGCTCCAAACCAGAGGCTCTGAATACAACACCAGCAGTCATCTTCGCAAAGAGGCATTCAAAAGATGCATCAGGCAGTCTGTGTTACCAAACTGGTCTGATAACTAACTGTAATTTTGCTCCCATACATATAGGACTTTTTCTCTTCCTTCGTGCGTCAGAAGACTTAATTAAGCCGAAACATCTGGTTTGTTAGACAGCCTTTATCTCTAAAATTAATAATATACTTTTTGGTATCAGGCTACCACCATCTTTTCTGAGACAATAATATATGAGGTTTTTCTTAAAGCTGATAACATATTCTCGTGTACTATGAGAATAGTATCACTCCCCGAAGATAAGAATAAAAAGCCTGCCTGTCTTTGAGTTAAAGCACCTGTTTGCCAGTATTTTCTGTCTTGGTTGCTAAAACATATTCTCTTTTACCACGAGAATCCTAGTACTCCCAAGATAAGAAACAAGGCCCCTTGTCCTAAGTTGCAACTGCTGATAAGGAATGTGGCTACATGAGCATTCCAAGGGGCTTTACAAGGTTATTAAATCATGTTAGTGTTTTCTAGTTCACTAAGCACATCACTAAGCTAACACAGAGTTCTTTGCAATAATATTTCTGCTTGAAGCTGTCTCAGCATAATCTAAATTAATACAGTTTTTACAATAATATCATTGCTTTAAACAGTTCTTACAATGGTCTCTTGACCACAGTACCCAGTTTTCTTCCCAGATATCAGGGTGCTACCAGCAGGGCTGAACATCCTTGTCCAGCTCTACAAGTGTGGGTTAGAGTCTTAAGTACCTGATATGTGCAGGAGACCTGAACTCTGGTAGCAGGTTTCCCATCTTTGCATTCAAGTTTTCCCAGATGAGCCCACTTTACATCCAATACATTACATTATCCTTACATTGTCTGATTTAACATTTAAATTAAAAAAATATAATCCTGTGGATCATTACATTCAAACATGATTCTAGAATGCTTTACCATATGGGAACATGCAGGACAAGATTTTGCTTCTGCTTGTAGCAGCCCAGTTCTACACTTTTGACATCCACACACTAGTCTGGGCTTATGTAATTATGACCCCCTTTTCAGACAGAGTTTACCACAGCAAGTAATGGTTCTGGACTGATAACTATTTTGTAAATGCATTTCAATTTGATCACAGGGGGATGTTTTACTAGGTATCCCTTCCATCCAAAATATCAAGGTGAGCCAGAACTCACTATTTTTCATGTCAGAGGTTTCCCAAGCCTCAGTTTCTTCTACTTCATCAGTGGGTACTGTGATGCCAGACATCACAGTACCTGGTCATGAAACCAAGTGAAGCGACTCTGCCACCTTACATCCTGTAAGAATTTAAGAACATAAGAAAGTTTACAAACGAGAGGAGGCAATTCAGCCCATCTTGCTCGTTTGGTTGTTAGTAGCTTATTGATCTCAGAATCTCATCGAGCAGCTTCTTGAAGGATCCCAGGGTGTCAGCTTCAACAACATTACTGGGGAGTTGGTTCCAGACCCTCACAATTCTCTGTGTAAAAAAGTGCCTCCTATTTTCTGTTCTGAATGCCCCTTTATCTAATCTCCATTTGTGACCCTGGTCATTGTTTCTTTTTTCAGGTCAGAAAAGTCCCCTGGGTCGACATTGTCTATACCTTTTAGGATTTTGAATGCTTGAATCAGATCACCGCGTAGTCTTCTTTGTTCAAGACTAAATAGATTCAATTATTTTATCCTGTCTGCATATGACATGCCTTTTAAACCCGGGATAATTCTGGTTGCTCTTCTTTGCACTCTTTCTAGAGCAGCAATATCCATTTTGTAACAAGGTGACCAGAACTGAACACAATATTCTAGGTGAGGTCTTACTAATGCATTGTAAAGTTTTAATATTACTTCCCTTAATTTAAATTCAACACTTCTCACAATATATCCGAGCATCTTGTTGGCCTTTTTTTAATCCGAGCATCTTGTTGGCCTTTTTTTATAGCTTCCCCACATTGTCTATATGAAGACATTTCTGAGTCAACATAAACTCCTAGGTCTTTTTCATAGATTCCTTCTTCAATTTCAGTATCTCCCATATGATATTTATAATGCACATTTTTATTGCCTGCCTGCAGTACCTTACACTTTTCTCTATTAAATGTCATTTGCCATGTGTCTGCCCAGTTCTGAATGCTGTCTAGATCATTTTGAATGACCTTTGCTGCTGCAACAGTGTTTGCCACTCCTCCTATTTTTGTGTAGTTTGCTTACTATACCAGAATCTAAATCATTAATGTAGATTAGGAATAGCAGAGGATCTAATACTGATCCCTGTGGTGTACCACTGGTTACCTCGCTCCATTTTGAGGTTTCTCCTCTAATCAGTACTTTCTGTTTTCTACATGTTAACCACTCCCTAATCCATGTGCATGCATTTCCTTGAATCCCTACTGCGTTCAGTTTGAGAATTAATCTTTTATGCAGGACTTTGTCAAAAGCTTTCTGGAAATCTAAATAAACCATGTCATTTGCTTTGCAAGATTTCGTATGCAAGATGTCGTATGCTTTACTTTACTTGTGACAAGCAGGCTGTAGTGGTGACGTCAGACCTGGAAGAAACACACAGTACTGCGAGGTGAAATGTGAATTGCGCTGTTGCGTGGTTTAATAATGAACAAAATAAAAGGTTTAAACAAAAACAGCACACGGCACTTGAGGCCAAAATAAATAGACAAACAAAACGGACTAACACTTAAACAAACAGTGGACTAACAGACAAACAAACAAACACGGTGAGTCAAAACAAACAAGTATCGTAAATAGCAATTGTTATGAATTATTTTACTTTATTTTACTCTCCTTCTCTCTCCCGTTCTGTACTCACCCAGAGTGAGTAAAACGTGCATCTATATATACAATTGTGCTGGGATTCAATTACCAATTAATTATTCACTTGAATCCCAGCACGTGAACTAAATCTGTGCAACCCCGTGCTCACATATTATTAAATACTTTAAATGCACGTGTAGTGATGTGCAATCCCGTGCTTAAATACAATTATTCATTTTGAATAACTTGTGCTGCACACACCCATTTACATCCCGTGCAGCCATATCTATACACCAACATTAACACACCACACGCAACATACAACACAGAAATGCACACAGGGGTGGGACACATTGCCACAACTAAATCATGGACAAGGAAAGAAACCCAATTGAGCTTTATATGTAAAATAATTAGTGACCAAAATCAATTGTGGTCACATTATATACAGATAAAGACCACTTAATATCAATTAATTTCTTCCATGCTTTTTATATCACAAGTGTATACAGTACATTGTTAATATCAACATAGCTGGCCGGTAAAGCACAAAAATAATATACCTTATCACTAGATAGACTTGAAAGCATACTGCTCTATGCCTATTTATTTTTTCATTATTATGAAATATGTTCAGTTATGGTATTATACAGACAAGTTGCAAAGCTATTTTCTATGTTCATATAACCTTACATTTTGCAAATAAGACAGCATGCAAGCAGGGAATGAAAGACGAATGAAAACAATTTTACCATTACTTACACTAAGTACTGTTTTGGCTTAGAAGAATCAGATGGGAATAATAGGATTACAGGCACTAAGCCCATGTCAAAATAGATTTAGGTCTGTGCCTAAAGGCAGTGGATCACTTAACCAACACTATTCAAGAATCTAGACATGCTATGCCCTTTATAAAGTAAATCAGAAAAGATAGAATAAACAATGGGGGCTGGTGGTAACGCAATTACTGAAAAGTTGCAGCAGTCCTCTACCTGCAGTTGTAGTCTGCACATGGTTTTGCATGGAATAATAAAGCACAGTGTCATTCATATTGCTGAGTGCAATCTAATATATCCTTATGCACGCTTGCCTTTCTTGCATTCAGAAAATCTGTCTCCAAGCAGCCTTTGAAACTCACTTTCAATCTTGGTGTCGACTATGAGTCATGTATACATAAACTGTACTACTGACTAGGTTATTTCTTAAAAAATATATATAGTTGTGAAAATCCTTTCCTATGAAGTAACCAATAATTTGCCTATGGTAAATTGTACAAGGAACTGTGTATTAGCTTTGAAGATTTAAACCAGTGGTTTTCAATCTTTTTTTTAAACTATACCCTTTCTGTCTGAAGGTTTCAACTCAAGTACCCCTTTGCAATTGTGTCTCTACTGAATGGTACCTCAGCTGCAATACAAGGCAGACTAATGTGATTAACAAATACATTTTTCCCTGTTTATTTCATATATCATTTATGTCACAACAGTTTGAGAATGACTAACTGCTGGTTTAGGACAAAATACCAAACAGTAGGCCTAATTCTACAACATTTTAATTACAGGTGTTTGGATGCACCGAATCAAAAGACAATATTTGGGAATGTTATAAATAATCCAAAATAATCTGCAAGTAAATGTTTATCACGTTACCATTTACTTCCCATCTCAGCATAATTATGTGTGCCATTTAAAATGTTTACAACATCAAAAACATGAACCTCAAGATAAAACTATAATAACTAACAATGATAAACCTTTTATTAAACCCTCCATAAAAAATGCATAGAGGTGAATAATAAAGCTGTTTTTTTGAGCAGGGGTAGGGTGGGAACTCAATATATCTTGTCTGTATTGTGGTACAGTGAAACCCCGTAATCTTCAATTTTGCTATGCAAATGGAAGTGCCAATAGTGTTTGTTGTATTATAAAATTACTTAAATGGTTTGCATCAATCATGTCTAGGCAATGGCAGGGACAGAATCAGCTTTATAAAGCAAATTCTTTTTGGTAACAAATGAAAGCACTTCAACATTTACATAGGTTTGGGGCACAACTGTACGTGTAGGGAAAAAAAGGTTACATATCCATATACTTTAGCTTCCTTTTCAAGGCCTGCTTTTGTTTTTTTACAGCGAACCACATGGCTTTATCTTCCAATAAACATCACAGGGAAACAAAGAAATGATGGTTTATATGCAAACAAAAAAGCTAGACAATTTCAAAAAATCCCGTAGTGTGTCGAGAGGTACCCCTTTGGAATACAGTAATTTCACTATACAGGGCCGTAGTACTGAATATCAACCGGGAATAAGATGCACTGCAAGAAGAGGTAGTGTACTAGTGCCGTATTATTAACTGGTAAACTAGGGCCCTGATGTACGCCTATAACACCACTAGCCGTTACTGTTTATTTTTTACTTGAATTAGTTTCATATATATCTTATATTTTACAATTATAGATAACTTAGAGCCTCATTCTTATTATCAGTTTCGGATTGGTTTACTGACACTCGGGCTAAGCATGAGAAATTGACAGCTAAACAGAGTACAGGATTGGTTTGGCTCCCTCTATGTCAGCAAGAGTTAGAGTAAGCAGGGCGATGTAAATAGCTGCAGAGCTCCTAGGGAGTGTGTGTGCAGCAGTGAAAACAACAGTCATTCTGAGCACTGAAACATAGGCACCCCAGCGTTATATTACAGACAGCAATGACCAGTGTATTATGCTTTCCTAATAAAGCAGAATTAAACCCTGATCGGGTGATTTGGCTTGATAAGCAGCCTCATGAGTCTCCTTTTCTTCTGTACCACACAGCAATGACAATACTGACCCCACCTCCAACACCAGTTTCTACAATATACATATACTAAACCTATACTGTCTCCTTAGTACTGTATTACGCAACATTGCATCCTATGTTAATTCAATGTATTGACAGTGTATTAACAGTGGTATGATGAAGAAACATGGTTTGGACTCTGGACTTCCCATAATAGCAACAGTAACTGTTTCTTTAATTTAGATCAGAGCTTTACGACAAACTGCAGTATTCCAGAATCTGATTTAACTGGTCAGGAGCAAGTCAGCTTGGATTCAAATTGTGACCTGGGTTGTACTCTTACCCTCGGCCAAGCTATTTGTAAGCTGTTTTTAGTTAACCATATGGTTGAACAACAGCATGTGTCTACAGTAGCTTAGCTAAGATAAAATAGTACTGCCATCTCTTTGATTTCATTTTAGATCAGCTTCCACATTTAAAACTAAGGTGCAGTCCTTGTTTAGGTTACTTCTTTAATAAAATGACACTGCAATAGTCTGAACTGTATTATTTTCAATTACTGGTATTGGAACAAATATTAGCCTCATTATATTGTTTTTAGAAGATTAATGACAGATTTTTAATTCCTTTATCTTGATATAATAATAAATTATTATTATTTATTTATTAGCAGACGCCCTTATCCAGGGCAACTTACAATTGTTACAAGATATCACATTATTTTTTACATACAATTACATTATTGTTTACATATTATTTTTACATACAATTACCCATTTATACGGTTGGATTTTTACTGGCGCAATCTAGGTAAAGTACCTTTCTCAAGGGTACAGCAGCAGTGTCCCCCACCTGGGACTGAACCCACGACCCACCGGTCAAGAGTCCAGAGCACTAACCACTACTCCACACTGCTGCCCTTGAAGGCATAATAAAGCTCAAGAACAGCAATTTTGGTAAACTATCTAATCTACTGAAGCGGGCCTTGAGAGCTTTTTTTCCAATTGCAAAACATTTTAAGGTGAATATAATAGGAAGGACCCTGTCGCTGGTTCTTGCGCGGATGTGTGCAGCTGGGACGCGAAACAGGAGATGTGTTGCTAGGCAACCAATTGAGCAGGTAGGCTTGCCCAACACTGAGCTGATCGGGAGGTCCGGACTGGCTGAGGGAGCGTGTCCGGGTAACCTGCGTGCAGCTCAAGAAGCGTCTGCGCCAAAACCCGAGGTGACTGCACCCAGGGCTGGATTAACGCATAGGCAAACTAGGCACCTGCCTTGCGCCCAAAGTCATGGGGAGGTGTAAACTGGAAGAACTTCACTCACTGACATTTCAACCGAGGCAGTGTATCTCACTGGTGTTCACACAAAATCACACTGGCTGACCCGGGACTTACTGTCTCACTCACTTTCGCACAACGGCATAAGAACATTCCAGGTCAGTCAGTTTGATATTGCTTGAATACAGCAAGCAATGTCTCTTTCGGGGGCAGCAAATCATAAACACAAGAAACAGGAAGAAGAAGAATGCAAGTGGCAAAGGGAGTGTCACAAAGACGGCCGGAGTGGGTGGCGTCAGACCAGAAGCAGGAAATAAACAGACAGAGAGGTGTGGTTTGGTGAAGCTGAGCAAATGCTTTCGCTCAGCATTTAATAAACAGAACAGAAAATAAAAGGTTTTAAACACAAAACAGGACACGGCACTTGCGCCAAAATAAATAGACAAACAAAACGTACTAAACACTTAACAAACGGTGCACGGAGAGACAAACAAACACGGTGAGTACAAACACTTCTAGATTATTTCACTTTACCACTTTCCTCCTTCTCCTCACCCGTTCTCCACTCTCGAACACCCAACCACGAGTGAAAGAAAATGTGTCTATATATACTGTTGTGCTGGGATTCAATTACTAATTAATTATTCACTTGAATCCCAGCACGTGAATTAATTCTGTGCAACCCCGTGCTTACATATTACATTTAACCAGCACGTGAAGTGATTTGTGCCCTCCTCGTGCCTAAATACAAATCTACATTTTTAAATACACATGAAACACAGACCCGTTTATATCCCGTGTACCAATGACTATACACCAACATTTACACACGCACGCACCATACAACACATAATATGCACACAGGGGCGGGGCACATTGCCACAGGGAGGCATTAGAAATATTTTACAAATCGGTGCTGAAAGCCCCAAACCGCCAAAAGCATTTTCTTTAACAAAGTGTGTCAAAAAACACCTGTGATCAACAGTAAAGCAAGGAAAGCTCACTGCCTTTGCTGTACTGGTGATTGAGGCCAGTCAGGAAAGAAAGTTACATGTTAACACTAAAATGTACATAAATAAAAAAAATGTCTGTGATTTTGAATCGAAATAAATGTGATATATTTTGTATTGCTTGCAGCTTTCCCAATCAGCTCGAATGCCATATACCTACACCTTATGTGATAGCAGTGAAAAGTATCAAAAGAACAATACCAATTAACAATACTGTGCTGAAATGAGAATGCGCGTTCTTCAACCAAGTAAACAAAGCACAGCGAGCTCGGGAGACATCTTCCAGCTTGCAGTGCTTTTTTGTCATTGGAAATATGCTGGATCGCCTAGATGGAATTTATGCAATAGCAAGTGACTGACTGACTTGACGGATCTTAGACAGGATCTGGCACCTGATTAAAACTGGCACAAAATTGCGCTCTTGTATAAACCTAGTGGAGCGCCACATTTCCTACACTTATATATTATATATTATTATATTTATTGCATTTATATAAAGCTTTTTATACAAAAATATCACAAAGCACTGTACAGTACGTAGCACAAAAAAAGAACAAACCACAATACTTTTGTATAGCATATCACACATACAACTGCCAAGTCAGACTGTAACGGTCCCAGCTTCCCTGACAAACGAAGGCAGAGCATTCCATAATTTAGGAGCTCTGCAAGAAAAAGCCCTACCCACCATGTTGTTTTTGTCGCATTTTGTGATCTCAGAATGCGGTTTTGAAGATATGGGGTCAGTAACTCCTGCAAATAACTAGATGCTAATCCATTCAGTGCCTTGTAAGTTAACAACAACATCTTAAAATCAATTCTATACTGCACAGGGAGCCAGTGTAAAGAGGCCAAAACAGGGGTGATATGTTCGCTTTTTCTGGTTTTAGTCAGAATTCTAGTGGCGGTATTCTGAACAAGCTGCAAGCGGGATACCACATGTTTTGGGACACCAGAAAAAAGTGAATTACAATAATCAATTCTAGATGAAACAAAGGCATGCATTACTCTCTCGGCATCATATACGGAAATAGCTGGTCTAAGTTTGACTATATTTCTCAAATGGTAAAAAAATACTTTAGTAACTACAAAACAATAGCTAAACCGGGTTGAAGGGGAGTCAACAATTGTTTACAAAGGTATAAATATCAAACATTGTAAAGTTTTGTCTTTTGAATTGACTCCATGGCTATCCATGCTTTCTGATACAAACATATGCACTGAGCTGTACTGAGGCCTTGTCCAAAGTCAGTTTGAAACTCGTGCTGATATGACTGTATTGGAGTGTCACAGACTGTGGGAATGTGGCGTGCGTTACCGAAGAAAACCACTTGAAGCAGTTTTGATTTTCTAGAAAATTCTATTATTTTCTGTTTATTTTCGTTCACAACATCTTCGTAATTCCACAGGCTTTTTATTCATAAATTTCTCTATGCATTCCTTCTTCTTATTTTAATAACTCAAAGTTCCTTTAAAGATCATACTCTTGTTACAAAAAATCACTTAAATAATTCCTTGAAAATTCCTCCCGTCCTACCAACAATGGTATTCGGTTTGGTCAAATTAAAAAGTCTTAAACGTAAGAGAACTGCTAACCAAGGACTTGCAATGAACAGAAAAAAAAAATGTTTTAAAGTTTTTTACAGCTTCCTGGAGGTCTTCACTTCATGGGAAGAGTCAGCATCCCGCTGGGTTTTCTGTTAGTGTTCTCTTTTAACAAGCATCTGTGATAGCAGCATGTTTGTCTCCTTCCAAAAAACCCAACCCCGAGCTATTACAATCTGGGCCCTATATACACAAGGAACCCCCCCCCAATCAACAGCACTCAATCATCTGCTGATTCAAGAATGTTCCAGCATGTTCCGTGGTTGCTGCCCCCAACAAAGATGGCGACCGCTGTAACTGCACTTCCGCCCCAACATCAGTCCCATGTCAGGTGATCCTTGTTGGGAACTTCGTAGTCGAGTCACAGCCCTCTGACCGCTGGGAGGTTGAATTGCAGTACAGGATCGCTTTACTCTGTCACATGGCGGTATACCTTTCTTGTATATAATGTGTTTTTGAATCAAAAAACATTTGTCATCTTAATTTTTTTTCACTACAGATTGGTGCCGAAACCCGGGATTACTGAAAAGCAACCCTTAACGACGTTTCACGGTGTGTGGTTTCAGATTCGTCAGCGTCATTATATCATCCGGTGAGTCCGTTTTTGAATAATCACACATAATAATGAAGGGAAAGATAAAGGCAAATAATTAGTAAGTCGAGATACTCGGGTAGAATCTCTCAGCAGAGAGATCCCATGGTACAGAGAGAGTCAAATAGTGATTTTCTAAGTGTAAGGGACTTACACGGTCAAAACAAAAAAAAATAAGTGAGGAAAGAATAGCAGCAAATTGTAAATCCTGGTATTGAGCCAGGTGATGTCAAAATCTTGACTGTAAGACCCGCTGAGGCAAACTGAGTTACGTAATTAAAAATCTTGGTGAAGAGCCAGAGTGACGTTAAAATCTCGACCGTAAGACCCGCTGAGGCAACAGTCACATGAATTAAAATCCTTGGTGAAGAGCCAAGGTAACATTAACATCTCTTATCATAAGTCCTAGTGTGGCAAACAAGAGTTATGTACATTTAAAATCCTGGTGTGTGAGGCCTACAGGCTTTTGCAATCCCCAGACTATATTTCCCAGGACTGATACATAAATCACCTCCCCAGACTATATTTTCCAGGACTGATACATAAGAAAAAAAAAATCCCATGAGAGCCTAGACCTTCTGGTGAAGGAGGTTCTTAAAAACAAGCCATTTATTTGGCCCACAAAAGAAAAATATTTATTTTAGAAACTAAGTGTGGGACCAAATTACACAAAAAATAAATGCACTAGGATCCACCACCATCAGAAAACGATGCAAGGTACAAAGGCGGTACTATGACCTACGAGAGAAGGTAAAAATAAAATATTCAAAACTGAGGCAGGTGGAACTCAGCCCTGCTCTGCACTGACCACCACTGAAGAGCGGATCCTGTCCACCTGGGATGTGCGCACTCTGGAGGTACTTTGTGGGAGAGACATTGGAGTGGAGGTTGGTGTGAATCAGAATAAAAAAAAAAAAAGAAATTACAACACTGTAGTGAGTAGTTACCCTTCCTATAAAGGTGTATTGGTTGTCTCTGAAAATGGGTCTGACTACTGATAAAGAACTTTGGGACACATTTGAGTGCTTAAATTAACTGACACAATATAAACTTTGTTTTCTTTTTCTTCTCATATAGAACAAACATTGACTGTGCAGCAAACTGATCCTGAAGAAAACCTGGTGGCCAATGACTCGCCCATTATTATTATTATTATTTATTTCTTAGCTGACGCCCTTATCCAGGGCGACTTACAATTGTTACAAGATATCACATTATTTACATACAATTACCCATTTGTACAGTTGGGTTTTTACTGGAGCAATCTAGGTAAAGTACCTTGCTCAAGGGTACAGCAGCAGTGCCCCACCGGGGATTGAACCTACGACCTTCCGGTCAAGAGTCCAGAGCCCTAACCACTACTCCACACTGCTGCCCGTATTTACAGCCCCTGAAGCCCATTCACCATTTTATTCTCCACTACATTAATTAGACGTGTTTATGATAAAAATAGAAATTGAAATTCATAGGAACAAAAACCAAGCAGGTCCAGTTGCATAATTTAAGGGGAATGTTATGTCAGATTGAATGTTTTTTTAGACACAAACTAAAACGGAAATGTGAAAATGATATGCATCATTAATATGTCCTGATATTGCAACGGTTAGGCAGTGACTGGTTTCATTTTTAATGTACAACTCCAGTAATGGAATTAGAAATTTAAAAAATACAGCTGTGAATGAAACATTAGGACATTAGTGTACTGTGCGATATTTGTATCGGCAGAGGCGACAGCGCTTGGTTTGCAACCTTACCCAAGCTCCTCTCACAGGGATGCTTGAGCTTCTTTAGCTTAGCTGGTAGCCATGACTGATCTGTAAAATAAAAGTGATGAAATAAAAGAAAATACTTGGCCAATTCTTATGTTTATTTGCTGGAAATATATACACAGAAAACTACCTACAAAAAGCATAAGTATATCAAGGTAAAAGCCCTTGGTTGAGAAAAGCTTTGAGTGCACAAACTGGCATATTTTAAAAACTTTTCAAGTGGAGTTTCAACTAGGTTACAAATACTTTTAATAGTCAATGTAACCGCAGCTCCCGAGTCAAAAACTTAATTCAAATCAATGTATTTTTTGGGAGAGACTTGTGGAGAAAGTAACTGCCATTTCAGCCACCATCCAGGGAGAGCCTGCAATAAATCTTGCATTGTGTTTGAATAAAACAATACTTGTCGAGGGAAAGTGTGTTTGAAAACAAACAGTGGATGTATTTATAGGCACTTGTTGCTTTGGTGAACTACATGAAAACAAAGTCTGGAAAAGATCTTGGACTGCTTGGCTGTTGCACTCCGGACACATCAAGATGAGCCTGACCGATACCATCTGCCAGTTGCTGCACCACTGCACTGCTTCTTGCTAACCAATTCATGCAGGTTTTTGAGGTAAGTTATAATCTTAAATGTTTTTGTTTACATGCAAGGCATAATGTATTTGGGATAGAAGTATTTTCAAAAAGTATTTCTAATGTAAAGTTTATATGGAAATGTATTGTAGTATTCCACTAGCATTCAATAAAATGTTAATGTCAAACATACCATTTTTAAATATCAATAAAATATAAAGAGTTCTGAGGCAAAAGATATCTATTGCATTATTCAGCAGAAAGTAAATGGCAGGTGAAAGGTCATTAACATGCTCAGTGCAATATATTGTTGGTAACTAATAGTGAAAAAAAAATTATAATCTTTGCGTTAACAATTTACATTCAATTAGCCAGAATAAGCCAGAAACCAATTTGTGTTTTTTTAGAATACTGATTGGAATACTTCAAATGTCTAGTTTACCTGAATGGAATAAATATAGTAAATTCTTAGTATTATGAATAATGATATAATAGTGTGGATAAAATGTTGGCTTTTTGACATAGACAGAAAATAACAATGTAATGCTCTTATTTGTAGCATTGTGCTACAAACCTCACCAGGTAATATTGATTTAGCATAGTTTCTGTGGTGGAAACACTGGTAAATGTGGCATGATATGTGAAGATGTTTTTTATATAGAACGTCAATGATATTTTTTAAACATATTTACAAACTCTTTGAAAAGGTTTTATGAATAAGGCCCTGTAAAGTTTCATGTAAGCCAGGGGTGTCAAACTCACTTCCTGGAGGGCCTCGGTATCTTCTGGCTTTCATTCCAGCTGAGCTCTCAGTTATTTAATTGGTCTAATTTTTTGATTAACGGGACATAACATATTTTATAGGTAGTGTACCTTGAATCAGGTGCCTTTAAGTCAACAACTGTAAAAAAAGCAAAACTATGAAATATGTCCAATTGATCAAATAATTAGCTCAATTAAGTTAATTGAAAGCTTAAGTTGTAATGAAAAACGGGACCCTGCAGCCCTTGAGGACTGGAGTTTGACAACCCTCATATATTTTCAACAGGAATAGTGTAAGTTATATATATATATATATATATATATATATATATATATATATATATATATATATATATATATATGAGACAGTACCCCATGCGTGTTTGTTGTAGGCAATCCACAGAGGTGCTTTATTTATCCATTGAAAAACAGATATACCTTGATGACACCAGTGAAATCACAGAGGGTGTTCTTGTCCTCTTTGCAACCTACTACATTGTCAACATGATTTACCTGACAAAGGGAAATGCTACATGCTACTTTCTTCAAGAAAAAGTTCTGAAAATGAAAGGGGAATTTTTAATTTCTCCACTTAACAACCTAAAACAAAAAACAAGTCGTTTTCCCATTTTCCTTTCAAAAAGGAAAAATGATTGGACCCAATGTACACGGACCCCAATTCCTGTGTGAACATGAAATAAGTGGTGGGGTTCTGAAAAAGTGTTATACGACCCCACATGCTGCTACATTACTGTTTAAATAATGTACATACCTGTACTTTTTCTTTTCATTGTTAACATCCTGACAATTTTTTTCGCTTTTAAATTTAAAGTTTTTTTCAAAGGCGTTCAACATGGCCAATCGGGGTTGAGATCAGGGGGGTATCCTCTTAACTCTGACAGAGCGATTTAAAAAAAATATAAAATTAAAACTACTGTGCTCTAGCTTTGTGTGCCGTATAACATCATAGGTCATTATTGTTGTTACATGTTTACAAATCCCTACGCTATAATAATAATACTAATGCAAAACATATCCATGTGTTTAGTATATGTGGCAATGTGCCCCGCCCCTGTGTGCATATTATGTGTTGTATGTTGCGTGCGTGTGTTAATGTTGGTGTATAGTCATTGGTACACAGGATATAAACGGGTCTGTGTTTCACGTGTATTTAAAAATGTAGATTTGTATTTAGGCACGAGGAGGGCTCAAATCACTTCACGTGCTGGTTAAATGTAATATGTGAGCACGGGGTTGCACAGAATTAATTCACGTGCTGGGATTCAAGTGAATAATTAATTAGTAATTGAATCCCAGCACAACAGTATATATAGACACATTTTCTTTCACTCGTGGTTGGGTGTTCAGTGAGTGGAGAACGGGATTGGAGACGGAGGTAATTGTGAATCGTAAAAGTGAATAGTTAGAGTATCTGCTCACCGTGTTTGTTTGTCTGTCTAGTCCGTTTTGTTCGTCTATTTATTTTGGCCTCAAGTGCCGTGCCCTGTGATTTGTCTGTTCAAACCTTTTATTTTCTGTTCTGTTTATTAAATGCTGAGCGAAAGCATTCGCTCAGCTTCACCAAACCACACCTCTCTGTCTGTTTATTTCCTGCTTCTGGTCTGACGCCACCCACTCCGGCCGTCTTTGTGACAGGGACCTAAATCGACTTTGGGAATTATTCATTGTGCTGCTGCACCAGTCTACATTTTATTTATTCCAAATAATTTGAGAACTTGGAAAAAGCAAAAACCTGTACATTTAGTGTATCCCAAGGACTGAATTGGGAAACACTGAGTAAAGTGATTGAACTAGTAAAAACTTCATAAAATATGCAAACCTTTAGATGTCTTCAGCATGAGACTATTCAAAAAGGAAACACTGACACAAGTTACCGGTACCGAAGCATCAAATCTATATATAAATTATACTGCATCTGGCCTATAATGTTCAGGTCAATACAAGTATTTTAAACTTTGGCTACTTATAAAACACACAACATCTGGCAGTTTAACTCTTTCTAGTAATGTAACTCTTTATCTTTGTCTAAAACTGAATTAATTCAATAAGCTGCCATGTTCCAATTGCTGTTTGCATATGTCTTTCACTTCTGAAGTGTTTTATGCTCATACTGCATTTGTTTTAAATTAACCATTAAACTAAGTACATGTTGTGTGCCAATGATTTTATTTTCACACGAATCCCAATGCATCCATGAAGGGTGTGAAATGTTGAGGAGATAGATATAGGAAAAGAATGTGCCATCAAATCAAATGTATTTAAAAATAAATAAAAAACATGGATTATAAATAATACATTATGTATTAATACATTTGTACTGCAAATATGACCTATTCAGCTAATTTGACAGATATATTTATGCTTCATATATATAATTTTAATAACAAAATGCAGGCAAATGTATTTGCTTGACGTATTAATACATATTGTGATTGTAGTCGGAAGTGCTAGTAAATGTATTTAGGTATAGCATTGTTCCCATGGTTTATGCCTGAGGTTGGCCTGAAGAAGCTGATTTAAATACATATGTTTACATTGTAGTTAAATGAACAGGAAAGACTAACATATGTTTTTAAAGTTTACTTGCAAAGGAAGCTAGTTATTTGAATAGTATAGTTCACTGCAAAAATACACTAATAAAAGGGAAACATTTCTCTAACTTTTTTTTCTTCAATTTTTGGTAATATTTTCTTTAAACATGGAAATCATTTTCAATAATGGGCGTACAGTAATGCTTCTGAAAAGAAGGTGGTCTCAACAGAAAGGGAAACTGTGGGGGGCTCCCGAGTTGCGCCTCCAGTAAAGGCGTTCCACGTGAGTGCAGGGTGCGATCTATAGCCTGCAAGTCGCGATTTCGAATCCAGGCTATTCCCTTGCCGATCGAGGACGGGAGCTCCCAAGGGGCGGCGCACAATTGGCCGAGCGTCGCCCGGGGGGAGGGAGGGTTAGGTCGGTCACGGTGTCCTCGGCTCACCGTGCACCAACGACCCCTGTAGTCTGGCCGGGCGCCTGAGGGCTTTCCTGTAGCTGCCCGAGAGCTGCGTTGTCCTCCGACGCTGTAGCTCTTGAGTGGCTGCATGGTGAGTCTGCAGTGTGGAAAAAAGCGGTCGGCTTGACGGCACACGCTTCGGAGGACAGCGTGTGTTCATCTTCACCCTCCCGAGTCAGCACAGGGGTGGCAGCGGTGAGCCGACCGTAATAAATAATTGGCCATTCCAAATTGGGAGAAAATAATAAAAATAATTGGCAATGACTAAAATTTAAAAAAAAAAAAAAAAAAAAAAACTGTGGAACCATTTCACTGTGCAGAATAGTAATTCTACAGAATGGGAGCAATGTGTCCTTGAACGTAAGTGTGACAGAGATCGAATGAGTCTTGGTGTTAGATCTCCCTCTCGACCTGTGAGGGCACGGTGCACGAGGAACAGAGTACCCTTAATGAAATGGCACGACAATTTATTCCGTAGGGTAGATGGAAGTCGGTCATTTCGGAAGGGGGCGGAGCCATGGCACCCGAGCTCAGTGACCCGGACAGTAAGCGGCGTGGCATCCGAGGACTGGAGGAGCGGATGCGCTCATTAACCTCGGGGTCATGGGCGAGGGTATAAATAGGGGGCATGGCTTGAGTGATCTGTTCCTTTGTATAGGGTTAAACAAACTAACCGAGAAGGAGCCCGTAGCGTGAAGAACTGTGAGTGTTTTCGTGTCTGTGTCTAACCTCTGTGTGTCTTGTGTATTGTTTAGCCACTGAAGGATACTGAGCACGATCCGGAGCTGCAGCCGCAGGCCAGCGACAAAACCGGACTTCACCATTCACGCTTTGCACTATCCAAACTGTCTTTGTTTTCACCACTAGCACTATAATCACGCAATGTCAAAACTGTGTCTGTGTTTTGTGTTTTGTGTGGGTGACTGAACGGGACTTTGGGGTTACGGGTCAAACCCGTGGATTACAAATCAGAAGTGATACACGCCGCTGTATCACTTCCAACACTATTATTATTTGCAGGTTTGCCTTAAGGCTCTGGACATTTATTGAATTAAATAAACACCCTTGCACCTGTACCAACGTTGTCTGTGTGATTACTCTGCACTGCACTCACCTGCACGTCTTTACCACTTTGCCACCGTAAGGTAAAGCTTACTTGGGTTTGCAGGAAACCTTTCACTTTGAAAATTAAATTTGTGCTTTAAGATGGGGGAAATGTTTTCTTGTACATAGTAAAGTTTGCTCAGACTAACCCGGAAATGTGTTTTATTTTTACAGTGAAGTGCATATTTCCAACAAATATTCCAAAACCACCTGTCAATAATACCAAGGATTTACCGGTACAAATCTGTTTAACTATATCACGTTAAATATTCTACATCAAATGAGGTCCAAATACTGCAGACACAACTAAAGATAATAGACGTCAATATTAATAATTAAATAACAGCATAGCGAGATCTAGAAAGACAGAGATCAAAGGAAAAAGGCAATCAATTCTAATGTCTAATTATAAAGAAAACATTTCAAAAGATATTTTTGTAGATTAAAAATACTATTGTTCCAGTTCATAAATGCGAGATCAAAAGACTGAAAGATGAAAGCTATTGTAATGGGATAAAATAATCCTTATGTTACATTCAAACATTAGCTGAAAATGCTTTTTCTTTATTTCTGTTTGTCAATAAAAGCATAAATAAAAGGATGACTACATGACTCAAGCCAATCAGCTATTCATTTATAAACCTTTTTGTTCTGCTGGTAAATTTGACATTAAAGACAACATGAATGGGTGGCACTTTTCCTTATGAATGCTTCTTGTCATTCGATACATATTTTAAATCTGTTTTGTCATTTGAATGCACTGCATTAATAGAAAGCAACTGTTGCTGCTTTCTGTATTATATACACTGCTGCATTTTTTAATGCAATCATAATAATTTTAACATTTTTATTTACACACTATTAGTCTCATGAAGCACTGCTACTCAAAATAATTCTTCTGCGCTACGGCTCTAGCTGCTTCTATTTACTGGATCCTGCTGTGGTCTGAGATATTCCAGTTGCTGCTGCCGTCTTATTTCTCTTTGGTAGGGAGACTTTTCTTTGTTTTGAGGTAAAGACTTATAAAATGTTATTGCAAGGATTTAGGCATTTAGCTGAAGGAAAGTTTTTGTTTTGAGCATGTTTAATTTAATTGTGCTGTAGAACAGGGAAATATGGGTGGTTATAAAATGGTTTTATATTTTTTAATTGAATAAACTTCATAGTTCTCTCTAAATCTTAATACTGAAACAGGCTTTCCCGCGCTACCAGAGTCTCCGAGAGAGAGGGCCGCATCGCCAGAGCCTCCGAGAGAGTGCCGCGTTGCCAAAGCCTCCGAGAGAGAATGCCGCATCACCAGAGCCCCCCCGAGAGACAGCGCCGCATCGCCAGAGCCCCCGGGAGAGAGTCCAACGCTGCTGCGTGAGAGAGAGTACCTCGCGCCGTGGCTGGCTAACCTCTGCCTCGCTGAGTGGAGAGGGGCAGCGGTCCAAGGGAGCCCAGATCCAGAAAGGACTCCGCATTGCGTCGCTCTCAAAAACCCTCCGCTACTGGAATGACGCAGGTTCTTCCCGGGCTAGGAAGTGTTTAAGCGGGGGCAGTGTAGCGTCGAGTCCCGCAGGACTTATGAATGGGACGTTTTGGTGCTGCGTTGAACTGCTGGGGGGGCGGGATTTGCTTGTAAATAGTTGTATGCTGTGTTCACTTTCATGCTGTGTTGTGCATCTGTCTGTCTGTGTAGCTGATGCAGCCTGGTTCCAACCAGGTCCGCTATTTCCCGCCTGATGACTCTATATAAAGCTGCAACCTGCGCGCTGACGGAGGGAGTGTGCTGAGAGCGTAACAGCAGCAAGAGCTAAGATCATTTGCGAGCTAAAACAACGGCACTTATAAGCGCCAATCCATTTCTACAAAACAACAGCACTTATAAGCACTAATCCAATTCAGCAATAAACGGACTTTCCAGCGCCAAAGAAATCCCTTGTTGCAGTGTCTCTTCTTCCCACTGAACCCATTTCAAGCTGCAGTCACAATATATATATATATAATATATATATACACAGTCACCTCCAAAATTATTGGCACCCTTGATAAAGATGAGCAAAAAAGGCTGTATAAAATAAACAACACAGGTAATGAGCTATATTTTATGCTCAAATATATGGGAAAACCATATTCTTTTATTCTAATACAATTGCTCAGAGAAAAAGTTTTTTTTATTATAGTAATACATTTTTTCTCAAAAAGATAGGTGTCAGAATTATTGGCACCCCTAAAGATTCTTATAAATAAAATCAAACAAAATTAAATCTGCATTAACATTCTAATTCTTTAAGTTCATATCAGTCTTAAGGAACTGTATTGTGGCCTTCCATGGCTTCCTGTTTCACTGGAGTATAAAAATGAGGTAACACGCATATGAAATCCATTTGTCATCCATCACCATGGGGGAAGGCAAAGAACTCACAAATGAAAAGAGACAAATGGTTGTTGACCTTCATAAATCAGGCAATGGGTACAAAACATTAGCTAAAAAACTAAATATACTAATTACCACTATTAGGGCAATAATTAAGAAGTTCAAAACCACTGGAACAGTGGTAAACTTGCCCCCACACACAGTGAGGCAGATGGTTCAGGAGGCAAAGGGAAATCCAAGGGCCACAGTTGGAGAATTACAGAACTTGGTTGCATCTTGGGGTCACCAAGTCTCCAAATCTACAATTAGACGCCACCTCCACGCCAATAGGCTATTTGGAAGGGTTGCCAGAAAAATGCCTTTATTGAGAGCAACCAACAAACGTAAGCGCCTGGAGTTTGCTAAACGGCATTGGCACTTTGATTGGAACCGGGTGCTATGGTCAGATTAGATGAAAATAGAGCTTTTTGGCCATGCACAAGCAGTGGGTTTGGCGTCGAAAGAAGGATGTGTGTGCAGAAAAGAACCTCATACCTACTGTAAAATATGGTGGTGGATCTTTGATGTTATGGGGCTGTTTTGCTTCCACTGGTCCTGGGGCCCTTGTTAAGGTCAACGGCATCATGAACTCTACCCAGTACCAGGACATTTTAGCCAAAAACCTGGTTGCCTCTGCCAGGCTGAAACTTGGCCGCAAGTGGATCTTCCAGCAAGACAATGACCCCAAGCACACATCAAAATCCACAAAGAAATGGTTAATTGACCACAAAATCAACATTTTGCAATGGCCATCTCAGGCTCCGGACTTGAACCCCATTGAAAACCTGTGGTTTCAATTGAAGAGGACAGTCCATAAGCGCAGACCGAAGGATATCAAGGATCTGGAAAGATTCTGTACGGAGGAATGGTCTAAGATCCCTCCCAATGTGTTCTCCAATCTCATTAAACTTTATAGAAAAAGACTCAGTGCCGTTATCCTTGCAAGGGGAGGGTGCACAATGTACTGAAAACAAGGGTGCCAATAATTGTGACACTTCATTTTTTTGGAAATAAATTTATAATTTGAGAAATGTGTAATTTTGGTTGATTCCATTGAATCTTTAATAAAGTCAAATATATTCCACATGTTGGAAAATTACAATATAGCTTAGTACTGGTATTATTTATTTTATATAGTCTTTTTTGCTCATCTTTATCAAGGGTGCCAATAATTTTGGAGGTGACTGTATATATACATATATATATATATATATATATATATATATACACAAAGGAATAAGAAATCCTTATTCCTTAAAGACTCAGATTATTGCTTTGTTATTGTTATTATATGCTTATTGTCTTTGTAAACAATAAAACAAAATAACTGATCACAAACATCTATATAATCAGCGTTGCTTCTTTTTATTTTACCCATTTTACTCACCATTCAGGTTACAGTCAGTGGATGCAATAGTTATTTACTATGAAGGTAGACTGGCTAGGTCATTGACAAAGGATGCTGGGATTTTATAAAACTGTATATCCAAACTCTTTGCCAGTCATGTGGTTTTCATATACACAGTGAGATAGCTGGTACAGCCTTAATACCTCATCTTCAGTTGACTAAGAGGACCAGAAGTACCCACTTCCTGGGCTTGTCATCCTGAGAGATAATGGGTACCCAATCGATTCGTACAGCAGTCCATCACTGTCATGCTCTCTAGCCAGTTGTGTTGGATGACACAGCCGTAATCCAAGTGTCTTCTGTCTCTCTGCATGGATACCTCCCATCCTCACCAAGCTGGGTGCCTTCAACAAGTTGCCTGTCAAGAAAAAAACATATGAAATCAATTGTCATAAGAGATCACATCTTCACAGTCCTCCTGTATATAGATAAACTCTATTTTTATGAATTTCCAAGGCAGTTTATGTTTCACTGCATTTTTTTTTTGCTTTCATGTAGATTTCAAAACATTGTGTTGTTCTAATTACAAACTACTCGTGGAATGAAGTTTTCATTTAATGTTAAGAGTTCTGTTTTGTAACCACCTATCCGAATTTGGGAAGCGTTAAAAGACAATTTCACAAACGACACATTCAAATGTATCTATCATTCATAACACATTGGGTTCTTTACAAATTAAATTCAGCTCTCACTTTGTCTCAAATAGGAAATGATAAAATGCTAATATCTATAGGGATTTCTTTCCTGACAGTTTTTACATTTTCGAAGACAGCTTTGGCAGGCTAGGTTGAAATCTGTCAGGGTGCAAGGGAGACAGTCAGAGATGTTGTTTGTAACGTGGGAGATGACTATATTAGAGAATGGAGGGGAAAAAGCTAACATTGAAGTGGTTTGTCTGAAGTGGTAATTTACACAGTAATTCTTTTTCTGCGATTGATTCTGCATCTAGGCCTCATGACAGCAGTAATTTCTCAATCATGCTACCCTACTTAACCTTAATGTGCCTATCAGACCAAGAAATATTACCTGGAAAGCTATACACTGGAATAACTTCAAATGCGTTATAGCTGTTTTTATATATTCATTTTACGGGTGAAGAAAAATATCATACACTTTTTTTTTGTTGCTATTTATAGATTAACAAATGTGGTGACATCAAAAAAATGTGGTGCTAATGGGGCATTGCCCCTTTGTTTCGCTATCTAGCTACTGTATGGAATGGCATTAAAGAAAATCTTCCTGTGGCAGGGGTGAGGTCTGCTCATGTAAATAATATGCTATGGTTTCATTGTAAATATGGTTTGGTGGGAATTGTCTGATTTTTAAATAAAAATGTTTCATTTAATTGAATGATTGATTATCAATTAACTGGCCACAGTTTCTTTGTTCTGTTCTTTGTGTACCAGCGACTCATGACTGTGTGGATATCCAGGGAAAGTGAACAAAACTTGAGGACCACAGCATGTTTAACTGGGATCCTTAGGACAATAAAAAAGGGATTCATTTAGGGGATTGTAATCCCACAAAAGTATATTTAATTTGAGTTAGGAAGAAGGTTCCTGGTGCAGGACCTCCTGGTGAAGTGAGAGTAGTGCACAGCCCGAGCTTGGCCACCTTTTATTTTCTAGTTGTTTTTGTAGTGTTTTGTTTTGTCTTTTTATACCCATGTACATAGCTGTATATATCTTTCTGCACTAGGGATACCATTGCTGGTACCCTAGTGGCAGCCACCTGCTACGACCACTGCCTGTATGTTAATTAATAATACCTGGGCGCCTGAGTGTTGTTTCAACATCAAACCCTCTGTGTCTCTCTCATCTCTCAGCGGATACCCACAGCGTAACAGAACACCCGTTACACTTCCATATTCTTTATACAGGCCGAGAAGTAGATAGCTTGAACACCCCAAACTGACAAAGCCCCTGGAAAACATATAAAGTAATAACTGAATGTTAACATATGATGTAACTTGGCATCTTCCCTTTGGACAGCCATGTAACAATATATATATATATATATATATATATATATATATATATATATATATATATATATATATATATATATATATATATATTTGTTCCTTTAAAATAGCATGTCCCTTTGTAAACTCTAATCACATTCACAAGACAAAACGTCTTGACAGCTATTGGCTGGTAGCTGCAGGCTTTCACAAAATAGCAAGCTGCCAAGTCTTCTTACACTGGAGCAGTAAGTGGCTTTGGCTGCAGACCCAAGGTTCCCTCCCTTCAGGGCAGCAATCTATCACTTCACCACAAGGGGGAAGGAAACAGTACCTGGCACAGTTGAGACGTGACCCAAACTTGTGAACTTATAGACATAGTAGGTCAGGGATCTGCTCCACCAGTGCTGTGCACCAGATGGCATGCCCTAGAGTAAGTAATGACGATGTTGGTTTAGTTTTGTTTGAATCATGGGATGAAACAAACAAAACAGAACAAAACTGTGTTATCATTTGCAGTCAAAGACCAGTTTCACAAAGTTTAAGCTCTTAACAACTTTTAGTTTTTAGCTTCCATGTAAATAGAATGCTACCTCTATTGCCGTGCAATAGTAAAACATGGCAGCTTCCCATTGTTCTATCTTTGTTTAAGCATTTTACAGTACAGCCACACGCCATTCAATTATTGATAAACTATCAAAGAAAACACTTCTGTACAGTGATAAATTATAGATTTCAGCTGGGGGGAAAAAAACAAACCTGTAGCTGACTTTTTCTTTTTCAAAGCTGTCAAATCCCAATCACTTATAAATGCACATATAACAAATTACACTGACAGAAAGATGATTTCTAAAATGTTTTACATTTACAGGGGTTATACTTACTGTTGTTAACATTTGTCTAAAGTAGGTTGCTAGAAAGCCGTCCTCAGAGGACCCATTTCAGTTCCCTTGTGCAACAGTATTTTAAACCTGCCTTCATTTAACCATGTCTGCTGCACCATTACGCAAGATTACAACTTTCCAACAAGCTCAACACCATTCCACCTGAAAGAGGAAGTGTCTTTTTTTAAAGGTAATTAGCTTGTTTTTTGTATGTTACATTATTACAACCTATATTTTTAACATTGGTTCACAAGGGACTGATAAAGTTTGATATTCATAAAACTGTTGTTGACATCTTTATCAGCGTTTTCACAAATACCAAAGATTAAAATAATTTTTTTTGACAACAAAAGAATGACAACTGAATTACTGTTGCTAAATGTGCCACAACCACACTGGAAAATTAACAATTATTTCTTTAGCAATTTTAAGATGGCGACTGTTTGCAGTTAACATGTTTCAGTAAAAATGTTTCCACAGCTGCAATATTAATTGGAATCATTTAATTTTGTACTCCCTGATTTTGTTTTCAGATATTTTCAAAATAATAGTTCAGAGGTTCATAATTTTCTATCATGAAAAAAATCGATCAATTGCAAAGTTTCCTTACGAATTCCTGTTGTTTGTATCCATACTTCCTATTTAGCAAAATGGAGAGTGAAATCAGGTGATTAGAAAATACAATATCATTAGCTGTCAAATGAATTGCTGAAAAATGAGCAGTGATCTATTCTAGCAACTCGACTGCCAATCAAAAATGTGTTGACAACTGGAGTTGTAAATTAGTGAGTTGCCAAGAAAAAAGTCCTTACAAAGTTGCTTGTGCATGTCCGGCCACAAAACAGTGAGATGTCAAATTAAAATGTTCATCTAATTTTATAACTATGATCATCTGTTTATATGCAAGTCCTTCAGCGATACATTTGTTTGTAACCACTGTTCAAAACTAGAGCAAAATTATGCAATCTGTATGTAACACAGTTACATGTGATCAGGTTTCTACTAGATAGCAGAACACATTAAAATGCAAATATAATAACTGCATTGAACCAAGTATGTCTGCAAGGCACACTGGGTTTATAATGTAATGATAAACACAGTGTACATTCCATATCAATTAGGTATTTCACTTTCTGGATGGCATGGTGCACTCTGGTACAATATTAAACGTAAAAAAAATGCATAAACAACAAAATCATACACACTTGGTGGCTTATGAATGCAGTTTTAAGTATACGCACAATAAATCAAGGTCTTTGCAAGGAAATCATATGTTCCAGTGCTGATGAGATGTGCTGCATGAGGTTTTCAAAGCCAAGTACAAGGTATATGCAGTGTGGCTCTGTGATTCGAGTAGGGGATTAGGAGTCAGATTATTCTGGTATAAAATCACAGATAAATACATCACTTATGCAGAGTCACTTTACTTAAAACAAGATACCAGACAAGCTATTATCCTTGCAATATATAGTGCTGTTTTAATAAATATATGTGAAGGGTCTTATTGCTTTTATAGTTCAATGTTACAGCACAATTAATTATCATTTTTATTTATTTTAACTGTATTTATTTTGTTTTTCATTTTGTATGTATCCGTCCACATAAGCACTCTAAAATAGTACGTTCTACAAAATATAGTCCTCCGTTATAACAACATTACCTATGAGCTTTTCTATAAAATTAGTGTACAAAACAATATTTAAAACAATTTGTATACCTTATTTTAATAAACTGAGAACAAAGATTGAAAAAAAAAGATTGTGCAACTGTTCAGATGTGTATAACAGATAACTCTCAGGCATGAATTCAGATCAGTTCACATCGGTTCACGTGAACCGGTCAGAAAACAAATATCAAGCCACACTTTTGACATTCAAGACTTTTTTATTTATTTATTTTAAATAATCTGAATGTGATATATTCCTAAAAACTATATTACGCCGGTGCTTTGTGTCACTTGTCACCTTTTTCCGAGTGTTTACGTCCCACCGCTATCACTTCTGATTGGCTAGCTGTGGACAAGGCTGTTCTTATATTGGTTACAAAAAAACAAAAAAAAAAACAGGAAGGGCTTCCAAGAGATCGGGGAAGGCACAGACTAATATTTCTTTGCGCCTTTGAGGTATTATTTTCTTTTTTTGTAAATTAGCAAATACGTCTTACTGCTTTCTTAATAAATTAACCTGACATTTAAAAGCATAAATCAAGTATTTTAAGTCAGCTTTGTGGTCAAGCGTGTCCTTGTTGGGATACTGCAAAACTACAAAAATAAAACTGTTTAGAAGTATTTCAGGACATTTCCCTGGCAAAAAACGTTTGTTCAGTTTTTTTTCTTTCGATTTAGTTTTGCTAACGTAGTTTTCCATTTAACATATTTACATGTTTTTTAGATTTGAACGCTACTTTGGAATATATCAACATTATTAACTAGATTTGAACAGAAGAAATATTAGTTATTTATTGAACATGCAACAATCAGTCTATTGTGAATTTATTTAAACATTAAGATTGACAGATATATTAATAATGATTAATAAAATGTTTATATATGACATTAGGCTAAAATATACAATATTTTATGATTATTTTAAAAATAAAATACAGACTGTAAATGTCATGGTATTGTGTGTTATTTATTTATTTATTTTCCAGTGAGAGTAGTGTAGGGAAATAACTGTGTGTATCTTGAAGAATTTAGTGAACCAGTCAAGCTATAAGGCTGCTGGCTGCAGACATATTCCAATAAGAACATAAGAACATAAGAAAGTTTACAAACGAGAGGAGGCCATTCAGCCCATCTTGCTCATTTGGTTGTTAGTAGCTTATTGATCCCAGAATCTCATCAAGCAGCTTCTTGAAGGATCCCAGGGTGTCAGCTTCAACAACATTACTGGGGAGTTGGTTCCAGACCCTCACAATTCTCTGTGTAAAAAAGTGCCTCCTATTTTCTGTTCTGAATGCCCCTTTATCTAATCTCCATTTATGACCCCTGGTCCTTTTTTCTTTTTTCAAGTCAAATAAGTCCCCTGGGTTGACATTGTCTATACCTTTTAGGATTTGGATGTTTGAATCAGATCGCTGCGTAGTCTTCTTTGTTCAAGACTGAATAGATTCAATTCTTTTAGCCTGTCTGCATACGACATGCCTTTTAAACCTGGGATAATTCTGGTTGCTCTTCTTTGCACTCTTTCTAAAGCAGCAATATCCTTTTTGTAACGAGGTGACCAGAACTGAACACAATATTCTAGGTGAGGTCTTACTAATGCATTGTAGAGTTTTAACATTACTTCCCTTGATTTAAATTCAACACTTCTCACAATATATCTAAGCATCTTGTTAGCCTTTTTTATAGCTTCCCCACATTGTCTAGATGAAGACATTTCTGAGTCAACATAAACTCCTAGGTTTTTTTCCATAGTTCCCTTCTTCAATTTCAGTATCTCCCATATGATATTTATAATGCACATTTTTATTTCCTGCATGCAATACTTTACACTTTTCTCTATTAAATGTAATTTGCCATGTGTCTGCCCAGTTCTGAATGCTGTCTAGATCATTTTGAATGACCTTTGCTGCTGCAACAGTGTTTGCCACTCATCCTATTTTTGTGTTGTCTGCAAATTTAACGAGTTTGCTTACTATACCAGAATCTAAATCATTAATATAGATTAGGAATAGCAGAGGACCTAATACTGATCACTGTGGTACACCACTGGTTCACCACTGGTTACCTCGCTCCATTTTGAGGTTTCTCCTCTAATCAGTACTTTCTGTTTTCTACCTGTTAACCACTCCCTAATCCATGTGCATGCATTTCCTTGAATCCCTACTGCGTTCAGTTTGAGAATTAATCTTTTATGCGGGACTTTGTCAAAAGCTTTCTGGAAATCTAAATAAACCATGTCGTATGCTTTGCAGTTATCCATTTTCAATGTTGCATCCTCAAAAAAAGTCAAGTAGGTTAGTTAGACATGATCTCCCTTTCCTAAAACCATGCTGGCTGTCTCCCAGGATATTGTTACCATATAGGTAATTTTCCATTTTGGATCTTATTATAGTTTCCATAAGTTTACATATAATAGAAGTCAGGCTTATTGGTCTGTAGTTACCTGGTTCGGTTTTGTCTCCCTTTTTGTGGATCGGTATTACGTTTGCTATTTTCCAGTCTGTTGGTACAACCCCTGTGTCAAGAGACTGTTGCATGATCTTGGTTAGCGGTTTGTAAATAACTTCTTTCATTTCTTTGAGTACTATTGGGAGGATCTCATCCGGCCCAGGGGATTTGTTTATTTTAAGGGCTCCTAGTCCCTTTAACACTTCTGCCTCTGTTATGCTAAAGTTATTTAAAACTGGATAGGAACAGGTCGACATGTGGGGCATGTTGTCCGTGTCCTCCTTTGTAAAAACCTGTGAAAAGTAATCATTTAATATATTTGCTATTTTTTTTTTCTTCATCTATGATTTTGCCATTTGTGTCTCTTAGACATTTAACCTCCTCTTTGAATGTTCTCTTGCTGTTATAATATTGGAAAAACATTTTGGAATTGGTTTTAACCCCCTTAGCAATATTGATTTCTATCTGTCTCTTGGCCTTTCTAACTTCCTTTTTGACTTGTGTTTGCAGTTCCAAGTACTCTTTCTGTGTGCTTTGTTTTTGGTCCCTTTTAAACGCTCTGTAAAGTGCCTTTTTTCGCTGAATATTTTTTTTAATTGATCTATTAAACCATTTTGGCCATTTTGTTTTAGATTTAGATTTGTCTACTTTTGGGATGTAATTGTTTTGTGCCTCTAGTACTACATTTTTAAAAGACAGCCATCCTTTTTCTGTGGATGTTTTCTCTATTTTACTCCAATCTACTTCTGTTAGTCTCTGTTTCATACCTTTGTAGTTTGCTTTTCTAAAATTGTAAACCTTAGCTTTAGTCATTACTTTTGGGGTTTTAAAAAATATTTCAAATGAGACCATGTTGTGGTCTGAGTTTGCCAATGGCTCTCTGACCTCTGTTTTAGTCTTTTCAAATAATGAAGACAGAATAACTAAGTCAAGGCATGCCTCCCCTCTAGTCGGTGCCTTGACAAATTGCGTTAGGAAGCAGTCATTTGTCATTTCCACCATTTCAATTTCGTCCGTCGTGCCCCCCATTGGGTTTTCCCATTTTATACAGGGGAAGTTGAAATCCCCCATTAGTATGGCTTCTCCTTTTCTACATGCATTTCGAATGTCATTGTACAACAGATTATTTTGCTCAGCGTCTGAATTTGGCGGTCTATAGCATGCTCCTATTATTATGCCCTTTGAATTTGTGTCCATTATTCTGACCCATATTGATTCTGCATTGTTTTCTTTGTCCTGATTTAACACCTGGGCTTCAAGCCCTTGTTTTGATGTGGTCTCCCTTCTGTTTTTTTGTTTTCTCCCCCCTTCCTTTCTAGTTTAAATGCTTCTGTACCGCCTGAAGGATCCTTTCTCCGAGTAGATTGGTTCCCTTTCTGTTTAAGTGCAGTCCGTCCCACCTGTATAGATAGTCCTTGTTGTAGAAAGTGCTCCAATGTTCAAGAAAGTTGAAGCCTTCCTGTGTACACCACGATTTCAGCCATGCATTTTGATTTTGTATTTCCAGCTGTCCATATGGTCCTTTGCAAGGCGCCGGCAGTATCCCAGAAAATACCACAGTTTTGGTCTTGTCTTTTAATTTCCTTCCTAGCTCTCTGAATTTGTTTTGCAGGGATCTTGGCCTGTCTCTTCCAATGTTGTTTGTACCAATGTGGACGACTACTACCGGGTCATCTCCTGTTCGTTCTAGGAGCCTGTCCACGTTCTCAGTGATGTGCTTGACAGAGGCTCCTGGAAGGCAGCACACTGTTGTAGTAAGGGTGTCCAAACTGCGAACTGAACTTGCTGTGTTTCTCAGTATGGAGTCCCCAACAATCATGACCTCCCTTCTTTTTGCTGCCTGGTCAGCACTGTTTATAGGGTCCTGGGTGTTGTTTCTTTCATTCTCTTGATGTTGGTTTTGGTCATCTAAATGTTGAAGTGGTTCAAATGTGTTGGATGTCTGGATTTCTGGTGGTTGTGTTTGACGAAGTTTCTTTTTTTCCCTGCTTCTGCCTATCTGAACCCAGCTGTTTCGACTCTCTTCCATCTCCCTGGTGGCTTTCAGTCTGCTAGGGGTGCAGACTTCCATGAATTGTGGGTGTGTCAGCTCCTCAAGCTCCTGTTGCTGTCTCATTTCCTCCATCTCCTTTTCTAGCAGGCTTAATCGCTGAAGCAAGTCCTGGATGGTGCGGCACTTTACACAAACTTGGTTGAGCTCTGTTGGGTTTTCTCGGATTTCCCACATCATGCAGTTGTCACAGATTACTGGCTTGAAGACCATTTTTTGTTTAGTGTAGCTTCTGCAGCTGTCAACCTGCTTTCAACTGCTGCTAACTGCGTTGTACTTGTCCACTCGTACTTCTCCCACGATGTCGCTTCCACACGCTGTCGCTGGGAAGTCTGCCTGCCTTTTGTTTGTTTGTGTTTGTGCTGCGTGCTCCGCTCCTCCCCCGTGTCCCAGAATGCCGCGGGATTTGAATCAGTTGCTCCGAGTTTCAGCTGATCAGAAAAAATGATCAGAAAAAATGATCAGAAAAAATGTTACAGTGTTACAGTGTTATTACTGCCGTACACATTGTTTACCATTCTCTCATCCCAACTCACTTCCTGGTTTGTCAATAAAGCTTAATAAAGCCTTTTAATGCTAAATAGTATTATTATTATTATTATTATTATTATTATTATTATTATTATTATTATTATTATTATTATTATTAGTTGTGTTATAATATTTTTTTTATTTTGTGAGGCAGTGTGGTCCAGTGGTTAAATTCCAGGACTTGTAACCAAAAGGTCACCGGTTCAAATCTCACCTCTGCCACTGACTGACTCACTAAGCTAGTCACTTAACTTCCTTGTGCTCCATCCTACAGATGAGATGTTAAATCAATGTCCTATTGTAAGTGACTCTGCCTACGTCTGTAAAGTGCTTTGTGATGGTGGCACACTATGAAAGGCGCTATATAAAAATAAAGATATTACTATTAATTGTAATACTGAAGTTTTATTTATTTTGAATATTTTACATGAATTATTAGTTTTGTGAATATAAATGTTAAACTAACTTTAAAATAATTACTGTCTGTGAATGTATTGGTCCTAAACAATAACAAAAACAATCTTACATTATTATTATCATAACTATTATTATTAGTCACATCCTTGACAACTGATTTGACTATTTCCAGATATTGAGCAAATATTGAAAACTCTTCCTGGAAAGTTGCCTTGACAGTAGAGTGGGACCTTTGGAAGTGGTGCTACTTGCTGAAGATGGTGATCCTGCGTGACCAGCTTTTACGTTGTTTTTTGTTGACGGTCTAGTAACTTTTAAGGCTACTTTCACATTGTTGACCAGTCTTTCCTGCTTTGTAAACCAGTGTTGGACAACTGGATTCTTGTGGACCTAACGTAATGATTTGTATGGAGATGGCTCAAACCTGCAGCAATAAAACATTTTACCATCATCTTACCATTTTTTTTTTCTCTGAATGGCCTGTAAGTATACTGTACCAGATCTTGTTATCACTCGCATTGGTTGGATCTAGTCTGGATCGTGGATAAAAATAGAAAGCTGGCAAATTTTTTGGACATTTCAATATATATTTATCCAGTGATTGATGGGGCAGTGTGGATCACTGGGGCACCATACATTCTCTCTCGGTAGTAGGATTTTAAGGTGTCCGGGGGGTTGTTATGATTTTATGTAGCTCCATTGAAACGGACACTTGCAAACTCAAAACATTTTCATCGGTTTCAATCAGAAACGCATTATGAGGTAATTCTCTTGAGCCTTTTCTGCCTCTCCGTACTAAATGTAATTTGTATGTCAAACCACACTTCAACAACAGGCCTTGTGGATTGTTCATATTTAAAACATTAGAAGACTTTGGTTTGGTCAGGTCTGATCCAGTAATGACAAGGTGATGTATTATTTTCCAGGAAGTTTTGACTTACCCATTCTTCAGTTGACATGTTATTAAAAAGGTTGAAATGTACTTTGCATTACATTTTGTTATAAATAAAACTGGTGGCACATAGCCACAAATGGTAAAATGTATGATACTTTTTAGAAGTTGTTTAAGAGGCACAAAGTGGTCTAACATTTTCACACTTGAATGCCTAATGTTTCTATATCAGTCATTACTGACCAAAAATCTAAATTCTCACAATCTGAGGTTTTCATGCAGGTAGATATATAAAGGATATAAATGACAAATCTTGAGGTGTTCTCATAAATTTGCACACAACTGTACATATGACGTGGAAAACCTGGACCCTGTTTTAAATAGGATGAATATGCAAATGAGATACAGTACTATGATCTTTTCTTTCATATTATTATGTTTTAGGGCAGAAATAGACTGTATGGGCAGCAGTATGTTGTAGTGGTTAGGGCTCTGGACTCTTGACTGGAGGGTTGTGGGTTCAATCCCAGGTGGGGGACACTGCTGCTGTACACTTGAGCAAGGTACTTTACCTAGATTGCTCCAGTAAAAAAACAACTGTATAAATGGGTAATTGTATGTAAAAATAATGTGATATCTTGCAACAATTGTAAGTCGCCCTGGATAAGGGCGTCTGCTAATAAATAAATAATAATAATATTGCCTGGTGACAACAGGACAGAAAGTATACCTTTACCTTTCGGGTATCAGTATGCTATTCTGAAAGTACATGCTGTACTGTAAAGCTAACACGTTAATTATTACCTACATCTTGCCTAATACGAATTTCAATCATTGAATGTCCTTAAAAATATTTAACTGATGCACTCTGCTGTGTGATGGAATTCTGCTTTGAGAGGTTACACAAAGTAACACAGACATTAGAATAATGTAAGTATTAGGCCCTGTCCGCACTATGCCTTTAAACTGTATTAGTTGCCTTTAAAACGGTTTAAAAGTGCTAAATATGGTTTGCGTCTACACTACGCAGCGTTTAATACCATACTTGAGAATAGGACTTAAGACCATCTCAGAGGGTAGTCTTGAGTCCGGTTCTAAATTAGATTGCATCAGGTAGTGTGGATTGTCAGAAGTCTGGACTGCTGTAGTACCGAAATACATTTTTTGTGTATCCTCAATATCCCAAATCTAATATGTTTTGGGGTGTGGGCATTACAAATACAGTACTCAGACCAGGCGCATGGAGGAGTTGAGAACAACTATCAATACCGCTGTACCGTAAACAATTTCTGAAGCCTGTTGTAAAATGGTGGATCATGGAGCAATGTGATCAGATGCCGAAATCAAGGAACATTGATATCTGGACCGATGAAATCGGTCAAGGAGAACTTAAGAGTTCAAAACGAGACACACATATTATGATAACATGTACCTTGTGTTTTTAAGAAACAAAGCCATAACGTTCATGCTAAGAAGTGCTATGTCTTCTGTGGGCATGTGCTCCATATTTGCTGGGTAGTGCATTATGTTAACATAAAATACAGTGCATGATAGGATAATATCATATTAAGTCCCACAGTCCATTGCGCTGCTAGGAACTGTATTCAGACTATTTTAATAGTGTTTGTACTCATTAAGCCCGAATAAACACGAAACAGTACTTTAGTGTGGATGCTTTCAGCTGGATTAATTCGAATGTTTTTGAGTACAGTTCTCGAGATCGGTTATGTAGTGTGGACAGGGCCTTAGTTTGGGTATTGAGAAGGAGAGCAAAATCATGAAGATTCTTGGAATTATTATTTTTTTTTATAAACTCCCAGAAATAAGAACATAAGAACATAAGAAAATTTACAAACAAGAGGAGGCCATTCGCCAATATCATTGTCAATACCTGTTAGAATTTTGAACATTGTCAATACCTTTTAGAATTTTGAATGCTTGAATCAGATCGCCGTGTAGTCTTCTTAGTTCATGACTGAATACATTCAATTTTTTTAACCTGTCTGCATATGACATGCCTTTTAAACCCGGGATAATTCTAGACGCTCTTCTTTGCACTCTTTCTAGAGCAGCAATATCCTTTTTGTAGCAAGGTGACCAGAAGTGAACACAATATTCTAGATGAGGTCTTAGTAACTAAAAACGAGTAAGTCCTTTGTAACTAAAAACTGTTTTTCAATATCTGTTTCTAATATCCATGCAATCTTCATGTGACCTCTGCAATGTAATGATAGGGCACACTAGAAGGGGAGCAATGAGATATCTTCAAGAACTGATCAGTACATTTAGTTCATTTATAGCACTGGGAAAAAAAATATACCAATAACAAAAAAATCCAACATACCTTAAACAAATGTGCTTATTTTGGAAAATGTGAGGACTATGAAGATATTGCAATACCTACTGTATTAGGGATTAGATTAATTGGCAATATGTTGTTAGCTGTATGTACTTTAAGAGGTTAAATATTTATTTATTTTGACAGGGAATCTTATAAATTTGAGAAAGCTGTTTCCATGTTCTATATTTTTTTTATACTAAATTTCATGAACCCGTTTTTTTACTCCCATAAGAGCGATGTAAAGTTGCTGCAATTCATTTAGGCTTAAAAAGTACATATGCCTAAATGTTAAGTGACATTATGGTCTAGAATTACAATCTTTATAGCAATTTTCATTTCAACAGGCACATTTTTCAAAAATGGTAGATGCTGATGAGGCAATTAGTGCTTGATAGATTTATTCCTTTCTTTGAACTAGCTAGTCTGTAGATTCCATACAGTAATTGCTTGAGCGACTCCACGCAAGACTTATCCAGTTATTTCATTTGTATGGGTATCATAGTATTTAAAATTAATTTGAAAATAAATTAACCTTTATTATAGTAACAGATGACTTGATCTAGTGTCACACCAGAAGGATATGTTCCAAACACTAATAAACAGATAACATGGAGTACATGTGTTCAGCACATTTAAATTACATAGAAACATTTCTAATGTATTTTTATTATTATTATTTATAAAGGCATAAGAGGATTTTAATGAATAGTAACAATATTAAGTGTTGGAATAAGACTTGAATAGAATGTATGCAGGATACAAACAGTAGAAAACAACAGTCTATTCAGTTGTGGCCTATCTTGTAATGTAATTCTAAGAGTATACCAAGCACTTCTTTAGAAATTTTAGGGTAATTTTTGTGAGCTATATATGGGCTGTGTTATTTACAAGGAGAGCAGGGTATACAAGGGATATAATCCAAGGTTTCTCAGTCATGTTTTTTTTTTAATTTGAGCTGTTTCATGGACATTTTACTCACTTTAAATGACTGAAATACAGGAAGGTGCAGATCTGTTAAGATCTGCCAGTGTTTAGATCATTTGAACAAACACCCCTGTAACTCCTTTGCAGAAGTTAGATTAGCCCCTAAATCTAGCACTGAATATTAAACCTACTATCAATATCCTTTAGAAGAAAAACATTCGAAGACAGTAGGACAGGAACCACTGTTAGAGCATTTCTAAATGAATGTTAAACATCCCAAGTGGAACCCTTTTATTTACCCAAGGCAACTGCACTGTAAGATAAACTTCCCCATTAATGCAAGGTCAGGCCTGTCCTGGATTGAGACTATATTAGAACTCATTTCGTTTCTGACCTTTAAAATGTGGAGTGCACTGATGGTCAGTTTTCTAATTTACACAGTGATGTCTCAGCAGAAAAGAACACTGCTCAGACAGCAGAAATATCCACTTCAGTGCGGCCTACAGTTCTGTAAAAAGTAATATAATAAATGTTATTCTCTTTTAAAATTCTAAAATCTTGGCAGATTACTTGTAAACAGGATAATCTTCTTTGATTTCATCCGCAACGGAGCTGGTCAGTGAACAGATGCTACTGGATCTGTAGTCTCAAGGGGCTACTTTGTGATTGGACCCAAGGGATAAGGGATTAGTATACATGTAAGATGATCCTGCTGTTTTTAAGCTGTACCAGAGCTTTGGGTGAATTTGTGTCTATATACCTGTCAGCATGGTTGTCACACCTCTAAACTAAATGTCAGACACAACAGGCATACCATAGAGAAAACAAAACAGTTTACCTTTGTACCTGGCATTGTTACTAAGATTTTATTTGGATAAAAAAGAACAGCAGCCTTATTTTATGAGAAAAGGTAGAGTTACTGTAGGTTTCAGAACAAAGGGTTATTGTTTTTCTTGCTAACTAACTTCATTTAATATATTGTTTATCGGCCATGTAGAGCACAGAGAGACTTGTTTAAACAAAGTAATCTTGATTTCATAATGATAGCGTGCTAATCATCTGAACTGCTCACAAACAGCAAAGCAATGATGCAAGTTCTTCAGAACCTTGAAACACTTATGCTGTCATTGTGTATATACAGTGAATTTCAGAAATGTAGAAGCAATAAGAGCCATTGAGCCATTTTTGAACTCAGAATAATGTAAAGATTTAATGTGCTTCAGCGCTGAACGTCTTTTTAAACAGCTTATTGGCACATTCCTACTTGTGTTAAAATGGTTTATCTGTGCTCTGCCAAATGATTAGGACCTGCTAAGTCATGGAGCAGTATCATGGAGGATATTGAACAAGTATCTTGGATCATTCACCTTCCATATCCTCATACAGCGCAAAAAAGCCAGAGAAATAAGTGAAGTTCATTTCATAACACACCAATCCAATTATGGTGATTCGTAAGATCAATATTGCACGATAGTTGTATATACAAATCTTGAAAGGTGCTATTTTGAAGGCCAGTTCTGCAAGATACTTGCATGTGTTCACAGCACATACATTTGGATGTTTTTAACTTCAAGCATTTCCCTAGCCTGCACTGAACACTCTTTTTTCCTCTCTAACTCACTTCCAGCTCTGCTATTTACTGTCTCTAACCCTGTGTCTCATCCTTATACCTCCCTGCCCTGCGGTGCTCTATGTACGACTTATTGGCTGACGTCAGAACCAAAGGTTGCCCTCGATTCACCAGCCACTAACATGTTCATCCATCCTAAGCCCATCCTAAGACAAACACAATTCAATCCAAGACACATAGGCTATTTAGAATGGGAAACCAGTCAGAAAGAAGAAAGTTCATTGGTGATTAACAGGCAGCGTGACATTATGTACCAAATGCAATGATCACTCCAGCGATTCATGAATTAGTGATAACCCAGCTGACACTGTTCCTTGTTATTCTTTGTTGTTATACCACGCACTGAAATTAAAGTGAAATTAATGTTTCCTAAAATAAATAGTTTATGAATTAATGATATTGAAGATCAGGCAGTTTAGTGGTTTGTTGATCAGATGAGACAGTGAGAAGGGAAGACAAACAAAATCAAGTCTACTTTATTTATATCATACCATTTATAATGATTCACTTTTAAAAAAAAGAGATTACATTTTATTGTACAGCACCTGTATTTATGTCCACGTAGCTCTAGCAGAACAAAATGCCATTTGAATACATCAGGGGCGTGATATTAGAAATATTTTAAAATATTATTTTATTAGCAGAACTGATATTTCTCTCATGTAAACATGGTATTTGAAATACCAGAAGCAGAGACAAAAGGTAGTGATGGGTCAGAAGAGAACTAGGCTACACCCATAATGTAACCATCCAACTTTAAACATGTACATGTCTCTTTGTTGTTTAGTACGAAAACAAAATTCTGCAAATCCATATTACATCAATTAACGTTGACAAGTTGACAAGCCTGTATTACATTGAAAGCAATTAGTCTTTGGAGGATGCATTACAGTTATTATAGTTGTCATTTTCCACTTGCTTCATACTATACTTGTACAGCATGCTTAATCTCATGTAAGAATCAACATGCATTAGATGCTGGGTATCTATCTCCTAACATACAGACCAATAATGTATATGGACAGATTAAAAAACATTTAAATACCCAAAAGCCAATTAAGGATTTGTTTGGATAAAGCTGTAGTTTTCTAAATACAAAACAACTCCATGTAGGCCTTTGCCATCTGTGAATCCAATCTGCAAATTCCTGTTATTTAAATAAACCCAGCAGCCTGTGATGTGAGCTTAATCTCCCCCAAGCCTGTATAATAAGCAGACTTGGTGCATGTTTTCTACTTTGAATTTCTAGCCATTAAAAAAGGCTAATCCTTTAAAAAATCTGATTTTAAGATGGTATACTGTACTTTTTAAATTATGGCCTTGTGATAAAGAGAGAAAGAATCAATGTTGTAAATCTCTCTCCAGATCGAAAAGGACGCTGTGTTGGTGGTATGCTTCCCCATAGATTTGATGGTGGGGGCACATACACGAAATGACTCAAATGCGATCAGCTGCAGGCCAAGCAGTGATTGGTTACACCGGGGTGCCGAGCTGATTGCAGGGAGGAGTTGGGTAGTACAAAGGGGACGCAGCTACGCAGATACGTCCCCTTACGCTGAGACGAGATATATACGGCCAGAGCCTGTATTATTGTTATTTTGTTTTGCTTTGTTGTTGCAGATGAGTGAGACGGAGAATGGGAGCTGCAGCCACAGAGACAGCTCATAACCGCACTTCAACACATCACTGCACAGCACTGCAAAGCACAGCACAGCACATCCCAGTGGAGCACGGACACTCGGACCACAATCACAGAGCACAGCTTCATGCATGGAGGATTGTGGCTATTGGAGTGTATTTTTGTTTGGGACTGCAAACCTGCCGTGTTTTGAATTCCCCTATACCATTGCTGGTATAGGGGTGATCTATTTATTGTGTGGAATTAACCTGCTTTAATAAACACAGACTGTTTTGGGAGTAAAAAGAGCTTCTTGTGAACATTATTTGACACTCACCACGCATCACATTGCCACAGGCCTATAGTACTTTTTAGTCCTCTTTCAGTTCTTACAGAAATAGGTATGTAACCTGTGCACAGTACTGACACATTACAATCAATTGTGAGGTCCAGGTTCATAGTGCCAATTAAAGTTAAATTGAGGACAGAACAGGGAGAGGTATGTGTTCCATGTAATTTCAAAAACAAGGGTTGGACAATATAATTGATTTCATAATACCTCTTTATGTCGCTATCTGACTTACACATCGAAATACAGAGAAATACCAATGAAGGGCCCATATGCAGTGAAATACAGTACAATTTATTGTCAACATGGCCTAACCTTGAATTACCCTGCTTTTCGAATTGTGAAATATTGAGTATTGTTCTGTCAAGTAGGTGTGTGGTTACCATGGACAACCAGGATGGGAGTCTGCTGTGTCTTTTCATTGTTCTAGGGATTCATCACTATTCTCAAAGGATTACAGCCCTTAATTTTTTAATGGTTTTGTAAACTTGCTTATTTGTAATTATTCTGTTAATGTTGTGTCCAGTGCCAGTGATTTAAACATAATAGGAGCCCCGACACGGTTGACCCTGCCATCCACTTCTCAGTACACTGTCTTGCATTGATGGATTATGAGAGTTGCTGATAGATTCTACTTGTAGGTGTCACCAGTTCTATTGCTCTCTGGCAAATCTTAAGCTTTTTTACTTTCTTGGATGTTAATTTGTTTCTTAGTTGCAGCTTTAACCTCTATGTCAACTTCCCACAACCATTTCCTTACTGTACAAACTGATGTCTGACAGATGGATGAATTGTAGTTTTTCTTCACAAAACCTTATTTGGATGCTTTGAATTGGTTCACCTTTATTGGGGGGCCTTCCAGATGCCTTTTGACAGTCGGCTCCACTTGCAGTACCATCCAGGACACTGGTGCTCACCAACTGCTACTACAGCATTTTGGGTTGACTTATCTGTACAGTATTAAGGTCTCAAACCACATAAAAGCAGCATTTAGGTAAAGATAAGTTACTTAAAGTCTGTATCTCACATAGAAAATCATGTTTTGGCTTTGGGGTCGTATTTGGTTTACTTTCACAATGAGCAAGAAATTAAATCTCCATGATCAATTTTAGAGCACCGAGAGACGTAAAACTATCAACAATTCTGGAAAATACCGACAACGCACCGGAGATGCATGAAGTTGACGTGACGTCGCTAGAGAAACACACACCAGGAATAGATGAAAGATATACATGGCTCCAGACTGTGAAAGCGATCATTACGAATTTCTCTGACGTTTTGCGTAGTCTGTATTACAATAAGGACAGCAGGAGTGTGGTGTGTAATGTAAGACATTGTGGGGAGGAAGAATAAGTGGTTTGAGGCCCGATTCTGAACTGTTTTGAACCTCCAGCAAGAGAAAATAACCACGCTGGCATGAGGAACCCGAGCGACACGCCCTCTTGCCTGCAGGTCGGCAATTCTGAATGTTGTTCTTGTATACTGTTAACCCCGGCAAGCAGTTCATTTAATGTGTATTTCTATATTTGGTTTGTTTTACCATTTATATCTTGCAAATAGTGTTTACCATTTCCCATCCACAAAAATAAACCATTGAATATTACAGGGCCGAGATGACTTGCATGGTCATGTATAGCTCTTGAACTTCATTCATGAAATAGGCCTAACCTCCTTGTGAACTGAACGTAATTATTATTATTTATTAGCAGATTCCCTTACCCAGTAATGTGCATATGAACATTACCTTAAAGATAAAACTGAAAATCGAAAGCTTACCTAAAAAAGCTGGATGAGTGGATTCATTCTTTTGATTTCTGCATAAGAAATCTTGAGCACGCAATGTGTTTGTACTGGTTTCTAGTACTCTGACGTTATTGTTTTTATTAAGTCAGCAATATGAAAGCCGTGCTCATGTTTATTCTTTGGGTAGTTTTGAGGCACAGAGTTTATTTGATAATGGTATATTGTATAATAATAACGATGATAATAATAATAATAATAATAATAATATCTGACGCCTGAAAAAACAAATGCAACACTTGCAGAGAACTGATTATGTACAATGGATAGCCTAGTAGTATTGAGCACTAGTGCACAGGGAAAGAAAAAAAAAACTAAGGTAATAATTTTTATATCTGTATTTAAAAATGTATTTTTGATATAAAAGTAAACGGTACGAAATTGTTTAATTATGGCTGGTTAAAAAAAAAAAAAAAGTATTGCTGTTTCTAAATGGTTCCGCTGTTGTCAGGGGGAAATGAATCAATGGTCACTTGATGATTGTCTTCGTGAACAGCTGTCCTTGTAAAGGGTCTGCGTACGTTTGTGAACTTGTGTACCAGTGTCTTACAAAAGAGAAAAATAAAATTTGTACCTGCCAGAAACCAACAAACAAAAGCTTTAGTCTCTGTGTTCTGTGTTGTACGAAGTGATCATTGCATTGTGCGCTGACGAACTCGCTGATTTTACTTTCACGGAATACAGTACTTTTTTTTCATGCAATGCATTCCCTTGCGCCTGTCTGAGGTTAACTGTATTTTTGATACTGTTTAACCAACATGAAATAGGCCTGTATGTATGATTGTTTTGTTTATGCCATAGACATATGCATGCATGTTTATGGTTTATGGTTCGTGGTTTCCCCTAGTGACGTCACAAATGTCAAGATCTGAAATCAGGGATTTTTGGCGGAAGCACTCAAAACAAGCTTTAGATTATAAATTTCTTAGTTACAGCACAAAAGTATAAATTATATATACACAGTATGGACTTTAATGACATTCTATTGCAATTAATTACACTGATGTTTAGGACAGAACTGAAGGTCATTGGTTCAGAGACACTACTAATTGTTTACAATAGCTACCCAAAGCTTATCACAGATGCATTCATACATATCTGTTCACTAAAGTGTATTTAGCTTATTTATAGTACATTCTACTGTGTACCTTTCCTCTAATCATGACTAAAAACAGCATTTTTTTCTGGGTTGTATTATTTACAGTAACACAATTCTTTTACATGGATGTTTTGCTTAACTTTCTGAATTCAGGCTTGGTAACACTTTTTCTTTGCAATTTTCTATAATTTTCCATGGGTACTATGCTTTTACTATGATTCACCACAGTACCACACATGTTTAAATGGGAAGTGTTTACTAGCAAGGTGAAATAGGAAGAATTATTATGAAATGCACTCTGGTTCAATGGGACTTGGGACTTGTATTGCTATTAAGATAATGCCTTAAATCAGCAGGAATGTCCATCAAAAAACACAGAATCCATTCACTGCAAATGAGATGAATGCAGCAAACATGATAAGGCACTTGTTTTCAAATGACAATCTGAACAACATAAGTTATGTTTTTAGATGTTTTGTGTTGTTTTAGATGACCTAATTTCACTAATAGAATGCTTTTTTGTAACATTTTGAGGAGGTCGTTGTAGCATTATTACAAATGTTATACAAAAGAACCTTTTAAATGATAATAAGACAGTTTGAGTTCTGCAGTTACTGTTTATTACAGTTAACTTCAGAGTATTATTATTATTATTAGCCCTTTCTCTTGAATGTCTGTGTATCGAAGCATATAATAAAAATTTGCATATAAATATATTTTGTAGTTAAATATTGTTATACCTTACACTGAAGTGGTCCGACGAGCGACAGTGATCCAAACGTACACATGGGTATCACCATGACGAGGCCACAGGTGTACAACCTGTACTTCATAGGTAGGGCACCACCAAATTCATGGTACATTTTCATAAATGTCATGGTCATAACATTTTAAAAATCTTAAATTTCAAGGTTTCAGCTATTTAAATCTTACATTTCAGAGTGGTTTAACAAAGTATGAACATGTAGTTAAAAATGGCAAAATATAAACATTTAAAGCCCTGAAGTTAACAAAAGCATGTGACTAACAAAGAAACTCTAAAAGAAAAATAAACTGAAATCCAGAGGATTGCTTTATGATTATTGCATTTCTGTTATTGTTATTATTAAAAAATAAATAAATAAATAAATAAATAAATAAATAAAAACATCATTGTATGCAACAGTAACTCAAAAACTATTCTGAAATGTTTTTTTCTTCATTCCCTGTCTCTGCGGTGTAAATACCTGTCGGTATTCAGACACAGCTCTCTCTGCATCCACAGAGTTTGTTGGAATTGACAGAGAGCGCTGAGCTAGGGACAGGTCTGTAGCTGGACAATATATCCAGAGGCTAAAAAATATAAACGTGAAGTCTCTGAAATTACTGACATATTTATTTTATTTATTTTTTTGTCCTGCTATGCTTTTTATGTATTTTTCTGCTCATACTACTACTTGGTATATATTTGGTTTCCAAATTCTTTTACATGATCTGCTGCAGTAATGATTGTAGCACTTTTTGATTTTAAAATACAGGTCTGATTTGACTCACTTGACAGTACTACCAGTTGAGATCCGAAGGTCACACTAAACCCGCCCCGGATACCCGTGTCTACCAATCAGTGAGTAGAGCCCAGTTGTCAAGTGTCAATCAATAAATCCTGTCCAGTTCATGATGAGCCTTCTTTTTTACATTGAAACAAGCTAACAATCGCATCAGGAACCTGGGCAGCAGTGTGGAGGAGTGGTTAGGGCTCTGGACTCTTGACCGGAAGGTCATGGGTTCAATCCCCAGTGGTACTTTACCAAGATTGCTCCAGTAAAAACCCAACTGTATAAATGGGTAATTGTATATAAAAATAATGTGATATCTTGTAAGTCGCCCTGGATAAGGGCTTCTGCTAAGAAATAAATTATTATATTATTATTAGGAACCTGTAACGGTACATATAACTTCATTGGATTTTAGTGCAGGGTAAAAGTACACAAAACAGACCAGATTTCACGGTGCAGAATGAATTTCATGATCCATGTCACGTTTTTCACAGCCGTGAAATGGGTAGGGCCCTGCTCATTGGAGTCAAACTGCTACCAACTCACGTCACATTACAATGCCATTGACCATTTTGTCTGAACAATTTCATAAACATTTTAAAGGTTTATTTAATAGACAAGTCAGGTTAACGAATGAGCTGGAACGCATTATAAGATTGAGCTATTGTCCTGTTTTATTTTTGACTCAGGTCCCCCATCCACAATTAACTGCCTTCATGAAACCTCCCTATCACAATTTTACAATTTTACCGCCCAGAATTCTGTTAGTGCTTCATGTTCCTAGAAATCTCCAAAAAATGTCATAAGGAAATAAAATGGAATACTGACAACAGTATTTTTTTAAAAAAATGTATTTGTATACATGTTCATAATCCAACAATATTATGCTGAAAATTACTAGAATTCTTCAGTTACTATAATTACTAGAATTGAAAAAATAGAAAACTGCTGGTAAACCAAAGGTTAAATTATGAAAATGTTCCTAAATATACTCTAATCATATTTCTTGATGTGTGTGTGCGTGTGTGTGTGTGTGTGTGTGTGTGTGTGTGTGTGTGTGTGTGTGTGTGTGTATGTTTGTCCTCTAACTAACAAGAAGCTGCAGTCTGTAGGAGAAAGAAAAGGATTGGAACACATTTCCTAGCCTGTTGGCAATTCCCAATCATGATGTTGAAGCCATCGGTAGAAGAGTTTTTGCGGCAGACAATACAAGACACAGGTGGCAGATGGTGGCATTATCAAGGAATAGTAAATGAAATTTGGGGCTCTGGATGTCATCATGACAATAGGCCCCTAGTGGAAATGTTAGAAAACAGGTGCGGAAAACAGAGCTTTTATATCATGTGTAAGATATTTAAACTAAGACAGAACAATGCTTCTCTTATAATTAATAAGGTATATTATTATTCATACCATATATATTTTACTGGAGAAGTCAAAATAGCATGTCATTTCTTTGGATGCCCTATATTTAGTGATTGCTAAGGGTTAGAGTACCTCTGTGTGTATTGAAATACAGGTTATTACTTATAATTAAAATTTGACTTGTGAAACACATATACTTGTGTGCTATAATCAATTTGTGATACAGTAACACAGAATAAATTAAATATTATAATGGACGAAGCAATTCTACAATCCTTAATTTATAATGTCATTCCATTCAATTCAGCTGTCAGAATTGTGGATACAAAAAAAAAATCTCCTTCGGATCTGGTTACATGTACTTCCATGTTAAGTGCTTAAAATTGACAGCTCTTCTCTATAATAAATACACAACAAACAGAAAATTCTGGTTATTTGGGGGGATTAAATTACAGACACGAATAACAAAAAACATCTTTAAGTGGTCTTTTCACTGTATTTAATGTATTATGCTTTTTTTCCACTGTATTTAATGTATTATGCTTTTTTTCCACTGTATTTAATGTATTATGCTTTTTTTTCACTGTATTTAATGTATTATGCTTTTTTTTCACTGTATTTAATGTATTATGCTTTTTTTCACTGTATTTAATGTATTATGCTTTTTTTCCACTGTATTTAATGTATTATGCTTTTTTTTCACTGTATTTAATGTATTATGTTTTTTTTTTCACTGTATTTAATGTATTATGTTTTTTTTTTCACTGTATTTAATGTATTATGCTTTTTTTTCACTGTATTTAATGTATTATGCTTTTTTTTCACTGTATTTAATGTATTATGCTTTTTTCACTGTATTTAATGTATTATGCTTTTTTTTCACTGTATTTAATGTATTATGCTTTTTTTTCACTGTATTTAATGTATTATGTTTTTTTTTTCACTGTATTTAATGTATTATGCTTTTTTTTCACTGTATTTAATGTATTATGCTTTTTTTTCACTGTATTTAATGTATTATGCTTTTTTTTCACTGTATTTAATGTATTATGCTTTTTTTTCACTGTATTTAATGTATTATGCTTTTTTTCTTACTGTATCTTGCAAAGCGCTTTGTGATGGTGGTCGACTATGAAATAAAAATTGATTGATTGATATATTTTAAAAGGAGATTATTTGCTTTTCAGAAGTACCAAAATATTCATTAAGTAAGAGTTCTGAGTGGGATAAAAAGGGCAATACATGTTACTGGAAGAAAGTGGGCGGCAAAGAAAGCTGTGGAAGATGCAAAGGCTGCCCTTCGAATTGGTGATATCATGGGGCAAGTTCAGCATGGAAGAGGGGGTCTTGGTTTCATGTGACATTCCTGGATTTGGCTAATGCATATGGTTCAGTGCCACATGAACTACTTTGGGCAGCATTTGATTTTTTCAGTGTACCGATGACAATAACAAATTTAGTGAAAGCCTATTTTGGAGATTTGCAATTCAGTTTTTCAACTTCAGAATTCAGCACTACATGGCAATGCCTAGAGGTTGGAATAATGGCAGGATGCACCATTTCTCCACTGGCTTTTACCATGGCAATGGAAGTAATCATTAGGGCATCAAAATGGGTAGTAGGAGGAGAGCGCTTGGCTTCTGGAATGCGACTACCACCAATTCGAGCATACATGGATGACATGACAACCATGACTACAACAGTAGCCTGCACTAATCGATTATTGGGCAAATTAACCAATAACATTGAATGGGCACGAATGCAATTCAAGCCCACTAAATCAAGGAGCATCTCTATAATTAAAGGCAAAGTAGTAGATAAAACATTCTTCATTAATGGTGAGGCAATACCAACAGTGTCTGAGAAGCCAGTGAAAAGTCTTGGGAGATGGTATGACGGGGATCTAAAGGACACAGTTCGTGTGGGAGAAGTTAGACAACAAGCAGTGGAAGGGTTGAAGAGCATAGACAGCTGCGCTCTACCAGGTAAACTAAAACTCTGGTGCTTTCAGTTTGGTCTACTGCCGAGGTTGCTGTGGCCACTGACTGTGTACGAGGTTTCTTTGACAACAGTAGAGAAGCTGGAAGCTTTAATCAGTTCATACATCAGGAAATGGTTGGGAGTTCCACGCTGCCTCAGCAGAGTGGGACTTTATGGTAAAGGAATACTGCAGCTACCAGTCTCTGCTCTAACCGAGGAGTTTAAGTGCGCCAAGGTCAGACTGGAAATGACTTTAGTAGAGTCACGCGATAAATGCGTAAGGGAGGCAGCACCTGTGTTGAAAACTGGAAGAAAGTGGGCGGCAAAGAAAGCTGTGGAAGATGCAAAGGCTGCCCTTCGAATTGGTGATATCATGGGGCAAGTTCAGCATGGAAGAGGGGGTCTTGGTTTCAGTTCAACTCCTCCTACATGGCACAAGGCGGCCCCAGCTCAAAGGAGGAAGCTGGTAGTCAACGAGGTGCAAAAGCAGGAGGAGAGGATGAGGTGTATAAAGGCCATTTCCCAGGCCAAGCAGGGAGAATGGATGAGATGGGAGAGTGTGGAACAACGCAAGATTGGCTGGAAAGACCTATGGTCAATGGAACAGAGCAGGATCAGTTTCCTCATCAGGTCAACATATGATGTTCTCCCATCACCACAGAACCTAAACCTCTGGGTAGGAGAGGATCCCTCATGTCCTTTGTGTTCATCACCTGCAACATTAAGGCACATTTTGACAGGATGTAAGGTGGCTCTTAGCCAAGGACGGTTTACTTGGCGCCATGACCAGGTGCTGCGATGTTTGGCCTTAGCATTGGAAGACAAGCGTAACATGACCAATAAGTTGTCACCTGTTCCATCAAAACATTACACACAAAAGACAACATTCCTCCGCCCAGGAGAGCAACCACCAAGAAAAGGTGTTAAAACCAATTCTCGCCCAGGACAACTGGAAGCTGCTAGAGACTGGAAAATGCTGGCAGATGTTGGTCAACAGCTTATTTTTCCACCTGAGATTGCCACCACTAACCTTCGACCAGATATTGTCTTGTGGTCTGGATCAGCACGCCTTGTTCACCTGGTAGAGTTAACAGTGCCATGGGAGGATGCTGTAGATGAGGCGTATGAGAGGAAGAAACTGCGGTATGCTCAACTAGCCACTGAAGCGGAACAGCGAGGATGGAGAGTTCGGGTTTACCCAGTGGAAGTGGGTTGTCGAGGATTTGTGGCACACTCTACAACCCGGTTTCTCAGAGACGTCGGATTCAGTGGCCAAGAGTTGCGTCGCACAGTGAAGAACTTATCTGAAGCAGCAGAGAGGAGCAGCAACTGGCTGTGGTTGAGACGGAAAGATTCTGGCTGGGGACAGGTAAGTAAGCTGGGCTGAGTTGAGTGGGGGACGGAGGGGGGTGATGCTGGGACGCCAGAATCACCGTCGAGCCCTCTTGAGGTGTCGTGGGCTAGTCGACGAAACACTGAGGATGGAAGGTGCCCACTTGAAAACCCCAGAGATGTACCCTACTTAGCTCAATCCAGACGGTTGTCATGCTGATGCGCTGGGGAGGCCGCACTTTGGTTGATCCCCGGAGCCAGCATCGCAGCCGTTGTGTGTGCTGATGCGCCAGGGAGGCAAAATAAGCTGATCCCTGGAGCCAGCATTACACTTCAGCCATTAACACCAGACAGAAGGATATCTACATCACCATATGGAAGGAAACGTAAATGGATGGAGACACATATGGATCACATTAGTTTACTGTAAAGCTACGTCTTAGTTGGTGCTTATCTTGGCGAGAGCCGAGTTCAAATCAGCATGAAGTTTTAACATCTACTCTCGTGTAATGGAAATCACTCCCAGTCATTCTGTTTCAAGGCTGGTGACACGATACTTTTGATGTCACTTAGTTTTTCTTTTCAAATATGACATTATCAATGAATTAGCTCCTGAGAGCACTATCTTACTATTGAATCCTGATTGTTCAAATTCTCCTTCAAACTCACTGATTTCAACACTTTCTCTTCAATATCTGCAGCAAAGCTCTGGGCCTTGTCTATTGTTTGTGTTAAATATTGTATTTTGCAATGTAACAACCAAAAGGGTTCCAACTTTATATTGTTTTACTGAGTTCCAAGTTTTGTTCAATGTTATCTGCTATGTCCAATATTGTGCTTTTGAAACTTTATTTTTTGTATTCACAGAAGATCCCCAAATACTCGAATATGCAGAATAATACAGGGGGCATAGTCTGTGCCCAATATGTTGAGTTGATCAAATAACTTTGTATCATTTCACTCGGCTAATGGAAATAGTATAAATTTTGTATTTTATGTGTTAATTGACATATGTTTGAACTTGTACATCTCTGCTGCTTGTTTAGCATCATGCTGGTTGATTGAAATTTATTTTGACAATAATTATGACCTCCAAATAACATTGGTTAGTGTGCCATTTTTTATTTCAATTATTTTAATGGAGAAATCTCTCAGGACTCGTCCTCATATTTTCAAATAAATCCCAGGTGGTTGAACAGACAGAGCAGAAAATAAATAACAGTTTATGTATCATGTGTTCAAACTAAATACAATTACCAGAGATTTCTGCTAAGATGACAGAATCATTTGAACAGCCACAAGACAGCTTCAGAAAATAATGCAAAACAAAGATGCCTCAGTGATATGAGTTATGGCTGCTGCGGCAGAAAAAGTACAAATCTGTAGCACAGCGGATACAAAAGAGTAGGAAAAAGGCAATGATTTTCTTGCATAAAACATTCAATATTTTGGAAACAATTTCAAAAGGAATATATTAAAAAAGAAATGTATAATATGTAGTTTGTATGCAATGTCATAGTATTGTGTATGATTTTCAGATGCAGTCCTAACTGCAGCACTGAAAACTACAATATGCCCAGCCACTAAATACAAAATATTGAGGTACAAAATTCCAGCAACTGAGAAACAAAATAAAATCCTAGCTTATATTTTATCCCCATGGTTTTAGTTTAAGCAAACAGAAACACTGAGTTCTGCGTGAGGCAGAAGCCTTTCTAGAAAAACTGCAGTTGGCTCCGACCAGACCAGATAGGCAGGTAGCTTTAATCTTTGTAAGACATCTCTTTAGAGTTAACACATGTCAGAATAGACTGTAAAAATAGCAAAATTACTGCTATCCTACTTAACAATGCAATACTTGGTTTAATTTTGTTTTCCATTAAATACAGGAATGCAAACACATGTTTCTATAGATAGATAGATAGATACTGTAGATAGATAGATAGATAGATAGATAGATAGATAGATAGATAGATAGATAGATAGATAGATAGATAGATAGATATTTTACAAATTGTTACCATTTTAAGGAGTATGTAAAATTAATATGCCCTCTATTTGGCTCACGAGTTCATTTCCTACACCACCTGTTTTAATGTCACTTTTAGATGCTGCAAAACATGAAATGTCCCTCAAGATGTCTGACATAAGTAATTACTTTTCTATAAGTAGCAAAATGTTGTTCCACTCCAGTCCCCTCTTTTATTACCTTGGGATGTGTAGCATTCATGTTTTGCATGAAGGCACTCAGAAAGCTATTCTTCCTGGGTATTTTTTTCAATCAACCTGCAATTGGTAAAGGTGATATGATTTATGTTTGTTTTATTTAATTAATTCAACACATTTAATTGCCTTTTTGTTCTGTTTATTTATTTAGTGCCTTTGCACCTGTGGCTGCATGTCCATGTAACATTTACTGAAACATGTTTCTTGTCTCACAACTCAGACTGAAATTCTATCCAGTGGCAGGTAAAATAAATGTTAAGTAAAGGTTTTCAATCCCCAATTTACATACTTATTATCATACCAAATGGCAGAATTTGATTTCCAAGACCATTTAACTGCCATATAAAAGACAAGACAAACAATCATACACATTGTGGCATGTTGGCTTTGTGGTGATGTCAGGGAAATGAATGGAATACACAACAGGCAAGACGCATAAAATATTTAAACAAAAACAAAATACTTTACAAAACAAAACGGCTCATTTGCCAGACCAAATATAGTGTATCAATGATCTAATTTACCTCTCAACCACATTCGGCACGGGTTTTTTATCATATGCGTGGTCAACAGCCAGTTTGTCAATAAGCACTCGCTGTTGACCACGTTTTCTCACAATTTTATCTGAATGGGGCATTTTAACCCCATCCAGGCTGTAAAACAATAATAATGAAACGGTGTATTTTAAATATACCAAACAGTACATTTAAATAATAATAATATAACAAATACAAAATAACACAAAATATAATATGCACAGTGGTGGGGAGCAAAATGTACACAGCTTTCTAATGACGAAATAATGAAATAGACACAACCACATTTTTATAACAAAAGGTTCTCCCAAAACCCACTTACTGCCTAGGAATACAGTGGGCGCTGGCAGGCTTGAGCAAAATACTTAGGTAAATGTATTTTCAATACAAAATGCAATTTGAAATTACAAAATACCTTTAATAAAACAAACCAAGATTTTCATAGGTCATCCAGAAAAATCTATCTTGTCAATGAAAGAACTGAAACAGTTACAATGAACAAGTTTCAAGCTACATTAAGCAAACATTGAGTGGGTCCTTGTTTCCACCAGGGGACCCAATATCTAATAAAGTTTAGGTCAGCTTGGGCCCTGTTACTAAGATTGGCCACTACATGTTGATCGATATCTGGCAGAATATTATGCCAATTCTCCTTCAGAGTGTTTGACATTTCAGTAAGGGTTGGTGGTCTGATGCCTAATGTGGCATTTCAAAATGTCCCTCAGTGGTTTGATGGAGTTTAAGTTGTCACTCTGCACCAGCCACTGTGAATTTTCAACATTATTGTCCATGAACCACTGTATAATCCCTGGAGTCTTTCAGTGAAAAAAGAACACCTAGGATCATGTGGCTTGGAGGGCCGCGGCGGGTCCGGAGTGCCTCAGCCTGGTGGAAGCTTGACTGAGAGACTGATGTACATAAAATGAGGCACCACTAAAATTGCGAGGAAAACAGACAAAATGATTGGGCACACTAAATAAAAATAAAAACATACATAAAAAGGATACTACAGTGGCTGTTCTCTATCAGTTCTCCTTTAACAAAACAAGTTTCTGGAAGAAGTCATTTGACAATTTTTGGGGACTGCAAATCATACCAGCAAAAGAGAACAGACGCTCAACAGGAGCAGATGAAGGAAGAATGGTATTACAGCATACAAAGAGTTTCTTTATGAAAGGGTATTGCTATAAGATGCCACATCCTTCCTAGTGTCTTTAAAAAAAATGAAGGATCTCCAACTCAGCTTTGTTGTTGCTTGTTGTTGAGGGAGTCATGATCTGGAAAATCTAGCAAATCTTTGCTATCACTGAAAACAAAAAAGTTGTCCTCTTCCTCTTCATTGGGTCTCCCACAAGCAGATTCAGATACAAGACCCAGCTCTTCAGTAGCAGTCTTAATGTCAGTCTTCATCTCAAGAAAGCTGCTGAATCGTTCTGGAATCCAGTTATGTTGGCCTGCAATAGACAGGAGCAGTGGTGTAGGTTTACAGCCTGCAATGCTTGTAATTTTGGCTCCACAGCAAAATAAGCGGGGATGAGATCACCACAGAAACAAGTTTTCTGACCCTGAAGGTGATCTATAGCAGTGACAATGGGCTTTAGTACTCGGCAGTACCATATATGCCAACAGTCCCTATATGGTCAAGACAGTCTAGCAACTGTCCTGCATTTCTCTCTTTAGCGGCTGCTGGCAGGGATTGTGTTCACATGACCAGATCTCTGTTTATTGACATATGTCATATACAGTCATATTGGAGAAGCATATTGACAATTGTGGGGAAGCACTGATGTAGCTCTGTGTCCTTTTGCCGGTTGGCTTTTTGTTTTAATTTTAATTGATGTTGTTTCATTGGCCCTTGTGTTATTAGTTCTGAATTTGTACTACAAGCATTTCTTAACACAACACTTGCAATATGATTACAGGCGATAAGGACAAGTATTTCTGTCGCACAAAGATGAATATTCTTCAATTTGTCCCTTGAATTTGACACATTTTATGTAATCTTATCAAATTGGCACTGGTCTATCCCTACCTGGTGTTTCACGCTTGGAACATGCATTTCCAAATCTAGAAAAATATAGTACGAGGACAATACAATAACATAAAAATTCTAGAAAAATAATGTTCCATTTTGGGAGCCAGAAAGTCGTAAATATAGCCATTGTAAATGAATTATTTCTCATTCCAGTAGGAAACAATCAGCTACACGAATTCTATACTGTTCTCACTCTTGCAATTTCTTGAAAAGTCTGATCTTTATAGCAATAAGTGTGCACACGCCTGATACTAAACAGCTAGTGCTCAATGCAGTATTAGTCTCCAGATTTATTCTGTTGTGCCATCAATGGACAACCTTTTATTTGGACTATTTTTAGTTTTATTGCTGGTTTATTCCTGCACTGTATTGCCTATGAGTGTGTCAGTTGCTTAATCCATGACTGGATTTTCATATACATTTCCTTCATGTTAACATCTAAAGTTTGCAGAATCTGTACAGTAATAACCTGCATCTATTCTCAAATTTAAATTGGTACATTTTGTTGAAATAATTGCATTTAAAAAAAAAAAAATATTTCCATGTTTACTTTTTCAGGTGATAGGAGATGATATCAAAGGCTGTACTGTCGTTCACAACGATATGCCTGGAAAACTGCAAGCATTTAAATATGCATGTACTGCAGCCGCTAATGATATAAGCTATCCAGGTATATAAGCTATACCTGGATAGAAAGCTGGTATTCGGTGCAGCTATGAATGATGAAGTCTTAGTGTAAAAAATCAACATATGATAAGGTTCTGCAGTCTGTGTCAGAACAGATGCTTGAGCTGTTTGCCCATATCATATCAATACCTTTGTTAGCCCATATCATTTAAACACCTTGCCATCCTGATTGAATTATCATAGCTAGCACAATGGCATTGTTGGATTGGTTTCTAAAATGGGGTACCTGATGAAGGAAAATTTGCTTCAGCTTGATCTCTGGTTCACTCTTACCCATTGTGTAAATATTTAATATTTTTGGAGATTGAATTCCTTTTGCTGAAATCTTGCAGCAGTACCTCAGATTTCATTTAAATATAAATAGAAAATTGTTCAAATTCTGTTTTCAACCTAAGACTGAGACCTTAGATGAAACATTTTTTTCATAAATAAAATGTAGTTTAATTAGATGGCATTAAAAAATAAATATTTGATTGGAATTTAAATTTGAATGGAACTGAAGAAAATAAATACAAAAATGAACAATCAGCTTTAATCAGAACCAGAACCAAAGACATAAAATAAACACATACAGTAGGGCCTGATTTTCGAAAGGGGTTTCGTTTTTGGTGGAAATGGCAAAACCCGCAGAATGTTTCCACCTGTTAATCCGTATTTTCTAACGTTTATGCACATTTCTGTGGTTCTAAATGAATAAGTAATGAGCATTTAAGTGGTTTCATCCACCAAAATAATACTTCTGGTTCAATTGTGTTAGCAAATGCTATATAAACACAGTCGGAAATTGTACCAAACCAGTGGAAAAATGAGTCAAAACATAGTCTCTGTAAGTCGCCTTGGATAAAGGCGTCTGCTAAATAAACAAATAATAATAATAAAAATGTGAACACAAAGGCAAATTCTTATTCCATTCAGTCTTGACAATCACTTGTTTAATTAGGACAACATAAAACAGACAAACATGATCAAAACAAATTATCGGAATTGTAGATTTGAAAGAAGGTATAACTGCAGTGTACAAAAATGAACATAATGACAACTTTTTGTTTTGGATGAACACAAAAGGTTTAAATTAAGCATTAATAATTTTATTTCAGGACGCTTCATTGTTTCTCTCTACACAGATGAAGACCAGCTGTAGTCTAATATGCCCTGAAATAAATGATTTTTTAATCATGTAACCTTTTGTGTCCATCCAAAAAAAATAATTAATTCATTGACATTTTGCTGAAATCGTATTTGTCTTGTGCAGACAACTCACTTTACCAGCCAACCTGAATAAGAACAAATACCAGAACAAGAGCTGACCACCCCTTCGTGTCAAAGTGAGACTAGTTTGAATTATTTTCCAGGGTAGCCCCAGATGTGTCAAACTATACTTTGGAAATAAAAATTTAAAAAGTAATAAATAAATAAATAAACACATTGCAGACATATGCTTCTAAATAAAATCATCAAGTCATCCGATTTATTTATTTATATATTTCAGAAGTACTAAAGTGGGCTAATAATATTGAATTGAATTCAATATTGCAACAAGCATAATATCAAAACATTACAAAATTACAAATATGCACTAAACAAGAAACAATGCTAAAACAAAATGGTACAGCAAGTAACGCATATGCATCGAAATACTGAATAGTGAAGAGAAATTAAAGCTGTATTGTATTTATTGTATGTTCATCTACAACTTTAAACACTCAATTATAAATCATACTTAAAACTAAACAGCAACAGGAAAAAGTCAATTTAACAAACTATTCTGTTGTAAAGTCACCTGTCCAATGGATTATTAGACAAGATAACAAACGACAGCAAATTCCATGTTAGACAGGGAAGAATACATATGGATCATTTTTAATTTTGTAATTTTCCAAAGTAGCCTATAGTTTGACACATTTGATGCTACCCTGGAGAATAATTCAAATTAGTCTCACTTTGACACAAAGGGATGGTCGGATTTTCTTTAGATTGATTGTCTTGAGGTAAAGAGAATTGTGTGCATTGCAATGGGACAATACAGCACACGCGCACACACAAACACACAAACACACAAACACACGCACACACACAAACACCTGCTTCTGCTGTGTTTTCCGCAGCTTTAGAAAATACTGAAATCGGTGGGAAAAACAGGGGTGCAGAAAAAAAACGGTTGAAACAATGCGATCCTCCAGTGGCTCTCCTTTGAAAATAACCCCCATTATGTCTGAGTGATTGTTTCATGGTTGTTTAGCTCCTTGGCCTACCTGGCTTATTAAGGAATGTGCCTGTTTTGGGTCCTATTGTAACTAACATTGTTAATTTCTGGAAGGGTCCCCCTTTCTCTAACACTGGCACTGGTGAAACCACTTCTGAAGAAACAGCCTTTCCCCACATGACCTTGGAAATTATAGGCCTATTTCTAATACCCCCTTTCTTGCTAATGTGCTTGAAAAAGTTGTGGCTACTCAGCTTCAAGATATTTTTTGTAGAAATGGGCTATTGGAAAAGTTTCAGTCTGGTTTTCGCCCAGGACAGAACACTGAGACAGCCTTATTGAGGGTCTGTAATGACCTCCTCCGGTTTGCTGATACTGGATAATTGTCTATTTTAATATTGCTTGATCTTTCTATTGCTTTTAACACTGTGGACTGTTAGATAGATTACAGAATGATATTGGTAATCTCAAGAATGATATTGGTAATTACAGGTATTGCTTTGGAATGGTTTCACTCCTATCTATTACATCAATGCCAGTTTGTCTCTCTGGGTCAGTACTCTTCTGAGACAGGTGATGTGAAGTATGGAGTTCCACAAGGCTCAATCCTTGGTCCCCTGCTTTTCAGTGTTTATATGCTCCCTCTTGGATCAATTATTAACAAATACAACCTTGGATTTCATTGTTATGCAGATGCTACTCAAATATATTGTTATTTTCCTACTAATTCGGAGATGGTGGGTTCTGTGCTGTCTCAGTGCTCAAGTGAAATCCAATCATGGAAGGCTGTAAATTGTCTAAAAATAAATCCCAATGAGACACAGGTGCTATTAGTGGGCTCTAGACACAACTTAGCTAAATCACCTCACTTTGAAATATCTTTTGATGAGAATCTCTGGTTCAATTGACGCCATCTAATACTGTGAATAATTTGGAATCACTATGGAACCAGAACTATGTTTGGATACCCACATTCGTTATGAAGGCCTCTTCTTATTATTTGAGGAACATTGCCAAATTAAAATCCATTCTATCTGATAAAGATGCTGAGATGTTGGTTCTTTCCTTTGTTATTTCGTGTTATTATTGTACAGTCAGCACTCGGATATCTGTTACCCAGATACACGTCAGTCACATTTTACCACCCTTGTATTAAGAATAAAATCAATCCCCATTATATATATGTAACAAATTAATGCGCTTACCTGTCACACGCGATTTCCGACTCCGTCACCAGTTTTCTGATACAAAGCCCATCTCATCAATGTTACAATTTATCTGAATATCCGTCACGTTTAAAAAAAATAAATAAATAAAAAAATTCTCTAATGCCAAATCAGTCTGTCTTATATTGTGCAGTTACACCTGATGAAAATGCAGCCAAAACAAAGCGAACAAGACAAGTTAGGGTAATGTAACAGTTAATCATTAAACAGTTCTAACTACTGTGATGTATTTTTAGATTTTGATCTTTTGTTGGTTTTGTGCATTTTCATTTCCAAGTAAACTGTGACATTAGGGCCTTATCGAGCACTATATTTTGCAATTTTGAATACTGACTTGGGATACTGTTTTAATTCTGGAAACTGTGTTTTTTTTTAATCTTTTGGTTTTGCTAAATTGCATTGCCTTTTACATTTTACGCAGTCCTGTGGATGGATAACATTTAGATTTTATTTTGCTGTTAGGTCGTTAATTGCAAATTTTACATACCGCTACAATACGTACCAGATTTAAAAGTATGTACTGTATTACAGTTAATGTGTTGTCTATTTAATTTTGGCAAGTGATATTTTCAGAATCATATAGTTCTGAATTAAAATACTACTTTTTTTTGCCAAGAAGCTCTGGTAAAAACACATAAAACTTGATATGATACTAAAATGGACAACCAGTGGATTCATAATTGTAAACAACGAGCTTCTTTATTTGAACATTTTTAGAATAATTTATGGACATAATGTACCATAAATGTTTATTATTAAATGAATGAGAGTTTAAATTATTAGCAAGTACACAAGTTTCGATATGAAAGATGAACTTTTTCACTAAAATAAAATCAGACTTATGTGATTTTGCCACTTGCTATATTTACTTAATTACTTAATCTAAGTTAAAAAAATTAATAGATTTTGGTGGGAATTGAACTTTAACTCCCCGCAGCAACAATAACCTGCTAACTTCTGATTTCATTTTTAATAACGGTCTGATACTCTCTCTTCCTTACCTTTTTTTCAAAGTTTTTGGTAGTAATAAAAAACCTTCATCTCTCTTGACCGCCGTTCCCATCATTCCCTTAATAAACAAACAGATCTTGGGCCAACCCAATATGTTAGTGTAGGGGGAATTGATTGTGAGTGTTTGTAAATTTGGCCAGTCCTCTAAACACCTTTTCAATTTTTAGATTTTATTTTAAACCTTTAAAGACAAAAGCAATGTTAAACATAGTATATAATGAACGAAAAAAAGTGGAGGGGCAAAATATATAGATTGCTCCCCCATATTCAAAGTGGGGGGGCACGTGCCCCTTCTGCCCCATGGGTTAGGCGCCTATGACTGTATCAACAAAACCAATACACTACATCTAAATGGAAGCCTACTTATTTTAAAACACAGTCCTTTCGTACACATGTATTTTTGATATTGTATCTTTTTTGTGTTCCTTGAAAAGCGGATAAGGGTTGGAACGGGCCAAAATGAAATAATCAGATATGTGTCACACGCATTTAACCATCACTGAAGTCAAAATTTTATAGGGTCGGATATGTGAGTGCTGACTGTAATGCTTTGTTTGCTGGCCTTCCTGGTTCTAAACTGCTTTGGCTCCAACTTGTTCAAAGTGCTGACTCACATTCGCCATTCACAAAACATTACCCCAGTTGTAAAATCACTACATTGGCTCCCTGTTAAGTTCAGGATTGATTTTAAAATTCTCCTTACTACTTATAAGTCTCCATGGTTTAGGGTCTTCATATTTGCAGGAACTGTTGGTACCTTATGTACCCTGAGATCAGCAAATGCTAGCCTTCTAGTTGCTCCTAGAAGTCAGCTGAAACCAGGAGGGTTGAGGGTCTTTAGTAGTTCTGCTCCCTACCTTTGGAATGCTATTCTAAATGATTTATTTTGTAATTATTTTTATTGTTTTTATTGCTTGCATGAAGAGCGCTATATAAAAGTTGTATTGTATTGTTATACAAGTTTTCCCCAACAAAACTGAAATTGGTGCTGACCATTATAGAATATACAAGCGTGTTAAAAGCTGTTTCCTGCCACTAATTAGATTTAATAAAACTGACACTCCTTTCTTTATCCTAAAGGCCTCTACACACCAGACGCAATGTGACAAGTGAAGCTGTGCAGCGATGCGACAAAATTAATAGAACATGTACTTTTGATAAGTATCTTTCACACCACAGGTGACAACTAGGGAATTAACCAATCAGCGAACAGCTTCAATGTAGTAAAGGTAAAACTAAAAAGGCAATTGCTCTATTGCTCATCTCTTGAAAGTATTCTAACTACTCCCTAATGTACAAAAGATCAGGTGCCTCTCTGAATGCACTAATTAGGAGCTGCTTTCTGGAACAGAGGTACTACAGTAAGTGCTTATTGTGTCAGAGATGTCGTGTTGCAAGTTAGTCATTTTCAGTATCCATATATATATATATATATATATATATATATATATATATATATATAATGGTTTATAGGTTTCATTTCTATTTTAACACATGTCCCTGAAGATCAGGATTAGGATGAGATTTTTCCTCATTGGAGTTAAACAAAATAAGTTTATTAATTTAACTATCTTAACCTACTGACAACAAGCTTCATGCAGTTGCTACTGCTAAAGGCTATGTTTAAGCCCTGACTGGAGGACTGGTCAGAGACTGCCCTGATCCTGGGCCAGGATCTGACAGAGACTTTGGCACAACAGTTATTAGAGTTAATTATGAGTTATTATAAATGTGCTAGCAGTTGTTATTTGTATTCCCGTTGCAGCTGATTCAAATGCACCTAAGTATACTGGAAGTATTCTGATTTGAATTGTGTTAATAGGATGTGCACACTTCACAGTAACATGTGACAGGTGGGTGTGCTGTTGCACAAAATAGAGCTGCTTGGTGGAGACTGAGTTGTTACTGGGTGGTAAAAAAAAAAAAAGAGCTGGCCTCTTCCTTAGCAGTTGTCAGAGGATATACAATACAAACCGATGATGAGATGAGATACAGTAGCTGCTTGAGCAGTTTTGTGTGAACAAATCTAGCAAATGTGAATAATGGTAGTTCTATGGTAGTTATGCGAGTGGGTCTCCAGCAGTGAACTAGTTATGGTAACACAAACATAGTGTTTTCTTTTGCAGCACATCCAGAAGTAGTCATTGTTAATATGTATTTGTGACAGGTAGAATGAATTCTAGTGAACAATCTCCCTCCCGACCTGTGAGGGCGCTGTGTAACAGGAGCAGTGTCCCCCGGACTGGATGGTTTGGCAATTCATTCCAGGGTCAGTCGGAATCTGGCCATCCAAGAAGGGGGCGGGCCACAATACCAGAAGTCATCGCCTTAATGCGTTAAGCGATATGTCAGTCATGGATTGGAGGATATGTGATTGCACTTGCCACCAAAGGGGGCGGGACTAAAGGTATATCAGGGGATGTGGCCAAGCAATCGGTTCCTTGTGTTATGGTTACGCAAAGACCTATGAGGGAAAACCTGTGTACTAACTGTGAGTGTTTTGTTTGTTTTGTCCTGTCTAGTAACTGTTTTATTTGTCACTGTTAGATGGCTAAACAATCTGGGAGCTGTTGCCAAGGGGCCAGTTTCCAAACCCAGACTTCACATCCCTACTATGCACATTACTTGTATTTCACCACCTACACTAAGACCAATATCTGTGGACTTGTGACCATGTTGTATTTGTGTGTGTGTTATATATGTGGTGTTGTATAATATTTCGGGACTGAACCCATTGTTTTGCACAGAGCGATACACATTGCTGTGTAGAGCCCATGCTTGTTAATTAAGTATTGCCAGCACGCAACCCAACCAAATAAAGCTGTTCTACCATGAACAGCTTGTGTCTTGTGTATATTATTCCTGAGCACCGCATCACCACTACATCTCCGCACTGCAAACCACTTTGCCACAGTATTGCATACAGTATTCCACAGCTGTTTGACATTTTTGAAGAGTTGCTATTTCCCTGTTGAAAGTTCTGCATGTAAGGTAGAGAACCTTGTACAGAATGTGCAAGTGTTGTGTAAATTGCAATTCAACAGACAGAATTGGTATTGAACAAGGCGTAGTGAACTGCTGGAGACGTCCAATTTATAAACATAGGCAAAACATATCATGTAAATGATATTTGGGTGTAATTTTTCTGGATTTCATTGAACTAGAGGTACTGTACGGTATAATATTTGTTCAAATATTTTTCAAATGGAGAAAATAAAAAGGGACAAGTCAATGTTTCCATTGCAGCTAATTGTTTAGTGAATGCCATGTGGCTGGCATGTCTTATTTTCCTGATTTATACCAGACTTACATTTATCAGCTAGCTGCAGACTGCACTGTTACAAGATAAAGATTACAATTCATTAATCAATTTACAGGAACATGAATGCATTATTGTTGTGGAACAAACAAGGATATAAATACATGAAGATCAATAAGTATAACTAAAGCAGTGATATGTTACAGTCATTTGTCACATTGTCCAGTAGGATGACAGAAATGTTACACTGAGAAACTCATTTTTTTTTCTTAAGAAAATGTGGGGTATTAATAAACAAATGCAAAGGAGTATCTGACAGATCAAAGTACTGTAAAATAATGGAAGAATGTGGGTGGTGATTGTTTTCAATAATGGGAAGCACAAAATAAAAAATATGTACCCTAAATAAGCAATCCTCCCCACACTTAGTAATTGGTATAACACAGATATTGAAACTGTTTTCTTATTGTATATTAAAACAATAAGCTATGTGTGTTTCACAGGCCATACATACAAACAAGTCAGTGACAATCAGTGCTTTGTGTGTGTGCGTGTGTGTGTGTGTGTGTATATATATATATGGCTCCCGATCACCGCTCGCATCCAGTTCAAGACTCTTGTACTAGCCTACAGATGCCTTGACCAGTCTGCACCCAGCTACCTCCAGACCCTCATCTCTCCCTACACCCCCACTCGACCTCTCCGCTCCGCCTGCACTAGAAGACTAGCTCTACCACCGCTACGCTCCCCTGCCTCCAAAGCCCGCTCCTTCTCCACCCTTGCTCCGCAGTGGTGGAATGACCTTCCTACAGATGTCAGGACTGCCCAGTCCCTGACCACATTCCGGCGCCTCCTTAAGACTCACCTCTTCAAAGAGCACCTGTAGAACTCCTCTGTTTGTATCCTGGGACACTATCACCCTTCATGTAAATGTGCTTTATTTTGCTCTTATCAGCCCCTATTTTACTGCATTTAATCCTGTACTTCAGAATACTGTAATCTGCCAAGTGTTTAACCTGTAGTACTTTGTATTTAATCACATCCTGATGTAACTATCACTATTTAATCATATCCTGATGTAACTATCACTATTACCTGCTGTATTATTGAATTGTGGTTTGTCAAACTTGTACTTTACTTGAACAAAAGTTATTGTATTTCTTGCTCTTATTGTATTACTTGTATTGTAACGCTTCAAATGTTTTTGCTTACGATTGTAAGTCGCCCTGGATAAGGGCGTCTGCTAAGAAATAAATAATAATAATAATAATAATATATATATTTTAGCTCAAAGAGCCAGCTGCCCATATATATATATATATATATATATATATATATATATATATATATATATATTTATTATATATATATATATATATATATATATATATATATATATATATATATATATATATATATACAGTGAATGGAATTGCATGACAGGTATGATATTTTTAATTATTTTGTTAGATAGAATACTTTATACCCTAGGCCATTTTTATTAATCAGGTTTTACAAGCAACAAATCCAGTCACATGTTCATTATTTTCATTCGCTCTGATTCAAAAATAATTCCACACTTCTGATTTACCTCTTGAACTATTATCCACTACGAGATATAAACCCTTTTGTATACCTCGTCCACATATATTTTTTATATTATCAAGCAGACGTGATAAAAGGATCTTGCAACATATCAAACAAGCGGCAATACAAACCGAGAACACTGCTTAGTCAGCTGACTCCTCCCTAATCGCCTTCTGCTTTGGTGCAGGCAATGCATTTACCTTCTAATACCTTAATCACCATACAAAATAGAACTTTTAACCATACCTCATCTCATATCACCAACAGGGGACAGAATCTGTAACAGCAAACACTGCCTGTTGCATAAGTACAGTAGCTAATTTATACACATAATTGCATTAACATGAATGTTATAATAGAAGAGCAGTCCAGCATTCTATATGATAGCCCATAATACTTTTGATATTGTATAATTACTAAAATTGAACCAATAAATAAAGTAGAATACAAGAACAGATCCCAAGGATTCCTTAAATCAAACTTACTTAAGAACTTGGGAAACAAGCCCAGTAGTACACAGCTAGACCAATGCATTGCCAGACAATAGCGTGGATTGTGATGTCATACTGTTGTTAATATTATACTGCAACAGAATAAGGTACAGTATTCTGGCATTCTGTCTGGCCACCTGCAGATTTCCTTGTCAAACTGATGCCCTGCAAGTCAATAATCGGGGGCCCCTATGTCAAAATGGAGCCAATGACCTGTATCTTGCCGTTCTCAAGGCTCCTTAGACATGAGAGGTGAATCCTGTTGCCCTTCCTGTTGTATATGCAGTGTGTGTGAAAACAAACAGTGTAGGTACATATAAATATGTGATGGCATGATAACTCTTTGTATTTATTATAAAGTTAATATATGTTTATCATGTTATTTAGCTGTATTGCGCAAACAAAACACTCAAAATAAAAGGCACAATGGCCAAACGAACAGACAAACAAACAAACAAACAGTGGACGAACACTAAACACATAACAAGCATCGTGCTGGCCCTCCAGCACGATAGCAATTGTTATTTTACTTTTTGTTTTTATTTCTCCTCTATCTCCACACCCGTTCTCCACACAAACACACTAACCCTGAGTGAGTGAAAAATGCATCTATATATACAGTTTTGCCGGGATTCAATTACTATTAATTATTCACTTGAATCCCAGCACGTGAACTAATTTGTGCAATCCACATGCTCACATACTATTACATACTTTATCTGCACGTGGAGACAATCCCTGTGCCTAAATACAACTATATATTTTAACAACACTCATGCTAAATGTCCCACATTATATCCCATGCACCAATACATATACACCAACATTAACACACCACATGCAACATATAAACACAGGGGCGGGGCACACTGCCACATGGGCACATTAAGTAACTGAGCGTCCCAGAGCAATCATGTTTCTGCTCACTACCAAGGAGGAGCCGAACTGAACCTGCCATTAAGTGGGCTCACCCATTGACTCCTAGGAGATACAGGAATTGGAAGTAGCAAAGGCTTCTGGGAGATGTTCTTGGGAACACTATCTCTCATAAGTTTTATGAACTTTGTTATGTGATTTTCCCAAGATTCCGATCAACAAGGAATCAAAGCTACATGTTAAATATATAAACTTCAAGGGGCTCCCAGGTGGGGCATTTGTAAAGGCACTCCTCATGGAGTGCAGGATGCACCCTATATCCTGGAGGTCGTCCAGGCTATTCCACTGCCGATGGTGGACGAGAGGTCCCAAGGGGCGGCGCACAATTGGCCGAGTGTCGCCCTGGTGGGGAGGGCATAGGTCGACCAGGGTGTCCTCGGCTCACCGCACACCAGTGACCCCTGTAGGCTGGCCAGGCGCCTGCGGAGTTGCCTGTAAGCTGCCCAGAGCTGCGTTGTCCTCTGGTCCTGTAGCTGCATGGCGGGCCTGCAGAGTGAAAAAGAAGCAGTCGGCTGACGGCACACGTTTCGGAGGACAGTGTGTGTTTGTCTTCGCTGCTTCGTGAGCTTAGCCTAAAAATAATTGGCTATTTCAAATTGGGAGAAAAATGGGGTAAAAATCAATTGGCGACTACTAAACATTTTAAATATATAAAAAAAAATTAAACTTCACACACGTACACATTGATTTATTGGTGTTTACTTAAAGTCAAACATTACAAAGAATTACTTACATTCAGTTACTAATGATTACTTGTGGAATGAACACACTTTTAATTTTTTTGTTTTGTCTTTTGAAAGTAGGGATAGAGCAGGCTTTCACAAACCTGATGAATGCCCTGTGTCTTTCTGGAATCTATGTTAAACCCTGAGAAAACCCAACACTGGCTTTAAGATGCTGTATTAAAAAGAAGGCATTGAAGGCAGAGCAGCTCCTCTCTTAGCATAAGGTGGCACTGTTTACTTCAACTGCTCAAGACACCAGGTCCTGCATTGTCTTTGCCTGCCAGCTTTCAATCACTTCCTCTGAAATAAAGCATTATTTACAACTGTATTCAAAAAATGTGTGTTTCTCTGTTTCTTGTACTTACTTGTCATATATACCAAACATAACCTGGTTGAAATCCAATTGAATACAAATATAGCACCACCATTCAGTGTTATAAATGCCATCACATTAAACTGGGAGGGGTAAAACTGGCAATAAAAAGCTCCCTTAAAAGCGTATTTGCTCTGGTTATGTGAAAGTGGGTCACACACACACACACACCTTATGTACTCTGAAGGTGACATACATACGGTAACTATATTCGATTTAAAAGCTGAATGTATGACAAGTCACAATGACAGCCATTTAACAAAACCGTTCTTCGATAGATATTAAGCATATTATAGACTTTTTGAATGTAATGAGAAATAAAGTAAAATACTGTATAACTTTCTTATATAAGCAAGATAATAAAACATAACCAAACTGTTAAGTGATAGGTATTTAGATAGCAGGGGGCACATGCTGTTCAAATTCTAGAACCAGCAGTTGTGAGCATCCAGACAGAAATAAAGCATTGCCTTCTCATACTTCTAAGTTTCCAATAAGTACTTGGCAACAATTCAATAACATCCGTTAAATACATTAAATAAATATTATAAATAATGGTTTGCCTTTGTAGTTAATTAAAACCCATTCAACTGTATCTGAAAACCATTGCCAAGAAAATAAGTTATTATTTGTCATAAATGCCATTATTAAAATACTTAACAGGATGATCGCATATAAAAAAGAAAAATATGTGGAAGAAGAAAAGGAAACTAAAAATGAATTCGTCTTTCAAGGTTATGTGAAATATTGTCAAACTGGAAGAAAAAATCTGTATTTGAAACCTATGAAGGGAGCAGTGAGGTGCATATTTTAAAAGAATACAGCTTATGTGTTTTTATTTTTTAATTATTATTTTTTTTTAAATCAAATTTCTACTTTAAGTCATGTTCAATCTATTAAGGCTGCAAGTATAACATTTATCAGTACAATGTACTGCTGGTATCTCTACTATAGAAATGGGACAGTTCAAACCATGCAGAGTACAATCCTACACACATCTTACATAGCCTAGTAAAAGCATTGCAACACACTGAAACAATGGTAAGGCATATAAGCACTGTAAAGCCCAGAGAGGTATGGTAAAGCATATTTAAAAAAAAAAAAAAAAACTTGGAAAATCATGGTAAACTATTGTAAATATATACTATAACCTTAGGAAAAGGACTGGAAAACTGCAAAAATACTGTGGTAACTTTTATAATGGCAATCACTCTCTTTAATGACTATCTGGCTAAAATAACTTTAATTATTATCTCCTTTATATATTACTAAGCGAAGTAGCTCAATTAATACTTTATTGAGCAAAGAAATGCATGAGTATTATTATTATTTATTGCATTTATATAGTGCTTTTTATACAAAAGGATCGCAAAGCACTGTACAGTACATAGCAGGAAAAAAAGAACAAACCACAATACAATTTGTATAGCATGTCACACATACAACTGCAACAATCAGACCACTTAAATGACATATTTAAATAACACTATACACACAATACAAAAGCAGCAATTTTAAAGTTACCTCAAAACCCACTAAGATAAGAAAGCCATTTTATAAAAGCGTGTTTTTAGTCTTGACTTGAAAACTGTAATGGTCCCAGCTTCCCTGACAAATGAAGGCAGAGCATTCCATAATTTACCAGCAGCCCCTAACCATGTGGACTGCTCTAAGGATTTTTAGCCTCTCTCAATGGAATATTTGCACCTTTATCAGTACATGCTACTAATAATTATGGCAAAGTGTATGCTGATTGTCTATTTTTTTTTTTGTCAAAACTTGTGCATGCAGTAAGGAATAACAGATGATAGGGTGCATAGTCATAGTCTGGTAATCGGTGTGTAATGAACAAGGCAAAAAAAAGTGTAATCTTATAAGAAATGTGAGATATGAATGGGTCTCGGCCAATCAAATGTAGTCATTTGATAGAATTTGAAACCATTGAATGTCTGATTTCATACAGCTCATATCAGTATATGTGTTATTATTTTTCATGTATTTTATACAGTAACATAAGGTTAGAAAGGTGTTGTAGCTATCCAAACTAACAGTCACATTACATAGTAAAACATTGGCACTCACTGTGGTTATATTTTTTTTAGGAATCAAACATGATTAATGAAAAGATAAATATATCCAGTAATGAAAAGAAAAATTTACACAACCATCCGACTCACATATAAAAGTGCCCAGTTAGTGCTATTGATTAAACAATTTACCCTGCCGTGACATTTTTTTTATTTTTTTTATTTTAAAAGACTTGGCAATTAAGTTACAAAAAAACAGGGGAACATAAAAAGTCAATTTTAAAGGCTACCACATCTTTCAATCAATCTTCTGCTGCAGTGTGAATGTTTTGTGTATACGATCTGTTCCTAGTCAGGATATATATTGTGGGCGTGTGGGTGCACACAGACCAAGCAGACAATAGTTTCCAATCCAAGTTGGTTTATTAAACTTCACAAAAACACAACAAATAAACTTGCTTGCTTACTTCACAACAGAAAATACCATCCTAGTTGTGAGATGCAAGGTAAAGAAAATAAACAGTTCAAACAGGATTTGTATAACCAAAAAAAAAAACAACCAAAATGTAAACTAACTGGACAGTTCCCCACATCCAGTTAGATTACTTGGTTCCAGGGTTTTACCAGGCTGGTTGTTGGCTTCAGTTTGTCTCCAGCTAAAAACCAGTGGCATCTATTTCCCCGGTGCTGTATTCCCTTCCAACAGCGAAAGGAAAGAAAGTGTTAGTTGCAAAGGCAGTTCTTTTAGCTTCTGTTTTATATTGACGGTCCGTCTATGTTGTGGATAACCTCACGCTGCTCCCTGGTTAGAAGCCAACATGACTGGCTGTGAAGGCTTTCTTTTAAAGGGTGCTGCATCATCTGGTAATGGGACGGTTACAGGCTACAGGTGCGGGCAATTTATGCTAATGGGAATCAACCAAGATACATCCTTGGTCCCCTACCTAACCACACCTGCAGCCTGTTTACCCGTTAACTCCTGGACGTCATGGCAGGCAAGTATGCTGACCACAGGTCTATCATTGTATTATCTGCCACACCTGTGGGCTTGTTCCTAGCCTGCCATGAACGCCTCCTGCTGGTGAATCTGTGAGCTGGCTCACAATATATAGACTGCTGTGCAAAAGTCTTAGACATGTTGCATTTTTCTACTCTGATGCATTATGAGCATCAACAATTTACTCAAAGCCTCCACTAGTGTTTCCTACTATTATAACAACCTTGACTTACATAAAGAAGGAACATTTTCTCGATTTTCAAGGCTCCAGTTGTGCTCTTGGTTGCCACCTGTTGTCTGCTTAGAGTACTGCACTGTCTACTGTCCCCGAGGGAACTCTGAAACTCTATTTAGCTCAAAGAGCCAGCTGCCCAATGTTTAGATATTTTGTTCATATCTTTCTCAAGGGAGCATGTGTTTGAATCACATTGGAGGTATTTATAGGTTTTTGACGGCATGACAACTACTTGTTATTGTTTATATTCAAATCCATGATTTATTCTTACATAATGTAATGGTTCTATATATTGTGACGTTATGCTTACTTCTTATCTTTAAATCAGTATTAATTCTAATTAACATTAGTTTATATAAACGTATATTTATATTATTGTGCAAATCTGGCTCTGTGGATCAACCTTGATTTGGCCTCCCCAGCGCATCAGCATGCACAACTTTTGAATTAATTTTGTACATTTATTTATTTAAATGTTTGTGGAAGGGTGGGGGTATTCACTGACACGGGAGACAGAAGATTGTATTTGCAAACACCACACAGGTGCCCAGTTTTATTTCTTTTCTTTTGTATTTATTTTTGCCCGTAGAGGGAGCTGTTGTCTGTGGCCTGTATACCGGCAACGGTAATCAGGACCACAGGTTACCAACACAGGTATAGGCAGGTGCACTCACAGGTGCTCAAAAATAATAATGAAAACCAAAGGCAAAATGAAAAAGGTAAATAAAACACAGTAATAAAACCACAAAAGTGCTGCTTACGTAGTGCCCCCACTGCCGCTATGCCGGTCAGCTCGGTTCCCCTATCACCACACACGTCCCCTTGGGTATGTGAACAGAGATTTTAATAAATGGTTTATATAAGGCTGGCTGTCTTCCTCAGCTGTGCTTGCCTGTTTTGGTCGCTCGGAACGTATCCAGTTTCCACGCTCCGCTGTACAGAAACAATCTGCTCTTTAAGCTTCTCGGTGTATTCCCAATCATGACCACCCAAATGCACAACCAAGCGCAGTTCTTATGGGCCGAGCAATCTCCCAAGGCCCGCCTCTCAGCCAATCAGAGAGAGGGAAAGCCAACACCCTCTTCCCCACCTCTCTGTGTCATCGCCATGACTGACAGGAGGATCTTACGAGACTGCTGCCCTCTTCCTGCAGTACCACGCATGTGCCAGATAGTCAGTCTAGATCTCCCCTGTTACAATGTTATATATTTATTAGTTCATTCTTTTCTGTTCAGTCCCGCTGGCATAATTGTGTTCAGTCTATTTATCTATTTACTTTCTTTTATTCTTCTGTATGTCGCATTGTCTAATTTTAGCTGTTCTAATACATGTACTACAAACTTTACATCATTTATGTCATGTCTGACTGGTGAAGTGCTGTACTATTGGTTCATTAATTTTCTTATTTCTAATTAATGAAAGGTGGTTTTGAATTATTTTATATAAAGTTGTTCTAGTCTCTCCAACATATTTTATTTCATCACATTTTTCACAGGCTATTTTTACAGTAGGTATTAGTTTTTAGTGGATATGTGTTGTTCTTATGTATAATTATATTTTTACTTTTGTCCATGTATTTACACACTTTAAATGTACTATTGCAAGTATTTGTAGAACCTATTCTGTTAATTATTCTTGTATGTTTACTGTGAACTAAATATCACCTAAATTAGCTTCTCTTTTGAATGCTATAACTGGGTCCTTAAGAAATACTTTTTTCAATTTTTCTGAATTATGTAGAATCCAAACTATCTTAGAAATATTAGGCACACGTTTAGAGTAAGACATTACTAATGGGACTCTTTTGACCTTTTTTATCTCTATTGTTATATATGTACAACCACAGAAAATAGGCTGCCACCTACAGTATAAGTGTTGAGTACACTAATTGCACAATATGGTTCTTCTTGCGGACACATCCATGCTTGGATAACTTAACAAATGACAGAATGTTGCATTTCCACTGAGAAACTTAACAGATGGCATCCTTCTTTTTGGCTAATGTCATTGAACCTACACAGTATACAGAAATGGGCAGCGTTTTTTTAGCCATCCTATATCATGGTATGTAATTGCCTTTACAAGTACTTACTTGTAATAAGGCACCCTATGGATATTAAAAGGGAATAGCTGCTAATAGCAAAGACAAGTGCATTAAGTTAATTAATTCCAACTAGCTGTTTGTGTTAAGCAGCACAGATTGGATTTCCCCATGCTTTTAAAGTGAGTGTTTATACTTTAATGTTAAATAAATGAAAACTAATCATATTTCGTGACTGTAATTTAATTAATGTACATTTGTGCACATTTTAATGAGTGGTTGTTTTCTGCAATTACAGTTGTAATGATCTCGTAAGTTTTCTTCAAAGGGGCTTTGATGGATTCCTACTGGAGCAGGACTCATCAGCTGGAGGTTTGGCAGCAGGTCCGAGTCGGGTCACAGAACACAGACACACCAGGTTGTTGGAAATCCAGTACAATACTTTATTATTCCTCAGTAAGTCACAAATGACTTGGTGTCGTATTGCAAGTTATGCTAGCTTATACACATGTAGGACACCCATTCCTCTACAAGGTATCTGCCGAACCACACTTCCCCCAAAGGATCAGGAGATTATATATCCTCTCTCCCCCCGAACGAGAGTTGGCTGTTACATTGACATTGCTTAAAGATACAGTGCCCAAAAATAGTACAAAGTGATCATCACATATTTCCCCCAGTGGGAAAAAGGGCTGCCCCCAGCCCATAAATAGGCAAAGGAACAAACAAGAACTTCCATACATGGAATTTGTACTAAACCTCTATACATAGGAGGAGTTGCCTTGAGAAGGCCAGGACTCCGGGAGCCCAGAAGTAGGTTAGTTTTGGGGAGGTTGATCTCAAACAGTATATTGAGAGGGTTTGCATAGAGTGGTAGGTTCCTGTAGAGGGACATTCCTGGGACTAGTGCTGGCTTTAAATCTGCACGCCTGTGTGGTGTGTCAACACCCAATGCTCTGCGTCTGCAGATAGTGTAGGATTTATAAGCACACCGCACAGGTCCATTTGATTACGTAATAAATGGAGAAGGCCCACTGTCCCAATTCCCATCCTTACTTGTCAATGACATAAATCACATTTATATGCAGAGGTATTACACATTTAGGAGGATTCAGCCCACTTATTACCTATTCCGGTGACATGCAATCCAATTTTACAGAGTGGTATACAGAATTTATGTTTTCAATGAAGGGGCTGATTGAATGTAAACATGAGAGTTTTTCATTTTTGTTATACTTAAGATCAGTTGTGCTCAGGGTAGGAATTGTCCAATGAACAGCAGAATGACACAACATGCATCATAAAGCAAAATAAAAGTGTGAATATGTGCAGTATATTAATATAATTGTATTATATTTGTAAATAGTTTATTGTTTATTAGTGGCTGACTTTTTTTAATTAATAGTAGCTTCATACAACCTTTGCTGAAATGTGGAGCAGGGCAATAATCCTGGCAGACCACCCTTCGTGCTGCATTGCTTAGGAGATCTTTTTTTTTCTTCCAGTTTTTGAACATTGAAAACAATCATTATAATACTGTGCATATAGTTGTGTTTTTCAAAATAATCTACCAAAAAGCAATCTGAGTAGTCGTCTGCAGTCATCTGTCTGCATAAATAAATCATATTTTCCTGTTTGTTTAAAAGCATTTGATAATACCACAGACTTTAATACATGTAATAAACTGCTGTTGTAATGCAGTAACATTGTGGCACTCCTTAACGACACATAACAGTAGTGTATCAGCTGTTTCTCTGCGTGTTATCAACCTTGGGTTAAACCGTTTTCACTGGATTTAAAGTAACCTAGGCTCATTTTAGTTTCAGTTTTTGTTATAATATTCTTTACAACGTAAACTCATTATGCTCAAAGTATCATGCTTAATTGGAGATGTGTATTTACAATCTGCCATACCGGACAATGTGAGCCGTAAACCTCAATGTTCTATCAATACAGTATTCATAAAATCTTTGCGAAACTATAGTACAGATATTCATAATGTGGTAATTCTTAAGAATACTGACACTTTACCACCAAGGACATTAGTATCAGATATTCATTTAGCAAGCTGTTATACGTGTGGTCATGAGCCACAGCAATCACAACTGCTGTCATATTACCTGGACTATATGGCTGAGTGCATCCTTTACTTAGATCAATTTGAATGAGTTTACTGGTGTGCACTTAGGGTAAAACAATAAAGACAAATCTATGTTTAGCTACTCTTGAGGTCTTCTTAAATAGGTTTATTTATAAGGAACCTTATTTGTATCTGGATGATAGTGCAGAGAGGATCCTGAAAATAACCTACATTGAATATATATTGAATTTATCTGTACTGTGCTGTTAAGGAATAGTCAGCAGATTACACGTAAAACCATTTATCTTATGAACACACTATGTTGTTGAAAAATGGTTAAGCTATTGTGTGAATGCCATGCTTTTAGAGGTGTTTTATTTCCTGGTTTGCTCATCACAGATTTGATGTCTGTGCTGTAGTTGTTCTGAGATCAGTTCCCAAGCCAATCTACAAGCATCCATTAGACATTGATCCTGAACACAATGCTTAACATTAGATCCTTGTGCCCACTGGTTACCTGGATTCATACTTATTTGTAGGATATGTCTGAGCACTTTATAATTTATATAAAATCCTAACCTTATGAACTTATTTATAGACATGTTTGTGTTTTTAAAATAGTATTATAGGTCTCCAGTGTCACACTTCAGTGTGAAGTGTATCCACAGTCAATGACATAGCAGATTATTTAATATTATAACATGGCCTGGACAAAGCACTCTGTTTAGCTAAAAACAAGTATTCCAACCCATACAGTTGTTTCAGTTGGCCTTTTTAGAAACACACTTGAACTTGCCTGTGTGCTGTACTGCTCAATCTGATTCAAACATTCAAAATCCTAAAAGGTATAGACAATGTCAACCCAGGGGACTTTTTTTCACCTGAAAAAAGAAACAAGGACCAGGGGTCACAAATGGAGGTTAGATAAAGGGGCATTCAGAACAGAAAATAGGAGGCACTTTTTTACACAGAGAATTGTGAGGGTCTGGAACCAACTCCCCAGTAATGTTGTTGAAGCTGACACCCTGGGATTCTTCAAGAAGCTGCTTGATGAGATTCTGGGATCAATAAGCTACTAACAATCAAATGAGCAAGATGGGCTGAATGGCCTCCTCTCGTTTGTAAACTTTCTTATGTTGTTAATTGTAAAGCTGCGCTTCATGGCATGGGTTGTCTCAGTACTATTCTCCGTTCTATTTTATTCTATGCTTGTAATACAACTATAGATCTAGTAATTTTTTGGGAGCATCCAACATAGGATGCATTCACATTCCCGATAAAAATCTAAATGACACACATGAATGGATTTAACTCCATTGTACAATTCTTACTGCAATTACAACATTTGGCCTCCAGGTGGGACTGTTTTAAAGATAAATTAATACAAGCCAAATTGCTCTGGCTTTTTTCGGCAACCTAAACCTACTTTGCATATTGCTTAAATGAAACAAGAAATACAATTCCTTCCTCTACACTTTTTTTTTTTTTTTTTAATTTATTTCTCTAGAACATGTTTTACAGCAAGAACACATCAAATATTTTGCTTTATTAATGTTTGGGGTGATACACAGGTCAAATATGTGCTTTCATTTGTAATGTTTAACAATAATTAATAATACATGTAATTGTTATTTGCAGAAAAACTTTTTTTTTTTTATAAATACTATTTACTTTTTACATACTTCACAATTTTGTGAACTTATTAAGTCATACTCAATGGCCAGCATATTCAATGGTATCAGTTTAAACAAAAGGCAGTGCTTCAGTTAACACAGAGCTTGAAGATGTATAACCTGTATTGCTGTACATAATAGGAAGTTCACGCCTCTTTGCTTAAAAAAGTGACACAATTCAAGCATATACTGTCAACAAGTTATTTTCTAGTAAAGGGCACATAAGACTAAACTAGGAAATGTGATAAATAATAACTCAAATTATACGACTATTTGTTACAATTATGGCACAATTTCAGAATATGAAAACAAAAGTTGTTTATCCCCATTCTACCACAATGTATACTCTTGGCATGTTTTTGAAAAGGAAAACAAATTAAACATTGATTTAATAAAGAAGTCAGTCAAGTGCAGCTTCCATGTCAACTGAATCAAAAGTTTTTAACAATCAAACTGTACATCACAAGTGTATAACAGAATCAAACTGTACATCACAAGTGTATAACTGAATCAAACTGTACATCATAAGTGTATAACTGAATCAAACTGTACATCATAAGTGGATGCAGGATATATGGATTTGGAATCCTTATAAAAACATCAACAAGTGGGGATATCATCTTGCTTGTAAATTAAATTCAGGATTTTTAATTTTTTTATTTAGTTGTTTCTTGTTTTGCATCCAAGCATAGTCTTCTGATTTATTATTATTATTATTATTATTATTATTATTATTATTATTATTATTATTATTATTATTATTATTATTATTTAAACTTGATTACATTACGCAAATGGCTCATATCTGGTAAGTTATGACTTTCATCATTATAAATCTCTATGCTTCTGCTGTAACAGCACTATCTGGTATTTCACTATGACCACTGGCCTGCTGGAGTCTATTATTTATAATCACTTCTTTGACACTGTGAACATTTATGCAGCCTAAACTCATCAGCATGGAGTATAGGTCATCTAGATCTTTCACAAACCATTATATATTGATCCGTTACCCGCATTCTTCTGCTTTACTGTAACTAAGTGAATTTTGATTCTTGAAAAGGAAGACCTGGAGAGTCAAGTGTCACTTTAGTGCCCAATACTTCACTGTCCTTTGTTACCAATACAATCTACAACTTATCCTAGAAATGTGATGTATACGAGTTTTTATTGAATAATCGAATATATTTCTTTTTATGGTTGCAGGCCAATATATTCAGGAGATTATAAGGTTATTACTCATATTATAAGATAACAGAAGAGAATTGACAGGTATTTCTCTCGCTTACAGTACATATTAGGGGTGGGACTGTATGAAATTTCCACGGTATGATAACCTTACCTAAAAATACCACGGCAATTTTTTAAAGAAAAGTTTAAAACAATCAACAAGTGCAAATAAACACAAATCTGGGATGAATAACCTGTACTTTATTGTACACCATAACAATTTCTCTCAGAAGTTTTGACCTATTAATAATATCCAAAACAGAATTCCAAATTAGGAACACACTCAGAAAAGATTTGTTATTGTGCAAAGTAAGAACATAAGAAGAACATAAGAAAGTTTACAAATGAGAGGAGGCCATTCAGCCCATCTTGCTCGTTTGGTTGTTAGTAGCTTATTGATCCCAGAATCTCATCAAGCAGCTTCTTGAAGGATCCCAGGGTGTCAGCTTCAACAACATTACCGGGGAGTTGGTTCCAAACCCTCACAATTCTCTGTGTAAAAAAGTGCCTCCTATTTTCTGTTCTGAATGCCCCTTTATCTAATCTCCATTTGTGACCCCTGGTCCTTGTTTCTTTTTTCAGGTCAAAGAAGTCCCCTGGGTCGACATTGTCTATAGCTTTTAGGATTTTGAATGTTTGAATCAGATCGCCACGTAGTCTTGTTTGTTCAAGACTGAGCAGATTCAATTCTTTTAGCCTGTCTGCATACGACATGCCTTTTAAACCCGGGATAATTCTGGTTGCTCTTCTTTGCACTCTTTCTAGAGCAGCAATATCCTTTTTGTAACGAGGTGACCAGAACTGAACACAATATTCTAGGTGAGGTCTTACTAATGCATTGTAGAGTTTTAACATTACTTCCCTTGATTTAAATTCAACACTTCTCACAATATAACCGAGCATCTTGTTAGTCTTTTTTATAGCTTCCCCACATTGTCTAAATGAAGACATTTCTGAGTCAACATAAACTCCTAGGTCTTTTTCATAGTTCCCTTCTTCAATTTCACTATCTCCCATATGATATTTATAATGCACATTTTTATTGCCTGCATGCAATACTTTACACTTTTCTCTATTAAATTTCATTTGCCATGTGTCTGCCCAATTCTGAATGCTGTCTAGACCATTTTGAATGACCTTTGCTGCTTCAACAGTGTTCGCCACTCCTCCTATTTTTGTGTTGTCTGCAAATTTAACGAGTTTGCTTACTATACCAGAATCTAAATCATTAATATAGATTAGGAATAGCAGAGGACCTAATACTGATCCCTGTGGCACACCCCTGTTACCTCACTCCATTTTGAGGTTTCTCCTCTAATCAGTACTTTCTGTTTTCTACCTGTTAACCACTCCCTAATCCATGTGCATGCATTTCCTTGAATCCCTACTGCGTTCAGTTTGAGAATTAATCTTTTATGCGAGACTTTGTCAAAAGCTTTCTGGAAATCTAAGTAAACCACGTCGTATGCTTTGCAGTTATCCATTTTCAATGTTGCATCCTCAAAAAAGTCAAGTAGGTTAGTTAGACACGATCTCCCTTTCCTAAAACCATGCTGGCTGTCTCCCAGGATATTGTTACCATATAGGTAATTGTCCATTTTGGATCTTATTATACTTTCCATAAGTTTACATATAATAGAAGTCAGGCTTATTGGTCTGTAGTTACCTGGTTCGGTTTTGTCTCCCTTTTTGTGGATTGATATTACGTTTGCTATTTTCCAGTCTGTTGGTACAACCCCTGTGTCAAGAGACTGTTGCATGATCTTGGTTAGCGGTTTGTAAATAACTTCTTTCATTTCTTTGAGTACTATTGGGAGGATCTCATCTGGCCCAGGGGATTTGTTTATTTTAAGAGCTCCTAGTCCCTTTAAAACCTGTGAAAAGTAATCATTTAATATATTTGCTATTTTTTTTTCTTCATCTATGATTTTGCCATTTGTGTCTCTTAGACATTTAACCTCCTCTTTGAATGTTCTCTTGCTGTTATAATATTGGAAAAATATTTTGGAATTGGTTTTAGCCCCCTTAGCAATATTGATTTCTATCTCTCTCTTGGCCTTTCTAACTTCCTTTTTGACTTGTGTTTGCAGTTCCAAGTACTCTTTCTGTGTACTTTGTTTTTGGTCCCTTTTAAATGCTCTGTAAAGTGCCTTTTTTCGCTGAATATTTTTAAAATTGATCTATTAAACCATTTTGGCCATTTTGTTGTAGATTTAGATTTGTCTACTTTTGGGATGTAATTGTTTTGTGCCTCTAGTACTACATTTTTAAAAAAAACAGCCTTTTTCTGTGGATGTTTTCTCTATTTTACTCCAATCTACTTCTGTTAGTCTCCGTTTCATACCTTCATAGTTTGCTTTTCTAAAATTGTAAACCTTAGCTTTAGTCATTACTTTTGGGGTTTTAAAAAATATTTCAAATGAGACCATGTTGTGGTCTGAGTTTGCCAATGGCTCTCTGACCTCTGTTTTAGTTATTCTGTCTTCATTATTTGAAAAGACTAAATCAAGGCATGCCTCCCCTCTAGTCGGTGCCTTGACAAATTGCGTTAGGAAGCAGTCATTTGTCATTTCCACCATTTCAATTTCATCCGTCGTGCCCCCCATCAGGTTTTCCCATTTTATACGGGGGAAGTTGAAATCCCCCATTAGTATGGCTTCTCCTTTTCTACACGCATTTCGAATGTCATTGTCCAACAGATTATTTTGCTCAGCGTCTGAATTTGGCGGTCTATAGCATGCTCCTATTAGTATGCCCTTTGAATTTGTGTCCATTATTCTAACCCATATTGATTCTGCATTGTTTTCTTTGTCCTGATTTAACACCTGGGCTTGAAGACTATTTCTTATGTATAGCGCTACCCCTCTGCCTCTTCCGTCCTGCCTGTCTTTCCTATATAGTGTGTACCCACTAATATTATATTCGTCTCCATCACTCTTAGACAACCAAGTTTCTGTAACACCTATCACATCGTAGTTACTTGTTAGTGCAGTAGCTTCAAGTTCTAACATTTTGTTTCTGAGACGTCTAGCATTAAGATAAATTCATTTAATAGTTGTCTTACCTGAGTTGTTGCCCTTGTTTTGATGTGGTCTCCCTTCTGTTTTTTTTGTTTTCTCCCCCCTTCCTTTCTAGTTTAAATGCTTCTGGACCTCCTGAAGGATCCTTTCTCCGAGTAGATTGGTTCCCTTTCTGTTTAAGTGCAGTCCGTCCCACCTGTATAGATAGTCCTTGTTGTAGAATGTGCTCCAATGTTCAAGAAAGGTGAAGCCTTCCTGTGTGCACCACGATTTCAGCCATGCATTTTGATTTTGTATTTCCAGCTGTCCATATGGTCCTTTGCAAGGCGCCGGCAGTATCCCAGAAAATACCACAGTTTTGGTCTTGTCTTTTATTTTCCTTCCTAGCTCTCTGAATTTGTTTTGCAGGGATCTTGGCCTGTCTCTTCCCATGTTGTTTGTACCGATGTGGACGACTACTACCGGGTTGTCTCCTGTTCGTTCTAGGAGCCTGTCCACATTCTCAGTGATGTGCTTGACTGAGGCTCCTGGAAGGCATCACACTGTTGTAGTAAGGGGGTCCAAACTGCGAACTGAACTTGCTGTGTTTCTCAATATGGAGTCCCCAACAACAGTAGTTTGGTCTTTCATAAAACTGAAACCTCTCTTTTACTTAGGGCTATGGGTTAGGTAGTCAATAATACAAACTGAAACAAAAATAGTATACTTTTATAAATGTACAAGTGGTTCTCAGCTTTTGTGTCGATTTGAAAGCAACGTTGCAATATATATTTTTACGAAGATGTTATATTACGAACGAATACTGAAGAAAACAGACTACTGCTTTTTATACGCGCTTGTACCATACTGTTGAAACAAACTCAACAATGATATAATAATAATATAATATGATATAAATAAGAGGTTGAGTCTCTGCATTGAATTTACCGATACGCAAGTGACACAAAACTTTTCAAATGATTTTCTGTCGGTGAACACTTTAAGGAAAAGTACTCTATGTTCACGGCTATTTTCCCTCTGCACTCGTGCTGATGAGCTGCCATACCAAACCATACCTGCAAGCACATCTTTTAGTAAGGCTTATAAAAACTCCACTGTCATTTACTAACTTACTATTTTTAAGTTATCCTCACTGAACTTACTTTGGAAATGTCTGCATAAATTATGGGATGATGCTCCTTCAGGTGTTTCCTCCTTGAGCTGCATAGTTCACAACTTAGGTTTCGTTTTGAGTCCATTGCTCTTATCAGATTGTTAAGGGCAAATAAATTCTAAAAAAAACCAAAACTGTTACATCATAAAAAAAAAAAAAAAACGCTAAGTGACTGAGTCAGGGCGACCACAACAGGTATTGCGGTTCAGACACCAAGAATGCGCACATGACGCATGGCTTGTGTCTCACTGTGTCGTAAATACCGTATCGATATCATAAAGTCAAAGCAGGGTAATAATGCAAAATAGTTGTAAGTGCCGTGCGTCGTAAGTTGAGGAGCGCCTATATAGTTATTCAGTATATTACAATTCCATTTATCCATTATCTGTAACCGCTTCATCCTATGAAGGTCACGTTGAGCCAGAGCCTAACCCAGCAGACACAGGGCGCAAGGCAGGACTACACCCTGGATGGGCCGCCAGTCCATCGCAGAGTATATTACAATTGTTGTATTAAATTACAGAGTATTATAAAAACAGAACCTAGCTGTACACACTATCTCATTTTCAGTTATGACCCAGCAACAAACCATTCTTACATGTTTTGTATATTATTATTTGGTGTGGGCAACGATATGAAAATTGTATATTGATATTGTGCACGTATTTCGATATCGATAATATCGAAGTGTTCCAAAACACAGAAAAATATAATAACACAATTGCAATATGAAACATATATACATATATAACAGATATTTACATATGAAATATCAAAAGAGAAAAACAAGGCCAGCACAAAACCCAGAACAGCACTGCACTATTGTCACGCAATAAACTGTATCACCCACCACGAGCACTACAGCACACACCCAGGACTGGTGACCATGTTTGTACATTGTGGGAAGGATATTTGTATTTATTGTTTGGGACTGTAACCCTGTTGTTATTTACTCTGTGCTCTACACATTGCTGTATATTGCCGGGGATTATTATTTGGTCACCAGACCTGGATTGTTAAAAATAAAAATACTTCCAACTGGATTACAAATCTTTGCTTCTAATTACACACCGCATCACTCCTGCGCCTGTACACTGCAAACCACTTTGCCACAGTGTGGTGTTTGCCTACAAGACTGACAATAACTGGTATGTAGAGGGTTTGTTGTATCTTAATATAAAATAAACATGATTACACTGTTTTAGCAGTATTAGTAATAAAAAGTATGTCTCTGCAAGCGTACGTGAATTTTTACATCTCTTTACAATTTGATAACGGCCATTTAATTTAGGGCATCATTTAAACCAAGTTAGGTACTTATTTCAGCAATTAAATTTGTCATTAAGTAGTATACACTGGGTAGGGGTTAATGGTTTATTTGCATAACTGCATGCATTAGCAGGTCTCTTGGGATAAAGAATTGAGATTATCAGTTGAATTATATATATATATATTATAAATATAATGTGAAGCCAATTATCAAAGTGCAATTACTGAGCCACCATTGAACACATCAAAGCTGCAAAAACAACTGTTGGTAGTTAATGGATTTTGTTTTATTTTTGCTACTTGGAACAACACTGCTGCAGAAAGTAAAATGCAGCACCATTATAGAAATACATTACTTGCATGCTGTGACGTCATGCAAGCATTGAAATTGAGCTACAGGTACATATACTGTAAGCAGGAATTTGGAATGTCTGAGCCTTTTTAAAAGTGGGTGGGCCAAGGTCGGGGTGCGGGGGACGGGGGACGGGGACGGGAGGACGGGGATTTGCTAGTATTCACTGCTTTGGACACAAATTGTATGAAATGGAAACAAATGTTTCAACAGTTTTATAGTGTTGCAAGATGACGAATATAGCAACATTCGCTACCACACATAAACTCAGCTTCTTTGCGTTCATTCTTTCCCATATGATTTGTTAAAAGCTGCAATGTACCTCTGTAGAAGCTGGCGGCACAGCTAGCGAAACATTGTCTATCAACACAGTTCTGGCGTCATCTTAATTTGTGGATTAATTTGACTTCTCTGTGTCACTGTGTTTTGGAAGAATGATGAGATTCAAGGTATTAAAAATATATATGTCCACGAATGCATGGGTTTTCACATTCCCTAAAACCACATCAATAATACAAGGCCTCCCAACCATTTTCCCCTCGCTTACCCGCTTCTGATTCCCAATTGCAAGCTGCCACGTCATGACCTGGCCTGGTGCCCCAACTGGTGGCATCTAAAAACAGGTAGGGGGGAAGGAGGGAGCAGAGGTTAAATATCTGTCCCTTTGCTGGTATAGCAACAGGGCAGGGGCAGCAACCCTACCCTAGCTGGGGGTTAACCTTGGCCTCCATGGAGGGGAGGCAAGGTTGCCCATTAGGGTCGGAGGTCTAGGAGGTATCGGTCCCGGTGATGGTGGAGCAGAAAGAGGAAGTGGTGCTTGGCTGATTCGTTTTGTTGGAGCGGTGAGTAGGCTGGCCTCGGCAGAAACCAGGGAGTCCTCGAAATCCTCGGTTAGTTTCACAGCATCTTCCAGGGTGTCAGGGTTGTGGAGCCGTGTCCATGCCTGGGTTTCGGCGCTGACCACATGGCAGAACTGCTCGACCACGATCGCCTCGCCCATCTCCAAGCTCGTTTTCTAGGCGGGGTTGAGCCAGTGCACCATGTGATCACACAACCTCTATGCGACAACCCTGGGGTGTGTATCCAGGGTTCTCTTGTACTCCTGGAGCCGTACTCTGTGTGTTTCCTCCATGATGTTGAGCCGGTGCAGAATGGCTTGCTTTACCAGGTCGTACTGGGAGGCTTTGGCGTTCGTCATGGCCTGTTAGGCAGTCTGAGCCTCTCCGATCAGGCAGGGTCCCAGCTGGCTTGCCCAGAATTCCTTGGGCCAAGATGTGGTGGTAGGCAGATGCTCAAAAGTGACCAGGTAAACCTCTGGATCATCCCCCACCTTCATCTTTTGTTCCCTTGCTTTTGGGGGCCGTCTTGGGTCCTGTTGGTGCATTGGACGGTATCACCAGCCCGACCCTCTCGATCAGCGCCATGTACCATTCCTATCTCCGTCTTTCCTCGACCTCCCGTCTGCTGTCCAGCGCCTCCAGCAGTGCCGCTAGTGAAACGTGATGCATCCCTTATTATTTGACACCATGTGTGGCAAAGTGGCTAACAGGTGCAGGTGCAGGAATGCAGCAGTGATCAATGAACAGACAGACAATGATAATCCAGGTGCAATGGTGTTTAATTTGTACAATCCAATTGTCTGATGACACAAAACACTGTAAATAATAATAACAAGCAATACAGCGGCATTGTAATCCACGGATTGGTCCCGAAATAATAACAGTCCCGTTCTTTTTACACCAACACGTAACACAAACACAATCACCAGTCCACATTACGTGCTCTAGTGCTTGTAGTGCAAATACAGTTTATCGTGAAAACAAGTGCAGTGATGTCCGGATATGTGCTGGCCCTTGGCAGCAGCTCCGGATATATATGTACAGTGCCTTGCATTAGTATTCACCCCCCTTGGACTTTTCCACATTTTGTAGTGTTACAACCTGGAATTAAAATGGATTTAATTGGGATTTTTACCATTTGATTTACACAACATACTTAACACTTCGAAGGTGCAAAATATTTTTTTATTGTGACACAAAAGTTAATTAAATAAAAAAAAGACATTTGTTGGTTGCATAAGTATTCACCCCCCTGAGTCAATACTTGGTAGAAGCACCTTTGGCAGCAATTACAGCTGTGAGTCTTTTTGGGTAAGTCTCTACCAGCTTTGCACATCTGGATCCTGCAATTTTTGCCCATTCTTCTTGGCAAAATTGCTCAAGCTCTGTCAGGTTGGATGGGGAATGTTGGTGAACAGTAATTTTCAAGTCTTGCCACAGATTCTCAATCGGATTGAGGTCTGGGCTTTGACTGGGCCATTCTAAGACATTCAGGTTCTTGTTTTTAAACCACTCCATTGTAGCTTTGGCTGTGTGTTTAGGGTCATTGTCCTGCTGGAAGGTGAACCTCTGCCCCAGTCCCAGGTCTCTTGCAGACTGAAACAGGTTTTCCTCTAGAATTTCCCTGTATTTGGCTCCATCCATCTTGCCCTCAATCCTGACCAGTTTCCCAGTCCCTGCCGATGAAAAGCATCCCCATAACATGATGCTGAGGGTGATGAGCAGTGTTGGTTTTGCGCCACACATAGCGTTTTGCGCTAAGGCCAAAAAGTTCAATTTTGGTCTCATCAGACCAGATAACCTTTTTCCACATGTTTGCTGTGTCTCCCACGTGCCTTTTGGCAAAATCCAAATGGGATTTGATATGGGTTTTTTTTCAGCAATGGCTTTCTTCTCGCCACTCTTCCATAAAGTCCAGCTTTGTGGAGCGTCCAGGTTATAGTTGTCCCATGGACGGTTTCTCCCATCTCAACTGTGGATCTCTCCAGCTCCTTCAGAGTTACCATTGGCCTCTTGGTTGCTTCTCTGACTAATGCCCTCCTTACCTGGTCACTGAGTTTTGGTAGACGGCCTTCGCTAGGCAGAGTCACGGTTGTGCCATATTCTTTCCATTTTTTAATAATGGATTTAACGGTGCTCCGGGGGATGTTCAAAGTTTGGGATATTTTTTTATAACCCAACCCTGATTGGTGCTTCTCCAGAACTTTATCCCGGACTTGTTTTGATAGCTCCTTGGTCTTCATGATGCTGTTTGTTTAGATATGCTCTCTAACAAACTCTGGGGCCTTCCAGAAACAGGTGTATTTAATCTGAGATCATGTGACACTTTAATTGCACACAGGTGGACTCCATTCAACCAATTATGTGACTTCTGAAGGCAATTGGTTGCACCAGAGCTTATTTAGGGGTGTCACAGCAAAGGGGGTGAATACTTATGCAATCAAGACTTTTCCATTTTTTATTTGTAAATAATTTTGAAAAATACGTAGATTTTTTTCCCCACTTCGACATTATGGACTATTTTGTGTAGATCAGTGACAAAGATTCCTAATTAAATCCATTTAATTCCAGGTTGTAACACTACAAAATGTGGAAAAGTCCAAGGGGGGGTGAATACTTATGCAAGGCACTGTATATAGAACTTATTTAAGTTCTTGGGGACGTTATAGTAAGGATCCACTTTAAGGGGGGTCGGTGGTCCTCCATCACCCGGCCTTGGTGACCTCTGATTGACGTCAGAGGTCGCACCTCTACTGAGGGTGGCTCCTATCGGTCCAGAAGGCGAGATCCTGGACCAAACAGTCAGTCATCCCACACTACACTTTACATCTTACAATGCTGAATTTCGATCTTTGAATACTGTAATGCTGTTACATTAAATAAACAAGTTTTAATAACATATAATGTATAATAGTCCAGTATATAGCTGTTGGAAAACTAAAATGACTAGAACTAAAATTTCACCAATAAATAAGGTTTAATAAGTCATATTCCTTAAATCAAGGGCACTTGGTTGAATTTAGGGAAATAGCACTGACGTAGACTAACATCTTTGAGTAAACCCAGCAGAAAGATCCATACAGTAGGACCATATCCTATGGCCTAAAGCCACTATAGTTGCTACATCAAGCACCATATGTAGACGAATATGTAGTCAGACTCATCATCAGTCTTCGAATTACAAAAAAGATTTATTCCAATTGAAACTTTTTTGGTTGATATCTTTTGTGCAAAAATAAGTCTCTACATACAAAATGGAATGCGAGAAGCACACCTAAAATGGACAATAGAGCTTGCATGTTGATTGGTCGATGACTGGAGAACATAAAGAATACCACTCTGGGTGCTTTGGTTGCAAGCTGTGTATCTGTCATCATTGAGTGGATCTGCTTTAATGCTTGTCAAAAATGTGACTGGCTATACATTGTGAACAAAATATGGACTCAAAATTTGTCTTCTCCCAATATGTGACCATTATGATGGGCATGTCAGTAGTTGCATCAGTCAAGATGGGGACGGGACGGGGCTACAAAAGGGGGCGTGGCCCGGGGTTCTGTTCCTTCTGGCAAGGTACAGAGAGAGAGAGAGAGAGAGAGAGAGAGAGAGAGAGAGAGAGAGAGAGAGAGAGAGAGAGAGAGATAGAGAAACTGAAACTAAAACTAAAACTAAAACTAACTAATAGAGAAACAGAGGAAGGGAATTAAAGGACGGGACGTTTCGTGGATTGGACTGTCCTGTTAACCCATCTACTCTTTGTCTTTTTAGAGCACTAACGGGACGCTCCGGGAATACGCTGGAGGAGCGACAACCCGGAAGTGCTGAGTTTTATTACCCCGTGTTTTTCCCCGTGCTTGGACTGCACAAAGAAGACGGACTATTGTTTTGTTGTTGGTTTATTTTGGGACTGCAGCCCCCCCCCCGTTTCTTGTTATTTTGTCGGGTTACACATTGTTGTGTATCCCGGCTTCCCTATTGTTTATTCGATCTATTATTATTATTTGCTTGGAGCACGTTTTGGTAGCTTGGGGTAAAGGAAAATAAAAACCAGACGCTTAATTGTAAAACTGGACTGGAGTCTGTCATTTTACACCACACCATCGGTCAACCCTGTCACACTTACTCATCGATTAATTGTGTTGCTAGTTAACATAACTTCTTCATTTTATTGAGTTCAATCCCATTTTAAAAATGAAATCTCAAGAGTCACATTTTCTGGATTGTATTGCCTATTTTAAAAGATAATGTTCTGATATCTTTACAGAAGACGGTTATTTTTAAAAGACTATAGACATAATTGGTATTGATCTTTGATTGCTATCCTCAGCATTTATCTTTGTATATACAGTGGAATGCACTAATCATTTATATAAGGTCCCATACAGACATCACCAATGATTACAGACATGTGCCTGTGAATATTTTATCACAACACTTACTCTTATTATTCATCATTTTCTCTTATAAAATCCATAAAGAGCAAACTGTCTAATAAATCATAATTTCCTTTTCTTTTTCAACATGAATAAAAAAAAGAAAATCATAAGATTAAATACTTTATGATTTCCTGCACAATTCCACATATTTAATGAAAATTCACTTTATATTGGCCTCACTGTTGACTCAGGTAGACAGATGAAAACCAAAATGTTCACGCTAATAGAGTTGTCAAGCTTCACAAGCTGCATGATGGGATTTTTAAAACTCCATTTAAAATACAGGCATGCTAACTGATATATTCACTGGGATTCTGTCTACCTTTACTGAGAATTAGCTGCATTCACCTTGCTCCACAACTGTGACCCAAACAATTTTCCAGTAAAAGAAAACCCATAAGAAATTCTGTCAGTTAAGCGCATTGCTGTGTGAATCAACGTCATGAAGTTTATTATTTTCAAAGCACTACTGAAGGCCAGATGCTTAAAAATGTTTCCACATGTTTGCTTGATGTAAGTAGCCTTATAACTTGTCAGTATTTACAGACTAATTCATAAACATGGGATATTTTATTATCAAGTAACTTAAAAAAAAAGTAACATAATGTACATTCCTCCTCATTCAATATTTACTAATCTACATTTTGCGTTAGTTCATATTCTGAGGAAACAAGTAGAGCAAAAGATGGTTTTGCAATTGTATTCAACAATTTAAGTACAAAACTGTATCAGTGTGCTCAGCAAGTTAATAGCAGAACAGCAAGCGCATTGATAGTTATGGTATTGACTACAGTTCAATTAACAATGACTGCTTTCATTTACTGTTGTATTTTATTGTTATTTTTAACATTTTTTGTATCCACTTCCCCCATACAATTCCTCTTATTATTAACAATAAAGTATTTGGGCACCTAAACTAGTTGATTCAACTATGGGGATGTGTGGCAAAGTGCCCGCCCCTGTGTGTATTTTGCGTGATGTGTTGCTGTATGTTGCGTGTGTTAATGTTGGTGTATAGTCATTGATCCACGGGATATAAACGGGTCTGTGTTTCACGTGTACTTAAAAGTGTAGATTTGTATTTAGGCACGAGGAGGGCACAAATCACTTCACGTGCTGGTTAAATGTAATATGTGAGCACGGGGTTGCACAGAATTAATTCACGTGCTGGGATTCAAGTGAATAATTAATTAGTAATTGAATCCCAGCACAACAGTATAAATAGGCACATTTTTAGTCACTCGTGGTTAGGTGTTCAGAGAGTGGAGAACGGGTGAGAGAGAAGGAGTAAAATAAGATCGGAAATATAAGTGTTTTGTTTGTACTCACCGTGTTTGTTCGTCTGTCCTGCACCGTCTGTTTAGTGTTTAGTCGTTTTGTATGTCTGTTTATTTTGGCGCAAGTGCCGTGTCCAGTGTTTTTGTGTTTCAAACCTTTTATTTGTTAATAAACGCTGAGTGCAGCCATTGCACTCAGCTCATCACCATCACCGTCTCTGTGTTTGAATCCCTTTCTGGTCTGACGCCACCCACTCTGGCCGTCTTTGTGACAGGATGTTACTTTATTTTCATGGTTTAAAGACTACTCCCAGCCAATTTTGAAGACAGCTAATTGGAGCACATTGTTTTTTGTTTGCTGCTTCCTTGTGTAGTGCCAAATGTTTTAGCAACTGACCATTTCAAATTGGGTGGCACTGACAAGTTCATAAATCTGCTTCTCCCTCGTGACCAGTCCAAGTCCACGTCCACTTTCACTGTGTAACTGTATTCATACAGATTTCTTTATGTCTGCAAAAAAAACCCTCTTTGTTCTTCATACTTATGTCACCATTGTTTTTAAAAACACTTAAATATTACTTATTTTTAAAAAATAAACAGTATTTTCAGTGAATTTGTATGACCTTATTATGCCTACTGTAAGTCAACTGCATTCATCACAGACCTAAACAAAAAGTTATTCAGTAAGGCTTTTCCTGTAACATAATGTTATGGGGCCTTTTTATTCAAAAGCAACAGTACATTCCTCCCTCTACATTATTATTATTATTATTTATTTCTTAGCAGACGCCCTTATCCAGGGCGACTTACAATCGTAAGCAAATACATTTCAAGTGTTACAATACAAGTAATACAATAAGAGCAAGAAATACAATAACTTTTGTTCAAGCAAAGTACAAGTAATGGAACTGATGAAAACACGTAAAAGGTGGGACATTTATTGATCTTATTACTGCCAGTCCCCTGCTCACTAGTTTAAACAAAAACTAGCACATTGTTTTAATTATAAGCCATCAAACAAATGCAGAATGACTGTGTGAAAAACTTGGCAATGGTGACTTCTAAGACTGGTAGCACATTCATGTTTTGTTTTTCCACAAGTAAAAACAGTTAATGTGTGATTTATGATTTTGTGGGTCTGCAACATCCTCTTGAATAATGTTTGTACAAGTTTCTTCAAATACTAGAATGGAAGGCAGTAAAGGGATCAATTTATTCTTTTTGTCATGACCTTGATTTTGCAGTTTTGATAGACCTGCACTTTGGGGATAATTTTTGTGCAATTCTGACCTTACCTAAACTAGCCCTTAACCACAAACACATGCAAAACATATGAACAACTAGAGAATGCAACACCCATATGTCTGATATGAAAATGTGGGGTTGCTGAAAAATCTTTTTATTCTGTGTGTGACGGGTCCATCTCTTTAGAGTAAATGGCTGCTTAGGCTTATTGCCACTATCAGGCTCCCCAGCTGCTAGCAATAGGCTAATTAAGCCTGCCTTTATTGACCAGCTTCTGTTGCAGTGAGGCAGTTCTACCAGGGACATCATGTAGGGAGGTGCTTCCACTGGTAGCTGACCAAAGCTGTGAAACCTTGACTGTCTGATGCCACCTTCTGCTTTTGCTCTGCTGGTTTCTACCAAGGTCAGACTGTATTTGTTTTGTATTTGTTTGGTGCTGCTGTGAGGAACCTGACTGGAGTACTGCTTCCATCCAAGGGCAAACTGAATTGTACTGCAAGACGGAACTCCCTGCAATGCCTCTTATAGTGCAAATACTTTGTTTTATTTTTATGACTGTACATTGTTTAAGTTTTGCTTTAGAAAATAAAGGTACACTGCAGGTACAGTGGGTTTAGTAGGCTCGAAACAGTGTCAGCTCATCAGTAATTGGCAGAGACAACAGACATAGCCAGCATGTCAAACTGGATGAGAAGGAATGAGGGGGGGGGGGGGGGGAAGAGTAGTATGCTGGTCAGAATAGTGCATGGAGGTGGTTTGAATAGTGGCATACCTTGGGTGTTGTGCTTGTCAATGAAATATTGCTTTATAGTGAAGAAATGTTCATTAAAGAACTCCGCGACTGAAAGGATGTGAGTGATAGGAAAAGCATCACTTGATTGCTGAGAAGAAGAGTGTCAAATCATGGAGTTGCAATGGCTTCTGGGAGGTAAGAGTTCTTGTAAAGTATGTTTAGTTTTTTTTAGATTGATAAAAAAAGAGGCATAACTATGTCAAACAAGACAGAAAGTGATCGTGGTTTACTTTGAGGCATACAGTTTGAAAAATAGAAAAATAGAAATGCTCCAGTGTAAAACCAACAGCAAGAGGCATGGCACATACCACCATGTTTTATGCATCTAGCCTTTATTTTGTTGCACTTTAACCCTTTGCAGTCCATTTATTCAGGGCCTATCAGGCGCTTCAGGTCTAATTTATTTTGACGAGCTGTTTAAAAATAATTTTATTCACACTAAAACAGGTTTAAAAGGCACTGCATATCAAAAGGACACAGTACTGCATCTCTCACTCCTTGTTTGCTGTATTTATCACATATCTCTTTATAGCAGTGCATACTGATAAATCATCTCCTGAGCACTCGATTTATCACCAAACTCCTCAATAATGCTATTCAAATCATTATTTTATTACTATAACATCTCAAAAGGCTTGGTAATTGTCCGATTTTCTTTGATCACTGGATGCGGAAGCAGCTACCTTGTTTGTTTATGTCCGTGTTATGTCTGTAGTGAAGAGGCTAGGTGTATTGCTCAGATCTGCCTCGTTTTTTTGTTTTTTTTTCGGCTTCTATTGGCGTCCCTGGGCCATTGAAAGCTTTTTCCCGAGAAAAAACGACTAGGGACCCTAGTCTATGACGCCTTTTTGATGATATCGGACTGGAAAGGAAAAATTGTAATGTCGGCCCTGGTCCGACATAGGGCCTCAAAGGGTTAAAGAAGCAGACAACAAATGAATAGCATTTAGAAATCTGCAGTCTCCTCATAACACCTTATTTAAGTCTAACTGTTAGTAGACTTAAGTCTAACTGTTGCAGTTAGTATTAAAAACATAATTTACGAAAGGATTACAAATGAAAGCTATTTAAATGGAGTAATCAATCATTTAATAGGTTTACAGGCTTAATATATCAACCCTATTCATTTCCAACTTTATGACAGCAGAGAATATGCTACCCAGCTCCTAGTCCAGGCCCTGGTACTCTCCCGCCTAGACTACTGCAACTCCCTCCTGGCTGGCCTCCCTGCGTCCGCCACTCGTCCGCTCCAGCTCATCCAGAACTCTGCTGCCCGCCTGGTGTTCTCTCTGCCTCGCTTCGCCCACGCTACTCCACTACTCCGCTCGCTCCACTGGCTCCCGATCACCGCTCGCATCCAGTTCAAGACTCTTGTACTAGCCTACAGATGCCTTGACCAGACTGCACCCAGCTACCTCCAGACCCTCATCTCTCCCTACACCCCCACTCGACCTCTCCGCTCCGCCTGCACTAGAAGACTAGCTCTACCTCCGCTACGCTCCCCTGCCTCCAGAGCCCGCTCCTTCTCCACCCTTGCTCCGCAGTGGTGGAATGACCTTCCTACAGATGTCAGGACTGCCCAGTCCCTGACCACATTCCGGCGCCTCCTCAAGACTCACCTCTTCAAAAGCACCTGTAGAACTCCACTGTTTGTATCCTGGGACACTATCACCCTTCATGTAAATGTGCTTTATTTTGCTCTTATCTGCCCCCTATTTTACTGCATTTAATCCTGTACTTCAGAATACTGTAATCTGCCAAGTGTTTAACCTGTAGTACTTTGTATTTAATCACATCCTGATGTAACTATCACTATTTAATCATATCCTGATGTAACTATCACTATTATCTGCTGTATTATTGAATTGTGGTTTGTCACACTTGTACTTTGCTTGAACAAAAGTTATTGTATTTCTTGCTCTTATTGTATTACTTGTATTGTAACACTTGAAATGTATTTGCTTACGATTGTAAGTCGCCCTGGATAAGGGCGTCTGCTAAGAAATAAATAATAATAATAAGTTGGTTTTAAGATTGGCAAAGACAGGTTTAAGCAGATTCATTCCTAAAGGTATAAAAATAAAGGAGGGCTACCTCCTTTAAGTAAAATGATAAGAACGAAAGAGTTCTAGGAAATGCCCACAATAATGGTTTTGTTATGTAATGCAATAATTTGCAATTTGGGGTTCAATATTTGCAGAACACTGACTTAAGTGGGTCAAATGCAAGAATAAAACACTTGTGGTGCCTGCAATTTCATGTGCCAGCTGAATGTTGCCTCTTTGTCTCCTGCTGTGGCCTACCCTTACATTACTTTTTGTTTCATTTAATTTCTATTGATTTTTTCGAGATTGTCAAATTTATTTTAAATTAGTTCTGCCCCTTCGGTTCGCTGTCCTTAAAATGTCTTCAAACTTCAGCAACTGTTGTAGAAATTACATCTTCAAAAACAGACTCTGGTGTGTCCTGGTTGAATTACATGTCCAACAAAAGCAAGGTTATAAAAAAAGATTTAATAAAGAATATCTGATAAAAGCAATCACAATGTTAACATTACGGCAGTTCATGTCTTTGGCAACAACTATCAAATGCATCAACCTAGTACAAGTGTGGCCAAAAGCCAAATGCTGCCTATTTCTTTTCCACACTGCAGGAATGGCAATGAGAGAGGGAGAGCTGATGACCTGGTTTTGCCCTGTATGTGCAAAATGGATATCATGGAATCACAGATACTTTAGCAACTCATCAAAACTTAATGTGGCAAGCATCAGAAAAAATCATCAGCAAGACCTTGACAACAAATATCACCCTTGTCCTAATATACCATAAAATGACTCCAGGTAAGAGTAAAATGACTCCAGGTAAGACATGTAACCAAGTAGGACATATTTAGTTCCTCCCTACCTAAATGCCTACTGTATAAACATCATGGATGGCAACACACATAAAACATTGTTTGCCAAGGTAAACAACAGAATTAATCAAGTGTTTAAGAACCTCACGTTTTTTTTTACTTGCTCATTGTGATGTATTATATCCCTACACTTCTGCTCATCCAGTTAAGCATCAATCCGGGTTTGTCCAAAGGTTTTGAGTGTAATAGTGGCTTGCAAGTGACTTTGGGAATGCTCATGTTTTTGTGCTGACTTTGTTAGACATCCTAGATTGCTGCAGCCAGTGATGTTCATATTGCCTTTTCTATACTGAACAAAATACAGTTTCAGCATGTGACAGAGATCGAATGATTCTTGGTGTTAGATCTCCCTCCCGACCTGTGAGGGCGTTGTGTAAAAGGAAGAGAGTACCTTTAATTAAATGGCATGACAATTTATTCCTTGGGGTAGGTGGAAGTTGGTCATTTAGGAATGGGGTGGATCTATGATACCCAAACTCAATGACTCGGACAGGAAACAGCGTGGCATCCGAGGATTGGAGGAGCAGATGCGCTCGTTAACCTAGGGGTCATGAGGGTATAAATAGGGGTCATAGTGTAAGTGATCTGTTCCTTTGTAAATGGTTAGATCAAACCTCGAAGGAGAATACTGTACTGCCAAAACGTGAGTGTTGTGTTTAGTTTGTCTGTCTAAGTAAAAACTGTTTGTTTGTTATTTTAGACTGCTACTAACACGATCCGGAGCTGTCACTATTCAAACCCGGACACCAACACTTTCCCTTTATTCACGGGGAACTGTCTTGCACCACGAGCACTAATATCACTCTATGGTAACTGTGTTTGTGTTGTGTTTCGTGTGGGTGTAATAGAACTGGACTTTTTGGTTACGGGTCAAACCCGGGGATTACAATTATCAAGTGATACACGCCGCAGTATCACTCCATCATTATTATTTGCAGGTGTTCGCTATAAGGCTCTGGACATTGATAAATAAATCAATAACACCCTTGCACCTGGAAATCATTGTCTGTCTGTTTTGTGTCTGCTCTGCACTGCACACACCTGTAACCACTCACCACTTTGCCACACAGCAGTATACTTTGTTTAATTCAGCTACCAGTAAGCCACGGATACATTTCATAATTTCAATTTTGGAAGTGGCAAATATATCCCTTCTAAGGTTGCCAACAGGATCCAGAATCTCTGGACACTTTAAGGCAGGTCAGGTTTTGTAACTCACCTCTCTAATCTGCTCTAATGTATTCAGTAATGTGAGTGTGAATTGTGCACGCTGTCACTAAATTAATTGAATTGTTTTACTTAATTGTTACCAAAAGCACACACCTGCCTGCCTGAGAGGATCATTTCCCTCAATCAGACCTATACATACAGCAGCTGATCTGCGATCAACTCTTTAGTTTCTTAATCGATTCTATTAATCACAGCAGCCGTAAAAATTATATATATATATATATATATATATATATATATATATATATATATATATATATATATATATATATATATATATATTATTTAGATTTTATGTCTGTCTAAGCGTTTTTCATGTTAGTGGTGTACGAATTGAGAAGGGCACACCTATTTTATATGAATATGTACCCATTACGATCTAATTAAGCCCATTCACAGCTAATTAAGTATGTGTCATGACACATAATCCTTGAATTTGCAAAAAGAGCTTGTTTGGTTAGCATGGTAAATATACTAAATCACATCAATCCCAAGAAGGTCCCTTACATAAAAAACTTGTATTGACATACCGTGATTTTGGTATCGGATATTATTAGTGAAGAGTCACATAATAGTAGTACAGTATTTCATGTTAGATCTCGAAATATCAAATTTATCATTTTTTTTTTGCTTTTAGTTAAGTATATGGGAAACTACAAAGCAGTATGTAATTCAATATGCTAACATAACATTATTCAGCAGGTTTCATTTGACTTTATGAAGCAAAATGAGTTCATTATATAGGTTGATTCAAAACCTTTGGCTACAGCTGTATATAAGACAACTATAACTGTACACTTTAGGGAGGGTTATTCTCAAAGACTGTTTTTAGATAAAAATGCTTTTGTAGTTTTATTACATATTCCACCCTTCATTCCAGACTGCCTCATCTCACAAAATGTAATTTTACTGTGTAGCATTTTCAAGGATCAGGAAAAAACATCTAAGTAGGAGATATTGCATTCCAAATTAAGATCTTGCTGAAGAGCTAGTCTGTAAATGGTAGCCTGCTCTAAGAATTTGTAAGATACAAAGTATTGCATATTTATTTGTTTGTTCCCCACTGGGAAATCAAACAATAGGTCACTTGTAAAAAAAAGAAAAACATCTGTGCTGTTTTATTTTTATTTTTTATCTACAGTGTATTTAATTATTTACACAATCGACTTAGTTTTATATTTATATAACCAATGCAGGCCCAACTGTATACATATAACAGGGACATACAGTAAAGATGTTTGTGAACTAAAATTTATGGATTCATGGATGTACCAAATTGCAGTTAATAAAAAAGTAAATGCAGTGAAATGGTGGCTCCTAATGACATCAATGCTAATTTGCCAAGCAGAATTCTGGAGGTTTCATGTCGTTTTGATTTGATAAGTAAGTGCTGGAATTACATTCTGTTTTTTATATGGTTGTAGTCAAAAGTTTACATACCCCAATGGAAATGCATACTTTCTAGAAATTTCTCGAAAACAAATAATTTTAGGAAAAATCTTTTGTAGCAAAAGTTTTGCTTTTGTGGATGAGGAAAACAAGTTACAAGAAATAGATGTCTACAATGAGTTATTTCAACAATCTTTCAGCAAAACTCAAAAAATGCTAATTTAAAAGTGACTTTGATTAGGCCATTCCAGAACCTTGATTTTATTCTTCTTTAACCATTCTGAAGTAGATTTTGATGTGTGCTTTGGATCGTTGTTGTGTTGGAACATCCAGTTGCGCTTTAAACCAAGTTTTGTAGCGGAGGATTTCAGATGATTGGCCAATATCTTTTGGTATGCTATGGAATCCATTTTTTCCGTGTTTGGAACTAAATTTTCATGTGCCATTAGAGGAAAAACAGCCCCATAGAAGGATATTACCACCAGTAGGTATGGAGTTGTTTTCTTTGTACGCCTCACCAGACTTTCTCCAACCGTAACGACTATCAGCGTGACCAAATTGCTCGATTTTTGTTTTATCACTCCACAAAACCTTTCACCAGAAGTCATATCCGTCACTCAAATGCAGTTTTGTAAACTTTAAGCGATTGTCCTTGTGACATTTTCCTAAGAGTAGCTTTTTCCTTGGCCTGCGAACATTGAGACCTTCACCATGCAATACTCGACCTATGGTTGAAATGGAAACCCCACTTGCAGCCAATTCACTTTGAATATCTTTGGCAGTCAATCTCGGATTGTTATTAACCTTCCACGCAATTCTTCTACTTGTTCTTGGTGAAAGAACTTTCTTTCTTCTAGACCAAGGGAGCATTGTGACAGTACCATGAGTCTTGTATTTCTTGATAATAAAAACAATAGTTGAAATTGGGGCACTGAAATGCTTGGAAATGCTTTATGACAATAAATAATTTTCTGCCTAAGGTCTTCAGATAGTGCTTTACTTTTTCCCATATTGACTTATTGTTAATGACCGCAATCATCCCTTTTGTACTTTCTAAGAATGTGCACCTACAATCCAGCATTTTCTAGCAAAAGCAGTGGGGGTCGAGGTTGCCCAAATTGTTTCTACTAACAATTGGGGCAATCTTAACCCCTACCACTTTTACAGTTGTGCCTGTTTGCTTGGTGCTGGCCAAGGTTGCCCCAATGGTTTCTTGAAACTTGGCTTATGTTTTTGATATCTCCACTTTAAATGGCTGGGCAACAGAAGATGGTGGGCAGTTTGTAGAGTCTACAAAACTTGATTAATTAAATATAGGCTAGGCAGTTGTTATTTTTTTATTTATTGTTTTTAAAATATGGAAGTTAGTAGGTTCATGTTGCTGCGGGGCCATAAATGGGTTTAAGTGCATAGCAGGTCCAGAGAACAACACAAAAGTGTAAATCTACATACAGTCTTCTATTTTTTTCCATTCGGTTTGAGTTCGTCTGCATTGGAGTAAGTGTCATTTTTCTATTGAATTGTATAGAAAAAATAGTATTGTTAACTTTAAAAACGGGTTAAAATAAAATCTCCCACAAAACCATTTTTTGTTTTTTGTTTCTCTGTTATTTGTCATCAGTCATTACGGTAAAAAAAAAAAAAAAAAAAATACCTACAACAGCAGGGAACTAATTGACTTACTTGCAACTTTAGACTTTGTTTTAAATTTCTATGCCTTTTAGCTGAGGATTTTCCAGTTGTAAAAGTCCTTTTTGACATTCTGAAAGGTTGTTACTGTATTAGTGAGGTAACTTTGCTTACAGTGAAAAAAACACACAGTACGTTGCGTCTCGTCTTAAGTTACCATAGCAAAAAGGCGAAATTTCGTGTTTTTAAAGGCGAAATTTCGTCTTTCTAAATACAAAATTTCGACATTTTACAACCAGCTGGGTCATGGGAAAAGCTGGAGGAGGCGGAACACGGAACTCTTGCTGACAGCATTGCTGCGTCAAATTAACTTCTGCCGGATTTTGAGAAAGAACATGCATTTTCCCCACATATATTATAGAGTCATACCTGTTTGAAAAAGTTAAAGTTTGGAGTATGCATGTTTTAAATGGGGTTGATCAATAATTAATCAACGTTTCTCTTTAGACAATATACAGTTTTTATTTAAGGCTCTTTTATCAATAAAGAGCGTCTTGCCCCATTGATAATTTTTATACTGCACAGACAAATGTCTCTAAAAAATACATACATTTGGAGCAATGCAAATTACATATGTCTATTAAGTATTATAATGACATCACCAGTGCATATAGTCATTCAAGGTGTCATTCCTATATGAAGAATGGATTGTCCCAAAGTAATTTCAAGTGTTTTATATCGTGTGCGCACATATATTTTAGAAAAAATAAATCATGTTTTGGGGCAATGAGTTTTACACATCTACATCCAACATGGAAATGCCCAAACTGTTTTATACATAAATTAAGGGTGCTTACAACCTAATTTGAATGAAGGTTGCCCGAGTTGGTGACGTTTTTTCAGTAACATGGCGTGAAAGGGCAGCTACATGAAGCACACAGATCTAGAAGGGGAGGGTGAAAGCCGCACCAAGACAAAAGTGCACAGACAGGGTGCAAAAGCAATGCAAAACATCATAAACACTAGTCTACACAATAAAAATTATAATTATTATGACTTTTCATACTTTAATTGTGTGGTAAGGTCTGTAAGACGTTTCTCGTTGATTTAGTGCCATATGCTGGGCAAGGTTTGTCTTTGTCCTTGCGCATTTTTATTAATTAAAAAATACAAAAACATGCAATTCTCTCATGTCGATTACAATGTGTCATTATTTACTTTGGTTATGGATTGCACTAATAGTTTGACAATATGCTGTTTACACACAGCACCAATGATCCGCAAATGCAATGTCTTTTTTGTGTAGTTTGTGAATCTCAGCTATTTTTCCTAAGCGATATAAGTCCAACAATATGATATACTTGCCATCATCCTGGGGCACTGCGTTTTTATATAGAAAAGCCAGCCTTAATGGAGTACTACAAGGGCTGCGGCTGTCTTGTTTTTATTATTGGATAATGAATACCTTGGAGCATATATTCTTCATATAGGAATTACAACATTAATGACACACTATAGACACCTTTGGTGATGTTATTATAATACTTAATAGAAATATGTAATTTGCATTGCTCCAAACATGTATAAAAATGATCAATGGCGAAATTTCGAGTTTTAAAGACGAAATTCCTAGTTTTTAATTTTTTTCTTCCATGGCCCTAGGGCTCTTCCATACTATGCTCTACTGCTAAATGAAATGACCTGTTCTTATTAGCAGTTTCAATTTTTAGTTATGGCTTCCCTTCAGAGTTTTCAGTATAATCTAGCGTGACAAATTGAGTCTTAATCAGCCGATCAACTGCATTATACATTTGACCCCTTCACAGACAAGCACCAAAATAAAACAATAACAACATATAGTGTGTTTCTTACCACTGGTGCAATGCAAATCAAAACAAAGCAATTTCAATCCTCACTCCTGCATTAACAGCACATACAACTGCTTTCAACAGCGCATTAGAAGGGGGCGGGAGGATGTGGGTCTCTCCTCCAATTAAAACCTGTGCTCAGATCACCCGATCTACTCATGGGAGTGCTGTGTTTCAGACAGACAGGAGTTAGTCATCGGAGGCAAAGCCTCCTCTGGTAAAAAAAACCAAAAAACTCTGGTCTCCTCCAATTAAAACCCGTGCTCAGATCACATGAGCTGCGCCACTGCTAACACTGAGTTTAATGGGAGAAGGGAGACTTGCCTTCCTTTGTAAAAAAAAAAAAATGCTCCTCCAGGACCAGAACACCATCTGGCACTGCTAGTAATGTAAGCATGTGTCTCTCAGTAGCCAGATTTGCTATTAATTTAATAGATTTTTTTTGCCAGGATTTTATTAAACAAAATAGCATTTTTTAAATAGACAGTTTTTGGGGGTTTTTTTTGGTATTTTTTTTTTTTTTTATTGAAATGAATGGTTAGAAACTTTGAACATAAAACATAAACAAATCAAATGCAGAGACATTATCATATTCATTCAGTAATTGTAAAAATAATTGTGTTTCTTATTTGCTCCACGTCTACCAACTTTGCTCATTTTATTGTTTTTCTCATCAGAGCATGCTCACTAAACAATTTGACGTCTCTGGAATGGCGAAGAAGGGCGCTAGTACCAGAAATACATGCGTTACGGTTTTCCATGCAAGTGTTGAATAAAACCACCTCTAGCGAGCGAGCTTGTCATGCGAGTAAAGACTTCTTAAAAGTCGACTTAAACCGTTTTCCATAGCGTTTGTTGCATGTATTTTCTTATTCACATAAGTTTTACCGAGCTTAAAAGTTGGATGGAAAAAGGCCTATTGATGACATTAAGAATAAAAGGACAGATGACAGGAAAGCAAGCCTTAACAAGAGTGGTAGGGATAGGATCCAGGGAAGAAGTAGTAGTTATTTAGCTATCACTTCAGACAGATAACACTATCAATACTGAGGAAGTGAGAAAACCTGGTCACCATGGAAGGAGTAGAAGTCACAGCAACAGTAGCTAAACTAAGTGCAGCAGTAGTTAAACAGGGGAAAGCTAGAAATTGGTTGTTAATGTTACAAAGAAGCATAAGAATTCATTACACTGTTCAGTAGAAGACAGAACAGAGTTTATTTTGTTGGATCAAGAAATTTATTAATGGTGGAGAACAAGGTTCTAGAATTATTTCTGCCACCCTCAATTAGATTAGCGTAGTAGGTGGATCTAGCAGCCTTGAGAGCATCCCTGTATGCCAGTAGATGTTGTTCATATGCCTGTGCATGAACAATAAGTCCAGTCTTCCTCCTCAACCGTTCAAGCTGGCGTCCTGCTGCTTTCATGGTGTGAAGTTCTGTAGTATACCAGGGGGATGAATGAGAAAAGGAGACCGTCCTAGTTTTAACAGGAGCTAAACAGTCAAGAATAGACATTAACGTGTCATTATAATTGTTGGCTAAATCATCAAGTAAATGATGCTGTTCATAGCAAAGAGGCATTTTTGTATGTGTCAGACAGACTAGCTGGGGTAAGAGAGTTAAGATTGCGAAATGTTATGATACGTTTGCTACTACAAGGAGGTAATGCAATACCCATTTTAGTAGTATAGCCTTGTGATCAGAGAGACCCAGAGGCTGAATATTAAAAACTGATCGGTCGCTGCCGTCCAAGGTACCTGCAGGAACTTGGAGGCCCGCTCCAAAAGCACTGGGATCGAGTTTGTTATAGGGGAAAACCCAGCGTAAGAGGTTATCTCTGAGCTTGGGCCTGTCTCAAGGTCAGCTCCAGGATCTGGCCCTCTTTCCTATGAGGCTGTGATCGAAATTGCATTTTGGTCCTCCTCAGCCATGCTTACATCTGGTTCTGTAACATCCGGGGTGACCACCGGTGCAGGCAGGACCAGTGTTATCGGCTGAGCCGGGGCAGGAGCAGGGGCTTGAGTCTGCTGCCTGGCCAAACACTGAAGGATTTGGGCCATTTGGTTTTTCAAGTCCATAATATCCTGTGCCTGTCTCAAGTGCTTGGCCCACTTAGCAGGCCGTGTAGGAGTCTGAGAGAAGGTGCGTAGAACCTGTGGCTGGAACGCTGCACAAATAGCACAGAACGTATCATCTCCAAGGGCAGAGGAGGCGTGCTGCATGGCCAGGCACCGGACGCAGAAGAGGTTCTTGCCCTCTATGGGAAGCTTCGCTCTGCAGGACGTGCAAGCGTGGATTTTAGCCATGCTTAATGTCTCCATGGCCCCTAGGGCTTTGTAAACACTGGATGGGCATTAACCAGTGGAGCACTGGGGTATAAAGGCGCCGAAGCAGTGAGGGCACTGAAGCTGACCAAATATTGAAGTACTCAGGCAGCAAGGGTGCAGAAGCACCGAGGACACTGAATGCAGGTAGGCTCTAAGGCACCAAGGAGGCAAAGCACCGAGGACACTGAGTGCAGGTAGGCTCTAAGGCACCAAGGGAATGAGGGCACTGAGTGCACAGAGGCTCTTAGGCTCCAAAAGGTGCAGAAGCACTGAGGAACCTGGGAATACAGCACTGGTGAAGTATCAGGGCACCGAGTGCAGGTGGCTATCGACGTGCTGAGCGGCTAAGCACTGAGGGCACCGAAGCACCGAGGCTCTGAGGCACCGAAGCACCCTGGGCAGCGAGCACATAGCGTATGCTGGGGTGGAGCACAGGCTAAAGTGCTGCGGTAGAGAGAATACACTGCTTGTGAGTTTTTTTTTTTTTTTTTGTTTTAAGTGCAAGTGCAGTAAAGAAAAAACACACACACGCACACACAACAGCAAGCTGTGGGGTAGAACAGTCACCACACCAGGTGGGAGAACTGTGAATTTTTATTTATTTATTTATTTATTTATTCATTTTTTAGGCCAAGTGCACCAAGCGGGCAGGCCGAGACAATCCGCCGGAGTCGACTCAACAGTGGGGCACAGCAAAGCCAGGTCCCGGTGGAGGAAATCACGTGCCTCTTTTTTTTTTTTTAGCTACAACAGCAGGAGAAAAAACACACACAACAGATGCTGCGGAGTTAGAAAGCAGACTACAATCGCAATGCGATGCAGGCTGTTGAAAAGAGAGAGAAATATTTAATGAAGCATCGTTGCGTGGGGTGTTTATAGCTCAGTTTACAGATGCCGAGTTTCTGATTCCGGGGAAGTGGCAAGCCGACTTCTAGCAATATAAATATTGCATGGGAACTCGAGAAAAACTTGAGTGAGAGCTCTTCACACAGACTCGTAATCACAGCAACTGGAGAGGTTAGTATACCTACCTTACCTACCTGAGTGAGAAACAAAAGAGGAAGTGAGCTCTGTGGATTGACTGTTTGTTCCCTAGGGAGGTAGTACTGAGGACATCACTCCCTGGAGGAGCCTATCGCCAGCTCAGACATTAAATGTTCAGCAAATACCTGGCCTGTGGCAGGCATATCCCAAAACTATTGGTTGGTGGTCGTCTTCGAATTGAAAGGGAACTGTCATCCCAACTCCCATTGTTCTGGTACTAAGTCTGGTCTCTGTGTATCCAAAAAGTGTAATCATTATTGCTGCTGTGTTTTATTTTTATTTTTATTGTTTTGTTTTCTTGCTGGAAACATGGATATAGCTTCTTTAATAATCATGTATGTCAGAATGATGTCAAAGGTTGCACATGTGCATACACTATCAGAATAAGTTTTCTGAAAAGTGTGTTTTGCATGACATCAATTATGTTCGTTTTTTGTAATACTATTGGAATATTCTAGCTGGTGTTTTCTGAAAACTCACTTCTGGAAAACTGTGTGTACGTGACTTTTGATATTGGAATCACTTGGAATTGGAATTAGAATTCTTATGTTCATGTAAATTAACTGAAAGGCAGCAAGTTCTTAAATCTGTGTCAGCAGAATCATAAACAAACAAACAAAAAAAACATTTCTCATGCAACTTCAAGGTCTGTCTCTCAAATCTAAAACAATAATTCTGCACGATTGCAGCTCATGGCTGAGTGTAAAATCACATGTAATAAAACATGATTTGACAGTATCTGATATTAAACCGTGAAAAATGCTCAAGATAAATAATTGGGCTCAGAGTCAATGCTGTTTGTCAAGACTGGTTAATTAAAGTGTTTTGTATTTTCAAATATTTTCATATTTATTATACATTTGTCTTGTTAAAAGAACGTATTTCAGATAAAGGCAGATTGCTTGCAGAGCAAGATGTAATTGTTCCTGTTATTCCTTAAAGGCCTTTTGAAAAAACAAAACAGTATGGCAGAGAGACAAGGACATCCCAAGAACACATTTCTGCATAATCCCCACTATAAATCTCATGAGCAATAAAAGTATGATAATAATAATGGTAATTAATATTCAAAATCGATAGTGCTTTTATTGGTGAGATGTAGCTTTTTAAACTCCCCATATTCTTTCAAAGGAAGGTGTTCTGGTTTGACCTTTTGTAAATTCCTTGACATATTTTAGGAACCTGAGCTTGTTAGTGGTTTATATAAAGTAAGTATTATACCAGGTGTTAGTCTTTACTTTAACACAAACAATGAGTTTACAAAATAGAGACTGTCAAGCCTTGAATCAAATTTAATGGCATAGCAGTCTGGCAGTCACAACTGAAATAAAAACAGTTTGCCATGGAATTCATAATTTTGGTCATTTCATTTTCTCATATTCCCCCTAAAAAGGAACCATATCAATAATATAAGACATTTTTGTAAATGGGTGTACTGGGGGTGTACAGTACTGGAAGATAAACTAAGATCAAATGCATTGTGCTGCAGCTTTAAATGACAGAAAAGATTACATTACAATCTTGAGGCACTGCCTGCCTCCTAAGTGACGGCATGCACATATGGATTGGTTTTCAGCTCTCCTATGAATTTGAGTTTTATTTGGCCGTGGATTAACAATGCCTTCCCCCATAATGACTGTGTTTGACTTATGTACAAATATGTTTTTTGACAGCCATGTGATCTTGAGAGTTTCAACTGAGACATGAGGATGGCACTTAAATGTGCTACAAAATCTGACTTGGTGATTTGATAACGGGTAGAAAATTAAACAAAACAAAAAGAAAAATGGTGCCAAAGCACTGTGGCCGCAGCAGAAGCAAATAACTACAGCATGTGTGCAACTTGGATTTCAAAAAACGATGGACACCATGTCTCCTGTATAGCCTCACAGTCAGGTAGTTTTAAGAATATGTGGATTTAGCTGACTGTTTTTCTTGGGATTCAAAGTGGTGTGTAATATCTAATTATTTACAAATGCATGAATTGCCCAATGCTGGCATGCAGTTGAGGACTGTGGAGCTTGTTAACAGATGGTCCTTAACAGAGCCTAATTTCCCTTAGATTTTTAATAAGCTTGAATAAAATGACACTGATAAACATAAATACAATGTGACAGCAGAAGGAATTTGACTGGAGGGTGTCACTGATGGAATGAATATCATTGAGGTCATCCATCACAGCTGTTAAATATGAAATGACATCCCAGACTGAACAGTTCAGTTAAAGAACCTTCATCTCGATTGCCTTGGTCTTCGTCTGTATAAAGTCAAGATTTATTAGTAGCCCCTGCCACTTAAATTAATTGCTTATTTGGTTTGTATGTATACTGCTGATTTTTGTGCAGGTTGTGTTCCAAACATTTATGTAGAAGTTAGTTTTATTAAAGTAATAAAATAATCTGAAATTTCTATAAATGTTTATTGTATTTATCCTTGTCTCTAATTAAAACCAGTACTGCTTAGCTACTCACACTATATATGTAATTAAAAACTCATAGATAAGTAAAGGCCCATTCACACTGGAAATGACTGGTGTAGTGAGCAGAAGCAAAGGGTGTCCTGATTTTTCATACACATGTGATGTACAGTTAAGGTAATTAGCATGTGTCTATATAAGATTAATTAAAAAAAAAAAAAAAACTAAAATGATCCATGTTATAATGCAATTTCTATGTTTCTGAGAAGGTTACATGCTATTATTATAATTGTTGTTATTGTAATTCTTGTCTATGACTAAACAGTTGTAAAATAGTATGTTTATATGGGTTTTAATGTGGATGCAGCAAAAGTAGTCATAGTAAAGCTTGTAATAATAGGACCCTCTGCATCTTCAATAATTAAACCACAAGCTATGACGTTCCAGCCTCAAAGAGACAGAGGACCTGAAACAAACAGAGATACAATGAGTTAAGTAGCCTTTAGCTTTTTATTTGTAGATACTGCAAATTAAAATAACTTTGCCCTTGACATTCATTGCATTGCAAGAACCTGGCCACCAGATTATAACAGTCCTATTTAATCGACTGTTTGGGACTCCAGCTGCCAAGTAACAGCTGGAGAAAAAAAAAATCGATTTAGCACCCTTTAAAAAGAGGGTGCTAACAAAGATGGTGATTAACACAGTTTAAAGAAAAGCCAATTAAAAAGGACTGTAAATTAAATGTACCAAAAAGTATAGAAAAAGTACACCAAAAAGGACGGTACAGAGCAGGCCATTTAGAGCCCACTGGTTGACAATATACGACCCACCTTGCAGGTGAAGGTAGTGGAATCCCTGTTTCTGTTTTTCAGAAAATCTCACTGGACAGTATTTTAAGCAGGTAACGTAATGAGAAAGGAGTGCAGAATGTGCCATAATTTTAAAACGAGCTTTAACAAGTGGTGTGTTTAAATTCCAAAGAACATATATCTTAATGCTGTAAAATGTAAAAAATATATATCTTAATACTGTAACATGCATTTGTAAATATGTGCTTTCTTTACTTTAACTTAATTACCAGGACAACAATTCAAGTAAACATGCAATTTTCAATAAACACATGCAAAAAAAAGCTTTTAATACCTCGAGTGCATGTACTTGTGGTGTATTGCCATTCGGTATGAACAGGTCTCTCAGCTGAAAAACTTGGAAGTTTAAAAAAATGTGGACTGTTTTGTTTTTATTATTAAATCTATTTCTGAATTCTATTCTAGGTGACACAACATGAGATTTTTAGACAGATATAATACGTCTACTAACTCCAGGGGCATGATAGTGTAGTGCTACAGTTTGCAGCAAAACTGGAAATACAAAAAAAGAATCCATCGTTTGGAACAGTGAGATGCTGTTTGTGTACAGATTCTGGCAGTGAAGCCAGATGTGAATTACATTATGTGTCCTTGCCATGCAAGAGAGACAAACAATGGAGGAAAGCAAACAAAAAAAAAAAATGCATGTAGAATAACAGCTAAATCAGTGTTCAATTTGGTAGACATATAGATTTGGGTGTTGTCAGCATAACAGCTGAAACCCAGTCAATGACAATGAATAACCTGACCCAAGGGTAATATTTAATGTTACAATAAAGGGCCAAGTAAAAAACAATGGACCAGTTGAAATAAATCGTTGTCTTTTTTTCAAACATGGTTTTAACTAACTGAGTATTCCTACATATCTCTGAAGCTGCAGGGGGAGTATGTCATGGTCAACAGTAACAAACACTGCACAAATATCTTTAAGTGTTGTTTCTGTTCTGTTGAATAGGAATGGTAGATCGCCCATGTTACTGTGTAGCCAACATTTGTTCAAGGACAGGTCACAGACAGACAAAGATGGAAAACAAGAGCTAAAGTGACAGTAGACTCAGATTCACCTCAATGAGACACCCACAACAGATATGATCAGCTGCAGCAAACACTTAAACAGCCTCGAACAAGCCCTTTGGAGCTTGCATAAAGTTTTTGAGCTTTTGCCACTGCTTTTTTTTTTTTTTTTTATAAATTCCTTACTAAGTTTCTAAGTGGAAATGGTTTATTCCAGAAACTCATAATATTGTTGAACTTATTACACTCGTCTTTATTTTTTATCTGGCACAATTGTTATGCTTATTGTGCTGTTCAATGGTGGTTAAAGTTAAAAGGTTCTCTAAATGTTCAAGGCCGAAATACAAAGATAATAAACAATATTCATGGATAATATGTGATATTTATTGTTAAAACAGTAAAGGCTTGTAAGTTCTCTTTCTTCTCTCAGGGTTTTCTTTAATGCCCACATAAGAGGTGAAGAGTTAATTTAGGTTTATTATTATTATTACACAGTGGAGTAAAGGCTTCACCATGTATTTCATACACTTCATGAATAACATTCAGAAGAGCCAAAAGCCACATTTACTATATCACAGAATTACAATTAAAAGCTGTGCTGCTTTGGATCCTTTCTTACACAGCCACGTTAATTACTTATCAGCACATTTGGACTAAAATTTAGAAGTAATCTCCCTCCACAGCTAAATGCCAAAACTGTCTTTAAACTAAAGAAAAATCATCTCTTTAAAAAGTCATTAGGTTTTGTACATTAATCCTACTAATTATTCAATCTGGATGCAGATTGTATTTTTAGCGTAAAATCCAAGATACCAGAGTACAGATTCTTTCAAGCACAGGATTAAAAAATAGAACAGCACATATGAGTAGAATTTAATTTGAGTTACCGGTATATAGATATCTTAAACAGTAGCTAACTTTCTAAATAAATAAATACATATACATCTAATATTCATTTAACTAGACAACTAGCATAGCATTATTATTAGGTGGACACCTGCAGGACTGGCCGGTAGCTCGCTGACATCCGCTCTCAAGTTCCTGCATGTGTAAGAAAAAACTGCCTTGGTCGTGGGATCAGTGGACGGCCACTGAACCTTCAGTTGTCCAGAGCTGTGTGGGGATTTGCTGCGGTGAGGGGAAAAAAAATATTGAACATTCTAAATTGGGGAGAAAATCAGGGGTAAAATAATTGGGCACTCTAAAATAAAATAAAATAAAAATATATAAAAAAATGCATGAAAAGAAATACTGTATATTTAAACAATGTGAAATAAAAAATGAAACCCATCCAACTTAGGGGTAGATGTAATAAAGTGTTGCGCCTGTCGCAATAGTCGCAAACCAGTTGCAAATGAGTCAGAAGTCTTGGGTAAAATATACTAAAAAGGCGCAGTGCTGTTAGTGACTTTTTAGGGAATGCTTTGTGGCAGCAGTTTCTGTTTGCGGTTCAAGCGTAGATGAATATGTAATTATGGGCGTTCCTGCATAATTTCGCAAGAAAGGGGGCAGAGATAGTGCAAATGAGGGTTCTCAAATATTATAATGAGATGTACGAACGCTGCAGGCAATTGCAACACTTAAGGTCTCCACACACTAGATGCGATGCCATTTTTTTATTTGGCAATGAGACACTTTCGCAGCGACATGACCATACACACCAGAAGCGACACAGAGGCGATGCGACAGGTTTGAAAACTGACAGATCTATACAACTGTTCAAAATTGCTATTGACAAAACTATGATCAAGACTGGCACATAGTTGTCAACATGATGTGGAAATTGGAGAGTGTCTTCTCTGATGGTATTTCAACATATATGGCAATAAATCATACACACTAGGCTTATCCAGTTCCTTCGAAATGGACTCCCATATATTACCTTTCAAATCTATATCTTTATAATTGCGATACCCTTTGACACAAAGCTCTGGGTATTTTTTCAACAACAAGTATTATTGTTTCCTCCATCATTTTGGATACTGCTTCACCCTGCTGGACCACGTGCATTGAAGCTGTTCCCTGATTGCTCAATGCCCTAACTGACACAAGTCAAACTGCAAAAACTAGGATTCAATCCTACTCATTTCACGCCGCCCTGGTGTCACTCCGACATCGCCTGTCGCGTGAAAGATACTTAGCAAAAGTATAGGTTCTATTCATTTTGACGCATCGCTGCACAGTTACGCTTGCCACATCATGTCTGGTGGGTAGCAGCCTTTACAATTGCATCAATTTGTTAAAAACTTTTGAAAGCATGTTTTAAACAGTCACAATTGTTGCTGGCATTTCCCAGCCCGCTTTTTCTTGTGCGTTGCCAGTTGTGGTCAGTTAAAAGCAGGGTGTACTTACAAGCCTTGAAAACAAATTTCTATGACATTTCTGGTTTCCCCAATGTGTTGGGAGCAATAGACTGCACACATGTGCCACTAACCCCTCCAGCTCATACTGAACAGCTGTATAGGAATAGGAAACACACCTGTTCTATTAATGTGCAGGTGGTTTGTAATTGTGCACAATTTAGCACTGCAGCCCTGACTAACTTAAATAAAAATGGACCGTATACATTTGGCTTATAGGCTTATACGAATTGCTGTTATAATGAAAATGTGTTGCTGATCCTTTGAAATTTGTATTAGTAAAAAGTAAATTTGTAAAGTAAAAAGAAAGTGCGCTAGATGTTCATTTGATTTTACTACTGTACTGTATAGGCATACTGTACAGATTTATATTTTTGTTCATAATGTAATGTGTATCCTACCCAAAACACATTTGTGTTATTTCAGCACAATGATTTATACAGTTAAAATACATTGAGCACAATAAATGTATGTGTGTGCAATTTTATTGTATTTTTTCAAACCGACACCTCCTAACACAAACAATGTTGCTTTGTTCTTGGACCCTTGCATGTATAGTCGTTATCCTTCGGGCACCCTCTGCTGCAGTAAACCACAACTCAACTATTTATTTGAGCAATGTCGCATGACTCACAATAGAGCTCTCGCTAAGAAGACGCAACACATATTTAAATTAGTATATTGCGGCTCTTTTCATTAATATATTTTCTCATAGAACATACGACGAAATGTATAATTTGCTGTGTTGCAACTAAAATGCAAATTGTGGTATGTTTGCACTGTGACTGGCCCATCTTAATACACTTACCCCTTTTTAAAGTGAACCTGAATGGGTAATGGAGGGCTGTGTTTGGTTCGCTGTGCCTTTCTGATAGAATACAGTGTACCAAGTTAACAAAAAATTATGAATAAAAAGCAATAGTTTTATAAAGGGGACAAGGCAGCATTTTTATGTAACATCCCTGTTAAAGCTTACAGAAGACTAGTTTCCAATGTTTACAAAAACAAATACATATAGACAGTAATAGACTCTATTTTGGGTGGTTTATCAAACCTAAATGATTCTGATCAGCGTCGTCATTACTTTTTTTTTTAACCAGTTGTGGGTCTTTATGTCTGTAGATAAAGGCTACTCCAGTAATATATAATCAAAATGGAAAACATTTTTATAAAGATATTCTGTAAGTGAAACATGTAAATTAGATGACAAACAAAAAACAAACAAAAACAAATGGAAAGAGATTACATATGTCAAGTGTAATTTAATGGATGTGATAGCAGTGAGTCAGTCATCACTGCAGTAAACCATTTTGAGGGATAAAATTAAGAACAAATATTACACCAGTTTTTTTTTCTTTTTAATGTACTTTTGTGACAGTTTTTTTATTGAAGTATATTTCTTAGTAATCTAAATCTGGAATACCAAGACAACATGGGGTTTATTTGTTCATCCTATATCCCATAAGGATAAACCAATTCTATGCATTTTACAGCACTGGGGTTTTCACGCTGTATTGAATCAACCACGTATGTGTTGTCAATACAATCCAAGGGGGTTCCATAGTGATGGAAAGTACTTTAATAAAATCCAGCAGAGGATTATCCTGGTATAGTACAGGTTGATCAAATAAACCTCTTAGTGAACAACGGGTTTGGCTGGGGTTGTTATTATTATTATTATTATTATTTATTTCTTAGCAGACTCCCTTATCCAGGGTGACTTACAATTGTTACAAGATATCACATTATTTTTACATACAATTACCCATTCTTAAAGTTGGTTTTTTACTAGAGCACTCTAGGTAAAGTACCTTGCTCAAGGGTACAGCAGCAGTGTCTACCACCTGGGATTGAACCCACGACCCTCCAGTCAAGAGTCCAGAGCCCTAACCACTACTCCACACTGCTGCCCTAGAAATTAAAGAAATTAATGAGTATTAATGGTGGAATTCTCAATAGTTACAAACCAGTGCATGTTTTCAGTTTTTTTGTAAAACACAGAATTGCTTGAAAAATGAATCTGACGATGGAAGAGGCAATTATTATTATTATTATTATTATTTATTTCTTAGCAGACACCCTTATCCAGGGCGACTTACAATTGTTACAAGATATCACATTATACATTATTTCACATTATACAGATATCACATTATTTTTACATACAATTACCCATTTATACAGTTGGGTTTTTACTGGAGCAATCTAGGTAAAGTACCTTGCTCAAGGGTACAACAGCAGTGTCCCCCACTGGGAATTAAACCCACAACCCTCCGGTCAAGAGTCCAGAGCCCTAACCACTACTCCACACTGCTGCCCTAATACAGCAATACAGTAAATGTGCCAAAACCAACAATGTATTTCAGCAATGACTGAGTTCATTAATGTTTATACGCAAAATATAAAACTCCAACACCAGATGAATTAAACCATCGGCTTTGGAAATAACATCCTGTCAAACTGACCCACCCTCTTCTTAAAAATAACAATATAATAAGATAAAATATAATAAGTACAACTGTGAAACAATTTAATTCAGCTGAAGCTTGTAATTTGTCTATGTTAACACCCACATGGACATTGATGGACACTTTCAGCTGTGCTTATTAAGCCGTGTTTGATGACCTAAAATAATCTGCTTATTATATCCAGAAAATCCCATTTTTGTAATCAAGATATTGACTGAAAAGCTCACTTATAGTACAGTACAAATATAACATGACCAGATTATGTCCTACACCTAGAGTTACCGTGCAGACATTCAGTAAACCATAATACCACTGTTGACCTTCACTGTTTCATGGTCACTGATCGCATATTAATGGCCTTGGTGGTACAGTAAAACAGTTATTTGGCTGTGATGCCATTTATAGGACCATGTATTGTCTGGTAATGATTAGTAATGGTAAATGATGACCAACAAGGGGCCAACATGGTTAAAGATGAAAAAAATGTACATCATATTATGGGATTTCTATTTATAATAAGGAAACAAGTAACATCCCCTGCAAGTGAAGAAATGTGTTATTTTATCAGGTTCTGCAGAATCAGTGCACAGCGCATACAGCCATACAGTCTTATAAACCTGACTGGTGTCTGCTGGATATTTTCAATAGAATAAAGCACTTTCATCTATCTTCTTCATGATAGTGGAAACTGTTTTACAGTACAATAAATCCAATTATCTCCAGCGTGCTAAACATGCCTGCATAGAGTACAACACGATAGAAAATTAGATCTGTTGCACAATAAAAAAAAATCAAGTTTGGTCTATAAAAAGATCATTAACATTAAAATGATACAATGAACAATCTGCTTAACCATGTGTTTTTCTTCTAGTGTAGGCCTTTTGTGTACAGGGTTAAACTTTTTAAAACACTTAATTTTTTCTATATAAAATCATTTCTGATTTTTCGTTTTTTATTGCATTTTAAATATTTTTATTGGCATGTTTTGGAAGGACATGCAACTTTAGGTAGGGAATTCGTAGTGTAATTAACCAATTTGTTCAATTGTGTGTAACAGGATACTATATTATTATTATTTCTTTATTTAGCAGACACCTTTATCCAAGGCGACTTACAGAGCCTAGGGTGTGTGAACTATGCATCAGCTGCAGAGTCACTTACAATTACGTCTCACCCGAAAGACGGAGCACAAGGAGGTTAAGTGACTTGCTCAGGGTCGCACAATGAGTCAGTGGCTGAGGTGGGATTATAACCGGGGACCTCCTGGTTACAAGCCCTTTTCTTTAACCACTGGACCACAAAGCCTCCTACCACTGGACCACACATCCTCCTAATAAAACTGTCCCTTTGTATTCACTAGAAATGTTGTCTAGTCTGATTTATTCCGATAGAGGTTGGGTTCTACATGACTTGAATTCAAACAAGGTATTTTATTATTACAATTTAAACTAGTCCAAATATACCATGCACTCTACACCATTTAAACTCTACACCTTGGGTACTCACCTACAACAGGACCTGACCATGCTACAATAATAGCCTTGGGTTACAACATACAGTATATCCCTGTTTATTTTTATTTTTATTTTATACTTATTACTTTTCTTACAATAATATGTTCTGTGTGCTTCTCTGTTGTGTTTCTGTGTAGATTAATTACCATGATCTATTCACAACAAAACAAACGTTGATCACTCTGCTTAACATGTACCTTGCCAGTTAGGCCAGTGTTTGAAAAGTGTGAAGCACACCTCCATCTGTATCCCGATTCTAACTCGCTTACCAAATCTGAAGCTGCATTTTCATACTGTTGTTTTATGTTATTGTTAATCCCTACTGTCCCACACATCACTTGCCATTTTAGAAAATACTGACATCGATTTTTGCCTTCAAATTCATATGCAGCAATGTTCGTTTTGAATATTTCAGATAGTTTCTCTGCCACACTAAAGAAAATAATTATTACTTAATAATAATGATAATTACTCCATATCGCTGTTTTCACATTGCACTGCTAAAGTCTTCTCTCATTGATCAAGCGAATGAGCAATGACACAAAGCGAAATGGGCGGAGAGTTGTAACTAACGCCAAAATGAAATCTGATCAGAATGAAAGCATCCTGTGACGTTAATGGTGGCCTGTCACAGGATGGCTTGTGCGGTGACGTCAGACCCGGAACAGAAACACACAGAGTGGTAAGTGAATGGTGAATGGTGCTGTTGTGCTGGTTTATTGTAAATGAACAAATAAAACAGTTGAACAAACCTAGTACTGGAGAGCCCCTATCCAGCAGGTTTTATAGGTGTCTTTACCTCATCAGTGGCTAAAGATCTGGAACTCCTGTTAATCTTGACTAATTAAGCCAATAATTGGTTCAATTAAGTAACTGAAAGATTTGTTGAAACAAAAACCAGCAGCCACAGTGGCTCTCCAGAACCAGGGTTGGAGACCCCTGCTGTAGAAAAAACAAACAGTGGATGAACACTAAACGCAAAACAAGTATCATGCTGCCCCTCCAGCACAATAGCAATTGTTATTTTTCTTTTAAACTTATCTTTTTTTAATTCTCTCTCTCTCTCTCTCTCTCTCTCTCTCTCTCTCTCTCTCTCTCTCTCTCTCTCTCTATCTCTCTCGTTCCTTCTCCCTGAACACCCAACCCTGAGTGAGTGAAATGTACCTCTTTTATGCAGCTGTACCGAGACTCGATTGCTAATCAATCATTCAGTTGGAATCTTGGTACATCTGCAGGTGAACTAATTGTGTTCCACATGCTTCCATACAAATACGATATGTTCATGCCTCTGAGGTGAAAGAAAGTGTGTACAGTAATATCATTTTGTACATTAAAGTGTCGAAACTTGTATTTTTCGAGTTACATTACATATACGAGCCGCTGGTTAAAATTCATTAGAGCGTCTCGCTGTGTAATACAATAACACTACAGAATCAACACAGAATACTTCATATCTTATTACTCAGTTAAGTTTCAAATATCAATAATCATAATCACTGACAGTAACTTGTGAGTGCGTCAAACTCCAACTCCATGCTGTCCCGTACATAACATGAACCACCACCTCGGGAGGTGGGGCTAGATCTAGACATTACAGGTAGCCCAAATATACTAATGGATCATTATGGTTCACTACAGAATATGTTGTATATAATAATACCTAAATGACCAGAAATATTTGTGCAATACAAAACTTAAAATCTAAAGCACAACAACAATAATAAATGTGCATAATTTTTCTTTTGTTTTTTGCATGTTCAGATCTTGCAAACTAACAATTTTCTTTTTCTAACCGACAGATAGGAATCCACCGAGTCCTAAATGTTAGGAAAGAAACTTAGGAAATGACCAAGTTAGGAACGTTCTGTAATATGCTATTTCCTATCTTAAATTAAGATAGGAAAATAAGTTAGGAGAGCATTTTCTGTAATATCAACTCTCTAAAATTGTAGTTATGACATTCTATCTCTGAAGATAAGAATGTCACTTAGGATGCTTTTGTAATATGGCCCCAGATACTGCGTATTAAATTTAGATGTGCGATCTAACAATAATAATGATACTCTTACCCTTGGTCATACAGCACCCAGACCAACTTTATGAGCTCACCTTCGGTTCATATATTACAGTACTAGATTTAAGTGCTGCGTTCGACACTATTGATCATTCTGTTTTAATTGAAATATGGTAGGATTGTCAGGTAGTGTTCTGTCTTAGTTCCGATCCTATCTCTCAAACGGACTTCAATTTGTTAAAATTGAGGAGGAGACTTCTTTTTTTGACCAAGGTTACATGTGGGGACCCACAGGGCTCAGTTTTTGGCCCAATTCTGTTTTCTTTGTATATGCTACCTTTGGGAAACATTATACATAGATAGGGAGTTCATTTTCATCGTTACGCTGACAATACCCAATTATATACCCAATTGCTGAAACAGGGTGACACCTCTGCTGCAAATATTTTGAATACCTGTCTGCTGACATAAAAAATTGGATGTTTAAAAATGTTTTAATGTTAAACAGAGGTGATGATTCTGGGATTTCAGAAACAACAAAATAATATACATTCGTCTGATTTCGTCCTTGACGGCTTCTCTCCTGAATTGAGTGGAAATAAAAAACTTAGGAGTGACCTTTGACCCACATCTTTCTTTTGAACCACACATTAGAAATGTTACCAAAATGTCTTTCATCTAAGAAATATCACCAAATTGAAAAGTATTCTTTCCCGACCAGATACTGAGAAACTTAATTATCATATGGAACTTGTACAAAATGCTGCTGCTAGGGTTTTAACAATGACTAAGAGATTACCCCTGTGCTAGCATCTTTGCACTGGCTTCCTGTCCGGTTTAGGATAGATTTGAAGGTGTTGCTTTCAATGGCCTTGCCCCATCTTACTTAAATGATCTTTTAACCCCATATGTTCCTAGATGCTCACTCTAATTACAGGATGCCAGGTTAATTACTATTCCCAAAATTCAGAAAAAAACAATACAGGTGGTAGAGCATTGAGCTGTAAAGACCCTACATTATAGAATGACCTGCCTAGCCCTGTAAGGAAAGCTCCCACTGTTGCTGCCTTTAAAACTAGATTAAAAACACATTTCTATAATCTAGGTTATGTATTTTAAAATGTTTTCTTACCCGGTCTTGCTTGTTTTATTGTTTTGTTTTTATTCTGTTGTTCATTTTTACTTCTTAATGTTACTTTCTGTAATATTTATTGATGTTTGTATCATTATAAAGTGCTTTCTGGCGATGTATCGTGGAAGGTGCTTTATAAAAATAAAGATTGATTGATTGTGTAAATTTGCAAAGCTATATTATGACAACTTTGGGGATGGTATTTTTAATTATTTTTTATAGTTTTCTTTCCATTTCTGATTTCAATTTAAGATCCTCCTGGACTCAGTTATTTACAAAAAAAAAAAAAAAAAAACTGCTGCAGTATGAAATATATAGTTAAAATATAGTTTTATTGTTTAATTTAAGTGTACTCACATGGGAGCGATTAGAACAAACAAATCCGTGCCTGGGAAAGGTTTGGATCGACTGAAGCTCTGTGTGAATGTGTCCAGTCGATCCCAGCTCGTTTAATACGATCCGACCCAAGATCAGAAAAATACATGGGAATCGAAGTGAACGTGGATCGTTTCATTTTCCGCCATGTGAACTGTCTGAGGATGAAGCAAATACACTTGCCACATGGGTAGTCACGCACTGTTTACTATGACATTTGATATGAAACATCCTTTGAAGTAAACAAATAAGTTGGTGCAAGCCATCACATTTGCAACAGAGACTTGCAATGCCAGTAAGCTATGTTGCAGTTCATTCACTTTTTATCCCTAATGTGTGTCACGCTGTATTAATTACAATTTACACACAGTAATCTAATTAAAAGATATTGCTTAAATAAAATATATATGGCAGACAAATCGTCTCTTCATATCATCTTAAATTTGATACATTTTCCTATTTGTGTCAATTTATATGGTATATTATGTAGGTAGGTTATTCAAGTGTTTAAAAGATGTTGTACAATACAAATATGTGTGTGTGTGTGTGTGTGTGTGTGTGTGTGTGCGAATATTAGCTATTAACCCAATACAAGCATTATTTTTATTTTACCAGACAGCAAACTGGTCATCATGTCACCCTATGTATTGTGATTTTGATCTGAGAGCAGAGAATAAAGAAATGAATGTATAGTTTAAGGGAGTATTCACACAGGAAATAGTCACACAGATTTGCCTTTTGAGAACCATAAACATGTGCCATTCTGTATTAACCTACAATATGAAGATAATCTGTGACTTACATTTAAATGTTTGTAAGTATTTACTAAATAAAGATGTTCAATTAATATGAATGGGTATGTATTTTTCATATGTGATTATAAATGTATTTTGCCTAATAATGTGATTTCAATAAACAGGGTTATAATGAAACAATTCCATAAATCTTACTTGCCATGCACTTCTGTTTGCTATGAAGGTCTATCATTTTTTGTGCAAAAATAAGTGTACCTTATCTATTAGATCAAAGAAAAATAACTGTTTCCAGAGAAAAGACATCAAGCGACTGGCTAGATTAAAGCAACAGTTTCAAACTGCCCAGCCTTCACTTGAAAAAAAACAAAAATGTTGCGCTCGGTACTGGTGCATGTTTTGATTGACTTCACAGGCAGGACAATGGAAAGTGCAGAATGTCAGACTGCTTTTCTTACTCCATTCCTGCAGACTTTTTAAATTAGACATTTATTTACATAACATTGGTTGAGTTTTTTTATTATTTCCCAAGACAGCATTATTTTTCAATTGGAATCCTATCAATGTTGCACGTTTGTAGATCCTTACTTGACCCAGCAAAATTATCTTAGTCACTTAGTAGGTTTTCATCAATGTATTTTGTGTTATGTTATAAATGCTAGCTTGCTAAGTTCTGATACATTATTATTATTTTAGTGGGCACCGATTACAATGTATTTAACGAGCCAACCCACAAAATAAACTATAATTACACCGTGTAACAATTATTATTATTATTTTTTTGGTTCCTGGGTAGTAAGTGTTTTTTCCTAATTGCTTATGCCTCAAAAGTATAGAAAATGGCTATTATTCCCCACAAACTTTGCTTTTGTGACCAGGACAGTGATATTTTGAAATTTACCTATTTTCCAGAACATTCCAGATAGATTCAGTGCTGGGTGAAATAAATGTATTTTTGTAGGTTGGTACAGAGGGGAAAAGAGAGCCATGAAGTTCGTTATCCCAAGAATTTGGCGGGAACCCACTGACCACTCAAGCAACTGCTACTTCTGCATGGTGGACCCTTCCAAACATCGGACTGGCAAGAATGCACCTGCTATCACGTATCCGGACCTTCCTTCATCCATCGCCCCGGTGCCACACTGCCATGAGCTCCCCGTATCCACTCCTCCGGAGAGAGAGCAGCCGTCTTTAGAAGAGAGCAGCAAGTCAGAGAGCGAGGAAGACGTTGTAGATCCAGATGACAATTTCAGAGGTGGAGCTGAGGAGAGAAACCCATACTACCCCAACCAAAAAGACCTCAACGACTTGATTAGGGATCTTGGTCTCACCAAATCCAATGCTGAGCTTTTGATGTCTAGGCTCAAGCAGTGGAACTTGTTGGATGAAAGTGTGCAAGTCGCAGATCAGAGGAAGTGTCACCAACCTTTTACCAGCTTCTTCACCCGTCAAGATGGGCTCTGTTTCTGCCACAATGTGACCAGTCTGTTCGAGGCAATCGGAATCGCCTGTAACCAGAATGAGTGGCGCCTCTTCATTGACAGCTCATCCAGGAGCCTCAAAGCCATGCTGCTCCATAATGGTAACAAGTACCCGTCTCTTCCCCTGGCTCACTCGGTGCACCTCTAAGAGGATTACAACAGCATCAAGACCTTGCTGGACGCCTTGAAGTATGATGAGTACGGCTGGGAGGTCATAGGAAACTTCAAAATGGTGGCATTCCTGATAGGTCTCCAAGGCGGTTTTACCTAGTTTCCCTGCTATCTTTGCCTTAGGAAATAACACTTACTACCCATGAACAAAAATTGTGTTACATAGTGTTATTAATACATTTATTTAATACATCCCCCCCAAAATACAAAAGCAATTTCCGCAAAACTGTCCCACTCTCTTAATAGCTGTCACATTTGGAACTACCACAGCATACATTTGGGGATCCTACACTGTAGTACAAATTGGATTGCCTGAGGTTTTATGAACCTACAATAGTTCAGTGTGGATATTAAATATTCAGACATAGATTGTGCAGTATACAATTTCTCTGACCTCTATGCAAGCATTGTTTATTCTGCTCCACAAATATCTTGTAGGATTAAATCTAGTTTGCAATGGATTCAGTTGTCATTACCAGTGCAGAGCAGGGGCATTGAAGCACAGCCTGAAGCAAAGAAGAGCCTTTCCAAGGAGGACAGAAGCAGGTTTTGAACACCACTGGCACTGAAATCCTTTGTAGCCAATCTCTTCAATTATAAAACAAACTGTCTTAAATTGTTTGCTTACCTACCTTAGTTCAACTTGGGTCCAGACGGTCTTTTCCCAACCACAAAGAGAACTGTACAAAATAAAAATAGCATGGACCACCTGTAGGGCAATGTTTGTTAAGTTTGTTTTGGAAAACTTCAGCATGTATTATAATTTTTAAAGCTACACTTATTAATACCTATTTATATGGCCACTTGGTAATTAGCATGAGCTTCCACGTTCTTTTTTTTTTAAATTGTTGTTATATTTATATTAAACTACATAACCGATATCGAACTGTACTCAAAAATGTTTGAATTTATCCAGCTCAAAGTGTCCACACTAAAGTACCGTTACATGTTTAGTCAGGCTTAATGCGTACAAACACTATTAAAATAGTTTGGTTACACTTCCTAGCAGCGCAATGGACTGTGGGACTTAATATGACATTATCCCACCATGCACTGTATTTTATGTTTACAACCCGGCAAATATGGAGCCTGTGCCCATGGAAGACGTAGCGCTTCTTAGCATGAATGTCATGGCTTTGTTTCTTCAAAACACAAGGTACATTTTATCATAATGTGTGCGTTTCGTTTTGAACTCTGAAGTTCTCCTTGACAGATTTCATCGCTCCAGATATCAATGTGCCTTGATTTCGACATCTGATCACGTCGCTCCATGATCCACCATTTTACAACAAGCCTCAGAAACTGTATACGGTAACAGCAGTACTAATAGTCATTCTTAACTCCTTCAGGTGCCTGTTCTGAGTACTGTATTTGTAATGCCCACTTGCCAAAATATATTAGAAAGCATTTGGGGATATTGGAGGATACACAAAAAATGTAGTTCGGTATTATAGTGTCTACATTTCTGACAAACCGCACTGCCCGATGAGATCTAATTTAGAACGGGACTTGAGACTACCCCCTGAGGTGGCCTCAAGTCTGGTTCTTGTGTGCAGTAGTGTAGACAATAACTGTATTTAGCACCTTAAAGGCATAGTGTGGCTGCGCCTTAAAGACAGCTTTGTATATTTTAATTATTATACATCACAAAATCATGCGCTTTTAATAGCTGGTAATTACCTCTATTATACTATATCTGAACAAATTTTAAAAAATAGAAATAATATTATTATATAATTTGTATCTAGGCACATCATTATTTGTAAAAGCCATGTCATGAACTGGTAGTTCTGCTAACATTTGTACTTCTCACACTATTGATTTTCCTTTGTCTTTTTGATTGTAGGTGGCCACTTGTTTCTTTCTTGCTCTCTAAATAAAACAATAAGGAAAAAAAGTATACAAAAAACAAGGCTGGTGACCTTGACAGTTGTTAAAATGTTTCAGACATCTGTCAATGGGAGCAGCACCTCTTTTTTGTGATTTGACATCCCTTCCTCACTCTCTCCATGTGATTTCTTAAGGCGACTTTTCTTTGATAAACTCCCAGTCAGACAGCAAAGATGTCAGAAACGGTTATGTCTCTCTTCTGTGTTGTCTTTATACAGGACTAAAATTGGTGGCCACTTCTTTTTTTGTGATCCCTGGCTTTGTTCACATATACTTGTTTATTCCTTTTCACCAATTCCCCTACCCCAACAAAGTTTTTCATAAGAATACTATTCCCCCACCATCACCTTCCTCAGTTCCACAAAAGCTATGCAACTCTTGGGCTCTTCCATCCCATACCAAGTGGTAACAGTCATATGACCATTCTGGAACGAAACAACCACTACTCCTGTAAATAAGACTTTCTACCTTAGCCTTAAACCAGAAGAGCTGCTGTTTTCACCATGATTGAGTTTTTGAAGTTATGAATGATTAATTCTCAAATTACCACAAAAAAGATATTAAAAAATATATATATATATATTAATATATCACACCAAGCATCTTCACAAAAACTAGTCTTTTTTTTCAACAGATTTTAAAGTTAATGGTGGGTTTGAATAGTATCTGCCTTCCTTTGAAGCAAGGCCAATTTTCTGAAAAGTCCACAGCAGCTCATCTAGTAATAGAAATCCCTTATGTGTCTTGCAATCTTGGCTGGGACCTGCAGGGAGCACTGCACAGAGTTGGGCATCATTCTAGAAAAAGCCTGAAAATAAAGCATAAAACATGAAACTGTAAAAACATAATCCCCAAATCTAAATAAAAAAGACATTCATGAAAAAGTAAAACAAGATGAAGCAGCTGAAAAACAATCCAGCTTGGCACTGGCTTTGCACTAACACCAGATACGAGTAAATATGCCAGAGTGTCAGTAAGAGCCAGCACTGATGACCTGCGGTAATCTGGCATGGGATGCATCCCCTGCACCTCATGTGCCAGAAGCGACATCTCTGGATTTAGAGTAGAGCTCTTCAGATGAGTGGCATATTGATAATGTCAGACCATTTGTGTATGCCACCCCCACCTGCTATGGCTCAGACTGGCAAAATCCTTTGTAAATGGCAAATCATCAGTTCTGTTCATGCTGAAAAAGCTGCCATTTATATTTGGTATAATGCTTAGTCCCTTTTAATATTTTAGGCCAATCTGTACTGGTCTGTGATTCACAATCTCAGTTCAGGAGCGTAACAGAGGATTTTTAAGAGAAATGTACCAGAATGATCCAGAATTTATAACACATTTTTGGGGAGGGGCCCTCTTGCCTTACAAGACATTACCGCAGTGGTTAAAAATCATCCCCCTAGCTATATGGAAAAAGGGAACCAAAGAGAGCTGAAACAATATTATAGGATTTGGTGAGGAACTACAATTAGAAGCATACATTTATACACTAAAACAGTTCAGTTAAATTTTCATAAAACTATTAATTAAATAAAACAGGGCGCAAGTACCAGACCACCAGCAAATCTTCCTAAACTATTTTCTTCTACCTAAAAATTATGAAAGGATGGATTCCTAGATTACTCTGTAAATATAAAAACTTTCAGAAAGACAACAACATAGGACAGTCTACATGAGGGGAGACACACTAAAAAAAGAAACAAGGACCAGGGGTCACAAATGGAGATTAGATAAAGGGGCATTCAGAACAGAAAATAGTTGGCACTTTTTACACAGAAAATGGTGAGGGTTTGGAACCAACTCCCCAGTAATGTTGTTGAAGCTGACACCCTGGGATACTTTGAGAAGCTGCTTGATGAGATTCTGGGATCAATAAGCTACTAACAACCAAACGAGCAAGATGGGCTGAATGGCCTCCTCTCGTTTGTAAACTTTCTTATGTTCTTATGTTCTTATTTATTAATAAGAGCAATTCTTCCACAAGATTCACTGAACATATTACAATACAAAATATAACAAAATATAGGCTCTTAAGCAATATATTGATTTGAAGCTATTCATACAATTCAAGGAATTTATATTTTAACTGGTTCTTATGCAGAACAAAGAGAGAACTTAACCTAACGGAGGGATCGTCTCTTTAGGAAAGAAAATGTATACTTGCTCCCTTCTCTGAGATATATGCCTATTTTCTGGAAATTAAAAATGAATTACAATTGCGTGTGTCGTATTAAAGGAACTAAATTGAAATGACCAAACAAGGAATATCCTATGGTGAAAAAACATCAGAAACACATTCTGGCTAATTCCTGCATGCTACAGCAAACCATATGCACTTCTATCATTAAAAAAAAAAAAAAAAAAAAAAGACTGGTTCCCAAACAAGGCAACACTCATCATACCAATTAAGGTTAAACAATGAGGAGAAAAATGTTTTGAGATATCTGCAATGATCTACAAGGGATACAACCTCAAGGAAAATGGAAAAACGGTATCCTTAAGCAAAATGGAAAAACTTGCATCCTTTTTTTCTCTAATATACTAATAAAATCTTGAACTGGAGAGTTGATTTTTTAAAGTTTTCTAAGCGAAATAACCTAGTGGGTTAGACACTGGCCCCCCCAGCACCAGATTTCTCATTCAACCACTGAATTACCCATATATCTTCATTAGACTTCCAAGTAAAACTTTTAACGTTTAATACTACAGTTGGCACCACTTTATCAGGACACTTCGGGAGATATAAAATATCCTGAATAAGCGGATGTCCCAATTAAACGAGAGGCATTTGAGAGGACCTTAATTTACGACATGCACAAGAGAAGGATTTTTACTGTTTTTTTTTTTTAATTTCTTAATGAAACGAAAAAGAATTAAATCATATCACATTATGCATACATCATTTGAAATACTATTTAATTTTTTTATTATTTGTTAACAAAATAAATCGCTGTTTTGTATTTCTAAATGAAATGAAAAATAATAAAATCACATGTTATCACAAGGCGAGACACCTGTGCTGTTGACACACCAACTTTCTTTGCCACAGCAGCCTGAGAAACCCCAGAAGATTCTGCTCCTTCAAGAAATCAACTTGGTTTATGCAATTTATGCATTAATCACTGTCTTGCTTTGGTTCTAGCACTGCTTTAACTAAGGGATGGTTGCATAAAGAGCACTATCAGGCAGTAAACCACCCCATCAGGTCACTGAACCCAGTCAACTGCTTTGAAGACCATTAAGTGTTCTCTCCATATCGTGAAGTATTTTCTTTAACTTCCTGGAATACCAGAAAATGGTAATCAGCAGTTTCACTCTGCAGCACATTCATTAAAGCCTGACACTTCAAAGACAGGTCATTACAGATAGACCTGCCTCCAAAATATGCTGCTGCAGCGTTTCATAATAAAATGCACCAATTACATACACTCATTGGGACTGACTACTTTTTGTTCAGTTAGGTTGTTATGTTTAAAATGTCAGCCACAAGTATCTTCTTTCTGCTTCAGCTGCCACCCATGGTAAATAATTCCTTGTTTTCCATGCTGTATTCATGGATTAAGACAAAAATGACCTTGCTAAACCATATTAATTGACACATGTATTATTGTTGTTGTTGTTGTTGTTGTTGTTGTTGTTGTTAATAATACTACGACTACTACAAATAATAATACTGTACCGATATCATAAAATATTTTCACATTTTTTACCAGATTCCAGCCTTGAAAAGTGAACAAAATACTTTCAATAGTGCTTTACTCATTAAACACACTGCTGTTGGTGTCTCTGCAGTCAGTTGTGTTCAGCATGTCTTAATTACCATGTGAATAATATATGTACCTTAGCTCATAACAGATTTAATTCTTGTTCCTTCATAAATAAATGCAAGTCTTGTATTTAAAACATGTTTTAACATGCAGTGAACATTTTCAGGTATTTTTGTAAACACCTAGGGGCTGACTTTCAGTTTCCATTATTTTGTGTTAAGTATGGATTAAACTTTTGTGTAAATGGAAATCTGTGTCTTAACCTACGTTAATATGGTACATTCGTTTTGCATCCATATTAAACTAATACGGTGAGTCACTGCATCAATTAACAGGTGTAGGACACAAGTTTGGTGTGCGCTTTTGAAAACATGCTTTCAGTGTGCGTAAAGAGGGATGTTTGAGTAGGCCCTACTTGGTTTGGTTTCTGTAGTTCTACTTTGGAATTCTGACTGAGAAGTTTGAAGTTCGGAATGTAAGGATACAAAGGATATTCTAATCATATAAATAGAGCAGAGAAAAGAACCTACATTAATATGACACTAAAACAAAAAAATCACAAAAAATATTAAAATATAATAAATGTATGTTGTTGTTTGAAACAAATGAAAACATAATGAAAATGTATGAATAATAAAATTATAAAAAAAGAAAGCTCACAGTCCTTGCACCAGAAAGACTGTAGATTGTCTCTCTCCTTGAGGTCCCAAATTGGCCTCTTTCCTCTTAAACCAGTTCCAGTTGCTACCTCTGCCTCCTCGGATAAAGCCTTCACTGTACACCACATCTCCTGTGCACTGAATCCAGTATCTCTGAGAAACTGGGTCATGGAATGCATGATGAATCTCCAACAACAAACCTCTACTAGATAAGCATGACTAACTCAGCATACCGCAGTTTCTGCCTCATATGCCTCATCAACTGACTCTTCCCATGGCACTGTAACCTCCACCAGGAGAACAAGACGTGCTGTAGCAATCTTGGGTGGGAAAATAAGGCACTGGCCAACATCTGCCTGCATTCTTCAATCTCTAGTTGCCTCCAACTGTCCCAGGTGAATCTTAGTTCTAATAGCCTTTACTGATGGTGGCTCTCCTGGATGGAGGAATGTTGTTCTCTGTGTGCCAGCTCTTTCTAATACTGGCTGTGAGCTGTTGATCTTATTACGCTGTTTTTCCAGTGCTAATGACAGCATCATAGTACCTGGTCATGATGCCAAGCGAGTGGTAAAGGTGACGAATTCAATGCTGAAACTGTACCTGAGCCTATGTGGATGCATCCTTTTGTTTACACTCTAGGATGAGCTTTGATTAAGTAGGGGAATAATTTAATGAATCTCCTCCTAGCGGCTAATGAGTTGATAATACTGACATCAGCATAAAACCTGTTCCCCTCAACAACAGATTACATTTTTTAGTTGACTGTTAAGACATTTGTCTTTGAACCGTATGGTTTGCGGTTACTGTCCAGCCCTTGTCATTCCATTGGATTCAATGGGCTGAGACACCAATTCATAATAGCAGGGTAAGTCAAACAGCCAGGGGAGTGCAGGGGAGCGCCCTGGCTGATTCCAGAAGAATCGTTGCATTTGGTTTGGTGATCCTGTGGGTTATGGAGGCAAAAACATCAGGGACTGTTTCTTCTCATCGCACCCTACAGGCCAAGCTCCTGGTGAGCTCAAGGAGACACCTGCAGGACTGTACTTGGAGCTATCACTGTTTAAATAGATAAAATAGACTTCATTGAGTCAGTGGTCAGAGTGATTGTTCATTGCACTGTTACTGGAAAACGTGGCTTCACCTGAGTGAAAATAAAATCTAGAAAACAAAAAGATCAATTGTAAAACAATAATGGCACTGTATGCATGCTGTTAGTAAGGCAATGTATTTTAAAGCCTTCCTTATTGTTACACTATTAAAAAAAATGTAAACCTTTCTAGGATCTGTCAATCAACATTTTGCAGAATGTATTCTACTTCAGATTCTAAACAGTTATAGGGTTATAAATGGATTTCTGCTTTTCCACAGAGTATTACATTGTGTTATTAAAAAAGAAGAAGAAAATACTGCAGCACAGCACAATTACATTTTTTAGCAATATGGGTACTAGCAGGTCTCATTGTGCCACCAAATTTTAATGATGAAAGTAAACATTCTGACTTAATTACAAGCATATACAGTATATGATTGAATATAGGGCAAAATGGTTTAAATGAAAAGTGTGTAAAATACTGATGCAACAAAATGAGAGTGTAAAGAGAATAAAAAGGAGAAAATCTAGAACTAGTACATGTGATAAGTTGACTTAGATGTTAAAGAAAGTGACTGGCAAATAACATACTTTTAGATGCTTTTGATAGGATGACATTTAAGAAATGAGCAGAGATTACTTTAATGAAGAAAACTGAGCAGCAATGCTGTTAAAGAATATAAACTGTGGAAATTATCATTCACCATGTATTATAAATGTATAATGCATGTTGGCTTTCAAGAAGAGGGAATTCCTGTAAGATAATTGAAAGTGTGAAGATATAATTGCCCTGTTATCTATAGGTAATACCTGAGCGACAAATTCAAAATTCTGCAGTTGATGTCTAAGATGATAAGTGGAGACAATTATGGTTTAAATTGGAATGTTCCCAACCTAACAAAATCGAATGCAATAGTGTAGTACCCTCTCTGTCTGAATACCTGCTAATTTCCATATTCCTGGATCAACAACACATCTTAATGCTTTGCTAATGCATGTTAAAGAAATATTTGAAGGGTCCATGTGACAGGGACAACCTGTCAATGGCTTGCCCGGAGCTGAGCTGATTGGGAGGTGCTGATTGGCTGGGGGTGGGGGCGGGACATGCCTGGGGAGCCTTCGCCTGATTCAGAATGCAGCAGCGGCACCATTCAAGGCTACTGCAACACCATGGCTACACAGAAGGGCACTAAAAGAAAGCCTCTGTGTTTCTGTACACCGAGGAGGAGAGAGTCCACTTCAGAGGAGAAAACTAATGCACGAAAACCCTTCCACAAGACGGTGCTTGTGAAGGCATTGCCCAGCCATGATTATCAGGAAGAGGCCGAAGACGCCAGACACGACTAGGTTAGTTTAGGGGATTTGAATCTAACAACAGTACAGTGAGTGTTTTGTAGGATAGGTTCCTGGAGCAGGATATCTCTTTTAGTGAGGCTAGCACTTGTCGTTTGTGACAAACATTTATTTTTAGCTTTGTTTTAATTTGTTTTCTTTATTAAATCTGACACTGTGCGGCGTGTCAACACCCACTGCTCTGTGTCTGATTCAGTGACGACCTACTCAGGCAACATCTCCCTGTTACAGTCCACAAAATGTATTTGTAATAATTTATGCGGGCACATGTCTGTTTAACACTGCCCATATTCTCTGCTGGCAGCACCTGTATGCCCTCAGATGAAAAGCATCTGTTTCTCATTGTATTGACGCTTTCAGTTGGCATTATCTACAGTACAATGCCTATAACCTGTGGACACAATAATCTCATTTATAATTCATTGTACACAGATGTTTACAGAGAGTGGGAGCTTTAGCTGCATTACCTGTCACTTCTACTGTATTTTGCATTCATAGCAAGTAAAGACACAAGGAAAAAGCTGCCATATTGTGTGTACATCTATCTATTATGTATTAGCAAACACTTGTTTGATATCTCCTGCTGCCAATCTCTTTACAATAAATAGCAGTGCACTTGAAACAGCAACCACAGAGTTGATTGCATTATCTTCTACAAATAGCAATCTTGACGTTGTTATTGCATACAAAAAACAATTTGGTGTTTTTTGCTTTTTTTTGTTTCTCTGTGTCTAACCTGTGCTCCTATGGTTGAATGTCAAAGGATGATAGGAGCTTCAATAACTATACAGCTATGGCCAAAGGTTTTGCATCACCCTACAGAATTAACAAATTTAGCTTCATAAAGTCAAATGAAACCTGCTGAATGATGTTACATTGACAAATTGAATTACATACCGGTTTGTAGTTTTCCATATTCTTAACGAAAAACTGACAAAAGCTGAACATTGTGACATTTCAAAATCTCACATGAAATAATGTAATACTGTTATGGCTTCCGGTAGACTTCTGAAATATCATTTTGTAGCTTCTTTGATTATGATGTGAAATAAAATATCTAAATTATGTTTATACAGTTTTAGTTTTTTAAATGTCTCAATTATTCTAGGTGATGGAAAACTTTTGGCCAAAGTATACATCTGATCTTATTGAAAATAATTCCATTAAGCTGGTAGCTAGCGATAACCCTCATCTTATTTGCGTTGTGAATAGTAAAAGGAGGCTGTTTGACAAGGAACTGGCCAAACCATTTGAAGAAGCCTTCAACTGTACAAACTAAAAAGTTTGCATACTTTGTTTAGCTATTAATGTAGATAACAGAGCTATTAAATTAATTTTTTTAAGAATTCATGGCTATATGGGAGACGTACGGTACGTGGTATAATTCATTTAAAAGTTATAGGAGGACGTGTATCAAGATTGATGACGCAGTGCTAAATTGGCAGAGTGTAAAGTAGAGCCCTGCTGCGGTACAAATTCAACCCCATCTTAAATGTATTAACTGGCCCAAAATTAATGAGGCACGGCTAAGCTGCCACATTTGAATGCGAACATTCCGCTGTGCCGGTGTTCTGAAACCCTCAAAATGGGCTACAGGTAGCACAGATTAACAGACTGATCTGAAAAATAGTGCCTCCCCTCCAAATGGGCTACCTCAATTGAACGATAGGTAGGTCATTTGGAGAGGCAATGACCCGTGTTGACTGATGAACTATCAATGATAACACATTTTAGGCAACTTACAGTATAATGTAATGTAGAATAATGTAAATAGAAAATGTTGGTTTTGTGACACTCCGTGAAATTTGTTTATTTATTTATTTATTTATTTAAAAAAAAATGTTATTGTCATTTGTGAATTTCTTTAAAAAATACAGTGAATTTTCCAGGCCCCTGTATGACTGCTGCCATAATACTCTTTCCTGTCAGCTGTTTTCTGACTTTTTCTTTGCGCCCAAATAAGACCAATTTGAAATCTGTCTTATTTCTGGACCCTTTTAGGGCCGGCACTGCTGTTCTGCCACTTTATAATACCGTGCTGTATTCTTGATTCTGTTTAGGGAGTTATTCTTTTCGCACCAAGAAAGCGTGCTTGGGAAACTGATCAGTTTTCTTTCGGTCCGAAAGAACGATTTTGATTGCAGCTTCCCTGTTTATTTTTTAAACATGTATTAAAACTAGTGATGAGCGCCTGCATTTCACTTCAGTGATTGGGTGAGTGAGTGCTGGAGTGATTGCGCAGAGTTAAGGCTTGCTTTTTAAAAGCGTTATTTTGAACATGGCAGGATCTCGCAAATTGTCGGCCACTCCTGCCAAATTGCGCTATGCATACATTATATTTGTCCACAGCGTGGCACGCAAAAAGAAGTTTTTTGCGAGTTTTATGCGACGCGCATAAGCCTCTGTGCAGTGCGCAAACCTTTTGAATATCTGGGCCTACATTTTCAAAACTATTTACTCCAACAGTTTTTTTTTTCAGAAAAGAGAAACACACCTAATAAAGTTACCAAACCAGAGGTAAACTACTTTTAATTTAAGTAGTGTTCAGTTGTTTCTTATTGGTTGTAGAATACTAAGTGTTTTTTTTTCCTTTTTTTTTAAAAATCTTGCCCAAAATACTTAAGTGCTTACTTATCTTTCAATGAACACTTTTTATTTGATGGTTTAAAAAGATAAATGTCTAAGAACAGGCATTTAGTTGCAGTACTTTCAAGATTATTTTCTTAACAACACATCTTAAAAATGATCCACTTCACTGCTTAGGGATTTTATTAAAGTTGCAATAATAAGCTAAAATATATAAATGGATATAATAAATCATCAGGGATACTGTAATTGTGAATTGATAGACTAATTTCCTTCTAATTTCTAGAGCTATTTTTATTTATTTATTTATTTATGCAGAGACCAAGGAACATAAGAAAAACACCTATAAGCTAAAATATGCACCTAATTAGTAAGAAAAAAATTCTGATTACTTTCTGCTGTTAAATTGCAGTCAGTGGCAACTTAATAGCATGTGCTGACTGTTGATTTTGCCTCTTTCCAGTTATAATGATATGAAAGTCTATGACAATTCCTGGTACTGGCATCAATCTATTGCACAACACACGACAATAGCCTACCATAGCATCCATTGCATATCTCATTCAGTCCTGCCAGGACAGAGGTTATCCAGCCCATTTTACTGCATGGATACTTCTGTCCATGGGAGACCTGGCCCAAATCTATTGACTCTGAACATACTTATACTGCATTTGTAACAAAAATCGCTTCGCACGGGGTAATCCATTGCGCTCTCAGTGACACGTTACTGACATGTCACAGCAAACAATCGTGTTGCCATACCAATACCTAAGTTATGTTTTAAGATGAATCCAGGATTGTAACATAGGATAACTAGCCTGTTTCTTTACACCCCTTTATCCTCATTCCTCCATGGTAGGTTCATTCTCTCCGTTTCCCACTCCACACTGGCTCCTTGCACTCATTATTCAGCACTCACAGAGATTACCGGGGCATTGAAATATTAATTAAAGGCCAAGTTAGTAAAACTTAAAAATGTGTGCATATTCAGTTGAACAAAAACTAACAGAATTGTAACTTTGATCCCATTACACTAGTCCACATGACAAAACCACCACACAATTTAGCACAACCCCCAACAAATGTATGTAACTCAGGGTTTTACAGTACATTTTTTTTACCCCTTTTCAATCCTGTGTTCAAGTTGGCAGGATTGAGAAGGGGTAGCAGAAATATGTAGAGAAGCTCTTATCATGGTTCCAGAAGGCACTTTGTCTGACATAAGATAGTATCATTGTCTCTCACCCTTCATGAGCTTTAAAATAATGAATATCAACATTTTTAAATGAAAAAGAAATCAGCCAACCAAAACTTTATCCATCTTTACACTAACGGGTCCTTATTACTGTAGGTTTGTCAGACTTAGGGTGACTAACACCAACACCATGATTCAGCTGTTCATTTTCTATATTAGATTATGGAGACTTGATCCACAGGCTAATGTTCTTGTAACTGCTTGAGAACGTTAAGCTATATATTTTAACAAACAGTTTGGCTTTTGGCTGTTGCAAAACCAATTATCAGAAGAATATATGAGCCAAATTCAAATAACAATCCTCTCCACACATGCAATGTACAACTCCCAATCATCCATTACATAAAACAGTATTTGTCAAAGATGCACCTTTGTTTTGCTTGACTTAGCAAAGGGAAAAGTTCATAACATGTTAGCTAAATATATAGATGCATTATATTTCAAATTATTTGTTAAGGCTGTATACAGTGTAATGTTCACATATCCGCTCCAGAGTCCAGCTCTGTATGTTACATGTAGCTGTACGAAAGTATAGCACTCCCGCTCTACCCACAGGGGTCATTCTACATACCTACCTATACATCTATTCTAATATGATACAATCAATAATTGAATATGAAAAATACCATGGCACTTTCAAAATGTATGAACAAACAAAATGATTAACAAAAATTTTTAGTAATAGGTAAATGTAAAATAAAATGTTTGGTGTATTAACAAATGTGTTTTGTAAACCAGATCCAGTTCACAAAGCAAGGAAAAATGCTCTAAAGTTTGTAAAGTTGGTCTGGGTGCTGTATGACCAGGGCAGCAGTGTGGAGTAGTGGTTAGGGCTCTGGACTCTTGACCGGAGGGTTGTGGGTTCAATCCCAGGTGGGGGACACTGCTGCTGTACCCTTGAGCAAATTGGTACCCTTGAGCAAAACCTAGATTGCTCTGGTAAAAACCCAACTGTATAAATGGGTAATTGTATGTAAAAAAAATGTGATATCTTGTAACAAGATAAGGGCGTCTGCTAAGTAATAAATAATAATAATAATAATAATAATAATAATAATAATGCTTTGGATGGAAGGAAAATGCTTTGGAGAGTTTAGTGAGTTTGTGAAAAATCGGTGGAAATACAAAAATTAACAATTATCTCTGTTCAGGGACTGTAATATAAAATATGGACACCCTCAAAGATTAGTTTCCATGTTCCCTGATATGCTGTATTTATCTCTGTATATCTAACATTTTAAGTTGATGCAATTCTGTTTCATTTTCCCTTCAATATTGTTTTTAAATGGAAAAGGAAAATAATATATATATTATTAATTTATTAGCAGACGCCCTTATCCAGGGCGACTTACAATTGTTACAAGATATCACATTATTTTTTTACACATTATTTTTTACATACAATTACCCATTTATACAGTTGGGTTTTCACTGGAGCAATTTTAGGTAAAGTACCTTGCTCAAGGGTACAACAGCAGTGTCCCCCACTGGGGATTGAACTCATGACCCTCCGGTCTGGAGTCCAGAGCCCTAACCACTACTCCACACTGCTGCCCTATATATAACGACGTACTACAATAGTTACTGCAATACTAATGAGTTACTGAAATATATACATCAAAACAAATATAGTATAAATGAGTCAAACATTTTTTATGTATGTATTCAGGCAGATATGGTAGTCACTAGAGCTACCCTAATTGCTCTAAAAGTGCACTCGAGTCCTGACTTGAGCACAACTGACATTCAGTACTGGGCCTCTCTCAAGCAAAAAATGAATTTCACACATTTTCACACAATTTCCCTGCTGCAGTGGGGACACAGTCATGTCAGTTTTCTTTACCTCCATCCAGTCCCATGTGAATTATCTTTATTGCCACCATTCAAAACATGAATCCAATAAGCATGCAGAAGTGTGGTTTTAAAATGCTCAGTCCTTATATTAAGACTGACATATTGCCTTTTACAGCAGGGATGGAGACAGTGAAAGATCAAATATCATTTCAATACATGCCCTGAACGTACGTTGCTTTGATGAAGAGAAAAAGGCGTAGGTGACTGATTCATTTAGGGGAGTACAGAGAACCAGTAGAAATGAAGCAGTTCTTTAATAGGTAAGTTGACAATCTCTGAGCAATAATGCTGAAGAAAATCTTGCCTTCTACGTTTAATAGGGAAATAGGGCGAAACTTACTTATATAATATATGTAACACAAACTAGGCCATACTTACCAGTCCAACATTAGTTTAAAATATAAATTTGTAAAACATAAATATGTTATTTAAGGAATGGCATTGGCAGAAATAACAGAAATAATACAGTATTACTTGCACAAGGGAGTTCCATTATTACAGGCCACAGCAATGCCCATGTTACTGTTATATAACCTTTTAAAGCGATTTATTTATTTACCTTTGTTTGTCTGAAATAATCCTTGTAGTCCACTGAAAGAGTATTTGTTTACCAATGTATATGTATATATATATATATATATATATATATATATATATATATATATATATATATATATATATATATATATACACCTCTGTTTACAAGTAATAAACATTTAGAAAATCTATAAACTGTAAACTAAAGCAGCAGGCAAGTCTGTATCATTTTATCCCCAGTGTATTTCTGTATTACGTCGCAATCGCATACTGACTGAATGGTTCATTATTAAACAACCTATGTTATTTCCATGCGTATTCATTCATGTGTGCAAATAATTTTTCCTTATGTATCACATTTTTTTTTCTACCTTACAAAAATGTTGTACTGCTTAGTACTGTTATAAATCAAAAGCAATTTTCATTTTTTTTTTAAAATTTAATATATCACTATATTTGTTCTTGACAATGGACAGCCCATTGTTTAAATGGTGCTTTTCAGTTTACTGCAGGTAGTTTATGCTTTATAAAACAAATGGAAATCTGGCAGCCTTAGTATACAGGTGCAATACTATCAGATTGATCTGATCACTCATTTATGTCATTAGGTTATCAGCTTATGAGTGTTAGTAAAACAACTTGTATCGTTTGCATGAAGTACACAAAAATATGATCAAAAAGGTTAGTTCACTTGGTTCTCTGTTGATGTCTATGGATGTCATTGCCACTGACCTTATATTGAGTGCATGTCAGTATAGAATGTATGTATACATGATGAGGTTGGGGATTTTGAAATTGACTAGTTTATGTATGTGGTCACAGATTTATCATATTTACAGCATTCATTTAGCACTGTGGCAAAGCACACATTTTACTTCCTCCTTTTACCAATGATAAATAACCTTTAGGATCTGCTACTTCATTTTTCAAATGTGACGTGCTGTTTAGCAGTGCTTAAAAAGGCAATGTGTCTGTAAGTGTGTTGTGTAACTTTATATTGATTGCTACACTTCCACAGAATAGCAATAGCTAGCACAGGAAAAAAAGAATGGAATCATAACAGTGTTTAAATAAATGTGTCATTCTGTACACTGGGATAATCTACAAAGCCACAGGAAATGAAAACTCATTCCAAGCAAGTAAAAGTTTTTTTGAAAAGCATTTAGAATATTATTGGACAGTTTGACCAGTAAATGACTACATTAGGGGACACAAAATGACAGTTGAGTAACAGTTGAGTAACTACGCAGAGCTATGTGTGTAATGAGAATTATTGAAATTGGTGGGTTGGCAACATTAAATGTTGCAGACATTCATTATGTGTTTTAGCTGAGTTATGACATTGTTTTTACTACTAATTAAATTGATTTACTGTAGATCATGTTTTTGTCTTGCACAGAAATTTAGAATTGTACCCTCTCAAACTCTCAGACAGGCAGCAGCAACAATGACGTTTAAGTTTAGAGTTTAAGTTTAAAAAAGCAAATTAATAGTAAAGTTATATAGTATTGGGACATATAAATACGGTAAATTCAGCCCACCTTTGTTGCTTGTTTACTATCCACTCAGACCTCAGCTTCCTAGGCATCTTGTATCCTTGAAAACACTTATTCAAATAAATATGGTTTAGTGTTACAGGCAGTTCTGTGTGATACACTGCCATGACAGGTTATGTCCCATGTCTGTGAGATGAGGTTAAAAGCTAAAACCATGAATGCAGAGGAGCCCGGCTTTTTTACATAGTGCTTAGACTTTTGCTTGTGGGGTGCAGGGTTGCCTGTTAACGCCCAGTCTCCACCCTGTTAAAGTATGTTTCATTAATTGTTTTGTAAGATTTATCAATCTTTTTTTTTGTTTTACTTTTGTTATTGATTAGACTGTTGTTGTACTGTACAGTATAAATTGTATTTGTACGAAGAAGATATACTTGATTGTTATCCTGTGCTTTGAGGTATTTGTTCATGAAAGGTGCTCTACAAATTAAAATTGTATTTTATTATATTAAAAAAACCAATAAACAATAAATAACATCTGCAGTGGTGAATGCCAAATTGATCTGAAGGAATTTTACCAACAACACATTAAGTTATTAGATTAAGTTACCAGGAAGTAGATTCAACATCTCATCTATAACATCATTATGACATACCTGACCATGTAATAACTTGGTAATAACTGTATAACAACAAAGTACTTAAATAACTATTAACGCCCTGTAATCTAAAGTGCTATTCTTGTGGTCTTTGAAATTAAATAGTCAATAGGGGGTAAACATCTTGTTTATGTTCTTTCTTCGCCTTCCTTGTTGAAGAATACACACATTTTGAGAGCTATTCTTAGCAAAGGAGCCAAACCCTATGAAAGAAAACCTTTAGATATTCACATTTTTTTTTAAATGTGCAAGTTGCAGATGAAGATTTGTTTTTCATTCTCACAAATAATTTCCTAGAACAAAATCTCTGTGTAATGAGCCTCCGCAGAATTACAGGACTTGCAATATGAGAAAATCACGTCTTGGCAAAAGGAACAAGATACTTAGTGAAAAGTTTAAATACCAGATGCTACAGCAACAGCAGGAGAATCTGTTTCTTCATCCAGATTGCAAGCCCATGACCATCATTAGGTTAAACAATTTGCAGCTAGAGTCTCAAATCTTTTGTAATTTCCCAGGTTTGGCCAGTGTTAAGCACAGACAGCAATGATGCCAGATGCTTAATTACAATAGATCTGAGAAGATAAGTTTGTATCATGATGTAACAATTAAACTTCTCCAATGCTGATCTACAAATAAACTCATCTGATGCTGTGTGATTAAACAGCTGGCAGCTAGCAATGGCAGTATCGGAATGCTTTCTTTTGTACTCATGTTCCCTGGTTCAAAATGTTTAATTTACATTGGTCACTTTTATCATTTAGGCACAGGAGTTTTCTATTGAAATCTACAACATTTTAAAACAAGAATGGTCTATCATTATTTATATAAAAGACTCTGTTTTTTATTTATTTATTTTAAGCAAAAATCAATACACAAGTGCAAGAGCGGGTCACGTCTACAACTGCTCCTTTTCCCAAGTGACTGGTGTTGTATGCTGCAAGCGGTAAGAAAATGAAATCTTGAAAGTGACAGTTTCAAACATTATAGTTCCCCTGGGATTATTGTTGTTGTATCATGACTTTTCCATTCCAAAACGATAAACACTACACACTTTGAAATATTGATTTTAATTTTTTGTACTATGTCACCATGGATGCTTTGTTTTTTTCTAATAATAATAATAATAATAACAAAAAAAAATGTTAAAATGTAATTACAATGTGCTGATAATGACTTAAACCTTATATTTGTCTACTGTAAGAAAATCGCTTTTAAGAATGAATTAATAAATAAACAGTACTTATATACAGTACTTATATATATTCTGTACACTTTCATCTGTAGAATACGGATTCAATGGATAATTACAAACACTATGACTTAGACTTTATGTTGAATCATTTATTCTTCACCAGTATTACAAAACCCTATTTGCTCCTTTATCACCCAAAGGAAATGTATAGGTTATTGGCATCCATGTGCTGTAATTTCAATTCCCTGGGAGACCCGAGTCATGGTTCGAACTTTATATGCTTAATTTCCATGGAAAAGAAAGAGTAGGGCAAGTCTTGGACATAACAAGCTCTGAACCACTTCTTCAAAGTGCACAAGGTCTCAATGTTTCACTGATTAAGCCTTTTTCTGTTGATAACTTCTTTCTGCTCATTCACCTTGCCCATTGCTGTTTCTGTATGTTCATTATGTACGAGGGCATTTATGAGAGACCCATGCTCCCTTACAGGTGATGTTCCTAGCTTCCAGGCTTGTTATAGTGCTGTCGGCAGAAAAAGGTATGCTAGTCTTTTTGTACTAAGATGATTGGCTGGAAAGAGCCTTTTCACATAGAAGCACAGGTGGCTGTGGAAAACTAATCTGGGTGTTAAATTGACTCAGATTCCAGATAAATTGAAAAAATCTACCAACAATAGATTGTGCTGACATTGTTCTGAATATGGCAAGTCTGGCTCCTCCGAGTATGACAGAAATGTAATCTTCCCTTTATTATTTTTATCCATGTACCTGTTTCACTATCTGAACTATTCTTTCCTGTGCAACCTTGGTATGTGTTGTATAAGCACATTACACATAAACTCTACAGTGTCCAACCAAATCTAGAGCTTGTAGACTATATTTTAATGGCTTTCCAATTGTTATCAGTTGCAGTAATGGTCATGTAGTGTCCTGATGTGTTTCCCAACCTGTGGTCCGTCTCATTAAAGTGTCAATAAGTGTTGGGTTGGGAAATGTATGCAACACTGACAGATTGAGTTGGCTCCCATCATTGATTTTTTTAAATGTGCCAAATCCAAGAAATGTAGCAGGACTTCCTCCCCTCTTCTGGTGAGGTAGAGTTGAACTGGTATCCATATGATCTGGTAGTAACATTGTTTGAACTCCAAGTAAGAGTTAGATTTGGTGCCTTTGAATGTTGAAGGAACATATATGTTCTTGTGGGACAAGGCATCTATAGAGTAACATAGAAGAATTAATTGGCTAAATAAATGAACATTACCAAGTGTGCTTGTGAAAAGCAAAATCTAAATGTATTTAAGATTAAAAGTCTGCCAGGATAAACCGCTGAAGCTACTGCAGTCATCAGTCAAAGCATGCCTGTCTTGGAGTGTATTCAGTCGATCCAAACGGTGGACCAAATACCCCCATAGTTTAGATTCTTAAATGACGACCATTTCTTACATATTTTTACAGACACAAATACACTAAAAAGATTCACAATGCGAGATGATTTTCACAACTTTATTTTAATTACCTTTAGATCAGCACTGTTTAAATCAATTGAATATATCCTGTTTATCTGCATATAATAAAAAGAGACACAAATATTACCATTTATTTTATGCATATTCATATTCTGCTAAATACATCAAGGCAACATCCCAATACTGCTAGGAATATGAATGCATAATTCATGTTTTGCTCTTATACCCCTCCTAGGGGTGTTACCTGTAATTAAAGATAAACCATCTGGGTTTCAGTAGTGCAAGTGATAGATAGCAAATTATTGCCAGGGCAGCACTAAGAGAAATAGGGTGTCTCAAATGCAAACTGCAAAAAGGAATTTAAATCAAGGATGGAGCTTGATACAGAAACTGGGTTAAGGATACTGAAGAAAAGGCCCTAAAAGTATTCAGCTTGCAGACGACTCCTATTGAATAGTCATAAGACAGTTATTAATCATTGACTGGATGATTATAGAAATAATTGTGTACATTTTTCACTTGCTGTCACTGTTCCTTATCCCAGCCGTAGAGCACACAGCTGTGCAGTGTTTTGGAAATTGCTGATTACACTGATTAATCAATGAAATCAAGTATGAATCCTGATCCATCACCTAAGTCATATGATTTACCTTCTTTTTGCATTGAGAGCTCAGTTTCTTACCACACTGTTGAGGAGCCTTGGATCAGGATTGCATGCAGTTTAAATGAAGATTGCCTCATGCTTTCACATTCATGTCACCACAAAAGACCCAACACAAAAAAAGAGAGATAGGGTGTTACATGGCCATGTTCAAATGGCCCAAATTTGTTGTATGAAAGTCAATTGTGATTTTCACATAGAAACATAATTCTTTTTCATTGCAAAAATCCCTTGTGAGAAGGTAGAGTATTATGTCAGATTATTTTAGAGCTTTTTACTATATAAGAACATTCAGCCCAGAATCTCATCAAGCAGTTTCTTGAAAGATCCCAGGGTGTCAGCTTCAACAACATTACTGGGGAGTTGGTTCCAGACTCCCACAATTCTCTGTGCAAAAAAGTGCCTCCTATTTTCTTTTCTGAATGCCCCTTTATCTAATCTCCATTTGTGACCCCTGGTCCTTGTTTCTTTTTTCAGGTCGAAAAAGTCCCCTGGGTCGACATTGTCAATACCTTTTAGAATTTTGAATGCTTGAATCAGATCGCTGTGTAGTCTTGTTTGTTCAAGACTGAATAGATTCAATAGTTTTAGCCTGTCTGCATATGACATGCCTTTTAAACCCAGAATAATTCTGATCATTCTTCTTATACTCTTTCTAGAGCAGCAATATCCTTTTTGTAGCGAGGTGACCAGAACTGAACACAATATTCTAGATGACGTCTTACTAATGCATTGTAAAGTTTTAACATTACTTCCCTCTTTCTCTGTACTTTGTTCTTGGTCCCTTTTAAACACTCTGTAAAATGCCTTTTTTCTCTGAATATATAATTTTTTTTAGTAGTCGCCAATTAGTTTTTTTGTGTTTTCTCCCCAATTTAATAGTGTCCAATTATTTTTGTTTAGCTTAGCTCACCGCTACCACCCCCGCGCTGACTTTAGATATTCTGTCTTCGTTATTTGAAAAGACTAAATCAAGGCATGCCGCCCCTCTAGTCGGTGCCTTGACAAATTGTGTTAGGAAGCAGTCATTTCCACCATTTCAATTTCGTCCGTCGTGCTCCCCACTGGGCTTTCCCATTTTATACGGGGGAAGATGAAATTCCCCATTATTATGGCTTCTCCTTTGCTACACGCATTTTTAATGTCATTGTATAACAAATTATTTTGCTCGGCGTCTGAATTTGGCGGTCTATAGCATGCTCCTATTATTATGTCCTTTGAATTTGTGTCTATTATTCTGACCCATATTGATTCTGTGTTGTTTGTTTTTTTAACACCTAGGATTCAAGACTATTTTTGATGTATAGCGCTACCCCTCCTCCTCTTCTGTCCAACCTGATTTTCCTATACAGAGTATACCCACTAATATTATATTCATCTCCATCACTCTCGGATAACAAAGTTTCTGTAACACCTATCACATCGTAGTTACTCGTTAGTGCAGTAGCTTCAGGTTCTAACATTTTGTTTTTGAGACTAGCATTTAGATAAATACATTTAATGGCTCTTACCTGAGTTGTTGCCCTTGTTTTGATGTAGTCTGCCTTCTGTTTTTTTGTTGATTTCTCCCCCCCTCCTTTCTAGTTTAAATGCTTCTGAACCTCTTTGAGGATCCTTACTCCAAGTACATTGGTTCCCTTTTTATTTAAGTGCAGTCTGTCCTGCCTATATAGTCCTTGTTGTAGAATGTGCTCCAATGTTCAAGGAGGGTGAAGCCTTCCTGTGTGCACCACGATTTCAGCCATGCATTTAGATTATTTATTTCCAGCTGTCCGTATGGTCCTTTGCAAGGTGCCGGCAGTATCCCAGAAAATACCACAGTTTTGGTCTTGTCTTTTAATTTCCTTCCTAGCTTTCTGAATTTGTTTTGCAGGGATCGTGGTCTGTATCTTCCAATGTTGTTTGTACTGATGTGGACGACTACTACCGGGTCGTCTCCTGTTTGTTCTAGGAGTCGGTCCACATTCTCAGTGATGTGTGTTACAAAGGCTCCCGGAAGGCAGAACACTGTTGTTGTAAGGGGGTCCAGACTGCACACTGAACTTGTTGTGTTTCTCAATATGGAGTACCTGACAACCATGACCTCCCTTTTTTTTCACTGCCTGGCCAGCACCGTTTATGGGGTCCTGGATATTGTTCCTTTCGTTCTCTTGATGCTGGTTTTGATCATCTAAATTTTGAAGTGGGTCAAATTTGTTTGACGTTTTGATTTCTGGTGGTTGTGTTTCTTTTGTGGGAGGCATAAATGGTAAGATTTGATTTTGCTTGGCGATCCCAATAGAGACATCCTAACATACTGTATAACAGCATGCTTACTTTTCAATAGATATCTTAGTGTATACACATACTGTAGAAGAATTATAACACGTATATGCAAAAGACCTTAGTGTCTGTGTCTTTACCATTACATTGAGGCCCAGGCTATTAATTATTAATTCAATATTATAAGTTTCCCGTGATTATCATTTAGCTATCTAATCGCTTCCTTTGTGCATATATTTCTCACTATTAAGCATGTATTATTAATCATATCGTAATTACTCTTTACATTCAGATCTGGTTGCTTATCCAAGAAATGTAGTAAATGTTTGGTTTCAGTCTGTCAAATGTGAACCCTTTATTTCAAGTTTTCAGATCAGTTCCATTTCATACACAAACAAAAGCAGTGCTGTATCGTAACACAGTCTAATGCAACAGCGCAATCTGATTGCTTAGAATGGTTGAAGTGGTATATAATGCAATATACATTTTGACAGTTCCAAAGTGAATGCAACATTCCGGTTATCGTATCAGAGATTATGTAATGTTAGACAAACATGGGTACAGTACACGTTCAAAGGCAAAGGGGTTTAAATCATGCTTTTAAACATTTAGACAGGGGTCTAGTTTAAGTGCAATAATGTGCAACATCAAAAATTGCACCTCAAGCACTTATGTGCCTGGAGACATATAGCTATTTTCAATGTATTTACACATCTTGAATGAGTACAGTATGAGGGGTTGGGGCAGTTAAACAGGTGAATCTCCCATTATCTCAGACAGGATGGCATAGATAAAATCACCTGGTGATGTCTTACAGTGAAATCACCCAGCAGGAAGTGAAGTGGGGGGGCATCATTCTTTAACCAGTGGTTAAAGAAATGGGTTTGTAACCAGGAAGTCCCCAGTTCAAATCCCACCTTAGCTACTGACTCATTGTGTGACACTGAGCAAGTCACTTAACCTCCTTGTGCTCCGTCTTTCGGGTGAGACATAGTTGTAAGTGACTCTACAGCTGATGTATGCTTCACACACCTTAGTCTCTGTAAGTCGCCTTGGATAAAGGCGTCTGCTAAATAAACAAATAATAATATAAAGCAGTATGATTAATAATACTGGTAGTACAACTATTTGTACTATAAGGCCCAGTCCACATTATGCCTTTAAATTAGTATTAGTATGCCTTTATTAGTTGCCTTTAAACTGGCTTAAAAGTGCGAAATGCAGTTAATGTCTACACTACGCAGCGTTTAATACCGTTTGAGTTTTTTTTTTAAATTTGAGTTCTTAAAAGCGTTCATTGTCAAACTATTTTAAACGTTTTGTTTATAAATCTAAATAACCTTTGTTGTATCGCATCAAAAGGAGCTTAGGTTACTGAAGAAGAAGTTGTTTATGTACCTGTCGGGATCTCTGTTATGTCTTTATTAAGCTCTGTACTCAAGCTGGTTAATCTTGATTGTGTGCACGCATGCAATGAAAACTGTGTTCAGGGTTTCCATGTGTTCAAGGAAAATAGCAGTTAGTACGTCTTTAGGGACTGCTGTACACAGAGTTGTTTAATGTTTCCGATTTGACGACATGTCGTGCTGACTGAAAATACAATAAAGTGCAAAGGAACTGAAATGTACTTTGGCTTAAAAATTAAAAAATTAAAAAATACCAATGTCGGTGTACAACAGAGAAAATTGAATGACACAAGCTTGTTTATTTTTTGTGGAAAGTAACTGTAATATTATTACTCCCATTAAAAACCGAACGCGTTATATTACCTTGTTATTGCCAAAATGATTATTATTCCAGTAACGTGTTACTTAAGTAACGAGGTTCCCCAACTCTGTTGAAGGGTTTGAAAGTATTGTGATTTCACTGTATTACGATATTACAAGCTAACACTGCCTGACAATCACTGTTTAAAGTGGTTTGAAAAAGGGGCCTGTATGCACAAAAATAATTATTTGACCACATTCAGCCAGAGCTACGAATTATGTATCATTTTTATATGCCATCTTCATGACGTTCTTATTAAGCTTTTTTTTTTAAAGGACTTGTTATTGTTTTAACATTATACAACGAAAACATAAAAAGGGTTTTACTGTCAATTGCTTTCAGATTATGCATCATAAAAAGCCTATATCAATTTAATATTTTTATTTTTTATTTTTTTTTAGTGACTGCTGTTGAAGTTTTTGGGTGATTCCAAACGGGATTATGCTACATGCTACCAACATACATGTTTTCTTCCCTTCTGTTGTTCTGTGCTTCTGATGTTGGTGTTTGTCTGTTTGAAGCCCCTTTTTTATTTTAGCGAAAGTTGGTCTTATTTGTGGAAATTGTAACTTCTCTCCCAAAAGGTAAAACATCCCTGCATCCCCTTGCGGCACCATAACATTCAGGAATTGTCTTAGCATTAAATTGAATCTACCCTTTAGTTGTTTGGTTCTAGTTTTGATAAATGTACAGATATGTATTTACTTTAGAAAATAGGAATGAATGATTTGCTCTTTGAAAATATTCCTTTATAATAGGTGCAATTAAATATACCGATATCCTTGTAAGTGCAGTCCTGCAAATTCCTTGTATTGCGCGACTCATCCTTGTTCGAACTCAACAGAATGTTTTTTTAAGAAAAGTAGTTACTCCAGTGGAAAGTTTTATAATTATAATTATAATTTTCATTTTCATTTGTGTCTCGAATATTATATAAATAATATATTCTACAACTAAAGTGATGAAGATTAACCAGAGCTAAAAGGGATAACATCTGGAATTAAGTTTGGGTTTAAAAAAAAAACAAAAAAACATTTGGCTCATTCCCATTACTATGTCTAATGCTGGATCGGTCATCAAGAATAGTGACACTGACCCTTGTTCCCTTAGTAACCAGTACTTGATTGCTAACCTTAATCTTGCTTAATGTGGCTTAATACTGCAGATTCGTCAGTCTGAATGCAGTTTGTGAGCACATAGTATATGTCTGATTAAAGATTTTTGAGGGTAGGATTGACAGCTAGCCATGTGTAGTGTATCTGAAACAAAAACACACTGTAAATGTGAAAAAACGCAAAGTAATCAAAAGTTCCCAGCCATTTAAAGTACAGATATCAAAAACACAAGCCAAGTTTCAAGAAACTATTGGGGCAACCTTGCCCAGCACAAAGCAAATAGGAACAACTGTCAAAGCGGTGGGGGCCAAGGTTGCCCCAATTGTTTCTACTAACTAACTTGTGTTTTTCAGGCACAATAAAAGTGTATCAAACGCATGAAAAACATGAAAAACTGTGCTGTTGTGAGTCTCCCTTTCAATGACTGGAAAGCCATTTCACATTCTGGGGTCCACTCGAATGTGTTAGTTGGGTCCCTCTTTCCTTTCCTCTGTTTTGTCTCCACAAACCTGCGGTAATATCCCATGAACCCTAGGAAAGACAACACCTCCACTCTATTAGTGGGGGGTGTCCAATGCTGCACCTTGGTTATTTTCTCAGGGTCCGTTGATATACTATAAGTAGAAACTACATACCCCAGGTAGTCTACCTCACTTCTGAGCAGGTGGCATTTTTCTGGTTTCAGTTTGAGGCCATGCTGACGGAGTCGAACTTTCCAGGTGTTCTTCAAATGTAGCACAAAAAATAATCATCTAATATCATCTAAATATAGCAGAACTGCTTGAAAGTTTTGATCACCTAAGCAACGCATCATAAGGTGCTAGAATGTGGCCGGGACATTTTGGAGTCCAAACGGCATTCTATTGCATTCATATAATCCCATAGGTGTGGTGAATGCTGTCTTTGGCTTGTCTTTCTCCTCAATTTCCACCTGCCAGTACCCTGATGTCGGGTGTAGAGAAGTACTTTGCTTTGCCAAGGGCATCCAGCGCCTCTTCGTTTCTTGGAAAGGGAAAGCATCTCAGATAGTTCAAGCATTGAGCTGCCTTATTCAATGCAAATCCACATGGACCTTCCAAGCAATAACCTTGGGAGAAGCATACAGGCTTTCACTGGGTCGTATGCCGCCTGCTTTCTCCAGATCTTTGCCAGTATCGAGAGAGGAAACAGACCTTCTGCATCAATTGGGACCACAATGAGTGTTACACTGATAGGAAACCAAAAATGTTCAGAGCTCAAGATCACAATCTCAGAATGAGGATGATCAAGATGAATGATGGCTCAATAAATCTCAAAAATATAACTAAGTCCTGAGAATTCTCAGCTGGCTGACTTCATCTTTCAAAATACTGCTTGTCTCAACTAATCATGTAGCACTGACAGTTAACACAACATGCTTGTAAACTGAAGGTTGTACGTTCAAATCACACATATACCAGACCTTTTTTTTTATTTAAAAGACTTTTCTTTTGCAGGCAAATGTTCAATTTTAAAACAGAAATACATAATTTAATATAAATTATATAGATGTCACAATAAGTGCGTTCCCTAGTATATTTCCATGTTGACAAAACAAGTTAATTGTCATTAAAATTGGATGTCCTGCAACATACATATGAGTGGATAAAAGTGCCTGGGGTCTGCAAAAAAATATGTTGGGAGAAAAAGGAGATGGACATTTTTACCTTACTTTGGCAACTTATTAACTCTTACTGTATGACAGGTATTTACTTTTTTTTCTACATTTCACCTAAGAGTGTTGGAAACTGCAAATTAAATGTGGAATGGTGCTTTTGGCTGATTTACTTTTGCTGCACCAATTCCCTAACAACATGTAAACTATCCGTGCTGTATAGATAGTTACTGGCAGACCAGTCCAAACATGATTGTGCAGTATCATGTATTTTGAATAATATTTTGAGTAAAGCCTTGTGTCATAACTATTTTAAAAATGAAACGAATAAATACTAATACGAAATTACAAAATCAACCAAGAAATAAGATAAAAAATCAATAGTTGTATCATTTAGAAATGTGATATACAATTGATTTAGTTCTGTAAATTAATTTTATAAAATTAACTGTAGTTCACAGACAAAATCATTAGACAATAATGAGGGAAATGTGTAGATCATATCAATCAATCTTTATTTGTATATAGTGCCTTTCACAATAGATCACCACAAAGAGCTTTACAAGGATAAAAAACATTAATCAATATTTTTTTAAAAACTGACACTAATGAGTAAAAATTAACAACAGAATAAAAACAAAACAGTAAAACAGTAAAACAAGCCAGAAAGGGTAAGAAAACATTTTAAGATATATAAGTTAGACTATAAATCTAGTTTTAAAGCCAGCAACAGTGGAAGCTTTCTTTACAGGGCTTGGCAGGTCATTCTGTAATGTAGGGTCTTTACAGCTCAGTGCTCTACCACCTGTATTGTTTTTCTGAATTTTGGGAATAGTAATTAACCTGGCATCCTGTAATCGGAGTGAGCATCTAGGAACATATGGGGTTAAAAGATTATAGATAAAAAGCAGCACCTTAAAATCTATCCTAAACCAGACAGGAAGCCAGTATAAAGATGCTAGCACAGGGGTAATGTGTTCTTGTCTCTTAGTCCCTGTTAAAACTCTAGCAGCAGCATTTTGTACAAGTTGCAGACAAGAAATAACATGACTATGAGTACCAGAGAAGACGGCATTACAGTCATCAATCCCAGAAGATACAAAAGCATGCATCAATCTCTCAGCATCTTGTCGGGAAAGAATACCTTTCAATTTGACAATATTTCTTAGATGAAATAGATTTTGGTAACATTTCTATTGTGTGGTTCAAAAGAAAGATGTGGGTCAAAGATCACTCCTAAGTTTCTCATTTTCACTCTAAATTCAGGAGAGAAGCCGTCAAGGATGAAATCAGACAAATGTATATTATTTTGTTGTTTCTGAGATTCCTGAATCATCACCTCTGTTTTATCTGAGTTTAACATTAAAATTTCTTTAAACATTACATTTTTATGTCATTCAAAATATTTGCAGTGGAGGTGTCTGAGAGATAGATATTATTATTATTATTTGTTTATTTAGCAGATGCCTTTATCCAAGGTGACTTACAGAGACTAGGGTGTGTGAACTATGCATCAGCTGCAGAGTCACTTACAACTAATTCTCACCAGAAAGACGGAGCACAAGTGACTTGCTCAGGGTCACACAATGAGTCAGTGGCTGAGGTGGGATTTGAACCAGGGACTTCCTGGTTATAAGCCCTTTTCTTTAACCACTGGACCACACCGCCTCCATAATAGATATACTTATAGAAAATTAGATATAATTAGGAAAATTAACTCCATGTCTACGAATAATGTTGCCCAAAGGTAGCATATACAAAGAAAACAGAATTAGGCCAAGAATCGAGCCCTGTGGGATTCCGGAACACTGTTTAAATATAAATAGATAAGTTCTGGCATTTCACTTGTTATATATATATATATATATATATATATATATATATATATATATATATATATATATATATATATATATAGTGGTACAGTTACTGAGAGTAAATATATAAGTTTAAGACTATCAAGGTCCATTTTTCCTGACAGGGGTTTTTAAAACTGTACTTACAATTACCTGTCCATTAGAGGTCACTGTTTGGTTAAATCATGTGGATTTAACAAGGTAACTGTCTTTAATTAGAGGTAATCATTGTATGATTGTTCAGTTGGAATTACCTCATTAACTGATTACCCAGCTGTATAAAGGGGCCTGTTTGTTTCACCTCGAGTTGAAGTGTAAGGAGAGGTGAACAAACAGTATAAGCTTGTGGGAAAACTGTGTGCTGCAAATAATCACTGTACTGGTGTTTTATGTTTTGTTTTGTCAGGGAAACAGTTTACCTGTCCTGATTTTAGTTAGTGGAACAAATGAAGTGTGTATAATTAGGATCTCCATGAGGAGTTAAGTTTTTGTTTGTCTTTTTGTTTCTATTTTTTTTAAAGTTATAAATAAACATAACTGTTGTTGGAACGGAAAAGAACAAGTCTCTGAAGCGGTTACTCTGCATGCATACTCGGACGATCTGCCACTATATATACAAATTATATATAGTGGCAAATTCTAGATGAGGTCTTACTAATGCATTGTAAAGTTTTAACATTACTTCCCTCTTTCTCTGTACTTTGTTCTTGGCCCCTTTTAAACACTCTGTAAAATGCCTTCTCTCTCTCTCTCTCTCTCTCTCTCTCTCTCTCTCTCTCTCTATATATATATATATATATATAGTTTGTTATATATAACAGATACCTGCAAACAATGATTTGGTTGTAAACCTGTTTGTATCACACTAAAAAGCAGGGTAAACCATATTTGTAGTATGAAAATAGTTTGAAAAGACAATATAAAAACATGTAAAATATAGTCATTAAATCACAAAACGTTCTTAGATTATTAATAACATTCCAACTAGTACAAACTACAACTAGTTAGCATTTATCATTACTGTTAAGATAAAAACCTTACCAGAAATAAACCTCTTTCTGAAAATGCTCACAATGCCACAAGCTTTTGCAGTCAGTCTGCTGAGGAAACAGTGTGGAGTTCATCCCTACAGCACTTACTTGATCAACTATAAAGATATATTCTAGAGATGTCTGTCTTCAGGAATCTACCTTACTTTCCTGAAAGTAAAGCATTTGATTGCCAAGTGTTGTTAGATTGTGTATCAACTGCTTACTAGTTTATGTACTTCAGTTTATAAAACACGAAGGCCAATTTTTCTATTGCTCAGAATCCTATAGTTTTATAAAGCTTCATGTTTCCATGACTAAAAGTTTCTTATTTTGACAGCAACTTAAGGGACTTGATATCCAATGAACATGCTGATTGCAATTCCAGTGTTTCAAAAGCAAACAGATGGGGCTCCCTTTGTATGAATCTTTAAAAAGCATGCTATAAAAGTTTCATCAAAGTTAAGACTATTCACAGTGGAAATAGCTGCCTTTGTCATTACGATTAGGTTTTCAATGATAAGATCAAAGAATTGGCAGGGAAGAGAAAAAGTCTGTTGTAAGCTACTGACAAGCACCTTCCTTTAAAGATCTGAGCTGTGTAAAAGTTCAGGAAAACAAAAAGCAATCTTTAGAACATTCTAGTCTGAACAAGGTCATGTGTTAAACCATCAAACCAGTGTAATGGAACCATAAATAAAACTTTAATGTAATCCTGTTTTGATTGCCCTGTTAACTTGAACTCGCTTTAATAAGATGCAGTGTAGTAAAAACTGTAAAACTAAATGTTAATGCTTTTTATAATGTGCATAGTCAACCTTAACATGGACTTTGAGGAAAATGAATAAGGACATGTGGCAGTGTGCCCCGTCCCTGTGTGTATTTTGTGTTTTATATTGTCAGTTATATGTGGATATAGTGGTGCTCAGGATATAAATGGGTCTGTGTAGCACGAGTGATTTAAAATATATAGTTGTATTTAGGCACAAGGATTGCACAATCACTTCACGTGCAGATAAAATGTGTATTAATATGTGAGCACGGGGAGTGCACAGATTAGTTCACGTGCAGATGTACCGAGATTCCAATTGAATGATTGATTAGCAATCGAGTCTCAGTACAGCTGTATAAAAGGTTGTGTGTTCCAGAGTCGAGAACAGGAGAGAAAGAGAGAAGAAGAGAAAAATAATAATTAAAATAACAATTGCTATCATGCTGGAGGGTCAGCACGATACTTGTTTCTGTAGTGTTCGTCCACCATTTTGTTTGTCTGTCTATTTGTTTTAGCCACCACGCCGTTTTGGTTTGTTAAGTGTTTTGTTTAGTTCAACATTTTTATTTTCAATAAACAGGCGCAAGCAAGCACATTGACCATTTCACTTCACGGTACTGTGTGTTTCTTCCAGGTCTGACGTCACAGCTCAAGCCATCCTGTGACAATTCCTTGCCATTGCTGTTTCTTCACAGTAAACAGTGGCCATAGACACGCTTTCATAAACTAATAACGCAAGATTTAACCCTTTGCGGTCCTATGTCAGACCAGGTCCGACATTTCAATTTTTCCTTTCCAGTCCGATGTCAGACCTCGTCATACAAAGGTCCCTAGTCGTCTTTTCTCCAGAAAACGCTGAGAAAAGCTTTCAATGGCCGAGAGAAGCCGAAAAAAAAAAAAAACGGAGGTGGAGCCCCAGGTCTTTCAGGTGACAAAATTACAACTACTGTATATAAAAACAAATCAGTTTCTATTTTAGTGGGTCACTGTGGGATGCAGGGCATATGGTTTGGCAACAAAAAATAATTACATAAAGAATGACATGTATGTAACATTCTTAATACCCTACACAAATCTGATGCTGAAACAAGCAAAATTCAATTATATAAAATCGGAAAACAATGTTTTTTTTGTTTATTATTTCTCTGCTCACAAAGCTAAAACAAAAAGAGCTGTTTTCCCTTTTCCAATTTCCTTTTATAAAAGGAAAAACGATTGGACCGAATGTACACAGCCCAAGGTTGCAACTTGCAAGCATACAACTGCTGTCAACGTCCTACACAATCCCAAGGCAAAGTTACTAGATCATCGATACACTTACTGGAGTGTCCCGCCCTTCCAGTGTGATTGACGCTCAATGAGAAATACTAGAGTGAAAAGATTGTGCCAGAAGTAACTTGGATTATAAATTAAATCGCTTCCCAAACTAATTGCTTCCCAAACGATACACCAAAGTAATTAAGCAAGCAAACCGAGAGAAACTAAATTGGTGCATAATAAAGCATTTATACTAGTCAACTTAATTATGCATTCATGTTTATACAAAGACAGAAGTAATTATTGATTAGTGCATAGACTGCTTTGTAAAGAGCAAAAACATTGAGCGCTTTTCAGTTCGCAAAAATGAATTCGGTAAGGTATTTTGACTATGCAGAACTGCCTAGAGATTCAGTCGCTCTTGGTTCATACATAGTGGTTCACAAGTAATGTTGTAGTCTTGGTAGGCAGACTAACAACACACTACCATAAAATATTGAATATAAAAATAAAATACAAAAGCATAGTACTGAATATGGAAATGACAAAAGAAAGTGGACTCTGACTCAATCTGACACTCTCTGGTTTCGTCTCTTTGTGCGAGAGCCAGTGATCTGTGAAAGGCTTGCACTAGTGACTAGGACGCAGAACTTTAACTTCTACGAAGGAGACATAATGATGATTTTCCTGTTAAACTAATCCGGTGAAATGTTATTTGATAGTTACGGTGTATTTTACCATTAAGAGGTGGAATCTTTAAAACTTATCATGTATGAAGATATCGATCCCATCATAAAGGTATGTACGTTTATTATATCTATGGTGCTGCTGGAATATTGGTGGAGCTTGGGCACCACGGCACATACAACCCAGCGCCTATTTATATGTATAAGATGTCACCCCACCCCAATTTTGCTCATACATTGACATACTGACATGTTTTCTACATAGTTTGGGAACCAGAATCGTAAACGAAATGCCTGGTTCCAATGACAGATTCCCGGTTCGGAGTCCAAAAATCTCATCAAATGCACATCACTAAGGCCCTGTCCACATTACATAACCGATCTCGAGAACCGTACTCGAAACCACTCTAATTAATACAGCTGAAAGCGTCCACACTGAAGTACCGTTTCATGTTTAGTCAGGCTTAATGCATCCACACACCATTAAAATAGTTCAGTTACAATTCCCAGCAGTGCAACGAACTGTGGAAATTAATACGACAGTATCCCACCATGCACTGTATTTTATTTTAAAATAATGTGTTATGCCCCATATTAACAAAGGTCCATATTGCATAAATGAAATATAACAAGTATTGTGGAAAAAGTAAATCCGAACACACACACACACAAGTAGGGCTTGAAGTTTTCAGGTTTTATTTTTAATCAGGTTAAGTCCCTTTAAATAAATTGAGCTGATTCTGTTTTATAAGTAAACTCAGAAAAAGCTGTTAATTACAAAACAATCTTTGTTTTTACCTTCATATCTTGCCTGAGCCTAATTCTGGTCCTCTTAGTTTTATTTCAAACAGAGCTGACAAATTACGTAATTTGTTCATCCCCGATCCTACTTTTAACTCGCATTTCATTTTTGCAGTCGCCTAATTTAACGCTGTGTTTTTGTTATTTATTTATTTATTATTATTATTATTATTATTATTATTATTATTATTATTATTATTATTATTATTATTATTATTATTTATTTCTTAGCAGACACCCTTATCCAGGGCGACTTACAGTCGTAAACAAAAGTACATTTCAAGGATCACAGTACAAGTAATAATACAGTTAAGAGCAAGATAAATACAATGACTTTGGTTCTAGCAAGTACATGTACGATTCAAGAAAAATACGATTTTCCCCACCAGTTTAACAGAGATGTCCTGAAAGATTTTTTGAAGCATTAAAATGAATACCTAGTGCGGAGTGTACAGTGATAGCAACTCCTTCGGGCGCCTGCTCAGAGTATTTCGCCAAACATACCACAAAGCATTTTGGGATATTGGAGGATACACAAAAAATGTAGTTCGGTATTACAACGTCCACACTTCTGATAAACCGCACTACCTGATGCGATCTAATTAGAACCGGACTCAAGACTACCTCCTGAGGTGGTCTCGAGTCCGGTATTAAATGCTGCGTAGTGTGGACGCAAACCGTATTTAGCACTTTTAAGCCGGTTAAATGCAACTAATACGGTTTAAAGGCATAGTGTGGACAGGGCCTAACTGTAGGTATTTGTACTCCACTGTCCAATACGATTTGCAGGTTTCCCGCTTTATGAAAGATACTAATAAAGTATGTGTTAAAAAAAGATACATATGTTAAAAAAAAAAAAAATCACATGACATGTCACCAAACGCATATTTTTGTATGCATTAATTTTAGTAATTTATCATCAGTAGTCCGTCGCGTATGAGACTGCTCTAGTGCCACAGTAAGGGCGGATATTATAAAAAGTAAGTAGCTTTTCTAATTGGTGCAACAGAAGGATTGACACTGTGGGGCGGGTTTTATTCTCGGTCGATCTGGCGCTTCATTGGTTGTGTGTGTTTATGCCTGTAGTAGGCGTAGTGTGGTATCAATTCCAAGGCGGAGTTAAATAACGTTAATGACCAGCGGTTTTTTCTGAGTTGGTTCAATATTTAAAATGGCATCTCTAAACAAAGGAAGCCAAGCGTTTTTTTTTTTTTTTCTGAGTTTGTTCTATATTTAAAAATTGCATCCCTAAACAAAAGAAGCCAAGTGGTTTTTTTCTGAGTTTGTTCTATATTTAAAAATTGCATCCCTAAACAAAAGAAGCCAAGCGGTTTTTTCTGAGCTTGTTCTATATTTAAAATGGCATCTCTAAACAAAGGAAGCCACGTTTGGAAGTATTTTGAGGAACGGACGAGAACACCGTGGTATGTAAATAATTATGCCAAGCAAAATTGCCATACCACAAAAACACAAGTTCAGTGCTTCACAGTTTGAAATGAAAACATGCAGAATTATTGTGGATGGAGTTACTGATGGCAAACATCCATAACAACATTTGCTATAGATTTGGCCGAACATTGGGCATGATCACGTTATCCCCTGGACAGTGCGTGTGAATCGTGAATGCAGCAGTTTTGAAATCGATGTAAGATTATCTCAATACTGTGCCGACCCATAAAACAATAACAGCAAGGCTGGAAAAACTTCGTGCTGCAGCTGTTCATACAAAACTTTTTAAGAGTGAAAAAGTTGCAATTACCAGAGACTCGTGGACTCCATTCCCATATCTTCCCATAGGTGTAAGGCTTTTTTTCACTTGAAATTGTTCTGTAAGCTTAGTTTTGGACCGAACGGTCGTTTATGTTTAGTACAGTTTTTATTTGTATGTTGGAATTACTGCACTAAAGTAAAGGAACCCTGATGCACAGTTCAAACAGGTAGGCTAGGCATCTCTTTTTACAATTTAATGTAAAGTTGTGTGGATACGTGAATTTGAATACTTTACGTTATTTAGTAATACTTGACCATATACAATTAACTGCACAAGAAGGCTAACATTATATTGATTACTTAATGTATTACTTGAGTGTGTGTTAATTTGGCATTTAAAATAGGACTTGTGGCAATGTTTGGGAGGTTTATGTACACTAGTACAGTATGTAGAGGAGAGTGATTCGAGTACTTGGAAACTAATGCTCAAGTACACGTCTAGAGCAACAGTAGATCTCAAAAAACCCGCCTCTACTATCAAATACCTCAAACTTAAATCCAAGGCAGACTTTTTAATATCAGTCACAGTGCTCTTTAAAATTTCAAAATGTTGTGCTATTTTATCCCTGGTAATTACCTTTTCCAGAAGTGAAAGTATTTCCAACTTTTTTTTCAATTGTAAGCACAACTCGCTTTCGCGCTGTACAGTGGGTGATGTTTGTCTCTTTTTAATATATATATATTTTTAAACCATATAATTTGGGGCAAAGTTACTTATAACAAAATAAATAAATAAATAAATAAATATACAAAAACACATAATATGTTCCTGTTTTGTTGTTGTTAAATGAAACTTTAAGAAACACACTATTCTAAAAAACATTACACTATCCGAACATGTGTTAAATATGTATATAGCAGGGTTAGAAACTCACACTCGCCTGAGGCGAATTAAAACTGATGAGGACTAGTTGATGTCTGTGTCTCAGTAGTCCTCTGGGCGAGTACTTAAAACAAATGTACACATATACTCTCACATTTAGTTTTGCGTTAAAAAAATGCAGGCAAGTCAATTTTCTAACAGGGTGTAGCAATGGTGAATAAGCATTCAGAAATAATGCTTAGAAAACAGTCACTCGGAACTGAAACCTCCCTTCATCTCCCCTGCAATGCAAACCCCACTTAATGGCGTTTTACGTTTGTGTTCTCCCTCTGCGCGGGATGCGAAGTTTATCGTTTGAATTTACTGTGAAACGGGTTGCGCATCTTTTGAAGTAAGTGTAAAGTCATTTTACAAAAATGTGGAGATTACTGGGTTACGACCCTGACTGAAGATGTCAATAGCAAAGGGGGCCTGTTGTAATAACGAGGTCAAACAATAGGCCACGTTTTACTAAACATTTTAAAACTAATAAACTAACAGTTACCATAAAAACATTATCATAGTATGTTGCTTAAAACATAATAACACAATATATTCATAATAAAGTTGAGTTCTTATCTATAAACAGTAACACGTTTAAAGCTTGGGACTCGCTGTCTGTAGCTCGGTGTTGTTTACATTATTGTCAGCATATTTTAAGTGATTGGAAGCTGAAATTACTTTTTTAAAACACACTTTTCTTATACCAATACAGTATTGGTGAGCAATAATCGGTTTGTTTGAAAACCAAGTTTTAATCAGTGATAATAGGTGCACAGGCAGTGATTCTGTGAGTGCTCTGGGGCTGAAGCACCAATGGGGGAAAATAAGGTCCAACACAGTGCAAATAAATCGCCTGTTCTGTCAAATTATAGTGTGGATGCTTCACAAGCAGAACTGTTATTGCAGTGTTTAAAAATATAAAATCCATTTATACAAAGTATCCGAGTCAGTTCTGGCAGATTCTACTGTACTTGCTGAAGCGGTTTTCTCTCACTGCTAATTAAAAAAAATAATAATAATAATAAATGAGCCATCTAGCTAACAATTTCATCCCGAGAGCGACAGTGAAACGTACTGTCTTTAAATCGGGACTTTAGTGAAGACTGCATGTGTACGCGAGTACATTAATTTTTGTAGATAGTCAGCCAGCATTTTTGTAAATAGCAACACATGTAATGTACAATAAAATAAACATTTTATTTGTGTCATCGCTGTCAATTTCAGGAGGAGCTTCATGGTCGGCAAGGTAACACTGCTGAGAGAATTTTTTCCTCTGTCATCCAGTCTGGTGCTGTCAGTGTCAGATCAGCACACAGTACAGTAGTCGCTCAGTAACGAGATCAAAACATGTGATTGATCGATCTGTATGAGCGTTTACGAAGGTGCCGGCAGTACATAAAAACAAAAAGAGCTTGATTTGGAATCAGACTTTTCTGCCTGTGTTCCAGTGATAGAAGGCTGAGGGGTTACACCTGGAATTTTCAAATTTACATTGGCAAGGATAAATATGATGCCTTGCATTATCCAGAAGCAAGTGAACTCAGTTTATCTGAAAGGATTGTGGTTTATTTGGCTGATCATGTACTGAACCAAGGGTGTCATATTATTGTTGATAATTGGTACATGACTACAAGACTAGCATCATTTTTGCGTACACAAAAAACACTGGGACTGTTCGAACCAACAGAGGAGTACCAAAGGAAGTAACTGAAGAAAAATGGAACAAAGGACAGGCATGTTTTGTTAGAAACTCTCATTTACTGTTGGTGAGGTGGCATGACAAAGGGGACGTGAATGTACTGACTACAAAGTACACAGCTGGCTTTGTAGAAAAGACCCGTGTTGTCACTAGAGGAGCAACTGTATTTTTCAAAAAGCCATTCCACATTGAAAAGTACAACAAACTGATGGGAGCCGTTGATGCCTGCGATCAGGACTTGGAGCCATATGATCCTAGCAGAAAAAGTTTTGCCTGGTTCAAAAAACTAGGCATCCACTTCATGTCCCAGATGATGCTGAACAGTAGAGTGCTGTATCGGCTTTCAGCGGGAGAGGGTAAGATTCCGTTCCTGGATTACCTTTTACAGTGCTGTGACAAAATACCATCAAAACACAGTACTGGGCACAAGGCAATGAAGCAGGTATCTGCGAGAGCAAGATCCATGACAATGCCTGTGCAAAGTAGCCCTGTACACGCATTTGTGACTATCCCTCCAACACAAGGGAAGCAGAGACCGCAAAAAAGGTGCAGGCAACCCCAGGTTCTGTTGTATTGAACATTTCAATAATTGGCACAGCGCAAGTCGATAATGGAACACGTTTTGATGCTGATTGATTTTTATTTGATAATTACTGTTTACTGATTATTATTGTTAGCAACATTTATGTTTTCATTGTTCAAACAAAAAATAAAAAATAAAATGAAAAAAAACCTTTTTATCTCTATATTGAACATGGGTATGTAGTACACAGGAGCATACATGGTTGATGAAAAACACAGTTTAGGTTATTTATTTGTGTTTTATTCATCATATGTTAACATTTTATAGCAATTACAGGTTTGAAAACATTATTATTATTACTTTCAAAATCTGGTACCTGTGAAAGGGTTTCATTTTTACATCTGGAGTTGAAGTGGTTAATAGGAGTGTTCAAACCACACATGTTCCAAGATAAAATATTATAGTTATTCATTAAAGAGGTCTAAAAACTGCAATAGAAAATATCCCACTCCCAATTCCAGTACCCTTGTCCTGGGTATGACTACAGTATACCATACAATAAACCAACAGCCATAAGGAAAGGTGAGCCAGATTACAAATCGCAGCAGGCACGAAAAAGAAAGGAAAAAGGTAGATAAATACAGAGCGTCTTACAGTAGCAGAAAAAAAGCAAGCTCATGTAAGCAAAAAAAATAAAACAGTACGCAATCCATAACAGGCTTATATAATACAAGAGAACTGCAGCTGTTTTTAAAACATTCAGCAAAAACACAGTAATTGCAGATAACACACGAACTGCAAGCAACTAGGAAAATAGAACATAACAAAACTATACACTTTATTAGCAAGCTAGTCAGCCGGGGCAAGGGGCAGAGAGCCTTACAGCCCCACATAAACTAGCGATAATAAAATAAACAGCACTTTGGCTTTCGAGCGAAGATGGGACAATGCACACCCATAAGCCCACAATGATATACCATTCAAGAAAGTAATAATATTCAGATTAAGCATAAAAGAAAAATAACAGAGAATGTACTAAAGATTCCAGAAAAAAGAGTTTACAATATAACAGAGAACTATGAAAAACATATATGTATATAATCATTGTATATACTGGCATATAAAATAAAAAAATAACAGCGCTTAGCTGGCAGGAGCCTACTGCTAATAAGTTGTTTGTTTGCTCTCCCCTCTGGTGACAGTCTTACATTGCAAACTCAATCCCCATGATTACCTTTATTATACAATCAAGCTAATGTCCGACATCAACCGAAGTCCAGCTGCACAGGGCAGCAAATCTGGAGTTCCGTCCCACGAGCAAGGCATTCCCCATGGCACAAATAAACAGCAGACCAGACATCATGCTGCAAAAGACCAACCGCAGAACAAACCCGGAGCAAGTCAACAGTCATATACCGTAGATTAAGCATTTCACTTCTGTAGATCCGAAACAAAGCGCAGGGCTTCCTGGCGGGTACTGTACACATTGGATTGGGCATTGTGTACCATTTTAAGCTTTGCTGGGTATAATAGAAACTCAGGAAGACCAAAGAGACAAAGATAACAGCGATGATTGCGGTCTTTCAATTCTGCCAGACGGGCCTGTAGCACAGAAATATCAGCAGTTGCATGTTTAATGCTATCTCTGTTTTGCCTCTGCGCGACCTGCAAAATATCTGTACACTTGCAATATGCCGTATGCCATATGTCAGTGCATATAGCCTTTACGTCGATAGAGACTTCGGACAGCATTCCTTTAATATCCTTGACTGAATCAGTGAAAAAAGCCTTCAATCGCACCATCTGAGAGTCGGGCAGACAAGGTGAGACTTCCCCCTGGGACCCCGCACTCGAGTCAGTCAACAGATCCCATGACATGGTGCGTTGTTTTTTTAGCTTTCTTGCCCTTATTTTTTGCCGACAGGGAGGGGCTAGCGGGGTCATTATCTGATGCCATTCTTTTCTCTGGGGTATGCATTAACAGAACTTTTTCTTAAAAAATGCCTAAAGAAAAGATACAATGTTTTAATAAATTGGGCTGTTAAGTGTGCATGTCGAAAAACTAGGCAACCATTTTAGAGTGAATCCAACCAGAAGTCCAATCACAAGGAGGATTTATGCAATATACCAAGGTTAACAGAATGTACACAAACATCATTACCAGAGTTTGTTATAGAAGAGAATAAAGTACTAAGGGATCTAGCAGCACTCAAAATAAACAAATCCTCAGAGCCTGATGGAATCTGTCCAGGAGTCCTTAGGGAAACTAGAGAACAGCTTTTTAAACCAATATGTTAAATATTCAATAAATCTATAAACAATGGAGCCATCCCACAGGACTGGAAAATTTGTAGTTTTGTTCCTATATTTAAAAAGGGAGACCAATTTGACCCTGGGAACTACAGACATAAAAGTTTAACATCAATCCTATGTAAAATCATGGAAACTATAATAAGGACCAAAATTGAGGAATATTTATATAGTAACAACATTATAGGAGACAGCCAACATGGCTTTAGGAAGGGTAGATCTTGTTTCTAGATTTCTTTCAGGAGGTAACTACTAGAGTGGACAAGGACAGTGTGTATGACATAATCTACTTAGATTTTCAAAAAGCATATGACAAAGTACCACACAAAAGGCTCGATCTAAAGATTAAATAAATAGAAATAAATGGTAAAGTAGCAGCATAGATTCATAACTGGTTACAAGATAGAAAACAGATAGTTATATTTAGAGGCCAGGCATCAAACTGGAGTAACGTAACAAGTGGGGTACCACAGGGATCAGACATAATCAGTAAACTATGCAAATTTGCAGACAACACAAAACTGGGAGGGGTAGCCAACTCCCAATCAGCAACTTTAATAATACAAATTGAGCTTGAGCTGACAACATTTAATGTGAATAAGTCTTGCACATAGGGCAACAAAACATTAGCGGCAAGTACAGCATGAATAGAAATGAACTAGAAGAGGCTATGAGTTTAAGTTGTAATCATATAATACCTTATTTGAATTCAAAATCATGTAGGACCCACCTCTATTGAAATAATCAGACTGGACACCGCTTCTAGTGAATACAAAGGAACCGTTTTCTAATTAAACTAAATAAAGCAAAAATTAAAGGTGCAACAACTAAACTAAATTAATACAGAAAGGAAGAATTAACTAAACTAAACAGTACAGAAGAGGCTGTGTGGTCCAGTGGTTAAAGAAAAGGGCTTGTAACCAGGAGGTCCCCGGTTCAAATCCCACCTCAGCCACTGACTCATTGTGTGATTCTGAGCAAGTCACTTAACCTCCTTGTGCTCCGTCTTTCGGGTGAGACGTAGTTGTAAGTGACTCTGCAGATGATGCATAGTTCACACACCCTAGTCTCTGTAAGTCGCCTTGGATAAAGGCGTCTGCTAAATAAACAAATAATAATAATAATAATACAGAAAGGAAAATATAAACGACGACACCCCACTCCCGATAGTTGATTAGCGATCCAGAGCAATCTATGGCAGATTACTTTAAAGGTTACAACCACACTCCTGACAGTTACTTAAGATGAAGGTTAGTCTTAACAGGGGTATCATTTGTAACACAAATATTTACTTTCGTTAATATTTGATAATCAAAGCATCGTTAAATCAGTCTCATATAGATGTTTTGGTTCAGAAGGCAATTCTTACTCTTGTGAGATAGACGATCTTTGCATCCAGACAACCTTGTGAGAATTATCTAATATCAAGACAGCTAATTTTGATTCTAGCTTTAAACGCAGAATTATAATTGCCTTGTAAAACCCACATCAATTTTTATGAATCACATACAACAAAACACTTACTATTGTTTTCATAACTCAAAGCATGAATTGAAAGCAATAATACTTTTCTTACATTCTACCTCAAACAAAACGTTAATTTTACTGTAAGGTTGGCTAATTCTCGAGTTCATAAGAGGATAAAACACTACGTGTTGAGTACTTAATGGACTTTCAATCCTTTTCAGCTGGTCCGTATGTCATCCAAAACAGGCGCTCAAAGGCTTTCCTGCCGGCAAGGAAAGGTCCAGGTTACTGCCTTCCTCTCATTGTGTCTCCACACCAGGGGACAAAATAAATGTTTTTGCAAAAACAAGAGTCATTTACTATTTAGGTATTCCACTGAAACAGCAATTCCTCCACCAATATATGCACTCTTCGTCCGGTTATGTCTGAGATATTCCACCACAAACTCCGGCACTGCTAGCTTATAAAAGACTGAATATATTTCAATCTCTGTCGACTTCAAAATATATGTCCAACTATTCCTCAGGGCTAAGTTAGATATTTGATTACAAGTACTTTTAGGATTCTAGATGTCTTATGCTGCAGATTGCCACACCAAGGCAAACACTGGGGTTGTTATCCTATATCAGAGTTTCCGAAAATGGTATCGCTGTTCAAGCCGATTGCAGGCGGCGGGTTTTCAAAGTTCAGAGCCTTGTTCTGTGTGTCAGGAGCCCCGATTGAAAGTCATGTTGTCTTTTTCTACTCCTCTCTTCACTCTGGTAATTGGATAGTTTGTTTATTTGGGGCGGTGCCAGAGTCCACGTTGAGTGTTTTCCCATTGGCTGTTCTAGTTCCGAGACGGCCCAGTGTTCTCAATTGGTCCGCTGTTTTGCCACTGTCGGCTGTATTTATGAGGTAACTGTTTTCTGTCCGAGGTGTCAAAACATTCAAAACCGTCTCGGTTTGTACCCTTTTGGAAGACACCCCTGGCGCCAAAAGGATTAATTAAGCGATGAACAAGATAAACCCCTTGTCCAGTATTTAGTTTACGACTCTTTTTAAAAGCATTCTTTGTCAGCAGGGGAGTTTGTGACAGGAAACCAAGCAGACACAGAGAATAGCTTAGGACCCCCCTGTATATTCAATTTCTGTTAATTTCATAAACAGAATGATATTATGACCCAACCTGATGCTAGACAGTGCAGAGAAGCTATACAAATATAAGCTATATCAAATCAAGAGAAGTTATATTAAAATTATACAATGCACTGGTACAACCACACCTAGAATATTGTGACCAGTTCTGGTCCCCATATCATAAGAAAGACATTGAGGCATTGGAGAGAGTACAGAGGATAGCAACACGATTAATTCTAGGACTGGAGGGTATGTCATATGAAGATAGACTGAAAGAGTAAATCTGTATAGCCTAGAACAGAGGAGAGCCACAGGCGACTTAATAGAGGTATTTAAAATTGTCAAGGAGAAAACGGAATTTGCAAATTCTGCCAAGGAAATATTTTCATTCAAAGGAGGAAACACAATTACTTAATGTGCTCCACATTATTATTTTTATTTTTTATTTATTCGCTTATTTATTTTTAAATAAAAGGCTACTTATTTGATCTTTTTGGTAAGAAACTGTATCTGCGTATTAACTGTAGATAAAGCATTCTGTATTGGAAGCCATATGGTTATTATTAATGGATCACAGAGTTATCACTGACATAAACCAACAGGATGTTATGTTATTTTCTTTCCGATTTAGTTCCTGAGAAGAATAGTCGCGCGAGTTATTATTATTAAGGTGTACTTGCTGCTCACTGTGTGTTACTGTTTATCTGTAAAACATTGATATCCTGTTAGTTATGAAAAGTATTAATGCAAAAGCTTGTTTTAATGTTGTCTTTATTATGCCAGTCAGAGACCCTTGCTTACAACTATATTGTCATATTTTCTACATTTTCTTTAAATTACTCCTACTGTAAATTTGAATATGGTCATAGTGTTTTTGTAAGCCGGTGACACATATTCACTTCTGATGTTCCAGAGAAAGAATGAATCTTAGTTATAAATCTCCCTCCTGACCTGTGAGGGCACTGTGTAAAGGGAACAGAGTGCCCTGGACTGGATGGCCTGACAATTCAGTCCCTGGGTTAGGTGGAAGTCGGCCATCTAGAAAGGGGGCGGAACTACGGTACACCAAGTCATCGACCCGGAAGGGAAGCGATGTGGCAACCGCGGATTGGAGGAGAAACGGTTGCACTCGCTAACCAAGGGGGCGTGACTGACGGTACAAAAGGGGACATAGCGAGGTGATCTGTTCCTTTATTATGGTTAAGATGAACTGGAAGGAGCACTGTGGAATTATCATGAGTGTTTTGTTTGTTTGTCGTCTCTAAAAATCTACTTGTTTGTTATTATTAGACGGCTAACACGATCCGGAGCTGTCGCTACAGGCCAGCACTAAACCCGGACAACACTGCACCATTGTACCACTAATAAATTGTATTACACCACGAGCACAATAATAATCACTCTGGACTATTAATTACGAACTGTGCCTTATTATTTCAGGACTGCAACCCATTGTTTTGGAACAGTGCAATACACATTGCTGTATTGCCTGGGATTATTCTTTGTGGTCCCCAGACCAGGATTATAAAAATAAAACCCGTTGGATTGTGAACTTTGTTGTCTGTATTCTCTTGATTGTATCATTATGATTTGTATTTTATTGTTGTATCTGTGTTTTTGTACTGTGTTTTATTCTGTTGCTGCTGCCTTTCTTGGCTAGGTCGCACATGTAAAAGAGGTTTTAATCTCAATGTGCTTACCAAGTAAAACACCTGCACACTGCAAACCACTGCCACACTGATAAAACTGTATATGTATATGCTTCTACCACTGGGAGTCAAAATTAATTTAAATTCAGTCCTGTTTGTTTCTGGCAGCAGCAGTTCAAACCGCAAAAAAAAAAAAAAAAACTGGATTGCTGACTGGTCTCTGCAACACGCTCTTATACCTTGTTTCACTGTTTGTGGCCAGCAACTGCCAAAAAAGAACTATGTCAAATGGGTACGCAAAAATGTTTGTGTTGATATTTATTGGATCAGTAGCATTTAGACCAGTTTAAATCAATGTTTTTATTAGGTGGAGCTAAAGTGATTAAAAAAAATAAATAAATAAATAAAGTGAATCAGTCAGTTCATTTCCAGGGATTTATTGGAGGTGGGTTAAGAAATTTATGAATGGGTATTATACAATAAAATGTGATACAGCATATGTAATCTTTGACCTTCTTTTAGCTGGTGTAATGTTTGGTTGCAAATTGGATTAAAGATGGATTATAGTCGAACTGATACTGATATTGGAACAAGAGAAGGTTGAGTTTTGTAGAAACTGGGATCATGGTGCAAATATGAGAATGTTGTCCTGTTCTTTAAAATACTATTGAAATCAAATGTATGGGTTTAAAGTACTGTGAGAAACTGAAACATATATATGAAATGCATATAATTAGAGAAACTGTCCGCATACATATATGGATTTGGCTTGGTACCCTGCTGTCCTTTAACTAAGCAGATTACTGCAAAAATGAAACGACAAAGATTCTCAATGCATTTTTACTCAATTGTTATGATCACGTTTTAAAATTAAGAAGAAATAATGATAGACTACTGACTAGCCCTTAAATAAACATGTGCATTAATTATTTGGTTTGGAAATGTTATTGTGTGATGATTTGGAGTTAAGAGCTTTGAGAGTGATACCAGTTGCTTACAGTCTTTTTAACTTATTAGAAATAACAGTCTGTATTCATACTACATTAGCTTGCTAGTCCTGTAAGTACATTATAGTTTAGCATGCTACTGTTTTCGAAATATATTCAATTATATATTACAGCTTGGCAAGATTTATTTTAAATCATGATTTAAGACCTACCATTGTCAATTGTAAGCCATCCTTAACTGACTCACCCCCTATTATTTTTTAAAAACCATCTCTGGCAAACATCCTGGAAATGAAAGTATTCAAAAACTAATAAGAGCAGACAGCGTCTGAGATCAGGGTCTTCTTTACATTCCTGTCCCTTGGATGAAAATTGTCTCTGGCCAATCATATTTCACATGAAGTCCCTTAAAAATGGAACAATTTTTTCAAAAGTGACTTAACTCCCTTAACACTAGAACAACCAAGGCGGTCATTTTGACCATTTTTTGGAATTTAAATTTAAATTGCGGTGCGTGTGTTTAAGATACGGAGCTCTGCTTTCCCGACTTTTCCTAAATATATGTACTAATTACCCTGACAAAGAAAGAATTGCGTAGCTGCAAAAATTAGAGAGAAAATACTGTCATATCTATTCTGACCAGGAGTGGTCAAATTGACCGATACATAGAAAACGTATTTTGTGTTTCTCAGTCGGGACTTGCAGCCATGTATTGGAGTTTGATTATATCAGTATGCATTCCTCAAGTGAGCAGTCTGTTGACATTTCTATTGTTTCAATGAGCCTCCTGATAGCCCATCAATCAGCCTTGACAGCTCACAGCGGCAAGGCTGTCTGTCTGCACTGGTTACTATAAGTCAATCGTTTTTCTAAGAACATAACCACGGGTTTATTACCGCAAACTCAGTACAGTGCAACCCCACCACCACGTGACCCAGTACAGCACAACCCCATCACCGCGTCACTCAATACAGCGCAACCCTATCACCGCGGGACCCCTTACCACTGGGCACCTTTACAGTGACTGACCACCACCACGTGCCCCGTTACAGCGCATCACCACACACAACTTTGTAGCTATACTTGCTGCCTGACCAAGATCCTTTCAGGGTCTAAAGTTACTGTGAAGTAGCTGCGTGGTTTGTTTCAAGTTGTTATTATTTTTATTTTTTTACACATTACCTTAACAAGTTGCTCGTCTTCATTAAATACGTATTTTCCATGCAGAGTTTGGATAAACAACACTTCAGAAGCAATTCTTGTTCAAAGCACATTTTTATTATTATTTGGTATACAGTACCAAAATAAATAAATAAAGTAAAAACAAAGTGAAACAACATTCTGCTTCTTTCTCCAACAAAAATAGTTCCAGTGTCACACTAATATCTGCTCGGTTGGAAAATAAAACTTAAAAAAGCAAACAAAAAAAATATGGTTCCTTTTTTTGTGCTACTTTACGATATGGTAAATTAAGATTAGGCAAAATAAACCCATTTATTAAAAAAAAAAAATGGATACTTAGTTACATTGTTTCGGTTGTACAGTTTTGAATGGATATGATATACCTGTATATACACACATTTATTTTCAATATTTGTTTATTTCATTTTTTACTGTTTTTTGAGGTTGTGCGTTATGTAATATGTCTGTATATAAACACATTTCTGTTCAAATGTCAGATGTTTCGGTTGTGTAGATGCTTTATATGACGTTACTGAATAAAGCTACTACTTATATTCAATTGTTTGCCCTTTCATTATAATATTTATGTTGTTTGTAATACGCCGGTCAAATTGACTGGTCGTGGTTGTTCTAGGTATGCCTATAAACACGGTCGTTCTAGGATTAACATTTCATGGGCATCATGCTTCAAGGTTTAAAGATCTTAGGCTGGCACCCTTCCAGTCCTTATGGGCTTGGTGATCCTTCCATTTCTATAGAAGAAAGAACGAGGGCTGCAGGTGTGTGTTCAATATTATGCGTTTGCTTCAGTGCAGGTGCAAAGATGAGTATCGCATGCTCTCTGTACAGCTTTGATATTTTTCCTGAGATGAAAGAGGTTCCAGGAACAACGCAAGGGTAATGGGTGCTAATAGTCCAGATGAAAGGGAATGTTTTTATTTTAGAACTTGCTGCTATCTAAATGCAGATAGATCTGTTCCCTAGACCCTTGTTAATTATAACTTTACAGCCATATTTCAAAACATCTTTCAGTCAATTTTAATATTTCAGATCCATATTTATAGGCAGAAGTCAACAGCTAAATATGACTAATAATTTAATTTAATTCATGAGCAGTAGAAATGTCAGACAAGGTTTGTCACAGGTTCAGTCACTTACCTTTTGCTTTGAAAAAAAAGTAATAAATATTAGTAATTGTGCTTACTGAGAGTGGAGATTTCATGATCTGGGACATTTATGTATATTTATTAAAAGTGCGATGAAGATAAGATGATGTGAATCCCACAGGGGGTTCCATCACCTCAAGAACTATTTATACTTTGATTTCTGTCCTCTTCAAATAACTGCTAATTACTGCATGCCTTCAACACCACATAATTAAAGAGGGCAAAAGAATAGGCTTGACCTTGGTAATTTCCTCTCATAATTAGTGGTAGTGTTTGATTGTGCTCTTGAGAGTTTGGCAACTTTGCTTACATCAGCACACCATTTTAGCAATCAACAACAGCACATTTTCAAATGCAAAAAGTCCCATGAGGATTGAGAGCAATAGGTTCATGGCAATCCTACCCCTTTTCTTTGCTGATAATGAACCTAGTGAGCCAACCAGGGTGAAGACTTTCCTGTTAGACCAACCTCTTTATCCAATAATCAATTGTTTCAGCAAATCAGGGTTTCACAGCATAGAATTATAATCCAGGGATTTCAATAGTCTGTTCTAACAGAGATTGACTATAGCTTTCCCGGGGCTTTTTCTGTAGTTATTGGAGCCAGGTTGTTGTGAAAAATTCGTCAGGACTTATTTTTAAATTCTGAAAGAGTCATTAAAAAGGTATCGTATAAATAGCATTGGTGGTAATAGACTGTTTGGTAAGAACTACTACCACAAAACAACACAAGCAGAACTGATATTCTGTTTTGAAAATTAAAATCATAAAAGGGTACTCCTTTAAGTAAGGTGTTATTTATGGGGTCACATAACTTGGAACCCATGAACTATGCTTATACCCTGCCTATATAGTGTACAGGTAAGTTGGCATAAGGCTACTGACTGCCTTCCGAGTAATTACTTAAGAGCTATATACATGCAGTCTGCAGCTTTCAGGGTCTCTTTTAATCAGGTTCTGGTTGAGGTGAGAGCAAGCTTCCCTCTGCTGGCTGGGTTATAGAGTTTATACTGCTTAAAAATACATCGCTAACTACTGTACAGTAAATCACTGCAAAGTGTCTTTCTTTAAAAGGGCATCTGAAGGTCTCACTGATAAAACAAAGGACACAGAAAACAGGCTGAAGAAAATTAATCTGAAAAGGACAACATAATCATTCCTTAGAAATAGGTTGTCCCTCCATCACTTTTGAACCTGGACATGGGTCTAAATTTTCATCCACCACATCCAACCTGATAACAAGCAATGCATTTCTTTTCTAGTCCTGTACCTGATCTTAATACTAATGTGTCAAAATCATTTTTGACAGCTGTCTGTATTTATTGGTTAACACTATTTGGCTTATATAAAGAATAATTTATCAAAAGCAAAGACATCAAAGCATAGATCAGATACAGGTCTAACAACATAGTGTCCCAAACTAATCATCTCCAATATTCCTTAATAGGGTTTACTGTACCGTTGAGATTATTATTTCTTTCTTTTTTCTTTTTTTTTTTTATTGACGTGCCTATATCAATATCCAAGCCATTCTGTCAGCATTGAAATACACAATACCTAATGGTACATTTAAAAACAATATATTTCTAATAATACCAATATTTATACATACCAGCAGTATGCAAATAATTCCCATTAGGTTCATATCCAAATGCTGGGGTTAAGCACTGATGTTTTTAACATGCACTTTGATCACAACCATGCATCTGTATATGACACATGTATGACTTTATACTATACTAAATGACTGCCAAAAAGCTGAAATGACCATCTGCTTTTATAAGCAAGTTCAAATGGTGTTATAGTGTCTTAGATTATATTCTGATTCACAAAGTATTTTGAAGACATTAGCGTACGCTTAAGGGCAAAATATGCATTCTGACTGCTTTCCAACCCAAGGCGAACATTACTGCACATCTATTCAAATAGCATTAGCTTCTAAGCACAGGAAGGCATGACGACAGTTCTATGGAAACAAAATTACTTTAAAAGGTCATTAAGCTGTCAAGATAATGTTTTAAACAAGCAGCAAAAGGTACCGGAGGGTCACAGCTGGTGATCTACAGTTCCAGTACCGTATACAGGCAAATAACATATTTGGTAATATTTAACTATAATCTGTCAGCATTTCAACTAAAATATAAACCTTTATAATGGTTTAATGTGGGATAAACCACAAAGACTAATTCCAAAGTCTCACAAATGTACATTTAAATCTATTTTACATTGTGGTTTAATCTTTGTTAAAACATGTTTATTGTATTTATTTTTCTTGGCGCAACCGTGGAATGCCTTTTTAAGAAGTATTTTCCTCTATGAACTCAGTATTTTAAATGTGCTGTTTATGCTTGCATCCTGATGTAACAGGGCATACTAGGTGGTTCACTAGAAATAATACTAAGCTCTGTGGGTGAGATGAGTTAATGGGATAAAATTGCTATTTCTAACTACTTGTGCTAAAGATTGAACACCATTGTTCAATACAGACATGACTAACCTCTTAATATGCAATATAAATATTGTAACTTACAATGAATATGCAGTCGCACAGCTAAATTGCTTTTAACCTCAGCAATGGCCCAGAAAGCACATTCATGGGACTTCACAATTACAGTTGCCAACTATATAGGTTAGCTGGGACTGTTAAAGAAAGTTTTTAAGACAAGACTGAAAACTTACTTTTGTAAAACTGCTTTCTTATCTCAGTGGGTATGTATATATATATATATATATATATATATATATATATATATATATATATATATACAGTATATATATATAGATATATATATATATATATACAGTATATATATATAGATAGATAGATAATCCAGGGCTGGCAATGGGACATGAAACAAGCAACGTGGTCGAGCAAGGTTCCACCAACCCATATATTGATACGGATTGATAGATATGGACAGTTCGAGCCTTATCACATATTCTAAATCACTGCACTGCCTCACAGAATTTGCAGTACTGGCAGCCATCTTGTTTACAGTTACAAAGTTACAGCAACTATAAAACTGAGTGACCAACTACCTGAAAATATGAATGTCTGTGAAGATACTGAACCACCAAAAGAAATCCTGGCATTCGCTAAACAGAAACAAACTGAAAAAAAAAAATATATATATATATATATATATATATATATATATATATATATATATATATATATATATACTGTAGTATTTTGTATTTAATTGTATCCTGATGTAACTATCACTGACACTGTTATCTGCGCCGTGATTGAATCAAATTTTGTCATATACTTGTACTTGCTAGAACTGAAGTCATTGTATTTGATCTTGCTCTTAATTGTATTAAGAACATAAGAACATAAGAAAGTTTACAAACGAGAGGAGGCCAATCAGCCCATCTTGCTCGTTTGGTTGTTAGTAGCTTATTGATCCCAGAATCTCATCAAGCAGCTTCTTTGAGTGCCGGCTCCTTTACATATGGTGGCAGCGTGTGTGGGCGCCCCTACGACCCGAAGAAAATGGATTTAAAGGAGTTGATCGACCGGATCAACAGAAACACCGCTGCTCAAGTGGAGCAGAATAAGAAGTGGAGGCAGGAACAGGGACTGCCAGATCAACAGCCGACCAAGCTGAAGCTGCTGGTCCAGAAATGGGAGCAGGCACGAAAAGCCCCACTGTCTCCAGCTCTAGAGGGAGAAGCACTGCTGGGAGAAGCACTGCTGGGAGAAGCTCTGCGGTCTCCTGTACCAGAGCGAGAGGGGCAGCCGATGGAGCGACAGGTACAGCCGGTGGCTACAGAGGAGGTGAGGAGCCCACCTCCACCACAGCCCCGACCACCACCCCTGTGATACAGTCCGGCACTAGTGCGTGTGGTCCCTTGCCCCTTGCTCCTGGACACCCTGCCAGTCTGCCTAGACATCCCAGCGCTAGACCTGGAGCCCAGGAGTCTGCACCATCGGCCACAGGTCTACCCCTGGTTCCCTTCTCCGCTCTCCCCGAGAACCCAGACGTCGCTGGTGCTCCCCCTGTTCGCTGCTTCGCTCTCCCTGGGTGATCGGACATCGCTGCGCCGGTCCCCAGGTGAAGACCTCTGCCCGCTGCTGCATTCTCCTGTTCCCCGGCCGTCGTTTAAGTCACCCCTGTCATCCCAGTGGGGTCCCGTGTTGCCGGTTCGCAGTCCCTCCCTGGAAGCGCCGGAGGGACCAACCCACCCTCAAGCTAGCCCAAGCCTGTAGAAGAGGGCGAAGATTAAAGAAATCGGACTTGAAGGTGGGTGGTCTTTTAATGGTGGAGGGAAGTGGCCTTGCAATGGCCGATCAGTGTTGCACACTTGAGGGGGAGGATGTGTAACACAGCAGGGAGGGGGTTAATATCCTCCCTGCATGAAACATGTGCGAATGCACAGTTGGTTTATTTGTTTAGTTATATTTGTTAATTGTTTTATTAGTGATTATCCCCTGCACCTGGTGATCATTGTAAATTAGAGCCACGTGCAGGGTATTTAAAAGCAGTCTGTTCAGGGCTGCTGGTGTGTATAGAAGCCTGCTTGATAGTGTGCTCAAGCGTAAAAAAGGAAAAGGTAGTGTAAACCTTGCTGTTCTGTGTTAAAACTGTGTGGTGTGTTTTGTTTGGCAGGTAAACGGCTTAGCTGTCCTGCGAGCTAGTCAGGGACCTGCCTGTGTAATAAGGATTTTGTTTGTTTATTTCATTTTGTGTATTAAAAATAGCGTGTCAGTTCTTAAACTCCATTTTGTCGCAAGTGACGCTGAATCAGCTAGGCTGGTCAGTAAAACATTGACACCTTTTGTATGGAGGATCTCAGTAGCTAAGGCTCATGGTTCATCAATTGATTCAGATTCAGTTGTATTGTGTCTGCCCACTGATGATGTAAGGCAGAACAGTAATTGGATACCAGAAAATATGAATAACAGTGAGTTTTGGCCTCCCTCTGTATTCTGGATGGAGGGCGTACATCGCAAAGTGACTTTGTGCGAGCAAAAGAAAATGTATAGCAACAATGTGTACAGATCCAGAACTATTGTACAGGGTGCAGAATTAACCCTGGCACATAAATTAAAACATAATCTTCTTGTAATGTGTGCATGTAATATGTGCCAAAGCAAAACACCAGTGACTGGGCCCAAACTTTGTCCAGCCTGTAGTCATTTAGCTAAACACTGTAGAATCTTGTTTGAATGTAATGATTCTGAAGGAATTTCTTTCTCTCATCTAAATGTAGACCCAAAAGATATTAAGAGGATTGAATGCATGAATTGTGAAGGAGGTCACTTAGTGAAATGGGCACATCTAGGTAAATTGGAATGTGTAGAAGGTGTCCCAGCTAAACGTGTCCAAGTATCTTGTAGCTACGAAGTGAGGAAGATGGCGTCTCACACCTGTGATGCTAAACTTTGGATAAAGAGACCTGTGATCGTGTTCGCGGAACCAACCAGAGCTGAACCTGGTACAGAAGCTGAATCCTGCTGGGAACGTGTGGATATGCTGGACATGTACTAGGCGATTTCAAATATGGAATGTACTGTAATATAAAAATGAAGTATTAGAGGCTTGTACCACCAGTAGATGGCTCTCTTGCTCCATGAAATAGGTGCAATTGGAGAATTTCTAAAATATATATAATGAACAATTTACCACTTGTATATCTTATCTTCAGAAAGCATGACACTTGATAAAAAGCACCATTCCGGCTAAAAGTGAACATTAATCCACAGAATTATGTCTCTGAAGACAAGATAAGAAAATAAACTTTTTACAACCTATAAATTAACTAACAGCTAAAGGTCTTAAGAAAAAAAAGCCTGTCTCGGCTGGATTTTGTATGAACAAAGAACAGGGTCAAGCCTAGTTCAGTCATTATAAAATATATAAGAGTTGAATGCATTTATACTGGCCTATATTTGGATTTAAATCTTAGAGGGAATCACCAAAGAAATAAAGTGATATTATAAATTCTAGGAGCAACTGTTAAACTGAAGTAAATTAATTGAAAGATTATCTTATAATGAAACAGGTTCAGTGCTAATTGGTACTGTTTATAGTTCATAATAGTTAAAGAATAGTAATTAGACACAAAGGTATTGTAAATTAATAAAATAAATGATTAACCCCTTTTTTAGATAGCATGATATTTGAAACTAAAAATAATTATTTGATTTCATAAGATTAATAATGTTTTAAGTATTTGCTATAATAAGAAAACATATTATTTAAAACTGACAAGTATTATTGCTTGTTCATGACTTTGCTGTAGTGATAAGAAGATTAAAACCTGGAGCAGTATTCGATTTAATTAAATGGGAGAATGGTACAAGTTTATTTCTCCTTCTATTGGACAATAAGACTTCAAGACATTATGATATCCATTGAATTATAGAATATAAAAGGTGTTGTGTTATGTTTTTGTGTTAAGTTTGTAATAATATACTATAATGTACCTTGTTATTAATCCACTATACTTTTTTCTAATGATGGTAGATTAAGTCATTATAATGTGGTTCTGTGAAACTGCTGCATTGCAAGGGGAGCCTCTCTCCTTATCAGATGGCCTGTAGAAGGAGGAGGGGGTCTTCTTACATTCCACGCCAGTAAAAGCTGCAAGTGTCAGATTGGGGAGTGTTAAGGTTTATGGAGTTAGTGGTCTTGCACAGACTCTGACATTGGAAAAAAAACAAGAGACCGTGGAAACTGCTTGCAGTAACATTCCCAGAGTCAAGTACAGGTCAGAGCCTGGTTAGTACATTTTTTAAGGGATAAATAATTCTAATGAAAACTATTACCACTTAAACTTAGTGAAACTAATTGACTTAAATACTGCAAATATACTGTCTGTTAGACAATGGTATATGGAATTAAAACTGACTCATTAACAAAATGATGAAACAACATGACGTTAAAAGAAACACACACCTTTAATTTAGTAAAACATAATCAATTAGAAGATGATGTCACATATTAAGAACATCTCTCATATATAACATATATATAACTAATTGCAATGGAGTACCACACTCATCCCAGACAAGGTAAGGTGGTCCATCTTCTGCAAGCCTACATAATTAAGCTGATTGAACTCAGTTTCATTTGCCTGGTGAAGACAGTCATATTCCTTTACGATTTATATTAAAGGGTAAGCATTAATCAATTATTATTTTATCTCACATGTATTGCATGTATTGCTATAAGGGACTCACGCTGTGTTTTAGAAATAAGAGAGTATTTTGTTGAATGTGCTGAAATAGACCATTGGGTACTTTAAGTGACGTGCTCTTGGCCTGCTTGTCGGCCTTGAATACATATATACATGTATTAAAGTGTTAACGTTGATATCTGTTAAGACACTGGACTGCCCAGTGTGTCTGTCAGCTGGGGATACAACGTAGCCTGTAGCTACTCTATCCAATATTTAACCGTTAATAAACCAAACGAGTACTAATCATACTCCGATTTGTAAAAAACTTTAAATACATGAGTCTGTCAATTTCTTGGGTGCTATATTAGTCATCTGGATATATTGTGGGTCAAGAAGCGTAAAAAATACTCCACAAGGAGTAGTACCATCTCTGTCCTCCTAACGTCTCCACTGAGATAAGAGTGTATACTGAGCTATATGGAAAGAGTACGTAAAGAAATCTGAACCCGTGGATTTCGTGACAATTTCCTGTGTCCTGGGTCATAATTTAAAGGGGAAAACGAACAACCATGATTGCCGGCTTGTTTACTATATATATATATATATATATATATATATATATATATATATATATATATACTCACCCCAACTTCATCAGTTAAAATAATCTTTTTAGTGGTTTGTAAACCCTACAGAAAAACACAGACCCTTCTGCACATTATCCACCCCTCTCCGACACAGACCTTGAAATATTAATGAAATCCGAGACAGCATTAATTATTATATTTTTTTGCTGGTAATTGGTCACTCAGTTTTGTTGGTACAGCTGTACATCTGTAACTCTAAACGAGATGACTAGTGGTACTTTAAATTCTGTGAGGCAACGCAGTGATTTCGAATATGTGACAAGACTCCAACTGTCTGTTTCCATCCAATATTCCATCCAATATACGGATAGCTGAAAGCTTGCTCTGCCAGTTCTAACACGGCTACCTGTCATTAGGGTGAATTAAAATAATTAAAACACATTTTAAATTACCAGGAACTTATATTGTGTATACATCAATCCATCCATTATCAATAACCGCTTCATCCTATAGAGGGTCGCGGTGAACCAGAGCCTAACCTGGCAGATACAGGGTACAAGGCAGGACTACACTCCAGACGGGACACCAGTCCATCACACACACTCACCCAAACACTCAGAGGGCCATTTAGCGAGACCAATCAACCTGACCAGCATGTCTTTGGACGGTGGGAGGAAACCGGAGTACCCGGCGAAAACCCACGTGAACACGGGGAGAACATGCAAATCACCGCGCTGTAGTGTAATATAGACCCACATTTAATTTAATTTAATTTAATTTAATTTCATTAATTGTTCACTTCTTAAAAATAAATTCTCTGTTTATTGTGAGTTTATGCATCGAAAGTGGCATCTTGAAACTAGAGGACTGAGCACAAGCTAATGATGTTGATGGTCTGGGCGGAGTTTCAAATAACACTGAGGAAGGCAGGAGAGCAGCTGCGATGGATGCTGAAGCCAGGTCTTGTGGTGAGTTTGTGACCTTGTTATAAGCGAGGCACACATATTCAACTCTGTTTTCATCCTTTCGGATCTCAAAATATGTTTTTGTTAGTTATCGAACATCCTCGTGCCAGACTAAGTTTAAGATCGACTTTACGCACCAATCTGACCACGGTGTCAGGGGATAGTGCCTCAGTTTCCCGCAGACGCTTCAAATCCAGGCCGGTAACTTGGGGGGTGGTGTCTGGGTCTACCTGCATTTCTAAAAGTTTTCATGACTGACAGCAGTACATTATTGCTGATTTTAAACTCGCTGTCAGCAGAGATGTTAACACTATCCTTAAAATTAATGTCCATATTTTTTTCTTTAAGTACATTAACAGCCCTGCTGTCGTTCTTTTAGTGTTTTTTCAATCTTAGTTTTCTTCTATTTTTTTTTTAGCTGTTCCTCATCTATTGTTATGTGTCTACTCTTGACAGTTGCTGGTGCACTTATTTTATTTATTTATTTTTTCAGGTGGTCTGCTGTCTTCACTCAGAAAGCTGGTGTTGTATCAGTCATCCGTTTTCATCCCCAAATATATTAAAGGAAATAGGTGGAATGTCATTTTTGGCAGTGGTTTTGTAACTAATAACAAATAAAATGTCAGTTTGTCATGGAATTTAGAATGTAGTGGTGCGTAGTGATTTATTCAGTGTGAAGCGGCTCATTAGTATGCAAGCCATGGTATAAGCTATATATACGCAGTCATGTGATGCTGTTTAACCAATCAGAGGTTGTTATTTTTCCAAGCCATGTTATATATATATATTTATATATATATAAACAAGTAGCTTTCGAGTTAGAACAATGGGTAATAGGGAAATTGCCAAATTTCAGCATTACAAGAGCCAATCAAATCGCTTGAAAATCACCTAAAGGCTTCTACATTCATAGCGTTTTCAAAGTCAAAGCACAGTATCTGCAGACATATATATATATATATATATATATATATATATATATAGTCAACCTCGGTTAACTCCCCACGGGAAGCCATTTAGTGTTGACATCCAAGGTATCACCTTAACCACAGGTGCACATGAGCCATGGCATTAACATGCATATAAGTAACAGAACTCACATGCATGGTCGTAACTAGCTATGAGGACTCGGTTGTTTTTTTGCATCATCAATGCTGATGCACATGTACAAATTATTGTAAAGTACAAAAGACTCCTTAATTGTCTCTGTTGGTTTGCCATGTAACATAGATTTGGAGGTTGAATAATAAATACCCAACAGTCATATAAACACTGCCAGCTATAGCTTAAAACCTAAGTGTGACCTCAGTAGAACGTCAGCTCTGGTATTTCAGTATTTACAAGTTTATTTTTAGTTAAATGTCCTTATGAAAATGGTTGAAAGAACTGCAGTGAATGAATCAATTACAGTATACAGTACTGTACAAACTCGGTACAACTCATAGTTTGAATAAAATAAGAATGAATAAAATAACTACAGTGTTATTTTTACGAAAACAAACTAACCACAAACTGCACAAACTGTTGACCATACTTTTTTGTATTGGCTTGTACTAGACACCTGCCTACCGAGCACCGTGCACACCGAGTAACGTAAGCACTACGTGCACCACGTACCGTGCAGCACCATGCGTCCGTGTACTAGCGCTGTAGCAGCGGGCACTAAGCACCGTGTTTATTGCGCATACCGAGCACTGAGAGCACTATGTGCGCTGGGCACCATGTGCCGTGTGCAATGAGCACCGTGCGCATCAAGATACCGAAGTACCAAGGGCTATGCATGCACCGAGGTACCGAAGCATCAGGGGGCAGCTATGCAACAGTGCCTACCCTAACCGCGTGGTCACACACCTGGTCAGCATGTAGCATGCACCAGGGAGACACAAGGGCCAAAGCCACGGCGGGTGAGTTGAAGGCCCGACTCACCGAACACCTGAACAGGGTCGTGCCATCTGACAAGAGACAGGGGTCGCACAGCAGCAGCCAACAACAGGCCCACTCCAGCTGCCTGACGGTGGCTGGGGGAATCACTCGACAGCAGGGATGCAGCAAGGCCTAAAGGCCTAGCCCTGTGGAAGAATATATATATATATATATATATATATATATATATATATATATATATATATATACACACATACATACATACATACATACAGTCTAACTTCATTATAACGACCCCCCCCCCCCTCGGGACCTGGAGAAATTTTCATTATATCAGGTTGTTCACTATAATAGGGTTTGGCAATTTGCTGTATCAGAATAATGAAGAAACACCCAAATTGAATTGAACATCTTTATACAGTATACAGTACTTCTTTCAAGACAACATCACACTGATCAACATTTAAACAGTATATTTAAAATAAAACAAAAGAAATTAAACAAATAAAAAGTACACTTACATGCTGAATACAGTAATTACGTGCCTTCTCTTGTAAACCATGTCCAGCATAGATTGCTTCATATTTTTTGTGATTTTCTCAATCCACTCTGTTTCAATCTTGTTACCTCCTCACGCTTGTTGCCATGGTTGCAGTTTGTGTGAAGATGGCAACGGTTGCATACGTCACACATGATTCGCACAACAATAGATTATCTATGAATCAGCCTTATCTTCGAATTAGAATACCAAAGTCTTTGTTTTCACTGAGAGAATAACACATTCACACTGGATAAAGTTCAGTGTCAGTCGAGATCGTTTTAGATTTTGTAAAAGTGATTGTTCTAATAAGGCTAATTTCCATTGAAAAAAACTCCTTGCTGCTTGGATCATTTAAAAAGGGGGTTCTTTATAAGAAGGGTTTGTTATAGTGAAGTGAGACTGTGTTGCTGTCCTTACTTCCTTAGTGTCATTTGAAAGTCCGCCCATCATCACAGCTTGTGCTCAGTTATCCAGTTTCTAGTTAGATGGCACTTTCGATGCAGAAATTCACAATAAACTAACGTGTGCAATTTATTTTTAATAAGCGAACAATTAATTAAATTCAATTAAATTTGGGACTATATTACACTGCGGATGTATACACAATAAAAGTTTCTGATTTTGTCTTAATTTAAATGTCTTTTAATTATTTTAATTATTTTTTTTCCCACAAATGACAGGTAGCCGTGTTATAAGCGGTATAAACCAAACTGGCCTTATCACCACCCCAGGCGTGGTATATCATGGGAACCGCACGGCCTGTCGTGGTTTATACCTTACATATATATACAGTGCGGTGAAAAAGTATTTGCCCCCTGTCTGATTTTCTGCATTTTTGCATATTTCTGACACTGAATCTTATCAGATCTTCAACCAAAACCTAATATTAGATAAAAGGGACCCTGAGTGAACAAATAACACAAGCATTTGATACATATTTCATTTATTTATTAAAGAAAGTTATGCAACACCCAATGCCCCCGTGTGAAAAAGTAATCGCCCCCTTAGACTCAATAACTTGTTATGCCACCTTTAGCAGCAATAACTGCAACCAAACGCTTCCTGTAGTTATTGATTAGTCTCTCACAGCGCCGTGGATGAATTTTGGCCCAGACCCCTCCATGCAGAACTGCTTCAACTCAGTGACATTTGTGGGTTTTCGAGCATGAACTGCTCTTTTCAGGTCCTGCCACAACATCTCAATGGGGTTTAGGTCTGGACTTTGACTAGGCCATTCCAAAACTTTACATTTCTTGTTCTTCAACCATTCTGATGTAGACTTGCTTGTGTGTTTCGGATCATTGTCTTGCTGCATGACCCAGCTGTGCTTCAGCTTCAGCTCACGGACGGATGGCCTGACATTCTACTGTAGAATTCTCTGATACAGAGGAGAATTCATGGTTCTTTCAATGATGGCAAGGCGCCCAGGTCCTGATGCAGCAAAGCATCCCCAAACCATGACACTACCACCACCATGCTTGACCGTTGGTATGAGGTTCTTACTGTGGAATGCAGTGTTTGATTTTCACCAGACATAACGGGGCCCATGTCAGTTAAAAAGTTCCACTTTTGACTTTTGATCTGTCCATAGAACATTGTTCCAGAACTCTTGAGGATCATCCAGGTGCTTTTTGGCAAACTTGAGACATTGAGGCATTGATGTTCTTCTTATTGAGCAATGGTTTCCGCCTTGCTACTCTGCCATGAATCCCATTTTTGTCCAGTGTCATTCTGATGGTGGAGTCATGAACACTGACCTTAGCCGAGGCGAGAGAGGCCTGCGGATCCCTGGATGTTGTTCTAGGGTTCTTTGTGACTTCCTGGATGATTTTACGCCTTGCTCTTGGAGAGATTTTGGCAGGACGGCCACTCCTAGGAAGATTCACTACTGTCCCAAACTTTCTCCATTTGGATAATATGGCTCTGACTGTGGTTCGGTGGAGCCCCAGAGCCTTAGAAATGGCTTTGTAACCCTTTCCCGACTGATAGGCATCAACAACTTTTTTCCGGAGGTCTTCAGGAATTTCTTTTGTTCGTGGCATGATGTGCCTGTAGAACCTGTGTGCCGACAACTTCACTCTGATGGTAAGGGCCAAAGTTAGTCAGATTTATATTGTGCAGGGATGGCCCAAATCAGGCCTGGTTGTTAACCAAAGTACTCAAACAGCTGACCTTAATTATCCCTTTAATTGGGTTGCATTAACTAGGTTGGGGGGGGGGGGGGGGGGGGCAATAACTTTTTCACACCTGAAGATTGCATGTTTGATTACCTTGCACACCAAACAAATGAAAGAAGCACCAAACTTTGGTGTCATTTTTTTTCTCTCAGACTCCCTCTATATACTACCACAACCCACAAAAAAATCTGACCAAATACAATGTGAAAAATGTGCAAAAATGCAGAAAATCAGACAGGGGGCAAATACTTTTTCACAGCACTATGTGTGTGTGTATATATATATATATATAATGAATCCATTAAAAATAAGATATTACAGGCTTATCTTTGAAGTTTCTTAACGACTCACAATGCAGTACCTTGGGGTATTTTCAATCTTTTTTCATGAGCTTCGTGTGCAGTGAATCATTTTTGAATGCTTTAACTTCAGGCAATTTACAAAGGTTTGCGCATATAATTAAAGAATATTTCCTGAAATGTTGCACTTGCTCAAATGATTTAAAGGCTTTTTTTTATATAGCAACCATTACTTGCAGAGTAACAAGTTAAAAAAGATGTACAGTACATTAATGTAATCAACTATTGTACTCACCACAACCAGTGTGATCAAAATACACTTTTTTTCTTTCTTTATAGTTGAGTATGAGAGAAGAGCACAAACTGAGCAACTGTTTAAAAATACTATATATTGTTTTGCATCTAAAATGATGATGGGAAAGCCAGTGTAGTGTCACTCTATGGTTTTAAAAGTACTTTTTAAAGAAGATTACTGTACTGTAGTTATTCCACTGGAAGAATGTTTACTTTTAGTCATCTAGTTTAAATGGATTAATTGAATGAAAAAAAAATACATGATACACACTCAATATATAAATATAGATGTTACTTGTACTAAAAGGAAAAGTGAAAATTCATGGTTTATGTAGATCAACAGATGTTTTGCACACTCACCATCACATGCTCTCTATCCCTGAAGTTCATTCTGATGATTTCTCTAGTACACTACATACAGTATGGTTGTTTCCATTTTTCCAGCGTTATTGTTTGGAGGATTTTTTTTTTATTGTCAAAACACATGAGATAGGAGATCTCAATTTAATACTTAGGGAAAACAATTGGTAAGTGAAATGTCAACCTGATCAATGTTTAACCTGAGTGGCAGTCTGGCTGTCAAAGAAAGTGGTTAAATGTCTTGAGTTTAAAATCTTAACTCAATACTCTAAACTCATGCAGTTGAAAGTTATACATCTATATTGCCAATGAAGTACCAGATTTGAATAATGGAGGGAGATTTCAGGGATTAGCCATCCTTGCCATTAATGTAAAATAATCTATCCAAGTGCTGGCGTAGGAGGTCTTAAAACCCCTCTGACTGGGAGCCAAAATGTAGAACACATATAAGTATTCTGATCCAAGGTTTTTAGATTTTTGATCCAAAATCTTTAGATTTTTTATGGGCATTAGACATGGATACCTAATAAAATATACTTAGATTTTTCTCATATGTCTTGGATCTTTTCTGTAAAGTAGCTCCATAAATATCTGGTTAGGAACCACGCAATGCAATTCTCCTCATGAATTTTTATGGCTACTTTTGAAGTGTTACCAGTAAAATGTAATTATCATTTCAGGAAGCAATGATAAGGAAACTTTGAATAGCAATGCATATAGGACCACAGTTTAGGTTCTTTAAAGATAGAGTATGCTTATTTGGAGATTAACAAGGAAAAATCTGATTATATTACAGGACACGTTGCACCCAGTGTGAAAATCGGTGATGAATATTACTGAATATGTGATAATCTGTAATCTGTTATCTGTCTATCTTCCTACATATGTGCCTGTCCATCAATAGTCATGCATTGGTACAAACTAGGATACATTAATTGAAGTTTGAGATATAGAAAAAATTCATCTTGATGCCAAAAACTGGTAAAAAATAGATGGCATGACAGTTCTATCCCACAGTGATCAAGCATGGAAACAACTCGAACATAACAGTAGCAAAGAGGGGTTGGATGTTACAGAAAGCATCCTCAGTTTAGATGTCTGTGAAACCCTGCTGAGTTATCTGTCAAATGAATCAGTTATAGCTGTCTAGATCAGCTTAATTCGTCTCAGTTACGGCACTGACTGCAGGCGAGTGGGTGTAAAAAAACCAAATTAAAGTAATAATACTACTCTAGAAATGACAAGCATGTCATTTCAGACTTTAAAACAGTATAACATGTTTAAGTATTAAAAACGTAACTGGGTTAAAAGTATGTTGTGTATATGAAAGATGAAATAGGGAATATGAGAAGGTGAGACTGAGAGGTGGCAGTACTTTAGAATAATATTGCATGTTGTATGTTTGAGCAAAGTTGATTAAGTAAGGTTATTTTTTTCATGTTTTACTGATTATTCACAAATCCATTAGAATTACTATTAAAGAAATACAAATACAAATTGGGGCCTCAGACTAGGGCCTGACTGCTGTGCCTGTGCTGTATATTCTACTGTACTCTAAGACTGAGTGCACGACATTTATGGGCACAATTAAATGCTGAATAAATTTGCAGGGCGTAATGACATGTTTAGAAATATGTGTTTGATGTGATTGTAAATACAAACAATAAACAAATGCTGAAATGAAATTAGTTTTTTTGTTGTTTTTTGTCATTTGTTCATATAAGTTGGAGTTTAGCACTTGTCTCTACTGTTACTGGTGTTGGTTGCTAAATAGGGTTATACATGTTAAACTAATTGTAGAATTTCATTTTCTATCTAACTAGAATCCTTAGAGGTTTTGTTGGTAGATGAGCCATATGGTAAATTTAGGTTTATTTTAAGTTAAAACACCCTTCTAGTAAAGCAATCATAAGTTGATCACCATGGTTTAAGTGTTACACCTAAGCCATTTTCTTCAGTGCTCTAGCTCTAAATCTAAAGCTCCAAGAATTAGTAATATAATACTTTAGGCAGATCAATAGCTCAAGGCTTCTAGCAGAGTGATTTCACTCCAGTGGGATTTTCACCTCATTCATCAAAAATCATTGTGCTCCATACTATAATAGTCCAATCAAACAGCACTTTGCTGGAATGTTCGAGGTATCTAATATCTATATTAAAAGGTCTTTAAGAACCAAGCTTCTGAAGTTTTTTCAGAAAACTTTACTGAATCGTTCTAAAGTACGTAATAATCAGATGTGCGAAAGAATCTATAAGCAAATGCCGCTTCTAAACACAATATGAAAGACAATTTAATGCAGGAGCAAATGGAGAATGATCTCATTGTTTTGGTTGAAGTGTAATGCTGCTAAATGCTATTGAGCTGGACCTAGACCACTGCTTTTTTGGTTTCATAATGGTGGTGCCATAATGAGCACTCATTAATAACTATTAACTGAACCATGTGCGCTTATGAGAGCAACAGGGCAAGGAAAATACATCATCAGTAACATAGTAACAGCACCCCCGGTGGTGGTACTAGAGTGTTTCCACTGTAGTATTTTATTGAAACTATGTGATTCTAAAGTACATATAGCTAATTTCATATATGAAAGAGACACGTTATGTTAAACGTGTATTTGATTTTTAATGGTATTTTTTCAGAACATTTATAAACAATAGCATTGGCAAATCTATCTTGCACTCTTTTCCATGTTATACTTCCCATTGAAGGAATGTATCCGAAAAACGTGAGTTGCTTCTGGGAGTTTGAGTCCTTGTAGGAAAAAAATATTCTTATGGTGTCACTTTTAAAAAAAAAACAATGACTGTTCCTGAGCACAAGTTTTTAAATACATATTTCTACAGAAAAAAAAAATTCAAAATGTTTGCCACTTATTTTATTTAAAAGAACTAAAACTCCCAGAAGCTAGACACATTGGCCTGCAATCACTACTTTTCTTGTGACTGAAGTGTTTGCAATGATGACTTCATTCCTTAACTGTATTTTAGGAAGTTGACCGGAAGTACAACACTAAAGTATCGGTGTGGAAAGTTCTATAAATAGCCTTCCCTAACCTTCAAATAAATAAAGTTACCATTAAAAAATAATATTCACTTTTACAATAATGTGTGCATTTTTCACATAGAAAATCTGAGACAAATTAAATTATAGCAATATAGGTAAGATGTACTTGAATTATTTTATTAGCACCATGCACTTAAGCAAGGACAATGGCCCCATTCAATCTTTTTTTTCTTTTTATTTTAATTTAGTCGCCAATTTAGTTGCCAATTATTTTTATAATTTTCTCCTAATTTGGAATGGCCAATTATGTTTAGGCTCAGCTCACCGCTACCACCCCTGCGCTGACTCGGGAGGGCGAAGACGAACACATGCTGTCTTCCGAAGCGTGTGCCGTCAGCCGACTGCTTTTTTCACAATGCAGACTCACCATGCAGCCAACCAAGAGCTACAGTGTCGGAGAACAACGCAGCTCTCGGGCAGCTTACAGGCAAGCCCGCAGGCACCCGGCCAGACTACAGGGTTCGCTGGTGCGCGAGGTGAGCCGAGGACACCCTGGCAGACCTAAACTTACCCCCCCCTGGCGATGCTCAGCCAATTATGCGCCGCCCCCCTGGAAGCTCCTGTCCACAACCGGCTGTGGAATAGCCTGGACTTGAACCGGCAACGTCCAGGCTATAGACAGCATCCTGCACTCCACATGGAGTGCCTTTACTGGATGCGCCACTCGGGAGCCCCCTTCCCCATTCAATCTTAAATCAACAAATTAACCAATCTGCTTTTTTTCATATATACTGTATATATTAAAGGTTTCCTCTTACCTTTCCCTTTCCTTGCCTGTGTTATAATTAACACTTTTCACTGCAGTTGCTACAGCCTCTTCTGGTGTTAATTGCAGTGCTACCCACCAGACTATGCTTGGTGTCATCTAGGTAAGCAATGTAAGTAACCTAGAACCTTGACTATGGCACTTCTAATCCTCTAATCGTTCCACCTGTAGAGAAGTTGGGGGTGGAAATCTACAGTCTGTTCTACAGAATGCTCATCACTTTTAAAACCAACTACTGTCAGCCCTCTCTGTCAGAGTGGTGCTAATGATACCATGCAGTAAACACTGTGGCAGCAGTAACTCATTCAACAGAAATAGCAGCACAGAGTAAAGTCCCCCCCCCCCCCCCAAATGACTGAAAGAGGAGGGGGTTCAAAACATGGGATACATTGCAGCATTACGAACAAATCTGCACAAATCTAAATTCACCCCAAGACCTCCCTCCAACTCCTGACAATAAACACACTTTGTAGTTTTTAAAATCAAACCCCCAAATAAGCATTTAACACTTTTATTAGGTTTAACACATTTTGAGTGATTACCATAATGTATGTTTAGCCAATTTACATAAATGATCTTGATTGGCTAATCTCCTCCAGAATCACCGTGACTTGACTTTAATGAGGGACACCATTTTCATGGGAGCATGCTTTTATTTCTGCAATACAAAGATTTTTTTTTTATTTTTTTATTATTTAACACTGTAAATCAAAGGATTGAGTACCTCTAAATGGTTCAATGTAATGCATACTGTAGCTATTGGACTGTACAGTATTGCTTGGTTCACTGTTTGTGGCTGGCGTATGAGTGCTCACTATGCCTTCAGTGTTCCAAAACGTTATATATAAATGGGTCATGCTTTATTTTAAGTGCCACTTTTTTAGTTTGTTTTGATCTAAGGGTTATACGTTAAGATCTTTATAAAGTAATGTAACGGGCAGTGTTGTGTGATGCACTGCCGTTACGGATTCTGTTCCGGCTCGTCTGCATTGTGGTTAAGACGCCCACTAATAAAAACCTGATTTAATTTGCTAAACATTAGTACAGTAACGATCTGAACCAATTTCAAATATATGATCGATTGGGAATAGATAATCCACAGGGCTCTGATGTTTTCAGTGGTTCCAGGGGGAATCGAGTGGAGGACACAGGAAGTCCGCCATCTTGACAGACAGATCTGGGCGGCAACAACAAGGTTAATTTGGAACACGGAAATGAATACAGAAGGATAGACACAGCAGCCCGATGGAGGAAGGACCGGTCAGAAACTGATAGTAAAGTATTCATCCTTAAAGTACGTTATTAAAAACATTAAGATTATTACGCCAAGGACTGCATGGCGTTTGACAATTGATTCAGAAGTAAAGATACTTGGCAGAAACATTTATAGTTACCGTTGTTAATTGTGGTTTATGACAAGGCCTTTCTTGTAATAAAGAAATCATTATTTTTATTTACCTGTTCGTGTGGTTGCTGTACACTCATTGGGAAGGTCCGGGTGGTCTTTTTGAAATCCAAAACAACCTGTGGGCAAAGGGTTATAAAGATAATTATAAAAATGTATACTTACCTGGAATTAACAGTAATAGACCCTGACATCTTTCTGGCATAGTCGGCAGGATTTTGACTTTATCACACCTGATCAAATCATGAGTGTGAAGAACCCACCCACAGTAGTTCCACCAGTGGGGGAGAATGTTGTGGCTCCCCCAGTGGTTACTACTATGGCTATGCCATGGATGATGGGGGTACCATGTATGCGACCAGAGTGGACATATTGGGGAGAGGTGTCCCGGGCCAGCTGTACCTAACCAGGCTTTAAAACGAGCACCCCCGGCCACTGTAGGGCAAATGACCGTGATTCCTGCTTCTGATAGTATTACCCTTGTCCTACCAGTAGTCATAGAGGCTTGCCCTAGGGTAGAAGTAGAGTGGGGGAGTAAAAATTCCATGTTGTTAGATAGACGGTCCCACGTAACCCTTTTCAGTGAGACTTTCTTTTAGAAATGGTTGGGAAATCGAGGAAGGCAAAGCACCACAGAGACCGACTGGCTTGGAGGCACCGAATGTCGGCTACGAGATTGTGGACTTCGTCGACTTCTGATTCCAGATCGAGGGGTAGTCATTGTTAAGGACAAGTGCCTGGGCGGGGAGAAAGGTATATTGGGAATGAATGTTATTTATTTCTGCATGTTGGAGTATAGTGTTTGGAAGCATGTCTTTGCAAAATGCCTACTTTTTGACGACCATCGTCAAATGCCCGAGGAGAGTGGGATCGAGCAATTATTTGAATTAGATGATTACTCTGCCAATTGTGTAAAATAGCCAAATACAGTGCATGCTTCCAAATGAACATTTTCTTTTACCTCTTGAGTATAGGGTTGAAGCTCCCTTCTAATAATGCTGTCACAAGTAAAACTAACATCACAAAGTATTGCATAGTATAATAACGTGCCATTGGAACTGTCAGTATTTCAACGGTAACAGTGGGATTTTTTTTTGTGTCATGCCACACAAGCTTCCATGGCTTGTTAAATTCAAATGGAGACTTAACCTCTGTCATCAAGATGACTAAATTGCACAAAGGGAAATGCTTTTTATGATATTACTCCTGTATAATGTAACAAATGTACTCTGACATATTTAACATTTTATAAAAGTAAAATATTTAATAAAGTAATGCCTTCACGATGCAATGGAAATCTGACTAATTGATGTGTTATAATTTGATAAAGGTTTTAAATAACTTGTTGTATATTTACAATACAACAGTATACCACGTATGGTGAAACACCACTGCAAATGTAAGTAAATCTATGTGCTTGTGCTAAACATGAGAAGCAAGCACTTTTGTAAAGTTATTTACCCATTTCAGCATAAATACTAAATGGTGCCAGTTTTAATGTTAGAGCTTCAAGCATTTCAAACTGATACATTTACAATTGTAATTGTCTTTACATTCTACCATAGTAAATTAAAAGTAATTAAAACGAGTAATTGCAATGGGCAGTCATGTTGCCCTTTGCTGATTATGTCTTTCCCTCGGAGTTCCATGCCGACATCACCTTAGACACTGTTGCTCGTGAAACATCAGCAAGTTGAGTTGTCTTGGTCACTGAAGTTCCTGCCAAACGCGCCCCAACAATCACCCCTCTTTCAAAGTCACTGAGGTCTCCTCTTGCAGCCATGCTAGCCATAATTATAGGCAACCAGGCCTGTCCAGCATTTTTATACATGACCCTAAGCATGCTGGGATGTTATTTGCTTAATTAACGCATGAGCCACACCTGTGTGGAAGACCTTGCTTTAAATATACTTGGTGTCTCTCATTTACCCAGGTGTTTCCATTTTTTGTCCACTACCCGTTTGTTATTCATGATATAAGAATGACCAAATGTTCTTGCAATAAAAATGTTATTTGAAAATGTTTGGCAGTGGAGCCATATACCATGCATGGTCTGGAAAAAGTGAACCTAGTAAAATCAGGGTTGATCACATTAATAGCTCATACCTAGTAAAATCAGGGTTGATCACATTAATAGCTCATACCTAGTAAAATCAGGGTTGATCACATTACTAGCTCATACCTAGTAAAATCAGGGTTGATCACATTACTAGCTCATACCTAGTAAAATCAGGGTTGATCACATTAATAGCTCATACCTAGTAAAATCAGGGTTGATCACATTACTAGCTCATACCTAGTAAAATCAGGGTTGATCACATTAATAGCTCATACCTAGTAAAATCAGGGTTGATCACATTACTAGTTCATACCTAGTAAAATCAGGGTTGATCACATTAATAGCTCATACCTAGTAAAATCAGGGTTGATCACATTACTAGTTCATACCTAGTAAAATCAGGGTTGATCACATTAATAGCTCATACCTAGTAAAATCAGGGTTGATCACATTAATAGCTCATACCTAGTAAAATCAGGGTTGATCACATTAATAGCTCATACCTAGTAAAATCAGGGTTGATCACATTAATAGCTCATACCTAGTAAAATCAGGGTTGATCACATTAATAGCTCATACCTAGTAAAATCAGGGTTGATCACATTAATAGCTCATACCTAGTAAAATCAGGGTTGATCACATTAATAGCTCATACCTATTAAAATCAGGGTTGATCACATTAATAGCTCATACCTAGTAAAATCAGGGTTGATCACATTAATAGCTCATGGTTGAATACTGGGAAAAAGAAAACATGGTGCAACACAGTAAAATAAATCGTCTGTCTTTCAACTCCCACCTACTCTCTCTGTCTCATATTCAGTATATGTAGATTAGATGGGGCTATAAAAATTAACCTGGCCACATGATTGTAATGAGATCTGGAAGGCTGTTCAATCCTGGCACTCAAGACACTCCAGGCAAGTTCAAAGTCAGGTTAAGGCAGATTTATAGAAAAATCTTTGTAACTCAATAAGGGAGCAGCAACAGAACACAGAACCAAATAAAATGACATTTGAAGCTACTTACCAATGTAACAAACAGAAAAAACTTCTAAAATTACATCAACAAAAAAATAACTACAACATTACTGAATTTTAGAAGATCTTGGATAGTGAAAAGAAAATCATGCCGGAAATTGTCAAAGTCCCTAGCAAACAGGTTATTTTTTCCATCTGTTAGTCCTGAAAAGCCAGGAAAACCAAAAGCTCTTCTGCAATGTTAGTATACAGCCTGGGGGCAGAACTGTAAATAGTCTGATTTTTGATCCCTTTTACACTCTGCCTGGTCTCAATTAATCTGTAGATATAACTTGGAAGGTTTCGAAATACTGTTTAGGAAAAAAATGTACCAGTTATGTTCTCTTGTAGCAGAAAGACTGAGTCATCCAATGTTAGCATAGAAAAGGCAGTAGTGATTATCACACCCCAGGAAAAATCTTGCCATACTGTTCTACAATTATACAAGTCAGTCTTGTAGAAAAGCTGCTGCTAAAAGTGAGATTATTAACAGCTAACTTGTTATGTTATGAACATAAACCATACATTTTATCTTTGGATTTGAATAATGCATATTAGGTAAACAAAAGTTGTTGTATTAAAATCTACTATCAAACCATTATACATAGCAACTCTATATGGCACCGCTGCCATGTATGGAGCAGGGTATAGTATGCCAAAGTACTGGGGGGAACCTATAGCGGTGCAGTGCTTCAGTAAAATATGTACTGAATATCTAGTGTACAAGACAGTGTAAGATAAGTGCTATGGTAGAATATGTTTGAAACATACAAAATATATACTAACACTAATAATTTTAATTTCGAAAACTGAGCACAGTCCACCTCTCCCTCCTACAGCTGGTGTTATCCAGAGACAAACCTTTAATTTCTTCATTCGCCATCTCAACAGCAAAGCATTGTATAGTGTAAGCTGTATTGAAAGAAATGTCTCAAAACCCCTCTGCTGGATTTTTCTGTTAAATGCCCAGACGGCCAAAAATAAAGTTGAATGCAAACTGTGCAAGCGACTGTTGATGTATCATCGAGGTGCAACCAATCTCTGTGGTCACTTGACATGCATAAATTCATATTATTAGTAGTAGTATTATTCATATTTTTAGTGCAGTAATAGTAAAATGTGACTGTGACTGATAACATGCTTTTAACATGTTTTTACAATGCAGTCACACGTCTTTCTTTTTTCTGCCATGTCGACACACATAAGCTGCACGACTTGCTTTTTTTCTACTGGAAGTCGCTGCGGACCAGGGATTATACTGCTGTGTACGTGCTTAATCACGTGAGATTTGATCAAATTCAAAAACAGCTTTATTGGTTGTACACGTCATTGCACTTGATACAGTATCCTATTACAGTACATGCAGTCAGTTTGCCCCGAAATGATTCTTATAAGCAGATTGCTTGATTCTTACAAGCAGAGTATTTTAGCATGGTTAGTATAGGAATGATTTTGTCCCAGTGGTTTTGATCACTATATGCGGTTGATTCTTATATCAGTAATTCTTATTACCGGAGTGCATGGTATATTACAATATATTTTCGTTCCATAATGGTGTAGATATCGCAAACAGCATCAATTGCGTGTAAATAAACAAAGTGCATTTTTATTTTTATTTAAATTATAAAAACATGATTACTGTTCTATATAACGTATTTTTAAACTACTGAATGTTTTATTCCATTTATATAGATCACCTGTAAAATATGATTTTCAATCAAATATAAACAAGTAGCTATGGTGACATCAACAAGTAAACTATGCAAATTAGTACCATTGAGGGTTCAAACCTTCCTTCGGTAATGTGTTCCTAAACCTTTGAACTTCAAAACTTAATTGCAGCCCTACTATGCTTTGTCTGTGTATTTTCTTTAACTCAATGTAAAGGCAATGTCGTGTAAAGGTACTGATAAAGACATATTACTTATTTGGGTATTGTCACGGGGCCCTCCTTCTAAACAGTCCTGAGCCCCTGACAAAATGATGCCCTTTACAAGAAAGACTCATAGGCAACAGGTACATTTAAAAGCAGTACATAAACTTCATTCATGTAATATGTCCAAAGGAATCCAAGCAGTGCAGTTAGATACAGTGATCAGCAACCAGTATAATAAATGTTAAGGCAACGGCACAGCTCCTACATTTACTTAGAACGGGCTAATCCATGAAGTTCCACGTTTTTCTGGAAGTATGATAGCACTTCCATGAAAAGGTACAGGAGGATACCAAACAGTATGGAGAAAAGTTACAAAAAGAAATAATTGTTTAAGAATGATGTAACGAAAGGTTAGGTACAAAAAAGGGTTTATTTAGACTGCTATGCCTTTTTCGTATTGCTGTTCTGTTATTCTAATAAAGTATCAGTAGTAAACTGATTGTTGTATTGAGTGAATCATTCACAGTTGATCCTCAAAATAAGACTCACACCAGTGAGCCAGTTCACACTACATACAATACAAATTATATGGTAGTGTTAAGATGCATCACTGTTTAGGTCTTATTTTGATCATTTAAATGGCGTCGGAAAAGGTTCAATTTGAAAACGAATGTCACGTGGGGACTCGTGAGAATGGTAAGTAATATTTAATAAATAATTTATGTTTCTCTTTTCCCACTTTATAGATTATTTGGTTTTCAAGTTGCCCACCCAGACCACTGGACAATGAGAGAGGAGGGACCACAACAGGGAAGAATCAAATGGTTTTATTTTCCAACACACAATACTGAACAACACAGCAGTTTAATAGATAAACTAATGTAACGGCAGTGTTGTGTGATGCACTGCCGTTACATAATATAAAACATATAAAACAAACTAATATTTAAACTAGAAATACAAATTTCAATTTTACACTATTAATACTTAAAACCTTAAATTATAATTATCTTTATTTTTGTCCTAGCATTTATTATTTAACATACATTTTGCCTGCTAACTAAATACTTATCCCTGCCAAACCACATGCACCACAAATGATATATGTATATGTGTGTGTGTGTGTGTGTGTGTGTGTGTGTGTGTGTGTGTGTGTAAATCCCCCCTAATGGCTGTCATCTCTTCTTTTACAGAAGATGTGAGCTCTATATGTGTACTTCTATAAACACCACTGGGTCTGGGGTTCTTTTCAGGGTCTCGGTTTATTCACAAAAAATATAGTAGGAAAGAAAGGTTGAAGGGACATATACAAGGGGAAGGGGTCCAAAGAATACAGTAGGTACATATACAAATACTGAATTTAGATGGGTGAATAATCTTATTCAAAGCAAGAGGGTGGTGGCGGCCTCTGTAAGAAACAGACACACATTATCATCAGGGGCCTGCCATCTCCACATGGGTTACATCATACCTTGGCAAACAGTACAATTTAACATGTTTTATACATAATACAAAACACAGTATTTTACTTAATCAACAATAATGGAATCATTGTTATATTACATGAAAGTATACACACCCACTATTTCTTTTTTAGGGTTCCAGTCAATCTGCACAACAGCTGCTTCATGACGCAGCTCTCTTGCCATCCAGAGATTTTCATGCTCTGCCCCCTTCTGATGCAACCCCTTATAACTCAGTTACTTTTAACCCGGTTACACTCTCCCCTGCTACTAGTCAATCCTCTATGTCTATCCTAGCCCTGAACCCCGAGAGCTTCTCTGTAAGCACCTGTTCCACTTCCCAAAGTACTTCGCAATGAATTTACCATTGCTCACCTCCAGACCACCTACCGCTGGTCTTGGCTGTCTGAATGGATTTGTATGCATGCCCGCCCTAGTCCTTAGGGATTTCCTAGGGGCGGGTTGGGGTACTAACCCTGGCCTTGACTCAACACATTCTGGCCTGACTGCCTGTGGCAAAGTGGCTGCTGATTATGAACAGGTGCAGAGGTGATGCATTACAGAGATTTGTAATCCGCTATGGAAAATAGTTGTTTTATTTTTGTTATAATCCAGGTCTGGTGACCAAATAATAAACCCTGGTTATACACAGCGATATGTAAAACACAGAGAACAGTAACAGGGATTGCAGCCCTAAACAATAAACGCAGTATCTCCCACAATATACAACCACGGTCACCAGTCCTGGGTGCGTGCTGTAGTGCTCGTGGTGGGTAATACAGTTTAAAGAGTGACAAATAGTGCAGTGCTGTTCCAGGTTCAGTGCTGGCCCTTAGCGACAGCTCCGGAACTTGTTAGCCGTCTATAAACACACAAGTAACAATTATAAACAAGACAAACAAACAAACACTCACTATATTCTTAATACACAGTGCACGGGTCCTTCCGGGTCTATTTAGAAACAAAAAGCGAAGGAAAAGATTTACGATTCTCTGGCCCATTTATGCTATCACGCATGACCCCTTGGTAAACGATTTCAGCTGTCTCTATTGCCTGCAGCTGCTACCTCGTTTACCTTCTGGGTCAATACGTTCCTGCAACGGAGTCTCACCTTCTTCCAGGCTGACCGACTTCCCGACCCAGGAAATGAACTGTCAGGCCAGCCCATCCAAAGACTTCCCCTTTCGCTACTTAGCGCCCTCACAGGTCGGGAGGGAGACCAACCAGAACTCATTATATTTCTGTCACACTGTCCTAGTTGCTTCTCCCTGTGTCACTATGGGAGGTTGACCTATTACAGCACCCTCATCCTCTGATGAATCAAACTCCATCCCCGGAGGTGGTGGCCCTGACTCTGCCCTCCCGGTGCTTTCTGCAAAGTCATAATACGCCCTTAACTCTGACTGATGGACTTTCTTAACCTTTCCTTCCTCCACTGACACTATAGTACACATAGTACCCTGTATCTTTCGATCTTATACACATTAGGACCCCAAGCATCCTGTATCTTGTTCCGCCCTTGTAGTGTACTCCTCTATGATCTATGTGTAGGGGCAATGGCCCTACCTTTTCATTGTGACCCTGTATTCTGTGCTTAGCTTTCAGGCGGAGATACTCCCCTGCTTTTTGGTGCGCATCCCTTAACCTTTCTGTACTTTCTGGTTTCTTTTTCGCATTCCAGTACTTCTGAAACTCACTCAAAGCTGAATCAGAGCTCTGGAATGTCTTTAAATCTAATTTGGAGTAGCCTGGTAGAGCTGGTGCCTGTGCCTCCTGGCGCCATCAGCTGGCCTCACTTGTTTAAACCCTCACTTGTCACTAGCTGCAGCTACTCTACACCTAACGTGAAACATAGGCACTCACGCAATTCTGGTTCTACAATCACTGATGCCAGCGATCCTGCAGGAATGCTGAATTGCTCCTTACTAGCTATTTTTGCAATGCTACCTGATGATGGCTCAGAATGCCTCTTCCCATTCCAGATCAATCTTACCACCATCTATATTACTGAGTCATCCTGCAGAAGGAGACTACAGCACCTGCCAATTATATTCATCCTCACCAATCCTGGTGTTCTACTGCCCTTCGTCTTAGCGGGGTGTCTGGCTACGTCCTTGACAACAAGAAATCCACAGTTTGATAAAACTTTTCCCATGGCCTCGAATTCTAAGTAGCCCAAATACAGGATTTCTAACCCGCTCGATGCTGCCAGGCGAAGCAACCCTGCTGTCTGCAACAAATCAGTTCCCTCCGACAAAAAATGTTCCCTGAAGAACTTCTCTGACATTTTACTAACCTGACTCCCTGTATCTAACAGACACGGCAACAACACCTGACCAACTATGATGTTAACTACGGGGCACGACCCTACTGCTTGTTGTATGACGTTCCCTCATCGCTCCCGACCTTATAGGGGAGACAACTAATGCACCTTGCATTTCGCTATTCTCCACTGTACTCGACACTGCATTCTCCAGCTACAGCACTTTCAATCAAAGCTGATTTCGTTCGTTTTGCTGACTGCTGCAGGCAGTCTTAGCTATGTGACTCCCCCTCCCACACACACACACACACACACAACAAAATTCAATTGGTTCTCTGTCTTCGGTGTATTTGGTCCGCTCTTTCCCAGTTTGCTGCACCCCCTTACGGCAACTACCTAATGCTAAGCTTGTTACAGCCTCGGTCAGTTTCTCTAGTGCCTTGCCCTGACTCTCCATCGCTTTCACTACGTCCTGAAGTGTCACTGTCCCTGCATCTCTCTCTCTTGCTGTCACTGCAGACATCTGAGAGTCAGTACAGACATCCACTACACTGGTCACAACAGTTTTAGAAAAGGAAGCTTACAATGTCACTTCCTTGCGTACTAAGAAAGTCATTTGAGGCTTCTCCCTCACCATTCTTTTTAAGGCTTTTCTCAGGGACATATCCCTAATCCCCTCCAAAAACTGGTCACGTAAAACATTGTGTTCACACAGCTCTTCTGTCGAGCATCTCTGCACACTACCAAACAGCTGTGATACTACATGCGAATACTCGCGTATGGTCTCACTATCCTTTTGCTTTCACCCATAAAAATATCTCCATAACTGGGGCATAGATCTCTTTTCGCCAAATAACTCGACTAGAACTTGTAATATCTTTCCCAGTCAGTGGTCCCATAACCAGTGAAGCAGCCCCAGGATTCACCATTGCTGATAGTCAATAAAGCATACATGTACCATCTACAAAACTTAATTTTATTTACACACCCACAGTAAACAGTAAACCAAATTGTACTACTCATACTTGCAATACTAATCAATCATTTTTCATTCATTAAATTTAAATACATGTCGATTGCACAAAGTTAGATCTACAATGATTAAAGCAGTATGCTATGTAATTAAATGTACCGTATTTAATATATTTAAAGTTAGCAATTGATTTATTGTGCCTTGATTAATTCACATACAAAATTCACATCCACCTCTCTGTAAGTGTTAATCTTTCATTCCTATTAGTATGCACACCTGCCTCCATAACTTCACTACATGACTTGAGTCAAGAGTGTTTCACCACATTAAAGCTATAAGCATCTAAAAACAAGGATGTATGTTTTGCCACCTGTCAAAACTTCAGGTACTTAATATGATACATAAACCATCATAAAGAGCACAAATTATTATATAACTAGTCTGTTTATCTTTGTAAGTGAAAGTGTTATTCCATATTGAATCTTTTCAAATTCCAAATATGCTTGTTTTGTTTTTTTTCCACTTCTGTTTACTAAGTTGTTTGATTATAGCATCATATTTTGCTATTGGTAAATTAAATAACTTAGAGCCGTATCATTACAGCACAGTGGAAACATGGCCATGCAGTTTAGTTTCCTGTCAAAAATTCAAAGAAAGAGATCCATCAAAACCGGTAACACATGTCTTCATAATTGAGCTGTTGGTGTAACTACAGTATCAATGAAAAACAAAAGCAGCGTTCATATTAAACAATTCTTTGCGTTTACTTTGCCAACTTTATTTCAGTCACATTTTCTAAGTGAAATTGAAAGGCAAATTTGTTTAAAATTATTGCTGGTGTGTGTTTCCAATGATGGAGTCTTTAATCTAGAAAACTGTGACAATATGTGTTATATTGGGATTACAGAGAGATATGGAACACTGGTGAAATTGAAATGCCAGCTACAATTCCTGGCTGAAATCGAATTCAACTATATCTTGCTTGGGTCTGTATTACATTTTTGTTGGTGGTCTAATACTTCCCAAGAAAATTACTTTAAGAAAGCTTGACACAATAAGGAAGCCCTCACTAGTATAAAAATCTTGACTTGGTCTCAGGTTTTATCCACTCAGAAGACTGTTATGTCCTTGTATACCAGGGGCACAACTTAGCTGTGAAAATAGATTTCAAAAGGCTAACAGCACTTTAGATTCTTAAAACGTTCTTTAAACAGCAGCTTAAATTAAATGTCTTCATATACTGAAAAAAAGAGGTTGCCCTCGACTTACTCACATAACTGTCACTGTGGTTGGTTATCTAGCAGTTAATGTTATCTAGCAATTAATCATTCTCAAATGTAATTATTTACTGTATTTTTTATTTTCTCTCATTTGAATTTGCTCTTACTTACTAGTGATTTTATTGTATTTTATAACTGCTCTTATCTGTAATGTGATATTTAGTAAAGTGATACTTTGTAACAACTGTAAGTCACCCTGAATAAGGGCATCTGCTAAGAAATAAATAATAATAATAATAATAATAATAATAATAATAATAATAATAATAATAACGACTGTTGAATTGGACATTAATGCTTAAATGGGCAGGTGAGCACTTATGAATTTCCAATATTCATTCAGAAATTCAAGGACCCACTCGCATAGCTGCCATAAAAAAAATATTTTACAAAAATATATATCTGAATTTTAAGCAAGTCAGCCACAGTCAGTCTTGTTTATTTATTTAGTTACATTTATATAGCACCTTTCATCACAAGGACCTCAGTGCGCTTTACAACATTTTACAATATTAATACAAAATTTAAAAGGCAAAGAGAATTCCTATAAAACAGTTAAAAAACATATATAGTCAGTAATAAAATTATGGTAAAAAAGGGCATTTTATAAAAATGGGTTTTCAATGCTGTTTTAAAAATAGAAAGATTCCCTGCTTTTTTGACTGAGCATTACACAATATCAGGGCCTTACAAGAGAAGACCCTCCCTCCTGCACTATCTTTATTAACTCTCAGAACAACCCCACATCCTGCTATCTTAGAGTACAACTTAGATTGTAAGGGGTCAGCAACTCATGGAAATAACTTGGTGCCGATCCATTTAGGGCTTTAGAAGTTAAAAGCAAAATCTTATAATCAATTCTAAAATGCACAGGGAGCCAGTGCAGAGAAGCTAAGACAGGGGTAATATGGTTAAATTTGTAACAGTTGTACCAGATTTGTGGTAGTGTTTACAAAAGTGTAAAGATGTCTGTGGCAGAATGCAGGGGGGTCCATGTATAATGCACATCAATGAGCAGCCTTGAAAAACACACACCTTATGTATACTATCTTAGCAAAAACACCATACAATATAAAACGCTAAACCCAAATATACTGCTATCTTTAGAGCAGCTTTTAAAAAATACCAAATAACAGAACAAACAACAACTGTGATAAACATAGAATGTTTTATACAGTGTTAGAAATAAATAATTTCATACAGTTATCAAAGATTGTATTTATTTATTTTTGCAGCTGCACATACGTTACAATGTACCTCTTCTTTTGTGTCCAAAAAAAGGCAGAATCAATCTAGTATAGTCCTTATTTTATTTGACCCTTATTTTTATTTGAAAAAATATAATATGCTGACAATTGGAAAAAAAACAAAAAACTATTGTAATATATTTAGGGCTTAAAGTCTTCAGGTTTTATTTTGGATCCCTTTAAACTTATTTTGAGATGATTCTGTTCCCTAATTAAACTCAGAAAAAGCTGTTAATTACAAAACAATGTCACTTGTTTTTCCCTTCATATCTAGCCTGATTCTGTTTCGATCAATTTTTATTTCAAATTACGTTAATTGTTCATTGCTGATCCTAATTGCATTTAATTTTTGCAGTCGCCTAGTTTATCGTTGTGCTTTGGTTATTTTCACTCGTTTAACAGAGTTGTCCTGAAAGATTTTTATTTTCTTTTCAGCATAAAATATCTAGAACGGAGTCTACACTGATAGCAATCTTGATTTGTAGCAAAGAAAAAAGTAATCTTAAACACAGTCTTTAATTAGTAGTTTTCTCTTTATTAGGATGCAGAGACATCTTAACAACTACTAATTAACATTTAAAGGGAGTTAGAGATTTGGAAACTAAAACCCAAAAAGTTGAAGTCTTAAAAAATTTTAACCATTACATGACGAAGTGTCTAAATCTGTTTTCCATAAGATTAGCATACAGTTTAAACAATCCAAGTGTTTTACTTGTGTGGCCAGACACTGCCAATTTAGTGCTGACAGATTTTAAATAAACTTATTTCTTAGAATTCCTTTATTCCTTATTAGGCTTTTTTCCTTTCTTATCTTGGTGGGGTTTAATGTAACTTTAAAATGGCTGCTTTTGTATTATTATGTGTATACTGTTATTTAAATCTGTTATTTAAATGGTCTGACTGTGGCAGTTGTATGTGTGACATGCTATACAAATGTATTGTGGTTTGTTCTTTTTTTCTGCTGTGTACTGTACAGTGCTTTATGATAATTTTGTATAAAAAAGCGCTATATAAATGCAATAAATAAATAAATAAAATACAATAAATATGAAGGTTCACAATAAAATTAAATTATACATATGCATGGGAGTTGTGTTCTAGTGTAGGGGGCTGTCACAAAGACGGCTGGAGTGGGTGGCGTCAGACCAATAAAACGACAGAGAGGTGTGGTTTGGTGGAGCTGAGCGAATGGTTTCGCTCAGCATTTAATAAACAGAACAGAAAATAATAAGGTTGTACAAACAAAACACAGGGCACGGCACTGGTAGCCAAAATAAACAGACAAACAAAAACGGACTACACAGACAAACACGGTGAGCTTCTACTTTTCACAATTATTATTACAATTACCTCCGTCTCCAATCCTGTTCTCCACTCACTGAACACACAACCCCGAGTGAATGAAAATGTGTCTATATATACTGTTGTGCTGGGATTCAATTACTAATTAATTATTCACTTGAATCCCAGCACGTGAATGAATTACGTGCAACCCCGTGCTCACATATTAATTACTTTAAATGCACGTGCAGTGATGTGCAATCTTGTGCCTAAATACAATTATACATTTTAAATCACACGTGAAACACAGACCCGTTTATATCCCGTGTACCAATCTCTATACACCAACATTAACACACGCAACATACTACACATAACACACACATGCACACAGGGGCGGGGCACACTGCCACAGGGGCCCACAGCCTAACAGCAGAAGAGTTTGTCCTGCAGAATTATTCTCAAGTGGCGCCCAATGTGGGCCTACCACTGCAATCAATTGACGTCTCAGCCCATTGAACTGAATGGAAAGGCAAAGACTGCAAACAAACCACAAACCATACGGTTCAAAAATGAACATCTTACCATTCAACTAAAAAATAACCTCTGTAGTCAAGTGGTAAGTGCGTGTCTTATGCTGATGTCAGTGTTATTAACTCATCAGCCACAAGGATGAGATCCATTATAGCATAAAGTTTCAATTTGATTTTGACACTGCCCTGTTCTTAAGCCATGTTTGCAGAAAAGACATAGACAGAGCATAATCTTTTATCTGACAGCAATATTTATATATTTATATTATTTATTTATTTCTTAGCAGACGCCCTTATCCAGGGCAACTTACAATTGTTACAAGATATCACATTATACATTATTTCACATTATACAGATATCACATTATTTTACATACAATTACCCATTTATACAGTTGGGTTTTTACTGGCGCAATCTAGGTAAAGTACCTTGCTCAAGGGTACAACAGCAGTGTCCCCCACTGGGGATTGAACCCACAACCCTCCAGTCAAGAGTCCAGAGCCCTAACCACTACTCCACACTGCTGCCCTGTGTAACTTGTGAAGGCTGGATGGACATCACTGACCAAAACAAGCATCTTAACCACTGTTCAAAGGAATAGTAAGTCCCATGGGGCTTACACCGCGGGTGGTTTTTCAACTTCATATCATATTATTTTGCCTCACAAGTACAGTCTCTGAAGCAGGGCAGAAGGGACGCTGTTCACTCACTCCAGGTTCCACATGGCTCAAGTAGCAGTTTGTGGCCACAATGCTGTGCAACACACGCCACTGCAGGTCTCCTGAGCGCTTGGGCAGGGGCAGTTTATACAGAGAGTGCCAACTCGGGAGCACGGCCTCGCTCACCCCCAGGTGTGCCCTCCACTTAGTATCCACCAGATCTCTCAACTCGGGGGAGCAGTGAGATTTAACACACAGGTGGTACAGTTGTTTCTTCTCTGTGGCATGAAAATGCAGCTCAGTGAGGTTGTGCACTGACAGCAGCCTCGCAGGCTGCTCCTCCTCCGCCACGGGGGCCGAGGGAGAGACCAGCACTGTGGGGAACAACGGATCGGGTTCGAGGACCACATGCTCTGTCAGACACCTCTCCACAAACCCAGAGACAGCCGGGCTCAAGGAGGCCTTCAGGTCAGCCAGCATCTTCTCCAGGAACCTCTCTCATCTGATACCCAGCAACACACTCAGTTCCCTGCTGGACTTCCACAGAGGTTAATCAGTCCCAATACCCCCTCGTCTGGGGGAAGGTACAGCACCATGGGGTGCAGCCAGCGATGCCCGCTCCAGAAAAACTGCAACAAGCTCTTCTGGATTTGCTCCAACAGTCCAGGGGGAGGGTTCAGACACACCAGTCTGTGCCACAGCATGGAGGAGGCCAGATTATTAATGATGAGCACAACTGGGAGAGGAGCCACTGCCATCTCTGCAGCCACCCCTGGACCTTCTCCAGCAGTCCCTCCCAGTTTTGCTGCATAAACTGTTCATTACCCAGGAACACTCCCAGGATCTTGAGACCAACTGTATTCCAGGACAGGGTCTGGGGTAAGGAGGGAGGGGTAGCACCCTTCCAGCTGCCAGCCAGGTACGCCCCACTCTTGGTCCAGTTGAGCCCTCTCAAAGGTATGGATGCAATCCTGCATGGTGGCTACATCTCGGTCTCCAGTGACAAAGACATTCAGGTCATCAGCATAGGCAGAGAGTTGTATGGGCAGGGCGTGGGGCAGTGCAGGCACTGCCAGGCCAGTCAGGCGCAGGCAGAGCTGATGCAGCAGGGGCTCTATGGAGAGGGAGTACAGCATTCTGGAGAGACAGCATCCCTGCCGAATCCCCCTCTGCACTGGGAAGGGCCGACTCAGGCTGTTGTTCACCTTAACTGTACTAAAAACATTAAAATACAAAAGATTAATATAAGAAATAAAAACAGGACCAAAACCAAAAGCCTTCAATGTGGCAAATAAATATTTGTGATCAACCCTGTCAAATGCCTTCTCTTGGTCAAGCGAAATTAAGCCAAAGTTCAGGTTAAAAAGTTTGGATACATTTAAAAGGTCCCGAATTAAAAAAAGGTTGTCGGCGATGGAGTGTCCGGGCACACAGTAAGACTGATCCCGGTGCACCACCGACGCCAGACAGCCCCGACCTGATACACTCAGTCAGCACATGGTACAGGTCCTGACCCAGCAAGGGCCAGAAGTGCTTGTAGAACTCTGGCTGCAGTCCATCGATGCTGGGCGCCTTGCCGTTGGACAGCTGCATAACAGCTTTGGAAAGCTCTTGAAATGTGATGGGGGAATCCAGTTCACACTGCTCTCCCCCTCACTCAGTCTGGGGAGACCTTGATGTATTTGTGCCATATCCAGCAGGTCGCAGCCTTCAGATTTATATAATTCACTATAAAACTCCACTGCTGCCTGCCGCAGCTCTCCTGGGCTGCTCACCACCTTCCCACAGGGCAGCCTCAGACAATGTATCTGTCTCTGTTCTAGCCTCCTTTTCTCCAGGCAGAAGAAGAAGGCTTTGGGGGGCATCCATGTTTCTTAGCTGAGTGAAGTGGGCCCTGAGCAGCGAACCCTGCACCCTCTCCTCCAGCAGCCTGCCCAGGCACTGCCTCCTCTCCCGTAGGCTCTGACACGCTGTCTCACTGCTCTGGCCATCCAGCTGCCTTTCCAACTCCAATATCTCTCTCTCCAGCTCACTGACTGCCGCTGCCACACACCTAGTGGAGTACTGCGTGTACTGTTGGCAAAACACTTTAATCTGTATTTTACCAATGTCCCACCACTGTCTCAGGCTGTCAAAGTGACGCATCTGTGTCTGCCAATTAGCCCAAATTTTTTTTCAATTTTCACAAAACTTGAAGGAGTTTGATGTTAAAATGCCAATAAGATTTAACAGGAATTTCAGAAGGTACAGAAACAGTGGTGGACACAAAGTGGTGATCAGATAATGGCGAAGGGGAAATATGGCAACCAATAAACTTATTGCTATGAGTTCTAGGGGTATAAAAGCGATCTAACCTCGCACCAGAAAGCTGACTATGTTGTAATTTAATCCAAGTATATTGTTTAACATTGGGATGAGCAGTTCTTCAAAACATCCACTAGGCTGTGTGTATTTACAACAACAGTCAGTTTACTCACAGACTGGGGATGGGGTTCCCCGTGGTTGCGATCAAGATTAAAATTCAAAGTACTATTGAAATTCCACCTACTACGAGTAAATGTACCGGGTCACACTTTCCCAATAACTCTGATAATTTATTAAAAAATAAAATCCGTTCTCCCCCTAGGTTAACTCTTAAAAGTTTCCCTGGTAAAATTTAATCAATTGATAAAATCTTTCCGCCCAATCCAGGAGAAAATAAAATAGCAACCCCCCCCCCACCCCCCCCCCCCACCCCCACTGAGATTTGAGCCATGGCTTAAAATACAATCGCCTTTCCACTCAGACAGCCAGTGAGCCTGGTTAGCGCTGTCTGAGTGTGTCTCTTGTAAAAAAAACTATATCTGCCCGTTTTTGGTTAATAAAATCAAATAATTGGGATCTCTTTTTAAAATCTCTACAACCATTAATATTAAAAGTTGCTAAAAATAGTTTCTCCATGGATAATAAAGTGAGGCATGCATTTCAAAAAATAAAACAAGCAAGGATAAAAGTATGCACTGTAAAATATTTTAATGCTTGGTTTTAGTTAAACATTTACGGGAACTACTAACACATTTTTTAAACAATAAAGTTTTTTTCTGATCAAATTCGGCCAAAGTTGTTTTCCTGAGAATAATATTGGCAAAAAACAAAAACAATTTCAAATCTGGGAAAAAGGATGAAACGTCAACCCCCCTCTTACATTTTGTCTTACCTAAAAAGTCGTTAATCTGAGCAAGTGTATATAATTTTCGTTTGGAGGTTTGGCTGGCCGGGAGGTCAGAGAGCTGCAAGAAGTCAGAAATCTCTCCATCATCATCCTCCTCCTCTCCGCACCCCAACATCCCCCACTCCTCATTCCACTCGCCCTCTTCGGTCACCTCCGATTCTAGGGTTGCCTCCTCAATCTCCTGGTCCGCGACCAACGCCGTCTCTGCAGCTCCAGTTGGCTCAGAAGGCACATCCAGGGTTAAGACAGCGACAGCACCAGCATGAGAACTGGTGCTCATGTCCTCAGCCTTCCCCGAACAGGAGGGTTTGCCCCGGCCAAGATTACACTCAGCCTTGGCGCTCCCTCCTAGCTCTGAATCACCCGGAGCGGCAGTATGGGGCAGGTGTGCCTGACCCTGACTGCCACTGTCCATGGAGACGGAGCTTGTCCCGCCGCACACAGGGGCTGAGACCCTCCGCTGCTGGCTTGGGAAACCGAAACAGGGCCCCAGATTGACTCCTCCCTGCTCCCCGAAGCCGCCACAGAATCCTTTTTTTATTTTTCTTTTTTTAATTATTCCTGTGAACATGCTATCACGTTCAGTCACAGTAGCACTGACTGCGGAAGTCTCTGCGGCAGCAGTCTGTACTGCGGGTTCCTGCACTTCAGCTGGTCTCGATCGTCGGGGTGGGGGTACAGGTCGCTGTCTCACCAGTTCTTGTTCCCAAGCTCCCCGAGCCTCCCTGGCTGCCTCGCCATCGTGAGCGGCAGCACTAGCAGGGGTGTTTGGTTGTAATTTGGGACAGGTATGTTTAAGATGCCCCTGTGCTCCACAATTAAAACATTTCATGGTGTCTGTAGTGGCAAACACAACATAATCTCTGCTGTCAACACTGAATTTCCAAGCAAGATTAAGCTCAGTATCGGGGTTGTGTAGCAACACAAACACTTGCCGCCTGAAAGACATTACGTGTTTAATTTCTTCTGTTTTACAGCCCAGCGGAATCATCTTAAAAGGGGACATTATCTTCCCATATCGAGACAATTCTCTATTCAACAGTGCATTATCTATAAAAGGAGGAACATTAGAAATAACGACTTTAGTGAGGGGGGTCGACAAAGGCATCGCTGTAACTAAGGAATTGCTAACTTAAAAACCCTCCTCTACTATACAATTTACCAATCGCTCCTGACTCAGGAAAACAACAAGGGCCTTATTCATCCTCGAAGCAGATTTAACATTATCAAACCCAACCATTTCTCCCACCGCTAACAGCACCCCTTCCACAGAAATGGAGCTATCAGGAACACACCTGAAGCCATGTATCACCCGATCGAGAACCCATCGGGTTCCACAAGTCTATCAATTTGGTATATAAATAAATAAACAAATAAATAAATATATAATATAGAAAAAAAATAGCCGTCTGACAACAACTTGCACATGCTCCCACAACCCACAATCCTCAGAGAGAGAGAGAGAGAGAGAGAGAGAGAGAGAGAGAGAGAGAGAGAGAAACCTAGAACAAACAACAGATGATCATGTTTCAAATCAAATGGAGAATCTCAGGGCACTATTCTAATATGGATTAGGGCACTACATCTGTGTCAGAAAAAAAAAGTGTACTGTATTGTGCTGTAATCCATACAAAAAGTTTTGCAGTGTTATATTGTCAGAGAGAATAGAATTACTCATTAAGAGAGGCAGGAAGGTTTAATTAACCAAATGGCTTGCTTTTATGCAAGTAATGGATAGGGAGTGAATTTCAGACAAGTGAAATAATTTAGTAATCCTATTAGGTGCTTCAAGGATGGTAAGTTATAATGAGGCACGTTTCAAATTTTTCAACATTCATATCACAGGAGGCGGTGTGGTCCAGCGGTTAAAGAAAAGGGCTTTTAACTAAGAGGTCCCTGGTTCAAATCCCAGCTCACTCACTGACTCACTGTGTGACCCTGAGCAAATCACTTAACCTCCTTGTGCTCTGTCTTTTGGATGAGACAATGTTGTAAATGACTCTGCAGCTGATGCATAGTTCACACACCCTAGTCTCTGTTAAATAAACAAATATTAATATTGCTATGCACTAAGACTGGACCTATAGAGAAGCATCAATAGCATGATCGGGTTGTAAGAAGGAAATACCATGCAGTATCATGTTACTGAATTCTAGATTATATGCTTCAACCTAACAGCTGCTATGATATTTAAGAACACATGTTATACAGTAGTTTTCTGCCAGAATCTCATGCACAGTTTGCATTCCCTTCATTGTTATCTAATGCTGTTTAATAAAAAAAAAAATATTGTCAATCCAAATATTAATAAGGCTACTGGGTTAATTTTCTAAATGTTATTCATAACAGCTAATTCAAAATGATTCCATAAGAATAATTTTTTTTTGTGTTTTTAGAAAATATTTATTTAGTGGAATTTGATACGGCATAAAACTGAATCCTTTATTCATCTGATCAGATTGTTATACAAATTATCAACTACAGGTATTACCAATTTGAACATTAAAATTTCCTAAATGCACTTTCCACATAAAATAATGATTTCCATTATACGAGAGTAGATGTTAAAACTTCATGCTGATTTGAACTCGGCTCTTGCCAAGATAAGCACCAACTAAGACTTAGCTTTACAGTAAACTAATGTGATCCATCTGTGTCTCCATCCATTTGTGTTTCCTTCCATATGATGATGTAGATATCCTTCTGTCTGGTGTTGATGGCTAAAGTGTAATGCTGGCTCCAGGGATCAGCTTATTTGCCTCCCTGTTGCATCAGCACACACAACGGCTGCGATGCTGGCTCCGGGGATCAACCACAGTGCGGTCTCCCCAGCGCATCAGCTTGACAACCGTCTGGATTGAGCGAAGTAGGGTACATCTCTGGGGTCTTCAAGTGAGCACCTTCTATCCTCGTTTTTTCCTCGACTAGCCCACGACACCTCAAGAGGGCTCAACGGTGATTCTGGCATCCCAGCTTCACCCCCCTCCGTCCCCCACTCAACTCAGCCCAGCTTACTTACCCGTACATCAGCGTTTCTTTCTTTCTATTGTGCTTGAGATCCCCAGCCAGAATCTTTCCGTCTCAACCACAGCCAGTTGCTGCTCCTCACTGCTGCTTCAGATAAGTTCTTCACTGTGCAACGCAACTCTTGGCCACTGAATCCAACGTCTCTGAGAAACCGGGTTGTAGAGTGTGCCACAAATCCTCGACAACCCACCTCCACTGGGTAAACCCGGACTCTCCATCCTCGATGTTCCGCTTCAGTGGCTAGTTGAGCATACCGCAGTTTCTTCCTCTCATACGCCTCATCTACAGCATCCTCCCATGGCACTGTTAACTCAGGTGAACAAGGCATGCTGATCCAGACCTCAAGACAATATCTGGTCAAAGGTTAGTGGTGGCAATCTTAGGTGGAAAAATAAGTTGTTGACCAACATCTGACAGCATTTTCCAGTCTCAAGCAGCTTCCTTGTCCTGGGCGAGGAATGGTTTTAACAACTAAGTAGGGCTTCTGTTTTTCAGTTTTTTTAATTTTATTTTTCAGTGCTTATTTTTAGTTATTTTCAAATTTTATGTATTTGTTTTTTGTTTTTTGTTTTTTTTCAGGGCTTTCTCTTTTTATATACTGTATGAAATTTTTTTTTTCGGTTACTTTCCAAAAATGCTTTGGCATTTTTTTCTGTCAAAATATGTATAGTACTTGCACACTTAACTTGTACCTTCTTTCCTTTGCTGTCTTTCACAACAAAATCTTTATGGTCATGTGCACATTCTTCTGGGGTTTTTGTGTGTAGGCATTATTTTACATTTTGCCACAATTTGCAATTCTGTTTTAAATCCTCCATATCTTAACTGTAATACAGCTTTAAATCACGCGAACAAGCCTCCATTCCTAAGTATAATTTTGTTTCAAATCTTGCAAGTGGAGTCTCCAAAAGAAATGTAGGAATGTGTTGCACTCAGTAGTTGGGGTGGGTTTACAGTATTCAGAGTGAGTCAATGATAGATATAAGTCAGGAAAGATGGACAATGGCCAGCTGTACTGGGGAAGGTGGTTTGTTTGTGTTTGTTATTTAATGGGAAAGGGGTGGTCAACGTGAATTGAGTAACCATTTTCACTTTTTCTGGTGTTTATTGGCTATACACCAATTTCATTTTTTGTATCGGCGGTGTTTTATTGGTTTTTATCGGTTAAAACCAAAAATCAGAAGCCCTCTATATAAGGTAAACGTATAAGAAACTTATTATTTATTTATTTTTTTAAATACATTAATCATAAGTTTAATTCAATTTAATAAAGAGTGTCAATAACACGTATGATGGCAATTGTTACTTTTGGCATTGTGTCTCTTATTATTGTGTATTTACATAGTAGTTACTTAGTAAATACATTTGTTATTATGCATAGTTACAATGTACTTAATGTGTAAAAAAGGTGTGCATGATCTAACCCTAACTCTCAACCTGACCCTAACCCCTCTAACCCTAACTCTAAACCTCATCCTAACCATTTTCTGATACAATTGTGTACTTGTAATTGTGTATATCGTGCAGAACGATTTACACATTAAGTACATTGTAATTATGCATAATAGCATTGTACTAATGTTTAACTACATCTGTATTTAGAACTGACAATTAGAGCTATAATTATTTAAATCAAATACGTTTCCAAGCAGCACTGCACCTCGGACTGTGGTTTAAAAAAATATGCATCATCTTAAAAGTTTTTGATCTAAAACATCCTTTGAAAGATAAGACCTTACAATGCCTTACCTATTGACTAATAAATAATTCAATAATAATAGAAAAATACATTTACCATTAATCACAGATGATGTTCTTATTAGTCTCCACATGTTATTTGACTTTAGTTGGCAATATACTGGCAGAAGATTGTTAAATGGAAGCAAATGGTTTAATCTCAAGTAAATCAGAAACAGCAACATTTACAAAGTCAGCACTGACACCTATAGTGATGGGATGAACTGTTGATATGCAAATGTACAATTATTACTCTTTCATAGTATAAGGGAGGTGACAAATGAAAAATGCTGTGAAAAATACATTGATACACGGTATATGTATATGCAGAGCGATACATTGAATGTAGGTGGTGCCTTGAAGTTGGAAACAGTGGAACAGAACAATAAGCAGCAGCAGCAGCACCTAATTTGCACAACACTTGGACGACACCCCCAGGGCCAGAGACCTTCACTTCATTCCCTTATAGCTCTTTGTCCTGGAAAAAAAGTCTGTGTTAGGCACCAGAGTTAGTGGTATGAGGTGAATATTAGGTAGGTTCTGAGGGGAGGCCAGCGATAGTGTGCTACAGGATGGGAGTTCTAGTGTAGATCCCCACAGCCTAACTGCAGGCACAATGGAATGTGAAGTAAGGTGTTGGGGTGTAGAGGCACGGTAGCCCTATAGTCCACGTTCTGGGCGATATAGTCTGTCTCTTGGTAGAACAGTACACACTCTGCCTTAATTTGGAAGGGAACTGTAGTAAACCCCTTTGGTTTTGCTTTATTTATTTGTTTGCTTTGTGGAGCTACAGGATGAATGACCTGTAAAATCAGTTAAGATGTATGGTGGAATAAGGGAGACAGGAGTTAGTATTGGTAAAAACTATTCTTGTCTGTTTTCTATAACATTTGCGTATTTATTTGGATTTTGTTATTTTATTGTTTTCAATTAATCTGCATGTCAAATGTTAATTAGTATATAAAGTGTGGGACAGATTTAAAGTTAACTATATATGTGCACTTCCAATATTTATGTCAGCCTGAGTTGCTCCTCTCACAACTTACATAAGCATTATGTCTGGAATTACTGTTGGGAAATGTATGTCTCTAATTCTTAATATAAAATCAGAAGAATGTGTCTAAACAAGTCTTGCAGAAATACACAGTCTTAATAAAATGTTATTGTATTCATTCATTGTGGGATTCACCACACATATGTAGCTGTGGTAAGTGAAATTAGAGTAGGTTAAGATGCGTAAAAAATGACAGTCATAAAAAGACGAAGAAAAAAAAAGGAAGCCACACACTCAAACATACTCCTAAACGTTTACAAAATGTATTGAGAAAGAAAACAATGTTTTGGCTGCAAAGCCTTCATCAGCAATTAACAATACCAGTAATATTCATTGTACTTTAGAAGAAAATACATTCAAATGACAATATCATTTCCAAGAGTTAAACAAATACTCTTACACATGATATGTCCAGGTAAGAAAGAATGTGTTTGTATTTGGAGCCATCTGACTGATCTAGTAGAATTAAATATAGAATATGAATCTAGTTAGCTGTGAAAATGCCAATTTAACATATTTCAGCTGGTTTAAGAGTTTTCTTTTTTGTAGATGCCTGCTTTTTGATTTACACAGACTTGTACCTCACTGAAAGCCATTCAATAAACAATTACATGTAGTGAATTAGAGCATGATTTTATTTTTGTTGTGAAAATGTTTTGTACCGTGATTTTAAAAGGCAGCCTCCAATACTTATAACGTGGCATTAATGAAAGCATAAATCATTTGTAAATAACATGTTAATAGGAAATCTATGTACAATTCAAGCACATCCTTATGAACTGTAGCACATTAACGCTCTGAGACAATGGAAAGAACTCAGAAGGTGGGTCGATTAAAACAAGATCGAAACAAATATAAGACAAACTTTAAACTTCTGCAAACTGGGCCCCGTGATTTTTATTCACTGTGCTTGGTACAGTTCCAGCCCCTTTGGGCAGTATTTATTTTATTCAACCTAAAGGCGGACTCCAGTTTCAGTGTCTCTTTATATTTTTTGGATCATTTTTTCATAAGTCAGCTGCCTAACAGCTGCCAGCACCAAACAGGGTCATTTCTGGAACTCTTGCATATTTAATTGTTGCGCCTCTGGCTGCACATTATTTTACTGTTATGGAGAGTTAAAATGGTATAATTGAAAGAAATGTCAAACTTCTGCATTTTTATTGAGTCTATGAAACAGTCTTTGTAATGATGCATCACATCCTCTATGCTAGAAACATGGGGTCAGAGGTGACCAAAATTGACTAACTGTTCAACATCAGAATGCAGTTCCCATTGTGGTGTTCATGGTAACAGTTTTTTTGTTTTTCTTGGTCTTTTTTTTTATCTCACTGATCTTACTGTATCTAGTGGTTACTATTAAAAAAAACATTTCCAAACATTGACAATTTGCAATTATTTATTTATTTATTTATTTATTTATTTTAATTAACATAAAAAAAAAGTCAGGTTTAACAATTAATGGGAGTGCTCTTTGCTTCGGCCTGGGCACCACTCTGTAGCTGTTACAAAATAGTAGTGGATTATATAGTTACATTTTCAGTTTAGTTGGTTAAGGCATATACTTCAATAAGTTTATAGATATTCAAACCAGTTATGTCCACATTTTACATTAATTCTTATACAGCAGGTCATCTCACTTAAAATTGCTGGGTAGATTATTTGAATAGCCACCAGCATGTTTTTGGATGGTTTCTGCTCTTTTAATTGGATCCGATCTGATGTAAAGTAAAGAGAAAAACAGATTGTCTCTGCACATTTAATGCACTGCGGTGAACTATGTTTCAGGTCCCCAGAACTAACAGCAGATGCTAAAACACAACCTGAAATTGTTTTTTTTTCTAAGAGCCAAGCCAAGTAAAAATCTCAGACTTACAAAATGGATATTGCCATTTTTACACAGTCTTGTCATGTTCACTGTCTGGAGAAGAGAATTTCTTAATGGTATTGTCCAGCTGCCTCACCTGCCATTTCATCTGCTTCATTTTCTGCTGTCTGTAGCTGGCAAAAATGGATGTGAGCAGAAAGGGGGGGGGGAGGGTGGGGGCAGGCTCCAACAATCCTGACATATTTCTGAAACAATTGTACCCATAAGCACTGGGGAATTACTATGGACACTTCTTAATCTTGACTGCCCTAGTTTGAAGACTCCCCAGAGACAGGTCTAGGAAAGAGTTGGCCCTGAGCTCTGGACATCCTCCTTAGAGGCAATCCATGATGGATGACTCCAGTGGCATGACCAGATTGCTTACCCAGACATGAACAAAATATAATGGCTGTTTTTTTTTTTTTTTACTCCAAATAAACCCTAACCCAACACTTTCTATATATTTTCCACATAGGTTATTACTTGAACATGACCTATTGTATTTTCGTAGGCCTTTTTTTCATGGGGAAATTGTAGCAACCAACATGGGCATTTTAAGGAGGTAATAACTTGCTTTATTAACTGTGGGTTTTTAGTTAATAAGAAAAGGGCACCTTTGTGACAGTTCAGACCTCAGACAATAATAGTTGCAAGTAGAAAACAGCTGATGGAAGCAGCCTGACTGCGCATAGGCTCACCTCAAGGAAAGGCAGGCCTCAGCAGGAGCATACTAAGTATTGATCAAAACATGAAGGGGACATGAGCAAAGGCCTTCCTGGAGTCTTAGAGCCAGTAGCCATATTAAAAGTTACATTAAGAACTATTAGTGTCACTTAAAAAGAGAACTTCAGATACATTTAAACACTCTGAATTTCTCTGTGAAACCCTGCTGTCATAAGGGAACTGTTGCGTAAAATAAATGTAATATATTAAAGCAAAAGAACATTATTGTTTTCAGGATGGCCTAGCGTGAAGGCTTCCTCACACATACACATTTGTAAGGAAAACACTGTGTTCTCATTTGGCTAAAAGTATGGAGTAGATTGGTCATTTCTCTTTATACATTACTGCCCTGACTTGTTTGTATGTGTGTTCAGGTATTTATGTGCTTGTTTAGGTGAATGCATTTGTCTGCACTGTAACCACAGTTAGTAAACTTGACTAAAAATATATCTCTAATTCCAATGATTCAGTGGTATCATAAACTCCCTCATAAATATTTCTTGCCTTGCCTCCATGCTTAATGTACAGCAGCTAATATCACATTCTTCATCTTAATGACCTCAATGTCTTCCACATTGTGAAGCTTGACATAATGTAGACGGGCTAAAAAGGAGGAGGTATAAAAGACTATGAAACTATATCCCCTTGGCCCCTTTCCCAGGAGAAAAAAACAAACAAACTGGGTAATTAACACCTGACTAACTTATAAAGAGATGCTGATAACGCTTTATTTGAATCAGATAATATGTAGCATTTATAACACCTTCATAAAAGATACATTGCACTGTAAAGCTGCATCCTTCAAAATCACTCTTGAAACCGACATAAAATGCCTACAATATTAAAAACATGCACATAGACAATATCATTAAATCATTTCAAATGCTCAATCCGGAGAAACGACATCCATTCACCAATAGCTAGACATGTTCTCGATGCCAGACATTTAGTTTCGGATCTTAAATTTTGTGGCATACAACAATTATTCCAAGAATGTAAGGTTGGAAATCTTGACCAAAAATTGTTACAGTGTGAATCAAAATGGATTTTTTATTTACGCATGGTACAACCGGTGGGATTGAATGAAGAACTTGCATTATCATGTTTTCTATAGACTACTGTGCTGTTATATTTGTCTGAATTCCTGTAGACCCTAATAAGCTATAAGCTATTTTCTTTTCTTTTAACTTTGATATGGTCAAAACTGTGTAATTGATAAAATTTAACCATTAGCTATGAATATTGATTATATATTGAAGGTGACAACAATGCACTGGAATGATGTCATTAACTAACTTTTTGAATATGACTTTATTACAATGTAATTGTCCTGCTAGCTGTGAACATGCTGTCTATCCTTGTGCTGCTTACTATTGTATTATTTCTGTTCATGCACATAATGCATAGTATATATGGTCAGTATATGTTGACATACTCAAGCACCTGTTTTTAATTGTTTTCAATTGCCTGTTTTGCACATAATTAGTATCACATCAATTAAGCTAATTGAAACAATTATTTCTAAACGCATTTGTTCTTTGTTTCTGGTAGCACGGATGATGGTCAATGTTTGACCGAAACGTCTGCACTTTGCACTTTTTGCACAGTATGAACATTGTGTCATTAATAAATACAGCCTGTTGTTTTTCATTGAATTTAATATTGGTACGCTTTTTTTCCTCGGTGTGAGGATCTGTTATGTGGCGTGTTGAATGTGTGGGCATAAGATTTTTTCTATGATGCTGCAAACATTATATTTAATAGATCTCAATAATCACATTAAAGTAAATGTCAGTTTTTATAGAGATTATAAAGGATTCTGGACATAGTTATTTATTGTTATGTAGCTTTTATGAAGTTGTTATGCTAAATAGAGTCAAGTTAAAATACCTGATTTAGGACCTCATTCACTAAACAACGGTAATGTGTTTTGCACACTGTAAGCCCCTTTATTATTTGTTTATTTAGCAGACACCTTTATCCAAGGCGATTTACAGAGACTAGGGTGTGTGAACTATGCATCAGCTGTAGAGTCACTTACAATTACGTCTCACCCGAAAGACGGAGCACAAGGAGGTTAAGTGACTTGCTCAGGGTCACACAATGAGTCAGTGGCTGAGGTGGGATTTGAACTGGAGACCTGCTGATTACAAGCCCTTTTCTTTAACCACTGGACCACACAGCCTCCTATAGTTTACTGCGTGCTTTTGTAACAGGGCTACTTCATAAGGGGATTGTAATCTTTTCTCAGGTAAAGGATTTCTTTCAAATGTTCTGTTGTAAATTGCTTTATTGCACGTGGCCTTTTGGGATTTATTGATTGATTTAGTGGTGTCTTAATTAGATAATTGCCTTGTTTATTGAAATTGTTTCTTTGTTTGAGACAGGCAGAGAGAAGAAGGGACGGTAGGTGTGGGATTAGGTATTCAGTGTGCAACTGTAGAGGAGAGGAAGTCGCTGTCCTGCGGTGTTAAAGCCGTGTGAGTATAATTCTAAAAGTAAACTGTTTGGCATTTGGAAATCTTGCGTATTGAATAAAACTCAGAGACGTGTCGTTACTTCCTGGTCTCATATGTTTTGTTTTTGTTGGATCAAAGCATTAAAGCCGCAGGTTAAGAGACCCACACCTTCTGTTTGCTTATTATTGCTAAATGCTGTGCCCTTCTCCTCTCATCTGGTTTAAAAAGGGGAAAGACTTTTTATTTTTCGCTGTCCAGCAATTACAGGTGGGGGAGGCATTTCTTCTTTGTTAAAGCAGGTCAGTCAGTTTGGGGCTTGCCCTTGGCGCACTATCATAGTAATTTGTTATTAATTTTTTAATTCTTATTGTGGTTGTTGTTTTGTAAACACTGTAGTTGGTTAAGTGATAGTTTGGTATTTTGCAACGTTTTTCTAGTTTTGAGTGCACTAGTATTTTATGATTTTGGTGTTTTTCAATATTTCTTTTGATTATTATTATGATTACTACAATTGGCTTGGTTTTGCTTGTAGACGGTGGGAGATACTAACAGGTGTGGGTGAGGACAATAGCCACCTAACTGACCTGCTAGTTAGAAAATATAGTTTGTTTGTTTTTTTCTGTTTAACATTGAAGTCCTATCAGTCTTTTAACATTCAGTTAACCCTTAATCCTTGGGGACCCCTGTATATTGCTGCAGACTTTTCTAATACAGTTGCTCCCCTGTGTGTGTTTTATTAACTATTTGGTTTTGATGTAGAATCGTTGCTGGTGAGGTCTGTTTCTATCTAGCCACCATCCCTCAATGAGAAGTGCAATTGCTGCTAGACCCTGGTCTAAGGTATTAAAACTGTGATTGATTTTATTGGTTATTGAACTGACTCATGTAACTCTGAGACTATTGTAATAAAACTTTTTGGACTTTTATTCTGCCTCTGCCACTCCTCTGTTGCTATCTCTGATCACTTTACCTCTATTCAACGAACCTGCTGATTTGGTTTTGTTTGTAAATTGAGTTTCCCTTTCAATTCTAAGACCACCACCAAGCAATACTTTTGGGATATGCCTGCCTTATGTAGGTATTCGCTGAGCATTTTATGTCAGAGCTGCCGATAGGCCCTTCTGTGGAGTGACGTCCTCGGTCCCGCCTGCCAAGGGAATAAGTAGTCACTCCGTGGAGCTCACTTCCTCTTTTGCCTCTTACTATGGTAAGGTAAGCTATCTGTGTCACTAACCTAAGTGCGTTTTGAAAGAGCTCCTCTGAGTTGACTGCAGTTCCCTTGCATTTGTGCTGAGAGCTGGCTGGCTCGGTGCGCATAGTGACCCTCTGTGCCTCAATGCCCTCTGCCTGTAGACGGTGCTCCACTCTGCTGTAGGCTACGCGCTGCCCCGGTTGTGTGACTGCATGCAGTCCAGGCTAGACACCCTTGTCCAGTTGCTGTGATTGAGCCTGTGTGAAACAGCTCACTCTCTCAAGTTTTCTGGAGTTCCCCTGCAATTTATTGCTGGAAGCCGGCTTGCCACTTCCCTGGAATCAGAAACTCAGTTTCTGCGAACTCAGCTATAAACGCTGCACAACTTACAGCACTGGCTGTTTTGTGTCTTTTCCTCTGCTATTCTAGCTTAAAAAAAAGAGACACGTGATCCTCCACTAGGCCCTGGCTCTGCCTCGCCCTGCTGTTGAGTTGACTCCGCTGGATTGTCTCGGCCCACCCTCTCGGTGCGCTTAAAAATTCAGTTCACCAGCGTTGCCGTGGTGACTTTTCTATTTACCCGCACAGCTGTTGTGTGCGTGTATGTTTTGTTTATTTACAAAAAAAATAGAAGCGTGATTCATCCACCGGGACCCAGCTCTGCTGCGCCCTGCTGTTAAGTTGAATCCATTGGCTTGTTTCAACCCACCTACTTGCCGCTCTTGGTAATAACAATAATAGTACAATTTTACAGCTCACCCGCCACAACTCAATTGCTGTGTGTGTGAGCCTCTTTTTTTTTTCCTATTTCTGCCTTTGCATACCTTTGAACCAGACGTAGAGGAATTACTGCAGGAGGTCTCGGCAGGTAGCCTCAATGCTCCCCTCCTGTACTCTGGTACAGGAGAGGAGACACTGGCGTCCGCCATACTCGCATGGTGACTCGGACGGTTCTGATCCTCACTGCCCCACGTGGTGACCTGAGGCACTGCCTTCAGGTTTCCGCAGCAGCTAACAACCGGGCCTACCCGCAACGACAGGAGGGAGCCGGACGTGGGATACCAACACAGCAGCGATCTCAAAGGTAGTCCCAACACCGCCCCAGGCAGCCCCCACATGAGTGCTCACCACTGTCACAACGGTTATGCACACCGTCACATTCTGCAGTCTGTCTGGCCAGGTGACTGGTTTACAACAGTGGCCCAAAAGGACGCGTATTTCCACGTCCCTATTTTCCACTTCGCTTTTCAGGGGAGCGTTGAGTTTTCCGTGCTGCCATTCGGCCTCTCCTTAGTCCCCTGCACATTTTCAAAGTGCATGGATGCCATCCTATCTCCCTTGCGGCTGCAAGGGATCAGGGTGATGAACTACCTGGACGACTGGTTGATCTGTTCCCAGTCGCAGGAAGGAGCAGTGGCCCACACAGCAATTGTGACGAAGCATCTGTGAGGCTGGGTCTCACCCTCAACGATGCCAAGAGCCAATTAATACCGGTACAAAGTATGGTCTACTTGGGTCTCCAGCTGGCTTCCCTTATGATGCAAGCCTACCTGTCAGACGACAGAGTAGCTGCCATTCGCAACTGTCTGGCCCTGTTTCAACAAGGGTTCACAGTACAACTGGTGTTGTGTCAAAAACTATTGGGTCTGATGGCCGCAGCTTCATCAGTTGCCTTCATCAGTTGCCTTTCGGCTACATCCCAAGCGCGACAAACACCGTCGGCTGACCATGTCTCGTCTATGCTGGGAAGCCGTACACTGATGGAGGCAAGCCTCTCAACTGAGCGAAGGCGTATGGATGGAGTGATACACAACCGTCAAGTGGTGACGACAGACGCATCCAACCTGGGTTAGGGTGCAGTCTGGGAAAGCAGAGGAGTCAGCAGGTCCTGGACAGACCGCTGGACTTTTCTGCACATAAATATGCTGGAGCTCCGAGCAGTGCCCTAGCCAACGACTGGCCCAAAGCGATTTTGTACGCTTTCCCACTGATACCGCTGCTCCCTGCCTTCCTCAAGAAGGTCAGGAGAGAAAAAGCGACTGTTCTCCTGTTGGGCCCCAGATAGCCCAGTAGAATCTGGTTTTCAAACCTTTGCTAGCTGCTGCAAGGTCAGCCCTGGGAGATCCAGCTGTGCATGGATCTCGTCAGTCAGGCTCAAGGCACCCTCTGGCACCCAGAACCAGGCAGACTCCGGCTGTGGGTCTGGTCCCTGAACGGGACCGTCTGTCCGCCTTAGGGCTCTCAGACGCAGTCGTTAGTACACTGCAGAACGATAGGGCTTCCTCCACAAGAACACTATATGCTTACAAGTGGAGGTGTGGTGGAGTGTCCCGCCCCTATATTTAAATGTGTACTGTTTATTATTATTTCTATTATTGTTTGCGGCGCGGATAAAAGCACAGCGTATTTGTTATTGTTTTTGTTTTTTTAAATGTAGTTTCTCTCTCCTCGTTCTCTTCGCTCCCTGTACTCTCCTCTGTACACTCTCCCCCGCAGCACGGACAGCTGCAGGTTCTTATACTCTGGCCGAGGGGTTAACTAGCTGTTAATTATCTTATTACCCCTCGGCCACAGTCTGCACGAGTTTAGTAAGGATGCGTGACTGTCAGCTAGTTAAATAATCAGTAGCTGATCAGCCATGCATCCTCACGCGGTTTTTAAAAATACTAAAACAATAACAAATACACGGCGCATTTATCCGCGCCACAAACAATAATGCAAAAAATAATAAACAGTGCACATATAAATATAGGGGTGCGACACTCCGCCACAGGAGGTCTTTTCAAAAGCGGTGTATGGCCAGAGGTCAAGACCCCATCTACTGCCTCATAGCAATTATTTTACAGTTTCTTCAGCATAGAGGTGTGCAGGTCCCCCTCTATGCTGAAGGTGAACCTGGCAGCTAAATCTGCATGCCACATCCCCATAGACTCAGTATCCCCGGGCGCCCATATTCTGGCTACCTGTTTTCTAAAGGGTGCTCGGCCGCTGCGTCTCCCTAGAAAGGACATTCTCCGTGAGTGGAGTCTGGACATGGTATTGGAGGCTCTCACTAAGGCACCGTTTGAGCCTATACATTCCACAGAGCTAAAATATCTCTCTATGAAGACAGCCTTTTTATTGGCCATCACCTCTGCTAAGCGGGTCAGTGAGCTACAGGCTGTGTCTGTGCACAGTTCCTGTATGCACGTTTGGGATAATGGAAACAGGCTATCGTTCTGAACAAACCCTGCATTCCTACCTACAGCTTTCAACTGGAACCAATCAGTGGAGCTAGAGGCCTTCCATCCCCCTCCCTTTGATTCAGCGGAGGATAGGAAACTGAATTCCCTCTGCCCAGTGAGGGCATTGAGAGGTTATGGGGATAGCTGCTTCAGTCTGACCAGCACTTCGTTTGCTGTGGTGAAAGGACCCTGGGTCAAGTCCTCTCGAAGCAGCGACTGGCCCACTGGATTGTGGACACAGTATCGATTATTATTATTATTATTATTATTATTATTATTATTATTATTATTATTATTATTATTTGTTTATTTAGCAGACGTCTTTATCCAAGGCGGCTTACAGAGACTAGGGTGTGTGAACTATAGTTCAACTGCAGAGTCACTTACAACAATGTCTCATCCGAAAGACAAAGCACAAGGGAGTCCGAGTGTATGCCCCAGAAAGTGAAGCTGGAGCAGACAAAGATGGCAGTTTCATCTGGTACAGCATCGCATTAATACAGGGGATGCCACACCTATCAAGCTGCATCCCCGCCGCCTGCCACTGGTGCGCCAGGAGGCTGCAGAGAAGTTACAGAGGGAGATGAGTGAAGCAGGTCTGATTGAGCCATCGGACGGTCCCTGGACGTTGCCAGTGGTGATGGTGCCCAAGAAAAATGGAGAGTAGAGGTTTTGTGTCAACTACAGGTAACCAAGAAAGACTCATACCCCTCCCCCGCATTGATGAGTCACGAGACTTGGTAGCCGGATCCACATGGTTCTCCTCCCTGGATCTCAAGATCGGTTACTGGCAGGTAGACCTAGCACTCGACGTATGGCCCAAAATTATGTTTTCCCCCGGCAGGCGACTCTGGCAGTTCCGAGTCATGCCACTCGGGCTCTGCAATGCTCCTGCCACCTTTGAGCAGTTAATGGTGAAATTCCTGGTCAATGTCCAGTCTACCTGGATGACCTCCTAGAGCATAAAGCCTACATTCAGCCTGCCCTGGACACCCTCAGAATAGCGGCTGCAGCTCCACACAGAGAAGTGCCGGTTCATGCAGCGAGAGGTCACCTTTCTGGGCCACCAAGCCAGAGGAGAGGGGATCAGCACAGAACCCGCTAAGATAATAATATCTTTATTTTTATATAGCACCTTACATGGCGGACCATCATCACAAAGCGCTTTACAGAGGTGGGCTGCGAACTGTGCATTATATGCAGAGTCACTTACAATAGGACACTGATTTAACATCTCATCTGCAGGATAGAGTAGAAGGAGGTTAAGTGACAGTGAGTCAGTCAGTGGCAGAGGTGGGATTTGAACCGGTGACATTCTGGTTGCAAGCCCTGGACTGTAATCACTGGACCACACTGCCTTCTGACCAGAGACAGTTGTGAGGGTTTTTCAGCACTGGTGGAAGGAGCTGGCTACCTTGTCTTTACGTTGCTCTTCTCTTCTTTCTCCCCGTTTCACTACCTTCTCAAGGTGCAAATTTGGCACTATGGCGCTAGATTCTAGCACCAGGGTATCCCAACATTAAATTCTGGCACCAGTAGATATGTTTATTTTTTTATATATTATTATTATTATAGATGATGATAGTTTGGTCTGGACTACTCACATGACCCACCCACTCTCATCCACATACACAAGAGAGAAGGTTTGTGTGGTGGTAGCAAACATGTTGCAGCACACTTTATCACAGTTCTCAATTAAATCTTTGTTCAGCAAGTCGAAAAGGTATGTTGGCAATAGTAGACTTAACAGATAGCAATAGATTGTAAAATAATGTTTCGTGTTCGCAAGCCTCGTCATTTTACCGCGACAGTTAAGCTTAGCTAATTTATAAACACATTTTGTTGATTAAAAAATACTCATGCTTTAGTTAGATGCATATATCACAGATTTATGTTAAAACAACCTCAGTTGTTGCAGTTAATGTAAATCTAATCCATGAATAAAATTCAGTGTAGCTGAATTCATGAGCTATTGTTCAGTTAATATATCGAACATTTAAGCTATTCAGGTCTGCCGTCTTAGGTTTCTTAATCTAGCAATTTTGGTATTAAGCGGTTCTATACATAAATATACAGCATGATTGTTTCTAATACCATTCATCATTTTAATGAGATATTTAGATATTTTTTACTCAGTAAAATACTCTCTCTATCTGAATATAATAATAATAATAATAATAATAATAATAATAATAATAATAATAATAATAATAATAATAATAATAATATTATTATTTATTTCTTAGCAGACGCCCTTATCCAGGGCGACTTACAATTGTTACAAGATATCACATTATTTTACATACAATTACCCATTTATACAGTTGGGTTTTTACTGGAGCAATTTAGGTAAAGTACCTTGCTCAAGGGTACAACAGCAGTGTCCCCACCGGGGATTGAACCCACAACCCACAACCCTCTGGTCAAGAGTCCAGAGCCCTAACCACTACTCCACACGCTAATAATAATAATAATATGCCTAATAATAATAATAATAATAATAATAATAATAATAATAATAATAATAATAATAATAATAATAATAATAATAATAATAATAATAATAATGGCAATTCAACTACATCTATCCATGTAGTTGAATTTTGTTAACGTTTGTTAAAATTATTATTTTTTTTACAATTTTTAAAATTATAATACTAATAATCAATCATTGCATTCAATCATTGCATTCGGAGGCTGTGTGGCCCAGTGGTTAAAGAAAAGGGCTTGTAACCAGGACATCCCCGGTTCAAATCCCACCTCAGCCACTGACTCATTGTGTAATCCTGAGTAAGTCACTTAACCTCCTTGTGCTCTGTCTTTCGGGTGAGACGTAATTGTAAGTGACTCTGCAGCTGATGCATAGTTCACACACCCTAGTCTCTGTAAGTTGCCTTGGATAAAGGCATCTGCTAAATACACAAATAATAAATGCTTTGTTCAGTAATTAAGAGAAAAGGGACTCTAACCAAATGAATGCAAGACAAACAGTAAAATGTTTATCAAGTCAAAGTTGTTTTTTTAATAAATTGCATATTGCGTAGTCTTCTTTGTTCAGTCTTGAACAAAGAAGACTACCCGGCGATCTGATTCAAACATTCAAAATCCTAAAAGGTATAGACAATGTCAACCCGGGGGACTTCTTTGACTTGAAAAAAGAAAAAAGGACCAGGGGTCATAAATGGAGATTAGATAAAGGGGCATTCAGAACAGAAAATAGGAGGCACTTTTTTACACAGAGAATTGTGAGGGTCTGGAACCAACTCCCCAGTAATGTTGTTGAAGCTGACACCCTGGGATCCTTCAAGAAGCTGCTTGATAAGATTCTGGGATCAATAAGCTACTAACAACCAAACGAGCAAGATGGGCTGAATGGCCTCCTCTCGTTTGTAAACTTTCTTATGTTCTTATTTTCTTATGTTCTTATGTTCATATACATTTTGTTTGTGTGTTTTAAGCATTACAATCTATTTCTCTGATTAAGCTGGGTTTTAGAACTCATTACAAAAGCAAACTTTTGCCATTAGATTTTTTTTTAAAAGTACTACAGTCTTGCCAGTGTACAAGTTTTGTTTAGAAAGTTTAACAAGATATATTTATTTAATTTTCATTCCCTAGGATGAGGCAGCAGGTGATAGCACAAGACAATGTGAGAGTAGTCAAAATTTAGCAGACCAAAAGAGTAATCCATGAGCTTCAGGAGAGCTTCATGTCAGTCAAAACATCAGGGAGGAAGAGAGGAACATGAATGTTGTTCTGGTAGTAATGCAGAAAACTAAGTCAGTACCCCAAGCAGTTCAAGTGCAAAACTCATCATTTAAAGTAAAACATATAAAAAAAATCATACGCCCGGAATGGAAATCACAATTTCTCGTTAATTATGACAAAAGTGATCCTGATAAAGTCACCTGTGTGCTGTGTGAGGAGAAATGAATAGTTAAACAAAACACTATCAAGTAATATGTGGAAAGAAAGCATTCACAAGTACCAGGAATGTAAGGACACGAAAGGAGACAGGTTGAATGTGCATTCAACAAGAACATAAATGAGAAGAGGGGGCAGAAATGAAGCAAAACTCCTTTTTGCACCGAGAAACAAAGTAAAACTTGCAATGTACAAACTGGCTTTTGTTTTAGCAAAGCACAGCCTGTAGAGCAGGGTCTCCAACTCTGGTCCTGGAGAGCTACTGGGTCTTCTGGTTTTTGTTTTATCTGAGCTCTCAGTTACTTAATTGCACCAATTATTGGCTTAATTAGTCAACATTAACAGCTGTTCCAGATCTTTAGCCATTGATGATGTAAGACCTAGAAAACCTGCATGATAGGGGCTCTCCAGGAGCACGGTTGGCGATTCCTGTTGTACAGCATTTCTGATTTTGTCAAAGCTGCAGATCCAGATAGTAGAGTATTTAAGAATATTGCATGTTCACAGCCCACAATCACAGAGAAAACGAAGAATGAATAAATACAGTGAATTTGAAAGAGGCTTTTCTGTGATGAAATACGTGAAGAATGACTTTAGATCTTGCATGACTAACGGAAATCTAAATGCTGCTATGAGTCTTGTCATTGATGAGAGCGATGTGGCAGAATGTCCTTTTTACAAAATATAAAGCAGATAAACATGATTACAAATATGGGTGTGATTAGAGGTGGTTAGCACCATTAGGTGCTCTGGTGCTAAACTTTCAAAACAGTTTAGCATAATTTTTCTAAATTTGCACCCCTGCTTCTCCCCCCAGCACTGATGATTTCGATCAGAATAAGCAAGCCTGAGACTTACATTTCAAAATGTAAACGCAGCACCCACATCAAAATCACTTCACAATGAAATGTTAATGACACCACACCTTAAAAGTTATGCCAACCATCGGCGCTAGCCCTAAAAGACGACGCATAGCATGGTTCCAAAATCACATTCCAACACAAAGAAAGTCTGTGCAGACTTTGAGGTCCAAAAATCATGCCCAAACGACATGAAAATCGGGCCCCATGTGTTGAAAACATAATTGACAATTAAAGTGAATGGCAATCTCATGATTTCAACCATTGCTGATCATGCATTATTTAGGGCTTAGCTAAATATTAAACCTCCAACGAGGTCCTAAAGTAATACATTACATGTTACACTTTAAAGGACTGTGGGCACCCCTGATATAACATTATATCAGTCTTAACATTTTTCAAGTCTTTTGAGTCCTGGGATCACCAAAGATTCTTATTTCTAGGTCAAAACTATAGATCAAACTTTCCATGTAAAACCAATCTTTCTTAACTTGTGTCTGTATATACTAGATTAGGATAGTGTCAAATTATGCCAGCTCTATAAACAGTTTTCAAGGAAGTTTCAACAGATACAGTTCTAGACAGTCAGTCTGTAATTGACTATTAGATATGAACATAGCACATCTGTTTGTGCAATACACCACCGACTGTATATGTTGTGGCTTCCAAAGCATGTCTTTGAAGTTGACGAGACTACTGTTAAAACTGTCTGGCATCTTTCGTATTGCCTCTTAAGTCCATTTGACCCAACCCCCTCAATTAATCTAGGATGGGTCTTATTTACACTGTTTCAATATTTATACAATATTTACAATGTCAAAACCTTCTGAGGAATGAGAACTAGAACAGAAACTTGTTCTAGAAGATTTGTTCTGTATATTATTTTCTTAGGTATCACGTTTGTTTTATGATTATTTGAGCACTGTTGTCATTATTTATGTGTGGTATGGGTTTTTCACATTTTTAGTTTGTATTGGTTGCAGCAAGTGTTTTAACCAGGGGTGAAATTCTGCTGGTACTCACCAGTACTGTGTACCAGGACTTATTTTGATGCCGGTATTGGGTACCAAGACTTATTTAATCTGCTTTTCATCCAGAACAGATGCATTCCATCCACTCACATAGTCCACTAGCGCAACGTTTCTCAAATGTGCTTTTATTCGGCATAGTTTGTGCTGCTTGCATTCTGTTTCCTCATACTGCTTCTGTTTCTGTTAGCTGCTATTGGCCACCATTAACGTCGGTATAATCACTGCATGTTGATTGGCTCAGCTTTCATTCTCATCAGATTTCATTTTGGCATGAGTCACAAATCTTTGCACATTTCACTTTGTGTCAGTGCTCATTCTTTGATCAACGAGAGAAGACTTTATCACTGTAACGTGAAAACAGTGGTATGGAGTAATTATCATTATTCTGAAGTAATAATTATTTTCTTTAGTGTGGTGGAAATATTCGAAATGAACATTGCTGTACCTGAATTTGAAGGCAAAAATCCATGTCAGTGTTCTTTTTAAATTACATAGTGAATAGATATCAGAAATAATTATCATAACGCGTTTTGCCTTGCACCGAATTTGCGCAAAATTTTCTAAAATGGCAAGTGATGTGTGGGACAATAGGGATTAACAATAACATAAAAAACAGGATCATAGTTAGGGCTTCTGTTTTTCGGGTTTTATTAATTTTTCGGTGCTTATTTTTAGCTGTTTTCGAGTTTTATGTAAATTGTTTTTTTCGGGACTTTCGTTTTTGATATACTCTATGAAATGAGTGTTTTCGGTTACTTTCCAAAATGCTTGAATGTTTTTTTTGTGTCAAAACATGTATAGTAACTCGACATTACTTGCACACTTAAGTTGTACCTTCTTTCCTTTGTTGTCTTCCACAACGAAATTCCTATGGTCACGGGCACATTCTTCTGTGGTTTTTGTGTGGAGGCATTTTTGTACATTTTGCCACAATTCTGTTTTAAATCCTCTGTATCTTAACTGTATTACAGCTTTAAATCCTGCTAACAAGCCTCCATCCTGTTTGTAATCTCGTTTTAAATCTTGCAAGCGGAGTCTCCAATAGAAATGTAGGAATGTGCTGTCATTCAGTAGTTGGGGCGGGTTTAAAGTATTAAGAACGAATCAATGATAGATGCAAGTCAGGAAGGCGGGACATTGCCCAGCAGCGCTGGGAAATGTATTTATTATTATTTTTGTAGTAGGTTTTATTTTTTAATGGGAAAAGCGTAAAGTCAACGTGAATTGATTAACCATTTCCACAGTTTTTCCGGTGTTTTCCGGTGTTTATTGGCTAGCCACCTATTTAAATTTTTTTTAATCGGGGATGTTTTATCGGGTTTTGTGGATGAAAACTGAAAATCAGAAGCCCTAATCATAGTGCAGCTTCAGATTTGGTAAGCGAGTCAGAATCGGGATACAGATGTAAGTGTGATTCATGCTGTTCAAGCACGGGCCCAACTTGCAAGGTACATGTTAAGCATAGTGATCAAAGGTTTGTTTTGTTGTGATCCTAGTGTTTTCAGTTATGAGGACTGTAATAAACGAAAAACAAAACAGTGAGGTGTTTTTTCTTTGTACAATGCCCCCTTTTCTAAAACATTTTGAAGAGTTTATTTGTTAAATGTGAGTTTTCACTTGCGAGCACATCTATATATAAAGAAAAGGCAGAAGTAAACCACAGTAATGATATTACTTTATGAAAAAGTGTCTTTTGCCACTTTGTTTCTTGTGCAGAAACCACAATACCAGGGATGAAATACAAATAAAGTCTACTGTTATACTGTTTCTGCCTGAAAAATCTTTTTCTGGAATAGATCATGGTAATTAATCTACACAGAAACACAACAGAGAAGCACACAGAACATATTATTTTAAGATAAGTAAGAAGTACAACATAAATAAAAGAAACAGGGATATATGTTCTAATTCAAATCTGCTATTGGAGCATGGCCAGGTCCTGCTGTAAGTGAGTACCCAGGGTCTGGAAAGTATGGGGATGATTTCAGAGAATACAATGGAGATTAAAATGGCCAAGTACATGATTAGTCGTAGTAGTGCCTGCTGCATAATAAATTTGAAGGGTATTTTAGCCTCTATTGTGCATTGTTTGACTTAGACCTTTTTGTATCATTTTTTCATAGCACAGTTGTTTTTTTATACCATTTTTATAACATCATCCCTTTTTAGGATATCTCGAAACAAAACCTCTCTACAGCAGTTACTGCATAGTGTAATATTTCTTAATGCTTGTCGTTTACTGTTCAACGTAAGTGTTATATTACAGTACATGACCGAGTGATACAAGCAGAGGGTACAAAGTTTTCAGTATTTTCAGCTTCTTTGTTCATGGTGAATTGGTTATAATTGATCAGTTATTTTTTGGTATTTATAAATGTATCATGTACCAATATGTATACTGTGACGACAGCTTGCCGTGGGTTCAGCGGGAAGAAAGGAGACGCTGCAAAAGATTTATTTGGCGCTTGTAAGTGCCGTTTATTGCACTAGCTGTGGGCTAGCGCTTGAAAGTGCAGTTGGTTTGAAAAGTAGGTAATAACATGGATTACAGAAGATAGCTCTCTCCCGCTCTACTCGCTGCCACTGTTAGCACACACTCCCCCAAACAGCACACAGGCTGCAGGCGGGAATGAGTGGACCAGGCTGCAGCAGCTACAGACAAGCAAACAGTGAACACCATATACACTATTAACAACCTGGGAAGAATCTATTTCAGTCCAGTAGTGGAGGGTTTTCAGAGCGATGCAATGTAGAGTCCCTCCTGGATCTGGGCTCCCTTGGACCACTACCCCTCTCCACACAGTGAGGCAGAGGCTAGCCAGAGCAGCCCTAACAGCAACCTCAGAACCTGGAATTACAGTACAATTAAGAGCAAGATACAAAATACAATGACTTCAGTTCTCATAAGAACAAATACAAAACACAGTACGATTTGATATCAGGGCAGTTCAAGAGCAGATAACAGTGTTGATAGTTACATCAGGGTTAGATACGAGTTGTCAGAGTGGGTCATAATATCATTCTGTGTATGAAATTAACAGAATTGAAATATATAGAGGGGGGTCCTAAGCCATTCTCTGCGTCTACTTGGTTTCTGCTCACAAACTCCCCCACTGACCAAGAATGCTTTTAGAAAGAGTCGTAAACTAACTGCTGGACAAGTGTTTTATCTTTTCTGATCACTGGATGAATCATTTAGGCGCCAGCAGTATCTTGCAGAAGGCATGCCAGACAGTTTTGAGTATGCTTTGACACCTCAGACAGAGAACAGTACCCCTCATAAATACAGCCGACGGGGTCGAAACCACGGACCAATTGAGAACAATGGGCTGTCTCTGAACAAGAACAACCAATGAGAAACACCCCACGAGGACTCGGACACAGCCCAAAATAAACAAACTGACCAATCACAGGGTGGAAGTGAGAATCACAAAAGCAGCTGCGCGACTTTCAAAGGACGTGCTGCCCATGCGCGCTCCCAACACTAAGCAAGCTCCCCACACAAGGAACAGGGCTCCAGGCACGAGGAAGAACGTTTCTGAGTCATGGGAGCATAATTGATCGAATTCACGGAAGGCAAGGAAGAACCAATGTTCTGAAGAATGGCTGAAATAGGCTTTGAAGAGAGCCGTAGCTCTTTGCCCTACAAGAGACTGAAACAGTAAACGGGACACTGCCTTGATCTGAAAGGGGGACTTGGTTTCCAGGTCACTCCATGAAACGGACGGAAGCATAGCCAGCAGCTGGGCCTAAGGTCATGTACTAGCCATACAGAAGAACTGCAACGAGAACACCTCTACAAACTACATAACTTTTCAATTGCAACGCATTATCTGAACTGAGTTACGTCTGATCAACAGAACTATTTGCAGTTGGAAAACTGCCGACAACAAAGATAATGCTGCCTGACTATTGGAAATCAACAAGCTGATCTCCATTTGAAAATAACTATTTTTTATTGCAGGATGATGCAATACAATGCGTACTTCAAGCAAAGTACCGTCTTCTGTCATTGGAACTTCAGATCCACAGAGATTCACCAAAGACTGACTACTTCTTTGTTGAAAATCGATAAGTATTCAGCATATTAAATACTTTATAACTCGAGAAATTAAATGAAGTAAATGCTATCAAGTTAGTGGATAAACTGTTCTAGGAATAGAATAAATGCAGAGAGTTTGATCATTGCCCCATTTCTGAGTTCATTTGAATATTTAATCAATTGAGGTTGATAACATATTATTAGTTTGGTACATCAAGTCTAAACTAAATTAACACGGTAATACTGATTTGCTAAATTAGGTACTCGAATGTTGGATTCCATTCTGAATGGGAAGTTGAATTAATTCTCGTGCATATTGATATGAATTACAACGAGAAATGGATATTGAAAATACTAATGCAAAGTAGACACTTTGTGTGGTCAACCAAAATTAATATTAGTATACTAACCATGTATGCTAATGATGTTATGGTCGTTGTAATCGTTTGACTATGAAATCAATGAACTGTATACTTTTCACGCATATCTCTAACCAATAGCCTTTCCTTTCTGTAATATTAGATTAGCTGTGCACTCCTTTTTATTCTTAAATAAACTATTGTTTTATATTTCTGACACGTTGTGTGAATGTCGGTTATTGTCAAGGGAATCCGAGTTCTACGTGATCCAGAACTTAAATATGGTATGTCTCATTTCTTACATTTTGACGTCCTGAGAGGGTGTCTAGAGAAAAATTTAATTAGTCTAGAGACTAATAAATTGTATACCTAATTCACTACAAAGTGCAAGTGAAATACAACATACTACAGATTGGTTTAGTGCAGGATTAAATACAGTAAAATAGGGAGCAGATAAGTGCATTAAAGGCAGAGTGCTATATTGACCAAAAGGGGAGAGTTGAGTTTGACAGGTGTTGTCTGAAGAGGTGTGTCTTGAGGAGGCACCGGAAGGTGGTCAGGGACAGGGCAGTCCTGACATCCATAGGAAGGTCATTTCACCACTGCGGGGTGAGGGTGGAGAAGGAGTGGGCTCTGGAGGCAGGGGAGCATAGAGGAGGTACAGCCAGTCTTCTAGTGCAGGCAGAAGTGAGTGAGAGGTCCAGGGGGACAGTACTGGATAAGGGTTTCTGCTAAGAAATAAATAATAATAATAATAATAATAATAATAATAATAATAATAATAATAATAATAATAATAATAATAATTAGCAGGAGTTGAAAGGGAGAGGTTAGTTGGACAGCGTGAAATTCAAAGGTGTTAACAGAGAGTGAGGAGAGGTCAGAGGGGACAGAAAAGAGTTAGGAGGGAGTGAGGAGAAGACCAGTCCCACCTCCCCATCCAGTAGGACATGGAGTATGGGACAGGGCATAGAGAGAGGACAGGGGAGCAGGAGTTAGTGTTATCAGGAAAGAGCCAGGTTTCAGTGAGAGCAAGGAAATCAAGAGAGAGGTGGGAGGCAAAGGCAGAGATGAAATCAGCTTTGCTAGCAGAAGAGTGACAGTTCCAGAGGGCACCAGAGAGCATGCGGGAGGGTAGAGAGTGGGAGGGGGGAAGAGGCAGAGGGATGAGGTTAGGGGAGCAGCGGCGGAGAGGGGACAGAGGACGGGAGTGAGAGGACAGAATAAAAGGATTGTGAGAGACAGTCATAGCAGGACAGGTAAGATAGATAGGTACAGTAGTAGTGGGAGCAGGAGCGGTGGGTGGAGGGTACAGACCTGTCTAGTAGTTGGCATCTTCCAGAGCACTGCTAGGTTTGGATTTTCTCCAATATCGCCTCTCCTTGCACCCTCACTTTGCAAGGGAACTGGTTAACAGCTGCTAAACTGCACTAAAGACAATGCTTAAGCAATACAATAGCTGTGTAGAAACCAATCAAATTGCAAATCAACCTCTATTCAATTTAACCACACTCACCTGGTACTAATCACAAACAGTAAATCACCTAATTAAAACACCTTAATAATGTTACTTAAATACAGCTAATGTTAAGAGTTGGAATGAGGCCTCTAGTAGCCAATGAGAGAGATTTGGAAAAGGAAAAGGTCCTTGCAATATACTGGTATTGTTGCACACCCCTAATAGATATGTTTAAGATGTGTTAAGATTAAGATATGTCTAAGTTCATAACATGTATTTCTTTATGTGATTTAAAAGCAGTCTTTCCAGACATTGCATTAAATCCCACAAAGTGTCAAGATGACAAAGTTTGTTTACATATAATCACATTGTTTTATTACAGTAGCCTACCATATTTGGTTTCTTTTATCTAGTTTGAGTCATAAAATACAATCAATGTAATATTAACATAACTAAAGAAAAACTAGCAGCCTCCTGCAGGAGCTTCTTTCACAGGTCATTAAGAGTAAAAATGTTGTCACAGGAGTTTCATTCTTATTCATGCCCGTATTAGGAGACAGTTGGAAATCAGTGGAGCATTTGTTTCTTTCACACAGTTATGATTACAATATTTTATTATTCTGTGGACCACCTCAAGCACCAGTTTTGATTTAAATCATTTTCCATTTCCAAACAGACATTTCAGTTTCTGAAGTATTTATATTACTGTTCTTATACTATAATTGTTGAGCCAGCTGATATTTTTCCCTTACATACTGTAGATGGAGTTCATGTCTTTTGATTGTTGCTTCCCATGACTAATTTACTCTTTCTGGTGTATATGTAATACTGACCCCCATTTAGCCTGTATTGATATTATTTTTTTCCAGTGTTGTAATTTTTTCTTTTTTAAATTTGGAATTGCCAATTATTTTCATATTTTTTCCCCAATTTGGAAAGCCCAATTATTTTTTTATTTTAACCCGGCTCACTGCTGCTACCCCCGTGCTGACTTGGGAGAGACGAAGATGGACACACGCACCCTCCGAACGTGTGCTGTCAGCCGTCCACTTCTTTTCACGCTGTTGGAGGACCACGCAGCTCTGGGCAATTTTACAGGCAGGCCCGCAGGTGCCTGGCCAGTCTACAGGGGTCGCTGGTGCACAATTTCAATATTCTGGATTGTCAAAAGGCAACTGCTGCATGCTGTTAATTGGACAACATTTATACAGAAATACAGAAATGAAATTGTAAAACCAGAACTTTCTCCTTTTCATCCAAATGTACTGGTCTGTATAAATATTCTTTGGAGAAAAGCCAGTAAACAGCAAAGGTAATCCACATTTTGGAGTATGTTAGCAGACCTGTTTTCTTAAGATGGATACATAAGTTATTCACATTTTTAGAGACACAGTTGGTAACTGCATTCAGGATATATTGGCATTCAGTAATGCCGATGACACACAGGAGCCTGCAAAAGATATAATCCATCTTGTTGTTATAATGAGAGTTTGGGGAGTCAAATGGCATCTATCTGGCTGATTGGGTAAGATGGTCCGTGAGGTGTAATTTAATTAATCTGAATTTCTTTCTTCTTGCAAAAACACGCAGCATATAGCATACATAATTCAGCATTCACCACTTGACAATGATAATTTTACTTAAATACCTGTTAAAATAAATGACTGATTGATAAAAATATTGACCTTTCAGTGACACAACTGAATCATCTCCAGTAATACATTAAAATGTAATTCACCACAAAATAAATAACATTAGTTCTGCTGAGAGGCTTTTTCATTTATTTATTTTTCTGTTCTCAGTCCTGCAAATATGGTCTGATTATCTGGGCTGGCACATAGAGTGAGGTACAGTATGCAGGCCACAAGCTGTTTGTGACGGGGTACTGCCCCGTCTTCATGATCATGGTTGGGACTGGCAGGGAGGGGGTTAAAATTCCTCCCTGCCAGGAAAACATGTGAGAATGTGGCTGGAGCCCTAATTGACTAATCAGTAATTATTGAATAATTGGGCTCCAGCCACAGGGGATAAAAGCCAGGGGAGAGGCCCTGGCTAGGGGAGAGAGTTGGAGAGAGTGGTAGAGAGAGTTCTGGAAAGAGAAGGAGTGTTTTGTTTGTGCTGTGTTTTCTGTTCCAGTGAAGGCAACGCCCAGCCTGGAAACCTTTATTTTTGTAAGTTTTGCTTTTTGCTTTGTGTTTATTTTATGTTTGAAACCTTTTTGTTTGGCCCTCGTGCCGGTTTATTTTGTATTTTTGTTTATTAAAAACTTTATTTTTGAACTTTAAAACTGTCTCTGAGTCTCAAACCTCGGTCAATCCTGTCACAGTTGGTGTCAGAAACGGGAGAGCGCCACCTGGAGGCTCAGAGCAGTATTTTTTTTTTCTTTCTTGAATTTTGGGAGTTTTTTTTTTTGGAAACTTGATTTAAATGGGGAAGAAGAGCAGACAGCGGCAAAGGCAGGAGAAGCAGCAGCCGAAGAAATGTAGGCTGCTGCAACAACAGCCACCCCAGCTGGAGGACCCAGCCAGTCTTTTCCCCTGGTGCTCTTGGTGCGGGAAGGAGGATCATCAGTGGAGGTCCTGTCCAGATGGGCTACCAGCTGACTGGTGTGGGTACTGTGAGGTGGATGGCCACAACTGGGCAGGATGCCCCCACAATCGGGACCAGGAGCAGCTGCAAACCCCGTCCTCGGCAGCCACCCCACCACTTCCTACATCACCGCCTTCACCACCATCCCAGGAAATATGGGACTGGTTGATGCACCCTGAGGCAGACCTCTCCCACGACCTCCCCATAGTTGTCAACACGCTGTGGCGTCGAGATGGGGGGAGGTGGGAAAAGTGGGAGGAACAGCATCACCCGGCGTCCTTCGCAGAGCTGGCCCTGATGGTCATTAATTACCTGGCGGTAGATATGGGAGACGCCCCAATTATTCCAATAAAGAAGGTGGAGCTGTCGTCCCGAGAGCCAGAGAGGGGTGAGCCATCGTCCCGAGAGCCAGAGAGGGGTGAGCCTTTGTCCCGAGAGCCAGAGAGGGGTGAGCCGCTGTCCCGAGAGCCAGAAGGGGAGGAGCCGCTGTCCCGAGAGCCAGAAGGGGAGGAGCCGCTGTCCCGAGAGCCAGAAGGGATGGAGCCGCTGTCCCGAGAGCCAGAAGGGATGGAGCCGTCGTCCCGAGAGCCAGAGAGGGGTGAGCCGCCGTCCCGAGAGCCAGAAGGGGAGGAGCTGCCGTCCCGAGAGCCAGAAGGGGAGGAGCTGCCGTCCCGAGAGCCAGAAGGAGAGGAGCTGCCGTCCCGAGAGCCAGAAGGGGAGGAGCTGCCGTCCCGAGAGCCAGAGAGGGGTGAGCCGCCGTCCCGAGAGCCAGAAGGGGAGGAGCCGCCGTCCCGAGAGCCAGAAGGGGAGGAGCTGCCGTCCCGAGAGCCAGAATGGGGGCCGCTGCCGTCGCCCAGAGAGGGGGAGCCGCTGCCTTCGCCCAGAGAGGGGGAGCCCGAATGTCCACAGCCCGAGAGGGAGGAGCCCGAACGTCCACAGCCCGAGAGGGAGGAGCCCGAACGTCCACAGCCCGAGAGGGAGGAGCCCGAACGTCCACAGCCCGAGAGGGAGGAGCCCGAACGGGAGGAGTCGGTGCGTCCACGGCCCGAGAGGGAGGAGTCGGTGCGTCCACGGCCCGAGAGGGAGGAGTCGGTGCGTCCACGGCCCGAGAAGGGGAAGCCCACAGGCCTAGGGCTGAAGGGACCTGTAGAGGGAGACGAGCTGCTGTTCCCGCCTCCGCCAGCAGAGGGAGACGAGCTGCCGTTCCCGCCTCCGCCAGCAGAGGGAGACGAGCTGTTGTTCCCGCCTCCGCCAGCAGAGGGAGACGAGCTGCTGTTCCCGCCTCCGCCAGCAGAGGGAGACGAGTTGCTGTTTCCGCCTCCGCCACTAGAGGGAGAGGGGCCGCCGTTCCCGCTTCCGCCAGCAGAGGGAGACGAGCCGCCGTTCCCGCCTCCGCCAGCAGAGGGAGACGAGCCGCCGTTCCCGCCTCCGCCAGCAGAGGGAGATGAGCCGCCGTTCCCGCCTCCGCCAGCAGAGGGAGACGAGCCGCCGTTCCCGCCTCCGCCAGCAGAGGGAGACGAGTTGCCGCTCTCGTCTCCGCCAGCAGAGGGAGCCGGGCCGCCGTTCCCGCCTCCGCCAGCAGAGGGAGCCGGGCCGCCGTTCCCGCCTCCGCCAGCAGAGGGAGACGGGCCGCCGTTCCCGCCTCCGCCAGCAGAGGGAGACGGGCCGCCGTTCCCGCCTCCGCCACCAGAGGGAGCCGGGCCGCCGTTCCCGCCTCCGCCACCAGAGGGAGCCGGGCCGCCGTTCCCGCCTCCGCCACCAGAGGGAGCCGGGCCGCCGTTCCCGCCTCCGCCACCAGAGGGAGCCGGGCCGCCGTTCCCGTCTCCGCCTCCCGAGGGTCCGCTGCTGCTGCCGTCGCCTCCCGAGGGTCTGCTGCTGCTGCCGTCGCCTCCCGAGGGTCCGTTGCTGCTGCCGTCGCCTCCCGAGGGTCCGCTGCTGCTGCCGTCGCCTCCCGAGGGTCCGCTGCTGCTGCCGTCGCTTGGGGTCTTCGGGGATCCTGCTTCGCCTGGGGTCGCTACACTATGGCCGGAGCCCCACGGAGGGGAGTTGCTGGCCATGAAGAGGGGGAGGGAGGTCAGGAGACCAGCTCCCCCATCGGCACTTTCGCGGCAAGATGGTGTGTGGCCGGAGCCCCGGAAGAGGGAGCTGCTGGCCACGAAGAATTGGGTGGTGCCGAACGTCCCACCATGGCCACCCCCATGGACACTGTGCTTCCCCCTCTTCCGGGACTGAGACTGAGGGGGGAGGTGGCCATTTAGGCCATGTTGTGCTTGGCACAAGGGGGGGGGATATGTGACGGGGTACTGCCCCGTCTTCATGATCATGGTTGGGACTGGCAGGGAGGGGGTTAAAATTCCTCCCTGCCAGGAAAACATGTGAGAATGTGGCTGGAGCCCTAATTGACTAATCAGTAATTATTGAATAATTGGGCTCCAGCCACAGGGGATAAAAGCCAGGGGAGAGGCCCTGGCTAGGGGAGAGAGTTGGAGAGAGTGGTAGAGAGAGTTCTGGAAAGAGAAGGAGTGTTTTGTTTGTGCTGTGTTTTCTGTTCCAGTGAAGGCAACGCCCAGCCTGGAAACCTTTATTTTTGTAAGTTTTGCTTTTTGCTTTGTGTTTATTTTATGTTTGAAACCTTTTTGTTTGGCCCTCGTGCCGGTTTATTTTGTATTTTTGTTTATTAAAAACTTTATTTTTGAACTTTAAAACTGTCTCTGAGTCTCAAACCTCGGTCAATCCTGTCACACTGTTTATAAACATTCTTACGTTAAGTAGTGGTTTAAAAAAATACAATACACCCTCTCTAAACAGTTGAAAAAAGGTTTCAGAACTGCTTTTTTCTTTCTTTTTTTTTAATTAATCGAAGGAGCCTTTTAAAACCACCCTTAACAAATTCCTTGAAAGAGTCTTCAAAGCTTATTGACTATGACCCATGTTGCTATAAATGTTGTCAATAAAACCTCATTTATATTGCACATTCTCAGACAGCATCCTCCCATTATATAAAAAAAACAGTTTACCAGTCCCTGTTTATTGACTGCAAATAAAGGCAATAGTTAGGGATTGGTAAACTGGCAGAAATAAGTGACTGTCATTTCACAGAACTGAACAAAGCATGATACAGGCAAAAAAAGTGTATTCTTGTTGTACCAGACTTGTCATTGCCAATATTTGTCAAATGTTAAGATTTCGCTTCTTTTGTCATCCTGAATGATCATCAAAAGGGACATGATTTTGTTCATTGTTCATGCATGAGCAAATTAATTCATGAGGGCACAGTAGTCTAGTAATAAAGCACTTTCTTCTTTATTTTTTACATTTTGATCATGCTGAACCTAACAAATGGACATGGTGGATTTAGCTTAATAACAGCCAGAAGAAATGCCTCTAATTCAATTGGTCACAGAGCACATATTGTCTATCCCGGTTACTTTGTAATTAACAGGTGTTAGCGGGCACCACGGAAAACTTGGAACCTACCCAGGGATTTCAGGGTTTTGCTGGATTTTATATGCAACATCTACACTGAAGCAATTTCTGAAACCCACTGATAAGCCCTGCCTTTGAATTTACACTAAATAGCTCAATAGTTGATACCTGTGAGAACATCCTGCATTTTTAAACTGACGTGTCCTATAGAGATTACTGTGGACGTAGGCCTCTGGCAGATTAGCACACTGCCTACTTTAAATGACACTCAATCAATTTTATTGACAAAGCCTGGATCTAATGAAACAAGCACTTTATTTTAACCAAAACCTAATATAAATATTTTGTGACGTTGCAAGAATGCCAGATAATGTTTTTTTTATTTATTTATTTTTTTAAATCACTCATTACACATGCCTTGTAGGTTCATATTACTGCATACTAATGGAGCAAACTGTGCTGTGACGTCATCGCATTACTTTTTAATTTTACACTGCCCTTGCCATGAGGAAATTAAGCCTCATTTATTGTCTTGAGCAAGCTATTATTTTTGCTTCTGCAATTTGGACTCCAGCACAGGGTTCAATTGGAGACTGCATTTGGACACTGATTTACATGAAATTGTTTGTGAAAAGCAACTTCAGCTTAAGTGCTTTTGTTCTATTTTATATTCAAATTCAAGTGTGTAGGTGTGCAGGTCATTTTTACCCCCTCATTACAATATGATCTAAACACAGCTCTGGTACTGTATAGTAGTACATCTTGATCTATATGAATAATGTATGTATTGTAATTGTACTCAACACAGTTCAAGACCTTGAGCTTTACCTGCTACTTTTAACGATTTCTTGGAGAAGTGATCTACAGAAGCAGATCTACCACAAAAATAAAAATAAATGTGTTGGGGGGGGATTTTCAAAAGTTTGTAATTGATAACTCCAGTATTAATGAACAAATCGGTATGTAGCATTGATTTTGGCATTTTCAAGCGGTTTCGTTATTAAATAATTGTGCAAATGTGATTTTCCGAAATTGTGTTGATTTACGAAACAATGTCAATATCTTAAGGAACAGTGCTTCTTGAGACTTTCTTTTGTTTCCGTGTTAATTGTTATAATTTATCAGGAGATAATTTGCACTTGGAAAAGGAGGGTTTTAATTAATGAAAGTATTTAACTTGCCTTGAAACAGTATTTAAGTTATTTGGTGTTACAAAAAGAATAAACAAACTACAGTGTGGATTTGCTGGGAGTGGCAGCAGCAGTAGCACGAAATGTAATTTTAGAGCTTGAGTGCAAGCCTGAAATTTACAGACTGCGATTCCGACGATACAGAGAGCGGGTGTACCGGACCAGGGTTCATTTACCAGATGACGATCTAAAAACTTGATTGCATCTGTATAGGGCATTTTGTCAACTCTGCGGGAGGACCTTGAATTGCCTACTAAAATGGGTCCATGCCGTACCCACGCATATGAAGGTGTCGGCTTGGCAGCTTTATCCTTCTACGTCTCTGGGTCATTTCAAAGGGTCACGGGTGATTTGATAAAGAGGGTTAACGATTATATCAGGATCCCACTTTATCAGGAGCAGCTATAGAATATTAAAAGGGTTTTATGACATTGCTGGGTTACACAGAGCAATGGGAGCCATCGATTGCACACGTTTTGCCTTCAAATCACCGTAGCACCATGCGTATGTAAACAGGAAGGGTTCCATCATTCACATCCTATAACATCTGGAAAGTATGTGCAAATTTCCCTGGCTGCTGTTTTGACTCTTACATTTTGAACAATCCGCTGTGTTTAATCATTTCAGAGACCCAATACACCAGATGACATATTAGTAGGTCAGTATTGTAGGACTACCTAGATAATTCAATATTTGTAGTTATGAAAATATTTTCACCTTTTTTATACTTGTAGTTATGAATGAGATTTATGTTACATAAATGGTATACATGCATAATAACTAACAACTACAAACACAAATGGCTCTTCAAAGGAATTTATGTATAGCCTACAATTGTACACACTAAATTAGATTCAAAAATCGATGTAAACATAAGAAAATAAATTCCAAAAATGCCTACATAGATGGCTACCCCCCCCCCCCAAAAAAGGTATTTTCTTCTTTTTAACAAAAAAAAAAGATTTATATTAAAAGAGTTGTATATAATAAGCTGTGGTAAAATATCCCCGAATGATAAATGACTAGTGGTGTTTATTTTTATTTACAATTTGTTTCGTCTGATTTTTACCCACACACCAGATAATCATAATTCATCAGCATTTTATATGTGAAGTTTACTAAATAAATGTATATTCTGTATGGCAAAATGCACAATTTTAAATGAAGTTTACAAATTATACACAAAATAGATATTCCCATTATTTTATATTTCCATTTGGCTGCGTGCGGCTCGCAGGTGGGAGAGCCGTCTCCCTGTGCGCTAGTAGCTTCCATAACAGCGAACTATGCTTCCATTCGATTTTCTTAATCTCGTTAACATGCATTTTGGTTAACGAGTTCCCCTTATCTAGTCGTTGAGACAGGAAGTGATATACGTGACCTGCGACTATTAAGCTTTTTAACGAGAAATTTGTTCATTAACAACCTCATCAACTCAATTTCACAGCATTATCGGATTGATTTTATTAACAAATTCCGTTTGAAAATCACTTGCTACTAAAGCTGTCGTTCATATACCGCGAGTGCGATACAAGAACACTGATGTTTGAAAACCCCCCCCCTTTGGGGACTAATGTTCATTAATGTTAATGTTAACATACTGGTATTTTATCTGAGTTTTAGCAGAATGTGTGATTTGTTACCCCTACATTTTAGAATGGTTGATTATAATTTTTAATTACACTATTGCCTGGAAGGTAATATATATAATATATAATTGTACAGGACTGAGTAAAATTCCAATTGAATTAAAAACAAAACAACTAAACCACCTACAAGAAGATATCTTCAGCCAGCTTTTGGATAACGCTTAGAGTGACCGGCAAAGCTCTAAGTTCCTCTGAGTTTAAGTTTTCACCATCCAAGCTAACGACGAGGTAAACAGACAACCCTTGTTTTATCCCCTGCTGTGTTGGCACTGAACTCTGCTGGAAAAAAAGGGACGTGAAGGACTGCTGTGCTGTAAGTAGTTCATCTTGGGTTGTCTGTCGGGACTGTACTATAAAATAACATTTGCTTACTAAGGTGGGTGTACATTAGTTTGTATTACATGCTGGATTGAGGTTGCAGTCTCTTCTGGGGTGTCATGTACATAGGCAGAGGTGGGTGTTTCTTTCTTTATTTTTTGAGCAGGGGTAGAAAAAAAAATACCTTTACGTTTCTTTATTGAGAGCGGCGTTTATTCAAGGGCGACGTCTATTAAACAGCTGATATCTGAGGGCGGGTTAATTCGAGGGCGGGGTTAATTCGAAGTAATACGGTACATGTCATTGTGGTTGTCACTGTATAGGGTACACAGGGGGAGACAACAGTCTGCAAGCAGAAAGTCAAGACATGCTTATATTGTACATTCAATACAAATATTCTAATACGGTCAAATGGAGGTGTAGTGTTTTGTGAGATATTAGCTGGTATTTAGAGTAAAGTATTGAAGCACTGCCAACAAAAAGAGCATTGTCCAATCAAAGTAAACGTGTTCATTGAATTTTGAGAATTCAGTGAATATTATTTAAAATCTGCATTTCTAATGTTTTTTTTTTTTCTCTCAGTAAAGCCTTTCTACTTTTGTGATTTTTGATTTACATTCACATTACCTTTTCGTACTGATGTCATGTACCAAAGTCAGGAGATTCTGAAGGGTAACCAAGGTACATTATATGAAGAGATATACTTCAAATGTCACTAAACAGAGAATAGATCATGCTAGCAGTAATTTCTTCATGAATCATTAAGAAGCTCGAAATATTAAAATGTGAGTGATTATTCACACTGTTGTAACTAAGCAGTAGTTTATACAATTCCAATGCATAATTTTAAATAATAATAATAATTATAATAACGGAAGGCACTAAAAATATCAGAGTTTATCAATGTGCACAGTGACTTTGCAGTTGAATCATGCTTTCCCCATGGTTATGCCACTGTAGGCATGTACCATATTTTGCAAGGGTGTACCATGGTTTATAATACCGATAGCACTTTAGATTATAGGGCATTAATAGCTGTGTAATTGCTTTGTCAATGTGGTGGAGAATGCGGGCAGAGAAAACCGAGAAGACAATGGAAGCAGTTGTACAGGCACTGGTACAAGCAGTAACAGCTCAACAGGAGGCAACCAGGGCACAGCAGACAGCCCACCAAGATGCTAGGCAAATGCATCAAGATGTGTTGCAAGTGCAACATATCGCAAACCAAATGCTCAGAAGTGCAAGGAAAGGTGAATCGGGAGTTAAAAGACAGCATCCAAGAGATGGCGACCAAAGATGGGAACAACACCACTGATCAACCCACAAAAAAGCGCAAACCATTATCTGCAGAAGATGACCAAGCAGGATGATGTGGAAGCATACCTGACTACATGCGAGACAGCGGCCGAGAGAGAGAAATGGCCAAAAGAACAGTGGACGGGGGCACCTTGCACCTTACCGTGCAGGAGGCGCTCAAAAAGCTAAGTTCGATCTGGAGCTGAAAGATGCACACGATTATGATAAACTGAAAATTCTGACCCGGCTCGGAGTGACCAGCGTGGTGAGGGCTCATCGGTTCCGCCAGTGGACCTATCAAGCTGCACAAGCACCCCAAACACAGATTTTAACTCAGACGGGTACTGCTTTGTCACCCCTTATGGAACAAACATATATTTTTATATGAACCTTATATTTTTCATATATAGAAATTGGCCCATTTTTTATATATTTAAAATATATTTTAGTCTTTAATCCATATATTTATTTTATATGGATTACAGACTAATGAAATATATGGTGGTCATGAAACCATATATACAGTATGTGTGTCTGCATGTATATTGTGCTTTACATATATACGCATAGTTCAGTTATTATTTTTTATATTTTACTGAAAAACCCAAACCTAATTTGAATACATTTTGACAAATGTTTTCTCTTTTTACGGAGACAACCGCTAGAGCTGTTGTTTTGTTGTTTTTAACATGCATTAATAGCACCAGCCTGTCATTAACACAGAGAAGCACTCATCTCACTGCCACAGAACACAGACAGGCTGTAGAAATAACCACATTTAAACACTATTTACACTTGTTTCTTTTTAAACTGTTAAAACATAATAGCGCTTTACAATAAAATACTAAATGGCTTCTATAGACTCGCTTCCTTAACTCAGCCATAGAATATAAAGTTTTATCCTTCACTTAGGAGTTTAGCGCATATTCCAATCTTACATAAAAACTGTCTTAAACTAACTTAACAATATAGATTAACACTATTACAATTGTTATGAGGCTTTTCTGACAGTCCTACCTGAAATGTTAAACATAAACAAACTTAAACATAATTACGTGGCAAAAGGGCAAACTATGGGGGGCTTTATAGTGAGGATCTCTCTCTCTCTCTCTCTCTCTCTCTCTCTCTCTCTCTCTCTCTCTCTCTCTCTCTTTCTGCCACTCCAGAAGACCCCTTGCTAGTTTGCTGACTGGGATGAAGCATTCCATTTCTGTAAGTTATATCTTATAGTAATTCACTTGTATGAGACATTAAGCATAATTCCAAGGTTGCTTAAGTAACCACATTGCAATTCACCATCAAATGCTCTCATCAAATCAATATTTCAGTTCAAACCATGTCAAGGTAAATATGAATGACTTCAGCTTTAGCTGAAAGTGAGTTAAGGTTGAATCTGAATCTATATTAACATTAAAAGTTTAATGATATACACTTATGGCCCTTTTAAACAATATTCCGAACAGGATTTAGAGAATTTAACAAGGGGGAACAAACAAAACAAAACTTTGATCGTAGCATCTGCCCATGTTAGGTGACAATTGTGTGTTCAGGTTAAGCACCTGCTAATGAGCTACAAGTATAATTACTACAGAAATTGCACTGGTGGAATACATTTCACATAAAATGGGGCTAATGAAAAAAAAAGACTTAAACTCAAAGTCTGAACAAAATTCAAATTAGACTGTTTTTGTAACACAGCCAATATCCTCTTTAACTGCTACCGTTAGTAATGAGTAAACATGAACTCCCCAAAAGATCCTGTGCCCTATGCTCAAGTTTTAAACAAAAGCAATGAAAATGCAAGGAAAGCAAACTGAACATACATTAACCGAGTTTAGCACCAAACCTATATAGTGTAATTTGTTACTTATTTATTTTTTTGTCAGCTTTAATCAGTTTTTTCATCTCGTGTTTAATTTTAGTTGTCGCTATTCAACGGGGTGTCCCCTAGTGATCCAAAAGGCCCCCCAACAACAATTGATCAGGCAAACAAGGAAAGTTCAAGTGTATAAAAATTACTTTTTATTCTGTTCCCGGACAAACAAGTGAACACAAGGTAGTGTGTGGCACTTTGTATACTGTAAAAAAGGGAAATGTTGCAGTCCATTGGAAGAAAAAGCAGAAAACATGTTGTTTAAACATGTGCTTCCGTTTTCTACAATTCAAGTTGCTGTCAATTCAGCTTGTGTGTATAATATCGTCCCCTTTCCTAGGATAAGACAAGTATCCAGAATGACAGTGATGGCTCACCATCACAGGATATAAGTTACTTACGAGAAGATTATCTGCAAATGTACACATCTCCCCCGAGACCATATGAGCTCCTGCTGTCAGAAAACAATTAAGATATAGTCCAACATAATTGATTTTTTCCCAGGGTTAATGCTTGGTGTTAGCAGGTTCCTATTTAGTGGCGTCTTGCAGCTGAGACATGGGTTAATGGCTTGACATATCAGTGATGATGATTCACCTCTGCTCCTAATTCACTGAAACTGAACTATATACGAGGAAGCATCTTCAAAAAGAGAATGTTTTTGATGGTGGTCTGAGCAATGATCTAACAAAGCTGGAGTACACCAAGGTCAAAAAGCTGTACTAGCCTGTGGGGATGGCTTGGTGGGTGACGTCAGACTAGACCAGGAAATACACACGACACAGTACTGTGGGGTGAGTCGCCAATGCGCTCGTTTTTATTGAATCATAAAACAAACAAACAAAGGACTTTTACAAAACGACACAATGGCCAAAATAAATATACACTAACAAAACAAGTATTGTGTCGGTCTATACTCGGCACGAGTAGCATTTGTTTATTTCTTGCTTTGTGATTGATCTCTATCTCTCACTCTCTCATTCCTCCTCCTCAAACTCCGGTCAGCAAAAGCCGTTGGTAGATATAGTGGTCCAGGGATTAACTGGTTATCAATTACCTAGTTTATCCCTCAACCACATTCCGCACAGGTTTTCAACAGCCAATTCGTCAATAAATTATTAGCTGCCGACCACGCATTCACATGGGATGCATTTTGGCAGAGACGAGAATTTAACACAATCCGTGCCAACCACATTTAACAATAATAATAATACATGATATGTTTAAATAATAACAATAATACAAAAATAATACAAATAAACACAGGAGCGGGGCGTACCCGGTCCCATAGCTTATTACCCACAAATATGTGTCATGCACACCCTAAATTCCAGCCCTCTAACGCCTAAACTCACTGTTCGGTAACTACTTTTCTATAACTCAACAAGACACTTTATTTAGTTAATTAAAGCAGACTTTTAAATGATTTTTTTTTTATTATTATTTTTTATTCAATCTCGAGTAAATAGATCTAAATCAGTGTTCTGGTTACTTCTCGGAAACTGGTCAGAACACCCACTCCTATAAAACAAAACATGAAAAGCATGAAATCAAACAAAACACAACAGTACACGTAAGCACGTTCCGGTCAGTAGAGCACCACATTGCAAATAGATCTTTAATAATTGCTGCAGGGAATGCTTTAAATTCATTGCTGCTAGCTCTTAAGGATTACAATAGTTTAAAATAATTGCTGTGCTAATCACAAGCGGAAGTATTGGAGTAATCCAGATTAGAACATATTCTTTTGAGATACAAGTATTTAAAGTGTTCATATTAATGAGACACATTCCTATAATCAAATCTCATTTTGTGAATTTTGTAGTTATGATGGTCTTGCACTCAGCGAACATATCAATTACAGCAGTGTGAATTATAATATATAGCCAGATTGCATGAAGTTCTGAATTTTTATATATGTCTATGATTCAACTTTAATACTTACATTTATTTAGATATCATTTGTCTTTAAAACTTGTCTCTGGATGTTAAAACTACGTGTCTATAATATATATATATATATATATATATATATATATATATATGCCTTAATAGACCCATTTTTGTTTTTCTACAAAAGAAGCAGGAATATACTTTCTCAACATACAGAATATTTATGTTTTAATATACCTTAATAATATGACTACTAATACCCTGCTTGTACTTGAGTTATGTGTCTGTTTGTAGGTTTAAGAAGAGGGTAATGAGTGAAGGTACTGTACATCAGAACCCCCTTGATCAATTCTGATCCTCATGTTCCCTAACGACTCAGGTTTTCGTTGTAATTAGATACTAAATATTTGTTTTAAACATGCATGGGCATCCAGTGCACATAAGACAGCACTTGAAAATGAATACAATTGTGTTTATCAAAGTTGTTAGCCACAATAGACATTTGGGACTGGACTACACTGCTATGCAATGAAAACAGTATGAGCTTTCGATATTGTACTATACTTTTGTTGTCTGCTGTCTGACAATATGAATAGGCTTCATTAGTGAATGGAGTAGAGGTGATTAAAGCATAGGATTTAGGCAATTGAGAAAATAAGATTGTGTTGAAAGAGAGAAGCTGATACTGTGAAAGGGCAAAAAGGTTATGCTGTAACTGACTGAGCGGCAAATGTGACATGAAAAGGCTTTTTGAGTAGCAAAGATACAGCAGAATGGTTTGTGGTCTAGTCCAATGAATGTATTTATTAAGTGTTTACTGAAATGATTATTGTTGATATATGTATTCATCTGATACATACATATATATATATATATATATATATATATATATATATATATATATATATATATATATATATATATATATATATATATATATATAATGATGACAATGAAATATATAATTTAAAAAAGTGAATGGAACTAACAAAGGTTAATTGAAAAAATATTAATAATCAAAAAAGACAAAACAGATCAAACAAAGATACAATCTTTGGCATTTAATTTAATTTTTATTTATTTATTTTTTTAACCTTTATTTTACTAGGTAAGCACACTGAGATTAAAATCTCTTTTAGGCAGCAGCAGCACAATAAAATACGGTACAAAACACAGACACAAAAATAAAACACTTAAGACACAAACAAATCATAATAATACAGTCAACAATCAGTGAAACAGTCAACAATGAAATAGTAACAAACAGAAGCAAGTCTACTCAACTACTTAAAACATGCACAACCCTCAAGTAGATAATCGTGCAGCTTACTCGTAAATTGTAATCTAAACTTAAGTTTAGATTGTAAATCATTCCAAGACCAAGGAGCAAAATAGGCAAATGATCTTTTAGCAGCCTCTGTATGCACTTTAGGAACCATGAAATTAAAAAATCTATGCGATCTAATACTGTAGTTACAAAAAGCGACTATAAAGTATTCATTTATATATGGAAGTAATTTACAAAGAGTAGCCTTATATAGCAAAATATAGCAGTGCTTCAACCTTTGCAAAGCCAAGGAGGTCCAGCCAACCAAACTGTATAACAAACAATGATGAGTACTGTAACTTGAATTCGTAATATATCTCAAGGCTGCATGATATATAGGATGCAGTTTGCTTAATGTTAAGGGTGATGCAAACCTATATGCTGTGTCCCAATAATCAATTTGTGGTAAGAATATACAAGCAATTATCCTTTTTTTGTAACTACAGAAAAACAAGATCAGAGTCTATAAAAGAAGCCTATCATGAATTTCAATTTTTTTGCAAGATTATCAATTTGGACCTTAAAATCGAGATTACTATCCAACCAGATACCTAGATACTTAGATAGTATCTAGGTAACCTAGATAGTTATCAACTATCTCAATAACATTGTTATCTAAAGTAACTAAAGATAATTATTTAGTAGCATTTGTCCTTGTAGAAGAAAATGCCATAGCTCTTACTGGAATTTAAAAGAAGCTTTAGATTAATTAAGGCTCGTTGAATGGAATCAAAATCAGCCTGCAAATTATTGATTGCCAAGGAAGGGGAGGGATTAGATGAGTATAAAATAGTATCATCTCCATAAAGATGGTACTTACAGTGTTGAATGATTTGTGAACATCTCTCAATACAGTATATTAAATGTTCAGTTTATACTGTAGGTGTATATTGGATGTAGCCTTTCTTTATGACAGTATTTTGAAAATAGACCATGACTCTTTCATCAAGGTTATTATTTTAATTTATCTTACTTATTTTAATTAATTTGCATTCTCTCTCCCATCACAAAAAGAAATCTTACGTTTGTGAAACTTTATGATTGCACAATATTACTGTCATCAGCAAACTGGTTTTACTCAGCACTATACTTTAATATATTGGGGAGAGCTCAGGCTGCAGCCTTTAATCTGCTGCTTATTGCGCAAGAGAAGAGTCTGTATAATTCACTTGCTTGTGACACATACATAGACCTTGCTCCCAAGAAGAATATGTCTAATATCCAATGACATGCTGCATAGGCCAGTTCATTTGTACTTTTCTTTGTTTTAAAATTAAATGAAATTTGTACAGCCAGTGGCAAATTATGTTAGGATTATATAATACTCAATGATACTCTTTTTTTTAATAGTTAAACTTGTAGTGTAAAACTTCCTGACACAACTAAATAAACTCTGGTGGGATTACAATCCCCTAAATGAATCCCTGTTCTGAACACACACTGTGATTGTCACCAGTCGTCAAAGCACAAGGCTGCTTAATCTAATATGTTATTTATAGTAAAGTTTTGTTTTACCGGTAGCCAACTACGCCACCTGGTGATGGTCAGGCACCAGGACCCGAATTTCAACAAGCTTACACATGTTTGTTTTAAAATGTGACAAGTTGAGAACCACCACAGATGCTAACCACACCAAGAGGCAGACACAAATTACACTGTATAAAACAGTTTATAAATAAAAATCACAAAATAAAAACCCAAAACATAACACCCACATCAGGGCTAGGGCATAAAGTAGCAAAATAAAAAAAAAACACTACAGTGGTTAGGGATCAAAGTAACAAAATAAATTTGTAAAACCCTCCGGTAATAGCTAAAGAGCTAAAGCTTCAATTCACTCAATTTCCACTTGGTAAACAGCGTCTTGCCAGCGCCGCAAAATCCCAGTCTTCCGTTCCACGACCAGGGCAATCCCCCATTAACATGTGCCCCCTCCTGGAGAAAAGGGAAGGGAAGAAAACACAGCAGCAATAATCTATTCCAACAGCGCTTGGCTCTTACCAATCACACACCTTGCCAGACAGACTAAAAAGATGGCAATATAAAGGAAGTCAATTAAAAACATATCTAAAATCCCACAAAGAATAGAAGCACTTCCAATCAGAATCAATACAAACAGGAAGAAAGGGTGCACCAGGGTCCACTGTAACAACTAGGGTTGCTGACAATTATGAAATCATAACGCAATTTCCTTTACCCAACGATTTGCTTAATACACCCAGTTATCTAGGTAGCAGCCACAATCCAATGCAGCCTCAACCAATAATTCCAGTTCTAGTTCCGGTACTCCAGTATTCCAATATTTCAGTCAGCAATCACAAGGTGTGCCATAATACTTCTCCCCAGTTCTCATCCTCTGTATCCTGGCGTCTCTGTTCCTCTGTATCCTGGTGTCTCCACTTCCTAGTTCATGCTGTGCTGCTTATAAACCCAGTTGGCCCCTCCTATTCCTGCTCAAAACCAATCATACAACCCCAATATCTAATTGGCACTAACACTGGCTCAAAAAACTACATTTCCCAAAATCTAACAGGAAATGTCTATATAAGGCGCGGGTTGATGACGTCAGACTTCTGCCTCTCAGTCACAGTGCTCCGTGCAATACAAACAAAAGAGGTGAGTAACTTAACTTACATAAAATGAATAAATGTGCTTCAAAACAAATAAGTAATAAAATGTTCTCACAACAAAAATAGTTAAATATGTGATAAACAAATACAAAAAAAGGTGTTATTTAAAAATACAAAATTGGAGACCGGGCTGGAAACGCTAAATTGTCATTCTGTGACATGATCACGAGTGGTTGCTTTGTTTGCTCACCCTGGATCAAAAATGTACTCGGGAGGATTCCCATTAAATTCACCATTAGCTTGCTGAGAATTAACAAAGAACAACAAAATGGAGAACCAAGACAAAGGACTGGCTTTTAGCCCAACCTGAGAAGCACCCAAGTATTTGAGTATTCTCAGCTTTTCATTTTGGTATTGAAATTCAGTTTAGTATATCCAGTCGTCTGAGGCCTTTGAATACTGCCCCCGTTTTATGACATCATTCTTTACTGGAAATCAACAACAAATAAAAATATTTGTATTTTCAATGTTCATTATTTTAAGTAGCCAAAATTAAAGTGATGGGTCAGAAAACATTGTTTCTGATATTTGAATCTGAAATGGAACTGTAGTTGCATATTTCCATATGAAATATTGTTATGATTAGTCATTTTTGTTCTATCTAAATGTTTTGTTACTAAACATTTTTGAATTTCAGTAGCTTTGGAAGCTGGCAAGTCCTTATGGCCTCAAGAAGCAGTTCCCAAAAGGACGACTATTGCATGTAATTTGCTTGCGTCATATGTTAGTAAATCTACCACCCAAAGCCATTTCCAACAGATTTAAATAAAGGTCAGTGATAATTTTGTCAAAACTCTCAAGCTGTAAAGAGTTAATACCTTATCTTACCACCAGAAGGATATACTGTAGTATAAATGAAATTGAAAACCCGGTTTCAAGGGCATTGGTTCTGTAGTGTAAAGTGTACCTTGGCTCTTATAGGGCCTCATTCACTAAACTGCAGTAAATGACCAGAATTACCGCATGGCAAGGGGGAAGCCACACCCAGTGCAAAAAGGAACCAGATGTAGCTCTAGTCACTAAGCTAATTATATGCACAAATAAAGTGTGCTAAATGATTCATCTGAAAGTTTTCACAACATGCAGAATTCAGCACGCAGAATTATTCATGAGCTTTACACATACTGGCCTCTATACTCAGAAGTATCGGTATTTCAGTGTTGCGGTAAACATCCCAACAATTTTTTTTTTTGCACTTTATCGGAAAATCTCAAACAAAATCCCCTAAAATAAGGGAATTTGGTGAGCACACATTCCTCCTTATATCCTTCGGTACAGTCAGTCAATTTAGGATTCAATCAGTGAAAACAAAATGTATATTAACAGGTAGATTCCCAGGAAAACAAGACGAAAACATATCAGCAAAAGCGATGAACTACGATTCAACTGTTTCCAAAGAGTACTTATTACCGGTCAGACAAACCAGCATAAGAGAGAAAAGAACCTCAACGGGCACAAGCCTGGAGTTAAATAGCCAAGAGCTGGTGAGAAAACTGTGTGGAACACAGCAAACACGGATCTCTGTTTTGCGTTGGAAAGGTTAAGTGGAACAGTTGAAAAGAAGCTGGGTAAATTTGGGGCATCATCTACACATATGGAAGCGAGAGATTTGGAGTTGAAAAAAGTTAGAAAAAAGTACAAACTATTCCTGGAAAGTCCATACGGCAGCAGGAGTTGAATGTTTAGTTAGAGAAAGGAGACAGCTGAGGAAGCAATGGAGAAGAGCAGAACAAAGTCAGGAGGGACTCAATCTGTTACAAAGGGACATAAAAGATAAACTTTATCGGAGCCTATGTCGATTGCTTCAGACATCCCACCTATCAATCCACCAGAATACCAAATGGAGGACTGTGCACCTAAGTGGATAGAAATAGAGCAAGCTGTGAAAAAAGCAAGGACGTCATCATCTCCAGGGCCTAATGGAGTTCCGTACAGAGTGTACAAGAGTGCTTCAGGAGTTCTACGAATCCTGTGGAAACTGATGAAAGTAGCATGAGAAAAACAGGTTGTACCAAAAGCATGGTGTCGAGCAGGTGGGGTCTTTATACCAAAAGAAAAAGATTCTATGAGTATCTGTCAGTTTCACCCTATTTCCCTGTTAAATGGGGAAGGCAAGATTTTCTTCAGCATTATTACTCAGAGATTGTCAACTTACCTATTAAAGAATTGCTTCATTGACACTTCAGTACAATCAGCTAAAAAGGAGAGGAAGGAGCTCCATGTCACATTTCTGGATTTGGCTAATGCATACGGTTCAGTGCCACATTAACTTCTTTGGGCAGCATTTGATTTTTTCAGTGTACCGATGACAATAACAAATTTAGTGAAAACCTACTTTGGAGATTTGCAATTTTGTTTTTCAACTTCAGAATTCAGCACTACATGGCAATGCCTAGAAGTTGGAATAATGGCAGGATGCACCATTTCTTCACTGGCTTTTTGCCATGGCAATGGAAGTAATTATTAGGGCATTAAAATAGGTAGTTGGAGGAGAGTCTTTGGCTTCTGGAATGCGACTACCACCAATTTGAGCATACATGGATTACATGACAACCATGACTACAACAGTAGCCTGCACTAATCGGTTATTGGGAAAATTAATCAATAGCATTGAATGGGCACAAAAGAAATTCAAGCCCGCTAAATCAAGGAGCATCTCTGTAGTTAAAGTTAAAGTAGTGGATAAAAGGTTCTACATTAATGGCGAGGCAATACCAACAGTGTCTGAGAAGCCAGTGAAAAGTCTTGGGAGATGATACAACGGGCATCTAAAGGACACAGCTTGTGTGGGAGAAGTGAGACAACAAGCAGTGGAAGGGTTGAAGAGCATAGACAGCAGCGCTTTACCAGGCAAACAGAAACTCAGGTGCTTTCAGTTTGGTCTACTGCCAAGGCTGCTGTGGCCACTGACTGTGTACGCGGTTTCGTGAATTAGAAACAAGAGTCGTTTAATAAGGACTGTGTTGGCTGCAAAAAAAATTAACAAGCAGACAAAACAGATTTTTTAAAAACAACCTTGAATGACTTATTCAGCAACATTTTCGAGTTTTGTAAACCTTTAAAATGTATGTTGACACATTAATTACAATGACTGTGTAATTCCCATAGACTATTTTGCTGCTTTTAATCAAAAAATATTAATTTCATCAGTGTCCTCGCAGCATACAACGCAAACAGACTCAGAATTGTTCATTTTTACATTTAAATATTCTTCATGTGCTGCATACAGATACTCTAGTCTGAGTGTGTCACTGTTAGGCACGGATTCACAATTTGGGATTTTTTTCATTAAAAAAATGACCAGCCGTTGTATTGGTATGTTCGCTGCACTAAAGTCTTCCACTAATTCAAATGTGTTGACATTACGTGTTTCTCCACTTTCTGTGCTCTTTTTAAACAATCCTGTGATTGTGATCTGCTTGTTTGGTAATTGTTTAGCTTTAACTGCAAGTTTGGTTTTCTTGTTTTTGTGTACTGCGCTGTCAGGATGCTTGTATGCCGAAGACACATCACACATTGAGCAAAACAGAATCCCACCATCTGCATGCAACGTCCCCTTTTCGTAGCTCTGAATGCGATCTTCTGTTGAAATTAATTTGGCTTTTTTTTTTATTTGTCAGCGGACTGCATTTTTAATGTTAATCATCCACTGCAAGCTAATAAATCAACAATATCTAAACAACCATTTTAAACTTCCCGCCTAAGACTCGAATGTTACGTCATTGTACAGTATGAGGAATTCACCAATCTTTTCTTTTTTTATTATTATTTATTTTTTAAATTTAGTCGTTGCCAATTATTTTTTATTATTTTCTCCCAATTTGGAAATGGCCAATTATTTTAGGCTCAGCTCACCGCTACCACCCCTGCGCTGACTCGGGAGGGCAAAGACGAACACACGCTGTCCTCCGAAACGTGTGCTGTCAGCCGTCCGCTTTTTTCCCACACTGCGGACTCACCATGCAGCCGCCCAAGAGCTACAGCGTCGGAGGACAACGCAGCTCTCGGGCAGCTTACAGGCAAGCCCGCAGGCCCCCGGCCAGACTACAGGGTTCGCTGGTGCGCTGTGAGCCGAGGACACCCTGGCCGACCTAAGGAATTCACCAATCATGAAGCCGGTATTTGTGTGACCCCATTACCCTAGTAGCCAAATGCACAGCATTGATGCCGGACGGTGAACAGCTACTGTAGCGCTGCTGAAGTGAACAGGGGAGGTGAAGAGCAATGTAAAATACTGAAAGGAAAATAAAATGCATATTTTTTGTGGTAGGCAGTCAAATACACGATTTCTGTGACATTCGTGATATTGTGAATTTTCCGGGGCCCTACATATAAGGCTAGTATGATCTGTGCTGAATCTGTATCTAGTTATTACCTCCTCCTCACACAGCCCTAGTAACGTCTGCATGGTCCTCTGCTGTTTCTGTGACACCGCCTAGTTTCATTAAGCAGTACTTTCGACACACACTGAGGCACCTAGTAAAGTTAGCACCCTTAAGTGAATATGGTTAGCATTTCAAATGCCTCCCTTGCGGTATTTTGTGACAGGATTTGCATACATTTCCACACTAACATTATTCGTTATATTTCAATGACTAATGCGGTACTTTTTCCACACACAGTTTTCCACGCGCTAGGTTGCCTGCCACTGGTTAGTGAATACAGCACGTGTACAAAGAATGCAGTAAAGGAGCTTACTGTATGCAAAACATGTTACTGCTGTTTAGTGAATGAGGCCCATAGTATTTAACAGAGCTTACATTGTTTATTAATACTGATTTGTTTCACATTTGTCCTGAGGCATTTTAGTATATGCATTTCCCAATTGCTTAAGACATAATTTGTCACTAGCTAAAGATAAGGCAGTGGACAGCAAAGGCACTTTATTTCATCAATACTTATCTCATAGATGAGTTAAAACTATTGTAACACTTTATAGTTTAGTGATTTCTAGAAGCGATCGCATTCATCATTCCATATCTTGTTTGGCAACTTGTCTTACAAAGGCTACAAATTAAATTATACTAGGAAACTTTTTAAAGTATAGATACTGTGCAAACTATTGAGTTAGACATGCTGTCGATAAATCCATGATTTGTATTTATTTAGATGATGGTATTAGTGCACTGCTTTCTTCATGACAATGAGCAATGACATTTAGTGTATGCAGTTTATTATCTGTAGCCACGGAAAGCTCATAACAATACAGTACTAATTCTGCTGTCCATGTGTCCATCCTTCTTTGAGGTCATTTTGATGTTTTTTTTAACTGTTTCATTGTAAATTAGAACTGATGGTCTAATATGGATACACTTTTGTATAGTCACAGGGTTAGGTCTGTGTAAAAGACTCCAAATACTGTAAACCGTGATTCTAGTTAACTATGTATTTATGGATACAACTTCTGTTCTTGGAGAACAAGTTTCTGTGAATTCAACAACATAAGAAGTAATACCCATTTGTAACATAATTAGATGTATTTATAGGGACATGAGTTTCCAACCACGTAACAAATTTACCTTCATTCCCTAAACCAGACCCTTCGTTAGATATATAAATGCATCATACTGGCCCTGAGAGTGCAGTGCTATTTAAATAATAATACATGTGGGTGATTCCTTTAATAGCTTAGCATTTTGAAATGTTGGATAATTTGGTTCTACTATGGTTAAGAAGCTTTTTTTATTGTATAGGGTTGTGTGGCTCGCACAAATAACTGTACTTGGTAGTTAGTTGTATAAAGCATATTATGGAGGCTGTGTGGTCCAGTGGTTAAAGAAAAGGGCTTGTAACCAGGAGGTCCCCGGTTCAAATCCCACCTCAGCCGCTGACTCATTGTGTGACCCTGAGCAAGTCACTTAACCTCCTTGTGCTCCGTCTTTCGGGTGAGACGTAGTTGTAAGTCACTCTGCAGCTGATGCATAGTTCACACACCCTAGTCTCTGCAAATCACCGTGGATAAAGGTGTCTGCAAAATAAACAAATAATAATATATTATAACAGACACCAAAATAACAAGGGGCTGGATTATGTCATGTCAGTTGAAAAAAATGTCTAAGATTCTCTCAAGAAATACTCTGAAAACAAATGTGGTAGCAAGTAATATAGGAACTTAAAAAGTTCCTATATTACATTAATCCTATAACTTCTCTCTCCCCATCTGATTGTGTTTGGTATGTCTGGAATTATTTCACATGAGCAGAGCATGTGTAATTAGCTTTGAGAGTGATAGAACAAACAAAAAACTAGACTTGACAATATTGCAGATTGCAGCTAGTTCACAAGGCACCTTCATGTCAAGGAAGCAAAGAAATACATTGGGATCTGTTTCTTTTTGATGAAAAAGAGCTGGCCTGGTGCACTGCATCTGTTAAATGAAGAGCGCTTTCATCCTTTGTACACTCAGTTTTTCCAGCATTCAAATCTTACTACTTCCACTTTCTGACCTTCATTGGTTACTCCTGTATTAATTAACTGCCTTTTGGGCAGACTTAAAAAAAAGCATAACCAAAAACGATGACTGTGTGCTGGAACATTTAATGATACATTACCCCAAAAAGTCATTGCTACTTAGTACTGAAATTGCTTAGCTATTTAAATCATATATTTAGCTACTTCAAGTCTATACTACATCTGAACAGCAGCAGTAACATATATATATATATTTTTTAATGAAGCTGTTTTTTTCATAATCACTTATTTGAGAGAAGTAAAGCACACAAAACTGAATTTACTAAACATTAGCTTTATGTTCTTTCAAGACCAGAATGTAGAACAAGTATATAAACTATACTAACTGGGAATGGAATGTACTTAAGGCACAAGTATTACTTGTTTTAAAACATAATTGTGTCTATCCAATTGTAATCGGTGGCAGATCAAAACAGGATGGAAGCCCAGCACATGTAAGTAGTGTCTTCAATACAAGAAAGCATTAAACATTTAAAGATCCTTGAAGGAAGGCAACAATTAGTTCCCTTTCAATCTCGAAATGTCAACCATTACGAGTTGGGAAATGACCCTCGTGTCACATGACATGAGCACATATTTAAAAAGCTGCCTGATAGGCCCAGTGTGACCACATGTCTGTTGCATTTTGGAACAAGACGCTACGTCACACAGCAACCTTTGCCATTTGATTCCTCACTCCAACCTGAGCAGACGTGTCTTCACTTGCTCCGTGTGAGGCGTGTGAGTAATAATGGAATTTCCAGACAGTACTTTACGTGTAAAAATTTTACTTTATTAATATTTACACGGAAAAAAAAACAAAAACAAAAGAAGGACGTGAGGGAGGGAGTGCTGGAGAAACAAAACGAAAGGAACGGAAGCTTCTTAGTCCTCTTCTTGATATGCTGAATAAAAAAAAGAAAAGAATCAGAACCAAGAGAACAACGTGAGTAAAGCTTCCGTCCGTGAAAATAAAAGCAAAGAGAACCCGGCACTGCTTCTCTCCCTCCAGCCTTTCCTCCGCCTACACTTTGTGGGACCAACCCCAGACACAGTAGTACGCGTTCCCTTTAGTATGCAAAGCCCCGCCCTGGTAGTCAGTGGAACACCAAGTCCAACTAACAGGTGTCCTTGAACCTCACGTGACTCCAGTGGCTGGAATTTACATACTCGTACTTCCGCCCCTCACCAAGGTGCCGCCCCTCATAAAGATGACTTTCGTCATGGTCACGAGATCTTGGGAAGGGAAATCCCGAGTTGGTTTGATGCCTTCTACTGTCGGGAGGCTGAATTACAGACCGAAACCCCTTTGAATCATCACACTCCGTTTTCATGAGAATCTCTTTCTCTTCAGAGACTGTTTTGGTATAAAAGTACCTCGCTATTCCTCCTCGTAAGCTGGCTTGCCCCTTCCTTTGGATGTGATGGTAGTTCCCTTATAGTCTAAATCACAGGGCTGTGTGGTTTTGGCAGCTGAGAAGCGGCGACTGCTGTTTCCAGCCTCAACCATTTTGGTTTCTGGTCCGCGTTCGCGCTTTGTGCCAAACCGAGTTGTGTTTTGTTTTTGGGTTTTTCCAACAACAACAAAAAAAACAAAAACAGGTTCAGCAAAAGCAGCGGAAACCCTGACGGGCACCCATTCAGCCAGCACCACCTTCTGGCCGACGCGTGGGTGCTTGCAACCGTCCACTCCGGCTACTCACTCCAGTTTCGAGTTGGACCTCCTCCCTTCCAGGGGCTTGTGAACACAGAGGCCTGATCGTATTCCTGAAGGAGAGGAAGTTCAAGATGCTAACTACCCATCACTTTCTCCAGTCCATCCGGCCGGGCGACTGGTTTGCGACCGTAGACCACTGGGACGCGTACTTCCACGTCCCAATACGTCTTGGCCACAGAAAGTACCTCCGCTTCGCCTTTCGGTGCAGCGTGTACGAGTTCTGTGTTCTGCCATTCGGTCTGTCTCTTGCTGTCAGGACTTTCTCCAAGTGCCTGGACGCAGTTCTGGCACCCCTGCGGCTGCAGGGGGTCAGTGTCCTCAATTACTTGGACGACTGGCTCATCTGCGGCCAGTCGCAGGAGCAAGCTGAGCATCTTACCCGGCTGGGGCTCACGCTCAACCTGGAGAAGAGCTCCCTGCAGGTGGCGCAAGTGACGGATTTCCTGGGGATCCGGCTGGATTCCCGATCCATGATCGCTTCCCTGTCGGCCAACAGGGTAAGCGCATTACAAGCCTGTCTGTCCCTTTTTCATCTCAGACAGTCAGTGCAGGTGGTGCTGTGCCAACGGTTGCTAGGTCTGCTGGCCACAGCCTCCTCTGTCCTCCCTCTCGGTCTCCTCCATATGCGCCCCTTGCAGGCATGGCTCAATGCCCAAGTAATTCACCCAACCCGAGACAGACACCGCCGGCTGACAGTGTCTCGATCGCACTGGCGTGCCCTGAGCTGGTGGAAGAATCCTCGCCACCTCAGCAAAGGAGTAACTATAGGTGTAATATGCCGGAGAGAGGTGCTGACCACGGACGCCTCCAACCTTGGTTGGGGGGCAGTTTGGAGCGGCAGGGAGATCTGTGGGGTCTGGACTGGCAGGTGGCAGTCCGTCCACATCAATGCGCTGGAACTGAGGGCAGTGCACCTGGCCCTGCACCATTTTCAATCAGTGCTGCAGGGCAAGCATGTACTAGTGCTCACGGACAATACCACTGTCGTGGCATATGTCAATCGCCAGGGGAGGCTACGGTCCCCGGGGCTGCGTTCCAGTTGCTCACTTGGGCACAACTGCTTTTTCTGTCCCTCAGGGCAGTCCACCTGCCGGGGGTTTCGAACCAGGCAGCAGACCTGTGTCGAGGGGGGCTCTTCGGCATGCCGAGTGGCGCCTGCATCCCCAGGTGGTTGCCATGATTTAGCACGGGTTCGGCAGCGCGACAGTCAACCTGTTTGCCTTAGAGGAGTCCACACATTGCCCTCTGTGGTTCTCGATTCAGAGAGGCGGGGGCCCTCTGGGAATCGATGCCCTAGCCCACAGCTGGCTTCAGACCTTGCTGAATGCCTTCCCCCCTCTAGCGTTGATCCGGTCCTTCTTGGAGAAGGTACAGATAACCCAGTTATTGGTGTGTAATGGGTGGCGCACTCAAGGTCAGGCACTTTCCAAGCAGTGTTTGTCGCATTGGATAGTGGATACGATCCAGCTGGCTTATGATATGGCTAAACTACCCTCTCCAAGTGATGTTACAGCTCACTCCACTAGAGAGACTATGACGTCTTGGGCAGTGTTTCATGGGGCATCTCTACCTGACGTATGTAATGCTGCAGCATGGACCACACCGCACACGTTTATAAGGTTTTACCGACTGAATGTGGCTACTTCAGCGGCACCTTCTGTGGGGTCCATAGTCCTTGATGCAGCTTACCGTCTTGTGCAGCAGCTTTCCAGTTAGGCTTCCACCAGGGCAAGGCTTGTGGCTGCTTTGGCTCACTGTGACAGCTTGGGTATACATTTCCCAACTCGTAATGGTTGACATTTTGAGATTGAAAGGGAACGTTGGGTTACCGTAACCCTGTTTCCCTGAAAAAGAAATGTCAACCATTAAATTTGCGAGGTCGCTAGCTCGCCTTGATTGCCATACGGAATCAAATGGCAAAGGTTGCTCTGTGACGTAGCGTCTTGTTCCAGAATGCAACAGACATTTGGTCACACTGGGCCTATCAGGCAGCTTTTTAAATATGTGCTCATGTCATGTGACACGAGGGTCATTTCCCAACTCGTAATGGTTGACATTTCGAGATTGAAAGAGAACTAATTGTTGCCTTCCTTCAAGGATCTTTAAATGTTTAATGCTTTCTTGTATTGAAGACACTACTTACATGTGCTGGGCTTCCATCCTGTTTTGATCTGCCACCGATTACAATTGGATAGACACAATTATGTTTTAAAACAAGTAAAACAAGTAATGGTTGACGTTTCTTTTTCAGGGAACCAGTAACGTTTTAGGCTGTCTGATGTCTTGTGTTTTTTGTGGACGGGACTCAAATTTCTCCAGTTTGATTCCCTTCTATGTTCTCCTGTTTGTGTGCTAGAAGTATAATCCCCCAATCCCCCATTTTTCTTTTGTGGTGGTATGCAAGTTCTTACCGAATTCAGACTAATTGCATGCAAAATTTCATACAGAATTTTTCCTTATTTAATAAATGTTTGCTTCATCACCATTATAACAAAAGAATGGCAGAAATAAAAGAAGTATAGTTATCTTTAAAAACATAGGTTTGAAGTGTACTTTTTAGCTTTAGAACATTTATTTCTGTACAACATCTTTTATCAATGTTTTCAAAGTATAAATGAGTTTAGGGCATATATTTGAACATTTCTTAGAAGTAGATCTAACAAAAAATATCTGACTTCCTGAAATCTTTTGAAAGTCATTTCAAACATTTTGATGAATAATATGATCAGAACTGAATTGCTTTTGGAAAAAAAAATGTTTTCTTTCTATTTTTTGGTGAAGTTTTTGTGAAAGGTTTATGGGCATATAGGCATTTTTTGGACATACAGTAGCAGGCTTGACAAATTCATAGTATACCGTATGCCCTTCAAAGAAAATAATTATTTGCTTGAGTGGAGGTTGTTGGGCAGCAATGTACCAACAATTCTTGTAATCTCACAGGCTCATAGTATATACACTATATCCAACAATGTTTATTTAAATATAATACTGATGCTTTTATATTGGTGGAACAGATACAATTATGTTAACCATGTTTTCAATCCATCATCCAGCTTACTTTAGCAATTAGCACTAGCTTGTAAGCTATACATTTGACTGAAGCCGCTGGCACAATGATACAGGAAAGGTGCTCATTATTGTACTGCCCTTGGATTCCATCACAAGAGGCTTGAATGCATTGTTTGCTAATTTTTTGATGGTAGCCATCAATAAAAATCAGCATAGTGCACTTGGAGGGCTGATGCTATTTTGTTTGGGAATCAGTGCAAAGGGAGCTGGGGAGTATCTAATGTAAATTGATGATGCTTTTACAGTGGCTCTTGTTAAATGCATTAATAGGCTGAGTGTAAATAACACATTGGTATATGGACAGCTCATTAAAATCTAAAGGTTAGGTGTTGTCAGTAAGCAGATAGCGATTAGGTAACCAGTTGAGTTTCTAAACTGTCAAGGGAGTTTTACTGTGTCAGGAAAATGCACAAGAGATAGCTAGGCTGAGAAGCAAACTCTTGTTCAAAGAAGCAAAACCAAGCTTTTTTTAGTGATTCAAAGACATGTTTCTGGGAAGCTAACATACAATTAAAGCACCTCTCACACGTATGTTATCATGAGGTTAAATGATTGCATTATTGCAGATAATTTGTTAAACACTGTGCCTTATCCAGTTTGTTAGATTGATTGCTACTTTGTCTATATATATATATATATATATATATATATATATATACACACACACACACACACACACACATATATATATATACACACATATCACATACACTGCTGTGCAAAAGTGTTAGACATGTTGCATTTTTCTACTCTGATGCATTATGAACATCAACAATTTATTCAAAGCCTCCACTAGTGTTTCCTAATATTATAACAACCTTGACTTCCATAAAGAGGGAAAAACAATGAGTGAAATAACTCGCATCACTCGATTTTCAAGGTGTGGTATCCGAAGCATAATCAACAAGTCATATGGTCAGCTAAAAAAAAAGAAAATCACGTTTATTTTCTTATAGGAATTTGTAGTGGCACACAAGCCTAAATTAAAATTTACATTCGCACAACGTTTTTAGTCGCATATGCAACCAAATTAGTCGCACTGTAGAGTCCTGTTATGTTGTTTTGTTTCCGATTTAGTTCCTGATTTAGCTCGCTGTGTTATTGTTTTCTCTAAAACACTGATATCCTGTCCGTTAAGAAAAGGCTTAATGCAAAGGGTCTGACATTGACTGAAAAAAATAATCGAAATTAAATGTTTTTTCGGTGTTTGAATAAATTATTTTGCTCAAATTGCGAAATGTAAAATACAGACTAAGAAAAGATCGATGCAGAAAACAAAAACATCTGCACCGGTCTTTGTATGAAGTGATTTAAGCAAATTGTGAATTGGAAAATGAAACACCAACAAAGAGAGAATTGGGGGAAAATAGAAAGCTGCATCAGTGTCTTTGTGAAGTGATTTAAACAAATTGGGAAATGGAAAATGACAAACTACCAAAGAGCGAATCAGAGAAAATAGTAAGCTGCATCGGTCTTTGTGCAAAGCTATTTACACATTGCAAAATGAACAGGAAAACAACACAGAACCAAAGAAATTGTCTTCAGTCTTTGTGTAGTATTGTTATTATTTATTTATTAGGAGACACCTTTGTTAATGCGTTGACAGTTCCTGTGGACATTTTGAGAATGCTGCTGCCTCGATCCTCAGGGTCCTAGTGTACCACCAGAAACTTAAATTGAATATAATCGTGTTCTATAGTTAAAATCACATTCATGGCCTAGGGGCGTATTACCTGGCATACCGTGCGAATGCCCGTTTGTGCCACTCTTTAATCTGTTTTATTTTGAAGAGAAATGCACAACATTTTAAATCTGCCCAATTTGTGGTGGCGCATCCAGGCCAAGAATGGAATATATATAATGTATGCAATAAAGCCCGACAGGCCGTCCATATAAGTCGAATATACAGACGCCTCGAGGCATTGTGAGGCATGAGACGAAGATAATACTATTTTTAAACACAGTGTGTGTCGTGGGTTCACAATTTGTATCTGTGTTTGGGGTAGAGACATTTGGCATCTGCATTTTCAGATGATGAACTGGAAGTGACAGATGTGCAGAAAATCTCATTGCTGGCATTTTTGTTTTTACATTCCCAATGTGTCTGCACAGCTTGGATGTCATATATCACATCTAGACATTTAAAAACTGTTATTTCCAAAAGGGAAACTGTCATTTGTTGGCAAGAAAAAAAGTGAGCAGTAAGCCAACTAAAATGCATGTTTATAATGTTATATGCAAATATTTAGAGGTGAACACTAGACCTCTGCAATGTCAGTTTCGAATAGGAATCTGGGAAGGAGAAGCACAGGGTTTTCACACATGGCAGCAAGTGGTAGAACATGCAGTTATACAAACTGTGTAAGATGTGCCAGGATAGACACATATAGTTAATCAGGGGAGCAGAATTCAAGTAAGACTTGAATGAGACTTCCCCTTTAGGTCCTTTGTTGCTGTTGCCTAAATTAATTTTCTTCATCATCTGAAGCCTACACCAATCTGCATTATGAATGATCCTAATGAATAGCCATAGAATTACTTTGTAATAATGAGGTGATTACCAATAATCCCTGCTCTTATGCTTACTCATAACTTCTATGCAATTACATGGAAATGGCCTGTAGATGTAAATACATGGTAAAACCATGGCATACTTCATGTCTATGTAATTATACCCTTATTCCACAGATAGTTACCCTGGAAGAGCAGAACGCATTTCTTCCAGACTTCCTTTTCATCAAAACATCAAAGCAATAACGTCATCCTTCCTTGCAAGGCAGAGTGATAACATAATTTACAAATGTTCTGTTCAATATAGTATTTCAGACACAAAAATGCAATCTAAAGTCATAAAATATAGTAATGAAATACAATAAATACGTACTTATGCAAATCACTTTGTCACTATTTGTACTGTACTGCCAAAGGTGAAAATGTGGTAAATTAAACACGATGTACCGTAGCTTTTTTATTTTTTGTAGTAGTATTTTTTATTCTAATATTGTTGAAAACCCAACATACAAAATACAGTACATGTGAGAAATGCAGTTTTTGGGTAGTTTGAGGGAAATAAAGCTTGTTCTAGTTAGACATTTTGTCAGGATTAAAATACTAATGATAAATGAATAAAATGGTAGTCTACTGCTCAGTAATCAAGTAGGCAAGCCACACTGCATGTGTGCTGTCACTTAAGTGAAATAAAAACTGTTTGCAAACGTTATCCTTTTTATATAAATCTAAAATTATATTTGACCGATCTACTTTTCAAATCCACGTGTGACATTTCACATTTGGATACTGCACATTCAGCTGCAGTTTTGAGTACTCTTTAATTTTTGCTGTGTAAATTATACTAAAACAACATGCCCAACAAAACATCATGACGTTTTTTTCAGAATATTCTCGCCAAGAAGCAGCTTTATTTTATACTACGCTGCATTTACGAGTGTACTTCCAAACAATTAATTTGTTGCAGATACCTATTCAGACCGTTGGTGTGGTGGTCCGTCTTACTTTAATACACACAATCTCGATTTCATTAGCCTACTCACTTTAAGAAAAAGTCTCCAGTAAAACTTTAAAAGACGATGCTGCACTGTCCTGAGCCGTGTCTTGGTTTTCTTCGGTGGAATTTAAGGAGGGTCAGGTTATTGATTAGCCTATCAGACAGCTAACCCTTAGATGTTGCATTTTTTAAAAATACATTTCGGTAACGCTTTATATTGCGTGGCATAAATTAATCTTAAATAGATATGCAATTGCATATTAAATTAATGTTAAATTCATGTTTAATAAATATGAAATAGCTGGTTTCTTGCTAAATGTTAACCAAATGTCGATTGAAAATGTAATTGCATATCCATTTATATTACGTTTTGTTACCCTTGAAAATACAGAATAATTTCCCATTGTTTACATGTCCTTATTGAAAATACAGTTAATCTGACTTAAATGTTAATGCAAAGTAACAAGGGATAATTTAACATAAATTTAATATGCAATTGCGTATCTATTTAATATTAATTTATGCCACACAATATAAAGCGTTAACTAAATTTCTTATGATCGAGTACACTCATATGAGGACGTCCGCTTTGTCAGTCACAAAGTGCACATGTGGTAATGTTACACTGGTAAGCAGAAATCAGTATTTTGGAGATGATTATTGTGAAGAGTCTGACTCTGATTAATTTGCTTCCTGAAGCAGATTTGTATTTGGCGGTTTGTCTAGATACGGCAGCAGAGCTCCTTGTTGCCGCTTGACTTGAATTTCTTTATATTTTTTATTTTCCTTTTACAATGGCCCGACTCGTACTTGCGATGGGCCGACATAATACTCACGAGACTGTTTAGACTCTGAAGACGTCATACAATTTGACGCGCCCCTTAGGTGCGGGGTCCTAGGCCGCCGCCTTGCCCTAAGGCCGACCCTGATTGGCCCAAAATTTTTGTTCCAACGTGATATTGATTCCAAATGCACAGCAACAATTTAAAGCACTATATAAAGCAGAAGCCACAGATAGGGAACTGAAAGTGTCCAGGAAATCATCCATTCTATGTAGATTACCCAAGAATCAACACCTTCTAGATCCAAAGGTGGACCCACTAAATACTGAGTTAAGTATGTTGTTAGCGTCCCTATCCTTTCTCTTTAAAAATCAATAAAAAGAAGTAGACAGACTCTAGATTAATGACCCACATGGGCACTCCAGGATCTTAAACTACCATACTGTTATTTGTTTTTGCTTCAATACCAGTAAGGTAGTGGAAGGTTGTTTTTTATTGTTTATACACTTTCTGCTATATGTGTTGTTGCTACTATAATGGGGGTAAAACACACATTGCGTATACAACTAACATTACATAGATGATGGATTTACTACATTTTAAATACTGAATGGATAACCTCAAGAGTGTAAGATTTCACTAGAAGGAAAATGTCTCTGTCACTGGTGAAACAGTACCAGCTTACAGACAATCACTTCCTATGCCACTAAAGCCAGGACAATTCCCTTTCAAATGGATTATTTATGAACTGTCATGTTTGCATGTGCACAAGTTGGTTATGGAAGGTTTATAATTGTATTTATGAAGTGAAAGCAGCAAATATTTTTTTTCTACGGTTGAAGTGATCTTACAACTGCTGACAGATACGTTTTTACAAAGACAGAGGTAGCTTGTATATACACTCCACCCTAATGACAACGCTGTGTTGTGATTGATGTTGATAGAATATTCCCTTATCTTTACAATACTGGGTTAAATCACAGCGATTATAATCTATGATATCTACATGTGTAATATACAAAGCAAAGCAATTACCATCAGTTACACAGGAAAATGAAAAAAAGATGAGGCATAAATAAACTACTGAAGAATTTAGTACCACAAAGGATGTAGTGGATAGCATGTGCCATTGTGATGGTACAGTAGGTTGTGTGCTCAGGCTTCTGTTGGGGTTATACACCAGATGTTCACAAATAAATAGACACTATGCTAAATTGCAGTTTGGTCAGAATCACATTGCATGAGCAAATACAAGCAAACAACCCATGTTCAAAAACACAGTTGCAATCAATATATCACAGACAGCAGGTTCCACAGAACTATTAAATTAGACAGGTTGTTAGATATTGGGTGCCTGACCAACACCTGTATCCAAACAAAGATTTTTTAAAAAAAGCAGGCAAATAACAGTTGGAATTACGCAGAGACAATCCTAAATCAATCTCAGATATGTGTTATAACTGTATACTTTTTTGTTTTATAGGTGGACATTTTAGTAGAGTAGGCTTGGTTGGAATGACAAGCTTGTTTGGTATGTGTACAGTATATAATCTAGTCAACTTGAATAGATCTGGGCTTTATATTGAAAGGGACAAACCGAAAAGGGTTTTAATAGTAGTCTTTCAGGTACATTACCTTATTAGTCACCTGTTGAAATGTTGTATAGAAAAGGTACACATTTTTTTAGCAGAAGGACAAAGAATAAAGTAATCCTGCCTCCACGCCATAAAAGCACAGTTAAAGCAAGATAAATCAAAATATTTATCTTTTTTTTTTTACAAAGGAACGTCATTAAATTTCATCTGATCACTCCTGTATTCGACCCAAGGACTACATTCTGATAAATAATTCTGAAAAAGGTTTTGACATTATGTGGACAGGATGGCTTGGTCAGACCAGGAAGAGACAGGCACTAGTTCTACATGTTGAAGCGCTGAGCGCATATTTAATAACTTAACAAATAAAATATTTACACAAAAAACAAAACACTTCTACACAAAATGAAAGGCACAATGACCAAAACAAACAATTAACAGACACAAATAAACAAACAAGTACCGTGCTGGTTGAAATCCAGCACGAGTAGCAATTGCAGTTATATTTTCTAGATCTTTTCTCGTTCCTCCTCTGAACAACCTGACCTCGACTGCAAGGTTCCTGCCTCTTTTGTGCAGCTGTGTCTGAGCTTGATTGCTTGTCAATCATTCAGTGGTGCTCAGGCACATTCTACAGATGTTATTGTTGGCAGGGAAGATGATTGAAACTCCCCTGCCAACCCAAAACCGACATCAACAATAATAATAATAAACGGCATATTAACACAAAATACATTTAAATAATAATACCAAAAATAACACAAACAAACACAGGGGTGGGGTGTACCCCGTCACACATATTACACTGACAGACATTTTAAACAAGGATTTTAGTAATTAGCCTGTTGCTAGTGTCATTTGCTTGTATTACTGTACCACTATCCAGACATGAAGGTTTAAATTGGTTCCTTTTGAACTACACCACCACCATCATGCCTTTAATCATATTCTTATATTAATCACCCGGCAGCAAAGTTAAAAAGTGTACCTTGTTCTACAGGGAGTTAAGAGTTGCTAAACACCATAAAGCAACCTAATAAATGAAGCAGTTATTTTAAAAAAGTTGAGAAATCTAAACAACAGTGTTTATTTTAATAATTACTCACTGGAAACAAGGTCTCATTTCCAATGAGTTAAAAAATGTCATATAAATAAAATCCATTTGTGAGACAATAAACATATTTAAACAGATCAATGGTCCAAGAAAAAAATGTTACTTTTTTGTGTGTGTGATATTGTTGAGATGAATTTGAACCTCAGTGAAATTGTGAAAGTGGTTTGCAGGTGAAAGTAGTTGTAGATTCAAATGAGGTTTCCTAGAACCATTGATAATTTCCCATATTCCCATAGAAAAGGAACTATATCAGGAACATCACTTCTAATAAACTACAAATTCCACTCAATGACCTTTAATGCTAGGTGAACTATATTTGAAGTTATATTCATTTACGATATGGGTTGAGCGATAATGTTATACTGTATAAAAACACATCACTTATCACTTTAATTTTAGGTTGCAGACAGTAGTTTCACATTAAATACAAATGTACTGTAAGTGCATAGATATTTCCATTGTACTTACAAATGTAAGGAAATTAAACATCTAATACATATCTCTATTTTACTCGGTTTGCTTTATCAATTCCCCTGATATAATTATATTACTGTATGTGTTGCATTTTTTACTATGACAATATAAATGCAGAATAATCATTTTAAAAAAAGCATTTATATGAAATTATATGTTATAATAAAGGGATCTGGTAGCTGAAAACATAATTTGTATGTCTATTTGCTGTTCCCAATAGATTTGGCAATTGATACTGATTTCACACTGGCAGTGACTAAAATATCAGTAACCAGTTTAGGTGGCAGCAAGGTCTAGTCTCTGATCAAGTTTCTCTCCCCAAGGAAAGCATTACAGTGGAATGGAAGAAAACCATCAAGCTCTTCCCCATGAGTGCACAGGGAAGAGATACAAAGACCCTGTTAAATAAACAAACCCATGCATTTATGTCAATTCATTTAAAGACACAAAACCCAATACATTTGTATTACATTAAAATACAAAATTAATTTTTTTCATACTCTTCATTTTCATTTGTTATTTTGACTAACTATGATTTACCCTCCATCCTTTTTGCAGGTACTGATGCATTTTTTACTTCTGTATGGCGGGTCATTGAGGGCATCAAAAATATATATTTTTGTTATGTCGAGATTTTTGAGAAAACCAAAGTCATTACTTCCGTTTTCCTGAGATAATTTATCTCAGGATTTTGACCAAGCCTAAGGTGCCGTGCACTGATGTGGAATCCATGAATTACTAAGTGACATGAAGCAATTTCCAGCTGTGTTAAGCCTTGATCAAAATAAAACTGAATATGTTCATCTAGCTCTGCCTCTGTCATGTTCTTGTTTGTCATGTCACTGTGCAAGTTGCTATTATAGTTTATCTCGTGATGTCAATGAGGCCACCACAACCCAGCTAAAAAGGTTTCTAAAAGAAAAGAAGAAAAAAATGTCTTTAATAAAATAAAGTCCACATTTCAAACGTGTGTTTAGTACTCTGTTGTAGATCATTTAATGTTTTTAAGTGCACCTTTTCTTTGTGTGTTGGGTTTGAAACATATACATGAAGTGCATATTCAAATTATAAACACGTTGGACTAAATTACTGCCAGAAACTCTGAAGTACGAGGTGCAGGCCTAGTTATAAAAAATTAAAAAATTGTCATACAAATCTGTATTTTTCACAGCAGCACTAAAGTTAATGAAGCCATGTTCCAAAATCAGATCTTTAAAAAAGCTCTGTGTTGAAAAGGCTAGAAAATAATGAATGTCTATGAATATAATGAAACCCTGCAGTTAAATATGGCAACATTTTTCAATGAATGTAAATATGTATAAATACTGCATTAACAAATGGTGCCATAGCAACAAAGAGCAGTTGTTTACTAATCAAGATCACAGCAAAGGGTATTTTCATATGGTATGGTATTTTCTTAATGGGAATGTCAGCTGCTCATCACTAACAGAATTTCGCCAGCAGCCAGCTCAAAATTCCTTCAAAATCACAACATGAAGGGGACAGTGCAATCCAGCACAGATTAAAGCATTTTATTGCATTGCTGGGCAAATGCTTAAGTTGAAAACATATACAGTATAGGGCCAATACAGGTAGCCAATATAAAGAGTAGAATGTGACTGCATAAAATACAACATGGAAAAATACAGTTTTTGTTCACTGGATGGTAAATGCCTCCAAACCTTGAGTGCTATCGAGCGCTATAAACTTTCTTATACAGTTTTCACATCTGTTACAACTTAATTTTTTACTCTCAGTTAAGTTCTATTGCTGGTTTTGCCAAGTGCAAAATGGCTATATCACTACATTGATTTGACTTCTGGCTGTGTCAATAGATGGATCAAACACTTTAAGATGGTGTTTTAAGATTTTCTATATTCTTCCAAGAGAATAGGATATGCTGTGTGGTGGAAATTGCACATCTCACTGCCATATTGTTTGATCCCCTGGCCAGGCCAATGATACAGATTTTTTTTTTTCTTACAGGTCCATTTTGTTTCATGTGTTCTATGGTTGCATAACTAGTTTTGTCCAGTGGGCAGTTGTACTGCCATATTGCTTTACCCTTTTTTCCATATTGATTAAGGTTTTAGGTCCATGACAGGGTGCTGATCTCCTTGATGTGCTCTTGAAGATGCTTTTTTTTTGTTTATAGTAACTTTGTTTATAGTAATTTTTTTATTACATTTGAATTTTAAACATCTTAACGATATTATGTACAATTATATTTATGTTTATTGAATGCATTTTTTTCATTTGAATTGTGTTTAATGCATTTGCTTATGGTACACTTTTTGTACATTTGATATACAGTATTTTATCAGTGTCAAATTAAAGTAAACAGTATAATCTTGCAATAAACCCGATTTGATTATAATTTAGGAAAGGTGGCTCCCCCAACAGCACAGGTTTTTCTTAGTTTCTGTGATAAGACTGGATCAAGCTCCAAGGTTGTAACGCTGGAGGCAAAGGATTGGGAATTTAAACTGGTCCTGTACTGGTGAGGAGAGTGGTTGCTTCAGGACAGACTTGAAGCTTGCTTGCTTGCAGGCCAATGCAGACGAAGCTTACATTTTTACTGGATGTCCAATCCCTTCTCTGCAGATAAATAGAAATGATGTTAGTACTCAGTGCTGACAGTCTTAAACACTGCAACACCAATATGTAAAAATAAACATTATTTTACCACAATAAATAATAGATTCATGGAAGAATAAGATTGTGTCATAGAGTGTAAAGAATCCCATTTGTTTCCATTTAAATGTTTGTTTTTGGCTATTTTGATAAGTTCATTCCTAGTTTAATACTGTAAAAATGTTTTTATTTGTTTTGGAAAGTAAACTCTTTGCTTCACAGCGTGCTGACACTGTTGCTTTAAAAAAAGTTAAAGCATTTCAAGGAATTTTAAAATCATTCCCGTTAAGGTAAGGAAAAGTAAATACCAAGTTAAGTTTCATAATATCATTCAGAAGCCACAAGGCAAATACGTTCTCATTGCTCTCTGGGTCAATCTGTGGTAAGTATAACAAGTTTGAAGTACCAAGGTAATGAAGGGATAGACCAGATGTCTAGAGGTAAAATGTAATCATATTGTTCGGATAGCTTCTAGCATATATCATTAAATCTATTCATAAATTTATGGTGCTCTTGATTAATCAAGAGGAAAGATATACAAATTGGGAACAAATCATGGGCAATCTTTTTCTTGAGGCACTTAATAAAATTCTCAGTAATGGAAAAGAGGCCTCCAGTTCCAATAATAACTTAAATGAACTGCTTTGGGGTATGTAAGGAAAAACTAATATATATATATATATATATATATATATATATATATATATATATATATATATATATATATATATATATATATATATTGTTGTTCATCTCTAACCCTACAGACGTGACATTAATCTTTGCAAACTATTTGAACATTCTTGCTATCATTACTTTAATAGTAATGCATACATACGTAGATGCTTGTTAATCGCACAAGAGCAATAAGCTGCAGCACTTAGCTTATGATATATCCTCATATTGTAAAACTCTAGGACAAGTGAAATGGTACAGAAAATGTATTATAACAAATGACTATTATTTTAATTAATTATATATATATATATATTTTCACATTATCTTTAATACTTAATTGAATAATGAAATAATTTTCATTGATTATATATATATATATATATATATATATCAGAACTACTCAAGCTACAGTACTTTAAAGGACCTATGTTATCAATTACTGCTGCAATTAAATTTGAATTCTGGATTTAATGACAATAATCACTGTATCAGATTTAATTCATTCATCATATGTCAGCTTCAATGAACCTCAATGAACCATTGTGAAGTTTAATTTGTTTAATTTTGAACAGCATGATCAATCATTTGTGCTTTAAAATTCATGGAACCCTAACCATAGTAACACTTCATTAAAACATCATGACAAGGAACCCCATTACAGCCTCTTAGGGGACCCTCTAAGGGTTCCAGTAGAATCATATAACATATTAATTGGAATCTGCTGGCACATGAGGATCGTTTTAACAATCCCATAAAAACACAATGGGAATTTACTTACATCATGATGTAAACCTCCTAAGAATCTAACAGACCTTTTGACAAGCTCATAGATGCCTCAAGATACACTCCCATACAGATACTGTACTTTTTGGTTTTATATTTTCTAAGGATTTTCTGAAGGAATAAAAATATTATATTATGGTTAGAATTCAGTATGACATGGTTTTTGGGTTCCAGATATTCATGATTCAGATGAGTTTGGGTTTTACTTAGCAACTGCAAAATAGTGTTTGCTCATTGACTGAGTGAATACTGCAGCATATGACTGTAGATATGGCTAAGGACGAGTCAGGCTGTCAGATGTTTTATTTGATATCTATCTCATTCTTGCTTTCTTTCTTTACTAAAAATGCATGCAAATAGTTAATTATTTATTTTTATGCTCCCTCTCTGTTTCAACATTTTTTTCCTTTGGGGCTAAAAGGCAGCCAACACCTGCCAAAGCATCTGCCAATCGCTCACGATACACAGTGCCATCATAACAGCGGGTCACAACCCCAAAAATTAGAATAATGCAAAATAACACTGAGAACACTACAACACTGAGCCTGATTCCACTTGCGTCCAATATAGATGAGAAATGAAAATAAACCATCCATCCAGCAGCTCTCCAAATAGTTGGTTGGGGATGAGTTCACGTTTAGTGTGTTCAGAAACAACTGTTCCCATTGGTTATCGGTGTTTTTGAGTTTAATATGTTTACAAAAATCTAGAGAAGAAACAGATCCCCAAAAGCGCAATATAGGTCATTTAAGGAACAGTCTGAGGTACTGTATAATGTTTACAGCTGATTTGTTTTTATTATTGTAATTGTGTGCATCATTTATATAGCACCCCATTCAGGATGGTTAATTCAATGAAAAGGAATCAATAATTAGCATGTATAACTGTTTCTGATCCCTGATTTGAATTAATGATAATTTTATAGTGTGGTTGTCAAGTGATTTGTGTAATAAGTGATGTGTTATGACTGCTCTCTGCTCTTAAACCACTTAGCAGGACACTTTTGTTGAAGAGGCTCCATCTCAATTTTTTTTTTCAGGTTAAAAATACATTGAAAAGTCATGTATAAAAGAAATTACAGTAAACAAATCATCAGTTGCCAACTCCACCAAATTGCACGTTTTCAATCTGAAAATCAGTCAGTATAAGTTGAATTAAAATTAAAAACAGCATTTTTACTAGAGAATAAAAACGTTTGACATAAGCACCAATCGCAGCATTTCGACTTGCTTGGTTTTGGCGCCTGGCCTTGCCTTTCAGGGCATTCATTGCTTCCTCAAAATATTGTTGGACATCTCTCAGCCGGCGAGTTTGACTTCAACCTGCCTGGCAAGGTTGACACTGAAGTGGAGGTCAAGGAGCATGAGGTAAGCTAAGGCTCCCCTTACATAAATATTTAGATTCTATTTTTATTAATATTTAATCTGGGGCTTTAGTTATAATGAAAAAAATAATGTTTTTCTATTAAAAAAAATATCTATTTTAAGTTTTCTATTATTACTATCCTTGTTCAAAAATTGTGAAATCTGCACTGTATGGAAAATTGTAAGTATAGTAGACCCCACTTGTTTGAATAGACCTATAATCTGAACCATGCTCTCATAATGAAATGCATGTTGAAAGTTCAATATCATATTTCTGATGTGTGTGTAAAGCATTCTCTTCAATATTTCTTAGTACTGTTTTTTGATTAAACAGAACTGTAAAAACATAGAAAAAGACTAGGCAAGGCATTTTTAGAATGGTACATATTATGATTAGTACTCTGAACAGATCACTAACAAGGCAAGTTGGGATTAGTGGGAGTCTACGTGTTAATACAGCAATATCAGTATACAAAACAAATTCGGAAGATACTTTGTTACTCTCCTAATGCAGATGTTTTACTTTATTTTAAGGTCATATTATCTTGACATTGCTTTTTTCACAATAAATAATGCATGCTTCTGTAATAGTGATGGATATTTTATTTTTAATGATTTGACCTCTAAGTTAAATTAGATCTTAAGTCTAGAATAACTTTCCCCAGCAATATAGAAAACTGCAGAAATCATAAGTTTATTTAAATGAACAAGCTGTCGGATGTCATAAATTAGACAAGCAGGTGTCCGGACTCATTTGAGAGTAAAAATCAATATTGAACCAAAAGGTGGGAATACAAAAAAAGGCCCACTGTACATTAGAAATAATAATGCAATGCTTTTTTTTTTTTTTTTTTTTTTGCTGATGGGTATAATAATGTTGAAATATATCCAGTATACAGTGAATTTTGTCATTTTCTCTTGAGGGAGTTGAACCGATTATGTATGTATGTATGTATGTATGTATGTATGTATGTATGTATGTATGTATGTATGTATGTATGTATGTATGTATGTATGTATGTATGTATGTATGTATGTATGTATGTATGTATGTATGTATGTATGTATGTATGTATGTATGTATGTATGTATGTATGTATGTATGTATGCAGTAGTGTGGAGTAGTGGTTAGGGCTCTGGACTCTTGACCAGAGGGTTGTGGGTTCAATCCCCAGTGGGGGACACTGCTGTTGTACCCTTGAGCAAGGTACTTTACCTAGATTGCTCCAGTAAAAACCCAACTGTATAAATGGGTAATTGTATGTAAAAATAATGTGATATCTGTATAATGTGAAATAATGTATAATGTGATATCTTGTAACAATTGTAAGTCGCCCTGGATAAGGGCATCTGCTAAGAAATAAATAATAATATGTATGTATGTATGTATGTATTAAACTTGTTGCCCTGCAGGTCACAAGGAAGGTCATGTTGTAGAGCAAGAATTCAGTTACATGTTTCATACAACACAGATACAATTTGATACTTTAGAATAATGCTGACAATGGTATTTCACATTTTGTTTTTGTAGTATAATGGCAGAGTAATTCCCAACTATAAATTTTTACTTGTGTTAGATAGTATCTTGCCATCTATTGCTTTCATCATCCATCCATATTCTTTTGTTTAACTATAACCCATTGTGTAATCTTTATTGAAAAAAAATGATATGCAGTACTTCCAGAATAACACTGTACTTTAAAAACACAACTATAAGTACATGTAAAGCTAGACATACATCAAAGTAGTTTGTTTTTACAATAAAAGCCTCAGACTTCCAGTACAAATGTCTGTGTGTTCATGTATGTTAAGTTACTTTTTATATGTGTGTTCATTTAAAAAATAATACTGTCACCACAATAATGAGTAATAAAATATTATAAATAGTAATAAAATAACCATATGTTATTGCTATAAACTTTCCTGTAAAAACACATTTGTTATCAGATCATTTTATATATATATATATATATATATATATATATATATATATATATATATATATATATATATATATAGTAATAAAGTGAGTCTAAGTAACCCTGGTTGTTGTGGGTTGTGTTTTCAAACTGTAGTATTTTCTTCAAAAAAGAAAAAAGTCCAGAATGGTAGCTTGGTTGAAATGCTGTGGTGTGTATTTATTGTTTACAATAGTGAAAACAAAAATAAACAAACAAAAAACCTAAGCCAGTTCCAGGTATTTAACTAAACCTTTGTTTGACCAAGTCAGGTCAAACCTTACCAACTATCAGGGACAGGCTAACCCCGTTTACCCTCTTCAAAACCTTGTTACACTTGTAACTCACAGTCTGTCTTCTAAGTCTTGTTCTCTGCACAACCTTCCTCGTTGCCAGTCTCCTACTTCTCCTTCCCCTAACCTCTGAACACACCTTCTTTTTAGAAACCAAACAATCATTCCATTAAGCAATTTACCAAAACAATCAAGCACTTAAGAGTCCTTCACCAAAATGGACTCCTTATAGACAGGAAGCTTTACCAAGATGCAATATTTGTCCATAACCCCAGGGTCCTAATGCCTGCAAATCATGGTCTGGGACATACACTCTATCTATCTATCTATCTATCTATCTATCTATCTATAGTCAGCAGTCACATATCCGACCCTATAAAATTTTGACTTCAGTGACGGTTTAACAAGTGTGATGCATATCTGATTATTTCATTTTGGCCCGTTCCAACCCTTGTCCTTTTTTCAGGAAACACAAAAAAGATACAATGTCAAAAATGCATAGCTGAATCGACTGTGCTTTAAAATAAGTAGGCTTCCATTTAGATGTACTGTGGTTGGTTTTGTTTGTATAGTACTTTATTTTCAACAAAAGAAGTATTTTAATTCAGAACGATATGATTCTGAAAATGTCATTTGCCAAAAGAGACGACTGTGGACACGTTAACTGTAATACAGTACATACTTTTAAATCCGGTACGTATTGTAGCAGTATGTAAAATTCCATTAACGACCCAACAGCAAAATTAAATCAAAATGTTGCCCATGCAGAGAACTGTGTAAAACATAAAAGGCAATGCAATTTAGCAAAAGATTAAAAAAACAGCAACACCAGTTTCCAGAATTAAAACATTATCCAAAGTCAGTCTTAAAAATTGCAGAACATAGTGCTCGTTAAGGCCCTAATGTCACAGGTCACTTGCAAATGAAAATACACAAAAGCAACAAAAGATAACAGATTTTTTTTTAAATGCACCACAGTATCTAAAACAGTTTAATGATTAACTCTTACATTACTGTAGCTTGTGTTTTTGCTGCATTTTTGTCATGTGAAATTGGAGGAAGCACTGTGTAGCTACACAATAAAGATAGACTGATTTGGCTTACGAGAAAAAAAAAACCGCAGGCTGTGACAGATAAACAAGTACATTGTAATATTGAAGAGATGGGCTTTGTATCAGAAAAATGGGGATGGAGTCGGAAATCGCATGTGACAGGTAAGTGCATTCATTTGTTCCATATAATGGGGATTGATTTTATTCTTAATACAAGGGCTGTAAAACGTGATTGACATGTATCTTGGTAACAGATATCCAAGTGCTGACTGTATTGCTATTAGTATGAGAATTATTGCTTGTTAAGTGTTGCATGTGCTATATACCTAATATTTAAAAGTAGAGCACTAAATTTGAGTAAGTGATCATAAGAATGTTCAAATACGGAAGCCAAGATGAGTCTGATTCTGATATAGCCACAGAAACACAAATTGATTATGGTGTAACAGTTGATGGCTGCCTCTTCTTTTAAATACATAGTTACAATAAATTTAACATGAAAATGTTACGCCTCTACATTACCAGTGTTTAATTTAATACCTTTTATTTTTAGTAATATTTATAATTTAATCATCCTCAAGCCATAATTGCATGTTATCTGCTATTGTTTTTATATATATTGCTTATGACTGTTTGTCATGGTGTTTTAAAAGACAGGAAAACTGCAAAAACAACACTTTTAAGCAGTACTCTCTCCCATGGGGAAGCAGAAATATTCAGAAAAAGGATTTGGCTCCTATATACTTGCCACATCTGAAGCTACTTGAAAATGCCTTGATGTATATACTGGGTGATTCTTTTTTTTAAGACAGGCACTTAAGAATGTATTAGGAAGATGATGTTTCTATCCCAAGTACAAAAACAGCAATTCAATTTTAAGATCAAATTAAGGCACTTATAAAATCAATCTTGGAATGTGCACCAAATCACGTCAAGGTGGCAAATGGCAATATATAGTATGAGACGCTTAACTACATCTATTAACTGTAAAAAAAGAAATCTGCCAAGAACATGGAATTTTTCTATTTATTTTTTTATGTGTTTAGAGTATAACCACATAAGTGTTTATTGGTATGTAAAGTCCCAGAAATACAGAACCATATCTATTCTTATTACAAATCCACTACCTTGTTGCCTTGTGAGCCTTGTAGCTTCACCGGTTCTGAATTTGCTTGGGATTTCTTTAGATGGATGGGAAGCAGACCTTGAGCAACATCTTTTGTTCATTGTTATTCCTGAGTTTTGTGATGACCTCTTAATGAAATAGGATTGTTGTTGCTGCTGTATCTCCACCTATAACAAAAGCCTTTTTTTTTTTTTACTTATCCAAGACAGTACCAACATTTAAATGTACTAACACTGTATATGGAGCAGGTCATTTCCCACAAACCAGAAATAATAATTCTCTAATGCAGTTCTTTTTTAAACAAGCCCTGAGTTAAAATACTTAAAATACATTCAATGCTATTTGTCCTCACATTCGAACAAACTTACCTCATTTTCAAATGAAGTAATATTACCTCTAGAGTAAGTTTTGAGACAGAATGAGAGAGAGACAGAAAGGATATTATTTGTAAAATTGTCGCCCTGGGTAAGGGCGTCTGCTAAGAAATAAATAATAAATAATAATAAAATGATATTATTATTATTATTTATTTCTTAGCAGACGCCCTTATCCAGGGCGACTTACAGTCGTAAACAAAAATACATTTCAAGAATCACAGTACAAGTAATGATACAATTGCACATTTCAAAAAGTGTCCTTTCAAATGAATTGTAGTGATGGGTGGGGAATAAAACGGGCTCACACAGGTATTGTAGGTTAACAAATTCAACGGTTTACTGCAGGCAGGGATCCTATACTAAGCATGTAAAGCGCGCTGCTTTCAAGTGATTAGTACAGCAACAGCTGAGTAACGTAGTGTAACAGAGACTGTTAAACAAAAGTAAAACACACTGTTGGCCATGTGCCAAGCTAACTAAACTGCAGTCAAATCACACTAGTTCTCTAATCCTTGATCTACTCCACACCAATGCCCTCAGTCCCTTATATGCCCTTGTCCAATCCATGTCCCCAGCATATCACCCACCAATCCCAAGCATGCATGATCTGCCCCACCTTACATCCCTTGTTCTGTAAAATGTCGATCCCTTTTTTCCTTACAATGGGCTTTCCGTTCTGCAAGCTGAGCTCATGATTGCTGGAAATTCTCTCACTTTTGGCATCACTGAACACCTGCTGCAGCAACTAACTTGGCTCTGGGCCAAAAAACATTCGCGAACACACAATTATGTCCTGTTGTAGTAAAGCAGACCCCCGGGTCGTTACAGTATTTTTAAAATCTACATTAAGATACAACTGATCACAAAAAAGTTGTAATGACAAAACTATAAAAAAGTTTTCCCGGATGCTTTGAAATGCATACCCATATGGCATATATTCCATTTGGAATAACATAGATTTTCTATTGAACTCTGTTTATCTGAGTGTCCTCCCTCTGGGTCTTCTCATGTGATGCAGTCAGTGGTCTGTGCTTTTGGAGTCATGATTCTTTTGTTCTTCTCTCAACAATGTTCCAGAGTGGTTGCCAAGATGTGGACTGATCACACGACATCACATGATGTCCGGTAAGTCAGGAAGCTGCAAGTTAACTTGAGAAGGGCCAAATTCCACTGGGAAGCCACACTGTAAGATTCACACAATCCAAATCGATACTAAGTTACAGTATAAGCAAATCTCACATGAAGAATACAACTACATAAATTAAAAGGCAATTAATTTGCATTCTTCACACAAAATGTCCAGCCAACACCAAACGTACAAACCTTGGGTAAATTATATGCAGTCAAATGACATAATATTTGTTATGCATTTCAAATTCTTGGTTATGAAAAAAATAAACACACTTCAGAGAAAATTCTATGTACATATCTTAAATAATTATTAATAAACCTTGTTTTCAGCCTGCCCTATGAATGCTCTATGGTTTTATCATTTTAGAAATTATGGGAGCTACATAATCACATGATAGGAAGGAGACACTGTGATTAAAAGGTTCCAAAGACTAAGAAAACACCTGTGCTTTTTCCATGCCTGGTCCCCTAATGTCAGGATGGAAGTTTTTTTAGCCCATAAACATTGCCATTGTTTTGTCTCTTGAGTCCTTTTTGATTTATTTGGAAAAAACATGGACAAATTAACAGACCACCGTCAAGACAAAAGTGTGTAAATGTTGAAATAATATATGCACAAAAATGTACAAAAAACATTTTTAAAAGTTTCAAATATTATTGACAACTACTGAAGGCATTTCGATCCTAAAGGTTATGTGCTGAAGCCCATAAAGCACAGCACTCTTACTTTCCTTTTTAATGGTGTCTCATTATCTGGCACATTTGCACATCCTTTGCAGTGGCTTTCTTCACATTCTTCAAAACAGAATAGCTTGGCAGCATAAAAAAGTCACATCGACAACACTTCCTTTTTTACATTCATTCAATAAAACATTTTTATTGAAACTCCAATGGCTTCAGATTCTTGACCTTCTCTAAAAAAATAGTGTACTCAGAAAACAGTTATTTGACTAATGTCATGGTGACATCATATATTGAACAGCTACAAAAAATATATATTTTATTAGAATCTACAACCCTCTTTAGTTTCACTATTCCTTTATAATTATTATGTGGTGTTGAAAACAGGCTTACTGTATTATTATTATTATTATTATTATTATTATTATTATTATTATTATTATTATTATTATTATTATTATTAGGCTTCCTAGCCAGAATGGCTGGGGAAACCTATTATTCCTGTAAGGATTTGTATTCTTATTTTTTTTGTCTTCTGTCAAAAGTTGCTCAAAAACTCACGAAATTTGGTACATTGGTAGATGCCTATGGGAAGTTGTCAGTGAAGAAGGTCACATGGTTCGGCAGCCATATTGGAATTTGCAGAGATTGTTAAAACGTCTACGTATCGAAAATCACTTATGGCACAGTTCTGAAACTTGTTATACATGTTGAGGGAAAGTCCAAGATTAACTATTCTTTATAAGAAGCTGATTGGTTTGGCGGCCATGTTGGATAACATCATAAAAATACTGTACAAACGGTAATATGATTAACAAACACACATCTTCTTCTTGGAAACCGCTTATCCGATTGAAGCAAAAAATGGAATTAATGATCTCAGTATGGTTGCCTTTTACGCTTGTTCAAGGGAAGTTGCTACAGTACAAAACATGGCGGCTATGCTGGATGACATCATCAGCATACAAAACTGGCTATAAAACTGCCTATAACTCCTTAGAGAGTGCAGATAGGGTCATGGTTGTTATGGAACACATATAGGAACCCATATATGCTCTATTAAAACAATGTCATTGGCCGTGACCTCTGACCTCTCCTAAAGGTCACATGTAAATCTGGATAATAACTCCTTAGAGAATGTAGATAGCGTCATGGTTGCTATGGAAGACATATAGGAACACATGCATGCTCTATCAAAAAATTTAATTGACCATGACCTTTGACCTCTCCTGAAGGTCAATTGTAAAACTGCCTTATCACTCCATAGAGTGCAGATAGGGTCATGGTTGCAATGGAACACAAATAGGAACACATACAGTATATGCTCTATCAAAAATTACCGTTGACCATGACCTTTGACCTCTCCTAAAGGTCAAATTTAAAACTGGCTCATTACTCCAAAGAGATTGCAGATAGGGTCGTGGTTGCTATGGAACACATATAGGAACACATATACGCTCTATCAAAAAATGTTGATCACCACTAGATGGAGCACATTGCTTAGAGATGGGCAATAGTTACATTTTGCTTAAATCTTTACACGGCCTGTAACACGAACACCGCTGCATGTAAACTCTTCAAACTTCACAGAGTTCTACAGGCCTACTATGGACAATAATGCCACAACTGAATGAAGCTGATTGGTCACATGAATTTCACGATAAAAGCTAGGAACTCCAGTTATTCTTATTCTTATTATTCTTATTATTTATCTTTTTATTTATTTCTTAGTAGACTCCCTTATCCAGGGCGACTTACAATTGTTACAAAATATCACAGTACAAAGTATCACATTACAGAATATCACATTATAAAATAGCACATTACAGAATAACACATTACAAAATATCACATTACAGGTAACAGTAGTTATAGAATACAATAAAATCAGTAGAAAATAAGATGAAATTCAAATAATAGCAAATAAAGAATACAGTAAATAATTACATTTAAGAGAGAGTTCGACTAAGAGCTGTTAACTTATAGTAAAGATATTTGCTTATAAGAGTAAATTCCATTAAGAGCACATAGTAAGTATGATAAATGGATGAGAAATAAGAGCAACTACAAAAAATGTGAGTACAGACACCTATAAGAGTAAAATCAAATACAAGATACAGTAAGTAGTTATAGTTAGGAGCAGTAGTAGAATGCGGCAAGGTATGCAGCAGTTCAGTGCAGGTACAAGCTGATGCAAGTACTGGTACATTTGGGTGCCATATTGGGGCGGGGGGCAGCTAATCTGCCGGTGGTGCAGCGCAGGGAGCAAGAGGGGGTGTAGGGAGAAATAGTCTGGAGATAGGAGGGAGCAGAAAGCGCGAGACAGCGATAGATGAGTACAAGAGTTTTGAATTGGATGCGAGCAGTGATAGGGAGCTAGTGCAGAGAGCAGAGGTGTAGCGTGGGAGAAATGTGGAAGGAAAAAGACAAGACGAGCATCAAAGTTTTGGATTAGCTGGATTGGAAGGATAGCAGAGGCAGGGAGGCCAGACAGGAGGGAGTTGCAGTAGTCAAGGCGGGACAGTACCAAGGTCTGAACTAGGAGCTGCGTGGAGTTCTGCCTATGTTGCTGAGGAAGAAGCGACAGGAGCATACCAGAGTACAGATGTGCTGAGAGTAGGAGAGGGAGGGGTCGAGGGTGACACAGGTTCTTGGTGGATGAGGAGGGAGAGAGGTGTATTCAAGAGGAATAGAGATAGAGAGATCAGAGGTGTGGGAGGAAGAAGGGGGAAGAAAAGGAGCTCTAATCTGGAGAGGTTGAGTTTGAGATGATGAGAGTGCATTTACAAGGAGATGGCCGAGAGGCGTAGAGATACGGGAGGAAATGTTGGAGTCAGAGGGGGGAAAGGAGAGGAAGATCTGGGCATCATAAGAATAGAAATGATACGCAAAGCCATGGGTGGAGATGAGGGGACCCAGGGAGCGGGTGTAGAATGAAAAACACTTGTCAAAAGAGAGCAAGAGGCAGAGGGTGAGCCACACCAGGACACCTGGTATGTGCGAGCAGCGAGGTAGGAGGAGAACCAGATAAGAGCAGCGCCAGAGAGTCCCACATCAGCGAGGGAGGACAGGAGAATAGAGTGGTTGACTGTGTCAAAGGCTGCAGAGAGGTTGAGGAGAATTAGGACATAGGGAGGTGGCACGGGCAGAGTACAGATAGTGACAGAGAGAAGAGCAATTTCAGTGGATTGTGCCGGGCAAAAGCCAGATTCGAGGGGGTTGAGCAGAGAATGTGTTGACAGGAGAGCAAAGCTGGCAATGTACCGCTCGCTCAAGGGTTTTAGTGAGAAACTGGAGAAGGGAGACAGGATGGTAGTTCTGAAGGGAAGAGGGATCAAGGGAGGGAGGGTTAAGATGGGGGTGATGCAGGCCTCTTTGAAGGCAGAGGGAAAACAGCCAGAGAACAGAGAGGTGTTGAGAAGAGAGGAAATGAAAGGGAGTAGAGCAGGGGCAGCAGCTTGGAAGAGGCGAGTGGGTAGGGGGTCCAGAGCACACATGTTGGGTTTATGGCTCTGAAGCAGGGAGAAAAGATTGGAGTCCGAGAGGGTCGAGAAGGAGAAGGAGGGTAGATCAGTCGGGGTTGCAGAGGGTGATAGGGAGTGAGTGAGCAGAGGACAGGGGGTGGGTGGGGAAGGAGGTAAGGTATTGAAGAGTTTGCGGATGTCTGTGATTTTGGAGAAGGAGGCAAAGTCGTCAGCTGAGACAGAGGCAGGTGGAAGAGGGGGGAGGGCTAAGGATAGAGGATAAGGAAGAGACAAGTTTACAGAGATTGTTAGTGGAAGACAATGACAGAGTGGAAGTAGAAGCGTTTGGCAGAGGTGAGTGCAGAAGAGAGGAGCAAGAGATATCCAAGGCAGCAGGGGGATTGGTTTTCTTCCATTTCAATAATATAAATATGTTGCTGTTGCATTAAACAAGCCTACATTAAGAAAGAAGTCAAATCCAATAATGACTGCCTATTATATGTGTACACATGTTCAACTAAATTAAAAAAAAAAATTCTAACAACTATTTAAACAAGAGGCCTTTGTCTAGGGATTACTTGTGGTAATCATAGATAGCACACGGGTGTTCATACTGATATCAGCTTTATATATATATATATATATATATATATATATATATATATATATATATTTGCAATTTCTAAACAGCATTTTGACTTTTAAACAACACACAATATCTCATAACAGGCTACAAACATTGTATTATTATCACCCTCATAGGAGAATATGCTGTTAAGCCAGTCTGTAAAATCTTAATAGATGAATGTAACTAAGTGTAACTATGTAACGAGTGAAACCTACAATAATAAAATACTGTCAGTGTCCATAGAAACTACACAACAAAACCTTTTTTTTAATTCGATGCTGCTATTTTAAAAGGTTAACCTCTTGCGTTTGATTGTTTCACAGACTGATTAGCATAATGCTGACACAGCTGTAACACTCCAGTTTTGTGGATGTATCTTCTAATCGTCTCAGCATTTTTCTCCATTGCTATGTTATAGCATTTTGGAAACATTGTATAAAAATAGTCTCCCTTGATCTATTATATTAACCCACCTGTAGCTGTGATATTTTGCTGGCAGACCGTAGTTGCTATCATTTTGTATTCGACTAGAGATGAAAAGCCCACTGATTTAAAACCAACAAACTGCTGATAACATACAAACCAGATTTCAAAAAAAGGGGTTGGCCTAATGAAATTCAAACAATTTATTTACTTAAATACCATCTTACTTAAGAAAATACTGTGGAGTCTATGCCATGTTATGTGAAGGCAAACAGTGTCCAAAGCCAATGATCCTATTTGGTACAGGTTTTAATAAAGTGGCCAGACAGTATTAGATGTATGTGTTTGGTTGCTGTAGTTCAAACAGGTTTAATGGTCTATCCATGAAAGCTTTGTTCTGTTTCTATAGAAACAACATGCAATGCATACAATATTATTGAACCTATCACAAGTCCATGATAATACAGTCAACATTACACATTGAAATTAAACTTACTGTATGGAGCTGAGGTACAGGTATAACTGTTGTGTAGATAAGAATTGTAGACCGTTTGTTTTTGGGTCATACTTTTGCTTTAGAATAGTACAGTACCTGTTATATGGTTGTCCATAAAGCATGTGAATGGGATGAGATGTAATATTGGCACTGCTACAGTTTCCTAATGTGGCTTTAAAAAGTGCCAAAATGTGGAAATTGCCGTATGGGAAAACTGCTAGCATAGCTAAAACATCAATTATATTTGTCACATTTTAGTTTGTTTTGGTATTTGGTACTTTTGTAAATTGAATCCCACCTGTAAGTTCATTACATGTCATGAACAGCAAGCCAATACAGCACTTATTCAAGTGCTGCTGAAGGTTTTAATGAATGTCTCAGTATTGACTTGGCAAATGTTAGTGTAACGGGCAGTGTTGTGTGATACACTACAATTACAGTCCCCGTTGGTGAGATGAATGCATACTAGCTGTAGCTCCACTAGCTCATTTAATTGTCCTTAGATTTCATCAATAATAAACCTAAATAAAATGATTGACAATAAAATATGGTTGTTAAATTATTTGTGCTTTTCATTACTTTTTATGAAATGTGGCAGCTGCTCAAAAGCTGATCATCCTCTGAGACCACTGTCTTGTAATCTCTGTGGTCCCAAAGGAAAGTCAAATAACTATAAAGGAAGAATGTCAATTAACAATACAAGAAAGCAATTCATTTGTTTGACAAGAAACAGGTTGAATTGCCTTTGAATTGCCTTTCAAATACTGTGCTTAGTTTGGTTTCAGTTTTGTTTTTAAAATAGGTTTTTACTTGAATTATTAGGCTTTAGGTATTTCTTTTGAGGGTAAACATTAGGTACTATTTCGCTAGTGGTATGTGATATAACCTATTACACAGCATATGTCCATTTATGCTACATTTACACACATGGTTTTCAGGCTTCTTTCATTGAAGTCCTACCCTCTTTACCTCATGTATCACTGTGGTCACTTATTTTGTGAATTACCCATTAAACTTCCAGTTTCAGATTTGCTTTCTACCTGGAGGTGAAAGCAAACATCATGTCTTTGATAATAAGCCCAGCCCCATCATTCCTCTCTTGATACGTGATTGCACCCCAGGGAGTTCTGCACCATGGGTGGTCCAATGGGGTGTGTTTTCTACATGATCTTACGAATTGTACAATAAGATTAACAGCAACGCTACAGTATGATTTTCTCAAGTGAGTATATCACCATGACAGAGCGATTTCAATTAAAATCCATCTTATAGTATATTATGGTGGCCTATCCTAATTAAACGACTTGTGGTTGTTTGTATTACCTTACTTTCAGAATCTTGTTCTTAAATCGTGCGTCCAGAATCCTGTGTTTAATAATAAATCAGTGTCCAGTGAATCAGCAGCAAGAGACAGGTCAATAAGAAGTTTCAAATTGAAATCACTATGTTAGAACTTCATAATTGCTCTCAGGTTGTATTATTTGTTGTTAATGAGTACTTTAGAAATTAAAACATTTGGGTCTATCTTCATGACCTAAACAGAGTTCTTAAATTGTATTATTGCATTCAAATGCACTATTATAACTCTTTAATGATTTCATTATAAAATAAGGATTGATTATAGGTTTTACCTGACTGGGTCAAGTGGAAGAAAGACACTTGCAAGGGACATCTGTGGAATAATTGAAAGAATGAAGCCTGAAAAAAACTAGTGTGTGCTTTCAGATTGTCTGCAGATTATTGATCATTCTATTATCTTGCTTCCTGCTACAAAGGTGTTCTCGGCAAGCAGTGCCAGTTCTAGAACATTCTCTCACATGACAGCCAGCCCAGGTTTTTGAGTTAAGGGTCTCCTTCCCACGGACAACAGGACTGCATTTGCAGGAGAGCCCTCATGGAGATTGATGGACTATGTGGGTGCATTGAGATAATGGGTGGTGGGATGGGAATGCATGCCTGTGACTGGGGGAGCGCGCACGACGGCACAACATGTAAGCCTGGCAGAGGGAGGGGCTGGGTGAAGTGTGAGTTTTGGAGCTTTGGGAGAGAAAACCTGCTGTTTTTTTTAATTACCTTGCCTGTTTATTAAACCATTTTATTTGTCCTGTGTTTGTTATTGTTTATTGCATTTATTTTATTGAGCTGCTTGTTCTTGTAAAATAAACTGAGCATTTCTGACCAGAATACTTGCCTGGATTGTTTCCTTTACTTCCATGTTACAATATCAATTTAAAATTGTGTTGCAACATACTGAATACCAGTTTTAATTTTCAATTCAACATCAAGCATTGCAAACATACCGACAACAGTCAGTTGTGCAGTTCTTTATTTTTTACAATATGCATTATAACCAGGTAGGATATATTCATCTCCTTCTCTGAGACAGTGACTGATTTTTTAAGAACGTCTTGCTGTTTAGCTAATTGATCAGCTTTCTTCTGGAAAAACTTGTGTCCTTTCCCAACGGAATCTGGATGCCTTGTCTCAAGATGTCGATGGCTTAAAGCTTTCATGAGCCAGTACTTCACAACAAATGACACATGAGGACGTGGGTCATCCTCGTGTAAGATAAAACACAAGTTAATATGAGATGGTAATTGTGAGGGTTTTTTTGTTTGTTTGTTTCTTTGAGCTGCATGTAGCATTAGACATGTTTTCATCTTGCATCCATTTTAACAACTGTTTTCAAAATCACAAGTACTGCACATAAAATGTCACCTTATGCTTTATTTTTTTGGTTCAAATTTAAAGCAGAAGACTGGTGATAAAATAATACATAATTACATAATTATAGTTATTTTTAATGTAAACATAAATAGCTGTACAGTGTGCACTGAACGTCATATTTTTTAGATTGTTTGACGACCCATCAGAACCCTTGCCTCGACCCATATTTGGGTCGCGACCCCTGCTTTGGGAAATGTTGGCTTAGATAATTAAAACAGACCCCTTTGTGTGCCAATGTTATGTAATTGTGTTTGCCCTCAAGAGTTCCTTTCATCAATAATAAGATAAAATGTCTTCACTTTTCTCTGATAGTAGTTAGTTTTAACAGTATGCTGACACCATACTGTCTATTCAATGACTTGAAGAAAGTGCACTTTTTTAAAGAATTTCATGAAATAGGGCAAAAAATGCATGCGTAATCTACATTTTAATGACACTCCTGGAATAGTCAATTAGTATTATCACCACACCTGTAACACTACAGTAGATGCTATAAATAACTACTTCCATACAGTGACACTACTAATCAAGAACTAAAGAAATGGATTTAGACTGACTAGTGAACAGCAAAAGAACATCAATTAATATAATGAACAAATATTCATGGTTATACAAGTTTATTAGATATCAGAATCAAATTATCCTGCTGCAATCTATGTAATGCAATATATGTTATTAAAGAACAGCTACACAAAAATGTATTACTTTGTCAAAGCTTTTTTTTTAATTGCCTGTACAGACTTGCCAACTGTATGTACTATAAAAAGATTACTCATATAAAGTAGTGCAAATTGATACAGAATTGAAAACTTGGTTGCTTTTCTGGAAAGAAGAACCCGTCCTTAACCAACACATCATCACCAAGCGCCATAAAGGCTCCATGTGGCTTTCACTCATGTCGCTTCATGTGTTTTGGCCTCTCAGTCACGCGTGGTGAGGCCGAAACGGGAGACGACCCTCTTAGAGCCTGGAGGAAGGATATTGTTTGTGTTTTTCCTAGCAGGCCTCGAACAGGTAGCTGTCAAGCACCCACGGAGAAGGTCTCCGGCCAAATTTATCATTCATTGTTAAATCGTCTGTTCAATTGCAAATCAATAAATCATCACATTTCAGATTCTCCATTCTGAATAAGGAAGTAAACTATGATTAAAAGATCACATATGCAAAATTGCTAACCATTTCATATGTAACCCCTTTGTTTTCTTTATTTGAAATGTATTTTGATGCTACAGTTATTTTATTATGTTTAAAAGTAAATGTAAAGTGTTATGGAAGTAGACATTTTTTTCAGGCAAATTGGGGAGCCCTCTTCCATTCTGGGGTCCTTTTTTGATTATTAACCCTGTTGAGTTCTGTTTGTGCTACACTCTGATCTGGCTGCACAATGTGTCTCAGATTTTAAAATGTTCAGTTATGAAATGTTTAAATCAATGTTAGGGTAGACCTGGCCACAATGACTTGGGAAATTCTCTCTAACACATGTATACTGCACCTACAGTGAACCTGTTCACTGTAATATAATAAATGAAGAAAGTAATACAATTACATTAACATTGTTATCTAAGGATAAACTGGCAGATTAATAAGACATATTATTATTATTATTATTATTTATTTCTTAGCAGACGCCCTTATCCAGGGCGACTTACAATCGTAAGCAAATACATTCCAAGTGTTACAATACAAGTAATACAATAAGAGCAAGAAATACAAAAACTTTTGTTCAAGCAAAGTACAAGTGTGACAAACCACAATTCAATAATACAGCAGATAATAGTGATAGTTACATCAGGATATGATTAAATAGTGATAGTTACATCAGGATATGATTAAATACAAAGTACTACAGGTTAAACACTTGGCAGATTACAGTATTCTGAAGTACAGGATTAAATGCAGTAAAATAGGGGGCAGATAAGAGCAAAATAAAGCACATTTACATGAAGGGTGATAGTGTCCCAGGATACAAACAGAGGAGTTCTACAGGTGCTGTTTGAAGAGGTGAGTCTTAAGGAGGCGCCGGCATGTGGTCAGGGACTGGGCAGTCCTGACATCTGTAGGAAGGTCATTCCACCACTGCGGAGCAAGGGTGGAGAAGGAGCGGGCTCTGGAGGCAGGGGAGCGTAGCGGAGGTAGAGCTAGTCTTCTAGTGCAGGCGGAGCGGAGAGGTCGAGTGGGGTGTAGGGAGAGATGAGGGTCTGGAGGTAGCTGGGTGCAGTCTGGTCAAGGCATCTGTAGGCTAGTACAAGAGTCTTGAACTGGATGCGAGCGGTGATCGGGAGCCAGTGGAGCGAGCGGAGTAGTGGAGTAGCGTGGGCGAAGCGAGGCAGAGAGAACACCAGGCGGGCAGCAGAGTTCTGGATGAGCTGGAGCGGACGGGTGGCGGACGCAGGGAGGCCAGCCAGGAGGGAGTTGCAGTAGTCTAGGCGGGAGAGTACCAGGGCCTGGACCAGGAGCTGGGTAGCATAGTTGGTGAGGAAGGGTCGGATTCTTCGGATGTTGCTCAGGAAGAATCGGCAAGTGCGTGCCAGAGTGGAGATGTGCTGGGAATAAGAGAGGCAGGGGTCCAGGGTGACTCCAAGGTTCTTAGCTGAGGAAGAGGGAGAGAGTGTGGTAGATTCCAGAGGAACAGAGATAGAGAGATCAGAGGAGGGGGAGGAGGAGGGAAAGAAAAGGAGGTCAGATTTAGAGAGGTTGAGTTTGAGGTGATGCAAGTGCATCCAGGAGGAAATAGCAGACAGACAGGTAGAGATACGGGAGGAGATGGTGGAGTCAGAGGTGGGGAAGGAGAGGAAAATCTGAGCATCATCAGCATAGAAATGGTATGAGAAACCATAGGATGCGATGAGGGGGCCCAGGGAGCGGGTGTAGAGAGAGAACAGGAGAGGACCCAAGACTGACCCTTGGGGGACTCCAGTTAAGAGAGGGTGAGGTGTGGAGGTTGCTCCACGCCAGGTTACCTGGTAAGTGCGGTTGGAGAGGTAGGAGGAGAACCAGGCCAGAGCAGTGCCAGAGATCCCCAGGTCAGCAAGAGATGATAGTAGAATAGAGTGATCAACAGTGTCAAAGGCAGCAGAGAGGTCGAGGAGAATTAGGACAGAGGAGAGAGAGGCAGCTCGGGCACACTTAAGTGAGTTGGTGACAGACAGGAGGGCGGTTTCAGTGGAGTGGGCAGAGCGGAAGCCAGATTGGAGAGGGTCAAGCAGATAGTGGTTGGACAGGAAAGCAGAGAGCTGGCGGTGTACAGTCCGCTCGAGGGTTTTGGAGAGGAAGGGTAGGAGGATGACGGTAGCTCTGAAGGGAGGTGGGGTCGAGGGTAGGTTTTTTGAGGAGGGGAGTGATAGAGGCTTTTTTGAAGGCAGAGGGAAATATACCAGAAAGTAGAGAGGTGTTGAGGAGGGAGGAGATGAAGAGAAGTAGAGCAGGAGCAGCAGCTTGAAAGAGGTGAGTGGGGAGGGGGTCCAAGGCACACGTGGTGGGTTTGTGACTCTGGAGCAGGGAGGAGAGGTCAGAGTCTGAGAGGGGCAAGAAGGTGGAGAAGGAGGGCGAGTTAGTAGGGGATGTAGTGGGTGTAGGGGTTGGAGCAGGAGGGGGTGCGGGGGAGGGAGAGGTATTAAAGAGTTTGCGGATATCTGAGATTTTAGAAGAGAAGAAGGAGGCAAAGTCATCAGGGGAGATAGAGGAGGGAGGAGGATGGGGGGAGGGTTTAGGAGGGAGGGGAAGGTAGAGAATAGTTTATGTGGGTTGTTAGTGGAGGCTTGGATTACAGATTGGAAATAAGCACATTTAGCAGAGGAGAGAGTAGAGGAGAAGGAGGAGAGGAGAGTGCGGTAAAGGTCTAGGGCAGCAGGGAGTTTGGTTCTCTTCCATTTCTTTTCAGCAGATCGCAGTGTGATTCTTGCCAAGCGGAGAGCAGAGGAGAGCCAGGGATGGGGAGGGGAGGGGCGAGCAGGTCGGGAGGTGAGGGGACAGAGGGAGTCGAGGGAGGAGGTGAGTGAGGAGAAGAGGGTGGAGGTAGCAGAGTCTACGGAGAGTTGTGAAAAGGAGTCGATAGGAGGGAGGTGAGAGAGAGCAGTGGAGGCAAGGACAGAGGGGGAGAGAGAGCGGAGGTTACGGCGAGAGGTGATAGTGGGGGTAGGAGGAGCAGGGAGAGGGGGGAGAGACAGAGAAAAAGAGATGAAATAGTGATCAGAGAGGTCCAGGGGGGTGACAGAGAGGGTGGAGGGGCAGCAGGCCCTGGAGAAGGTGAGGTCCAGTTGACAGCCAGCTTTGTGGGTAGGAGGGGATGGAGAGAGACAGAAGTCGAAGGAGTGAAGGAGAGGGAGGAATCCAGCAGTGTGGCTGGGGTTGGAGAGATGGATGTTGAAGTCACCCAACAGGACAGTCGGGATAGACAGAGAGGGGAGGGAGGAGAGTAGATAGTCGAGTTCATCCAGAAAGTGAGTGAGATGCCCAGGGGGGCGGTACAGAACAATGAGCAGGAGTTGACAGGGAGAGGTTAGTTGGACTGCATGAAATTCAAAGGTATTGACAGAGAGTGAGGTGAGATTGGAGGTGACAGAAAAGAGTAAGGAGGGAGAGAGGAGAAGACCCGTCCCACCTCCCCATCCAGTGAGACGCGGGGTATGGGACAGGACGTAGAGAGAGGACAGGGCAGCAGGAGTAACAGTGTTATCAGGGGACAGCCAGGTTTCAGTGAGAGCAAGGAAATCGAGCGAGAGGTGGGAGGCAAAGGCAGATATGAAATCAGCTTTGTTAGCAGAAGAGTGACAGTTCCAGAGTGCACCAGAGAGTGTGCGGGAGGGGGGAAGAGGCAGAGAAATGAGGTTAGAGGGGTTGGAGGAGCAGCAGCGGAGGGAGGGCAGAGGACGAGGACGGGAGGACAGAACAGGGATGTGAGAGACAGTCATAGCAGGACAAGCAAGACAAAAGGCACAGTAGGAGCAGTAGGGTGGAGGGTACAGACCTGACTAGTAGATAGCTTCTTCTAGAGCCCCGTTGGGTTTGGATCTAGTTGAACAGAGTCTCAGCGCAGGCCTCCCCTTGCTAGACTCCCACAGCTAGACTCCCGGCTCTTTTGTTGAGGCTCTTCGGTTTGCTGGCGCTTCGTGCTGGCGCCGAAATAAGCTGCTTGATTAAATGTTACACCTGCTTGGCAAAAGAACCAACTAAACTGTGTGGAAACCAATCAAATAGCAAAATCAAATGCTAATCAATTTAGCCACTCACCTGGTACTACTCACACACTAACTCAGCCAATTCAAACACCACCTTACAATGTCACCAAATGTAGCAAGTTAAAATTACTAGAAGCAGGAACTAATCTATCTGCCTCTGTCCCTGGTTACCTGTAGACTGAACGAATTACTAGATGCCCACCCTTAAATAACTCCCTTCACTTAGCAAGGGAACTAGCTGCTAACTGCTCTGGAGACAATAGTTTCACACACTTTGATGGGATCACACAACTACAGGAGCTGTGTGGAGACCAATTCAAATGCAAACTGCTCTATTCAAGTTAAACCACCCTTCCTGATACAATTTACAAATTACAAATTTATTACTCAAATAAACATACTGCCTGGGATCAAATCACACACTCCTCCCCAAATAGAAACACCAGATAATGATACTTAAATAGTTAATTCAAAAATTACTAGGAGCAGGATCAATTACCTATCTTGCTTCAGACGCTGGTTACCTGTAGACTCCCACAGCTAGACTCCCGGCTCTTTTGTTGAGGCTCTTCTGTTTGCTGGCGCTTCGTGCTGGCGCCGAAATAAGCTGCTTGATTAAAAGTTACACCTATCTTGCTTCAGACGCTGGTTACCTGTAGACTCCCACAGCTAGACTCCCGGCTCTTTTGTTGAGGCTCTTCGGTTTGCTGGCGCCGAAACAAGCTGCTTGATTAAATGTTACACCTGCTTGGCAAAAGAACCAACTAAACTGTGTGGAAACCAAATAGCAAAATCAAATGCTAATCAATTTAGCCACTCACCTGGTACTACTCACACACTAACTCAGCCAATTCAAACACCACCTTACAATGTCACCAAATGTAACAAGTTAAAATTACTAGAAGCAGGAACTAATCGATCTGCCTCTGTCCCTGGTTACCTGTAGACATATGAGTAAAGAATTTATATTTTATAGAACTGTATTTGGCAGAAGGTCCTAAATGAGGCTGGCATCATGTTCCAGAAAACATGACCCCTGCAATGAAATGCTGCCTCTTGGGTGGAAATAATCAATAGTCGTGGAAGTCAATGTTGGCCAAAAAAAAAAGAGGGTTAGGATCCAAAGATACATATAAAAAATGTCTGTAGGTGTCAATTATCAGTAGAATTGTATTTATGTGTGTGAAGGTTTATTGTCTACTTGTATGACATTGAAATGTCTTAATAGTCCAATTTAATTAAAGATTTAAAGACAGGATGACAATTTCGCTGGCCGCAAACAAGTTGCCCCCTCCTACAAGAGCTGCCCCTCTTCTTGTAAAATGAAAACAGACTCCCTGAAATATAATTAGTGTATATATTTGTGCTTGATTATTGTTGTGAATACAGTGGTAGCCAGAGCCAGCTGTTCAAATGTCACGATACTGCTGTAGTGTGACAATGCAAAAATGTTGCAGCTTTCCAATCCTGGTTTTTATTTTACTAAATGAAATCAGCTGCACTTCATTAGTCCTGCCACCAGGTGGAATAAGGGGGCAGAAAAAGCATTACAAATGTATTTTGTCAGAGCTTTGCTGAACTGCATATGGTATGGAGTTCTGCTCTTACGTCAATTGATTGTTTACGCTCGTTCAAATGGGAGGAGTTATATTTATTGAACTAAAATCAATATAGCACAATCTATAAAAAGGGCTTACAAGTATAAATACCGCAAAAGCGTACAGGAGGTGATCAGTCTCGAATGATCTGCAGCATCCTTTTATTATATTCATGTAAATATGTATTTATACTACTTGAACACTTCCAAATATAATGATCCACTACTCTGTAACACACTATTATATGGTCCTGTTAATTCTGTATTTGCAAATACTGTATATGCATGAAAGGTGAAAAAATGAAAACTTGGTGCGTTGAGCAAGGTACTGAAGGCTACTGAAAGATCAGCATGTAAAAATTGAAACTGAATTCCCAAACACAGTGTTTTTTTTACATGGAACTGAATTCTGCCCTGCTAAAGCTAAACATCTGAAGCACAGGACTAAAAATCACAACAGATGGTTTTGAAATTTTTACCGACATTGGTGAAATTTAGTACCGTGCGAACTGTCATTTTCTTTCTATCGTCCAACAAAACATTATCCAATCTCTGGCCAGCACTGTTGTCTTTGCAGCCAATCACAGCAAGAATAAGAAAAATTCTAAGCTACACAGGTTGAAGCGTAAACACCCCAGTCCGTACACTGTTGTGCAAAAGTCTTAGACATGTTGCATTGTTCTACTCTGATGCATTATGAGCATCAATAATTGACTTGCATAAAGAAGGAACAACATTTAGTGAAATAGCTCGCATCACTTGATTTGCAAGGTGTGGTATCCGAAGCATAATCAACAAGTACAGAAGTACAGAGAAACATCATCTGTAATTGACAAACCCAGGGCTGGAAGAACCAAAACGCTGTCTAACAAGGATGAGCAATACTTGAAGATACTTAAATGATAGCAGTTTGAATATACATCATATACTTTGTGGTGTTTTGGAAATTAAATATTTTAGATGCAGTGTACTAATTTATGTCAATTTTAATGTACCTGCATTCTAAGGATATATTTTGTTGGATAGCCTTTTAATTCAGCTTTAGTGCCAATGGATATGGATGTCATGAAACTTATAGGTCTCTATGTACTAATATTACTTACGTGTTTGTAAATACTGCAAATTCGTAGCCTCCGTCCTTCATAGAATTTTTGTAACACTGAAATGTATTTGCTTACGACTGCTAAGAAATAAATAATAAGAAATAAATAATAATAATAATAAAACAGCATAAATTACTGCTCATTATACAGGAGAGACCAGAATTTGCATCTCATTATAAATTGAATCGCACCGGCGAAAGTCAAGATCTAAATTCCTTCTGTCAAAGATAAATGAAATATATATTATATATTGAACAGAAACAAGTATAACGGGATCGAGCTGTGGCTTCTACTCTGACCTTGATGCAACCATGGCACCGGCCAAATAGAAAAGGAAAACAAATTTCCACAAAGACGAAAATCACCTGCTAGTTAGTGAAATGGAAAAAAAATCAGGAGATGTATTAAACACTTTGCAAGGTCAAAAAACATTAAGAAACAAAACATGGAAAGAAATCACTAAGAAAATAAATTCACTGGGACTAGTGCCGGTGCTAGGATTTACCGGGCCCTGGTGCTTTATTTTAAAGTAACTAAAAGCCTGGAAATGTTAAACAGGAAGTTTCACACATGAACAGCTAGTTGAATCTACACCAGTCGGAGGCATGCATAAAATAACAGGCACAAACCGAAGTCATAAATAAACTACCGCAGCAGGGATGAAACTAAGTTACAGGAGTAAAAATGACTTTACTACATCGCCGGTAAGTCTACGAAGTCTCACAAACCTACGAAAAGTCAAGATACGAAAGAGAAATCAATGATACATAGAGCCCGTTGAGTACAATCCAAAAATAAACTAATTTATGTAAATGTTATTGTGCAAGCTATAGTTAGACTGTTCGAATATATGTAGCTTTTTTCAGAATCTCAAAATTCCATTAGGTTACAAAAAAATTGAATGTAAAAAAAAAAATAGTAAGTGAAATGAAAGTTTTGGAAAATAGATATGCAGATAGTATGCTTCACCAGAACCCAACAATTTGTATTGTGTGCATTACAGAATTTTGATATGTGTTCAAAAACAGACATAAATGATTGATGAACTGACTGCTTATGAAAAGTGAAAGATAAATAGTGCTCAAAATGCAAGCCACTCATCCATCCTTAAAGTAGAATTGCCTTGACAGAATTGGTACTGATCTATCAGAAGTTGCTGCACAGTGTAATTCTGACTGATTAGTGCAATTGGGCTAAAAAGCAAATTCTGAATTTGATTATGTGTGTACTATAAAACAATAACATTTTGCAAGCAAGAAATGTTTGCTAATTTCGCGTTGATTAAAAATCCACAAAATTAATGTGCCGTGAAATATTTTATTCATACATGCAGCGTACATTAAAAGAAAAAGAAGCGCAAATATTTATTGCGGCAAAAAAAAAAAAAATCCTGTTTTACAGTGTGTGTTTTTTAAAGGTATATCATTTTCGAACCTTGGGGTTGCACTGTTGTATCAGCACTGATTTTTGATAGGATTTACACATCTGAGAGATATAAAGCCGGAGACACAATGCCCGATGTGATTGTCGTATCTCTCTGGCGGAGGTTGCGTCTTCAAAAATCACCTCTGAGAGTACGGATGGCACACTGCCCGTTGAAATCACGGGAAGTGGTGCACATTTTTTGAGTTTTTCCGGGTGTATGGTGTAAAACCGAGGTCCCAGCAGTTGTTGTTTATCTCCTAGTACAGCGCCAATGGGGCGATTCAGGAAAACAAAAGGCTATGGCAGTAACGTTTTCCATGTTATGTGTTTCTGTGAGCTCATTAAATTACCCCTTGCATGTTTAAATTAGTTACAAATAAAATAGCAATTTATTTGTGTACTTGCGAGAGTTTTATTAAACAATATGCTTTTACTTTTTTTAAATGAGAACAACAAAAATATACATGTACAACACTACAATGTGATGATACTCATTGTTATCCATTTGCATGTGTAATAAGATAGATATACACATGGTAAACGTTACATTTAGACCCCAGTTACACAAAAAATAAGCAACGTCCGAGAAATGCAGAAATAGTTTGTACTATTTGTGTACTTTTAACTAAACAAAAATAGCAAGCTTCTTTTATTATTGTCTACACATCCTGATACTGGCTTCCTGAACTGTCTGTTGCTGTAGTGAATGGTCTAATCGACATTGCAGAGTATATGGTATCCAAATTGCTATACAGATGTGGCTGTATATGTGTGTTGCTGTACTTATTATAGGGATGCATTTTGGCATTTGGTGTCATAATGACCTAACGCGGTGAACTCATTGGTTGTTGAGTTCCTGCGAGTAGAATCGCATCGCAAAATATTTAACATGTTTAAACTTGTTTAATCGCATCGCAAAGCATAACACACTGCCTGATGCGACTGAGAAATTGTGTAGCTATTGATCGCATCGGGCAGAGTGTCCACGGCTTGCGACCATAATAATAATAATAATTAGTGATGGACATCAATATGGATATTTTGATATGGTATTGATATAGTTTAATATTGATAATAATTTCCATACTGCGATATGGGATTCAAAATAAAATCCTCTTATGGAAAGCTTGCAGAGACATACTTTTTATTGCTAATACTGCTAAAATACAAATGCAGAATAATCAAGTTTATTTTATATTAAGATACACTACATTCTATACATACCAATCATTGTTAGTCTTGTAGGCAAAGAAAAACCACACACTAAAGTATTATTTAAAAATATAAAAGGGCTAAGAAAAATAGGTTGAAATTTGCAGTCAATTGATCTGCAGTTTCTCGCCTGTTTTGCCTTGCACTTCGAATTAATGCACAGATATCACGATCCTGGAGTATGGGTTTCCGCCCACTGTTGCCCTTTGCTGATGATGTCTTTCCTTCGGCGTTCCATGCCGACATCACCTCAGACCCCGTTGCTCGTGAAACATCAGCAAGTTGAGCTGTCTTGGTCACTGAAGCTCCTGCCAAATGTGCCCCAACAATCACCCCTCTTTCAAAGTCACTGAGGTCTCCTCTTGCAGCCATGCTAGCCATAATTATAGGCAACCAGGCCTGTCCAGCATTTTTATACATGACCCTAAGCATGCTGGGATGTTTTCAATATACTTGGTGTCCCTCATTTACCCATGTGTTTCCATTTTTTGTCCACTACCTGTATATACACTCTGTAAGGAGTTATAAGCTAGTTTTACATTTTAACTTAAGGAGAGGTAAAAGGTCGGAGGCAAGGTCATTTTTGGATAGCGCACATATGGTTTCCTTTATGTGTTCCATAGTAACCATTAACCAATCTGCACTTTGTAAGGAGTTATAAGCTATTTTTACATTTGACCGAAGATTTTGAAACGTTTTTAAAGAAATGTGTCAGGTGGCCATGTTGGTTTACGCACAAACACTATTTTTGAAAAAGTCAATTGTATTGACACAGGGATGATGCTTGTCAACTTTGGAGTTAATCAAATAAACCATTTTTCAACTGAAGAGGTTTTACATTTAAGAAGAAAATGTAGGTCTGGCGACCATCTTGTTTTACAAACGAACACCATTTTTCCCTATTTGAATTCCATTGTCCCCAGGATGATGCCTACCACGTTCAGAGTTAGTTGGTTAAACGGTTTTCAAACAGAAGCAGTTTGATGTTTGGGGTGCATCTGAAGTGTAATCTACACGGGATGATACCTGCCAAGTTTCATGTTGATTGGTTACACTGCGTGCAAACAGGAGCAGTTTAAAGTTTTGGGAGGAAAAATGATAATAATAATAAAATAATAATAATAATCTTTACAATAACAATAGGCTTCCCAAGCCAGCTTGGAAGCCTAATAATAATAATAATAATAATAATAATAATAATACTATAAACAAAATAGTCAATCTAAAGTAGGCATACAGTAACCCCCCCCCCCCTTATACCAGCCTGTACAAGGGGATTGCAGGAACGAAAGCAAGGCTTTTTAATACAACTCAAGACTCCCACTTTCTTGTCTGTACCTTCCCTTTGTGAATGCTGGAAACTAGACTACACTTCAGTTTATGATTAGATGTTGCTGATAACCATACATCAAGGGATTAACATAATGTAAATCTTCACTAAACCAAATGTAGTTTTGGTTACACTTTGAATGCAGCATATACAGTGCAAGTGTGTGTGTGTGTGTGTGTGTGTGTGTGTGTGTGTGTATGGATTAGATATGTGTTATGGGTATTAAAATGACTTAAACTGTATCATTATATAGTACATTAGAGTATTTCTTTTTTACTTATTTCACACAGCCATCTGTCACTGGCACAGAGCTGAAAGTGATTTGACAAGAGTCCTGTTTGTTTTCACCAGAAGCAGTCTGAGATCAAACTGGTTCGATTTTTATTGATAGTAGGTGAGTCCAGATGGTTGTTTGTTTGATGTATTCTATCAGTTTGACATTTCCACTTTGACAATGTATTAAAATTATATAAAAAAAAAAAAACAACTGAAAAAAATGCTTGCTATACATGCACTGTAAATACTTAAATATTGTCCTTCAACTCCCGACTACTTTTCATTTGTCTTGTAATTTGCTAAACAGCTTGTGATTTTGGCAAGTAACACTACATTATAATCACATCTGACAATTTCAGCCTTAGGGGATTATTATAAAACATTACTTGTTGACACAACATACTGGATTTAATGTACAGTATAGTCAAGTGATGAACAATCAACAGCTGAACAGTAAGAATGCCAATAAGAACTGCCCATGGTTTTAGAATGATGCTTATGTTGCCTAATGGTAAATCCAAAGTCACTAGAACATAAAAACCAAGGCATTGAAGATCCTACTGAGACATAAGAAAAGTTATATAACTGTTGATAAAGTGTAAATTAAAGGATAACTACAAACTACAAATGCAGATAACTTTACTGACGGATTTGGCGTCAGAAATGCAATGATCAGTGAGATTAGAAAAGTATCCCTGAGGCACAAAACTATCAGCAGCGGAGAACACATTTTTATTTTCAGTAAAATGCACTTTTAAAATACACATCAGACCCAGGGAGAAATAATGTGCAATGCTACAATACATGCTTAACTCTGCATACAATATAGCAGGGGTGGCCATGCTTCCTGGCCCAATGAGCTGCATACCACAATGTTGTATTTTAAATGCTAGCATTGTTTAATATATATATATATATATATATATATATATATATATATATATATATATATATATATATATATATATATATATATTCTATGCAACATTATAATAGAATATTGTACTTACTCATGCAGTAATTGTTATCTCTTGATAGCATCAAAATACACGAGAACAAGGGCTAGAACACTGCAGAGTCTACACAGTTTCTGTGTAATTTGTATTGTACTGTAGATAGGGTGACCAGATTTGCAAAGCTCAAAACCGGGACAATCTGGCAACACTGCCTGTGAGAAACCCCTGCCTGCGGGAACTGCGGTTCACCACAGTATTTAGAGTGTGTCGCACTACAGGAAGTGGCTGAAAACTGGGACTTTTTAATGATTTTCAGAAAAATGTCGGGATACCTTTGAAAACAGGGACTGTCCCGGCTAAACCTGGTCACCCTAACTGTAGATCTACAGTTTATTAAACTTTAAATGGAATACTATGGAGTTTTTCCATTAGTTCTGTTTATACTGTATGTATAGCATACTTTAAATAAATATATTTAGTTTTATTGAAGCAAAATACAATAACTGCCCTGATTTCACCAGAAACACGTTTGTAAGGATTCTTTTTGACAAGCTATTCCCTTAAAGATCTGAATGCTCAGCATAAAAAATGAGCTTTTTTGTATGACTGCTCTGTGTATTAAGTACTTTTGAGAGCTTTGTGGGTGACAAATGCACTGTATTTATTTCAAAATAACAGTACCTACTTATGACGAGACAAAAGATACGTAAATATAATATTCATTTTAGACTTGCAATATAACATTTAAACATGCATTTGTCACAGGTCCCCTAAGGAGGACCACGGTCCAACACCTTCAGGCGCTATAAAATGTAGTCCTACGACAGTCCTGCACAAATAGCGACAGGACAATATTTATAATTTTATTTAACCCACTTTCTTTGGTCACACAGGTTCGAGGCATCCACAGAGGGGACCAGCCGCAGAACACACCAGAGAAGACAAGTTCACTCAAATTAACCTCCCCACAACAGGGGGCGCCACTCCACCACCAAGCCCAACTTACAGACTAAGGCGGTCTAAACAGACAGTCTTCTGTTGGTGTTGCTGATGCCCCTCCACCAGTCAACCTTCAACGAGGTAGGGCTTTGCTTCACACACAGCACACCAGCAATGTTCCGATGCCGCCTCAAATATTCTGGGGATGGTTGTCCCACTCTGGCCCTCCAACTCAAAGAGAAAAACAGTTAGTGCTATTAAAATCCTTACTCTAGTTGAGAGACTATATCTAGTAATTGTTAAACAAAAATGGAAAATTACCTATATGGTAACAATATCCTGGGAGACAGTCAGCATGGTTTTAGGAAAGGGAGATCGTGTCTAACTAACCTGCTTTTTTTTTGAGGATGCAACATCGACAATGGATAATTGCAAAGCATACAACATGGTTTATTTAGATTTCCAGGAAGCTTTTGACAAAGTCCCGCATAAAAGATGAATTCTCAAACTGAACGCAGTAGGGATTCAAGGAAATGCATATATATATGTGTATATATATATATATATATATATATATATATATATATATATATATATATATATATATATATACAAATATATATATATATATATATATATATATATATATATATATATATATATATATATATACAAGCTAAAATCAAACAAACCTGAATGCCTTTGTAGGTTGTATTGTGTAATTCTGCCATAATCTTTTATCATTAGGAGTTGTTGAAAGCTTTTGCTCTGTGTAGAAATCAGTCATTTTAATTCAACCGTTGAAGCTGTTTCTGATTATAACACATATTATTGCATATAAACAATTCAGATCAAGTAATATTGAGAGCACAGGTGACCATATTGCTTAGTAACAGCTGCCCATATATAGTGTTGACCATGCAGTCTTTTGCATTTTCTGCTCATTTTGGTTTATTTGGTCTCAAAAAAGCAATACAGATGATTTCTACTGACTTCTAATAAGCCTGTTTTCCTGCCAGGCTTCCTGAATAGGTTGTTGATCTATTGTTACCTTTTCAGACTATTACTATTTAAATGCAAAAAAACCCAAATATATATATATATATATATATATATATATATATATATATATATATATATATATATATATATATAATTTTTGTCACTGTCACAGAAACTCGATATAACCTTGTTGAATATGCTATGATTACTCCCCCAGGTGTCATGGTGCGAGAGAGACCTTAGCGGATCCCAGAAAGTCGCTAAGGTGGCATTAGCAAAGAGGTGCGGGAAATGCTCGAACTTGGGGTGATTGAACCTTCCAGGAGTGAGTGGTGCAGTCCAATTGTGATCAGAAAATAGGAGGCACGTTTTTTACACAGAGAATCATGGGAATCTGGAACCAACTCCCCAGTAATGTTGTTGAAGCTGACACCCTAGGATCCTTCAAGAAGCTGCTTGATGAGATTCTGGGATCAATAAGCTACTAACAACCAAACGAGCAAGATGGGCCAAATGGCCTCCTCTCGTTTGTAAACTTTCTTAAGTTCTTATGTTCTTATGTATATTGCTAGTTTATAATATTTGTTTCAGTAAATGTTGACATTTTACTGCAAAGTGATATCTTCTACTTTTGTTTCAAGCTCATCCTGAGACAGAGGTAAAGGACATTTTAACAAGATGGATGCAATCAACTTATAAATTAGCAATGTTTAACTCTGCATTTTGCACATCATGTGGAGCTTTAATTTAATTAACTAATGAGGATCATCACTCTTCATGAGGACCATTAAGTTTAGAGGATTTAATTTCAACCCTGTCTTCTGTTTTAAGACCATTAAAACTCAATAAATACTGTAAATGGAAGTTTTGACGTAAAAAAAAAAAAGTTTGCCAGAGTTTTGGGTAGGATTAATCTTTTTGGGTTGTACTATAATGTTGAATTATAAAAGTCTTTTAAAAACTTTAATACATAACTAGATTGTTTTCCTTTTTCTGTTCACAGCTTAAACACAGAATTGATTAGCACTATTGCACATTCTAGACACCAGTTAGGCTTAAAAATAACCTAAATGAAAGATCCAATGAAAACATTAAGAAAGGAAGTTATTCACATTTTAAAAATGTGTGTTACCTTGTAAATGCGCTAGTCATACAAGAGGCAAGGTCTTCAACGACAAGCTTGTAACCAGGGGCATCATTTGCAAAAAAAAAATAGGCTAGTTGCATCAAAAGTACAATGCACAAGTGATTAGAGGCATAATTTGCTCATATAATAATAATAATAATAATAATAATAATAATAATAATAATAATAATAATAATAATAAAAGCATTAAAGAAACAAACCATAAGTTAACGTTCTATTTTTGTTCTTGTGCTGATCTTGGCTCAGTATCCTTGAACCTGTTTTGCCATTTTGGGGGGTATAGAAATGCTGCTTTAACAGAAAACGGATCAATGTATATGTATTCATAGCAATAATAAGTTAACATATCTTTCCTTACAGTGTGACGCATACCTGCTGTACGATAAGTAAGTACACTTGATTCTACAACAAAGCATTACTAGTCATAATTTACACACATAAAACACTATAAAACTTTTTATGACAGAACAACATTTTCTCCTGATTTTCTTAAAGTAATTGTAAAAATGTTTAAAGGTGCAAATCAAGCAAGAGACAAGTAAGTGTGGAAAAGAGAAATAAAATAAATATATTTTCACTTAAACATAATGTAGCAATCTCGGTTAATGCAGGCAGGTGCATCACACAGGGTGAGACAATCCACACACAGGCGGAGGGTGGGCAAGAACCTGGGACCTGTTGTTTATCGGATCATTGTTTTTTTTTGTTGTTTTTTTTTACAAATATTCACCAATGAATATGTCACTGTAACTCATGTGACATCAAATCATTAAGGAAAAACAAAACAAAGTGATAATAATAATAATAATAATAATAATAATAATAATAATAATAAAAATGGCTGGTTCAGTGTGTACAAACTGCAGCCTTTCTTCGGTAGTTATGTTTGCCTTTGGAGCCATTTCTTCACGTTGTTGGTTATACCTGAGTTGGCTTTCAGGTCTGGGAGGCGGTTAGACTGGCTCCGCTCTGCACAAGCCACATTTTGAGATGGTGCTAATGTGTTAGGGTCTCCTGATTTCTTTGCATCAATGCAGAAACATCAATGAACATGATACAACATGTTTGTTATTGTTATACGGTAAGTTTTTCATACAAAAATGTTTTAAATTCACACCTACAAAATTGTGGACAATCAAGTGTTGTTAATGCCCCCCCAATAGCTGAGAATGACCCGAATATAAATCACATAACATTTATGTTGGTCAACAACAACAAAAATTGTGCAGTTTTATAAACAACAACACAATAATGTGTTTTATTTAACACAAGTCTGTGTTGTGGGAACACGTTTTGTGTTAAAGGGTGTGACGGGGTACCCCCGCCCCTGTGTTGATTTGTGTTATTATTATTATTATTATTATTATTATTATTATTATTATTATTATTATTATTTAAATGTACTGTTTTGTGTTTGTTTTATTATTATAATTTAATGTAGTTTAGCAGAGCTGATGTTTGCTTCACATCTCTGCTAGACCACATTACGCTAGAATGCGTGGTCGGCAGCTAATGATTTATTGACAGATAAGCTGTCAACCACGCAAAACAGAAAACCTGTGCAGAATATGGTCGATGGATAAACTAGGTAATTGATGGCCAGTTAATCCCTCGACCATGATATAAAAACCAACAGCTTTTGCTGACTGGGGTTGGGTGTTCAGGGAGTAAGAACGAGAGAGAGGAAATATAAAGAAATAACAATTGCTACATGTGCTGGTTCTACACCAGCACGACACTTGTTAAGAAGTGTTTGTCTGTTTATTTTGGTCACTGTGCCACTTTGTTTTTGTATAGAAATAAAAACAATGAATGAACCAATAGTAACCACTTCACCAGTCAAGGACATGACATAAATTATAGACAATGCGGCATATAGAAACATAAAAGGAAGTAAATGGATAAATAGACTGAACACGATTATGCCAGCGGGACTCAACATAAAAGAATGAACTAATTAACTCCAATAAATATATAACATTTAAATAAATAAATAAACAAAATTCATTCAAAAGTTGTACATGCTGATGCGCTGGGGAGGTCAAATCAAGGCTGATCCTCAGAGCCAGCATTGCATGATAATATAAATCTTATATAAAAGTTTATATAAAATAATGTTAATTAGAATTAATACAGATTTAAAGATAGAAGCTAAAATGATGTCACAATATATAGAACACCATTACATCATGTAAGAATAAATCATGGATTTGAATGTAAACAATAACAATTAGTTGTCATGCCGTCAAAAACCTATAAATACCTTTTGATTCAAACACAGGCTCCCTTGAGAAAGATATGTACAACATATCGAAATGTTGGACAGCTGGCTCTTGGAGCTAATATATATATATATATATATATATATATATATATATATATATATATATATATATATATATATATATATTGTAACACAGCAGGGAGGGGGTTAATATCCTCCCTGCAGAAAACATGTGCGTATGCACATTTTGGTTAATTGTTTTATTAGTTTTGCTAATTGTTTATTGTTTAATTATCACCCACACCTGATTATATTGTAAATTAATGTCAGGTGCAGGGTATTTAAGACGTGCAGCTTGTCTGGACGTGGCTGCTGAGTAGAAGGAGACAGAAGACGTGCTCTGTTTCCGAGCAGTCATAAGGAAACTGCATTTTGTTTTATGCCAGGTAAACGGCTTAGCCGTCCTGCGATTTAGTCAGGGACCTGCATAAGTGTTTAGTTAGTGTGTATGAGAACTAGGTGTTTGTTTTGTTTTTGTTTGTTTATTAAAAATAGTGCGTAAGCGCTTAAAACTCAATTTCCTGTGTCCTGGGTCTGCTTTGAAAGGGGCAACGAACGACCGTGAGTGCCGGCCGGGTTACTATATATATATATATATATGGCAGCAGTGTGGAGTAGTGGTTAGGGCTCTGGACTCTTGACTGGAGGGTCGTGGGTTCAATCCCAGGTGGGGGACACTGCTGTTGTACCCTTGAGCAAGGTACTTTACCTAGATTGCTCCAGTAAAAACCCAACTGTATAAATGGGTAATTGTGTGTAAAAAAAATAAGATTGTGATGAAGTGTTTTTTTTAGGTTATCAATGAAAGAACTACAAACTCAGGTGAGATGTATAGCAATAGTGGCCATCGATGAAGCTTCTACCACGTGGTAGTTAATTGTGACTCGAGTTAAGCCTCCCATTTTTACTTGTCAAAGCTGCTTATAGTTTACATGGACAGTGCCAGATATCTGAATGGAACAATATAACTGAATTGTCTGTGTCTCAATTAGTTGTTGTTGAATAATGCTGAGCTCCAGTCGAGCTGACAGACAGGCTGTGATTGTCAGATTCAGCAGTTGCAGGTATAGGCCTGGTTGTTTTTGTCAGTTCAAAGTATTGATTGGCTGGTTTTGGTGGATAATAAAATAAGTGGATCAATTGTACCTTTGTTTAGTATGTGTTGTCCAATAGATGTGAACTGAGCTTTTAAAATATTTTCCCATTGAAATGATGCTTTGAACGCATTGGTAGGTCTACATTAATAATGACAGGGGCATGGAATAAGACATAATGGCTTAGTGCAGGAACTGTGTATTAGAGTGTGTAGTCAGCAATTATTTCAAATCATTACAATACATTTTGCTGCTGGCTATTGACCTTTGCTATTTGTATTAATTAAACTGGCTTTCTCTGGCATGTTATGACTGATACATTATGCCTTTACTAATGAACATGAACACAATTAAGGCTGAAGTCATTTAAAACAATTTATACCCAAAAGGAAAGATCAACAAGAATAAACTTATATAATAACATAATATTGGACAAATCAATCATGCTCCACATAGCACTGTATGCTGTCATAGATGGGATTTGGAACCAAGCAGTTTGTTTTCCTATTATTTATTCTTTTGACACACATTTAGCAAGAGCAATCAGCTCTCCAAATATCTTGCATTTTCCGGTGACTTTTTTCCAAATTAAAAATCATTACACAACAAGGGAAACAACATTCTCTATCAAGTGTTGTACTATATACTCAATCGGTGATATCCTAAGATTCTTTATTCGACCCAGCGTACAGCTTTGCCTCTTCAACACATTTTTATGCTGTAAAAAGCACCCCCCCCCCTCCCATCCAAAAATAAAAAAGCCAGAAATAACACCCTATCAGGTCGAGATAATCAGAAGTCAAGTTATTTGTGTGTGTTTGCTTTTAAAGTTGTCACATCGGAAAATTGCTGGCTGATTAATAGGCTGTCTAATACCATCAGAAGGTTTACTCAATGGTGCTTCTAAAATCCAGTTTATTAACTAGGCGTGGGTATTTTGCCTGAAATGAAACCTCAATAGCCTTTATAAACTTACTAGCCTTTTGTAATTAAATAAATACAAATATAATGTGCTGGCACATGTGCAAACTAGATTGGACCGACTGTATAATTTAGGTGAAAGTTTTAAATAAAATGAGGACCTGCTATTTATAAAATGCCTTAGTATTTTTTTCAGCATTCTGATTGGCTGCTAACATTCTAATGCCATTTTGATAAAATAGTACAATCCGTGGTTCAGATCCCATTTCATTCCAATCAGGAAAATTACAGTTCCAAAATAATAACTAGCCATTTTATATGATGAATAGGACACTAGAAGGTGTGACTGGTACTGCTATAACCTCCTGCTACTAACATTAGGATTGGAATACAAATGTGTTCTTTATTTCTAAAAGGAATTCTGATTTCGACTTGCAAGAGGACCGAGCCATTCAGTGAAAGCAACAACCCTTAAGAGGCAATGGACAGCTGTACATATCCAAATTAAAAAGAGCAGAAAATAATGGCACTATACATTATTGTTACTGCTACTTCGCTGGCACTAGTGTCTTCTTTAAATCAGTTACAGGTCACAAATCTTACTATTTAAAGTGATGCAAAATGCCTCTGTAGGGTTATGATTCCGTTTTTAAATACTGTGTTTGATGAATACTTCGATTTTGTGGTTCTGAAGTACTAACTATGGCTGTTGCTGTCCTAGAGCAGCCACAACAATTACATTTTGAAATGCTATTATGTCTTGCAAGATACAGATTTGTACATATTCATTATATATATATATATATATATATATATATATATATATATATATATATATATATATATATATAATCACATATTTCACAAGTGACTATACATTAGTTGGGGTTGTGCACATTATGTTCATTTTGCTTTTGTATTTATTATATAGTTATTTTGTTTTTAGCTCTTGTTGTTCACGTTATGTTGTTTATTATCCAAATGGAAGCACTGTTGTTGTTTGTTTTTGATTGCTGTGTTTATGTTATTTATTTGCTAAGTATGTGTTATTATATCTACAACAGCACGGGTTAATAGAGGGAGATAATAGTCCCATTTCCAATTTAGCCACAGCTGTTTTCCATTTGCACCAATTAACTATCATTGATAGTCCCTTATAAAACGGGAACTAAAAGAACAGGGAGGGTGCATGGTTGCAGGAGGAACTGAATGAAGGTCATAGGAAGTCGACCTGGACGTGTCATTTTTTTTCCTACCCGTATTCCTGAAGAGAGACGCCCCATTGAAGCTGGGGGAGTGACGATGGTGTGGTTTCAACTGAGAGACTGCTGTGATTGGATACAAACAGAGGCTACGGCTGCTGTGATTGGGCGCAGAGTTTTGAAGCAGGGATGGATAGGAAGGCGAGAGAGTAGACAGAGCGTTAACAAGACAGGGAGAATATAGAGCCTTGATTAAATGAGATATTTGATATGTTACCTGACTGACTTTGGTAATATATTTAAGAATCTAAAAAAACAAAATAAATAGTGGATAAGGCCAATAAGGATAATCAGTGGCCTACTGTAACAGGGTCAATAGGGCCCGAGAGCTGCTGACGGCTCCTCCGTGGGGGACAGAAAGTTTATCACCATGGCCCTATTCAGCCTATTGCGACGGACTGAAAAGCCGTGCAGATGTCGCAAAAGTCCTCGTCCCCAATGGCCTTGGTGGCGTGTTGGTCACCTAGGCACCGCACGCAAAAAGTGCCCATCATTATGCGGCATGTTTGCCTTGCAGGACATGCAGGCGTGGAATCATGGTAGGCTCGTCATGGTTGGAGTCACAGGTGTGTCTCCAGTAACAATGCTGGCGCTATGCGCCGCGTTACAAGATGCACCGGGTACCATGTGCACCTAGTTCTCCGAGTACCATAGTACCGTGCACACTTGATCATAAGCACCACCCACACCGAGTGTATGGGGTACTGTGCTCACTGAGTATTGGTTGCACCGAATACAGTGCGCCCCACCTTTCTCAAGAGCCACGTGCACCAAATACCGTGTGCACCGAGCAGCGTGTGCACCGAGCAGCGTGTGCACCGGAGCGCTATGCACACCGAGTGCACCGAGACGCTATGCGCACCAAGGGCACCGAGCACCGTGTGCACCGAGGCACTAATCACTGTGCGCACCTAGCATAGTCGCTCGACAGCGGGGGTATGACGAAACCTAGCCCCGGTGGAGGACGTGCTCCCACACGAATGAAGGCTGAAAAACAACAACACTCACTCCTTTGAATCAATACTGCACAGGCAGTCGACTTATGTACCACAGATAGGAAAGCAGCAGCCTGCAACGCGATCACGAGCAGTTTGCTGAAGAAAGATAGAAGGAAAAAGGCTGGATCAGGAGTCACTGATTCCGTGAAAGTGGCAAGCCAGCTTTCAGCCTGAAAGGCAAGGAAACTGCAGTTAACTCAGAAGCTCTTATTCACAACACGCTCAGATACCAACACAGAGGGTCTTACCATCTTGAGAGGCAAAGAAAACATGGCTTCCATGGTTTGACTATTTAATCCCTCTGTAGGCGGGACAAAGGCCGTCACCCCAGGAAGGGGCCTATCGGCAGCTCTGATATAGAGAGCTCAGAAAATACCGACCAATAGGCAGGCATATCCCATACGTAATGTTTTGGTGGTCGTCTTCGAATTGAAAGGGAACTGTAGGTTTTTATTACACTTCCTTGAAACCAGCTATTAGATAGTTTTCGAAAGAAAGGTGATTGAGGACAAATGAAAGTAATAGAGGCCAATTCATAGGAAGTCGACTGGATTTGCTGTTCCTGTTAAACTTCATTGTAAATTCAGATTATGATATATGGTAATGCTGTTGAATTCATTATGAATGTGTGGCTATTTTACTCCTACGAACCCTGTACAAAAACGACAGGTATAAATTGTAGTCCTGACATCGCCACACTCTTTTGTTACTGCCAAAGATTTTGGTCAGATTTTCAAAACTTTCAGCATTTAAAACATACATTGCATTTGTATTTTACCAGGGAAGAAATATTACCTATGTAAAGAGTTTTACTAGACGAATAAATTAAAACTGTGAGAAACTCATTCTCACTCAATGCCTCTCAAATACCAAATTAGTGTATTTAAAAAGGCAGTTTATCATTCTGCCACCTCACAGCTAGTTTCACTGACCTTGATTAGCACTCATTTTGGACTACATGTTACCTAGGTAGCACCTAATCAGAGTCTGTGAAACCAGCTGCCAGCTTCATTACTGAACCAAACCCTAAAAACTGTAAACATTGCTTATCCACATTTCAGCATATGAGCAGCAAGAACATAAAAGAAACATTCACTCTGGGACTGCCATTTTGAGAAGGCATCATCCCATTTTGTTATGCTTATTTCGTTATTAAATAATCATCCTAATGTGATTTCTGAAATTATGTTGATTTCCGAAATAATGTTAATATCTTAACGAGCAGTGCTTCTTGCCACTGTTTCTTTCGTTTGCGTTGGAATTTAACACCAAATCCATGTTAATTGTCATAATTTATCAGGCGTTAATTTGCACTTGGAAAAGGAGTGTAGTGTGCAAGGTATATTTCTATTTGGACTAGTTTAAGTTGTAATCATATAATATCTTATTTTAATTCAAATCATGTAGAACCCACCAATATTGAAATAATCAGACTGGACAACATTTCTAGTGAATATAAAGGAACTGTTTTATTAGAAAAAAAACTAAATAAAGGAAAAATGAAAGGTGCAACAACTAAACTAAAATAATACAGAAAGGAAGAATTAACTAAACAGTACAGAAAAGAAAGTATACAGTGCCTTGCATAAGTATTCACCCCCCTTGGACTTTTCCACATTTTGTAGTGTTACAACCTGCAATTAAAATGGATTTAATTAGGATTTTTTGTCACTGATCTACATAAAATAGTCCATAATGTCGAAGGGAAAAAAATCTACATATTTTTCAAAATTATTTACAAATAAAAAACTGAAAAGTCTTGATTGCATAAGTATTCACCCCCTTTGCTGTGACACCCCTAAATAAGCTCTGATGCAATTGCCTTCAGAAGTCACATAATTAGTTGAATGGAGTCCACCTGTGTGCAATTAAAGTGTCACATGATCTCAGATTAAATACACCTGTTTCTGGAAGGCCCCAGAGTTTGTTAGAGAGCATATCTAAACAAACAGCATCATGAAGACCAAGGAGCTATCAAAACAAGTCCGGGATAAAGTTCTGGAGAAGCACCAATCAGGGTTGGGTTATAAAAAAATATCCCAAACTTTGAACATCCCCCAGAGCACCGTTAAATCCATTATTAAAAAATGGAAAGAATATGGCACAACCGCGACTCTGCCTAGAGAAGGCCGTCCACCAAAACTCAGTGACCAGGTAAGGAGGGCATTAGTCAGAGAAGCAACCAAGAGGCCAATGGTAACTCTGAAGGAGCTGGAGAGATCCACAGCTGAGATGGGAGAAACCGTCCATGGGACAACTATAACCCGGACGCTCCACAAAGCTGGCTTTATGGAAGAGTGGCGAGAAGAAAACCATTGCTGAAAAAAACCCATATCAAATCCCGTTTGGATTTTGCCAAAAGGCATGTGGGAGACACAGCAAACATGTGGAAAAAGGTTCTCTGGTCTGATGAGACCAAAATTGAACTTTTTGGCCTTAGCGCAAAGCGCTATATGTGGCGCAAAGCCAACACTGCTCATCACCCTGAGAACACCATCCCCACAGTGAAGCATGGTGGTGGCAGCATCATGTTATGAGGATGCTTTTCATCGGCAGGGACTGGGAAACTGGTCAGGATTGAGGGCAAGATGGATGGAGCCAAATACAGGGAAATTCTAGAGGAAAACCTGTTTCAGTCTGCAAGAGACCTGGGACTGGGGCAGAGGTTCACCTTCCAGCAGGACAATGACCCTAAACACACAGCCAAAGCTACACTGTGGCAAGACTTGAAAATTGCTGTTACCAATGGTCCCCATCCAACTTGACGGAGCTTGAGCAATTTTGCAAAGAAGAATGGGCAAAAATTGCAGGATCCAGATGTGCAAAGCTGGTAGAGACTTACCCAAAAAGACTCACAGCTGTAATTGCTGCCAAAGGTTCTTCTACCAAGTATTGACGCAGGGGGGTGAATACTTATGCAACCAACAAATGTCTTTTTTTTAATTAACTTTTGTGTCACAATAAAAAATATTTTGCACCTTCAAAGTGTTAAGTATGTTGTGTAAATCAAATGGTAAAAATCCCAATTAAATCCATTTTAATTCCAGATTGTAACACTACAAAATGTGGAAAAGTCCAAGGGGGGTGAATACTTATGCAAGGCATTGTAAACAGCGACACCCCACTCCCGCAGGTTGATTAGCGATCCAACACAATGTATGGGAGATTCCCTTAAGGTTACAACTACATTCCCGACAGCTATTTAAAACGAAGGTTAGTCTTAACAGGGGTATCGTTAGTAACACAAATATTTACTATTGTTAATATTTGATAATCAAAGCATCGTTAAATCAGTCTCATAATGTCAGCAAAAACATTTTTACCCTTTGTCGTAAATAAAAACATGATTTGGAATAGTTTAATTATAATGCTATTAATAATAAACAAATCATGCATCATGGTCCTAGTAGCAGTTGTTAAGTATTATGTAAACATTTAGTCTAATAGTTAAAAAGTGCAATATGGGGCTTGTTTTCAAAAGATATCGCCACGGACATTAATGGAATACCTAATGTGATCGAGATCAATGACATGGACAACATATTTGTAATGTTGTCAGACTCCCCCCACACCGTATGTATAGTGTACACTCTCACCTTCACATGTCTGTATTGACATATTATAACATCTTCCTATAATCCTGTACTGTAAGTGTTCGGTGGCTACTTGTATTGTTTTTGAGTTTATTTATCGTGGAGGCGAGCAAACAGTACCAGAGAAAATGTATGATTAGAGGAATTCACCGAACAATTAACTGTAAACCAATTGTGTATTGGGTTGGGGAGTTATATTGTAATTTTAAAAGCTTAATAAATGTATAATGAAGTGTTACATACATGGTATACATGTATAATAACAAAAAACTACAAACACAAATGACATTTCAAATGTATTTATTTTTAGCCTACAATCATACAAACTAAAATACATACAAAAGTAGATAAATTCCAACCAATATAGATAGATGGCTTACCCCATCCAAAAAAATGTTTGTTTTTTTAAATCTGTGCCGTCTGATTTTTACCCACATGCCAGATAATTGTAAATCAGCATTTTATATGTGAAGTTATCTAAATAAATGTACATTCTGCATGACAAAATGCACAATTTTAAATGACGTTTACAAGTTATACACAAAATAGATATTCCCATTATTTTTTATTATTTCCATTTGACTGCTGCTCGCAAGTGAGAGAGCCGTCTCTCTGTACGCTAGTAGTTTCCATAATAGCGAATTATGCTTCCATTCATTTTTCTTGATCTTGTTAACATGCATTTAGTTGTTGAGACAGGAAGTGATGTACTTGACCTGTGACAATTAAGCTTTTTAACAAGAAATGCGTTCATTAACGACCTCATCGACTCAATTTCAAAGCATTAACGGATTGATTTTATTAATACCATACATTTCATTTGAAAATCACTTGCTACTAAAGCTCTCGTTACTGTACCACAGGTTTGATACAATAACACTGGATTTTGAAAATCCTGCCTGTTATGGTGTGCATATGCAAACGAGATGCAGGGTTTGACTTCTTAACAAAGTTGTATCTGCATTGTTCTGTACATGTAAATTAACTGCTTGAATTTTTGCTTGAACCACTTCAGAAGACACTGATTCTGATTATTTCCCTTTATATACACACCACATAAATTGCTGGGTGAAAGGAAATGTCCCATACTAATGACAATCCCATTTCCAACAGTTGTTGATCATGCATTATTTAGGAAGTGTATGTTTAAAAAAGATACATTAGAAAAAACTACTTTAACTCTTTTGTGCATTTAATTCCTTCTCTTTATTGCTGCTGTTCTCACCCATCGATTAAGGCTAGAAGCTCTGTATTGCACCTGGAACTGACAGCTGGAAATACATAATCTAAATGCATGGATGAAATCGTGGTGCACACAGGAAGGATTCACCTTCCTTGAACATTGGACCACATTCTACAACAAGGACTATCTATATAGGCGGGATGGACTGCACTTAAACAGAAAGGGAACCAATCTACTCAGAGAAAGGATCTTTGAGGAGGTTCAGAAGCATTTAAACTAGAAAGGGGGGAGAAAACAAAAAAAAAAACAGAAGGGAGACCACATCAAAACAAGGGCAACAACTCAGGTAAGACAGCCATTAAATGTATTTATCTAAATGCTAGAAGTCTCAGAAACAAAATGTTAGAACTTGAAGCTACTGCACTAACAAGTAACTATGATGTGATAGGTGTTACAGAAACTTGGTTGTCTGAGATTGATGGAGACGAATATAATATTAGTGGTTATACACTGTATAGGAAAGACAGGCAGGACAGAAAAGGCGGAGGGGTAGCGCTATGCATAAGAAATAGTCTTGAAGCCCAGGTGTTAAATCTGGATGAAGAAAACAACAGTGAATCAATATGGGTCAGAATAATGGACATGGCATGAATAATGGTCTTTTCAAATAAGAAGACAGAATACTTAAACAGAGGTCAGAGAACCATTAGCAAACTCAGAACACAACATGGTCTCATTTGAAGTGATTTTTAAAACCCAAAAAGTAATGACTAAAGCTAAAGTTTACAATTTTAGAAAAGCAAACTATGAAGGTATGAAAAAGAGACTAACAGAAGTAGATTGGAGTAAAATAGAGAAAACATCCATAGAAAAAGGATGGCTGTAGTACTAGAGGCGCAAAACAATTACATCCCAAAAGTAGACAAATCTAAATCTAAAACAAAATGTCCAAAATGGTTTAATAGATCAATTAAAAATATATATTCAGCGAAAAAAGGCACTTTACAGAGCGTTTAGAGTATTTTTTCCAATATTATAACATCAAAAGAATATTCAAAGAGGAGGTTAAATGTCTAAAAGATACAAATGGCAAAATCATAGACAAAGAAAAAAAAATAGCAAATATATTAAATGATTACTTTTCACAAGTTTTTACAAAGGAGGATACAGACAACATGCCTCATATGTCGACCTGTTCCTATTCAGTTTTAAATAACTTTAGCATAACAGAGGCAGAAGTGTTAAAGGGACTAGGAGCTCTTAAAATAAACAAATCCCCTGGGCTGGATGAGATTCTCCCAATAGTACTCAAAGAAATGAAAGAAGTTATTTACAAACCGCTAACCAAGATCATGCAACAGTCTCTTGACACAGGGATTGTACCGACTGACTGGAGAATTGCAAACATAATACCGATCCACAAAAAGGGAGACAAAACCGAACCAGGTAACTATAGACCAATAAGCCTGACTTCTATTATATGTAAACTTATGGAAACTATAATAAGATCCAAAATGGAAAATTACCTAAAGGATATTGCTGCTATAGAAAGAGTGCAAGAAGAGCGACCAGAATTATCCCGGGTTTAAAAGGCATGTCGTATGCAGACAGGCTAAAAGAATTGAATCAATTCAGTCTTGAACAAAGAGGATTATGCGGTGATCTGATTCAAGCATTCAAAATTATCAAAGGTATTGACAATGTCGACGCAGGGGACTTTTTCGACCTGAAAAAAGAAACAAGGACCAGGGGTCACAAATGGAGATTAGATAAAATGGCATTCAGAACAGAAAATAGGAGGCACAGAGAATTGTGAGGGTCTGAAACCAACTTCCCAGTAATGTTGTTGAAGCTGAGACCCTGGGATCCTTCAAGAAGTTATTTAAGGGTGGGCATCTAGTAATTAGTTCAGTCTACAGGTAACCAGGGACAGAGGCAGATAGATAAGTCCCTGCTTCAAGTAATTAACTAACTACATTTGGTGACATTGTAAGGTGGTGTTTGAATTGGCTGAGTTAGTGTGTGAGTAGTACCAGGTGAGTGGCTAAATTGATTAGCATTTGATTTTGCTATTTGATTGGTTTCCACACAGTTTAGTTGGTTCTTTTGCCAAGCAGGTGTAACATTTAATCAAGCAGCTTGTTTCGGCGCCAGCACGAAGCGCCAGCAAACTGAAGAGCCTCAACAAAAGAGCCGGGAGTCTAGCTGTGGGAGTCTAGCAAGGGGAGGCCTGCACTGAGACTCTGTTCAACTAGATCCAAACCCAACGGGGCTCTAGAAGAAGCTATCTACTAGTCAGGTCTGTACCCTCCACCCTACTGCTCCTACTGTGCCTTTTGTCTTGCTTGTCCTGCTATGACTGTCTCTCACATCCCTGTTCTGTCCTCCCGTCCTCGTCCTCTGCCCTCCCTCCGCTGCTGCTCCTCCAACCCCTCTAACCTCATTTCTCTGCCTCTTCCCCCCCTTCCGCACACTCTCTGGTGCACTCTGGAACTGTCACTCTTCTGCTAACAAAGCTGATTTCATATCTGCCTTTGCCTCCCACCTTTCGCTCGATTTCCTTGCTCTCACTGAAACCTGGCTGTCCCCTGATAACACTGTTACTCCTGCTGCCCTGTCCTCTCTCTACGTCCTGTCCCATACCCCGTGTCTCACTGGACGGGGAGGTGGGACGGGTCTTCTCCTCTCTCCCTCCTTACTCTTTTCTGTCACCTCCGATCTCACCTCACTCTCTGTCAATACCTTTGAATTTCATGCAGTCCAACTAACCTCTCCTTGTCAACTCCTGCTCATTGTTCTGTACTGCCCCCCTGGGCCTCTCACTCACTTTCTGGATGAACTCGACTATCTACTCTCCTCCCTCCCCTCTCTGTCTACCCCGACTGTCCTGTTGGGTGACTTCAACATCCATCTCTCCAACCCCAGCCACTCTGCTGGATTCCTCCATCTCCTTCACTCCTTCGACTTCTGTCTCTCTCCGTCCCCTCCTACCCACAAAGCTGGCCGTCAACTGGACCTCACCTTCTCCAGGGCCAGCTGCCCCTCCACCCTCTCTGTCACCCCCCTGGACCTCTCTGATCACTATTTCATTTCTTTTTCTCTGTCTCTCCCCCCTCTCCCTGCTCCTCCTACCGCCACTATCACCTCTCGCTGTAACCTCCGATCTCTCTCCCCCTCTGTCCTTGCCTCCACTGCTCTCTCTCACCTCCCTCCTATCGACTCCTTTTCACAACTCTCCGTAGACTCTGCTAGCTCCACCCTCTTCTCCTCACTCACCTCCTCCCTCGACTCCCTCTGTCCCCTCACCTCCCGACCTGCTCGCCCCTCCCCTCCCCATCCCTGGCTCTCCTCTGCGCTCTGCTCGGCAAGAATCACACTGCGATCTGCTGAAAAGAAATGGAAGAGAACCAAACTCCCTGCTGCCCTAGACCTTTACCGCACTCTCCTCTCCTCCTTCTCCTCTACTCTCCCCTCTGCTAAATGTGCTTATTTCCAATCTGTAATCCAAGCCTCCACTAACAAACCATGTAAACTATTCTCTACCTTCTCCTCCCTCCTAAACCCTCCCCCCTCCTCCTCCCTCCTCTATCTCCCCTGATGACTTTTCCTCCTTCTTCTCTTCTAAAATCTCAGATTTCCGCAAACTCTTTAACACCTCTTCCTCCCCCGCACCCCCTCCTGCTCCAACCCCTACACCCACTACATCCCCTACTAACTCGCCCTCCTTCTCCACCTTCTTGCCCCTCTCAGATCCCCTCTCCTGGGGATCTCTGGCACTGCTCTGGCCTGGTTCTCCTCCTACCTCTCCAACCGCACTTACCAGGTAACCAGGCATGGAGCAACCTCCACACCTCACCCTCTCTTAACTGGAGTCCCCCAAGGGTCAGTCTTGGGTCCTCTCCTGTTCTCTCTCTACACCTGCTCCCTGGGCCCCCTCATCGCATCCTATGGTTTCTCATACCATTTCTATGCTGATGATGCTCAGATTTTCCTCTCCTTCCCCACCTCTGACTCCACCATCTCCTCCCGTATCTCTACCTGTCTGTCTGCTATTTCCTCCTGGATGCACTCGCATCACCTCAAACTCAACCTCTCTAAATCTGACCTCCTTTTCTTTCCCTCCTCCTCCCCCTCCTCTGATCTCTCTATCTCTGTTCCTCTGGAATCTACCACACTCTCTCCCTCTTCCTCCGCTAAGAACCTTGGAGTCACCCTGGACCCCTGCCTCTCTTATTCCCAGCACATCCCCACTCTGGCACACACTTGCCGATTCTTCCTGAGCAACATCCGAAGAATCCGACCCTTCCTCACCAACTATGCTCCCCAGCTCCTGGTCCAGGCCATGGTACTCTCCCGCCTAGACTACTGCAACTCCCTCCTGGCTGGCCTCCCTGCGTCCGCCACCCGTCCGCTCCAGCTCATCCAGAACTCTGCTGCCCGCCTGGTGTTCTCTCTGCCTCGCTTCGCCCACGCTACTCCACTACTCCGCTCGCTCCACTGGCTCCCGATCACCGCTCGCATCCAGTTCAAGACTCTTGTACTAGCCTACAGATGCCTTGACCAGACTGCACCCAGCTACCTCCAGAACCTCATCTCTCCCTACACCCCCACTCGACCTCTCCGCTCCGCCTCCACTAGAAGACTGGCTCTACCTCCGCTACGCTCCCCTGCCTCCAGAGCCTGCTCCTTCTCCACCCTTGCTCCGCAGTGGTGGAATGACCTTCCTACAGATGTCAGGACTGCCCAGTCCCTGACCACATTCCGGCACCTCCTTAAGACTCACCTCTTCAAACAGCACCTGTAGAACTCCTCTGTTTGTATCCTGGGACACTATCACCCTTCATTTAAATGTGCTTTATTTTGCTCTTATCTGCCCCCTATCTTACTGCATTTAATCCTGTATTTCAGAATACTGTAATCTGCCAAGTGTTTAACCTGTAGTATTTTGTATTTAATCATATCCTTATGTAACTATCACTATTTAATCATATCCTGATGTAACTATCACTATTATCTGCTGTATTATTGAATTGTGGTTTGTCACACTTGAACAAAAGTTATTGTATTTCTTGCTCTTATTGTATTGCTTGTATTGTAACACTTGAAATGTATTTGCTTACGATTGTAAGTCGCCCTGGATAAGGGCATCTGCTAAGAAATAAATAATAATAAATAATAATAAAGCTGCTTGATGAGATTCTGGGATCAATAAGCTACTAACAACAAAACAAGCAAGATGGCCGTATGGCCTCCTCTCGTTTGTAAACTTTCTTAAGTTCTTATTTTCTTAGGAATAATACTATCATGCAGCACTTTCTCGGTTTAATAAACTTTGTGTTTTGTTTGTTACAAATCCTCAGCTCGCTGTGATCGGGGTTCCTTTTTGGAATCAATTTCACTATACCAGTAAAGGCACTCTATCTTGTATTTCATAACAGCTATGTAGAGTTATAAACAATCTGTTTGATATCTTTGAGTAATCAAAAAGGCTGATGCTTTACGCGATCAGACTGATAATAATGCAATATTAACAGATTTGCTGCCAAGGCATGCACTGTTTTCTGTCTTCTTAAAATGCTAGATTAAGTTGATCTGCTATATTAAAAGAGTGTCTGATACATTGGCCTGAAGAAAAACGTTCCAGTTCCTAACATTTTTGTATGCATGCAATCAAATTATTTTCCTGAGAAAGATAAGAGATTGAAGTAAAGCATTAAAATGACCAAGTGAGTTTCTTTGATATCAAGCAGAGATGCTATTACCCAGAGAGAGGAGTTATGCTATTGAAAGCAATTTCATAGTTAAGTTTTTGTTCTGGATACATTCCAAGCTCCGCCTAATCCATAGCTCACTGTCCTGTTCTTGTGTAATTATTAATCTGTTTACATAAATCGAACATTGACTTTCTGCTTGCCATTCACTGTCGCTGAATAATGCAATATTTCTTCATCATTAAGGCACAAAGAAATATGAACTCTATGAATTTATTTTTTAGAACCTGCTGTTAATTGCAGACTTACATTAGGTTTTAAACAGTCATTAACTATGAAAGTACCAGTATTTTAAATATTTCAATGATATTTACCTGAAGGTAATTAGAGGTTGGGAATTAAGGATGTTATGTACAATGTCTAACCTGGTTCACACCAGAGTGGTTCAGAAACTTGGTCTATGTGTCCTTGGCAGTTTTCTGAACTTTGCAGTTGAGGACTGTTCTATTTTCAGTTCAGTTGGAGGAATTTCTACCTTATCCCTATCCAGTTCAAGTGCCTGCTATTTGAACTGCCCCTTGTTAGGGAAAAGATGCAGCTTTATGCTTTTATGTTTAAGAAAGAGTCTCATTACATCGTGTAACACTTTTTTTTTTTTTTTTTGGTTCCTGGGTAGTAAGTGTTATTTCCTAATTGCTTATGCCTCAAAAGTATAGAAAATGGCTATTATTCCCCACAAACTTTGCTTTTGTGACCAGGACAGTGATATTTTGAAATGTACCTATTTTCCAGAACATTCCAGATAGATTCAGTGCTGAGTAAACTTGGAGTAACTTCTAGAACTTTCTAGAACTTTCCAGTAATATAAATAGTAGTATAAATACAGGGGCCTTAAGCCCACCAGTTCAGTTTAGTTCCAGCTGCCTCCGGCAGATGCATTTTGCTATGTCTGCGGCCAATTTATCAAGACAAGAGCGAAAAAGTACTCCGTGGAAGCATCTGCTAAGATGTGTGAGGCCTACAAGGCATATTTCGGCATGCCTGTCAGGGATCAAGACAAACCCTGGGCACCTCATTTCACCTGCAAGCACTGCAAAAAAACTCTGGAAGGTAAGATGGACAATTGTTGCTCGGAATTTTATGTTATAAAATTTGTTAAAATTTTTAAAATTGTAAAAGTTTTTAAATTTAAAATGTTTTACAATTTTCAAAGTTATTGAAAAAATATATCATATATGAAAAATATTGCGAGAATCTCTTACACATTAGTCATGGGTGAAATGTATTTTTGTAGGATGGTACAGAGGGGAAAAGAGAGCCATGAAGTTCGCTATCCCAAGAATTTGGCGGGAACCCACTGACCACTCAAGCAACTGCTACTTCTGCATGGTGGACCCTTCCAAACGTCGGACTGGCAAGAATGCACCTGCTATCACATATCCGGAACTTCCTTCATCCATCGCCCCGGTGCCACACTGCCATGAGCTCCCCGTACCCACTCCTCCGGAGAGAGAGCAGCCGTCTTTAGAAGGGAGCAGCAAGTCAGAGAGTGAGGAAGACGTTGTAGATCCAGATGACAATTTCAGAGGTGGCGCTGAGGAGAGAAACCCATACTACCCCAACCAAAAAGACCTCAACAACTTGATTAGAGATCTTGGTCTCACCAAGTCCAATGCCGAGCTTTTGATGTCTAGGCTCAAGCAGTGGAACTTGTTGGATGAAAGTGTGCAAGTTGCAGATCAGAGGAAGCATCACCAACCTTTTTCCAGCTTCTTCACCCGTCAAGATGGGCTCTACTTCTGCCACAATGTGACCAGTCTGTTCGAGGCAATCGAAATCGCCTGTAACCAGAATGAGTGGCGCCTCTTCATTGACAGCTCATCCAGGAGCCTCAAAGCCGTGCTGCTCCATAATGGTAACAAGTACCCGTCTCTTCCCCTGGCTCACTCGGTGCACCTCAAAGAGGATTACAACAGCATCAAGACCTTGCTGGACGCCTTGAAGTATGATGAGTACGGCTGGGAGGTCATAGGAGACTTCAAAATGGTGGCATTCCTGATGGGTCTCCAAGGCGGTTTTACCAAGTTTCCCTGCTATCTTTGCCTTTGAGACAACAGGGACACCAAGGCGCACTACCACAGGCAGGACTGGCCACAGCGGACCGAGTTCTCTGTGGGGAGGAACAACATCAAGTGGGAGCCACTGGTGGACCCCCGGAAGGTGCTGATGCCACCACTGCACATCAAATTGGGCCTTATGAAACAATTTGTCAGAGCTCTAGATAATGAGTCGGCAGCCTTCAAGAACCTTCAAGACTTCTTCCCTAAGCTGTCTGAGGCAAAGGTCAAAGCCGGTGTCTTCGTCGGACCACAGATAAAGAAGATCCTGGAGTGCAATGAATTCCCCAAGAAGCTCACTAGTAAGGAGAAAGCGGCTTGGAACAGCTTTGTCGCAGTGGTTCGGGGCTTCCTGGGCAATCACAAGGCCGAAAACTATGTGGAGCTGGTTGAGACTCTGGTGAAAAACTACGGCACAATGGGCTGTAGGATGTCCCTCAAAGTCCATATCCTTGAAGCTCATCTTGATAAATTCAAGGAGAACATGGGAGCGTACTCGGAGGAGCAAGGCGAGCGCTTCCACCAGGATACACTGGACTTTGAACGCCGCTACCAAGGACAGTATAACGAGAACATGATGGAAGACTACATTTGGGGGCTGATTCGTGAAAGTGATTTACCTTATAATCGTAAATCTCGAAAAACTACTCACTTCTAAATCTTTTGTAGTCATTTTTGTATTACTTTAGTATAAATACATGTTAATTTGGATTCATATGTTGTTTTTTTCTGACTTTATGTGAACGAAAAGACACAAATTCGCCCGTTTTCTCATTGGAAATAGGTAAATTTCAAAATATCACTGTCCTGGTCACAAAAGCAAAGTTTGTGGGGAATAATAGCCATTTTCTATACTTTTGAGGCATAAGCAATTAGGAAATAACACTTACTACCCAGGAACAAAAATTGTGTTACATAGTGTTATAAATAAACTCCTCACAGCCAGAAAACATTAATAAAGAGATCTCAAGCAAAATGTACTGTTTATTACTTCTGTTAAGCTGGAAAATGAATGTCACAATTTGCAAATTAGGTGTACATTTATGATTATTACATTGGCGCACAAAAAGCGGGTTGAAGCTTTAAGTTAGTGATTTATGTGTAGGAAATAAAAAAAATACCTGTAGAGTTAATTAAGTGAATACCTATGTTAATAAAATATAAAGGTACTGGTCGAACACAAACTCTTGGGCAGCTATACTATATTGTAACACTTGAATGTATTTGTATTTGCTTGCGATTGTAAGTCGCCCTGGATAAGGGCGTCTGCTGAGAAATAAATAATAATAATAATAATATACTGTACTCTACTGCACATCTTAGAGAAATTACTTCTCCCAATTATGAGTAAATTAGACAAACATATAACACACCTACCAGGTTTATATAAGGCAGATGATGGAAATATTTGTTATTATTCTTTTCATTGAGTTAATTCACTAATCAGTCTGAGGACAAAAGGGGTTATATTACAGTTGTAACACCCACAAATGTGGGGTTTAAATTAAAAGGTTATTTTGAACCTGGGTGAGCTGATGAGTGCAACCACAGTACAGACATGCAACGACAGTACTGACTTAAGGCAATTTTTATTAGTTGCTTTTCTCGAGCCTTCTTGATGCCCATCAATTACAGTTCAATAAGCATTATTTATAAATAACACAAGTGAAACAATGTCAGCAAACCAAGAAAATTAAAAGTAATAAATAGTGCACCAAACCCCACAAAAAAAAAAATTATATAACAGTGCAATAACAATTCCGAACACACAGTACTTCACTCAGTAAGGGCATGAGGTTGGCCAGAATCAAACTAGGAACCAGCCTAAGCTGTAAAGTAAAAAAAAAAAAAAAGAGAGAGAGAGAGAGAGAGAGAGAGAGAGAGAGAGAGAGAGAGAGAGAGAGAGAGAGAAATGATCTTTAATAATGCTAAAATTGGTTAAATAAAAAAAAGAAAAGTAACAGAAAAATAAAATGAATCACTGGTCCCTCTTGATACAGAGGGATAATCACCACCAGAATCAAACCAGCCCCAACAGTTGACCAGCCAGCCAGCCAGCCAGCCGCCCCCCCCCCCCCCCCCGTTTAGAAAGGATACCTCTTAAACCCCAGGTTTGCCTCTTGCTTACCAATTATTACCACCCACGTAAACAAGGCCAATCGCCCCCTCTCTGTGTGCTGACAACCACCCTCTGTACCTTGTATGCGCTCACAAACTTAATACATAAAAAACATGATGCCATACAATAGCTGCCAGTAAAGCAAACAAATACAACAGCTTTGGTAGTCAGCAGCTAGAATCAGGGCCACGCTACACCTAAACAGCAGGCCTAATATACATCAGCACCCAGACCGACACAGAGGTGGCCTATCACACGGCCCCTTCTGCTTGCAGCAGACCAACCAGAGTGGAAGAGGGGTGGAGGCAGACCAACAAGGAAATGGGTAATTAATTTAATTAATCTGCTTGCCGCAGCAGAACAAGCAACTAAAATAAATCGCCAGCGAACATATATCCTGAATGTTACACAGGTATCATTTATGGAATTATTATATTAGCGGCAATGTGACTTCCGATTCTGTCAAAAGTTGCCACATAGCTCATTACATTGAGTCAGGAGTGGACGGTGGGGGGGTGGGGGGGGGGGTGGGGGGGGTAACATCCATTAGAAACTCCACAAATCACAGTTAATTAATATATATATACAGTATGAAACAGAATAGCTGCTTGTTATGCGCTGTAACATATAGCCAGATACAAAACCAATTTCCTGCTATGAATACTAATGTAAATAAGTGACAGCAGGGCTTGTACAACCTTGGTTTTGCTAATTGGCATTTGCGCATACCCTGAGCACCTTCCCATAACACGTGTACTTCAGTGATTCATTTATTATCACTTTTTTTATCATTACAGAAATATGGTTCAGATATATTGCTGGGGTTTGTGTGTGTTTTTTTTTTTTTTTTCTGCAGGAAGTGTCATTACAATTTGATGGCTCCCAAGTGTAATATTATAGAATATTCATGAATTAAGGCACTAAATAGAAACCATACTGCATTTTTTCTCTTGTCATTGTAACGTATGTTTTAAGATTACGTTTTTGTTGTCTAGGGGAAAATTAAAGTCTTACACAGCTATGTATTTCAATTAAATACTGTATCGTAATAAAGCAGAATCAAAGGTTCCCAATTCAATGTAAATAAATGTAAATGTAAATGAAATTAAAATACACCGCTTTACTAAGTAATATATTTGATGTACCTTTTTTGGTTCCAACATGCTAATATCAGAGCTTTAAGTATCTGACAATATTAAACAAACACCTTTTTAAAAACAAATTACTTTGTTTATTCAGAAGTTACAAAATTCAGTATCAATTGCGTGAGCATTATCAGAACTGGTATTCAAATTGATATTTAAACATGTATTAATAACATCAGAAACATTTAAGCAAAGACAGAATCACCTTTTAAACTTAAAAAATAACTTTCAAAGGAACATAACTCTCGCCAAATATTGTATTATTTATTGAGAAAATTAGTTTTGCATTTTTGTTTTGACTTTTAAATAATGCATGTTTTATTTCTTATTGAACGTAAGATGTGGAGTTTATCATGGAATATTATAGCAAAACTTCACAATAGAGTCCACAAGAGTATTCTTGAGTTTGGTGAATTCATATCCCTGTATCCATTGTTCATTAGTAATTATTTGTCAGTGTCTTGCCTGTCAATGTGCTCTTTCAGAACCATGGAATGACAAGGTTTAGCATGTTAGTCTTTAATTAATGGTTCTGGTTTTGTCTTGGAAACAGACAACCATCTGTACCCATGTCTGCATGATAAGAAACCTTATCATCTCTCTTTCCAGAAAAAGCTTTGCAGTAGAATATCTGGCCCCCCAAACAATATGTTGCTGGCCTGGCAGACAGCAGAGAGCTTAAAAACATTCAGGTTAAAAAATAAAATATATTCTAACTTTATATAACTCCAATTAGGAAGGCCTTTTATATTCAAACATATTCTAAGTAGTTTTTCTTCCACATCAGAAAGGATACACTTTATTTATTCACAGTCCTGTTGAGGATGTCAAAATATTGGAAAGTCTGTGCCAAGGTGCCAGTATGTCTCAGTGCTGTTCTATGAATGCACTGCTGAGGTGAAAGTTACAACCATTTCCTTTGGTATGACTCAGTGCTGTTCTATGAATGCACTGCTGAGGTGAAAGTTACAACCATCTCTGTCATGCGCTGAGATAATGTGTTGTGTGTGCATTATAATATAATACTATAAATTACTTTGAAAAGGCAGCATGCTGTATATACTCATATTTCAATTTGTGGCAGAAACTGAAGAAATACTGGACATGTACGATACTGGTACATACAAATTACGCATTATGGTTTGTAATTCAATTTCCTCTGAATCCCAAAGTGGTGCTAACCTGAATTGCTTCTAGTAACACCAATGCAGCATCATCACTAGGTTTTATAGATCTCCAAGGTATTAAGGCTTGAACAGGATGCAACATATATTGGAGGTTGAGCTAGGTTGGAATTATTCCATTTGTTTTTCTTTTTAAAATGCAATAGAATTTACAAACACAGGAATTTAATTTTGTATTGCCAATGCTTTCATAAACTTTTCTTTTTCTTTCTTTATACTAGGTGTGACAGGACTGTCGATTGGCGATGTCCCCAGACCAGGAAGTTGACACATAAAAGTGCTGTGGGTTGAAGTGCTGGCCGCGTATTTATTTACATAAAAAAATAAATAAAAACGACATACAAAAACACAGCTCACAGTGCCAAAATAAACAGTTTGAACAAAAACAAATCACGAACACAAAACCTTAACACCAAACAAGTATCATGCTGGTCCTTCCAGCACAAGTAGCAGTTGTTATTCTTTTCTTTTAAATCTTTACCTCCTTCGCTCTCTCTCTCTCACGTTCATGTTCCTCCTCTTTGTCTTTTAAATGAAATAAAATGACAGGTTTGGTCCTAATTTGTTTTTTAAATGGTGGCAGTATTTAGATCTGCCATTGTTTACATGAATTGAATTAACTACAATGTCTTCCATGAGTGTTACAGTAACCAGCAAACCAATCATGAATTGAATTAACCCCAATGTCTTCCATGAGTGTTACAGTAATCAGCACACCAATCACAAATTGAATTAAAGCCAATGTGTTCTGTGTGTGTTACAGTAACCAGCAAACCAATCACAAATTGAATTAAAGTCAATGTCTTCAATGAGTGTTACAGTAACCAGCAAACCAATCACAAATTGAATTAACCCCAATGTCTTCCGTGAGTGTTACAGTAACCAGCAAACCAATCATGACTGCTTGATGAATACAACAATAATGGGAAGGCAGTTAGCATTCACAGAGGAGTGCAGTTTACACTTGTATTATATATAGTTGCGTTTGATGTACTTTGGTATTATATAATGCCGATTTTATATTTCATTTATATGTTGTGGTATTGTTTTTTAAATGTGAATCTTCAAGTGTGCTGTTTAAGACCAACTTTGACCTGAGTTACCTAATACAGGTTCTGCAATGCTTGAATGAATTTCTTTCTATTCCACTTTAACCCTTTAAGGACCACGCGTTTTTCAGTGGGATGCTCCCCCAGGACCAGGGTTTTTTTTTGGCTATAGTTGACCCTCTTCCTATAAAAAAAATCATTAAAAAATATTTTTTTATAGTAGCATCTTGGAATTGGTGTCCTTTTTTTCAGAACATTAAAAATGACTTCTGAAACCATACCAACTTTTCGCTTTTTTTTTTTTTTCAACATGATTTTTTTTTTTAAACGTTAAGTATTTTTTTTATTATTATGCTATTCTGCTTAGAAAGGTGTATTACCTGAGGGACCTTACAATATCTCTTGCCGAAAGTTTTGTTGAAAAATATTGATGTTTGGGCAAATTACAAGACATTGTTTCACCTGAGTGATTGCAATGACATAATAAACGTTTATTCTCAAGGGCTTTATAAGCAATAATGAACACTACTCTCAAATGTTTTATTTTCTCAAAATAAATATTTATAAATAAAATAGTTTTTCATTCCATTATTATCAGTAATAAGGAAAAACAAAACATACCTGATACACAATTAGTTCTTGAAACATGATCTGCTTATACCCTCATGTGCTTAAAACACATGAAACAGAATACATGTTCTAATATAACTAAGTAAAAAACATCAGATTTACAGTGTTTTCCTATTTTTTTCTTAGCTGTAAACAAGTTTCTGTGTCGTGTTTAGTTTCTGTGTGCTGCTGTATAAGGTCTCCACCCTTTAAAAATGAAATGCCCATCTCAGTGACATCACATGAAAACAAAAACAATCAGGCAGTGAAATTCAATCCCTCCCCTAGCCAATGATATGCGTCGACAACCTGTACTGGAAGGTATGGTTGCCCAGTAAGTCAAAGAAACAAAGTGCATTTTTTATCGTGTTTACCCGATGACGATGCATAAAGGTTTTTTTTTTTCAATACTAACATTTACACTGTCTTAACTATGGCGCCCAGTATTTAGAGTTAATCTGACCCTAAGCTCCTTTTAGTATTTCTAAATTTAGAACTGAAATATTTTTTAATAGTTGGATGATGTCTGCTTGGATTGAAAAATCTTTCTGGGCTATGTATAATGTATACCTTAGAGAAAGCATCACTATTGACCAGCAATTACAACCAATAACAGTAAAACATTAATTTAAAGAACAATTAACTTTTTGTCTCATACAATAATAGCATAATTAATGAATGGGGCTTGTCTTGTGAATAAAGGTTGAATGGGCATTGAGTGGTTAGAAAACAAATGATGGACTCCATACATTGAAGTGTCAGTTCTTCTCTATCATTATCAGTGAACCTTTGTTCTGCTGCTACCGCTAGACCTTGTTTTCATAGAGCAGAATGACCCAGCTCCCTGTGCTTTCAAATGTACAAAATGGAAACACACACACTTGGCAGCAATGCTATACATACTAATGTTTTTAAAGGGAAATCATTGAATGTAAACATAAGAAGCTAAAGTTTAAATGCTGCTTGCATTTATGGCAATCCAACACCATGAGTCAAATATGAATGCTTGTTCTATAGCTATTCTATAGCAATTCCATAGCTGCTCACTATTTTGTCAAATACAGGACTGCGTTTATGGTCAAAGAGGAAGAGACTTGATCACCCCGAATGTTTCCCCCCAGGTAAAGGTTGGTCCCTTTATTGTCAGAACAGTTAGTTCCAAGTCTAAATGGTTTTCATTACTTTGTCTAATTAAACATTAGATATGTTAATGAAGTAATTTCAGAAGAATTCTACTGGCACAGAATGTTAAAGCATAACAGCATTGTTCAATATAGATTAATTCAGAAATGAGAATCCACGACTGATGTAGAATGATCATTTAAACTAACTAACTAATGCTGGCGGGCAGGAGAAGTGGCTTCGGGCCACCTCTACCTCCACCACCTCGCAGAATAAAACCACCTCTACCTCCTCCACCTTGCAGAATAAAACCACCTCTACCTCCTCCACCTCGCAGAATACCACCACCTCGCAGAATAAAACCACCTCTACCTCCACCACCTCGCAGAATAAAACCACCTCTACCTCCACCACTTCGCAGAATAAAACCACCTCGCAGAATAAAACCACCTCTACCTCCACCACCTCTCAGAATAAAACCACCTCTACCTCCACCACCTCGCAGAATAAAACCACCTCTACCTCCACCACCTTGCAGAATAAAACCACCTCTACCTCCACCACCTCGCAGAATAAAACCACCTCTACCTCCACCACCTCGCAGAATAAAACCACCTCTACCTCCACCACCTCGCAGAATAAAACCACCTCTACCTCCACCACCTCGCAGAATAAAACCACCTTGCAGAATAAAACCACCTCTACCTCCTCCACCTCGCAGAATAAAACCACCTCTACCTCCACCACCTCGCAGAATAAAACCACCTCTACCTCCTCCACCTCGCAGAATAAAACCACCTTGCAGAATAAAACCACCTCTACCTCCTCCACCTCGCAGAATAAAACCACTTCTACCTCCACCACCTCGCAGAATAAAACCACCTCTACCTCCACCACCTCGCAGAATAAAACCACCTCGCAGAATAAAACCACCTCTACCTCCACCACCTCGCAGAATAAAACCACCTCTACCTCCACCACCTCGCAGAATAAAACCACCTCTACCTCCACCACCTTGCAGAATAAAACCACCTCTACCTCCTCCACCTCGCAGAATAAAAACACCTCACAGAATAAAACCACCTCTACCTCCACCACCTCGCAGAATAAAACCACCTCGCAGAATAAAACCACCTCTACCTCCACCACCTCGCAGAATAAAACCACCTCGCAGAATAAAACCACCTCTACCTCCTCCATCTTGCAGAATAAAACCACCTCTACCTCCACCACCTCGCAGAATAAAACCAACTTGCAGAATAAAACCACCTCTACCTCCACCACCTCGCAGAATAAAACCACCTCTACCTCCACCACTTCGCAGAATAAAACCACCTCGCAGAATAAAACCACCTCTACCTCCACCACCTCTCAGAATAAAACCACCTCTACCTCCACCACCTCTCAGAATAAAACCACCTCTACCTCCACCACCTCGCAGAATAAAACCACCTCTACCTCCACCACCTTGCAGAATAAAACCACCTCTACCTCCTCCACCTTGCAGAATAAAACCACCTCTACCTCCACCACCTCGCAGAATAAAACCACCTCTACCTCCACCACCTCGCAGAATAAAACCACCTCTACCTCCACCACCTTGCAGAATAAAACCACCTCTACCTCCACCACCTCACAGAATAAAACCACCTCTACCTCCACCACCTCGCAGAATAAAACCACCTCTACCTCCACCACCTCGCAGAATAAAACCACCTCTACCTCCACCACCTCGCAGAATAAAACCACCTCTACCTCCACCACCTCGCAGAATAAAACCACCTTGCAGAATAAAACCACCTCTACCTCCACCACCTCGCAGAATAAAACCACCTCTACCTCCACCACCTCGCAGAATAAAACCACCTTGCAGAATAAAACCACCTCTACCTCCACCACCTCGCAGAATAAAACCACCTCTACCTCCTCCACCTCGCAGAATACCACCACCTCGCAGAATAAAACCACCTCTACCTCCACCACCTCGCAGAATAAAACCACCTCTACCTCCACCACTTCGCAGAATAAAACCACCTCGCAGAATAAAACCACCTCTACCTCCACCACCTCTCAGAATAAAACCACCTCTACCTCCACCACCTCGCAGAATAAAACCACCTCTACCTCCACCACCTTGCAGAATAAAACCACCTCTACCTCCACCACCTCGCAGAATAAAACCACCTCTACCTCCACCACCTCGCAGAATAAAACCACCTCTACCTCCACCACCTCGCAGAATAAAACCACCTCTACCTCCACCACCTCGCAGAATAAAACCACCTTGCAGAATAAAACCACCTCTACCTCCTCCACCTCGCAGAATAAAACCACCTCTACCTCCACCACCTCGCAGAATAAAACCACCTCTACCTCCTCCACCTCGCAGAATAAAACCACCTTGCAGAATAAAACCACCTCTACCTCCTCCACCTCGCAGAATAAAACCACTTCTACCTCCACCACCTCGCAGAATAAAACCACCTCTACCTCCACCACCTCGCAGAATAAAACCACCTCGCAGAATAAAACCACCTCTACCTCCACCACCTCGCAGAATAAAACCACCTCTACCTCCACCACCTCGCAGAATAAAACCACCTCTACCTCCACCACCTTGCAGAATAAAACCACCTCTACCTCCTCCACCTCGCAGAATAAAAACACCTCACAGAATAAAACCACCTCTACCTCCACCACCTCGCAGAATAAAACCACCTCGCAGAATAAAACCACCTCTACCTCCACCACCTCGCAGAATAAAACCACCTCGCAGAATAAAACCACCTCTACCTCCTCCATCTTGCAGAATAAAACCACCTCTACCTCCACCACCTCGCAGAATAAAACCAACTTGCAGAATAAAACCACCTCTACCTCCACCACCTCGCAGAATAAAACCACCTCTACCTCCACCACTTCGCAGAATAAAACCACCTCGCAGAATAAAACCACCTCTACCTCCACCACCTCTCAGAATAAAACCACCTCTACCTCCACCACCTCTCAGAATAAAACCACCTCTACCTCCACCACCTCGCAGAATAAAACCACCTCTACCTCCACCACCTTGCAGAATAAAACCACCTCTACCTCCTCCACCTTGCAGAATAAAACCACCTCTACCTCCACCACCTCGCAGAATAAAACCACCTCTACCTCCACCACCTCGCAGAATAAAACCACCTCTACCTCCACCACCTTGCAGAATAAAACCACCTCTACCTCCACCACCTCACAGAATAAAACCACCTCTACCTCCACCACCTCGCAGAATAAAACCACCTCTACCTCCACCACCTCGCAGAATAAAACCACCTCTACCTCCACCACCTCGCAGAATAAAACCACCTCTACCTCCACCACCTCGCAGAATAAAACCACCTTGCAGAATAAAACCACCTCTACCTCCACCACCTCGCAGAATAAAACCACCTCTACCTCCACCACCTCGCAGAATAAAACCACCTTGCAGAATAAAACCACCTCTACCTCCACCACCTCGCAGAATAAAACCACCTCTACCTTCACCACCTCGCAGAATAAAACCTCCTCTACCTCCACCACTTCGCAGAATAAAACCACCTCGCAGAATAAAACCTCCTCTACCTCCACCACCTCACAGAATAAAACCACCTCGCAGAATAAAACCACCTCTACCTCCACCACCTCGCAGAATAAAACCACCTCTACCTCCACCACCTCGCAGAATAAAACCACCTCTACCTCCACCACTTCGCAGAATAAAACCACCTCGCAGAATAAAACCTCCTCTACCTCCTCCACCTCGCAGAATAAAACCACCTCTACCTCCACCACCTTGCAGAATAAAACCACCTCGCAGAATAAAACCACCTCTACCTCCACCACCTCGCAGAATAAAACCACCTTGCAGAATAAAACCACCTCTACCTCCACCACCTCGCAGAATAAAACCACCTCTACCTCCACCACCTCACAGAATAAAACCACCTCTACCTCCACCACCTTGCAGAATAAAACCACCTTGCAGAATAAAACCACCTCTACCTCCACCACCTCGCAGAATAAAACCACCTCGCAGAATAAAACCACCTCTACCTCCACCACCTCGCAGAATAAAACCACCTCTACCTCCACCACCTTGCAGAATAAAACCACCTCTACCTCCACCACCTCGCAGAATAAAACCACCTCTACCTCCACCACCTCGCAGAATAAAACCACCTCTACCTCCACCACCTTGCAGAATAAAACCACCTCTACCTCCACCACCTCGCAGAATAAAACCACCTCTACCTCCACCACCTCGCAGAATACCACCACCTCTACCTCCACCACCTTGCAGAATAAAACCACCTCTACCTCCACCACCTCGCAGAATACCACCACCTCTACCTCCACCACCTCGCAGAATAAAACCACCTCTACCTCCACCACCTCGCAGAATAAAACCACCTCTACCTCCACCACCTCGCAGAATAAAACCACCTCTACCTCCACCACCTTGCAGAATAAAACCACCTCTACCTCCACCACCTCGCAGAATAACACCACCTCTACCTCCACCACCTCGCAGAATAAAACCACCTCTACCTCCACCACCTCGCAGAATAAAACCACCTCTACCTCCACCACCTCGCAGAATAAAACCACCTCGCAGAATAAAACCACCTCTACCTCCACCACCTCGCAGAATAAAACCACCTCTACCTCCACCACCTCGCAGAATAAAACCACATTGTGCTCTGGTAAGAGAAAAAACCCTACTCAAACGGTGGGGGGAAACCTTAGGGAATCCATGGCCAAGGGTAGCCCTTCCTCTAGGCTCCAAAAGAAAAAAAAGAAGAAAAAAAAAACATCTTAAGGCTAAAATGAATTAACCACATAAAGTTTTTTGCGTAGTTAACAAGTCATTGTGTGATTTTCTCGAATGTATAGTTCATATGCTCCTGATGTCCATCTCCCCATAGCTTTGATTAGATGTGGAGGAATGTTTCGTGAAGCAGCAGACGTAGCTGCGCCGATTCTGAAGGAATGTCCAGAATAACTCGGGTGAAAATCCAGCATGGAGAAGAGACAAACATAGGGATTTGATGAACCAAGTCCTTGAGGAGATCGTTCCTTCTGGGGTGCGGAACAGGGGTTCGTCTGGAGCGGCAGTTGGGCGCATTGATTGGTAGCTGATTAGAGCAGAAAAGGGACAAATAATTTGATTAGTTTTAAATAAATAAACATATACTCCCTTTCTTTCCCAATCGGTTCTTGAATGTTTCAAAAATAAAGAATACATGACCTGAGGTTTGAGTTTTGAGATCGCTGATGCAGAGGTCCATAGATGGATCGAATGATTGATTCTGGGAGGTAATCTTGCTGCACTGAAGGAACCCGCAGAAGACAGAGACGAACATTGCTTCTAGAAGGACGTCCTTGTAAGGGGAGAAGCTTCCAGCGCTTAGTATTGGTGAGGGATTTCCTTAGTGATGGGCAGTTTGGTAGGTGCAGGATTGGAGGTAGATTTTTGAATGCGCTGCAATAACATTTGTATCCAGGGTAGGGAATTTAAAGGAGGAAAGTTAACTGCAAGTAAGCAATTGTATTGTGGAGAGAGACATTTTGCGTTGGGTAAAACAAAAAGTGATGAATTCTATTGTAGAATGCTCTGTAGGTGATAAAGTTGAAATGAGATTGAACACAGAATCTAATGAACAATTGCCATCCTGAACTGTATGGTGCTTTGGTGCTTTGATAACCTGAGTTAGCCATTAATTCAAATGCGGGATCAGAAACATTTGTCACAGCATTGGGAGGTTTAATCAGTACAAAATGATATCCTTGAATTGGGGGCATGGAACAGGCAGGGGGTCCCCTTCTGGAAACAGCAAATGGAATTTCTGAAAATTAAAACGAGATAATGAGTCGGCAATAGCATTCTTTAAACCTGGTATGTGGGATGCTTTGATTCTGAAGTTACATAGCACTGAAACCCACGTGAGTTTTCGCAAAAACCTCATAATAGCAGGGGATGAGGATCTGCCTTTATTGACACAGTAGTTAAGTTATCGCAATTAAAAACAATTACTTTCTTAGACCACAGATGACCCCATAAAACTGCAGCTATTACGATTGGCTATAACTCAAATAGTGCTGAAGATTGTTCCTCGGGGGGTAAGGAGAACATTTTGGAGGGCCAGCTTCCAAAGAACCATTTAGTTCCTAAAATGCACCTGGGGCGTCGTCGGTATACAAGCTGAGAGTGGCGGCAGATGTAAAAGAATCATCATAGAAAAGTGAAATCCACTTCCAGCTGGAGAAAAGTCAAATCCAGTTTGATTATTATTATTATTATTATTTATTTCTTAGCAGACACCCTTATCCAGGGCGATTTACAATTGTTACAGGATATCACATTATTTTTACATACAATTACCCATTTATACAGTTGGGTTTTTACTGGAACAATCTCGGTAAAGTACCTTGCTCAAGGGTACAGCAGCAGTGTCCCCCACCTGGGATTGAACCCACGACCCTCCGGTCAAGAGTCCAGAGCCCTAACCACTACTCCACATTGCTGCCCTTGATATCAGCGCTGCACCCCATGTTGAGATTGATGTGGTGATGCAGATCAGGAACAGAAGATGCTAAATTTAAAGGTAAGAAATAAATTATTGACCTTGAGGTATAATCCTGATAGCAAAAGTGAAATGACCAAGTAATGAAAGGTATTTGCATTTAGTACACGATTATGTGAAATAGTAGGAACTGAGAATGTCTCTGATGCGATAAAGTTTTTCTTGAGGGAGTAGTGCTTCCATTTTCACTGAATCCAGTTAGATGAAGCACGAATGGCAACCTGCATTTTTTAACCCTTTGAGTAGTGAGTTCTAAAATGCCCTGCTGGCCCTATGGGAGTGAGTTTTTTTTCTGTCTTCTGCATGCGCTTGATTATTACGAGTACAGCATACAAACAAGCTGAAAGGTATACGCTGCGATTTATGGTGAGCAGAGACACAAACCTGGCAGAAGAATGCTTTCAGACTGGCGAAATGCCGACAAAACAATTCGTTGTCCAGGACGCTCCAGTTTACCCTGACATTAAACCGTTCTAGGACTGTGGCTGCTTTAGCATAAAATTACCTATGGTAGTCTGTAACAGGGTTCTTGTGGGTGCGTGCATTCGCGGCTGAGTGACAGGCAGGAGATCAAGACAGAGGTTGAAGTTGACACGCCCCGCAGGCGCGCAGGATTTATTTACACACACACAGAGAACAGCTCACGTGACACTACCAACCATGGTAGCTCACTGAGTACATACGGCCAGCGTACGAAAAAAACAAAATAAAACACAATACAAAAAACTATAAAATAAAAGGTGCAGTAAAAACGGCGTGCGCTACTCCCTAATGCAGGTCTTGCTCACCTCGCTATACTTTATGGGGATCTACCATCCCCGAACTAATCTTTATGTATCAACACAAACCCTGACTCCGGCCGTCGGCGGTTTTGGCAGCTTCTTTTGGCTCCGATCCCGGTTCACCATCACGGCGATCGGAGGATTTCAGCAACATGTTCAGCCCGTTGTCCTTGGCTTTGCTGCAGCCCCGAGGTGAACAAACAGGACCTCTTTATACCTAACGCCGTGATGGAACACACCTACCCGCTGATTATCCACAGTCACACACAGCAGGCAGGCTATCCCAGGAGCGTCAGGTACTGCAATAAATTAATGACAACAATTACACACATTTACACAACACTATTTACAATGTATACACACACAAACCCCCTCTTCATGTGCAGGGCTCCTGTCCTGCTACATAGTCATAAAAAGCTGTACCCCCGTATCTCATTGATAAATCAGTAACCACACTGAGATACTGATTTATCAATGAGATACGGGGGTATCTCATTGATAAATCAGTCAGTAACAAATTCTGAGAGGGTTAATTTTTTAAACAGATGTGGTTCTTTAGATTTCAGTATGACAAAAACTTCGCTGGAATCCAAAATTCGATTGGCGTAGACTTCTAGGGAAGAGAGCAATAAAAGGACGAGATTAACGTCCTTACCTTCCTGGATTTGCGCACTAATTTTACTGGAAACTAGGGACAGACGGGGCAACTGATGATTGAGATTCACTGCTGCAGCTTGCCGTAGAAAGGCGGGAGGGAGGGGCTCTGTTAGCATTGTTGGGACCAGGCAGGGTACTTGAATACGGAATTGCTGTAGACTGGAAAGCACCGCCAGAGCCAAGAGTAGGCTGAGATGATTTATGACGGGTCTCAATAGTAGAAAGGTGCTTATCTAAACCAGAAATAGTGGATTGTAGTGATTGGAGAGCTTGAAAGATTACTACGTTGGAAATGCTGCAGGTGGAGTCAGTACGAACTGGACTATTTGGGACAGATGCAGGAGAATCTGAACTTGATTGAGGGTATTGAGCTGAAGCACTGTGATCATCTGGAATCTGCAATAGTGATGAAGCAGCTGGATGAATAGCTTTGGATGAGGATGCATTGGAACAAAGCAGCAAAGCAATCAGATCTTTACGGGAGGCACCGACGTTGTAGGATACTTTCCATTTGAACAATGTATGCAGAATACAAGGAATTGACCAAGAATTGTATCCTTTATTGGAATCCTGATGGGAAGCCAGCCTTGGACTTTTCCCCTTGCTGGATATTAGAGCTGGAGATAAAGCATTCTCTGCATTTGGAACACTAGGTTTAAGAAGTCACCATTATACAAGGTAAGCCAAAAGACGCCAAACAATAAAAAACGACAAGAGGGTGTAGACAAACTAGGCTTTTATAGGGCTGATGATTATGTTATTGATCAATGGGTGGATTCTCCTATTCAGAAAGTTTCCAATGAAATTGACTCAAAACCAACTGCATTAAAATATCCTTCCTGAATAAGAGTTCTAAGCAACTACATTTTGATTCTTTCTTTGAAGTGTTAAACATGATTATTGAACACCACTGCATCTTCATTTTCCCAATCCAAGCCTTATCTTTTTAGTACATATACAATTCCAGTGTTCTTGGGAAGTGACATTGTTTAAGATACCAATCATGACAAGGTTGGACACATCCACCCTGTGAGATCCAGTCTGATAAGCAAGTATTGAGCTTCTGTCAAGAAATTGCTGAGTTGGTCACATACCTATTGACTTAATCAGTAAATGCAAAATGGCTCTGCTTTATATACTCTGTTCCTCGTTTGAGCCTGTGCCTGTAATTTGACATTATATTAACCTGTTCAAAGTGTGCAATCTGTTGATGATTCAAGTGACAAGAATAACAATTTAATGATCAATTCATTATGTGTTTAAATTATGCTTGACCAAACAAAGATGTATGCATATTTCGGAATATAATTTTATGAATTTGAAATCAGAAGTGGACATCCATGCATTAACAATTGCTTATCTATAGCATCTCTAAACAAGATAGTGATTAAACTTTGTCATATTATTTAAGATATAGTGTATGTCAATGAAGACCCTTTCATCTGTTAGTTGACCTTGACTTTTAAACGCATGCATGGCTCAGTTTGCCTAATGGCACTATAGCTGACCAAGGTAGAAGTTGTGTTGGCCCAGTAAAAGATATATCAGCAACTGTTTCTTCTTTGTTTGTCTTTAGACCAACCTATTTCAATGTGGCGACCACCTTGGTGTTTGGAGTTTTCCCATGGACCACTTGCCACGCATTTTGAAACTAATTTGTATGTGGATATGTTCAAGTACATGTAGAAAGTAAAGTATTTGTATAACGTACCTAACTTAATGAGATTCCCGGGCTTGAATCTTTGCTACCAGTTCATTAAGGAATGTTGTCATTTTGCGCACTGAAAGTTGCTAATGGCAAAGTTCCCATTTCTTTTGTTTAAAAAAAGGTTTTCGTTCTTTTCCACATTCTGAATGCTTTGTAGATAAATTGCATCTCGATTTTGCAGGTTTAAGAGGTTTTTTTTGGTAAAACTCGATTTTGCAGGTTTAAGAGGTTTTTTTTGGTAAAACCTCCTGACAAATAATGCACTGTGCCAGTGCTGGTCAACGCAACCGTTTGGAACACTAGGTTTAATTAATCTATCCAAAGCATTTGTAACACAATTTATTCCAGGCCAACTTCGCTCGATGAACATATAGAAAACACTGGAATACGAAGATGAGATGGGTGGGAAGCAATTTAAAAAATAAAAAGAAAATATTGGAGAGTGTACATGATGTTACTTACCACTTCTGGTGGGCTGTGATGTGTAAATTAAACAGGGTTGGTGGTGCACAGTCGATAGGATTTGTAGCATTTTAGTGAAATATGACGCCGTCAGAACAGACTGTACACATTGTTTCCAGAAGTAGTGTTCAGAGAATTTCCTTTTGGCATATAGTCTTGTGAGATATTAAACCTGACTGAATAAAACCATATAATAACATGGAGCTGAAATCGATCATTCATACTACGGTACAGTTCACAAGTCAAACTACAAACATAGCCTCTTTGTTTTTCACATTAGTCCCACATTACTATATGCAGCTAACCTCTCCAGAAATGTATGGAAATAATAGGTATATTCCTATATCACGGGCAACACTGTAACACATATTTTATATTGTTGAAAATGAAAAGTACTAAAACTGTGTTTTTTTTTAACGTATTCATTTTCTATTTAGTCATTCCAGCCGAGTTAGGAATATTCAATGCAGTTGCACTACTTTTATGCGGAGCGAAAAGGCTGGGACAGCCAGATTACGTTTTTTTTTCTCCCTTGAACAGTGAACACAAACAGTAGAATTACGTTAATGCTAGATGTAGATTTTTTTTAAATAATGTTGGATAAAAAAGTCTGTAATTTTGACAAGACAAATGTGCCTTCATAATGTGCAACTTATTTAACCACACTGAGATCCTGCCACATAGCATTTCTACTCCGTCGTCTCAATGACTTTCTATTGATATCACCACCATCGGATCCCCCAACTCAAGCTATTACCAAGCTTAACCCTTTGAGTAGTGAGTTCTAAAATGCACTGCCAGTCCTACGGGAGTGAGTTTTTTCTGTCTTATGCATGCGATTATTACAGCGTACAAACAAGCTGAAAGCTATATGTTTGTATTTATGTAATAAATAATGACGAAATACAGACAAATCATTTTTACCGTAAATAAATAAAACAAATAAATATCTATTTTTATTTAGTCATAGGGAAAGGTTTTGACTAAAAAAATAACATGTAGGCAATAAACAATAAACAACGGGGTGGAACAATCACAACAACACATCCTAAAAAAAATGGGCGAGAGATTGAGAGTGTCTAATGCTTCAGCATATGATTCTCCTTGAAGCATGGAGCAATGCACAGAGCTTGGCGCCGCCTCTTCACTGTCACTTGATGTTGATGGTAAATATTCTTTGCTTATGTCTCCACTGACACACTTGCTGATATCCGATTCAGTGGAAGAATCGTATGTATTGTAATTTAAATCGGAATCTGCATTCAATATTATTACTAATACTTCTTTCTCACTGAGTGATTTTTGTGACTGGGATAATTATATGTAATGCAGTCAATATCTCGCAGAGGGCACAAGAGACCAATAAAAGGTGTTACAGAAATCTAGTGTTACAATATTATGTGATCAGGGGTTTTGTGGGCTCAGTAATTCAAGTTTAAAGTTGCAGAAAGTACCGGTACGTTCGTACTCCCTGGGGACCAGACAGCAGCGAACGTACCTGTATGTTCGTACTACTCAAAGGGTTAAATCACTTTTTTCAACACTCGGAGTCCCACCGTCAGAAGAGGAAACCATTAGTCCACTCAATGCCATTGAGTTTCTAAGCATTACACTAGCTACTTTAAAGTTTGAAGTCCGCTTGTTTCCTGCTAAACTGGAACGCATCCGCCTACCAATCGATAGCTTCCAAATCTCTACAACTATTAGGAAACAATATCTGCTGTCTCTTCTCAGCCATTTCAACTATGCCATCCGAATCATTCCTCAGGGCAGAGCCTTCATTTCTTGCCTCCTAGCTCTTTCAACTACAGTAAAAAAAACACCTCAATTTCTATATCAACATTTCTGATGAATCAAGAAAGGACATAAAAATGTGATCAACACTGATCCACCATTGGAACAGGCTGTGTCTATTCCATGGCGACTGAATTTCAGCTCCACATGATCTATCTTTGTTCACCAATGCTTCATTCATAGGATTTGGAGGCTATCTAGGATCCGAATAGTTTTTAAGTGGATGGCCCTCCAACATACAGGATTTATCTCCCCACCTTAAAGCCTCAGCTCTACCAGAGATATACCATATCATCGTCATGGGCGCCGATCTCTACTGTAAGGTGGGAGGGGGACGAAACGTATGGCAATTTAGGAAAATAAGGCATGAGGTCACAACAAATTCTATAAACACAGATGGTGAGTATTGAAACGGTAGCGATAAGAAATATTCTTAATGTACCTAATGTTAACCCCTGTAGTTTCGCCCCTTTCAACACCCCCGCACACACATTTGTTTGTTGCCTAAACGAAAACTATATATTAGTTTCATTTATCATGCCTTTGCACAGAAAAAGCACAGTACTGAACTCCCTTAATTGAGTCCTTACAGTGTAACCATCGGCTTGAAAACACTGTTTTATTGCTAAAAATCGGTATAATACTTGTAAATGGCACAGGCTGTTTTGGATTTTGAAGCAAAACGATGCTTAAATTCCCTTTGCTACCAACTTCTTCTTTACTTGCATCTGCAGCAGTTGATTTCTAAGTAGTTGATATAGCCGACCCTGTATTAAAATAAATACATCTACTCTGTCTCCTGCTTTATACAGTTCTTTATTAACAATTGCGGTCCTATGTCAGACCAGGTCCAACATTACAATTTTCCCTTTCCGGTCCGTAAAACACACTTAAAACACAGGTCTCTAGTCATTTTTTCTCCAGAAAAAGCAGAGAAAACCATTCAGTGGCCGTGAGACCGATAGGAGCCGAGAGAAGCCGAAAAAAAGGGGCGGATCTGAGCAATACACATAACCCCGGCACCACAGAGATAACATGGCCATAAACAAACAAGATAGCTGCTTCTGCATCCAGCGCACAAAGAAGATCACGGACATTTGCAGAGCTTTTTGAGATGTTATAGTAATAAAATAATGACTTGGATCGCATTATTGAGGAGTTTGGTGATAAAACGAGTGATCAGGAGATGATTTATCAGTATGCACGACTATGAAGAGGTATGTGAAAAATACAGTGAACAAGGGGTGGGGAGGGGCTGGAGATGCAGTACTGAGTGTCCTGTTGATATGCAGTGCCTTTTAAACCTGTTTTACTGTGAAAAAATACTTTTAAACAGCGTGTCTAAAATAAACTGCGCGTGTGAAAATAAATTGGACCTGACGTGCCTGAGACGCACTGAATAAATGGACCGCAAAGGGTTAAACAGTTTATCACAACTATCTATGCATAGGTTTCATATGTGTTGCAGCTAGCTAGATAATACAAGTTGGAAACAAGTTGTGTATTGGGTCGAAATTACACTAGTCTCAGCGATTACCTTCGCAAAACGATAAGCTACATTTCATCAAAACATTTTTCGATCTCAATTTGGTTTTCACTTTGCGTTTTTTCACTCGTCCCCTTAATTAAACATATTCATGTCAAAGCATTTTCGGTAAACAACAGAAGCTGCAATCTTACACACAAATGATTTTCCCAAAATCATTTGTGTGTAAGATTAGCCCTTATATTTTATTAAAAAAAATAAAATAAAATAAAAAATCCTGCCTCAGTAACTTCTGTCAGTTTTTCACTGCTACCACCTAGTTGTTGCACTCTATTTTTATGTTTGTTTTTGCATGTAGCTTCCTAAAACAACATTGAATTTCCATTTCTAAAATCAAAAACATTATTGTACACATCAACTTCATCAATGACACGTGTGCAAGAAATTAGGTGTGTCAGGTTCACAGGCTCGGACTAGTTCATTGTGTAAAACGAGAGGGGTAAAGAATCTGGTGCATTCCAGTCCCAACAAAACAAGTTAACCATTCTGAATCATAAAACCGTATAAAAATATTGTTAAGGGGTCGTAAAAGTGTGTGTGGGGGGGGGGGGGACAAATACATGTACTGTCCCCACTACTACGAAGAGTAGGTGGGACTTGACCCCCTTATCCCCCCTGGGATCTGCGCCTATGATTATCATAGCCCCACATATCCGGGGTCACCAGTGGCCAAGGAAGTCCATTTTATTCTACAGCAACAACAAATCAACAGTCCACATCATCAACAAAGGCAGATCATCCTCCCCTTTCATCATGCAGTTACGCCGCCGGCTCATTTGGATCTCTGTTTCAAACAATATAATTATTGAAGCCTGTTACCTGCCAGGCATTCACAATAACGCAGCCGATGCTCTTTCTCATCTCCAGGTCCCCAGATTCCGTCAACTAGTTCCCACAGCAGCAGCAGAACCTCTTCAAATCCCTCGATTCCAGGACCTGATATTCAAATAAATACAACAATCTCCAACCTGCTTCAATCTGCTTGGAGCTACATGGCAGCTGCCTTAGCGAAATCTACAAGGTCTTCATACTCCACAGTGTGGTCTACCTTCTCAACCTTCAGCGCCCCAAATCAAATTCAACCCATTCCGTTTAACCAGGACTGGATTTTGGCTTTTATAGTCCATGGAAGAGACTCCCTAAACCTTGCACTAGCAACTGTCAAGACATACATCTCCGGCATCCTATACCACTATGGCCTCATGTCCGTACCATCTCCGACCCTATTATCAATCTCAGCAATCCAACTAACGCTTAGAGGGATAGCAAAAACTTCAGCCCCCGTTTCCATATCTACCTATATCATCAGACCTTCTCCTCTCGCTGATTCTAATCCACCGAAAAGGTTGTTTTTCCCCTTTCAGAGGTCTACTGATGGAAACCCTATGCCTTACCACCTTCTTCGGATTCCTGAGATGTGCCAAATTTACTGTTCCAGTTTCCCTTCCCTCGGCATCCATTCCAGTGATATTTGTCTAGTACCTAACTCCCACTTCATCATCTTCCTTCACACCTCCAAAACAGATCAGTTGTGCGAAGCACAATTCATCCAACTTTCCAAACTTAACTCCATGATATGCCCGTATACATCCATGTCAGGGTACATCTCCCAGAAGTTCATGCTCAGTGGTAACCAGGCACTGGTTCTCAACCCACCTAGACACGCTCATCTCTAGAGCAGGGCTACAACCTCAATTCTACACTCCCCACTCTTTCAGGATAGGAGCAGCCACCTCAGCAGCTATAGCTAATGTCAATCAACATCTTATAAAGAACATGGGGCACTGGGCATCATCAGCAGTAGAGGGCTACATTCGTTCATCAGTCTCTGACATCACTGCAGCCCACCAAAGAATAGTTAGCATGCCTGCAGTGGGGGCTATCTGACCGTCTGTACCAGAGGTTTCCTCCTAACTAAAGGGTTTTTTTTCCTCTCCACTGTGTAAGGAAAAATTGATAAACAACTGAAAAACAATATTAGTGAAGTCAAAAATATGTTTATTGGTACAGCGTAGAATAGACAATTGTATTGAACAGAGTCGCGTCACTCTGGGCTGCAGTGAGATTGATAGAACTGCGCACCACACAATGCATTCACTTCAGTTTTGTAGATTCCAAAATATTTCAGATTCATTTATGACCCCTCCTCACTATACCTGTGAAGTTTCCAAGCCTCACAAACATTCCTTTGCATCTGTTATCTCTGAGATTCTCCCATCCCCGCCATGCAACCAAGCAGAGCAGAGCTGTAAAACCCCCTTCACAAATGCCCATAAATGGTCATATTTGCTCTCCCTCTAGTCAGTCTGCAATTTATTGAGACAGACCCTGCATTCCAAAATACCCCACCTAAACTGTACTCAATATCGCTCCATTGAAAAGGTAAAGGTATTTGTCAGCAGCAAAACCCACAAAAGATAATTGCATGCAGCAGGAGCTGATAGCCTTGTAGATTGTGTGTGAAAAAGAAAAACACACACACACATATGCACACCTTCCCTAAAGTGTGTTAATCTACCTATCCAGATCACATTTTTTTAAGTCAGCCTCTTTCCAGATTTTTTTTTTTTCTTCAGGAATCTGAATTTAGCATTCAACATACAGTATGAATGCTATTGGTCATTTAACATTCCCCCCACAACCTGTTTACAGTGAGCTTTTATCTCCAAAGACCAATGTTACCAAATCCAGTCAGCATATGCTTACTGAACAGCACACATAGATTTCCGCAAGATAAATATTGTCTTTTGCTGTACAATTAAAGGGAAACTGCGACATTGTTTAAATAATTTAATCTTGAAGAGTAGACAATATAGTTTATAGCAGTTAGAGGTGAATGACTGCAGCTTTGAATTATTCTGTATATTTTTATATCTGTTTTAAAAATGCAATTTTGTATATTACTAATATACAGAACATTCTTAATACCAGTACTGTTACTGCTTTTACGGATCTGCTTTTTATACTGTATATGGTTGCCCATTAAATAATTACGGCTATAAAAGTTGACCTAAATAGCATATCTGAAATACATATATATATATACATACATACACACAAAGTCCCAGGCGTCACAAAATCTGGTATCAAAAAGTACCACTAAATCATAGCACACCTAGTTGGGTCTTTTTCTTCTTTTAGAAAAAAAATGGTACAAATGAATCCTTGGAGTTAATGACTTTGTGAATTCTAAATTTGAAACTAGGTGAAACTGACAAATGGTCAGTTTCTAATCTTGTCAGAACAAAATTCCAAACAGCTTTACTATTTCTGTACAAACAGCGACTCAGGCACTTTGCATCAACGCATGCTCTTTGAATCTAATTCAAGTAGTGGAAAAAAGCAAAAGTATTCAAATCAATTCAAAACTCGGCATTCTGATCGCTCTGCCCCTTCTCCCTGAACTGCCAGAACTACAACGTTTCCCTGTCCCATTCTGAAAATGCATAGGTTTTAAAAAAATATGTCATTGAGTTTGGGTACCGTAGCTCCGCCCCTTTTCTAGATGGCCGGCTTCCACCTAACCCAAGGAATAAATTGTCGTACCATTTAGTCCAGAGTACTCTGTTCCCTTTACACAGTACCCTCACAGGTCGGGAGGGAGATCTAACACCAAGAATCATTTGATCTCTCTCACACTGGAATAGAAACAACTATCCAAACTTTACTGCATCAGAAAATTTGTACCACTGACGTAATGGGGAGTAAAGAAATGTTTATTTGTCCATATTCATTGCTGAATTGTCTTATCTACTTTACATAATGCTATCTTATCAATCCTTATGACTACTGTACATTATTGTAATTTTTGTAATGTATCGTCTTTGAAAAGATTTCACAGGGTCACTGTCAGTGGTCCAAAATGGGTATTATAGGCCATAACAGACAATTGCTAAACCAATATAAACTAATTACAGAGTATAGATATTGATCAGTGGGATCCCTCTGCCTCACTGGCAGTTAAAAAATGTAGGGTTGTGGCCCCTGTTTCCTAAAATTAATTGGGTCTTCGACTTCATCTTCGATGTTTTCAGCGGGAGTCGCCATATGTGTTTAACGTTTCGTAAGTAACTTCCGGTTTTATTCCGGCCTGCACAATTTTTGAGTGGGTGTGGCCCTACACCACACAAAAGCCATCATATCTTTGTTGTTTATTAATATTTTTTAACCACATAAAAACTATTTTATTTCTATTGATGCAATCTATACAGAAATGTATTGGTGTGTTTGACCTGCAAGATACACTTTACGCTGATGCAACATAAATAAATAGATCAATAACTGACTAATTGACCTGCTTTCATTAGTTAGCTTGTTAATCCAGACAACAATCTCTCCTTTCACCTGAAGATGAGACCTTTGAGGTCTTGAAAGCTTGTGATTATTTTTTTTTTTTAGTTAGTCCAGTGAAAGATATCACATCTCCTTCTCTTTAGTCCTATCCACACAACATAACTGATCTCGAGAACCGGACTCAAAAGCATTTTAATTAATCCAGTTTAAAGCATCCACACTAAAGTACCGTTTCATGTTTAGTCAGGCTTAATGCGTACAAACACTATTAAAATAGTTTGGTTACACTTCCTAGCAGCGCAATGGACTGTGGGACTTAAAATGACATTATCCCACCATGCACTGTATTTTATGTTTACAACCCCGCAAATATGGAGCCTGTGCCCATGGAAAACATAGAGCTTCTTAGCATGAGCAGTATGCTTTGTTTCTTAAAAACACAAGGTACATTTTATCACCTACCTACCTAATCGCGATTTCGCGGAAATCGGGAAATTGAGGGGTCACCGCGAAATTCACCTCTTAGGGGACAATGCATACAAACAAGTACGGAGAGGAAAAAAAAGAAACCTCGTTTAATGAACTACTGCACAATGCAAGCGACACAAACTACGTATCTTCCTTCTGTAGGTGGCCCATTTTAATTCCTTCGCCATCCCGTGTGCATTGCACTTAAGTAAAAAACAAACAAACAAAAAACATCCACAAATAACATTTATACAAAAAAATTCTCCAAAGCAGTTAACGTTCTTGTTTACTATTCAAATGACAAAGTTTTAATCAGCCTATCAGTGCGTCTTTACTGCTTTTATGTGATCTGTACTGTGCAGGAGGAGGTGGGACAACGTTGGTGCTGCATTGTTTTGATTTAGGTTGCTAAAATCTAGTTTTCAGCATTGGAGGTAAAATAGTAGAAATGGACGACAAAGAAAGCAAAGTATATTTCAGCTGATGATCGTTTAAAGATATTTCCCAAAGAAACTGTACATGCCGACTGAGGTAATTGTTTTGCATATCTTAATGTGTCTTTGGAGAAAATACGATCGATCGCTATTTAGCTTCAGAATCACACATTAAACAAAAGGCTACTACAGAGGCTGCTGAACAGAACGTAAAATAAACAGCTTTCAGAAACCAAACTGGAAAGTCAGCCCAGACAAAAAGTATTCCTGTCTGCAAGTTAAATCAGTACTAAAACGATCCAGCACAGCCACCTCGCTTCAACCTGCTGCTTACAGTTTGAATTTTAGACCCGAATAGCCACGTCTTCTTTGTTTTGACTCGGTACTAATAAAATAAATGATTGGATGGGACAAATAACATGACAACGAACGTGCTGCATACATTGCCTTTATTAAAGTATGCCAGATGCCCTTGTGTAACCGAGTTTTTGGGCTGTTTCTAATCGATTTCCACATCTGTATAACTTGGCAAAGCTTTGCCTTAACTTCCAACCAATTCAGTGGATGCAGACGTGCAGTCTCAATGTATGGGCATGTCAACTGCTGGGGGATGTTGCATACTCTCCTTTAACAAATGACAGCACTCTGTTTTAGTAAGGAAGCAAGTACCGCTATTTTTAGCCTTTTATAGTGCTCTGAAATACGGTCTACTTAGGTTTATTTAATGTTTAAACAGGTCCGCGAAATGTCTGCGAAATCCTAATTTTATTCCGCAACATACCCGTGAAAAATACGTAAATTTACTGCGATTTAAGTAGACCCCTAATCATAATGTGTGCATTTCGTTTTTAAATTCTGAAGTTCTTCTTGACCAATTTCATCGCTCCAGATATCAATGCCTTGATTTCGGCATCTGATCACGTCGCTCCATGATCCACCATTTTACAACAAGCCTCAGAAATCGTGATAGTCGTTCTCAACTCCTTCAGGCACCTGTTCTGAGTACTGTATTTGTAATCTCAATGCGCCAAAACATATCAGAAAGCATTTTGGGATGTTGGAGGATACACAAAAAATGTAGTTTGGTATTACAGCATCCACACTTCTGATAAACCACACTACCTGATGCAATAGTGTGGACAGGGCCATTGTCTATTAGTTAGCTTGAACTAACTAAGTTGTGAGGGAGTGTCAATTTCAGACAATAAGAAAAGGAGATTTGATGGCCATTAATTTCTCAGGAATTTAACTTATCATTTTAATTTCATAGTTTAAATAAAATTAACATTAATAGCATACTGTTTTAAAAGCATTAGTGGGCTTTTTATAATTATTTGTTTTCCAGGATCATTTGAATATTTTCAGGAAAATATCAGGAAAAATATATTTGCTTTCTATTCTTCTTATTAAGTTGCAATCAGACATTGTATCATTGTAAGTAGTTATTTTGAGATGTGTATTAATTGGTTGTGTATCATTGTAAGTAGTTATTTCTGAGATGTATTAGTTGATTGTGTATAATTAAAAGTAGTTATTTTGAGATATGTATTAATTGGTTGTGTATCATTGTAAGTAGTTATTTGTGAGATGTATTAGCTGATTGGTGCTCTGTGGACCCCCAAGGTTTGGACATTGCCTTGTCTGGCCTGCCAGAGAATGTAATTGAATACCACTGCTCTAGGGCCTCAGTTAGTCTATTTCATGTCAATATGAGGTGTTAATTTATTAAGCTATCTGGCACTATATTACAAACATTTTAGTCCCTGGATCCTAATAACCTTTACAAGCATTTTGACTTTCACTCTCATCGACCCTTCAATAAAACAACTGCCTTTTTAATACTCATAATGTATAATTTATCTCCTCTCTGTATTTATTTATTTATTTTATCTGGAACATCAGTGTTCAATTTTAATATAACAAATTGCCCTCCTAATTCCACTAGTGGAAATCATTAAATTGCTTGACAGTAACAAAGGATCTCTTTCATCACCTATGATGTATATTATGGCATAGCTGGCTGCAGGAGGAGTAAGGGTGCTGATATGATCAAGACATTTAATATTTCAAAACCATGCAGAACAAGGACCAAGGAATCAATAAATGTTCAATGTGTTCTAAAAATAATATATACCGTAACTACATTTCACCAAAAGTGTTCCTTTCCGTTTTAAGTGATACCTCTCAGCTTACAACATGTTAAAGGAAAAATTTGCAAATACAAGTATTCAGAAAAACTTAAAAGGTTTGCCTACCTGGATTACTGTTTACCATACTTAATAACTACTCCAGAAGGAAATTCATGTTTGTGCAATCAGGGCAGCTTCTAAACAAAACTCAGAAAAGCTGATTATCTGTGAAAAGGTGGGGAAGCTTGTGGATGATGCAGTGGGCTTCATTTATTGTACACAGTCAGAAGACAGGATATTTATTTATTTATTTATTGCATTTATATAGCACTTTTTATACAAACGTATCACAAACGTAAAAAAGAACAAAAAACGATATATTTGTACAGCATGTCACGCATACTATTGCCACCATCAGACCATTTAAATACCATATTTAAATAACAGTAAACACATACTACAAAAGCAGCAATTTTAAAGCCACATTATTTATTTATTTATTTCATTTATATAGCACCTTACATCATAGACCCCAAGGTGCTTTACAGAAAACACAAAACACACAGCAGAATAAGACATTAAAATAGCATAAAGATAATAAAAAGACTATTTCAAATAAAAGTAAATACATTTCCAATCATATTTTTAAAAAAAAACAACACTAAGATAAGAAAACCGTTTTATAAAAGTGCGTTTTTAGTCTTGACTTGAAAACTGTAACGGTCCCAGCTTCCCTGACAAGCAAAGGCAGAGCATTCCATAATTTAGGAGCTCTACAAGAAAAAGCCCTACCTATGAATAACCAGCAACCCCGCATCCTGTGATCTCAGAGTGTGGTTTGGAAGATACAGGGTCAGTAACTCCTGCAAATTACTAGATGCTAATCCATTCAGGGCCTTGTAAGTTAACAACAAAATCTTAAAATAAATTATATACTGCACAGGGAGCCAGTGTAAAGAGGTCAAAACAGGGGTAATATGTTCACTTTTCCTGGTTTTAGTCAGAATTCTAGCAGCTGTATTCTGAGCAAGCTGCAAGCAGGACACCACACATTTTGGAACACCAGAAAAAAGTGCATTACAATAATCAATTCTAGACGAAACAAGGGCATACATTATTCTCTCTGCATCAGATACATAAATAATTGGTCTAAGTTTGGCTATATTTCTGAAATGGTAAAAAGATACTTTCATCATCTTTAGGCCTTTCACCACATAATTTAAAAGGTTTTAGTCTTGTTTAAGAGTAGAAAGTGGCTGAAAAAAATAATGCCCTATGTGGCGGAGTGTTCCGCCCCTTTGTTTATTTATTTATTATGATTTGTTTATTACGGCGAAAGCCGATTTTGTTATTTGTTATTTATAATTTAAAACCCCGTGAGAATGCGTGGTGTTCAGCTACTGATTATTTAACTAGCTGACAGTCACGCATCCTTACTAAACTCGTGCAGACTGTGGCCGAGGGGTAATAAGATAATTAACAGGTAGTTAACCCCTCGGCCAGAGTATAAGAACCTGCAGCTGTCTGTGCTGCGGGAAGAGAGTGTACAGAGGAGAGTACGGGGAGCAGAGAGAGTGAGGAAAATAAAATAAAACAACTGCTAAGTATCGTGCTGGGTTAAAACTGGGTTGTTTCTATTTGTTTGGCCAATGCACCTTTTTGTTTTGTGTTTTGTATTATGATTTAATAAAAGCAGCTGAACGCCATAGCGTTTCAGCTTTCACCTGCCCATCCACTGTTTTGGTTCTGTTACTTCCTGGTCCGTGATGTCACCACACCTCACCACTGCAAGCCATCCTGCCACACCCTAGTATCTATTAATCCAAGCAGAAACTAAAATAGGAAAAAAAAATATACAGAACAAATACCATGGCATATTAAATGGTAAGAAATTCAATATTTTGAAAAAAAAAAAAATTCTATGAAGTAACCATTTAATAAACAGAAATGTTGAGATATGTAAGGTTTTCATACAGGAAGGATCTGGTTTTCAGATTGGACACTGGAGGATAGCACAGAGATAGAGAAAGAGAGAGTGAGAAGATGTAGTTTCTCACTCTCAGCAGAAAGGGACTAGATTTGCAGCAGTAATCAACAATGAAATAGATTTTTTTTTTTAATCTGATATTAGATCAAACATTGCATAATGAAAATAAAAACCCTAGAGCTTCCCTGTAGCTTGGAAGTCGGAAGTTATTCACAATATTTCCATACTGCCCCAGTTTAAGGACTTCAAAATCTGGTCACCTTAGCTGTACAGTACTAAATCATACAAGTAGCTTAAAATATCTGTGTGATACTCTTGTGTGTGGCTGAAGAGGTTGGGTGTATTCCCGCCTCTAGCTGTTACCCGACTTCTGCATGCTCTGCACACTGGTTTTCCATCCTCAACTACAAAGCCTTAATTTTTTTCATACCCCAAATATCCCCAAAAGGATGATTTTATAAGTTTTGCAGAGGAAAGAGATCAGTTGTACGAGTTTGTTTACTGTCTGACATTTTTGTTTTGCTTGTTTAGTTTCAACACAAGTTTCCTTTGAAATTAGGTGCTGGTAGAGACAGAAACAAGTGAACTACTTTTGCATACAACGGTAAACCGTGAACTTGGTAACCATGTGTGACAGAAAGACAATGATTCTTGGTTGTAAATCTCCCTCCCGACCTGTGAGGGCGCTAAGCACCGAGAACAGAATTCTTTGGACGGGCTGGTCTGATAGTTCTTTCCCGGGTCGGGAAGTCGGCCAGTCTGGATGAAGGCGAGACCCCATTGCAAGAGCGCATTGACCCAGAAAGTAAACGATGTGGCAGCCGCAGATTGGAGAGGCGGTTGTACTCGTTTACCAAGGGGTCATGTGTGACAGCATAAAAAGGGGACTGAGAATCATAATCTGTTCCTTTGTTGTGGTTTTGAAACTGAACCGAAAGGACCGGTATTTCTGTGTTTAAAAAGAACGTGAGTGTTTTGTTTGTTTTTCTCAGTCTGTTTATATTGTCTTGTTTGTCTTGTGCATTAGACTAGAAGGCTAAACACAATCCGGAGCTGTCGCCCACGGCCAGCACAAAACCTGGACAACAACGCACTGACTGTTCACTAAAATAACATTGTAAATTCACGACCAGCACTACAGCACTCACTGGGAGAGGTGACCGTGTTTGTGGTTGGGTATTTGCATTGGGATTATTGTTCTTGTGGGATAATTATTTATTGTAAACGGGACTGCAACCCATCATCATTTACTGTGCGATACACATCGTTGTGTATTGCCAGCCATCATTGTTTGTCTCTGTTTGGTCATCAGACCCCTGGATTAAAATAAACAGAAACCTTTTCACCAGTACTTTGTCTGTCGTTTCTTGTTGGATTACTGCACTGCACCTGCACGTACCACTTAACACTTTGCCACACGATGGTTTAGAAAAATGGTTGCTGTTTCAAAACCGTGGAAATCTATACCATAGTGAACCGTGAAACCGGTATACCATGACATCACTAGCGTAAAGAGATCTCCCCAGCATTCCATTGGGAACAACCGGACACAGCACCCGACTCGTAAAGGGTTGCAGAAGAGGACATGGAAGAAGATGCGCTCCTGTGGCATCCCCTGCACCTGTACCAACCGCTTCACTTGTATCTGTTTACTTTTTTATCTTTTTTTTGCAGTTGTGCTGGATATAATATGTCTGTATAGAAAGCCATTTATGTTCAAATGTTAATATATTTGCAATGTTTCAGTTGTGCAGATGTTTTATATGACATGTCTGAATAAAACTACGACATATCCGATTGTTTGTCCTTTCATTATAATATTTATGTTGTTTTTAATATGGATGTCAAATTGACCACTCACGGTAGTTCTAGGTATATATATATATATATATATATATATATATATATATATATATATATATAGTAGGATGTGATACAAGTAATTCTGAGATACAAAATATTAACAATACAAATTACCATTTCAACCCTTTAGTTTTCTATTCATGCACAACAATAACATTAAAGTTACATTTTTTATTGGCTGGCTAGTTAATTTAACAATAAGGAATGTGAAAATCTTTGTCTATAAATAATTCCTTTTATCTAGAAACCTATAAAGATGTGTTCCTTTGTTGCTGATGCACTGTCTCCTGTCTGACCCATGGAGCCATCTCAGGGTAACGTAGGATGTGTCAATTGGACTCATGAATACTAAGTTATACCTTGCAGGTATTTTTTCATTGCTGTGCTGATGCTCTTCAAATATATTTGCACTGACCCATAGAGCCAGAAAAATAATGGAAGACCTATCAATAACGTGCAAACAAAAAAACAGCCTGCCAGACTAATAATATTGTAGGAGCAAAGAGCTTAATGATACCAAGGATGACCGGTGCTGTGTTGATGCTGAATTAATGTATTTCCTACATTTAGAAAGGATATACATTATAATGTTTTGCTATTGTACACCAATCCATTGCCAACTCGATATTATTTCAGTGAGGATAACAGTGATTATGTTTTTATTTCAGACTTGTAATAAACAGTATTGTCATACACAGTATACGCTATTAAATATTTGACTGTTGTAGCAAAAATATTTTAACTTTTATGGGGCTTGTTGAAATGATTCATGTTCTTTTGTTGTTGTATTTTTTTTTTTGGATCATTTTAAACTTTCTCTTAAATGAGACCTGAGAGAAATAATATATATATATATATATATATATATATATATATATATATATATATATATATATATATATATATATATATATTGTGAGACAGCAGGGAGGGGGTTAAATCCTCCCTGCAGAAAACATGTGCAAATGCACATTGGTTGATGTAATTGTTTTGTTTTATTATTTAATTATCCCCTGCACCTGGTGATCATTGTAAATCAGAGCCAGGTGCAGGGTATTTAAAGAGAGCAGCCAGTCTGTTCTATGCTGTTGTATGGAAGGAGGCAGATAGTGTGCTCTGTCTCCAAGCAGTCAGACAGAAGTAAGTGCTGTGTCAAACCTGTGTGGTTTAATTAAGTTTTGGGGCAGGGAAACGGCTTAGCCGTCCTGTGTTAGTTAGGTTCCTGTGTGTGTAGTTAGTGCTCGATAAGAGCTAGGTGTTTATTTGGTTTTGTGTGTTTGATTTTTGTGTTTATTAAAAATAGCGCACCAGCGCTTAAAAATCCATTTCATTGTTCTGGGTCGTATTTTTAAAGGGGCAACGAACCCGAGTGAGTTGTGCTTTGTCACATTTGGTGGAGAACGCGGGCAGAGTGTGTGGGCATCCCTACGACCCAGAAAATGGATTTTAAAGAATTAATTGCAATGATCAATCGCAACACCGCTGCTCAGAAAGAGCAGACAAAGAAGTGGAGACAGGAGTGGGGGCTACCGGATCCGGAGCCGACAGAGCTAGACCTGCTACTCCAAAAATGGGAGCAAGCAAGAGGTACCCCGCTGACTCCAGCTCCAGAGCCCAGAGGGGAGGAGCCGCCGCTTCCAGAGCCCAGAGGGGAGGAGCCGCCGCTTCCGGAGCCCAGAGGGGAGGAGCCGCCGCTTCCGGAGCCCAGAGGGGAGGAGCCGCCGCTTCCGGAGCCCAGAGGGGAGGAGCCGCCGCTTCCGGAGCCCAGAGGGGAGGAGCCGCCGCTTCCGGAGCCCAGAGGGGAGGAGCCGCCGCTTCCGGAGCCCAGAGGGGAGGAGCCGCCGCTTCCGGAGCCCAGAGGGGAGGAGCCGCCGCTTCCGGAGCCCAGAGGGGAGGAGCCGCCGCTTCCGGAGCCCAGAGGGGAGGAGGTGAAAAGCATACCTCCACCACAGCCCCGACCACCACCCCTACAGTCCAGTTCGGCGCCGCTGCGTCCAGTCCCTCACCCCTTGCTCCTGGACACCCTGCCGGTCTTCCTGGACCTCCCTGTGCTGGACCTGGAGCCCAGGAGTCTGCAGCACTGGCCACAGCTCTGCCCCTGGTTACCTGCTCCGCTCTCCCCGAGCACCCAGACGTCGCTGGGCTGCTGCCAGACGTCGCTGTTGCTCCCCCTGTTAGCTGCTTCGCTCCCCCTGGGTGATCGGACATCACTGCGCCAGTTCCCAGGGGAAGACCTGTGTCCACTGCGGCATCCTCCAGTGCCCCGGCCTACGCTTCGGTCGGCCCTGTTAGCCCGGTGGGGTCCCGTGTCGCCGGTTTGCGGTCCCTTCCTGGCAGCGCCGGAAGGACCGACCCATCCTCAAGCCCGCCCGTGGAAGAGGGCGGCAATGGACATTGCTGGACTTGAGGCTGGGTGGTCTTTTAAGGGTGGAGGGAGGTGGCCGTGGTATGGCCGGTGTCTTGAAAAGACATGGGGGGGGATGTGTGAGACAGCAGGGAGGGGGTTAAATCCTCCCTGCAGAAAACATGTGCAAATGCACATTGGTTGATGTAATTGTTTTGTTTTATTATTTAATTATCCCCTGCACCTGGTGATCATTGTAAATCAGAGCCAGGTGCAGGGTATTTAAAGAGAGCAGCCAGTCTGTTCTATGCTGTTGTATGGAAGGAGGCAGATAGTGTGCTGTGTCTCCAAGCAGTCAGACAGAAGTAAGTGCTGTGTCAAACCTGTGTGGTTTAATTAAGTTTTGGGGCAGGGAAACGGCTTAGCCGTCCTGTGTTAGTTAGGTTCCTGTGTGTGTAGTTAGTGCTCGATAAGAGCTAGGTGTTTATTTGGTTTTGTGTGTTTGATTTTTGTGTTTATTAAAAATAGCGCACCAGCGCTTAAAAATCCATTTAATTGTTCTGGGTCGTATTTTTAAAGGGGCAACGAACCCGAGTGAGTTGTGCTTTGTCACAATATATATATATATATATATAACTGAGCCACTTTTACATTATAATATATTTAGAGGGCTGACCCTTTGTTCTATATACCTTGACCCTATTTGGAGATATCACATCTTTAGGCTAGACCCTTTGTTAATGTTACTGTTTTTGTAGAGGTGAATTTGTTTTGGATAGATATCACCTTTGTCTTTTCATTTTTTAAACAATTTGAACTGCCAAATTATAATTATATTTAGTATTATTCCTATCTACCTGCTGGACAATTAAGCAAAAAAGCAAAAGACCAGTGTTGACATAAAGTTGGGTTTTGAAACACACAACACACTCAACGTGCCATAAGTCAATACAACAATTTAGCCCCTGGAGTGCTTTAGTGTTGTTCTAAAATGTGGGGGGGGGGGACAGTCTAGAACTGTCCCTGGCTGGGTATGTAATGTACAGTGAATCATGGTACAATTTATTTATTATTTACTGTATATTCTGTAGTCAGATTAAATGGAGGAAGGGTTTAACAAATGTATCAAAGTAAAGAAATAATTTACAAAAAATCATTTGGGAAAGGTGGCAGGATTAGACAGTCGGTCCAAAAACGCTTGCATATTCTATCACTAAGTTTCTCATCCTTTAAACCCAAAAGAAGCAATTGTTTAACTTTATCACAGACAAACACTTTACTTATTTGTAACATGTTTCAGTTGTATTGGTGTATATGGGAATCTGACATGGAAATCTGATCGGTCTGGTTTCATTTTCATGCCTGGAAATTGACAGGACTCAAAGTATATGGCGCCAGCATGTCCCAAAGCTCAGTTTTTTCCCAATGTTTCTAATTTGAACTTTGGAAATTGACCAAATCCAGACTTTGCCTGGTGCCTTTAAGTTTCCCCAGAGGGGATTGGAGATTTTCAGTAATTCCACTTGGCCCTAAACTAGAAAACACTTACAGTTCCCAAAGGTTTGACTTAAGTGGACAGGAACACCATGGCAATTAGTACTGGTATTCCCCAGAATATTCTGAATGTCAGTGTTCCAGGGTGGTCACTTTCAATTTTTTTTTTAAATTAAGCTAAAGAATTTAAAAACAGATATAAAAAGAACATTTTAAAGGAATGTTTCCGTTTTCTCATAAAGGAGTGCTCTATTACATTAATATTGTATCGTTAAATAATTAATGTTATTATTAACTGCAGCATTTAGATTGCCCATCAACATCAACAGGTAGCATGTTCCTGGAAATGTAAATGATCAGTTTTTGTACATAATGCAGTTAGCTAAACCAAACATGCTAAACCAAAAATGAGCTTCTTCTGTTAATTCATTTTTAATTGTTGAAAACAGATAGGGCCAGTTTTATTTTTGAGAAAATAATAATAAAAAAAATACAAATCTGGTTTAAAATATTACAAAATAATTTGCTTGTTAATATTTTGTAAATCAATAATTTCTTATACAATACTTGTTCCATAGCATGCATTTCTCTTAAAGTATAATTTATAATATAAAGAAAAGGTTTTAGTAGAAGATATTTGAGGGTAACGTTTAATGTACTCTATATTAGCAAGCCCATTTAAGCATACATCTGTAGAAATTGATTTAACTGATACGACTATACTTTAACAATGTATATTTTAAATCAGTCCCAGAAGCACAACTATGCCATCTGATTACGTTTCTTTTAATCAAATTTGTATTAAATATTCATGCAATATGTGTTAAGTATTTTCATTTTATGTAATTGAATTAAATATATTGTTGTCAGTGTTGTAGAGTATTAAATTGGTTCCTTCTTTGTTATTTAAATTATTACTGTTGATAAAAAACAAAACAAATGTGCTGGACATTTCCAGCTGGTATAACAGACCTAGATTACCACTAATCTTGGACTACCTCACTGAAAATAACATAAGGCACTTGTGTGCTAATAGGAGTACATAAAACCAGCCATTCCTGTTTGTGTCAGTTGAAATACTTTTCTATTTATCTACTATGGGTGTTCGCTGGATTGAAATCAGTAACTGAGTTTCTGTGGGTGTTCTACATGAGTGGCTTATGTTTGAGCACTATCAGGACATATGACGTTGTTCAAGCGGGTTGGATTCAAATGGTCTGGGTCTAGGATTTATATTGGCAAACAGGAGTATGGGGTTATTTTGGAAGTAGGCAAGCAAGCAACATTTAGGCTTGGCATGGCCTGTTCTGTTTTAGTTCTGATTGAGTGCTCCAGAATGGACAGGAAACCAGGCCTGTGCTTAGATCACTGTGTCCTGTATTTAAAGTGCTGTGGAAGTATGTCCAGGGTAATATGATCTTGTGAAAGGATCTTTTTTTAAATCTTTTTGAAAGGTTTGCTAAAAGTTAACTTCATAAATATATACCAATTGAAATATTTCAGGATATGAGGGCAACTACCATTTATAAAATTGGCACATGATTTGTCGAGTAGCAAGAAATATACAATTACAATTGTTTTATTTCTCTCTGAACAATCCTCCTTGGATTTTCTCAGTGTTTTACAGCACTTGGTCGCACTCCTTGCGTTTTTTCTTAATGATCCATACTACTCAAGTTTTCCAAGGTTCAATTAATTTTATTTCTTTTATTGAACAAACTTCAAAAAATTAAACATTTAAAAACATTTCTGATCCACGTCCACGACGCATTTTAACTTTTAGTTTTCATCAGCCAAACCTGGGGCGAGCCCATTCCCTCTTCCCCTCGCACGACCCGCTCTCCTTCTCACACTTGGTTTGCTTGTCTGTTGCTTCGAACTGAACTCCCAACCACCATTTAGACAGGTTATTTATAGTTTAAAAACTGCTAATTAAAATGATCCACGAGGTTAATTCACGGAAAGTTACATTTTTGCTTCACTATATGTGCATTATAGAGAGGGAGTTATTTTATTTTATATTTTAGTCAGATGTGTGTTGTTATGTGTCCCGCGACGCCCCCCACCCCCTCCCCCGTTTATAATGCTCTTCGGTTATAACGCTCATATTATATGTCCCCCGAGACCCGCGTTATAGCCATTACAGTAGCCCTTTTATACTCGTTATAAGGCGGAACACAAATAGCATGGTCTTGTAACTATATCTCTCTAGTATACAGTGTGTGTGTGTATATATATATATATATATCCATATCCATCCATCCATTATCATTAACCGCTTACTCCTTTACAGGGTCGCGGTGAGCCGGAGCAAGGCGAGACTACACCCTGGACGGGATGCCAGTCCATCGCAGTATACATATATATATATATATATATATATATATATATGTGTGTGTGTGTGTATACAGACGTGCTCAAATTTGTTGGTACCCTTACAGCTCATTGAAATAATGCTTCATTCCTCCTGAAAAGTGATGAAATTAAAAGCTATTTTATCATGTATACTTGCATGCCTTTGGTATGTCATAGAATAAAGCAAAGAAGCTGTGAAAAGAGATGAATTATTGCTTATTCTAAATGGCCTGGACACATTTGTTGGTACCCCTTAGAAAAGATAATAAATAATTGGATTATAGTGATATTTCAAACTAATTAGTTTCTTTAATTAGTATCACACATGTCTCCAATCTTGTAATCAGTCATTCAGCCTATTTAAATGGAGAAAAGTAGTCACTGTGCTGTTTGGTATCATTGTGTGCACCACACTGAACATGGACCAGAGAAAGCAAAGGAGACAGTTGTCTGAGGAGATCAGAAAGAAAATAATAGACAAGCATGGTAAAGGTAAAGGCTACAAGACCATCTCCAAGCAGCTTGATGTTCCTGTGACAACAGTTGCAAATATTATTAAGAAGTTTAAGGTCCATGGAACAGTAGCCAACCTCCCTGGGCGCGGCCACAAGAGGAAAATCGACCCCAGATTGAACAGAAGGATAGTGTGAATGGTAGAAAAAGAACCAAGGATAACTGCCAAAGAGATACAAGCTGAACTCCAAGGTGAAGGTACGTCAGTTTCTGATCGCACCATCCGTCGCTTTTTGAGCGACAGTGGGCTCCATGAAAGAAGACCCAGGAGGACTCCACTTTTGAAAGAAAAACATAAAAAAGCCAGACTGGAATTTGCTAAAATGCATATTGACAAGCCACAATCCTTCTGGGAGAATGTCCTTTGGACAGATGAGTCAAAACTGGAGCATTTTGGCAAGTCACATCAGCTCTATGTTCACAGACGAAAAAATGAAGCTTTCAAAGAAAAGAACACCATACCTACAGTGAAACATGGAGGAGGCTCGGTTATGTTTTGGGGCTGCGTTGCTGCGCCTGGCACAGGGTGCCTTGAATCTGTGCAGGGCACAATGAAATCTCAAGACTATCAAGGCATTCTGGAGCGAAACGTACTGCCCAGTGTCAGAAAGCTCTGTCTCAGTCGCAGGTCATGGGTCCTCCAACAGGATAATGACCCAAAACACACAGCTAAAAGCACCCAAGAATGGATAAGAACAAAACATTGGACTATTCTGAAGTTGCCTTCTATGAGTCCTGATCTGAATCCTATCGAACATCTATGGAAAGAGCTGAAACTTGCAGTCTGGAGAAGGCACCCATCAAACCTGAGACAGCTGGAGCAGTTTGCTCAGGAAGAGTGGGCCAAACTACCTGTTAACAGGTGCCGAAGTCTCATTGAGAGATACAGAAAACGTTTGATTGCAGTGATTGCCTCTAAAGGTTGTGCAACAAAATATTAGGTTAGGGGTCCCATCATTTTTGTCCATGTCATTTTCATTTGTTTTATTATTTACAATATTATGTTGAATAAAAAATCAAAAGCAAAGTCTGATTTCTATTAAATATGGAATAAACAATGGTGGATGCCAATTACTTTTGTCAGTTTCAAGTTATTTCAGAGAAAATTATGCATTCTTCGTTTTTTGTGGAGGGGTACCAACAAATTTGAGCACGTCTGTATATATCTATCTATATATATATATGTGTATATATATATATCTATCTATATATATATATATATCTATATATATATATCTATATATATATAGATATATATAAACACGGCTTGGAAAAATAACAACCTCTGATTGGTTAAACAGCATCACGTGACCGTGCGTATATATAGCATATAGCACGGATTGCATACTAATGAGCTGCTTCACACTGAATAAATCACTACGTACCACTACATTCAAAATTCCATGACAAACTGCCACGTTATTTGTTATTAGTTACAAAACCACAGCCAAAAATGAGTGGCATTTCACCTATTTCCTTTAATATATTTGGGGATGAAACTCCACATAACTGGTACAACACTAACTTTCTGAGTGAAGACAGCAGTCCACCTTAAAAAAATAAATAAAATAAGTGCACAAGAGTAGACACATAACAGTAGATGAGGAACAGCTAAATGAAATAGAAGAAAACAAAGATTGAAAAAAAAACACACACACAAAAAAAAACTACAGCATGGGCTGGTTAATGTACTTAAAGAAAAAAATATGGACATTCATTTTATGGAAATAAGTCCAAAAAATCTCAACAACATAAGGGAATTTTATGCCAGTGCAAGAAGTTCAACTGAGGACCAGTATTCAGTCTCCAGTTTTATAACGCTGAGCTGGACTAAATACATATTTTAACAGTAAAAGTTTTAACATCTCTGCTGACAGCGAATTTAAAACCAGCAATAATGTATTCCTGTCAGTCAGGAAAACTCTTAGAAAACCAGGTAACGACAAGGCCCCAAATTACTGGCCTGGATTTGAAGTGTCTGCGGGAAACTGAGGTACTGTCCCCTGACACCGCGGTCGGATTGGTGCGTAAAGTGTGGTTCGATCGTCAACTTAATCTGGCACGACTTGGACGCGAGGGTATCCGACAACTAACAAAAACATATTTTGAGATCCAAAAGGATGAAAACGTACAAGAATATGTATGCCTCGCATATAACAAATTCACAAACTCACTTCAAGATCCGGCTTCAGTCTCCATCACAGCTGCTCCCCTTCCTTAGTGTCATTTGAAACTCCGCTCATCATCACAGCTTGTGCTCAGTCCTCTAGTTTCTGGTGAGATGGCACTTTCGATGCAGAAATTCATATATGCCCTCCTTCCCACTGAGTGTAGCCTCATTATTCTTCCTAAATGATCACTTTTAACACCCATGGGAGCCATCACTCACATGCTATGTACTCCCAAGCCGTTGCCCCAGTGTTGCTCCAAATGAAGCCCCAAACACAGCCAATGTATTATTGCATGTTACCTTACTAGGGACCCCCGTAGTCTTTAATAGGTTAAGTACAATAGTAAAAAGTAGTCATACCATCTCTTGGATTCCTTTCAGTATTTATACAATCCTCCATCCAAGTTTTATTGCACTAGCAGTGAAGTATGTTAATATAAATGACATAAAGTTCTGTGACTAAAAAACTAACTAAAAAAAAAAAACCTATAACCTACACCACTAGGTACCAGATGCAGTGCCTATCAGAAAATGATCATTTGTGATGGTGTAATAGCATGATAAACACTTTAGGGTATGAATTTATTCATTTGCTACTTAATTAAATGGACATTGATCTCCTAAAACCTGCCAAATGAATTCATGTAATCTATTATGATTTGCTTTTAAGCATATCTTTTTCTGCTCGTCCACGCAAACTAAAAATCATTACGCTTCCTCAGGCTCATTATTTTTAGATTTCCCAGGGCAAATGTGGAATAAAATCACTTACAATGAAGGTTACAAGATAATTAATGTTTTTTGTGTATATAAAAAAAGCAATGTTATTTTCACCCAATGGTCCCAAGCATCTGTATTCAAAAGACTATATAAATAAATACTTTACATATAAAGATATTATCATCCCTAAATCTAATGAGAGACAAAGTCTGGCTGTTGTAAATCTTTCTGAGCCAAAGTATTTGTAGTTATTGTATTTGTGTTTGTTGAAGTAAAAAAAAAAAGTGTAAGACAAAACAAATAACAAAAGAAGGTAATTTGTTAGGGTCATTTGGTCTGTAGCCTTGTGACTTGGAGTCCTCTTGGATAATGCTATCAGCTTTCAAAATCATATTAAGTAAAACCCATTTAGGCAGCACAGGCTTCTCGGAATCACCAATACATCTCTAATAGAAAAAACACAGAGAAGCCACTCGATTACTATCAGAAACCTCAATACAATATTTTGTATTAATATTTCACAATGTATGTAGGAACAGGCACTCGTTATTGAGCATTACAAGCTAGTATCACAAGGCCTAGCAATCTTTTTCTGGGCCTACCCTATCACTCAACACTGTGGTTGATAATCTATAAAATAGCTTACCATACCATAAAATATATAACTACGTTCTATCCCCCTCACAAAATAGTATACTTTAGAAATATGTAACAACAGCCGGTCACCATTGAAATAAATATATTGCACCACTTTATACAATAACTAAGTTTATAATCCCCTCAAGGCATTACTCGCTAACCCCTCCCACACACAATCTTCGCTGGACTTTAAGAAATTAGAATTATGAACCGCTTTAATTAAAAAGTGAACACTTAGCGCAAAGCGAACACGTAGCGTTGTTTACACTCTCTGGCCCAGTCGGATGTGTACTCGCTCTCTCTCGTCCTACTGTAGTGACTGCAAATCTCATCCATGTCTTTCTGGTGTAGCCTTTCAATGGCTCTCTTCCTGACCACCCTCCTCCGACGTCCAGTGTAGCTGTTCTCTTGCCTTCTCCCTATCTCTCCGACTCTAGCTCTGTATCTCTTACGTCCTGTATCTCTTCCATGTATCTTGGTTTCATTTTTGTTACCGTTATCCTTTCTCTCTTTCTTTTCCCTGTATTGAATCTCTCATTGTCCACTGCTACTTCCTAAAAATACTAAAAACACTCTGCCCACCTGACCACGTTAGTCCAATTCCTGGTCACGTTCAATCTAATCCCCTTAGTTCACCATGGGTTTCAGCTTAAAGTAAAAATACAGTCCAGCAAGGTGTGTCCATTACTAATACTCTCATGCAACAACAAAACATCTACTTTACTAAATCAAACTGTGCAATAATAATACTAATGACAAGAAAAAAGTAAAGAAAAGAAAACCCACACAACAGAGAAAAGTGCTACTAATCATAATGCATAAAAACATAATACACATGTGTGCAGTATAGAAACAGAACCCATTTTCCAAATTAACTTGGTCACCTTGTGACACCAGCATGACTACAACCTGAAACTTGTCATCAGGGTAATCTGTTTATGTACATGTTAATCCTTTGTATCAGAAGATGACAAAAAAACCCTGAGAAAATAGGAAACTAGATTGTGCATTAGATACATGATTAATAAAGAACTAAGGGTTAGCCAGCCTTGTGGCTACACACACACACACACACACACACACACACACACACACACACACACACACACACACAAATGTAATGTTTAGTGCAGCACTTAATCTGTCCTCTTATTATTAACTCCTGTCACTGTCAAGCTTGACAAATAATGAAACCCGGTTGGTGAAAGTCTAAGTACATACCATGACTGCTTTTTTATAGACTAACTGACCTGACTACATTTCCCAGATCTCAGCCTTACCCAGTAAGCTGCCATGCCTCGAATAAAAATGCATGCTATGTATGACAAAAGATGTATCTATTTATAAATGCATTTATTGTTCTTATACCATCGATCAATACCTTTGTTCCACTGCTACTTTATCTTTCCATTTTAACTATTGGCAGAGTGTAGCCAATACTAGACATGCAATATTATTTATTTTCTTATCCAGGGCGACTTACAATTGTTACAAGATATCACATTATTTTGACATACAATTACATTATTGTTTACACATTATTTGTACATACAATTACCCTTTCTTACAGTTGGGTTTTTACTGGAGCAATCTAGGTAAAGTACCTTGCTCAAGGGTACAGCAGCAGTGTCCCCCTACTGGGATTGAGCCCACGACCCTCCGGTCAAGAGTCCAGAGCCCTAACCACTACTCCACACTGCTGCCCCTAGGAACTGTTTTTTGTTTGTGGTGGAAGGGGGTTGTTCAGCCAATGGATTTATTAATGTTAGTGACAGCCCGTAAATGCCTACTGGGTTAAGCACCCTCATACTGCCCACTGGATACAGTGCTTATTAACGACCATGAAACCATTTGAAAGGACTGGACCTGTGACCAAGAAGGAAAGGTCATTTTAATCCTCAAATGAATCCTAATTCGGCGTGTGAAACTACAGTATAGTACATTGAATCGATACGACCAACTGTCAGACACATAAACAAGAATCTGTTGTATGGATGATCATATTCTTTGGCTGTCACAGGATGGCAGTGACTTGGTTTAAAGCAATCTGAGCAGAAAACATTTGAAAGGGTTTTTGTTATTGAGGAGACATCATTTGTGACACTCCTTGTGTGAAAATGCCATGTCTGGTCAATTTTATAGGGCTTCACTGGTCAGCCGTGCTACATTCTCTGTGAATACAGAATAGCTACTACTGCATCTGTCAGTCTGACTGGAGGCTGACCAGCTGTTGGTATGAAGGGTTAATAATCATCTCCGGTCAACTATAAGAATGCTTCAGGCTTTCACAGCAGTTAAAAAGAAAGCACATTTGTTAGAGTCGACAATCTATAAAAAAAACAAATGTCATCAGATTTGAAAATGGTATTTAGACAAAACCTATTGTAACTGACAAGTAGGATACCTTCACTGAAGTGAAAATATATGACCTTCTGGCTGCAGCCTCTCTTATCTGTAAACTCAGCATACTGATTTACAAGGACTGTTAATGTTACTAACTATTAAATAAAAAGCACAGTCTAATGTACTTCCTGATATCCACATGCACTAAAGTATAAGCAGAATTTAGCATTTGAATTCCAGTGGTGTAAAATGTCTAATATTTACCAAGATTATTATTTTTTTTATTGTAGGTTTACACTTGTGCAATACAGTAGCCTGTTCTGTATTTACCCACTGGTATTAGAAAATAAATATAAGGTCTTTCTACAGTCATTGCTGCCCTTAAGAAAGTGGAGGATTGAAAATGTTTAACCAGTCTGCCTCATTGCACAAGCTGACACCTCTGGGGCTTGGGTTCAAACTACAGTAAACACAAAGTGCTGCAGTCTCTGAGCTCTTTATATGTTGGTTACAACTTCAAGTTCTGAGTCATTTTGTCCTGCGCTCCCACTGAAGAAACATCACAGGTTCCAATTTGGCAATGCCAATTTGAAATATGGTACATTACTATAAAGGCACTCATGAATGAGAAAGATAGTACAACTAGTATCAGTTCAGTTCACAGTATGACCTATTTTGGACTTTATTTATAAAATACATTGTCTCCTTATTGATTTCCCACCATAGTCACACCAGTTGAAAAGACCAGGGGCCGGTTTTAATGTTAGAAAAATTATTGCCTGTGGCTGGAGGATTATCATGGCGACGTGACAAAAGCAAACATGCTGGGAGAGTTTGTTATACTTTCGCCGGCCACCGCTTATGATTTAAGTCATGGTTTTTCATAACATATCCTCTCTCTCTCTCTCTCTCTCTCTCTCTCTCTCTCTCTCTCTCTCTCTCTCTCTCTCTATATATATATATATATATATATATATATATATATACAGACGTGCTCAGATTTGTTGGTACCCTTACAGCTCATTGAAATAATGCTTCATTCCTCCTGAAAAGTGATGAAGTTAAAAGCTATTTTATCATGTATACTTGCATGCCTTTGGTATGTCATAGAATAAAGCAAAGAAGCTGTGAAAAGAGATGAATTATTGCTTATTCTACAAAGATATTCTAAAATGGCCTGGACACATTTGTTGGTACCCCTTAGAAAAGATAATAAATAACTGGATTATAGTGATATTTCAAACTAATTAGTTTCTTTAATTAGTATCACACATGTCTCCAATCTTGTAATCAGTCATTCAGCCTATTTAAATGGAGAAAAGTAGTCACTGTGCTGTTTGGTATCATTGAGTGCACCACACTGAACATGGACCAGAGAAAGCAAAGGAGAGAGTTGTCTGAGGAGATCAGAAAGAAAATAATAGACAAGCATGGTAAAGGTAAAGGCTACAAGACCATCTCCAAGCAGCTTGATGTTCCTGTGACAACAGTTGCAAATATTATTAAGAAGTTTAAGGTCCATGGAACTGTAGCCAACCTCCCTGGGCGCGGCCGCAAGAGGAAAATCGACCCCAGATTGAACACAAGGATAGTGCGAATGGTAGAAAAAGAACCAAGGATAACTGCCAAAGAAACACAAGCTGAACTCCAAGGTGAAGGTACGTCAGTTTCTGATCGCACCGTCCGTCGCTTTTTGAGCGAAAGTGGGCTCCATGGAAGAAGACCCAGGAGAAAAACATAAAAAAGCCAGACTGGAATTTGCTAAAATGCATATTGACAAGCCACAATCCTTCTGGGAGAATGTCCTTTGGACAGATGAGTCAAAACTGGAGCTTTTTGGCAAGTCACATCAGCTCTATGTTCACAGACGAAAAAATGAAGCTTTCAAAGAAAAGAACACCATACCTACAGTGAAACATGGAGGAGGCTCGGTTATGTTTTGGGGCTGCTTTGCTGCGCCTGGCACAGGGTGCCTTGAATCTGTGCAGGGCACAATGAAATCTCAAGACTATAGGCATTCTGGAGCGAAACGTACTGCCCAGTGTCAGAAATCTCTGTCTCAGTCGCAGGTCATGGGTCCTCCAACAGGATAATTACCCAAAACACACAGCTAAAAGCACCCAAGAATGGATAAGAACAAAACATTGGACTATTCTGAAGTGGCCTTCTATGAGTCCTGATCTGAATCCTATCGAACATCTATGGAAAGAGCTGAAACTTGCAGTCTGGAGAAGGCACCCATCAAACCTGAGACAGCTGGAGCAGTTTGCTCAGGAAGAGTGGGCCAAACTACCTGTTAACAGGTGCAGAAGTCTCATTGAGAGCTACAGAAAACGTTTGATTGCAGTGATTGCCTCTAAAGGTTGTGCAACAAAATATTAGGTTAGCGGTCCCATCATTTTTGTCCATGCCATTTTCATTTGTTTTATTATTTACAATATTATGTTGAATAAAAAATCAAAAGCAAAGTCTGATTTCTATTAAATATGGAATAAACAATGGTGGATGCCAGTTACTTTTGTCAGTTTCAAGTTATTTCAGAGAAAATTGTGCATTCTTCGTTTTTTGTGGAGGGGTACCAACAAATTTGAGCACGTCTGTATATATATATATATACACACACACAGTCGCAGACAATTATTGGCACTCTAGCTTAATATAAGATATAATTTAAAACATGTTAAATCCAAACATTTAGCGAACATTAGCCACTAATTAATATGACAAAGATCTAGATAGTTTTAAAAAAATCTTTATAAAAAAAAAAGCACTTAAGTAATTTCAAGTATTTGTTCATGACAAAAGTATTGGAACCTTGACATTAAAAGTCTGTAAAACTGTAATAGGACTAATTTAAAAATATATTCATTGATTGAAAACCATTATGACTAAGCTGCATTATAAAGTCAATAGCCAGAAAAAGAGGTAGGCTAATTATTTCCAACATCTGTTGAAGAATGTTAAGCAACACAGCAGATGATGGTCAAGACAAAGGAATTGGATTCAAGTTTGAGAAAAGCATTCGTAGCAACCTGCAACAAAGGAAATAGTTACAGAACAGTATCATGATTTCCATTACACGAGAGTAGATGTTAAAACTTCATGCTGATTTGAACTTGGCTCTCGCCAAGATAAGCACCAACTAAGACGTATCTTTACAGTAAACTAATGTGATCCATATGTGTCTCCATCCATTTACGTTTCCTTCCATATAATGATGTAGATATCCTTCTGTCTGGTGTTAATGGCTGAAGTGTAATGCTGGCTCCAGGGATCAGCTTATTTTGCCTCCCTGGCGCATCAGCACACACAACGGCTGCGATGCTGGCTCCGGGGATCAACCACAGTGCGGCCTCCCCAGCGCATCAGCATGACAACCGTCTGGATTGAGCTAAGTAGGGTACATCTCTGGGGTCTTCAAGTGGGCACCTTCCATCCTCAGTGTTTCGTCGACTAGCCCACGACACCTCAAGAGGGCTCGACGATGATTCTGGCGTCCCAGCATCACCCCCCTCCGTCCCCCACTCAACTCAGCCCAGCTTACTTACCTGTACATCAGCGTTTCTTTCTTTCTATTGTGCTTGAGATCCCCAGCCAGAATCTTTCCGTCTCAACCACAGCCAGTTGCTGCTCCTCTCTGCTGCTTCAGATAAGTTCTTCACTGTGCAATGCAACTCTTGGCCACTGAATCCGACGTCTCTGAGAAACCGGGTTGTAGAGTGTGCCACAAATCCTCGACAACTCACTTCCACTGGGTAAACCCGGACTCTCCATCCTCGCTGTTCCGCTTCAGTGGCTAGTTGAGCATACCGCAGTTTCTTCCTCTCATACGCCTCATCTACAGCATCCTCCCATGGCACTGTTAACTCTATCAGGTGAACAAGGCGTGCTGATCCAGACCACAAGACAATATCTGGTCAAAGGTTAGTGGTGGCAATCTCAGGTGGAAAAATAAGCCGTTGACCAACATCTGCCAGCATTTTCCAGTCTCTGGCAGCTTCCAGTTGTCGGCGAGGATTGGTTTTAACACCTTTTCTTGGTGGTTGCTCTCCTGGGCGGAGGAATGTTGTCTTTTGTGTGTAATGTTTTGATGGAACAGGTGGCAACTTATTGGTCATGTTACGCTTGTCTTCCAATGCTAAGGCCAAACATCGCAGCACCTGGTCATGGCGCCAAGTAAACCGTCCTTGGCTAAGAGCCACCTTACATCCTGTCAAAATGTGCCTTAATGTTGCAGGTGATGAACACAAAGGACATGAGGGATCCTCTCCTACCCAGAGGTTTAGGTTCTGTGGTGATGGGAGAACATCATATGTTAACCTGATGAGGAAACTGATCCTACTCTGTTCCATTGAGCATAGGTCTTGCCAGCCAATCTTGCATTGTTCCACACTCTCCCATCTCATCCATTCTCCCTGCTTAGCCTGGGAAATGGCCTTTATACACCTCATCCTCTCCTCCTGCTTTTGCACCTCGTTGACTACCAGCTTCCTCCTTTGAGCTGGGGCTGCCTTGTGCCATGTAGGAGGAGCTGAACTGAGACCAAGACCCCCTCTTCCATGCTGAACTTGCCCCATGATATCACCAATTCGATGGGCAGCCTTTGCATTTTCCACAGCTTTCTTTGCCGCCCACTTTCTTCCAGTTTTCAACACAGGTGCTGCCTCCCTTACGCATTTGTCGCGTGACTCTACTTATGTCATTTCCAGTCTGACCTTGGTGCACTTAAACTCCTCGGTTAGAGCGGAGACTGGTAGCTGCAGTATTCCTTTACCATAAAGTCCCACTCTGCTGAGGCAGCGTGGAACTCCCAACCATTTCCTGATGTGTGAACTGATTAAAGCTTCCAGCTTCTCTACTGTTATCAAAGAAACCTCGTACACAGTCAGTGGCCACAGCAACCTCGGCAGTAGACCAAACTGAAAGCACCAGAGTTTTAGTTTGCCTGGTAGAGCGCTGCTGTCTATGCTCTTCAACCCTTCCACTGCTTGAAATATGGCAACAATGGCAACGAGAGGGGAGACATGTCTGGCAAACAATGTGCTGATTGATTTAAATAAAAGGCAATCAAGAGTGGGTGCGTACCCTTGAAGATATGTTAATCAGTTCAGGACAAGCAGTCACCACCTGTACAAGACAATGGCTACGAGACCACCTTTGCACCTCTCCTAGGAACCACATTATGCCGGTTCATACAACCCCCCAAAATACTGTCTGGCTACATGACTGCAAAGATTAGTCTACAATAATTCAAAAAGTACAAATATATCCTTAAGAGTCCCTATCCTGGTTGTCCACAGTTGTCAAAATGTGCGGCTCCATTTTAACACGGCTTCAATATGAAAATGAAAAACATACAATCGGATACAACTTAATATTTTTATTTATGAACATCATACATAACATTTTCAGAGCAGAAACACCATATTTACATTGAAAATTTAACTTTTTTTCGTATTTTTTTCACGCAATAAACTTCTGTGTAAACAGGTGTAGAAAGCTGTATGCACATATAAAATAAAAAATAAAAATAGCATAAAACAAAAATATATCATAACTTATGCAACGTGAAAGCGCTTTGAGTGAAACAGAGTTCAAAGGCTCTGTCTGTCTGTTCAGAGTTCTGTTACAGCTTTCTAAGTACAATCTACGCAGCAAACACACTTTACAGATGACAAGTGCATTTGCCACAGACTTGACTTTTCACAACAGGTGCAGACATCAAAAGTTCTGTTTTTATTGCATTTAGCAACCTGGCATTGTCTTTTATTCTGTGTGCCAGTGGGCACAGTGCTGGCTGAAGGTTGAGGGGCTTTTGCCAGCCGGCTTTCGTGTCTCTTATCAAAATGTTTCTGCCGTAGCTCCAGGGCTAGCTGCAAAATCATGTCCCTCCGAGTGATAGTTTCTGCCAGTGCACTCCTTGTACAAAACCAAAGCGGTGATGGCTGCCAGGTCCAAAACATTATAAAAAACAGCCACAGGCCACCTGCGAGTACCACCTTTGACAGAATACCGCTGTGCCCTTTGATCCAGTATATCCACACCATGCTGTTGTTTAGCATCAGTCCCGATGCTCACTGAGCTTAGAACACACACTTTTTTTAAAAATTTTTTGCACTGTCACACTCAGGGTGGCACAGTCTGCCTGAGAAATGTAGTGTAAATAATAGTAATATATGATGTGTAGAATGACTTTCATCAGTGTTTCAAGCACTCAACAGGATTATAATACGTTATTTCACAAAAACGTTGATTTTATTACAAAGCCCAGACTAAATTGTCGGCTATATAGGGCAGTATGGAGTAGTGGTTAGGGCTCTGGACCGGAGGGTTGTGGGTTCAATCCTTGGTGGGGGACACTGCTGCTGTAACCTTGAGCAAGGTACTTTACCTAGATTGCTCCAGTAAAAACCCAACTGTATAAATGGGTAATTGTATGTAAAAATAATGTGTAAAAAAATAATGTAATTGTATGTAAAAATAATGTGATATCTTGTAACAATTGTAAGTCGCCCTGGATAAGGGCATCTGCTAAGAAATAAATAATAATAATATATTGTATTGATTTCAATATGCCGCATAAACTGCGGTTCTGGCGGTTGAAGAAGCAAGTGCTTATAACGTATTCATTTTTACGATTCTGCAGCTGAAACACCGTATGGGTATTTAATTCAAATATTTAGTAACACTTAAGAACAGACATGCACGAGATATTCACATATGCAGAGATATTTAAATTTGAATTGCAAAAGCCGTTCAAAAAGCAGCTATGGCGGTGCTAGTGTTCAGTGCCTTGTAAGGCCTGCTAATTGCGAACAGGTCACCTACAGATTTTGTCTCCCTTTCTTTTGGGGTCTTTTTCACCCACTGGCACGGTCTGTTAGTGAGCTGCTGTTTGTAATTGCATGGATCATGGAGCTTCCATGTGGTGACACCTCCACTGCCCTCGGGGATAACCACAAAATGTAGTCCGAACACCCTTGATCTGTCAGCCATATGGGTACAAAATTGAAAAATTCAAGGTTGGAAATAAGACGCCCATTTCATTTTGAGCCATTCCAGATTTTATGATGACCCTAATCATTCAGACACAATTAAGATTGTTACTTGTATCTAATTAACCTCAAAGTAAACAGGAAGGTATCAAACTTATATGCAATAGATTACTTATTTTTATTCCTTTATCCATAACAATGCATTGCATTCATCAGTGTCTTTATAAAATGTTTTTTTTTTAAATATTTTTTAAAAATGGTTCTATCTTACAATGATGTTAAGTTTTACACTTTAATATAATTCTTTGTTGTGCATTTATGTTCTTCCATAGTTTTTTTTCTGTGTACTTCATCAGAAAGTAGTCCAGTTTATTTGCATTCACCAAAAAGGTAGTTTGAACTGTAGGGACACAGATTACATAAACTGGACATCCTCCCGTCGTTACTTGCAGATGTAAAACTCCCTGCTGCTGCTGCAAGCAGTCACAGGAGCAGACACTTTTAGTCAGGATAGGTTTTTAAAGTTGCCCCTAAATTAAAACAAATTAACATGTATAGTAAGTGTTAAACATTTGCTAAATAAATACTGTTGCTTAATTACTGTGAGGCAGAATTTCAATACAATACTTGTTTAACAAATTAAGGGGAAGAAAGGTTCTTTACTCTCTAGGCTATTTTTTTATTATTCCTTTTTTTGTAGTTACCCATATTGTAAGGTCTATTATTCAGACCTCTTCTTTGCAATACAGTAGTCTCCGACTAAGACAATTCCGTCAGTGGCTATTGCATGGTTATAAAACATATATAATGCTTTATTAACACCCTATACCATAGTTATTAAGCATCTATTATATATTTATAAAACATTAATAAGCAGCACCTTAATATAAAGTGTTACAGCTAAATCTTTATTTTAAAAATAAATATATATTTTGTTATTAAATATTTATTTTGAGAATCAAGATTTAGCTGTTCGCAAATAAATCTGGATTTTGTGAACTTAAATATTTAACTAAATCTTAAATCTCTAAAAAGATTTAACATTTAGCTAAATATTTAACTGGCCAGCTAAATCTAAAAAAAAAAAAAAAAATTAGCAAAATATTTAACTAAATCTTAAATCTCTAAAAAAGATTTAACATTTATGTAAATATTTAACTCACCAGCTAAATCTGGAGTTTGTATGCAAATGAGCTTTGCCTGCTTTGTGCTTTCACAGGATTTGATTGCTAATCGGGAAATATGCAGTTTCAGCATTACAAGAGCCAATCAAATCACGTGAAAACACAACGCGGGCAGAGCTAATTTGCATATACACGTAAATTAGATTTAGTTAAATATTTAAGTTCACAAAATCCAGATTTATTTGCGAACAGCTAAACCTTGATTCTCAAAATAAATATTTAATAACAAAATATATATTTAATTTTAAAATAAAGATTTAGCATTTAAGTGTTAAAAAGTTGCTAAATATTTTAAGATTTACAAATTATATATGAATGTACACATTTAATATATATATATATATATATATATATATATATATATATATATATATATATATATATATTCACAACATTTATAAATCTGGGAAAAAATACAAGATTTAAGTAAAATCTGGAAAAAATATGAACACTTTTTTTTACACGATACCCCAATATATAAAACTCTAATTAAATCTTCTGTTTTAGTATCTGGTTTAGAATGCATATACTTAATTATTCAGGTATGTTGGGTGATTTATTTCAGTAATTCATGTCCTGGCCTACAACATATTTGCACACTGTACCTTATATGTGAGCCACTGGCTTGAAATAGACTTTTTTTGTACAGCCTGGTCATTCCTATGCTTTAGACCACCTAGTGGATCAACAAAAATAAATTAATTTATCCACACTTGTTTGGGCTGGAAAGCAAATCTGCAAAAGATTAACAGTGACTAATGCTGCCCTGATTAAGCAGGGATTCTTCTTTAATTTAATGAGAAATTTAAGAGCACTCTAAATATATACTGTACTCATTTCTATGCAGCCTTTTAATTTGAGTATTTTCTGGAATCATACAGGTTCTAAAGAGGTTACAAATAAATTAGAAAGTGAGTTGGGGCAGAAAGAGTAATTTAAAGAAAACAGCTAAAGATTTATATAAATAGGTTTTGTACGTCATTTTTTACAAAAGAAACACAAAGGAAGCCTTTATATTTAAAGCACAGTTTTCTAAATAAAGGAAGACACTTATTTTTTACCCGCATACTTCTACATAGTCGTTTTAATCTAATTATATATATATATATTTTTTCACAAATTTTGTCGTTGCCAATTATTTTTATTATTTTCTCCCAATTTGGAATGGCCAATTATGTTATTATGCTCAGCTCACCGCTACCACCCCTGCGCTGACTCGGGAGGGCGAAGACGAACACACCTCCGAAGCGTGTGCCGTCAGCCGACTGCTTTTTTTTTCGGAGGACAACGCAGCTCTCGGGCAGCTTACAGGCAAGCCCGCAGGCGCCCGGCCAGACTACAGGGGTTGTTGGTGCGCGGTGAGCCGAGGACACCCTGGCTGACCTTGCCCTCCCCCCACCCCCCAGGCGGCGCTCAGCCAATTGAGCGCCACCCCCTGGGAGCTCCCGTCCTCGGTCGGCAAAGGAATAGCCTGGACTTGAACTCGCAACGTCCAGACTATAGGGCGCATCCTGCACTCTACGCGAGTGCTTTTACTGGATGCGCCACTTGGGAGCCTACTATCTAATTATATTTTTGTTTATTATCTATACGAAGCTGCTATGTAATTTCATTTAAGAATTCTGACAACTAAGTTACTGGATGTTTAAAATTATGGCTAGTAGGGAATTTACAACAGAAAAAAGGGACTGGGATGGAGTGATGTGTGTAAGTATTGCTGTGACAGAGAAATAATGAATCTTGGTTATAAATTTCCCTCCTGACCTGTGAGGACGCTGTGTAAAGGGAACAGAGTCCCCCGGACTGGATGGTCTGACAATTCATTCCAAGAGAAAGGTGGAAGTTGGCCATCTAGAAAGGGTCTGGAGCTACAGTACACCAAGTCTTGCCCCAGAAGGAAGCGATGTGGCAACCGCGGATTGGAGGAGAAACGGTTGCACTCGCTAACCAAGGGGGTGTGACTGACAGTACAAAAGGGGATGTGGCTAGGTGATCTGTTTCTTTTGTTATGATTAAGGTCGAACCGAAAAAGGAGAACTGTAAAATAAAAGTGAGTGTTTTATTTGTTTGTCTAATTATACTTGTTTGTTCTTGTTAGACGGCAAACACGATCCGGAGCTGTCGCTTAAGGCCAGCACCGAACCCGGACAACACTTCACAAATGTACACAAATAAATTGTATTTTACCACTAGCACTTTAACTGTTTATTCTTTCGGGACTGTAACCTGTTGTTTTGAAACAGTGCAATACAAATTGCTGTGTATTGCCTGGGATTATTCTTTGTGGGTGCCAGACCGGGATTATAAATAAACATTTCTGTTTGGATTGTGAACTTTGTTGTCTGTCTTCTGTTTCGTAATCACATCACCTCTACAGCTGTGCACTGCAAACTACTTTGCCACAATTGTATATTTAACATATACTGTTTTTTTAAAAGTAATTGTGTCTCTTAGGCAGATCTTCAACTCAATATTGTAGTATTTTTTAAAATCTTTTGCTTTTAACGGATATCCTTCTGCCCAACTGCTTTGTAGGGTATAGTTTACCCAGTAATACATAGTTTGACTCCTCTCTCTCTCTCTCAAATTCAAATTCAAATCTGCTTTATTGGCATGACATGAGTATTGCCAAAGCAATAGTGTGTTATAAACAAACAAACAAGAAAAAAAAACACAATGTTTTATACATAGTAACATTCCACCCCCCCATGTATACATTAGCTAAACAACCCCCCCATAATGAGGAATATAACAACCCTCCCCCCCATCCTATACAACAATTTATATTATATTAGAACACAATATTATTCAGGAGTATACATTAGTTCTCCCCATTGTCCCTCAGTTTGTGGCACATTGACACATACTGGGCTGCCATTTTTTATTATTATTTTTTTTCAGTGTCAGTAAGAATTGTGAAATTTGGCACGGGAATTTTGGGATATATGCCTCCCTTATTTCTGTGTATTTGGAGCAGGACAGCAGGAAGTGCATCTCTGATTCTCTCTCTCTCTCTCTCTCTCTCTCTCTCTCTCTCTTTTATACATATCATAAGAACATAAAAACAAAAGAACATAAGAAATTTACACATGAGAGGAGGCCGTTCGGCCCATCTTGCTCGTTTGGTTGTTAGTAGCTTATTGATCCCAGAATCTCATCAAGCAGCTTCCTGAGGATCCCAGGGTGTCAGCTTCAACAACATTATTGGGAAGTTGGTTCCAGACTCTCACAATTCTCTGTGTAAAAAAGTGCCTCCTATTTTCTGTTCTGAATGCCCCTTTATCTAATCTCCATTTGTGACCCCTGGTCCTTGTTTCTTTTTTCAGGTCAAATATCCTTTTTGTAGCGAGGTGACCAGAACTGAACACAATATTCTAAATGAGGTCTTACTAATGCATTGTAAAGTTTTAACATTACTTCCCTTATTTTGAATTCAACACGTTTCGCTATGTATCCGAGCATTTTGTTGGCCTTTTTTATAGCTTCCCCACATTGCCTAGATGAAAACATTTCTGAGTCAACATAAACTCCTAGATCTTTTTCATAGATTCCCAGTATTGCCAACTCCACCATAACAGAAATCATGAGACAAACATAAGCCAATATGTCTATGCTAAGAGGCAGCTTATATTGATAGATGACTTCAGAAACTCATTGCTAGCAGCTTATATTGCTTAACTAACAGCTCAAAGCTATTTACAAAACTGTATTATTGCATCTAAAATGCTTTACAAAAATCAACAATCCAAATAACTAATAAGCATTACAAACAACTATCTAGAATTGTCCTACCTGTGTTATCAGCACCCTGCTCAGCTTGGTTGAGGTTACTTTGACAGCTGCTGCGATGACATCTGCTGAAGTGTTGCACGCTTAGCCATTTCAAGTAGTTGTTTGGAAGGTTTCAGTGTATAGCAGGTTGGACCATTTGTTCTCGTTATGAGTACAGCAGATAAAGTACAGCAGATAAAACGTTGCTGCACATTCTGGAACGGAAAGAAGTTTTGTTTCTCCGCATTAGGGAGAAAACACGCTCCATGCTAGCCTGATCGTAAGGGAGGATCAAAAGTGTAGCATTCAGTTTCGAAAGAGCTGGGTACCGCTTTTCCTGTGCCCCATTTTGTTAAGATCCAGGACTTGCTAAAACTTTAGTTTTAACATCCACTGATAACTTCTTATTTTCTTTCTGATTAACCAAATCTTGGAAATCCACCATGGTTACATCACTGGTTATCACATCCGACTTTACAAATCGATTAAGCAGTGTTTTGAGCAGTTTCACACTTTCTTCCCAGAGGTAGGCAACTTTCGAATCCTCAGCTTGAAAAAACATATTGTAGGCTAATAAATCATCCAGCCGTGTTCCAAAACAGAAAGTAAAGTTGCATTTCCTCGTCATGTATGTAGGTGTTAATCCGCTGAACTCGGCCAGGATGTTCTGTTTCAGAATTGCTTCCAAAGTACGCTTTAAGGGGCTCCCACCTTGCTACTGCTTGGCAGAGACTGAGCCACCGTGTTCCTCTGTGTTTTATTAGTTGAAGCTGTTCTGCATCACACCAGTGCTGGTATTGGCGGTACTCCTCTTTTTGTTTTGCGGTACCATTAAAATAATAAAAAAATGTCCACTCGTAGATCCTCTACTGGTTTTGAGATTACTTCAACAGCATCCTTTGGTGGAATGTGATGGTTCACAAAAACAGAATTTATGACACTGAACAGGTTTTCTGCATTTGCTATATTGCAAGTTTCCACTGCCAAGAGGTCTGTTTTCACAACTTTAAGAGTCTGATTAAAGTATCTAATCATAATGCAAGCCTCCTAGTTGTTGCAAACATTGTTACTCTCGTCCACCATTAAAGTTACCGGGCCCGTTTTGGCATGCATTAAAACTGATTCCGAATGGTGATCGGCAAGAGCTTTTAATACTGTGGTAGCTTTGGTTCAGCCACAGGAGAATTCCTTTGTAATGCTTGAATCTGGAAACATCAACTTTATGAGTTTTGTTAAATGATCTGCAAAAACAATCGGTAATCCATGTTCTGCAAAATGGCTTGGCAAAAAAGTACTTCAGCATTTGTAACCTTCTGGCCTAAAGTCTCCTGAGCTGGATTAAAAAAACCTGCGGCCTGACTTTGAGGTTGTTTACTCCAGAATTCCCAATGTTGATGTCTGCAGAACAAACCAGACAGAAAGCATGTTCATCTGAAAGTTTACTTTTTTTTACTGGGAAAGAACTGCTCCAGTCTGCGTTGCATTTGCATCTCTAGCGGTGTCACTTCTTTGGATTTTCCTTCTCCGACATGACTGTACTGTAGTGTGAAGTTCTGCACTGTGACATTACAAAAGAGAAAAATCTCAAGATCGCGAGTGAGGCTTAATTTTACTTAGAAATTGCATCTCTCGTGATAAATTCACGAGAGTTGGCAAGTCTGGATTCCTTCTTCAATTTCAGTATCTCCAATATGGTATTTATAATGCACATTATGCTTTCTAGATCTTTTGAATTACCTTTGCTGCTGCAAGAGTTTGTCACTCCTATTTTTGTAGTCGTCTGCAAATTTAACAAGTTTGCTTAGTATACCAGAATCTAAATCATTAATGTAGATTAGGAATAGCAGAGGACCTAATACTGATCCCTGTGGTACTCCACTGGTTACCTCGTTCCACTTTGAGGTTTCTCCTCTAATCAGTACTTTCTGTTCAAAAGCTTTCTGGAAACCTAAATAAACCATGTTGTATGCTTTGCAATTATCCATTGTCGATGTTGCATCTCCAAAAAATCAAGCAGGTTAGTTAGACATAATCTCCCTCTCCTAAAACCATGCTGACTGTCTCCCAAGATACTGTTACCATATAGGTAATTTTCCATTTTGGATCTTATTATAGTTTCCATAAGTTTGCATATAATAGAAGTCAGGCTTATTGGTCTGTAGTTACCTGGTTTGGTTTTGTCTCCCTTTTTGTGGATTGGTATTACGTTTGCAATTCTTCAGTCTGTCGGTACAACCCCTGTCTCAAGAGACTGTTGCATGATTTTGGTTAGCGGTTTGTAAATAACTTCTTTCATTTCTTTGAGTACTATTGGGAGGATCTCATCTGGCCCAGGGGATTTGTTTATTTTAAGAACTCCTAGTCCCTTTAACACTTCTGCCTCTGTTATGCTAAAGTTATCCTCCTTTGTAAAAACTTGTGAAAAGTAATCATTTAGTATATTTGCTATTTTTTTTTCCTTCATCTATGGTTTTGCCATTTGTATTTATTAGACATTTAACCTAATCTTTGAATATTCTCTTGCTGTTATAACATTCGAAAAACATTTTGGAATTGGTTTTAGCCCCCTTAGCAATGTTCATTTCTATCTCTCTCTTGGCCTTTCTAACTTCCTTTTTGACTTGTGTTTGCAGTTCCAAGTACTCTTTCTGTGTGCTTTGTTTTTGGTCCCTTTTAAACGCTCTGTAAAGTGCCCTTTTTGCTGAATATTTTTTTTTAAATTGATCTATTAAACCATTTTGGCCATTTTGTTTTAGATTTAGATTTGTCTACTGTTGGGATGTAATTGTACTACATTTTTTAAAGATAGCCATGCTTTTTCTGTGGATGTGTCCATATAGGTAATTTTCCATTTTGGATCTTATTATAGTTTCCATAAGTAGTTACCTGGTTGAGTTTTGTCTCCCTTTTTGTGTATTGGTATTACATTTGCAATTTTCCAGTCTGTTGGTACAACCCCTGTGTCAAGAGACTGTTGCATGATCTTGGTTAGCGGTTTGTAAATAACTTCTTTCATTTCTTGGAGTACTATTGGGAGGATCTCATCTGGCCCAGGGGATTCGTTTATTTTAAGAGCTCCTAGTCCCTTTTAAACACTCTGTAAAGTGCCTTTTTTCGCTGAATATTTTTTTTAAATTGATCTATTAAACCATTTTGGCCATTTTGTTTTAGATTTAGATTTGTCTACTTTTGGGATGTAATTGTTTTGCACCTCTAGTACTACATTTTTAAAAAACAGCCATCCTTTTTCTGTGGATGTTTTCTCTATTTTACTCCAATCTACTTCTGTTAGTCTCTGTTTTATACCTTCATAGTTTGCTTTTCTAAAATTGTAAACCTTAGCTTTAGTCATTACTTTTGGGGTTTTAAAAAATACTGAGACCATGTTGTCATCTGAGTTTGCCAATGGCTCTCTTCTGTCTTCGTTATTTGGAAAGACTAAATCAAGGCATGCCTACCCTCTAGTCGGTGCCTTGACAAATTGTGTTAGGAAGCAGTCATTTGTCATTTCCACCATTTCAATTTTGTCCATCGTGCTCCCCACCGGGTTCTCCCATTTTATACGGGGGAAGTTGAAATCCCCCATTAGTATGGCTTCTCCTTTTCTACACGCATTTCGAATGTCATTGTATAACAGATTATTTTGCTCAGCGTCTGAATTTGGCGGTCTATAGCATGCTCCTCTAACTTTTGCCCTTTTAATTCTGACCCATATTGATTCTGCTTTGTTTTCTTTGTCCTGATTTAACACCTGGGCTTCAAGACTATTTCTTATGTATAGCGCTACCCCTCCTGCCTCTTCTTTCTTGCCTGTCTTTCCTATACAGTGTATACCCACTAATATTATATTTGTCTCCATCGCTCTCGGATAACCAAGTTTCTGTAACACCTGTCACATCGTAGTTACTTGTTAATGCAGCATCTTCAAGTTCTAACATTTTGTTTTTGATTCTTCCAGCATTTAGATACATTTTTTGTTGATTTCTCCCCCCTTCCTTTCTAGTTTAACACCTTCTGAACCTCCTCGAGGATACTTTCTCCGAGTAGATTGGTTCCTTTTTTAAGTGCAGTCCGTTCCACCTATATAGATAGTCCTTGTTGTAGAATGTGGTCCAATGTTCAAGGAAGGTGAAGTCTTTCTGTGTGCACCACGATTTCAGCCATGCATTTAGATTTTTTTATTTCCAGCTGTCCATATGGTCCTTTGCAAGGTGCTGTCAGTATCCCAGAAAATACCACAGTTTTGGTCTTGTCTTTTAATTTCCTTCCTAGCTCTCTGAATTTGTCTGTTAGAATTTAAACTGCAGTAATTTTCCAATGTTCTGTATTTTCTGATTTAAGCAGTTCAAGATTGAATTTCTCATTACTGCTTCAAAACTGCTCCGTACTTTTCCACGAGTACTTCCCCACGATGCTGCTCTGCCGCTGTCACTGTATGAACTTTACCACATACTGTATAAGAACAGGACGGAATAGAACATTGACCCTCAACAACAGGTTTATAAAACAGCTATTTTACCACTGTACTTTTTTTTTTTTAAGAACACATGCTATCTTACCTGTTACAAAAGCCAACACCACACAGGTCTGCTTTGGATGAAGATTTCAGGTGAGATAACACATTTATTCTGTATGGGCTTTGATGAGATACATTGTCAGATTACAAACAAAAAAAATATATAAATGTTAAGAAAACAATCCAGTTTTAACATCCATTTTCAGTAGGCTACAATATTGTCCAATCCCACTGTTAACATTTCCATCAAGTAACATAAAGGTATTACAACAATTTTAAATTTATAAATTAGATAGTTATGTCTGCCTGATTACAATTCAAGTAATGCTTATTAAAAAACAATATAAAAAACAAAAGATGTAATAACATGTGAACCACAATGAGTTGATTTGATCCATACGTTGCTGTTTCCCTCAGATTCCTGGCACGGTTGGTACCTTCTCATACATTTGACAGACCATGCTATACAACGATTGATTAGAGCTGCCTGCAAAGTAGGGAAGGTAAGACTTCTTTTTGCCTCATCTAATTCCTCTCATCCAGGCAGTGGCACAATATGTGCCTGCTGTAAATACTCCAGGAGCATCCGCACTTTGAATAGCATATGTTATGCAGACAACAATATTTCAAGTGGAATAAATAGCATGTTTTCAATCTGATAGTGCCTTTATGTTTTGCATGTGTTGATGCTCCCTGAAGCCTGGATGTTCCAGGAGCATTTGTCTACAGACAAATCACCCACTTGGTCCAGGGAGTCAGTTTACCATGAATAACAGATGTGTTACTTGTTTTGATTAAAGGGTTTTTTTAACTTAAAGACCACTTTTACGATGTTCTCACTGCATTGCACACAGATGCCATACTGAAATTTCGGCATCTGGTTTGCTAGTAACATTCCATAGTTGTGAAAAAATACAAGCTCTACCCTCCTATATCCTAAGCAGAGCTGTTAAAAAAAAAAAAAAAAAAAAAAGCGTATTAACACAGAGCACTTTAGGGTGTCATGTCGTGCTGAAATATACATAATTCTCAGATGACTCACAGTGTACTTGAGGAATCCATATATTTCAGTATGACTGGACGCCCTGTTACATGTTATTCTACTATCCAGTATAATGAACCATCTTGGCAAGCAGATGCAAATTCAGCTGTTTAATTTAGATTTCTTCAGATGTCTTCAGGAATTTTTCCCTGGAAACTTAAAGTGTAATAATTATTTAATATCCTGTGAGTCTTTTATTCCTTGAAGCGCAATGAATAATGAGATTGCGTCCAATCATAAAATGCTTCTGCAAACCAGAGCGCATGAACAGGACCTAAACTGTCTCGAAAGTATTCCTGTAAATACAGATAAGGATGCACATTTCATTGTATAACTTGTACCAAACCTGTTCCAGATGAACACATTTCTCATCCATGACTGGTACAACGGATACCAACCTGGGCCATTTGGGCTCTAAAGGACACATCTATACTGTACTGCATATAACATGTAAATCAGTGCAATGGTGTTTTTATAAGACACCACTGAGCACAGTCAAATGCATAGCCAAAAAGGAGAGTCTGTATTGAAGTTTAAAAGATGAACTGAAAATACTTCTAATTGCAGAACTCTCTTGCTCAATCCCAGTATATTGTGGTCCCCATCACAGCAATGCATTATGATACAGTTTGGCATGTTTGGCCGACTCTGCTCTGAGCTTAACATTCTGCATCTGGTCTTAACATTCTGAGCTTAACATTCTGCATCTGGTCTGTGAATAATTAGCTTCAGTCACCACTGCTGATATTTTCTCACATGTGCAGGTTCCAAATCCATCATGACAGCTTTAATATTTGGCTGTTATGTTCTAGTATTATTGCCTGCAATTGGTGATTGTCTTGTTTTTATTTATTTTTTATTCTGAACAGAAATACTTTAAAAAAGTTACTGTATTGTTGCACTTGAACCATTATAATTTTAAATAGTATTTAGTCCACTGCACAGTTAGAATCAACTCAATTAATTTAACCATTGTTTCCAGCTATGTTAGAGAAAAATTGTGCAAAAAGAAGACAAATTGGGTCCAGCAAAATACTGAGCCCTTCTCACAAAGTTGTATGTATGTATGTATGTATATATATGTATAGGTATTGTACTTACTGTATTCCCGGTATCTTAGAGTATGAGTTTCATGTTAATGAGTGTTTAAAGTTACTGTTGTTGTCCTGCATTTTCCCTTTTTTTCCATAACATTTCCAATGGCAAACATGCCTGCCATGTTCCCAAATAGGACTTGAGAAGTGTGGTCCTGTGTTTCACTTTAGAACAATGTGGTATGGGTTCACCAAAATCTGACATTCTGCATATCATATTTAGGGCTTCTGATTTTTGGTTTTAACCGATAAAACACGATAAAACACCTCTGATACAAAAAAAATGAAATCGGTGGATAGCCAATAAACACCGGAAAACACCGGAAAAACTGTGGAAATGGTTAATCTATTCATGTTGACTTTACCCTTTTCACATTCAAAAATAAAACCTACTACAAAAATAACAATAAATACATTTTCCAGTGCAGCTGGGCAATGTCCCGCCTTCCTGACTTGCATCTATCATTGATTCGTTCTCAATACTTTAAACCCGCCCCAACTACTGAGTGACAGCACATTCCTACATTTCTATTGGAGACTCCGCTTGCGAGATTTAAAATGAGATTACATTCAGGATGGAGGCTTGTTAACGGGATTTCAAGCTATATTACAGTTAAGATACGGAGGATTTAAAACAGAATTGTGGCAAAATGTACAAAAATGCCAACACACAAAAACCCCAGAAGAATGTGCCCGTTACCATAGGGATTTCGTTGTGGAAGACAGCAAAGAAAAGAAGGCACAACTTAAGTGTGCAAGTACTGTCGAATTACTACTATACATATTTTGACAAGAAAAAAAAAACGCTCAAGCATTTTGGAAAGTAACCGAAAACACTAATTTCATACAGTATATCAAAAACGAAAGCCCAGAAAAAACCCGATTTACATAAAACTCGAAAATAGCTAAAAATAAGCACCGAAAAATACAATTAATAAAACCCGAAAAACAGAAGCCCTAATTAGAAGTCCCTTCTGAAACAACAGTATTGAATTATGATTTCATGAATTTTTACTTAATCTTTTTGAACAGGTAATTTATATTTCTCAGACCATTTTTACTGTTAATGCAGCTGTCTGCTTTAATGAAAGCACACTTTCCCTTGTTTTTTAAGTGTGTTTTCCACAAATAACCCAATAGAGATAATCTACATCAAAGCGCTTTGTTTCTGAAAAAGTCAAAGACTTTGCAATTATGACTATTGTTCAAATATAGAGCACAGTGCAGCTGCTTAATCACTCAAATGGCCCATTTCTGTAAATAGATTCTGTATTTTGTGGCCATCACATTAAAATACCCAGACACAGATTACATTATTGCTTTCATTATATTAATGGTGGATAATCCATACTAAAAGAACAAACATGGATGTATTTGGTTCATAGCCTTATGCTGTCAGAGCAAGAGCTAAGTGCTAAATCTTGACATCTTTAATATGCATAATGTATGCATGAAAAAAAAAAAATATTGTCCAGCATTACTGAAATCAAACACCATTTCCACTTTCCAAGAAATGTAACGCCATTTGATGGATCAACATGAAAAACATCTATTCCTTGCTCTTCATAGTAAAGTTGAAACATAAAAGTATTGATGGTATCTTTCTTTCACGACTGAGACAACATATTCTTCCCTCAAAAGAGATTATTTCTTCATATAGGTCTGTGCTTTCTAATACAATGGATGTTTATAATACTCTGAAGTAAAACATATTCACTAAGAAGTGGATTATCACTAATATGTTTTCATAATTTATTGCAATATTTTAGCAGTTTTGGGAAGGATTTAGGATTAAACTTTAAGTAGTGTTAAACTAAATTAATAAATTACTTTTGAAAAGCAAGGGACTGAACACTTTTAAAAATAACTCCTTCATATGATTTGTGAATAAGCAACACAAGACACAATCATTAGTATGTATTTTTGTGATGGTTCACCCCTTTGATGGGCCTTTTTGTTGATTAGTTTTACATAAGAAAATCATTGGTTTTACAGCAGTTTAAACAGAGAAACATTTGTTTTCAGTGCTTATTTTTAAGTAGCACACACAATCCTGTAATATATCACTCACCTTTTAAACCCTTCTCTGAATTCCAAGAACACTTTGAAGAATAAATGCAATATGAAATTTGCTAGTATAAAGAGTTTTGTGTCTATAAACCTATAAAACTTAAGAATACCTCACAGATCAGTAGCTTCAGAAATTACATATACTAATACTGTAGGGAACCAGACAATCAGGAATCACATATGCTTGTTAAGTCATGTACCACCCTGGGAAAGGGATTGTTTTCTTCATAGCTCTACAGACTTTAAAGTGTTGTTTTGTGTATTTGTGCATTACAGTTATGGAATTGCATCACTATGCACTTGAAGTCTATTTGTGTTGCATTGTCAGGTTTCTTGTGAATTATGCTTCAGTCTCAATGGCTTGGTTTACATGCACTTGAAAATCGACTCTACAGTCATGACTGTGTGACATTGTCACGCGAATACATCGTGAAACAGCAAAAGGACGTCCCTTTGGCAGTGCGACTTTAAAGGCAGGGTCAATCGCTTTCTCACGATAAAAATAGCTGTAAAAACCCATGTAAACCGGAGCAGGAATCGTGCTTTTGGGTCACAAAGTTTCAGCTGTCAAGATCCTGTTCTTCTGACTTAACCCTTTACGGTCCTATGTTGGACCAGGTGCGACATTACAATTTTTCCTTTCCGGTTCGATGTCGGACCATCAAAAAAGACGTCATACACAGGTCCCTATTCGTTTTTTTCTCCATTAAAAGCAGAGAAAAGCTTTCAATGGCCGTGAGAGGCCAGTAGAAGCTGAGAGAAGCCGAAAATAAAACAAGGTGGATCTGAGCAATAAGCATAGTCTCCTCACCACAGACATAAACAAACAAGATAGCTGCTTTTAGTTTTTAAACTAAAACGAAAGTAACATATGATTTATCCTGAGTGTGTGTCACTCACAGCACAGAATCCAAGCTGAGCTGCTGCAGCCTGCAGCTTTGCAGTTTTCTGATCGAAATGTTTCTGCTGAAGCGCTGTGGCTTGTAGATTATATTCAAAATAAAAACATGTATTGTAAAAGGCGGTTCTAGTGTTAATGAAATGTAACTTTTAGATGTTCCACAAACACACACACACACACACACAAATATAAATTCTAAGTAGTAAAACTTGTAGAAATTATATTTTATATACTTCTGTCTGTGTGTGTGTGTGTGTGTGTGTGTGTGTGTGCGTGTTGGAAAGGTAATGTTATGTTACTTACCGTAACCCTGGTTCCCTGAAAAAGAAATGTCAACCATTACGAGTTGGGAAATTAGCCTTGTGTCACATGACCTGAGCACATATTTAAAAAGCTGCCTGGCAGGCCCGGCGGGACCACGTGTCTGTTGCATTCTGGATCAAGACGCTACGTCACAGAGCAACCTTCGCCATTTGATTCCTCACTCCAACCTGAGCAGACATGTTTTCACTTGCTCCTTTTTTTGTGAAAATCTCTTTCTCTTCGGAGACTGTTTTTGGTAATAATAGTACCTTGCAATTCCTCCTCGGAAGCCGACTTGCCCATTCCTTTTGATGCGATGGTAGTTCTCTTATAGTTCATCTAAATCATTCCGTATGGCAATGAAGGTGAGCTAGCGACCTTGCAAATTTAATGGTTGACATTTCTTTTTCACGGAACTAGGGTTATGGTAAGTGACCTAACGTTCCCTTTTAATCTCAAAATGTCAACCATTACGAGTTGGGAAATGTATACCCAAGCTGTCGCAGTGAGCCAAAGCAGCCACAAGCCTTGCCCTGGTGCAAGCCTAACTGGAAAGCTGCTGCTCAAGAGGGCAAGCTGCATCAAGGACTCTGGACCCCACAGAAGGCGCCGATGAAGTAGCCACATTCAGTCGGTAAAACCTTATAAACGTGTGCGGTGTGGTCCATGCCGCAGCGTTACATATGTCAGGTAGGGATGCCCCATGAAACACTGCCCAAGATGTCATAGTCCCTCTAGTGGAGTGAGCTGTAACATCACTTGGAGAGGGTAGGTAAGCCAGCTCATAAGCCAGCCGGATTGTATCCACTATCCAATGCGACAATCGCTGCTTGGAAAGTGCCTGACCTTAAGTATGTGACCCATAACACACCAATAACTGGGTTGCCTGTCCCCATGATTGAGACTTATCAATGTAACACCTCAACGCCCTGATAGTGCAGAGTGTATTAAGTCCCTGATCTGCTTCCGAAGAGATGGTTCAAGTGAAACTGCGAAACAACCTTAGGCAGAAAAGCCAGGTTAGTGCATAAGGTAACATTATCACCGTTGCTGGCAAAGCGCAAACAGGAACCCTCTATGGAAAGGGCCTGTAACTCACTGACATGTTTGGCTGACGTGACGGCCAGGAGAAAGACTTTCTTAAAAGACAAGTATTTAGGGTCCACTGAATGAAGAGCCTCTAGAACCAAGTCCAGACGCCAGGAAGGAAACATCGGTTTATGGGGAGGGCGGAGCCGCCTAGTCCCTTTTAAAAACTGCAGTGCCAAAAAATGAGCTCCGGAAGACACAGTCAATTTTGATGTGGAACACAGATATAGCAGCCAGTTACACCTTCAGCGTAGAGGGGGATTTACCTCGTTGAAGAGGCTCTAGCATTCTGTAGTGTGGCTATAATGGAGTCTGAGAATCCGAGGGCACTCAGACGCAGCCGTTCAGGGGCCAGACCCACAGCTGGAGTGACCCGGGGTCCGGGTGCCACAGATGGCCCTGAGCCTACTGAGAAGGTCCCTCTGTAGCAGGATCTGCTACGACTGTCCCTGAATGAGCTGGTTCAGAGCTGCAAACCATATCCTCCTGGGCCAGTGCGGTGCAACCAGCAGGACCCTCGCGCCCTCGTTCCGTACCTTCTCCAGGAAGGACGGGATCAGCACTAGAGGGGGGACGGCATACAGCAAGCCCTGAGGCCATCTGTGGGCTAGGGCATCAATTTCCAGAGGGCCCCCGCCTCTCTGAATCGAGAACCACAGAGGGCAATGTGTGGACTACTCTGAAGCAAACAGGTCAACTGCCGCACTGCTGACCTTTGCCAAATCATGGCTACCACCTGGGGATGCAGGCGCCACTCGGCGTGCCGAGGAGCCACCCTCGACAGCAGGTCTGCTGCCTGGTTCGAAACCCCTAGCACGTGTACTGCCCTGGGGGACAGAAAAAGCAGTTGTGCCCAGGTGAGCAACTGGAACGCTGCTTGGTGCAACCCCGGGGACCGTAGCCCCCTCTGGCGACTGACATATGCCACAACAGTGGTATTGTCGGTGTGCACTAGTAAATGTCTGCCCTGCAGCACCGATTGAAAGTGGTGCAGGGCCAGGTGCGTCCGTGGTCAGCACCTCCCTCCGGTATATTACACCCATAGTTACTCCTTCGCTGAAGTGGCGAGGATTCTTCCACCAGCGCAGGGCACGCCAGCTGGGCTGGGTGAACTACTTGGGCATTGAGGATATGGAGGAGACCGAGAGGGAAGAGAGAGGAGGCTGTGGCCAGCAGACCTAGCAAGACCTAGCAGACCTAGCAAAGAGATGAAACAGGGACAGACAGGCTTGCAATGTACTTACCCTGTCGGCCGACAGGGAAGCGAGCATGGAGCAGGAATTCAGCCGGATCCCCAGGAAAACCGTCACTTGCACCGGCTGCAGGGAGCTCTTCTCCAGATTGAGTGTGAGCCCCAGCCGTGTAAGATGCTCCGTCACTAGAGCTGTGTGAGACATGGCTTGCTTCCGCAACTGGCCACAGATGAGCCAGTCGTCCAAGTAACTGAGGACCCTGACCCCCTGCAGCCGAAGCGCTGGCGAAGTGGAGATACTTTCTGTGGCCAGGACGTACTTCTGCTTCCCGGAGGTCCACGGTCGCAAACCAGTCGCCCATGCCGGACGGACTGGAGAATGTGACGGGTAGTTAGCATCTTGAACTTCCTCTCCTTCAGGAATATGTTCAGGCCTCTGAGATCCAAAATGGGACGGAGCGCGCCATCCCGCTTTGGTACCAGAAAATATTTTGAGTAAAAACCCTCCTATTGACATGGGGGTTCTACAAGGCGAATTGCACGCTTTGTGTTTAAAGTGTCCAATTCTTGCGTGAGGACAGAGGCCTGTGCGGGGTCGGACACCAAAGTGTTCACAAGCCCCTGGAAGGAAGGAGGTCCAGCTCGAAACTGGAGTGAGTAGCCGGAGTGGATGGTTGCAAGCACCCACGCGTCGGTGGTGCATTGCCTCCATGCCAGAAGGTGGTGCTGGCTGAACGTGTGCAGGGCCTGAGGCCGGAGCCCGTCAGGGTTGCTGCTGTTGTCGTCGAGCCTGCTGGGCTGTGTTCGGCTGGCGCTGCCTCTGTTGAGGGCACTGCTGGGGTCTCTGCCAGGCACTGCCCGCCGCTGCCCAGGGTCGGTTGCGGGGGTACTGCCTGCTTGGCCCATGTGGAGCAACCACTGGGACAGTGTGCACTTTGGTCTGTGGTGCAGCAGCTCTGGGTCTCCATCACTGTTGCCCCTGGTGCTGGATATGTGCGGGTCGCGGAAGCAGCTCTGTGAGCTGCTTTGACAACTCCCTCGCACGGTGAGACAGCTGCAGCATTTCTTCCACGGGTGGCCCGAAGGTGTACCCGGGGAGATGGGCACGTTGAGCAGGTATGCTTTGTCCACGTCCGGGACCCTGGCCTGGGAAAGCCAAAGCTGGTGTCGCTTATGTCCGATAGCTTGGCCACTGTGCCGAGCTATGCAGAGCAGCTGGTCATTCACCAGCCTCAGCTCATTATTAATATGAGGAGAAGGCTGGGCAGACAGATCCTGCAGCACCTGCGATTGGTACACAGTCAGCAGACCAGCAGTGTTTGCTAGTCTTGCTGCCAGTGCCTCCGCGCTGTATGGCCTTTTTAAGTGCGTCTCAGTGACCCTACACTGTTTATTTGGGCATTAGAAGTCAGGGGACAGTGTTGAAATAGTCGGTGTCTGCAGCCACCGCGGAATCAACGGGCAGGAAATGCTAGAGCCCCAGCTTCTCCACGCCCTGGAGGGCATACAATGCTTCTATCCATCTGGAGTATGTGGGCATTGATGCTGGGCTGCCCCACGAAGACTTCAACTCCTCCACAAAATCCAGGAGGACTGGGAGGGGCTTACAGCACTGTGTAGTCAACACAGAGATTTCAAAATCCAATCGGCGGACCTTGGTCTCCTCAGTCCAAGGGATCTGGACCCGGGCAGAAGCTCTGCTCACAAGGGCTGCTAGCTCGTCCGCCAGCGGACCGCTAGGAGCCATATAGGTCTCAGACGGGGAGCACTCTAAACAGGAGGGGTTCTCCGTTCCCCCTTTGAATTCTCCATCCTCCATGGAGACGGCCAGGGACACCACATCATCCTGCTCTTCCTCAGTCAGCTTTAGGGACTTAGGGAGAGGAGGGACCAGTACTGGAGCTGAGGGGGTCTCCAGTACCGCAAAAGCGAGAGTGGGTGCAGGGGGAGCTGTCAAATTGACAAGACGCTCCAACAACCGACTGCTGATTTGCAACCATGCTTGCTAGCTGCGCCATTTGTGCCCATAAGGCTGACACATCTGCAATGGGCGAGTGCCTGTGCTTCTTCGCTTTTTTGGGCTTGTGCTCCAGAGAGCGAGACACAGACAGAGCACTGCGGCTCACAGACGGCTACTCGAGAGTGTCAGCAAAGGCCACAGAGAGCCAGAGGAGGTGGAACGACCTTCAGCATGATCTGCCCTCTTAGCCCTGAACCTCTTTTGAACGCTAGCGCACATAGCACAAAAGTGGGATCTGCCAGCGCTTGCCGGGCACAAATTGTGGCTGTCCTCTGGAGGGAGGCTGGCCCACATCTCACACAATCGTGGAACGACATGTTGAGGAAGCCGTGTACAGATGGTTAAATGTGCGTGGTGCTCTGCACGGGAGTGCTATGCACCTGTACCGAGCACAGGGTAAGATACTGATGCTATGCACGGGAGTGCTAAGTACTGAGGTGTACCGGACACGGGGACACTGAGGGAGTACACAGGGATGCACGGGAGTGTTATGTGTCCCGGGGCTATGCATGGAGGTGCTATGCACCGGGTTAATCCAGATGGATGCACGGTGCACCGAGGGTGCTATGCACAGCAGTGCAATGCACGGGGGTGCTGAGTGCACCGCGGCTACGCACAGGAGTGCTGTGCACCGGGTAATCTGTGGGGCATGGATGTACTATGCACAGGAGTGCTATGTACCACCGAAAAAGGCCCAAAATGCTATGCACGAAGGGCTATGCACTGGGTTAATGTGCTATAAGCTGCTGAGTCGGAGGCGCAGCACACTAAAACAACTGTAGCCGGTTTGAAGACAGGAACAGTATTTTTTATTATTATTTTTTTTAGGAAAAGAAAAACCCAAAAACAAAAACACAACTCGATTTGGCACAACGCGCAAACGCGGACCAGAAACCGAGACACAAAACAATTTGTCGAGGATAAAATCCAAAATGGACAAGGCTGGAAAACAGCAGCAGCTGCCAAAACCACACAGCTGTGTGATTTAGATGAACTATAAGAGAACTACCGTCGCATCCAAAGGAAGGGGCAAGCCGGCTTCCGAGGAGGAATAGCGATGCACTTTTATTACCGGAGAGAAAACAGAGCAAGTGAAAACACGTCTGCTCAAATGGCGAAGGTTGCTGTGTGATGCAGCGTCTTGTTCCAGAATGCAACAGACATGTGGTCACACCGGGCCTGCCAGGCAGCTTTTTAAAAATGTGCTTAGGTCATGTGACACGAGGGTCATTTCCCAACGCTCAATGGTTGATATTTTGAGATTCAAAGGGAACCACACATACAAGTAGCTAATGTGCGGCGTAATTCAGAATGTGAGCGACAACACGTGAATCTTGTTAAATGTTTTTATCTTCATGGCAACGCATGAAGCTCTCCTCACGATATTCAGTCATTCTTTTCCTACTTAGTAAGCAGACACAGACATTTAAATATCCCCTCCCGTAAATGACTATGAATTGAGTAATCTGCATAGTACGGATGATTTCTATTTCCTAAATCAGAACTGCATAGCAACGCATTTCCTGAAAAGTAAGGCAAACTGTCATGACTTGTGCATGTAAACACCGCCATTGTGTGACTAAGTATTATATCATGTATAAGAAATCCTCCAATCACTGCTACAGATCTGTCTAAATAATACATTTTTTGTTGTTTACAGATGTCATCACGCGCACAGAAATTAAGCAAACATTAGAGTGTACCTGGACAGTGTGCACTAATACTAGTGTGCAAGCTTAGTTCTTACCATTATTCACATTACGTGGCACCCATCATGTCCAACAGTTTTGGAAAAAAAAAACAGTTATGATGCCCCTGCAGGAATCAGTTCACTTCATATACATGAATAGCAGCTTTCCAGAGAGTGTTCTTATTAATACAGTCCTTCACTGGTTAAGCAAGGAAATTGCAGTGTTCAGTATCTTTGCTGGCTTTAGTTCAATGTTGTAACTAATTCTACTTATGGGCAACAGGGATTCCAGTCACAATAATATATGCAAAATATTCATCACATTGTGCAAATTAAGGTAACATAAGTTGTTAGCTATTCATAAGCCTGACTTAGTTATCTTTGCAGCAATCTATTTCTCTAAAGTACAAGGTACTCATTCAGATTAATTTAAGATTAGATTGTGGGATTTTAATTATTTATTTTGAATGGAAGTGGGTTTTTTTAGAGTTGAAGAGGGAAGGAAAAAGGTAAAACATATATTAGAAATATGTTCTTTATCAATTTTCCCAATCTGTTGTAAAGTACTGCACATTTATGAACATCTTACGAATCTGAGGTCTTGCATTTGCATGAAACCAAATGAGTAACAGCCTTTTCTCAGAAAATAGCACACCCAAGTATAAAACCATACACCTGTTTGTGGGATATTACAGGAAGGCTTCACTGTTGAAGGTTTTTCATTCTGTAAAATGTATCTGAAGGGTAGTAGAGACATATGAAGTGACTCAAGGCAATGTTAGTTTGAAAAGAGTAAAAATATATATAGCGTTGTACATCCCCATGTGTTGCTACAACTGTTTAAATAACATACCTGTCATTTTTCTTTACATTGTTAACAGCCTGACAACTTTTCTCACTTATAACTTTAAACTCTGTTTCAAAGCTCTTTTCAAAATGACCGCTCTAGTGCACTGATAGTATAAAGATTATTGCTCACATTGTCAAACAGATAACACAGAAAAAACAATGCATGAAGTGGTACAGAACAGAAAGGCCAGAGCACTTGTTGTTATGTGGGCTTTTTTGTTGTAATCACTCTTCCTGCAGTGATTTAGAGCAGTGGTTCCCAACCCTGGTCCTGGGGACCCCCTGTGTCTGCTGGTTTTCATTCCAACTGAGCTCTCATTTACTTAACTATACCCTTAATTGAACTGATAATTTACTTAATTAGATCTTTTGACTTGTTTTCAGCTATTAAACAGTTGCAGATTTCAAGCTAGCTATAATCAAACCTATGGAATTGAATACTAACTTTCGGACTTGAGCGTAATAGCTGTGAAAAAAAAAAAATCTCAAATTGTGTTATTGGTAACAAATAATCTCAAACAATGTTATTGGCAACAAAAACGCATTTTTTTTTACTGTGATCTCTAGAAATTTGTTCAAACCAATTACAGATAGGACTACCAAACACATAGACTGACACATACGATTGACATAAAACCTGTTTAGACAGTTTAATTTGCTGTAAATAAAATGCCACTTACCTGCGTAGGCTACTGGATATAATTAGATATGTGATTTGGTTTGTAGTTCAGTATATATTTAATAATGGGCCGCGGTATCTCTCCTCGGAAGCTACCCGGACATTTGACGAGAACCTGTAGTCAAAACAGTGTGTTTATTTAGCATACCAAACAAAGTGCTTAACTGGAATTCCAATTTCCCTCACTTATATTTTCCAATCATTTCTGTTTGCATTCTTTATCAAGCTATTTCTTGTGCTGCATAGCTTAAAGAACAGGATATTGCTGCACTGCTATAATCAGAAGTCTGAATACAAAATTCACAGCGGAAAGTCATGCGTAAAAAACGCAGCTAATAAATGCTGTAGTGTGATTAGCCCTTTATCATAAATCTTTGGTTCAGAGTCCTGTGCGGGTCTGATTTTTACGACCGGCTACTACATGACTCGACCCGATCCCGCAACCCGCTGCAGCACCGTCTTCTTACCCGCAACCCGACCCAACCCTCTTTAATAAGAACTGCAACCCGACCCGAACCTGCAAGTGTTTGTCCTTTACTGTCTGCGCCGACTGTCTCTCATGCACTTACATTCACACACAGTTATTTCTGTCTTCACAGATTGAGTGTATACAATAGGCTATACAACGTGGTAGCTTTCTGTAGTGTGTGCCACCAGCTGAAAGGGAGCTACACCTGTGCTTGCACAGAGATGATGTGCCAGTTTTGTGGCTGTCGTACACAAAAACATAATGACAGGTTTTACAAGCAACAAATCCAGTCACATGTTCATTATTTTCATTCTCTATGATTCCATAAGGATTCCACACTTCTGATTTACCTCTCAAACTATTATCCACTACATGATATAAACCCTGCGCTATCTTTTGTTTACCTCGTCCACAGATATTTTTTATATTATCAAGCAGACGTGATAAAAGGATCTTGCGGCAATACAAACCGAGAACACTGCTTAGTCAGCTGACTCCTCCCTAATCGTCTCCTGCTTTAGTGCAGGAAATACTGGTACATTTACTTTCCAATACGTTATTTGGGAAAGGATTACAGACAAGTACGCTGAAAGGACAGAAAATGTTTTTGGCGATTCAAAATCAGACCCGAAAATTACCGTATTACTTCAATTTGGCGCAGCAGCGTTTATTTTAAATTGATCAAAATGACTGTGGCCCTTAAACCAGGTCAGCGATTATACGAGGATGGCCTTTATTAATAATACTATGCTTTACAAACGCTGCAATATTTTATTTTAGAAATGGCGCCATGAGAGGCTCTAATCTGCAGCACTATACTCTTGTGTGTTTTTGTAGGGTGACCATATTTTGTAAACCAAATCCGGAGACACTCAGTTATGGGAGCACAGCAAAGTAGCCAAGACTGAAATGTCTGTTGTAGAGTGTATCGCAAGCAGCTTATATTTTAAGTGTTGCACATATTCATTACAAATAGAAAACAAATATGCATATAACCTACAGAAACAAACACACACTCCTCAATAATTGCAAAAAACTTTACATTTTCAAAAAAAGCAGACATTTTAAAAATTCCTCAAACTAAACAAAACAGGCAATATGCAAGAGCCTAATTCACCTGCTGCCTTCAAGCCAGGGTAAGTAGCTAAGTAGCCAGGGTTACACATGGACATACTGGGTACTTTGGGATATGGATAACCAGGAGATTCCTGAAAATATAAAATCGAATGTTACTGACATCGTACTGTACAGTATGCTGTTATGGGTTTTCATGTCATGTCAATTTAGAAAGGAAAAAAAGTATTAAAAAAAAAAAACTTTGTATTTTGATGGGTTTTTTCTTCAACACTGTTTAACACATTTACATACGCACCAAGTAAGAACACTTAATAATGCCCATAACATTGGCTTTTATGAAAAACGGGACAACGAGCCACAAACAGGACATTGAACTTAAATATTGTACTATAATAAAGGTTTGTACTTATTCCCTCACCATTCTCGTATAATCCTCATGCAGCTGTTTTTTCTTTTCTTGCGATGCAGTTAGCCTATCTAAACCGAGCACGTTTTTTTTTAAACGCAATTTTTTTTTTTTTCAGAGAAAAATACATAACTACGGTAATGCATTTATTAAAAAACAAAGTAATCTAAATAATGTCCTCTTAAGTCTAGTACTTCACACTCGCTCCAGTGTGTACTGAAGCTGGATTTACTGGCAGTTGAAACAAGAGCGGGTCAGCTCAACAAACTAGACCAACAGTAAAATGTCAGTGATTATACAGAGTGGTAGGAATTTCTGTCAATCAATCCACAGTAACTTTTTTTTTTTTTTTTTGGATCATCAACTAAACTCAAAACCTGATTGGTTACTATGAATGTATGTGATGAATCAAGTAAGCGGTTGGATGTAATTTAATGATAGAAACATGGATATTTCTCTCTAACGCATTTACATTACATTAGACCAATGTGAGAAATGTTTATTCAGGGACGAGCTTCGTGAACCGAGGACCGTTCCGGAGACATTCTTTGCCCGGGAACGCAGTACCTCATCTGAGGACTGTCCCCGGAAAATGGGGACGTATGGTCAGCCTATGACGTATGGTCATTTACTGACAGTTAACGAGAGCCTATTAGGTACGAGTTGGGAGGTCAGGGGAGTACTGTACCAGCGAATCAGGAGTGTGTATCGGTTGCTATGGGGCAGGACAAGAAGAGAAGAGAGAACGGTAGTTGAGTGTGATGCAGTTGTTTTTCTTAATGAAAAATATTACCTCTGAATATCGGTTTGATTTCTGGTAAACTAAAATATATCCTACTTGGTTATTTTTTTTTTCTCTCACTGTAATTTACCTGCTTGTTTGTCATTTCGCTGTAAGAGAAACCGAAACTAAATCTTCTCATAGATAGTAAGCAAGTTTTTTTTTTTTTTTTTAATAATTGTACAGGACTGAGTAAAATTCCAATTGAATAAAAAACAAAACAACTAAACCCCCTACAAGAAGATATCTTCAGCCAGCTTTTGGATAGCGCTTAGAGTGACCGACAAAGCTCTAAGTTCCTCTGAATTTAAGTTTTCACCATCCAAGCTAACGACGAGGTAAACAGACAGCCCTTGTTTTATCCCCTGTGTTGGCACTGAACTCTGCTGAAAAAAAAGGGACGTGAAGGACTGCTGAGTTCATCTTGGGTTGTCTGTCGGGGCTGTACTATAAAATAACATTTGCTTACTAAGGTGGGTGTACATTAGTTTGTATTACATGCTGGATTGAGGTTGCAGTCTCTTCAGGGGTGTCATGTACATAGCCAGAGTTGCGTGTTTCTTTCTTTATTTTTTGAGCAGGGGTAGAAAAAAAATACCTTTACGTTTCTTTATTGAGAGCGGCGTTTATTCGAGGGCGGGTTTAATCCGAAGTAATACGGTAAATTTTTTGACCCGCACCCGAACCGTAAACCATGAAAAAGTTCACATTCCGACCAGAACCCGACCCGATGCAGGACTCTAATGTGGTTTTCATTTTGAGACTGAAAACTCTAAAACAATGCAGGGTTAGACTTATTCCAACTTCCAAATAATACAAAAAGTTGTTCTCTTCAAGAATAGCCAAAAATGACGTGGGCATGATAAACTATATAATCTATATACATATCAATAGATATACAGTATGCCCTCGCTATAACGAACCTGTTGGGGTCCAAGCCTTTTGTTCATTATATCGAGGGGTTCGTTATAGCGAAAGGACAATCAAAATGAACGATAAATTGTTGGAATAAGTTAATGTGATGAGATTGTGAATAAAAGTAGAATTACATGTACCTGCTTGTCTCATGTATGCAGTATTCTGCCTTTGCTTTATCCTATTCATTAAAGAATTAAAACACAGTACAAAAAGCAAAAATCCCAAATTGAAGCTGAACTTTTATTCAAAATCAATCTGACATGAATTGTTTCAAAGTGCACCAAATCTTAATCCAACATGCAAGAATCTCAAACAGGGAGGCTGTGTGGTCCAGTGGTTAACGAAAGGGGCTTGTAACCAGGAGGTCCCTGGTTCAAATCCCACCTCAGCCACTGACTCATTGTGTGACCCTGAGCAAGTCACTTAACCTCCTTGTGCTCCGTCTTTCGGGTGAGACGTAGTTGTAGTGACTCTGCAGCTGATGCATAGTTCACACATCCTAGTCTCTGTAAGTCGTCTTGATAAAGGCGTCTGCTAAATAAACAAATAATAAAAAGCCTGAGCTTTTATTCCAAATCAACCCGACATAAAAAGTATGACATGAAAAGTTCATCAGATCCTCAATTTCTTTTTTTGTTGCTGTTGTTTTGTATTTTTTCTTAAATCAATTTTGCTTTGCTGCATGGTTGCTGAACAAGCCAAAAAACAGAGTGCTTTTTGACAACCTATATTCACGACAGAGATATGCAGGCGTTACTCCTTTTTTCAAACGATCAATATGGTTTCCAGCTTTGTTGCAACATAAAATCATTTTCGTTTCAGAGGTGGAGCTCACTGTATCATGTAATTTTGCCTGTTGGTTAGGTCTCTAACTGTGCTATTTCAAAGGCACTGTACAGTGCTTTGCGATACTTTTGTATAAAAAGCCTATATAACTAAATGCAATTAATAAATAAATAAGTAAAATAACCTGTTTTGACCTTGGGCCAAAGCCATCATTATTCTGTGCCCCTGTAAGACTCTGCCCTTGGGGATGAGCAACTGTGGTATTTCCTTCTTGGAAGGAATCTGGATAATGGTTGCATGCTAGTGTCCTCTAGCTAGTGTGTTTAAACATGATTGTGAGAGTTCTGTTAAGGCCACAGGGGTATTTTAAACTTCTGTGTTTTAAACCAGTCACCAGGATGTGGATTATATATCATGGGATATACACAAAGTGAATCCACACAAGAGGAAGAATCCATTAATTAAGATAATTTTACAGCTGTACCAAATAGCCCTATGTATTATTACTTGATTTGTAACATTACTGGTGTTTTCCTTGGACAGAAATTCGCAAATGAGACAATTGCATTTCCAACACAAACTGAAGATTATTTGAATTGCTACAACACTGTGGTACCGTTCTCTGAGTCACATATTTGGTTGACAAGTTGATGGAGAGTGCTAGATAATGCATTTAAAATCTTGAGAGCTGCCCTACAGTGTGTAATCAGAGAGCTACTCTTTATTATAAGAAATGTGGCTAATGGACTGGCATTTATGTCACAGGCAGAACAGGCAAATAATTGTCACAATAATCCCCCTATTTAAGACTTATCACCACAATGTGGATTTAAAATAGAAATTTCATTTTTATAGTTGAAATATATTTGAGTGGTAGTGTGACTGCTGAATTGGACCTCTATTCTATTTCTCTAGAGATTGGGGCAATTTAAAACATCAGAATTAATCGGCAATCAATTGATGGCCTGCATGATATTTTCGTCATGACCTTGGGAAGCCTTCAGTATCACAAAGGGCAAAAGAATTAATGCCCTGTGCTGTCTTTGTTTTTAATATTTCAAAAAGGTATTCGTTAGCATGATGTCAAACTGATCATCCAAACAAAATGCCAACTGAGCTTCATTAACTACAACATTTAGTTTCTTTGTAAGCCTGGGAGTGCCTTGGAGTATGTGCAATGTGTATACAATGTCTTCTAAATGAGGACATTTGAATGTGTTAGAAGGTTGTTCCAAATAATCCAGATGTTTGCAGCTGTTTACTAGTCTGCTAATTAAGTTTGATTGTAAGCAGCTTTCAAATTTTTGCAAATTTTAGGTTAGGTGCCTTTCTAAGATTTGTATGTAACAGTATGTATTTATTTATTTTACAGTGTGGCCAAGTAACACAATTGGCACAGATTTTAAAATGGGTGTTTTTGCTTAATTTTATGTTGAAAGAAACCATGTGATTTAGCTTTACTAAATAAACAAACTTCCATTTATTTCAGGTCATAGCGAGGGGTAAGACTTTTCATAGTATTGAAAAACAGTACTGATATGTCATGTTCTGAAATTGAAAACATTACAATAAAGTGCACAGTGAAGTAATACATTCAACCAATGTTCTGTTTGTTTTACTGAAGTACTGTAGATGAAGAAATCTTCTAAAGTTAAAGAACAGAGTTAAAGTATATGACGACTGCACCACAACATTTTATTCTGTAGTGCATTGGGTGAGTCGTCAGTTACAAATGGAACTTGGTTTATTTATTAAAGCTGAATCAGGTGGTTTCTTTCAGCATAAAATGAGATGTGTACTATTCTTGAATGTACTCTGTCTATTCTCATTTGCACACATTGAGGTCTAAACAGTAATGCACGGGGTCTCTAGGACAGCAGTGTGGAGTAGTGGTTAGGGCTCTGGACTCTTAACCGGAGGGTCGTGGGTTCAATCCCACGTGGGGGACACTGCTGCTGTACCCTTGAGCAAGGTACTTTACCTAGATTGCTCCAGTAAAAAAAAAAAAAACTGTATAAATGTGTCATTGTATATAAAAATAATGTAATTATATGTAAAAATAATGTGATATCTTGTAACAATTGTAAGTCTCCCTGGACAAGGGCATCTGCTAAGAAATAAATAATAATATTGTCACATCTCTATTGGAATTTAGACCTTTATAAAGTTGACCAAAGATGCTTTTGTACAATAGTTAATAATATATATTTAAAAATTATAATAATTCTGTGACATGATCCACGCACAAAGTTGAAAATGTACATAATTGTATCAGCAACATTCTGGCTCCATGTGATTGACTTGATGTTTTGTGACTGGGCTTTTTATTTTGAAAAAGCGCCAGTGTGTAAAGGTATACTGTGTTCTCTAACATCACAGTGTTATTAACCTTTGCAGGTAATCACAAAGAGTTATGGGATGATAAAGTCTATGTAGTATCTTTTGAAATCACAAAAACACCAAATGCATGAATCCATTTTCGCCGAAAGCTGAAAAGCATACTAAAACCCTGGCAAAGAAAAACAACTTAAACAAAATGGGCTGTCATTTTCTAAAGGTTAGTACATTCAAATCACACTCAATCTCCTTTATGCTCCTGAGGTTTTCTGTTCTCTACATAAAATCCATTAACTTTGGCGAATACAAATAGACTTTTAGCCTTGCAACTACAAAAGTTATGCTTGAATTTGCAATCATCTTCCCATCCCCTTTTTATGGTGTTGAAATGTTTCTGGGTTCTGTTCACCCAATATAATTAGTCTCACTATCTTTTTGGAAAAATTCCCTGCCTTGGACTGAATAGCCTTCCTCATTCCATTCAAGTCAATGACAACATGGCCTTTCACCTTGTCTGGTCCCACTTGCTCCCCCCTTTCTATATATTAAGTATGTAACTACTTGACCATTATCACCTCAGTGTATCACTGGGATTGTTCATCATCCAAGCAGTACAGTTTGTTTGCATTTTCACATTGCCACACTGGCTGTATTAAAAACAAATAGACTGAAGGGCACCTTTAATGACCCCTGTCATTAATTCAATTCAGTATAAGAATTACTTTCATAAAAAAAACAACATGATGTATATTTGTGAATGCCATTATTAAGTGCTGTTATGTAATGGAGTATATTCATGATGAACCACATCTTATCACTCAACATTGGACGACCTATTAGACTGCAGCCTTGTTCTGACATTACCATTATCGTAAAATGCTTGGCCTCCCTCATAACGGTGCAGATTGATTGGTTATTCAGTGTCACCTGGTAGGATGAGGTCAGCTAGGATCATTTGTCACTGGTATACATTTAACAAACACAGAACATAGCACTTGCTTCTATTTCAGAGCCGTGTTGCAGATCATGTTAAAATATGAATCTGACTATTATACTGTGAACAATAGAAATATATAATAGAAATAACTCAAATAATATTGCATAAATTGTTACCAAAACTGAAAACTAAATGTTTGTCTCTGAAATATGTACTAATGCAACACACCTTTTCTTTCTGCAACTACGTATTTTATTTTAAATTGTGAAATTAAAGAGAACGTCACTGACCACTGATGTGAAAGCAGCAACACTGACTGTCTTTCTTAACTGTTATATTCAGAAAAAATAATCTGCCACGGGACTCGACAGTGATATCGAGGACCTGTAACACCTACAAGTACCGTCAGCGCAAGGTGCTCCCCCTCTTTCATCTTTCAGTGGATGTTGTACATGACTGAAGTTGGATCTCCAATTCTGTGAGACAAAATATTTAAATGTGTCGCTTGGTTGCTTTGTTGTTGTAACTACTAGCTACAGCGATACATATTATCACTCTGATACTATCGGTATGTGACTGTTATTGTTGTATTGAAATCCTGTTTTGAAACCTGCACGCTTGCGCTGGGGACTGACTGTTTAGGATTGCCCTGGGTTCTGGGTTTCTTATTCTCGCTATTATAATTTATGTTTATAGCTCTGTCTAAACTTGTTATATTATTTCTGTAAATATATATAATTGTTACCTCAGGCTGGCTTGTCTGTGGTATGTTTTTCCCAGAAGCTTATACTCTGGGGATTCGTCTGTGATGTCACAGCAGCTGTGCTGTTCTGTTACTTCCTGATTGAGTTATTATTATAGGTGGGTGCCTGTACTTAAATTGTCCTGCGCTGTACTTTTTTGAAGGTTTTTTTATTATTATTCTTTTGTATTCTTGACTGGTTTAGCCTTCACCCTTTGTCCATAGCTTCATGCTGGCCATTTCGAAGAGGTTTTTGTTTTGCTCTCTGTCCATAGCTCCACGCTCGGCACGCCGAAGAGGACAGACTCTATGCTCTTTCTCTTGACTTTCAACTACACGCTTAGCAAGGCAAGGCTAATTGTTCTGCCAGGATTTTGCTTTCGCAATCTGCTTATAGCTATATGCACAGCGAGGCAAAGCTGATCCAGGCTGCGTAAGCATAGTTACTGCACCCCCGTGTGACACCGCTCCCCTGTGCCCCGTGTCCACAGCTGAATTTGTGAACTGTGATCTGTGTCTGTGATTGTATAGGCTACATATTGAATTGTCACTGTCATAAGATTGATATATTACATTAAAATGCCGGGTATTCATAAATGTGTATCTTGTGGCTCTAGCATACCTGCTGAGGACACGCACAAGCAATGCACTACGTGCTTGGGCTCTGAGCATGTCCAGAGAGTCAGGATTGATTCTTTAGATTCCGAGTCCATGAGGAGGCATGCCAGCCATACTGAGGCTTTCAGGTCTCCATACCTCAGCTCAGCAGCATCGCTCTAAATCTAGTGCACGTGATGCGAGCGTCCCCCCACCGCTGCCTCATCCTGCCGGGTATCGACCTCGCTCCTCACTGCGAAGGTACCGATCTAGGAGCAGGTCTAGGATCCTGGCTCGAGGCCACTCTCCCTCCAAGGAGAAGACGCTCTTCCAGGTCACCGGATGGTGGCAGTTCCAGCCCACTGAGTAAGCAGCAGTTTCGCCAATTTCAACAGGATGCTGATGAGAGGCATGCCAAACTTGAGAGTCTTATTCGTTCTGTCCTGCCGACACCTACTCAGCCATACAGCGACTTGAATATGAATGTACAGTCAGAAGAGACGGCCCTCCTCCTACTCCATCAACCCCAGTTGACCAAATCTTTGATGACGATACCATCTCTTTGATCTTTGATGACGATACCATCTCTTTGATCGTTTCAGACTGGGCTGAGGAAGGGACATTGTGTTCTGGCAAAGATGAGACACAGCGGGCAGCCCAATGTATATCTGTATCTCATGAGATAAAGGAGCTTGCCAGATGGTTGGCTGAGGCTTTAAAGCTCATTCCACCAGCTGATCCAGCTGTAGTGCAGGAGTCTGTATTCAGCCGCATTCTGTCACAAGCTCAGCTCTCCCTCTTATTCCAGATGTGATTAAGGCACTCCAGACTTCATGGAAGAATCCTGCCTCCACCAGAGCGGTCTCACGTGCTGTAGAAGTGCTCTACCTGCCTGTAGGACAAAAGCTTGTGACCTTGGCTTTCTCCTCAGGTCTGGCCATGACTGAGGACCTAGCTTACCCTAACAAGCAGTCTAGAGTTACAGAGACCCTGCTTAGAAAGAATTACGCAGTAGCCTCTGCGAGTGCGCGCATGCTTAATTACATGACTGTGATCCTGGGATCACTACCTCAGCAAGCTACACATACATGCCTGGAATTATCTGATCAAATGCTCAGGCTATGCAGGTACCAAGGGCAGACTCTGGGCAGGGTGCTGAGTTCAGTCGTGGCCATACAGAGGCACCCTGACACAGACCTTAAAAAATTACTGAAATCCGAGACGTCAATTATTTTTCTTTTTTTACTCCAGTTCTGCTGAAACAAGGAAAAAAAATAATAATAATTCAGTGCTGTCTCAACGCCACCTCCTGGTGGATCTTTTCAATGGCAATGTACAAGTAAGTAATAATTAATATGAACGTACTTTTGCCTGTTTCAATTAAATCAATTTACTCAGCTTAACTTAGCGTGTGGTTCAACGTTATACATGAGAATGATTGGTTTAACTATTGCCCTAACATCCTTACACTACCGGGCAATAGTCTCCATCTGTCATGTGATTGGTTCACATCACTGTCATCCCCGCCCCTTTTCAAAGGAATGTCCTATACCTCCACTCCAACAATAAGACAAAATGGCTGAATGAAAAAAAACTGCTGAACGGCGATTCTGTGACTTAACAGAAAATGATTACAAAACCTACTACAAAAGAAAGAAAAAAAAACTTGTGGTATGAACTTCAAAAACATTTTCAGTTATTTATTTATGTTGTTTGGTTATTTACTTATGCTGTATCAGCAATATTTAAACAAAATACTGTAAAGCCATACATATTTGCGACCAAAATATTTGGCAAATCATACCCATAAAACCTATTTTGCTCCAGAAATGTTGGCGACCTGTTCCACTGGTAGTAGTATATTACTTAATTACTGTATATGTACAGCACTAAGATATTTGTGCCAAAAATGTTTAGACTCAACTCATAGTGGAAAATTAAATGCCTCTCAGGAAGACTATTGTTACCTCCAGGGTGCGGTTTCAGGCATTATAGCCCAGTCAGTAACAATAGTCTTCCCCCAGGTCAATAATTTTCAATAATAGCCCTCTCCAGTCCATATTTACTATATATTCAGTGGCAAAAACTTAGTTAAAGTAACATTAAGGTTTGGTTGCAAAAGTCCAAAATGCTAGGAAATTCCAAGTTAAGATAGCCACGCAACCTTAACTCTGCACCCTTGTGTATATGTGTCCCATCACACTTGACATCACATATGACATCATTAATGACATCTGCAACAGCATCACTAAGCACATGACAAATTCTCCCCGAAGACTGGCCACACGGACATAACACTAGGAAATCATAGTCCTTGTGATTGGTAACATGTTCAGTAACTGCATTAGCATTCCCACAATGTTTGCAGTCAAGCTAATTATTTCACTGATGCTGTAAGTAAAACCAATAAACTCAGAATACAGTAGTGCTATATAATTAATTAGGGACCTTCCATGTATTACTGGAACTAAGGTTAAACAAGTCATATTTCTCCAAACCCTATCAGCAATATTGATACAAACAATATTTTCTGTATCTGGAATCTGCAACATTGGCTTTCTTGTATTAACTGCACTGTTTCATGTGGCAAAAGGAGTCACTGCATTTTCTGCTTACTAACATACTGTTATGCTGGAAGCCAATTATGACATTGAAATGTTTAGGTACAATTGCAGATTTCTGCAGTTCACCATTGTGAAAATGTAACAGTACTCAATGAAGTACATAAAGATGAGTTGGATTGTAATACGTGGATGTTATGCTTAGACGAGACATAAAACAATGCTTCATGTAGCACAGCATTTCCCAGTGTTATGTCCGTGTGACAGAGATCGAATGAGTCTTGGTGTTAGATCTCCCTCTCGACCTGTGAGGGCACGGTGCACGAGGAACAGAGTACTCTTAATGAAATGGCACGACAATTTATTCCGTAGGGTAGATGGAAGTCGGTCAGTTCGGAAGGGGGCGGAGCTATGGCACCCGAGCTCAGTGACCCAGACGGTAAGCGGCGTGGCATCCGAGGACTGGAGGAGCGGATGCGCTCGTTAACCTCGGGGTCATGGGCGAGGGTATAAATAGGGGGCATGGCTTGAGTGATCTGTTCCTTTGCATATGGTTAAATTACATAACCGAGAAGGAGCCCGTATTTGTGAAATCAACCGTGAGTGTTTCGTGTCTGTGTCTTAACACTGTGTGTCTTGTGTGTTGTTTCTCACTAAAGATTACTGAGCACGATCCAGACTTCACCACTCACCTTTTTCACTACAGGAACTGTCTTTTGTTTGCACCATTAGCACTTGAATCACGCACTGTCTTTGTGTTTGTGTTTTGTGTGGGTGTCTGAACGGGACTTTTGGGGTTACGGGTCAAACCCGTGGATTACAAATAGAAGTGATACACGCCGCTGTATCACTTCCAGCACTATTATTATTTGCAGGTTTGCCTTAAGGCTCTGGACATTTATTAAATTAAATAAACACCCTTGCACCTGTACCAACGTTGTCTGTGTGATTATTCTGCACTGAACTCACCTGCACGTCATTACCACTTTGCCACAGTCCGTATGGCCAGTCTTTGGGGAGAATTTGTCATGTGCTTAGTGGTTTCATTGCCAATGTCATTGATGATGTCATGTGGGATACATACACATAAGGGTGCAGAGTTAAGGTTGTGTGGCTACCTTAACTTGCAATTTCCTAACCTTTTGGTCTTTTGTAACCAAACTTTAACGTTACTTTAAGTTTTTGCCACTGAATTTCCATTGTTTTGCAGAAGGCATCCTAGAAAATCAAACAACTACATCTGCCATATAATGCAGTGGTGAAAACACAACTTGAGACACTAAATAGCACACAAGAAAGAGGCACACACCAAGTATGTAAAGTTTTTTTAAAAGCCAGATTTACTGACATCAAATCAAATGTGTAAACTATTAATCCATGCCCCTGAGGCTGGAGAGATGGGGACAGCAACAACTGTCCCTGAGACGGGAGAGGTGGGGACAACAATGGCTGCCCCTGAGGTTGGAGAGATGGGGACAACTTTGAACAGTACTGCTGAGGGCAGTTATTCTTCATGTTGTATGGCCTTGTTCACTCTCTCTAGAAAGATCATGTAAGAATCCTGCATGTTTTTAGGCAGTCTAATGCATTGTGTGCATTGCGTATCATTACATTGAAACCATTGCTCATCTTTTTACACCCAGGCAACATAGTGACTGTGGCTGATGGTTTTCCCTCTGTGGAACACAATTGCCCACGTTGAAAATGTGTTCCTATCAATTACAACTCTGTCATGCTTGAAATTGGCAAGTGCTGCATTAATTGCAATATCACATAATTTTAATAAACTAATAAACTATATGGGGGATAATTAATTCAGTGTTTGAATTTTAAAACGCTATATAGATCTGCTGTTACGTAGAATATGCTATAACACAACAAATATAATACAGATATTAATATACAAATAATATACAAATATAATAAATAACATACACAAATAACACATGCACATGATGTCTATAAGTGCAGTATCACATAATTTTAATAAACTATTAATTCCGTGTTTGAATTTTAGAATGGTGCTATATAAATGTGGTGATATGGAGCAGTATGTTTATTTTCTAACTCAGCACAGGTGACGTTTCAAAGAAGTCATGTTTGGTAGGAATAAACGTATAATATCATATAATATCCTATAATACAACATCATTTTCATTTAGGAATATTCTTTTAAAAACTGTAAACAGGAGCATGTTATCATTTATGTCTTGTTGTCAACCAACATTTTGTTATTGTTAAACTTCGCTGAATGTGGACAGCAGTACGTACCACTGAAAGAAATATGTAAGTATGTGCAGATGTTCCTTCTCATCAGGTCCACGCAGATTATAAACCGCACTGTATAGTATCTGTACCATTTGAGATCGATGCAGGGGAACATCAGTACTGCTGTACTGTCCTTACAGATTATAAATGGCACTGTATAGTATCTGTACCGCTTGAGATTGATGCAGGGTAATGGATCCTGTGTGCTATTTGATTGGCTATTTTACTACCTCTGTGAGCTGTGATTAGCTTAATGGGAATATCACTCATACAATGCAGACTGCACATGTTGAATAGACGTGTTATATTAAAGAGGCAGGTTGTTTTAAAGAATTCCAAAACGATACAGTACATCAATGCAATTTTATAAAATAATGGGCGGGCCGCCAAAAATTGCCCTGCGGGCCGTATGTTTGACACTCCTGCTTTAGCGTATTAACTATTTATTTTAAACTATGTCATTCAGCTTTAACTGCAACCTATTTAATAAACTGCAATTTACACAAAAAAACAAGCCCTGCTAAAGCTCACAGAGAATTAGATTACATTTCCCACAGAGGACAGGTTTACAGGATGTGTGCTATTGATTGTACTCACATAGCACTGTCACCCCGATCCATGCAGCCTGCTCTGGAGGGTGGCAATGCCGACAACGAAGAGAATTGAGGCTACGTGTCATCAATCAATATTTCTCGAGTAAGCAGAACAAAAAGAAAAATCTGCCATTGCACAACATGACTTTTATTGTATATGCATTAAAGGAGAAAGGAAAAGGGCTTTTTTTTACATCACACAAGGAATATATGTTACAATTAAAAGGTAAGCAGTACAGTTTGACTTTACGTTGCCTCTGTCTGTCCTGCTTCTGAGTGCTGTGTCTGTTGATCGCTAATTTTCTGTCAATGTAAGCCATCTCCACCTTCAAAATAAGCTAATGAACAAAAGATACGCCTGGACTGCTGGGCTTTTGATATCATTGTGGTCACGAGTAAGTCTCTGATATTATCGTGCACATTCAATTATCGCGCACGCTACATGTAGTGTGCACAGTATGGTATGTAAATGATCCAAATACTGTGCATGTAAATTAATGTGTTCTCTGTTAGATAATGGGGCACTAAATTTAGATTTATAGCACACGTTAGGCTCACTACTTTACGTATGCGCCAACTCCAAATTTAGTGCTCTTTTGTAAATGAGGCCCATAATATGTCTGCACTATATATACTGTTGTTTTCCATGCAAAATATATAGGGTTGTTTTCCATGAAAACCTCTTGAGGCAATTTCATTAAAACAATGAAATAGTGTAGAGTGCGTTACCAACAAAACACTTTTTTTTACTGTAATAAGTGAAAAACAATTTTAGAATTAGTTAATACATTTTGATAAAACACTTCTAAACAAGATACATGATGCCCGCTTACAATACATACCAGCAATATTGTATGTTGAACTACAGTAATAGTTTAGCAGAAGTTATATTTGTCTCAGAAGTCAGTATCTGTGGGCCAGAACAGTACAAGAGATTTATTTCTTCAGTCTCACATGCATGTGTCAAGAAGGAAACAGTAAAAAATAAATAAAAACAACACATCTATATTTTTCCCCATATAGTAGTAGATATTGGTAAAATGTACACGAGTGTATTTGAAATAATCCTGTAAATTAAGTTTTTACCTGCAGTGGGTCATTTTATCCATTGTACTTACTGTATTCCCGGTATCTTAGAGTATGAGTTTCATGTTAACGAGTGTTTAAAGTTACTGTTGTTGTCCTGCATTTTCCCTTTTTTTCCATAACATTTCCAATGGCAAACATGCCTGCCATGTTCCCAAATAGGACTTGAGAAGTGTGGTCCTGTGTTTCACTTTAGAACAATGTGGTATGGGTTCACCAAAATCTGACATTGTGCATATCATATTTAGGGCTTCTGATTTTCGGTTTTAACCGATAAAACCCAATAAAACACCCCTGATACAAAAAAAAAAAATGAGATCGGTGGATAGCCTATAAACACCGGAAAGCACCGGAATACTGTGGAAATGGTTAATCAATTCACGTTGACTTTACCCTATTCCCATTAAAAAATAAAACCTACTACAAGAATAATAATAAATACATTTCCCAGTGCTAGGCAATGTCCCACCTTCCTGACTTGCATCTATCATTGATTCGTTCTCAATACTTTAAACCCGCCCCAACTACTGAAGGACAGCACATTCCTACATTTCTATTGTAGACTCTGCTTGCAAGATTTGAAACGAGATTACAAACAGGATGGAGGCTTGTTAGCAGGATTTAAAGCTGTAATACAGTTAAGATACAGAGGATTTAAAACAGAATTGTGGCAAAATGTACAAAAATGCCTACACACAAAAACCCCAGAAGAATGTGCACGTGACCATATGGATTTTGTTGTGGAAGACAGCAAAGAAAAGAAGGCAATTGCCCTAGTATTGCAGCTGGTGTTGTGTAAAAGGGTGGGTCTGAGGCCGCAAGCCTTCAGGGGCCCTGCTTGGGCTGCTGAGGCTGTGGCGGAGCCTGCTGTGGGGGCTGCCTGGAGAGGAGGTGGAACTGCCAGCAGGAGTGCTGTTGCGTTGGAGCCCCACTTCCAGTGCTCCCCTGTCCTTGCAGGTAGGCCCGGCTGTTAGCTGCCGGGGAAACCTGAAGGCGATGCCTCAGGTCGTCATGCGGGGCAGTGGGGATCAGGACTGTCAGAGTCAGCGTGAGTGCCACGGGTGAACGCCAGGCTCCAGCCCAGTGCCTGTCCTTGGAAGCCAGAAATCTGGAGCAGTGTGCCTGATACTAGGCGCAGCTCAAAAGACACCAGTTCAGGGAGGGGCAGCGACTGCAGTATGCCCTCCAGGTCAGCCGTAAGGAGGCCTGCCTTGTTTACCAGGCACGCTTCCGCCGTATAGGCTTTTTTAAATGGGCCTCTGTTACTCTGCATTGACCATTAGGGCCTTAGCTAAACCCCCTATTGGTGGGAATTCTACCAAGCCCAGCACCTTCTAAGGGAGCCAGCGGAGTTGCCCGTTTCACCACACTCGGCACCGAGGCCAGGTGGTTCCAAGAGGACCATACCTTTTCCAGGAAGTCAGGGAATGTCGGGAAGGGCTGAAGGCACGGCAATGCTGCCTACGTCCTGAAGACCGACCAGTGTGGTTCGGGCGCTGCCATCCATGGCACCGGTAGGAACTTGTAGGCTCGCTCTGTAATCACCGGGATTGAGCATGGAAGAGGGGAAAGCCCAGCGTCTGAGGTTGTCTCGGAGCTGGGACCTGTCTCAAAGGTATCTCCTCCCTCCTCATCCTGCGAGAAAGAACTACCATCTCAGGAGGCTGCGACTGATATCGCACCCTGGCCTTACTCGGCCAAAGCCAGGTCTGGTTCTGAAGCATCCAGGGCAACCACCGGCAAAGGTGGGGTCAGTTCCTGGGCAGGTTCTCACCAAATACTCCAGGACTTGAGCCATTTGGTCCTTCAAATCGGAAATGTCCTGTACCTGCTTTGATTGTCTCGCCCGCTTAGCACTCCGTGCAGGAGATCTAGAGTGCAGGGGATGCTCTGTGAGGGGCTCTGGGATAATTGGAGGATGGGGGAGACCTGGGCTCCTAGCTCCGCAGACGGTTCAGTCAAGCTAACTGGAGAAGCTGCGCCGGAAAACCTGGCAAGTCTGCTGTGTAGAACCCGAGGCTGGAATGCTGCGCAGATCTTGCAAAATGAAAGTTTGGCATGCTTGCCATCAAAGTCACACTACGTGCACAAGGTGTAAAGTACCGAGGCACGAGTGAGTGAGAATATTGGTTGCACAAGCACTGAGGGTGTCCAGAAATGAAGGCGCTGGGGCTCTGAGGACCCGAGGGCACTGAAAGCACCAAGGGTGCCATTCACCAAGTGCATCTAATACCGGAGCATCGAGACACTGAGGGCATGAGGCTCTGAGGTCCTGAGGGTGTTAAGCACAGACGGCGGCTAACTAGAACACCGAGGCACCGAGGGTGCCGAAGCACCAAGTGCACCGAAGGTATCGGGGGTCCTGAGGCCTTGAGGCCCGAGGGTGCGGAGCACCGGGGGGAGTCAATCAATGAGGCGCCGAAGCAGCAAGGGCACCAAAGAAGCACAGAGGGGTAACAAGCCCTGAGGATGTCTAAAACTGTGAGATCCCGAGGGCGCCGAAACACCGAGGGTGTTTAAACTTTGGCGTGCCGAGGCACAGGGGGCGCCGAAGCACCGAGTGCACCGTGTGCACTGAGGCCCCGAAGTGCCAACACACTGAGGGTGCGCAACACTGGAGCACCAAGGGCACCAAAGCACAGAGGACACGAGCATCGAGGGTGCTGGGGACAGGCGCCTAGTCTTAAACGCGTGCAGTCACACAACCTGGGGTAGCGCATAGCATATGCCGGAGTGGATACACAGGCTTGATTGGTTGCGGTAGGCGGGCCGAACTGCTATGAGACAATTAAGAAAAAAGAGGGTACAGCCGGTGAAGTCTACTCAACAGCGGGGCAATGTAGAACCAGGCCCTGGTGGAAGAAGCCCACTTGTCTAGCTGTTATTGTTATTTATTTATTTATTTATTTATTTTGAACTGCAACAGCAGTAAAAGAAAACATACGCACACAACAGCCAAGCTGTGGGGGTAGAATAGTCACCACGCCAGTTAATTAAAAAAAATAATAATTTAGGCCAAGCGCACCGAGCAGGTGGGCTGAGACAACCAGCGGAATCGACTCAAAAGCAGGAAGCAGCAAAGCTGCAAATAGCAGGAGAAAATAACATATAACAGCAGATGCTGCAGGTTAGAAAGAGAGAAAGATTAACGAAGCGCAGTTGCGAAGCGATTATAGCTCCGTTCACAGAAGCTCAGTTTACTGATTCCAGGAAGTGGCAAGCCGACTTTCAGGAACATTTTTAAAAAATAAAGCAGTAAAACTCGAGTGAGAGCTCTTTCATACAGACTCAATTACAGCAACTGGACAGGTTAGTACCTTACCTTACCGCGGTGAGAAGCAAAAGAGCTTCATGGAGTGACTATTTTTTCCCTCAGAAGGCGGGACCAAGGATGCCACTCCTCGGAGGGGCCTATCGGCAGCTCTGATATAAAATACTAAGTGAAAACCTGACCTGCAGCAGGCATATCCCAAAAGTATTGTTGGTGGTCGTCTTCGAATTGAAAGGGAACTTTAAGACTCCTTGTGCAGTTGCACCGGGTACACCAGCTATTCCTCCACCACTGATGCGGGCTAAGAAAAAAAGCTAAATGAAAGCCCTGTAGACAAAAACAGAAACAGAAGTTAAACTCCTTTAGACTTGATGTGGACGCATAACACGACGATTGAGGAATACTGTAGAGGAACTCAAATTGACTACATTTTATTTCCACAGCCAGTGGCTAGTCTGTCCTTTACATGCACTTTCAATTACCCAATTCACAGAGGAGGCAGTGAAAACCTTTTACCTCCATTCCAAATTCATTGAACTATATTCTCACTCAGACTAATGTATTTGCAATCTGAGTCTCTGCCTATGTATCACTTTGAAGTCATGTCACAAACATTGCCTTGGGACTTTCTGACTGCACAGAAGAAAAATACAGTGACACGAGGATTGCAGAATATCAGATTTATACATTTAAAGTAATGGTATAAAGAGCAACACCCATTTATCATTAAAATATACACCATTCTGAAGAATCTAAAATGTCTGCAAATAGCAACAGCGTTTAGTTTAGTTAAGTTATTGACAGACAATTTTGTTATTAGCAGATACGTAAAACAAAACACAAAAATGGATAAAAAGCAATTAAGCATGTGTGGTATTCCTGACATTCACATGTACTCAATGAGGATTAAAGGATTTTTCTTCACTGCATCTCTTCAGAGAGAAACTGTAGCCAGCTTGATCCTGCTCATGTATAACATTTAAAAATAGCTTGATTTCCATTGTGTGCAGAATGCTGTGGACTTGAAATAGAAATTGTGTTCATGAAACTTTGCATGTAAAATGAAAATGCTGTATGTAACGTTTAGCACCAACTTCAATCAATTTCTATACTTTAGAATGTGTAGTGCTAAATACCACCAATGAAGTCCTTGCAATATATATATATATATATATATATATATATATATATATATATATATATATATATATATATATATATAGTATAAAAGCCTGCATGTCCAAATACACTTTGTTATACAAACAATATTATGTGGTTGTCTATTAATGATTATGCATTATGAACGGATGAGGGAAATAGACACATTTCTAGCAATCTTTGCTTGAAAATAATAATTTAAAAATACCATTGTTTGGCTCCCTACGGTTTTCAGTTAAGCTGTATTATGCATTACAGCAACTGATGGAAAAGCCTAGGAGCAAGTTCACCATTTTAATTATTTAGGGTTAAATTTTTGAAGAATCCTTGAGCTTTTTTTACTTGCAACCACTCTGATTTGCAAAATATCTCCTAGACAGTGCATCTTGCTATGTGTCAAATTATGTTTGTCTTCAGATGACAGGACATGCATAGTCAAACAAATAGTATTACCTCTACAAGACTACTGTGACACTGTATGAATGCCAGTGAAGCTACCCTTTCTAACCTTGACATTTGTGACAACAGCATGGATCCTTTTACTGTATTATTCTCTCAATAAACATTGTAATATTATGCTGCTGAGTTCTGAAGTAGTCAAATTGGATGCTTATATTCATATATCAAAACAAACATACATTTATACATCACACGTACCAGTACATACATACATACATTGAAAAATGGGATGTTGTTGAAATAGTTAATAAGCATGGTCAATTATAATGTATATAGAAAAACAGCAATAGAGAATAAATTATATAGTACAAACAGTTAAAAATGTAACATTATGAAAATGTTTATGATTTACAGTATTCCCTTTATTTATTAAAGTCAGACTGACAATGGTTCACTTTTTTGTTGTGAAATACACAGTATTTGGGTTGTTAATTTTTCATTGCAACATGTCTAAGGCTCTTGAAAAGATATCCAAGTGAATCACAGAAGAAAAGGTATTATTTTCTAGTGCGGCAGTATACCCTCCCCTTATAAGATGCAAGAGTTTTCTTACATGCTTTTTTTCATTATTATTTTACATTAATTTGTAAGCATAACATTGAAGGTAAACAATTATGTCTCCTAATATTGTATACGTTTCTAAAAAAACAATACCTGGAATTAAAACCAGAAGACTTTTCCACACAGTGAAAACTAATAATAATGTATGTTAATTGTGAAAGTATCCTAACCAATTCAATTGCGGTTTTCACATTAAATATTAATTTAGCTGTACACACTGCCAGTAAATCACAAGCTTGTCAGTACAGTTTATCGTACCATGCTGTAATTATTGGATTGTGTCCAAACAAAACGAGAACTGGACAATTCTGTTTTCAAGTTACTTAAAATGAATTTCTCGACATTAAAACCGTGCTTAAAAAAAATAGTCACAAATACACACATTGTCAGCTTCTGTGCATTTGAATGCTCAATTGCACACATCTTGTTTTATGTTTTAAAAACGCAGCACGTTTACTCAGCTATTGAACCACCAGGTGACAATTTATATTTAATATATAAAATGTAATACACTGTTAGCATTGTGGATGTTCACACTCATGAACAAAAACTAATAAATTATGTTAGTATCAAAGTATAATTAATATAAAAAAAATGTTTTCACCAGTTTTCGATCCACTGATCTTTGGCGAGCTAGGAAAAAGTGCTAACATTATTTATATTTGGGATTTTAGTATAAACTGGTTCTTCAAACAGATCTTGTCGTACAGTATATTCATGTTTAACAATAAAATATAAGTGGTCTATTCACAGCCTTTGGGATTTATTTTAATGAATGGTGCTACACAAAATAAATAAATAAATAAATAAATATATTATTATTATTATTATTATTATTATTATTATTATTATTATTATTATTATTATTATTATTATCAACAACAACATTACAAAAACAAAATGATCCAGCACATTAGGTTAATGCTATAAAAAGTATCCAGTCAAAATGTTTAATAGCTTATATTCTCAAAATACTGATAGTAAATCTACAATAGGCTACCCTACTCACCCACATTTTTCACTACATAATAATAATTATATTATATTTTTGAACAAATTTGTGGAGCCAACTGTTTGTTTTTTTTTGTTTTTTTTTTTGTTTTCTCATGTTTTCGTTATTGTGAAACAAATCTAGCTCTTTGAATTAGGTTTAAGAGATTCTACTTAAACTCTACATACACAGTCACTCAAGCCTGGTGCTGAGGTGGGTAGCCCACAGCAGTAATATAGGAGCCCATGTTCATTTAAAACATGCTGGAGTACAAACATGACTTTTTTTGTTCTTGGTAGGTACCTGTGATAGATGCTATTCAAGGATAGTGTAACATTAATTCCATCTTACTGCTAAGTGACAGAAAAGTCTAAGTGACAGAAAAGTCTAAGCTTAACGCAATCAGCAATCTGATCGCCAAACATTGCAAAGATGTTCATTATTTATTTATTTATTTATTGCAAAGTGTTGCATTTTTTACTTTTGGAGTAGCAGCTTTTGTATAACCTTGCTTATAAAGCACCTAAACTATGAAGCGTTATGATTTTAGTCACCTGCAAATGGCAATAATTTGAAACACTGAATAAATGGTGTCACATAAAAAAAATAAAAATACTGAATGACAAGGCATAAACAACTCCAACTGTATGCTTATTTTTTCTATTCGGTCAGTTTTCAGTTGTTAATAAAGAATTGCTTGGCACAGCCTTTAGTTATAGTAGAAAGTTGCACAAGGTGATGGATGAAGTTAGCCTCAATGAAAAGGAATGGACGAAACACCACCCAGCCCTTTCCAGACGGTTGCCATGCTGAGGCGCTAGGGAGGACGCACTGTGATTGATCCCTGGAGCCAGCATTAGGCTTAAGTCATCAACACCGTGCCAATAGGAAATTCACATTTACCTGTCAGATGAAAAGCACCAAAGGCTCATATATTACAGCTAAACTACTTCTTGGTTAGTCCTCACCACTACTATCTCATTTTATCTTGGTGAAAGCCAAGTCTAATATTAGCGTGAAGTAAACAACATCTACTCTCATGCAATAAAAAGCAGAACAATTCACAATGACTACATAATGATAGTCAGGTGTGTTCATATGAAACTTCAGATAGATTCCTGTAGTCCAGTTCTGTCTCAGCTGTGTGTTTACTGTTCACTAACTTAATTGGTAGCATTGCTCCTTACTAAAAAAAAGAAACAAAATATTGAATGAGTTTTGAGAACCATTGTATTTTTTTTTGTTTGTTTGTTTTTTGTAAAGCATAAACAGTACTAGTTATTTACTCTAGCTGTTTCTGGAAGCCTGGTTTCAAAAATATGATATCAGCTTATTGACGTCAGTGCCATTGAAGATCCTATATAGCTACATAATAACATATGAAGAACGGCAGCACTTCTCTGTCAATCGCAAACCGGGCAACCAACATCTAGAGCAATGCACTCTTTGCTTAAAGTCTGCATTATTAGTTAGCATTTTCTTTTCAGTTGTTCCAATTCTACTTATGGAAGGGAAAAAAACAGTAGACGTTATGAGGAGTGTATGAATACTTTTAGGCCCCACTGTAAACTGCAGTTATTATCAATGACCAGTCCCACGTTCTCCTGATCAGTTCTGAAGCAAGTGTACTTAAAATGGTTCAGCAAGGAGCACTTGAAGGAAGGAGCTGGTAAAGAAAGCCAGGTGTTTTTTTCAGTTTAAAAGGGTTTATGAGTGCCACATTCCTGACACAGTTCTTTTTGTCAGATGTCCGTCAGGGTTGATGTCTTCTCTAGCTGCAGTAGCCTATTAACCTATACGTCGGAGGGCAGAATCACACAGATGCAACATAAAAGGCACTTTGTTCCATTACAGTACAAAGATAATTTATTTTCAGGGTTGGATGCATTTTCAAGTGCAAAAGGACAATCACAGTTTAATGAAAAATAATAAGTATGTATACATCAATCAAGAGACACATATTAAGTGACCTTTTGTACAAAACATAACATAACACCAAAGTCTTTAATATGTTAAGCTATAAAAGTGCATTTTGTATACAGAACAATTGCTTCCTAAAGTTTATTTCTATATTAAAATAGAAATACTATGGTCTTTAATTGACCCACAAGTAATTAGGTGTTGAGGTAAAATTAAACTTTTTTTCCTCCTCCTCCATTACCATGACTGTCTTCTATATGAATACAATACTACTATAGCAATATATATATATATATATATATATATATATATATATATACTGTATATATATACTGTATATATATATATTTATATATATATATATATATATATATATATATATATATATATACTGTATATATATATATATATATATATATATAGTGCCGTGAAAAAGCATTTGCCCCCTGTCTGATTTTCTGCATTTTTGCATATTTTTGACACTGAATGTTATCAGATCTTCAACCAAAACCTAATATTAGATAAAAGGGACCCTGAGTGAACAAATAACACAAAAATTGGATACATATTTCATTTATTTATTAAAGAAAGTTATGCAACACCCAATGCCCCGTGTGAAAAAGTAATCGCCCCCTTAGACTCAATAACTGGTTACACCACCTTTAGCAGCAATAACTGCAACCAAACACTTCCTGTGGTTATTGATTAGTCTCTCACAGCGTCGTGGATGAATTTTGGCCCACTCCTCCATGCAGAACTGCTTCAACTCAGTGACATTTGCGGGTCTTCGAGCATGAACTGCTCGTATCAGGTCCTGCCACAACATCTCAATGGGGTTTAGGTCTGGACTTTGACTAGGCCATTCCAAAACTTTAAATTTCTTGTTCTTCAACCATTCTGATGTAGACTTGCTTGTCTGTTTCGGATCATTGTCTTGTTGCATGACCCAGCTGCGCTTTAGCTTCAGCTCACGGACGGATGGCCTGACATTCTGCTGTAGAATTCTCTGATACAGAGCAGAATTCATGGTTCCTTCAATGACGGCAAGGCATCCAGGTCCTGATGCAGCAAAGCATCCCCAAACCATGACACTACTACCACCATGCTTGACTGTTGGTATGAGGTTCTTACTGTGGAATGCAGTGTTTGGTTTTCGTCAGACATAATGGGGCCCATGTCGGCCAAAAGTTCCACTTTTGACTCATCTGTCCATAGAACATTGTTCCAGAACTCTTGAGGATCATCCAGGTGCTTTTTTTGGCAAACTTGAGACGAGCATTCATGTTCTTGACCCTAATTATCCCTTTTATTGGGTCGAGGTTACTAGGGGGGGCAATAACTTTTTCACACCTGAAGATTGCATGTTTGATTACCTTGCACACCAAATAAATGAAAGAAGCACCAAACTTTGGTGTCATTTTTTCTCTCAGACTCCACCTATATACTACTACAACCCGCAAAAAAATCTGAGCAAATACAATGTGAAAAATGTGCAAAAACACAGAAAATCAGACAGGGGGCAAATACTTTTTCATGGCACTATATATATAGTGTGGAGTAGTGGTTAGGGCTCTAGACTCTACCTAGATTGCTCCAGTAAAAACCCAACTCTATAAATGGGTAGTATGTAAAAAAATAATGTGATATCTTGTAAGTCGCCCTGGATAAGGGTGTCGGCTAAGAAATAAATAATAATAATTCTGAACCCCCAAATATTGGAAACAGTGGATCAAAAATCTTACTTTAAATAGATATCTGATTACATTTTAAATATGAACTTATACAAGACATGGCCAGAAATTACTGTTATCATAACTGTGACTGGAGGTGACCTTTGCAGCTACTTTTAGAAGAAGGAAGTTGAAAATGTTAAGCTTGTGTGATTTTACATGAGGGTTTCTCTTTTTATGTCAAATTGTTTTGATGCAGCCAACTGTGACTCGGATTTCAGATCGATATGTGACCAGTGATACTTAGGGACTGCTGGTTTGAACACAGTCTATAGCTACATTTGTGACAGGTTTCAATATATTAGATAAAGATCAGCATTTCCAAGCTTTTGAAGAAAAAATAATGGAAGAAAAGCATCTGCTGCAGTGAATGAAAATTCAGCACGATTTATTAACAGTCTGTTGGTATCTGCTGGAATGCCTGCTCCGTCAGTAGAGGTATACAATTCTGCTTTGAAGTTCTTTCAAGGTCACAAGAGGCTCCAAACAAATGACACACACCACACCACCATGAAGTACAATCGTACAAAAGTACAATGTTCATAATCATAAGGTAAAAACTTTTCAGTTTGGTACCGTACATGATTTCCTCCACAAGAGCAGCAAGTGTGGAGTGTATGCTGGTTTGTCCCAACTGAAGTATTGGCTCAAGGCTAGCAATATTTTGTACTGTCACAACCAGTTAGTACAAAAAGTGTAGCTGCTATCAACATAAATAGCTCCAAAATGAATACATGTAGACAGTAAGTGAGATGCAAACCCCAGCAAGGGTAATTTATTTGAGTGCATATATTGGGCTTTATGGGCCTCGTGCTAAAGGGTGCTAAACTCTATGATGCACGATAATTGCAATTACTGTGCATGTTAATGAGTTCTGTATTTACTATTGCAATTTTATTCATTATGGCGTGAAATAGTGGGCATATTATGGTGCACACTACTTTTATTGTGCCATACTACGGTAATCAGAATGAATATGTGATGTGTATGGTAATAGATTATAATGCATTTAAATGAGCATCCAGCTTAGAATAATGAGATGAGCTGTATTTACATGGTATTTACTAAAGATCGTTAATTTTAGTGTGTGCATCAACATAAATAGCACCAGTACAAAATGAATACCTATAGACAGTAAGTGAGATGCAAACCCTAGCAAGGGTATTTTATTTGAGTGCAAATCTCCAACTACTTTTTTTGTACGTAAAATAAATAGTTTAAACAAGCCTTCGCTTCGCTACCCTAATCAAAATTATGTGTGCTATGTGAATGAGGAAACAGATCCTGTGTGCTATTTGATTGGCTATTTTACTACCTCTGTGAACTGTGATTGGCTTAATGGGAATGTCACTCATACAATGCTGACTGCACATGTTGAATAAGTGTGTTATATTAAAGAGGCGGGTTGTTTTGAAGAATTCCAAAATAATTCAGTACAATGCAATTTTAGAACTAATGGGCAGGCTGTATGCATTAAAGGAGAAAGGAAAAAGGCTTTTTTTAAATTTATTTTTATTTATTTATTTATTTATTTATTTATTTATTTATTTATTTACATCAGACAAGGAATACATGGTAAAAGTAAAAGGTAAGCAGTGCAGTTTCACTTTATGTTGCCTCTGCCTGTCCCTTGCTGAGTGCTGTGTCTGTTGATCGCTTATTTACAGTCAATGTAAGCCACCTCCTCCTTCACAATAAGCTACTGACCAAAAGATATGCCAGGATTGCTGGGGCTTTTGATATCACGGTGGTCACAGGTAAGTCTCTGACATTATCATGCACATTAAATTATCACTCACAATACATGTAGCGTGCACGGTGTGGTATGTAAATTAGCCAAATACTGTGCACGTAAATTAATGCGTTCTCTGTTAGTAAATGGGGCAGTAATTTTAGATTTATCGCGCATGTTAGGCTCACTGCTTTACGTGCGCGCTAACTCCAAATGTAGTGCTCTTTCGTAAATGAGGCCCTATGTATAAAAGTTTTCTGTTCATAGACACCTATTTTCATGGTGCTTATGTGTTTCATTTAGGTTACGGAGAGGTAGAAATTAGGGTTACGGTTTTGTTTGTTATCTATTTCAAGTTAAGTGTTACAATGCACACCAGTAACTTTGCAGACACACGATTGGCAATCATTTAAATCAACAGAGATAAACACTTCAGTTCCAAATACATATGTACATCTGTAGCACACTATCAGCAATCCTTGCTATCATAAGTACATAAGAACATAAGAAAGTTTACAAACGAGAAGAGGCCATTCAGCCCATCTTGCTAGTTTGGTTGTTAGCAGCTTATTGATCCCAGAATCTCATCAAGCAGCTTCTTGAAGGATCCCAGGGTGTGAGCTTCAACAACATTACTGGGGAGTTGGTTCCAGACCCTCACAAAAAGTGCCTCCTATTTTTCGTTCTGAATGCCCCTTTATCTAATCTCCATCTAATCAGCAAACACTATAAGCAAACATTAACATATTATGACCGCTCATTTCGTAAAAGCCTAAAATTACTACTTAGCCAAGGTAGCCTAAAACTATGTTGTTTTATACATACATACATACATACATACATACATACATACATACATACATACACAGCATTACTACACTCATTAAATACTTAATGAGTGTCACATCCACCTGAAACACTCTCAATGACCAGCACACACAATATTTGAATGACCCTCTCTTCTTCTGCTGAGTGTGTAGCAGGATGGAGGGCCTCTGCCTGTTTTGTCACTGTCACGTCTCCACTGCTCGTGTTTTGTGTGTCATTTCTTTTTTTGTTTTGGCTTGCTCCCATTTTATGGACCTCCCTTCGCTAGCAGCACTCATTTTATTAGCAATTTCTGTCCATTGCATCTTCTTTGACAAAAAGTTACATGGTTGTTAATTTTAGAAAACAACTACTCCTTATTCATTTCTATATCTTCTAGCAGGATATTTAAGCTACTTCTGCTGTAATGTTTTCTTTTTGTTGCTGTTTGGGCAGCTGCCATTATTGTTTTCCTCTCTGCTTTGTTTCTAAACACAACTTACCTTAATATATAGGCTCATTATGTTTTTATTATTAATTGTCACATGGGTTCTGACAGATTCACTAATTATTTAGGTACCGGTGTCGTAGGAAATAAGTTGACCGGGCAAGCGCAGTAAGGCAAAAGCAGACAAAAGTAAGGCGGGGCTACAGTTTGATTAAAGGGGAGGTTCACTGCATGGCTTTTTATTTTTATCTGGCCATTTTATTTACTAGACTGTGTATGTTGGTGCGTATTCGTGCCACTGTCTTTTCGTATGAACTTTAAAATGTGTGATCGACGACTGTTTCTATGGTAAACTGTTTTAAACCTCAGTCTTTTTATGTTACAATAACATCGATGTCAATCTGATGTAGTTTATGTGTGATCGCAGAGATTTATTTATATTGTGATAAACCTCAGGGCATGGTCCTGAATGGGAGATATGTGAGGGCAGAGATTTTGTTCACAAAATGGAGGTCCCAATAGGACTACAGTTCCCAAAATGGTCGCCCACCACAAACTACACTACCCAGGATCGGGGGCTGGGCTGGGCTGGGGGCTGTGTTTTGAGAAGGTTTTGGTGTGTTCTATTGATTTCTGGATTGCAATATTGTGTATGACCCTGGACTGTTTGGATAACCCTGTTGGCTGTTTTGACCCTATTTTGGATGACTACCTGATTGTTGGCACACTCTGGATTAACATTACGACTCTGATTATTGGACTTCCCTTTAAAATAAACATGCAGGTAACATCCTGTTTAAAATAAACTTACACTCGTTGTGTCTATTGTGTTGTCCCCGCTCATACTTGTGAACAAAGTACGCAAAGAAGGACTAACTTTGTCACAATATATTAAATGATTTTACACGTCAAAATGTTGTCAATCTTTAATCAAAATTAAAATGTTTCAGTAATATAATCTGATGACATGCTGCATCCATCATATTAGTATGACAAGGTCGTATTTTTATGTTTTAATATTAGTATAGCTGAAATTTTACTACAGTTTAGACGTGGCAAAACGTAGGCCTACACTGAGAGTTTAAAAAAAAAAAGAATAGTATATACAGTACCTTGATTTGTCTGGATGTCTTAAGCATTAACATTTATTGTTACACATACAATTATGTTTATTTAAAAAAGGTTCAAGGTTTAGGGTTGTGGTTTTTAAATTGAATAGCCAGATGAAAGTTTTTTTTAGAAAGGAATTGTGTCGTGTACTCAGGTTTGGAATTAAAAAAAAAAAATCGTTCATGTTGTTCGCACACAATACATTAACATAAATGCCATATTCTTCGTAAACGTGACAATTGTATTCCTTGCAGTAATATATAGTATTACTAAGGGATAAGATTTGTACTATGTGGAAAAAAAGGACTGTCAAATCCTCTTGATAGGACAAATACAGAAATGAAAAACGTATGCCACGGTAGATATGATTGCTTGTTATGTCTTACAAGGTTGTTGCGCTACAGGAATTTACCATTTTTAAAATCATGCTGATCTACAGTAGCCTATATTATACTGTATGATCTCTGTTTCTTACAATAGCTGTCTTGGTTGGTATTGAACTACACGTATTTACCACGGTTTAGAAAAGACGTGAACGTTTTCATTTTTAACTAAATAATGTACTGTTTCTTCCAAAACTTGTAATTGAAATACATGCATGATGATAACCAGTCTACTGTTCGTTTTCTGTCCTAATTATACAAAGTACTGTATGTAAAAATAAATGAAACAACAAAGCACATAATACTAAATACTAATAATAATGTATAAGCAACATTTTTCAAGTACATCATGTGATTGATGTCGCAGCAGGGAGCTCAATTTTTTCCATGACTGAAACTCATGCTTTAACTTTTGGACAATCGCTCGCATACCTGCTGTCCATACTGTAGTGCTTCCCAAAACAAAAACACCTCCAGAAATGCAAAATAACGTTAACACATTTTGCTAGTTAACGTTTGTTACACAAACAGAAATACACAATCAGAAATGTACAATCATACAATTCATTTTAAATTATTTATTTGCTGCTAATATATATTACAGCAATATTCACATTAGCTTATCTAGCGTAATACTGTTGAATATATCCGATCTACAAGTTAATGTAAATTATACGTACAAATGTCATTTTAAATTATGCTAATATATTGGATCTAAAATGATATTCACATCATCTTATCTAGCAGCATACTGCCGAATAAATCAGATCTACTAATTGATATAAATTATACTTACAAAATTAATTTAAATTATTTATTGTTCATTTAATATATCCGATCAACTTATTTCCTGGGACACCGGTACATACTAAATTTGCCTTATTAAATATTTAGTCTGTGTAAACAATGCTGTGGTTATTGTCGAGTTCCAAATATGTAAATTACATGGGAATATATACAATTACTGATAGGGTAGATAGGAAATGGGGTGTTAGGCCTTTTAAAACTGTAGTTTCTGTCTCTTACATGAATAATGATTAAGCAAACATGATTTCCAAGACCATTCAAAATACATGTTGCCCTTGTGCTGCATGATTCATCTATTTTCAGATAGTACGGTATTGCTCAACACTTACGATTTGACTCGAATAAAGAAACAGGTGATAACTGGTCAAAACTCTCTCCCAGCTTCAGTGCGTGATGCTCCCACCGTCGCTCGCTTTAAATCAACGCTCAAGACCCACCTGTTCTCTCTTGCTTTCCATGCTCTTTAAGCCTGATCTCTGCTATTATCTGCTGTGTTGCTGCTACTATTTCATGTATTATGCTACTATCATGTATTATGCACTTTCCACTGTATATAATGTATTATGGATTTTCTTGTTGTTACTGCATCTTGTAAAGCGCTTTGTGATGGTGGTCCACTATGAAAGGCACTATATATAAAATAAAGATTGATTGATTGATTGAAAGACCGATCATATTTGAATTTACGATCTCGCAATATAGAAACGAGCCCTTGATTCTTAACTCAAAATTAGAAAATTTGACCCATGCAGTTGTCCAGGTACATTGCAATATAAATGTTGATTTGTCTTACCTACACTGTATGTAACACTGTAACATGTTTATGTGCAGTTACAATACAAAACATGCTACATTGCTCAATTAAAAATATTGCCAGTTGATAGCATCTTTTGTAATTATATTTCCACACAGGGTTCTGTTTTCATAATGTAATTACTATGTACTCACCCATGCAATTACAGTATATTACAGTGCAATTAGATATTCTGGATAAGTAGCAATTAACCAAGAAACAGTCCAGTTTATAACAATGTTATACCAAGAATCTGCATACACGTGAAACAAGTGATGCCACAGAACTATCAAAGTGTACCTGGTAAATGAAAATGTAATAAGTGCAATCTGTTAAAAGTGTTAAGGACATTTTTTTTTTTTTTTTTTTTTAAAGCATTAGCATGATCCATAAAATGAGCTCTCTGATTCTCTCTGCCAGAATAGCCTGCAGAGTAGTCTGTGAATCTGCTCTTAATCAGTTGTGGACTGCCTCTCCTAAATCTTCATAAATGTCCAGGGTAATCTTCAACAGCTGGGTGCCATTAGAGTTTGTACTGATGGTGACAATGTAGAATACACCAGGCATTGCCTTATTGCTGGCTATCCAGCAGGGCCATGAAATGAGATGACATGGTAATGAGTTGATACAAATTACTTTTATAGCTTTCACTGTGCTACCAGCCTGAGCAAGGCAATCATAAAAGCTATTGTCTGCATTGTGTGTGTGTTTTTTTTTTATGTGTTCCATTTGATTTAATAGTGCTGTTAGATAAAATGTGTTGGTAAAGTAGGTCACAGACATCTTTGCTTTTTAATTAATAGTACAGTATCAAAGCTATCTAATTCTGAAATGAGATGTCATTTACAACAGGGAAATTGAGAAAAGGGCAAAAAGAGAATATCAAATATGAGTTTAAACCAAGAAAAAAGAAAGATGTGTCTCATTAAGACCCACAGGCTGGAAGGAGGCAGAAAGTTCAATAATTTCCAGAATCATTTCTGGTATGATATACAGTCATTGCTCCTTTCAGTTATGTGCATGTACAATAACCTACAGCATTCTTGTATAGTATGGGAATTATATTAGGTGTCAAAAAATATATATTATGTGTCAAAAAATGAAATTTACCCTTTAATAACGTGGCATTATCAGACTCTAAATAAAGCATTTACCAGCCTTGTGTTTGTACTATATCCCCATGGGGTATCAAATAAAGGAAAGTGTACTGAATGTGTGTTCCCTGTGATCAAAAAAATAAATAAATAGTGGTGGAAGGTCTTTTTAAAATTATTTTAAATAATAAGTGGGTTAAAAAGCTGCTTTTTGTTCAACCCCACAATTACATACAACAGCAGCAACAACACCACCACAAACTCTCTGTGCTTACAGTACATCTATTTAGGCCATTCTACTGACTCAAATTATATGGAGCATATTTATAGTAGTAAAAGTTGTATCGATGTTTTATGTTAAACATACTTAAGATAATAAAAAGATTATATTGTCTTAGACGCTAATATTACAGGGGTGGCCAAATGTATTTTTTTATTTTTTTTTATTTGGTACCACGCAATTTTGTGGCAGTGGTGGCTCCAGCATTGTCTGATGCCAACTGGGTACACAGCCAGACTTGGTGACCCTTTCTGTCTAATATAATCCATCAACATTCTGTGAAAATAATTAAGATGACTGTTTGTTTAATTCTTATTTAATTATATCAAGTTGCTATTTCTTTTCATTACAGTGTATGACACAATTTAAAATAGAAAAAATAACTTAAAACTGACACTTGCAAAAATATATCTGTATGTTATAAATATAATCTTGCAACTCTTTCTAAAGTTTTTTTGTTATCCAAACTTAAATAATAATCTTTAAAAAGTATTCTCAGATGATAAAACTATATACTCTACATACAATATTTTAACCTAAAATGAACAGTTGTATGTCTGATTTCTAACCATATTCAATATCTAAGAATGTTAAGCAATATAAACATTTATAAACATGCCTCTCAAACACTGAATACAACAAGAAATTGTCATTTAGAAATGTGTTTAGGGTCCAAATCCTGTTTTTTACACCACACTTATTTTGTAACATACAGACAAAATAATTTGCAGTCAGTACATGGTCCATCAACCTGCAGGTAAACTCACGTTGGCATCACAGGACTGTGGAATGAAACAAAGGGATGGTTGCTTGATAGTGAATTTTTGCACTGCAATACCATGGAAATGAAATTTTAATTTATTTCTTAGTACATTTGAAAAATAAATAGTAAAACTAGTATTTACTTTTATTGAATATTGTTTTATATTTGAATATTCAAGTATAAAAAACAGTACAGTGGGAATTAACATAATGATTATTTTACAAGTGCACATACCATGTTTGTTTACACAGTAATGTGGTTTTTCTTTGAGTGTGGCAAATTACTCTACTATGGTGCTATTATAAACTACTGTCATGGTTCTGCGCTGCTATCATGTTCTAATATGATCCCTGCTTTAAGGTCCATACAGATGTATATACATACAAATAAATACTTGGCATTTAAATAAATACAGAAGGGTCTATTCAATGGATTTAAAAGGTGGTGGATCTGAGTACCGCCATCTTTAAAATCAATAAAAGGGATTCTCCTTGCAATTTTACATAATTTTTACTGCCAGAAATGCACTGTTAGCTGTTTGATTTTCATACCCTTGTTTCATGCATTTGAAAGATCTCAGTAGCTCATCCACTACTCTTTAGATCAATTGAATTTTACATGGATGTCTTTTTCCAAGGTGCTATAATCTTATATGAGTGTGTACAGTATATAATGAAAATAAAGTATAATACAATGCATTTGTTTATTACTCTTAAACACATTGTTTTTATATAATCATGGTGCCATTTAATGTAAGGAGTGTACAATATATAATGGATCAATTGCATCTTGAACACATTTTTCTCATTTCTGACTTTTTAGTTACGTTGTTTTTTTTAGTTATAGTTATGATTTTTTTTTATTTTAGATATAGTTATTAGTTTAATTTAGTTATAGTTATTATTGCAGTTAACTAAAACTAATTTTAGTTATTATTTCGTTAGTATTACAATTAAGAGTGGTGATGACATTGAAATCTGTCGAGGTAAAAACAACTTGGGTAATGCCAGGCTCTAGACCTCTTCACATTATACTCCTTAGGATAGCCAACCACAAAAAATGTATTTATCAGAGATTACCATTTACTTGCCAAGGCTTGCTGTACAGCCCTCCACACACTTCAGTGCTAGTCAAATAGATTATGTGTGCTGGAAACAAGTAGTAAAAAGCAGGCTGTTTATTTCAGCTTGATTTTTACTTAACAAGTTACAAAAGCTATATTTAGATTTTTACATTAAACTAACGTGAGGAAAAAGAATTAAACAATTTAATTTGCAGTTGTAAATGTTTAAGTAGAACCTCAATGACTGATGAAAACAAGGCATATAGAAGGGTTAAATATATAAGCAACTTACCTGAATCAATGGTACCCATGAAAAAAAAGGAACATTTGCCTTTCTCTGTACAATACAAAATGTCCCTGACTCACAGGCTTTCCAAGAGATCAGGAGAAAACATACTGCAGGGCCATATTGATAAAGCATTTACCTTGCTTTCCTTATTGTGAAAACAACACAAAGAAGTTGTAGTGTCAGATCAATCTTTCATGTGCTAATTTAACAGTCCCCATAGGCAGTTCAAATGCTTATTTTTGATTTTGGTTTAAAATGTTGTAAATTTTTTTTAATGTACCTAGCTGATTTTTACCGAGGCAACAAGCCTCGGCTGCATCAATGTACGCTACGCCTCTTAAGTGTTTTCCTCTTGCACCCCTAGTAACGCTCACCTAACTGTAACAAAATGTTTTTGTTTTTTTGTTACTATTTCGTTATTGTTTTACATTATTTTTTAGTTACTATTAACGGATATGATTTATGTTTAATAGACATTTTCGTTATCGTTACAGTTAACTAAAAATAAAACACTGTTCACAAGTCAGATATTTTCAGACAGCAGTGTTTACTTTTCTCTGTGATCTCTTTCAGCTTGTCTGTCCTTTCCCTACACTTATTTTTTAAAGAACAGAATTTGAATGTATGTTTTCTTTATTGTCGTAAATGTGTAATCTCTGGTCTCTGCAATACAGTCAGACTCCAATGGATTCTTTCCTCACAGTTCCACTGTTGCTCTTTTACTGGTTTCGTCAACTAAACTGACCCTCTCTCTTTCTCTAGCTTTCAATTTTAAAATCTGCTCATCCTTTTTTTGTGATTTACTTTTTTTTTAACTTCTGATTTATTTTCCTGCTGATATCTTCCTGCCCCATAGCGATTCCACTCAACTTGAAGTTCAGTTGCCGAGTATTCAATCTATCTTTCCCTTCTAGCCAAGTGCACTATAAACATTAGTTACAATGCTCTGCAGGATCCACCTCCTCTATGGATGTGATTGATTTTTTTTTCCAAGAAAGAGGTGATGCCACTGGAGCAATGCATGTGGTTGAGATGTGCTAGAGAAGTGTAGCTGACATACTTGGAGAAGAAAACCTCAAGGAAAGGAGTGATTTACTAAGCTGTTTTGTATTTCTTTTTTTTTTTTAATTGTCTGTAGTAGCAGATATACTAGCAACTGTACGGTTTGGTTTAGATCATGTATGTTAAACCACTTTTAAAAGCATGCAGTGGCCTCAGGACCTCTGTCTTAGCAGATGCCATGGGATTCAGAGCACAGTCTCCAATGTGGAACGGTTATTAATGACAGTTTAAAGATATACATGCACATGGAATGTCATTAAAATGAGCAATTGGTTCCCACCTCATAATTTGTATTCACTGTTTTTCACACATTTTTATGCCTTTTAAAAAAATAAAATAAAAAAAAGTAATCAAGCAATTTCCATGGTGTGCCAATTCTGTGTGATTGAAAATGTTGCACATACCAAAATATGTGGAAAATGTTAAACAGGGCTTTTGTATTTTATTTTTCTAACAAATCCATGTGTGAAATTGAAATTAATAAAAGAAGCTGCCAATAGAAAATTGCACAGTTGTGCAGGCACCAGTTTCAACAATTTCAAGCTAGACTTGGCTTGAGTGAAGAATGCTATATTTCAATATTTCTTTCCTGGGGCTATCAATTGTTGTGACTTATGTTCTGCAACTCCATTTCTGATCGAGAGGACCTGTAGAACTCTTTAGAAGTTATTTTAGATGTCTAGAGCATTCGATATTGTGTTTTTACTATGCGGGGGCTGATAACTACAGCTGAATATGAAAGATCAACAGCTGGTATGTTTACTCTGGAGGAGAAAACTCTTTCAGTAACCCCCTTGCTTTTTGGTAATTCTTTCTGTAGCAGACAACTGCTGGAGATTCGCTATATTAGAGTTTTTTTTTAACCCTTATTTTAAAGCATGTCTGTGGTGTATTTGGTCTTTTGATTGATTAATTCTATGAATCTTCTAACTAAAAGTAGCTGCATGGCTTTGAAGAGAAGGGGAGTGCAGGACAGATATATTGTTGATTAAAGAATTAGCAGTACACCTATGGCCAAAATTTTGCATCTCCCTAAATAATTAAATCATTTTGCTTCATAGAGTCGAGTGAAGCCTGTGGAATAATGCTACATTAGCATATTGAATTGCATACCGCCTTTTAGTTTTCCCTACCATAGTTTCCAGAAAAACTATTTACAAATGTAACATTTTGAAATCCAACATGAAATACTATAGTACAACTATTGTGGCTTCCAGTAGACTTTTACGATGTTGTTCTATAGTTTCTTTGATTATATGATGTTAAATAAAATCCAAATCTCAATCCAAAATTAAAATGTAGGTGATGCAAAACTTTCGGCCATAGCTGTACCTACGGGGCTTCACCCTGTTTCACCGTGTGGAACTGCACCTCGAGCAGACCGAGCTGTTCGACCGAACAAGCAGAACATGTTCCATGGCAGGAAGGTGGAACGGTTTCGCCAAATCAGATTGTCCAGTTCTGTTCAGTCTATTCGGTCTGATGAAATTACACCTTTAGTATCATCTCCCTGCAGAGCAATCACATGACCGTAACCCTTACCTATTGCCAAAGTACTTGCTCTGCGTCCCGCCTCCAGATAGACCAACTTTCGGCTGTGATTTCAGAATTTGTGTTTTGATTGAGACCAGTACCACCTTGCTACTTTTCTCTTTCTAATCTCAATGAAGTAGATGGCACCTATTGATGGTTTTCACCCACGTGACCCCAGCGCATTACTGGTGGTCAAAACAGTGATGGCAGCTAATGCAAATGTGTTATCTTCCACACTACAGTGTGTTATTTGCCCCAGAACACAGTTCTCACCTCCAGTGTCAGCAATTGAAAAGATATAGAGATTGGTGCCAGATTCTAGGAGTTTGTGATCCCTATTGTACACTGGCGGTGCTTTTTACAGCACTTAAAGAGAGCCATGAACTCCTCGACCCCGACTTTGGCGATATCTGGATTTATTTAGTTGAGAACCCTTCTCTCTACACAGCTTTCCAGGTGAAGGCATATAAAAGTTATAAGCACTTCATCTCAGGATGGGTAAACAACCCGATTGTCTGTCATTTAGTTCTTTGTTATCAAGGTCAAGGTAGGGAATGTTATTGTTAGGAACACAATTGTATCGCTGGCTCAAACAACATGATTTTTACCTATAAAAAGATTAAAACACAGACAGCAAGTACAGTTGTTTAGTTTACTCGTTTTTCTTTCAGTATTGAAATACAGATTAATATTTGAACAATGCAGATATTCAGCTATGAACACTCAGCAACTTACAATGATAAACAGACTGTGATCCTTGGTCTCTTCCCCCCAGTACAGAACACTTACTGTAACAAAACCAAGTAATGTCTTTAGTAATTACAATTGTGAAATTCGAAACTACACTATTAAAAACATAGAACAATATAGCTAATAATTAATGACTGTGCTGATTCACAATTATTATTATTATTATTATTATTATTATTATTATTATTATTATTAATACATTACTTTTTTGCTGTAGAAATGTACTGTATTTGTGTGAAACATGTCAATACAATTAAAAGGATTAAACCTATTTACATTATTATTAGATCAGTGTTTCTCATTTCCATTCCTGGAGGGCCAAAGCTCTTCTGGTTTTCACTCCCACTGAGCTCTTAATTACCAATTTATCCCTTTTGCCAAGTCTGAAGTTATTGATGACTTAAACAGAGTTCTATAAAACATCCAGGGCTGTGGCCACCCAGAACTGGAAGTGAGAAAAAGTGATTTAGATCTCTCTCCCTTTTAGATCTGCACACATTGGGCTGTATTTTCCCCTGTGGGCAAACTGCCCACTCCATAGGAAATTAATTAGATAGGCAGTTTGCCCACACTTTGCACACAGGGAAAATCAGGCCCATTGTCTCCTATCCACGTCCACGTGGTGCTGTACTCTATACTGTGCTAGCAGCAGCAAAAGGTCCACAACTTGCACAGATATTTCCTGCCCATGGATAGAGCCAAGCATGGAAAGTGTGCAGAAGTTGGAGTATGCAGAAGTCGTATTGCTTTCACCAGGGCCCAGTGCAAGCGGGTATCACATGACACTGCTGTGAAATCTTCAAATTACATCCCAGGACTAACTTCAGAGGAGCGTCAGGAGCTGTACAAGCGGCTGTACGAATCTGAAAAACAAGAGTCCCAGGCCAGGAGAAGTGCCATCTTGTCAATTGTTCCTGGCTATGCAGCTAAATGTGTGCCTTGTACAGTTCAGCTTAATCTTCCCGATTCCCTTAACAAGCTATACTCACCAGACAACATCAACTGCTCATACAATGAACTTTTGGAAAGGAGTGAAGTACTGTTTGATGAACTGGTGGTCACAGAAGTACAGGTGAGCTATTACATAATTATCACAGAATTATCTCATTTTTTATAATGAGATGAATGTCAGTTTTTTTTTTTATTTATTAACTGTAGTGCAAATTTACATTTAATGTATGACAGTTTTTTTTACATAATGTAGTATAAAAAATTCATGAAATAGAAATGTAACTTTTTTTATTTTTTATACCCCACTGCCCAAGAGTGCTGTAATTGAAGAAGAAACCAGGCAGCAGGCAAAGAGCAGGATTTGGTTTGAACAGAGAGCAGGCAGAGTAACAGCATCTAACGTTAGAGCTGCAGCCAAAACCAACCCATCCAAACCTGACGCCTCCTTCATCAAGAAAATCTGTTATCCGCAAGCCTACAAGTTCACTTCAGTAGCCACCAGGTAATTACAACCTCTGATTTAGCTCCTGAAAAACTTCCCTGCACTACCACCATTGCGAGCACTGAGAGCACTGGATCGACATGATCCCTTGGATTGCGTTGTTATTATTGTTTTGGGGTTTTTTGGGTTTGCAAAGCCCAACGTGTACCCCCCGATACCACCGCTGGTAGAGGAGTGGATCTTTTTGTTGTTTACTAATAAACACTGATTATTTTTGGGAGACACTGTCTGGACAGTTATTCAATTACACCACACCACTTGTACCTGACGACAACCTACAGTATTTCCATTTGTACAATTGCCTTGTTTATGTTTTCAGATGGGGATGTGAACATGAAAACAGGCCAAAAAGGAATATGATGCACTGATGCTAAAATGCCATGAGCATTTCTCCATTGAGGAATGTGGATTAGTTATAAATCCACAGACACCTTGGCTTGGATCATCCCCTGTTGTCTGTGACTGTCGCGGTAAGGGGGTCCTGGAGATCGAATGTCCCTTATGTTTGTCAGAACATTGGATAACATTGGATAAAAGTGTCAGCTAAACGACTAAGGCCCTGATTAAATAGAAATTAATTTGTATGAGAGTACATTTTTATGTTTTATTGCATCTTAAAAAACATGTTTTTCCTTGTGATTGAACTAAGTTGAGATGTTTACATGTGAAGACTGAAATACATAAACTGTTCTGTAATAGGGTTTGTTAAGATTGCCATACATTTGTGACACAAGATTACACTAAAATAAATCTTTTTTTTTTTTTTTTTAATTTAGTGGTCATCTATTTTTATTGTTTTCTCCCTAATTTAGTAATGTCTAATTATTTTTAAGCTCAGCCCACCACTACTACCCCTACGAAGACGAGCACACGCTGTCCTCCTGTCCCCATCCCCCCCCCTCCGGGCAATTGAGCGCCACCCCCTGGGAGCTCCCGTCCTCAGTCGGCTGTGGAATAGCCTGGACTCGAACTCGCAACGTCCAGACTATAGGGCACATCCTGCACTCCACGCGGAGCGCCTTTAGGGAGCCTAAAATAAATCAATTTAACAACATTGTTTGTGCTGTCATTTTGGTTTTCTTCTCAATCGGAAGGAACCACAGATGGGCACACATTGGTAAGAACACAACAAACAATTACAATTGTGTCTAATTGTGTCGGCTGGTGTAATGTGTACTGTGTAATGGTAAATGTTCCCTGTATATTTTTGACACAGAACTCCAATTACTCTCTCTACATGAATTCTAATTGCAGCCAATCCTCTTGTTGATTCAAGTTCTTTTGGACTAAGTTGTTTCTGTCCTTTGGTAAAGGCTGGTATTTTCAGTTGTGCATTATACAAACCAGCAGAATCACAGACATCAAAACCCCTGTCCGCCAGTATTGTATCACCAGGAAGAATATGATCAAGGAAGCCACTATTTTCTGTTATGTGTTTATATGTGTTTATGAAATAAGAGATTGTGCCTTGGGGTGTAATTCTAATGAGATATTTCACAGTGTGATGGTGTTTATATTGAGACTACATCAGTGCCCTGGTCCAAAGATCACTGGGCTTTTCTACAGAAATTTCAAAACGGTAGATTATGCTAGCACAATTCTTAAAAACATCTCTAAATGTCATGGGAAGGCTCAATCGAAGTTCTTGTCTGTCAGGCCAAAAAACTAATGTAGGCACTAGTTTGGCATTCATTATATCTAAGGTATTATTAAAGATACTAGAAACTGTTGAAATCGAGGCATTGAATAAATATGCTAACAATGCAAAGGAAATGTTCATTTTAAGTCTTAATAATGTAAAGATGAATTTCTGAAACAAAGAAAATGATGATGGCTTTTTAAATAACAACTAATACAATAGAAGACAGCATTTAATTTTTGAAATGAAGGTAGTCCAGTCATTTTCTTTACCCTCTCATCATTACCTTTAAAAAAGGACATTTCATCAAATGAAAATGACTTAATTATGCTTTTTAAATGATCCTTTTCTTTTCTGAAGGACTGACACTCACTTTCTAAAGACTGGTTATAGTCTATACAATGTTCACTTTCACACACTGGGACCTCTGCTTCTGGCACAGGAGGCACGGGATCCTGTAATTCCTGCTGCCCAACTGACAGATCTAGGAGACCTTCCACTGCTACTCTCCTCTTTCTCTTGCCTCTTCCTCTTCATTTCCTGCCGACCCTCAAACCTCTCCATGTTTCTTGCCCTCCTATTCTTCATCTGTGGCCGTATGTGTTTGAAGATAGAAGGAACATAGTCAGGGGACAGGGGGTCATCAGACTTCTCGCCTGCAAAAGGTAAAGACAGCATTTACAGTCTGTAGATATAACAATTGCAATTACCTCAGAAATATAACTTTTTATGTAGAATTCAGCACTATTCTGAATAATTGGCACACTATTTCTGTTTACATCTCTTACAAATTACCCCAATACAGCTGCATAGGCGGGGGGGGGGGGGGGGTGTTTCAGGTTATTCAACCCCCCTCCCCCCGACCAAAAATAACAGGGCCATACAGTCCATAGAGAAGTCCCACCCTCCCACCATGTCTCAATCTAGCGAGCACTCTTTATGCTTATTTTTCCCTTTTCAGAAAACTTTACTTAAATGTTACTAATTGAGAAATTAAATATTTTCAATAGTTTGTTTAAAAACACAAACTAATATAAATTATATACTGTACTGTAGTATTACAGTTAAGGTACATGCATAGAGACTCCTGTTTAGTTTTTAAGTAGCCTACAATTACTTAAAGATTAATGCAGTTTTCATTATGCTTTTAAATGTCATAAACTGCTGTTAACGGAGAAATAATATTGTATGTAAGGAATAAAATCACCAGCCTTTAGTGTATGCCTATAAGTAGGACTATTTCTGATAAAGCAGCTATGCAGCAGCGTGTTAAACTTAATAATAATATTCATAATGTAAGATCAGAATTACCAATATATTTTTGATACTAGCCTTTTATGAAGTGCTCACCACACAAACGTGTGTATTGACTTGGAGTCCAGTATTTCTTTGATCTGTTGTTTACCTGTTAATTGCTGAAAGACACTTTGCCCTTCTGTCTGGATCAGCAGGGATCCTGTAGAAGGGTAATCGGCTTTTTTGTGCTCTTCTGTTGGTGCACCCAACAGCACGACATACATCTGGCATTGTACCGCCGCGCTTAGTAAATTGTCATTCACAATGCAATGCCTTTAGGATTCTGTTTTTTTTTAAAAGGACGAGAATCACCAACCCGCTTAAGTGTATATTTTTTATGAAAAAATCAGCTTTACAATTAAGCGTGTTAAACTTAATAATAATAATAATAATAATAATAATAATAATAATAATAATAATAATAATAATAAAAAAAAAAAAATGAATAATCCGCCATTGACATACATTGATATGCAGCGCTTTTTGACCATGGCCGAGGGAGAAAATGTGACGTCACATGAAAACCCTCAATATATGTTTTACGTCTAGTCATTAAAGTGGGCTCAGAAAAAAAAAAGAAATGGACTCGGGGCTGGGCTCCCCCACCCTGGTGCAGTTGTTTTTTTCTGATTGGTTACATGACACAAGGAATATGAATGTTATTAACTTACAGTAACATTAAAAGATCAAGAAAAAAAATCAAAGAAAATGCTAACCCTTAACATCCACCAGGCAAACGCGTGGAATTTTCAACGGGCACAAAAATGTTTAGGACTTTTTGATATGCTATACCCGCATTGTTTTCCATAAAGAAATCTAGCTGACTCCAGTAAAACATGTTGCTACCACATGGATTTTGTAATTGCAGTAAATTTTTATATAATATATAGTCAGACAATAAGGTCTGTTAATTTGTTTTACAGCTACTAATTATGTATTACTGTAGATGACTACTGGAGGAACAACACAACAATATAGTGGTTTGAGAATCTTGCCACATTCAGCATACTGTATGTATTCCCACCACTACTTGCATTTCAAAGTCAGTAATTAATTGAACAATATTCATTTCAAAGGTCATGTATCATTTCTTCTGTCACAAGGTAAGGTGTTGTTAAGGAGCACTTTTCTTGCATCGATAAAAATTCTGTAAATATCAACCTGATTTCTAAAGTTGGTTTCAGACTAGTTTAAGCAGGATTGCTATTAAAATTGACTCCTGATTTGGAGAACAGACTAGTTAAATGCACATACACGCACAAACATAGTCACCATGCCACAGAAATCTACACTATAAATATCTCCAGTGTTTGTTTTCAATCAGGGAAATGGATTTGAACCATTCTGAAATTGCAGTTAGCTATGAGCAAAAGATAATACATTATATAGTACACTCCATGAAGTAACTGAATGATATTAATTGGGTGCTTGAGGTCACTAAGTACCTCGAGGATAACGGTTTTGTCCCACCACAGGCTAAACTGTAGATTGACTTAATATTTTGCTATAATTTCAATACCTTTTATTTTTATTGAATATCTTCTTTGTTTATAATATAATATCACATTATCTATTGCCCCTGCTGCCATAATATATACATTTCAGATTGCATTCAATTATTTTCAGTCAATCCAGAATATGAAATTATTCTGATATGATTTTTTCCCATTTCATATTCACTACTAACCTCGATTGCTATCTTTATGAATTCAAGTATTAAACATTTTGAGCAGTATCATGTTATGTAATCCTATAACTAATAAGAAATGTGTTAAAGGCAATGACTAAACTGCAAATTAGCTTACATTAACCGATTTAGCACAAAGTGCTCATTTCTTATTTCAGATAAGTTCCCATTGCCTGAACTAAATTTAAATACAATATAATTAAAAGTGCTGGCACTTAAGATTAGGCCATTCAAGGATGCTGTCAAATTAAAACCAAATTAATAAAGAAAAATGTTTAGCTATCACATCAGTGAACAAAGGGGTTTCAGACCTATGAAATTCAACTTACAGTGAATATATATATTTTTTTAATATGAAGTTTTTTCAAATGGAAAGGGCATTTAAGACTGTAGTTGGAACAGAAATAAATGCCTGACCCATGAATGCATAACAATCTACTGATCGCAATTGAGCAGAAAGACTGCCAGCTTTAAAATGTATGGGGAAGATGATGGAGAACCTTTTTGGCAGCACACGCATGGTGGAAATAACTCTATTAGCATCCTCGTATATTATAAGTTCAGTCCTTTACAGAAAGCAATTTTTCAAAGAAATATGACAAGCGTATTATACTCTTTGTATGTGAATGAGAACAGATGTAAATCTTGATACTTGCACAGAAAGGAATTCCTTCATCCTTTTTATGTTTCATGCTGAAACTGAATGTTGGCTAAAGTACTATATGAGAGGAAACTTGGAAGGTAAATATGTAGAACAAGGATTAAATATCTTACATAAAAGTTTTTTGCAGTCTGTGCAGCCTCTATGTAATCTGCACCCCCCCCCCCTCCCCCTCCCCCCAAAAAAAACAAAACACTGCAAACTGAGCCCTAAAAGAGTTATGTATGCTACATTTTACCCTCCATTGTGTTACCTTCTTCAAGATGGTAAAATACTGTGGAAAGAACTGCACTGTTGCATTCTTGTTTAAAATGTGTATTCCTACATGCCAATTTTGACGATACACTTAGTACAAAAGTACAAGATCGAGAGGAGGCTTGTACTTGTGGTACATACACCACAGTACATTTATTTGCTTGCAGTGGTCGCCACATTTATTGCAGTTTTGTCACCATTTATAGTTGGTTTTCTATATACTTTTTTTTTTGTTGTTTTAGTTCATTTTTTATATTATTTTTTTGCTAATTGCGGTTATATTTAATTTGATAAATATGTGTTTTCTCTTCATAATGAAAAGTTATTAAATAATTTAATAAAAACAACTGCATTTTTGACCTGCACTGTCTTGCAGTTTAAGGGTTCTGTAGTAGTTATCCTGCGGAGCAGCTGTTCTCTAAACAAAGTGCCCGTCTGTGTAGCATTGCGGTGCAGTCGCCTCAAGCTGTGGCGCAGTCACCTTTTGAGCTGTGCGCAACCTCTCCAAGCACGCCACCCAGCCAATCCGGACCACCCGATCAGTTCAGTGAGCAGGTAGGCTCACCTGGCGTCTCCTGTTATGCATCCCAGCTACACACATCCCCGCAGGAACCAGTGACAGGGTTCCCCCTGTCACAATATCTAACTTAGAAAGGGGTCGAAATTGGAAGTTTTTAAAAATATGATTTATTATTATAATTTTGTTATGATTTGTTAGGGGGGCGTGGCTAATATATATAAAAAAAGTGGTCATATTCATACCCGTATATGGTCGTTATATTTTGGCAGGTAAAGCCTTGACTAGTCAAACCCAGCCTAATCTACTGTAAACCGCTTGGAATACCCAATGTAACCCACGGATACTAAAAACTCAAAAGTTTTTCAACCATACCATGTCATCTCTGTCCACTTTATTGCCAAAATGTGGACCACCATCCAGACAGACAATACAACTCCATTCATCTAGATAAATTTGTCCTCAGTCAAAATAGCAAGTTTTCTCTTCTTTTTTTTATTCATACTTGTGTGTAAAAGGTTATATGTGATTCTGGCAAACAGTTTGTAGAAATACCATGTTCAGTACCACTGAATTTTGTGGAGAAAAAAAAAATCAGATAACATAAAGACTTCATGTTTAGCTAGATACTGGACAGTGATACTTTCAGTATCCCCGTACTTTGTGTATTCATTAGGTATTTGAAGGAGTTGTAATAGAGTTAGAGGGGTATTTTATTGAAAACTGTCCATTTAAAAAACAATATGTAAAAAGCAGAAATAGTTTGTTGGAACTTGTTATTAGTCTAGCAATACACTAATTAAAAGTTCATTGCACAGTTTAATGAGACGACTGAAGAACAGAAGGAGTTGGTAAGGTAGGCCGACCAAGGGCATTACATAAGACTTATTTCTGGAAAACTAGTTCAGATTCATTTTCCCTGATGTATGTTCTGTAGGGAGATAGTCATGTTATGTTAATGCTTGTAATTATTGTTGTTTGTGGAGTTTGCTTAATTTGTAGTTTAATTATTTTAGCTGGAACAGTAATTTTTATACATGCCAAGAAAACTCTCAGTGGATTAGGGTGTTTGATTTAAGAGTGGCAGGGATTATTTAATCAGTGAAGCGTCCAAACATGGTCTGTTTTAAAGATGCTGGTGTGGTCTCTAAAAACAAACACTTAGACACTGGGATATTAAAATAGTGCATTGCTACTGTATATTTTGGCATCAGCATTGCATATTAACAAAAATATATTGAAGCAGATTGACAAAAAATGCATTCTGGTATACCAAACTCAGATGCCAAGTAAACATTATCAATTTGTGCTCCACATGTAGTGTAACATTTTAATCAGAACAATGCAACAGGAATGGAAAATGGGCATGCATTCTATAACTCAATTCAATTTTTTCAAACACAATGTCACCAAAATAGACAACCACAGAAAGGACTGACCGCAGAAAGGGCATGCGGTGTCCTCTGTGTAACATGCTTCTCTTGGGACTAGTGGGGAGTACAGGGCTTCCCACTGAGGCTCCAGCAAAGCGGTGTCCCGGAGGGAGACGAGGGCGAGGAAACGGAGAGTGTGGAGCATCATAGCATACAGGGATCTGCTCGACCCAAAGTGGAAAGGGGTCGAGGAGAAGTCTGAGACTCTGCTCAGGTTGTTCTCGAGAGGAGGCTGAAGAGTATCCTGCGCCTTTTAACACGACTCCCGTGTGGCGCAGCCGGTAAAGGCGCTCTGCGTGGAGTGCAGGATGCGCTCTATAGCCTGGACATCGCCGGTTCGAGTCTAGGCTATTCCACAGCCGACTGTGGACGGGAGCGCCCAGGGGGTGGCGCTCAATTGGCCGAGAGCCGCCCGGGGAGAGGGAGGGTTAGGTCGGCCAGGGTGTCCTCGGCTCATCACGCACCAGCGACCCCTGTAGTCTGGCCGGTCACCTGCGGGCTTGCCTGTAAGCTGCCAGAGAGCTGCGTTGTCCTCTGACGCTGTAGCTCATGGGTGGCTGCATGGTGAGTCCGTAGTGTGAAAAAAGCAGTCGGCTGACAGCACACGCTTCAGAGGACAGCGAGTCAGTGCAGGGGTGGTAGCGGTGAGCTGAGCCTAAAAATAATTGGCCATTCCAAATTGGGAGAAAATAATAATAATAATTGGCGACGACTAAATTTTAAAAATAAATAAAACTTTACAGTACAGGATTAAAACACATGTCACTGGATAGGGGGGAGGGACTGATGTTCACTTCCTAATAGTTTTTCATGTATCTAAAGGGCAGAGAATGTTTTGGCAGCGTGGAGAGAAAAGACTACCAGTAGACTGCAAGTAATTCATTTGTTTGCATTAAACAGAAGTATTGAGTCTATTGGTGCTGGTTATCCTTATTTAAGCCCCTCTTGTACTACATTTTTGTCTCCTCCTCCCCCTAGTCTGCCACAATATGTATATGTGTATGTGTATATACATATATATACACTGATGCACAAAAGAAAAGCAACACCCAGGTCTAATGGATGTAATCAAATATTTTAAATAGATATCAAACAAAATCACAGAAAATGTGAACAAAAATACAGATCAAAGAATTGTGATAAGTTTTCAGTATGAAACACGACACACTGTCAAAATGAAAACATTACAAAGTTATTATTGGTTATGGAGATGTTGGAGATGTTCTGCCACTCTTCCTGTGCAGGTGCAGCCAGCTAGCGAAGGTTGATTGGTCGCGGTTGTCTCTTGTGGATGGCATTGGCGATTTGGTCCCACAGATGTTCTATTGGACTCAGGTCAGGAGAAAATGTTGGCCACAGCAAGACCTCGACATTGTTTTCTTGAAGTCATGCAACTGTAATCCTACCACTGTGTGGTCTTGCATTGTCCTGCTGGAAAATCAACACTTCCAGATTGGCTTGCAGGAACGGAAAAACTTTGCCTCTAGGACTTCATTAATGTATTGCTGAGCAGTAAGGTTTCCCTCAATCTGCATGTGAACAGGCTGGCTGGTAGTTACGTCAGGCCTGGAAATGCAGGACACAGATTGGTGAGTGAATTGCGCTGGGTTATTGCAAAATAAGAGATTTAAACAAAATAGAACACAGAACAGACTAAACAAACGGCAGGTTGGCCAAAATAAATAGACAGACAAAACTGTGGACAAACCTCAAACAAGTATAGTGCTGAACTGTTTCTGTAATTGTTATTATTTATTCTTTCCTTCTTTCTCATTCTCTCTCTCCCATTCTCCACTGGGAACACCCAACCCTAAGTAAGTTATTCATGCATCTATGTATAAAGCTGTGCCGGGATTTAATTAATAATTAATCATTCACTTGAATCCCAGCACATAAACTAATTTGTGAAATCTCTGTGCCCACATACCAATACACATTGTATTTGCCCGTAAAGTGATTGTGCAGTCCCTGTGCCTAAATACAACTATACATTATAAATAATTTGTACTACATAGCCCACATTATACCCTGAGCACCAATACATACACATCAACAATAACAAACGACATACAACATAAAACACAAAAATACGCACAGGGGCAGGGCTCCCCGCCACACTGCACCAAAGACATTCTTGTGTTAAAGGACATTACTCCCCACATCATCACACTTCCACTGTCCCACCAGTTGGTTTGAACAACGCAACAGTCAGCATAATGCTTACCACGACATCTCCACACACGTTGTCTTCTGTCAGGTCCATCAAGGGCAAAGCGGCATTCATCAGTGAATAAAACACTCTGCCACTCTCTCTGCCGCCACCTCAGATGTTCTCTGGCCCACAGAAGACAGTGATTTCATCTCTCAGCTGTCAACATGTTACCCCCTAAACGGCCTTCGAGCATGCAAGGCATTTTCATGCAGACGGGGAGCTACAGTCATTCTGCTGATACGGGTTATTTCTTCCTGGACTTTCTCGTGCTGTAGCCACTGAAAACATTTACGCAGATGGATCAGTCGGATGTGACAGTCCTGGGCCTGTGTGGTGACCCTCTGCCTTCCAGGATGTGGCCTGTCCCTCACAGAGCTGGTTTCCTGGTTTCTCTTTACTGATTGATTGATTGATTCTCTGGGCAACTTCTCTCACAGACAGGCCACCTTTAATCATGTGAATAGCAACCAGCAATCTTCATTACTCAAGTGGGGCATGGTCGTATCTTTCACTGTTCTTGCGTTAATTAAAGGCTGGGCTATTAAAATCAACATTTCTTTTCAGAATTGACTAATATTGTGCTCATTTAAAAGGTGTGTTGTACATAATAACATCGTAAGCATGTTAAATGAAAGCCTACCTTATTTGTAGAGGAACTGGCCTCATTTTTTTTTGTGAAGCAAACACTTCTATGACCTGATGGTTAAAGTCGGGAATATAGTACACCAAGTGTGTTAAGTCTGTCTTGGGTCATTGTATTGCGCAGGAAAGTCTTTATATTTTTCAATGTACTACTCTCTGTTTCCGCTGTCGTTACTGGGGAAGTAAGGTCGATCTCAGTTGAAAGGTTTCTGAAAGTGCCCTTAACCCTTTGCGGTCCATTGTCGGACTGGGTCCGACATTGCAATTATTCCTCACAGGTCCTTTGTCGGACTGGGTCCGACATCATTATAGCAACGCAATAAACGGGTGTTTAGTCGTTTTTTCTCCGGAAAAAGCCGAGAAAACCATTCAATTGCCGAGTGGTAGCGACAGGAGCCGAGACAAGTCGGAAAAAAAAAAAAAAAAAAAAAAAAAGGCGTATTTCATGAATAGTCATACATGGTATCAGGTATCAGATAATGGGCGTCCATAATAAACAAGCTGGCTAAGTGCGTCAGCGCACTGAGACTATCATGGACATTTGCAGAGCTTTTTTCAGATGTTATAGTAATAAAATAATGACTTTGATCGCATTATTGAGGAGTTTGGTGATAAAACGAGTGACCTGGAGATGATCGATCGGTATGTACGACTATTATTATTATTATTATTTATTTCTTACACAGCTGAACGCTATAGCAAACAAAAGGCTGGGGAGGGGCTGGAGATGCCTAGTGTGTGCTTTGTTGATATGCAGGGCCATTTAAACCCGTTTGACTGTGAAAAAAAATACTTTTAAACAGCGCGTATAAAATTAACTGCGCGTGTGAAAATTAATTATTCCTGGCGTGCCTGACGCGCGATTAATAAATGGACCGCAAAGGGTTAAGGTTGTTCTCCTCTAGCACTTTAAGAAATGTCGACACTTTTTACACTTTCGAATTCAGCACTGCTGTACAAAACCGTTAGTTCACTTTGAAGTTTTTCTTTGCATAGCACTGGTTAACACTTAACTGCCAGGTCCAGATGTTCATTGGGAAAATTCACATTAAATTGATGTTCTGAATCAATATGATCCAATGACGTTTCGTCGGCTTATACTGACACTGGCGGGTTTAAAGGTTACATCGGTAGTTTCCGTAAATACTCGGATAAATCTTGGGCTGTCGGAGATTATCCCCATTTTATTCCCAGCGAGAACTGTAGGGAGTCGACTGATGAAGTAATGAACACATAGCAACTCGAACAAAGCCGAGGACTAACGAAATTTATCCCTGTCCGGACTGATAACAACGGAAGACAAGGAATGTCAACAACGTCCTGATGCAAGAAGGCGTAGCTGCATTAAATGAAATGATGATAGAGAAACTAACAATGAATATCAGTGCTGTAAGTTAACACGTTGGAGTAATATGTCCCTGGAGGGGCTTAGCCCTTTCAGCCCTATTGACCAGCCGTTACTATGGCTGTGTAGTCCAGTGGTTAAAGAAACAGGCTTGTAACCAGGAGGTCCCCGGTTCAAATCCTGTCTCAGCCACTGACTCACTGTGTGACCCTGAGCAAGTCACTTAACCTCCTTGTGCTCCGTCTTTCGGGTGAGATGTAGTTGTAAGTGACTTCCTAACTTCTAACTTCCTCTCCTTTCTCAAATGCACAAAACCGCTGCATTGAAAGAATCCATTCCCAACATAGGAGGCTTGTTGCTAGGGAGCTGACTTCACTGCCTTGTAACTTTTGCTAGTGCATTGCTGCCGCACGTGAACACCTAATTGGCTAAAATAAAAACCGCTTCAGCAAGTAGATATTTAATTTGCTTTGTGTTATTGTGCAATATGTGTGTATATGATAACAGTACAATATTAATGCTTTGTTTTTAATTGTTTTGTATAGTGAAACTGCTGTTTAAATTTCGCATGATAAAACGAACAGTAATTCTAAGTGTCTATGTATATTGCAGCTAAGGCATACGCAGTTAGACAGTAAAAATGGGGAGCCAACTCTAGGACCGCGATATATCTGAATCCGCAATATAGCAAGGGGTGATAAAATGAGGGGTTGGTATATATATATATATATATATATATATATATATATATATATTGTAACAAACTGGAGGGGTACCCTGCGGGATACTCCTCTCACCGGCTTCCACCGACGAGCACAGACACGTAGAGATTGCAAGCAAGTAACTTTTATTTACAATATTCAAACACAAGAGACTCTTGAAATCACTGAATGCCCTGTACGGGACACTAACTGTCTCACTTCTTCGCCCCTCTCTATCTATTATAGAATACCAAGTCCCTACAGGTCGGAGCCTGTAGAAGTCCGCTACCTCTGCTGGGGTAATCCTGCAACACGGGTAAGTATCCACGGACTCCTCGCTCGCTGCAGGCTCTCTGGCCCAGAGGTAAAAACCGCACCGACTCCCTCTGCTGGAGTCTCGCTGCAGCACAGGCAAGGACAGCGCCAACTCCCTCTGCTGGAATCTCGCTGTAACACAGGTAACAGGTAAGTACAGCGCCGACTCCCTCTGCTGGAATCTCGCTGTAACACAGGTAACAGGTAAGTACAGCGCCGACTCCTTCTGCTGGAATCTCGCTGTAACACAGGTAACAGGTAAGTACAGCGCCGACTCCTTCTGCTGGAATCTCGCTGTAACACAGGTAACAGGTACCGGGAAGACTCTTGGTTGGAGTATGTAATGGGGCCCTGAATAAGAGCTCCTGGATGAACACTCCTGTGCCCGCCTCCTAAGCAAGACGTGCCCAACGGCGTTGATGACTGTATCCAGACTGTGGGGACGAACCCCGGCAGCCAGTGTCCTGGGTGGTTCCAGAGCACCCCTGTGTACAACGTGCTTATTTTCCTGTTACAATAAACGTATCCTGCAAACCAAACTGTTGTTTTCGTCCGCTTTCTTTTCCTTTTTATTTCTACCCGCTGCTCCTGCAGCGCGTACTCATACAGTCTCTTTTCCAGTCCCGGATACCTCACACAGATACACAGTCGGCCGCCGTGACGGTCCTCAACCGACACGGAAGCTGCGGAACTGTTTTACTTAATACTGACGAGCGGCGTCCACACAAACGTTTAAATAAAACAAATTATACCAGCAAAACAAAAGGCTACCTCACCAAGAGGGAAACCGCTCACCATTTACACAAAAACCAGAACTCTTGTTCACAAAACAAAACTCGTTCGCTTTACCTTGCGAAGTTTTAACAACACTCTCTCTCCCTGGGTATTTCCTGCAGGACAATCCGGCGGTGCTCCCCACGTTCACGATCCACGTTCACGATCCACGATCACCCCCGTCCTGTCCTACCCTACTTCCTTATATACCCCAGGAACCCCGCCCTACCAATTAGTGCTCCGGTTCCTGGGTGCTGTTTGCTTCATTTTCTGTAGTAACGCCGCCATTCCTTAAAGGTGACGTTACTTCTTTCTTACAATATATATATATACATAGAAATCATTTATACACAGCAAAGCTTTTTTCCAAAAAGAGGTGCCGACCATAAGGCATTTTAACAGCAATGACATATAAACCAGGTTGGTCGCACACTCAAAAATCTCTTCTTCTTTTTGACTTGATCTCAAATATTTATATGCATTTTGTTTTCAAAACGTTTTATTATTTGTTGAAACAAAAACAAGAATCAAACAATGTGTTTTGACACATAGTGTGTCTTCATCAAGTGTTGCAGTGATTGTCAATTAGAAAACACAGCTTTATCATATATAAAGGACACCAATCAATCCAATAATCAACATTTATTGGCTAACAGCCATAGACATTATTTAAAGTTACAGATGACATGTTTCACCTATCATAGTATTCATTAATTGAAAATAGTTTTAGAATCAAATGTTAATCCATATATAGTATAATGATACAATAATTAAACTGAAACACTGATACATTAAAACAGTTTACAATATAGCCATATATTCTGCTATACGTTACAGATCATAATGCATAGTTAACTGAAACAGTTATTCAATGCCCAGGGAAATTCCAGTGTCTTCCAATCTTTAGCAATGTGATTTTGTTTCTACAATAGAGATTCAGATATACCATAGTGACTTATATTTCAGATTTCAGAACAAACAATCAATTAAACTATATGGCCAAGCAATAAGTGTTTCTCAATGATACAATAGGAAATCCAAAAAGAATGTCTTTGAAAGCCTTTTTCCCCCACATCATTTTAACATTGGATTTATCCAATTATATATTTCTGTACAATTAAACCTTTGGCCATGTTGATATGCTAGACATGTGCAATGCCTAGTGACCTGTGATTTGTAACACCATAATCCATTTAAATTTATATATATTTTTTTTTCACATGTGCTTTTATTAACAGTTTTAATGAATGTGAACATCTAACTTCAGGCAGAGTTCCTTAAAAAAAGAAAATATATTAATGTTGAAACATTTAATATACACATTTTAACAGTTCAGAATTATCATAGAAAAACATTTCTGTCAAATGTGGAATTTGGCATAAAATGTATGACTGATATATTTTGACAGATAAGCAGGCAACTATTGATGCCTGAAACAGCCTCTAATGTGACTGATCGGAGATGGCACTGGTACACTGCAAGCAAAAAAGGACAAACAAAATGGCTTGTTTTTGTTTTGTTTTTCAATCCACTTGTTTACACTCAGCTATGGACTTAACCACAGTACAAAGATATGCCAGAAAATACCATTATTACAAAAAAAACTAAAACAAAAAAAAAACTATGCTGTTGGCATACCTTTGCAATATGATACAACATCATTTATCTGCTTCTTTTTTGGAGAGCTTACAACAAACTTGTCTGTGGCCTGAGGTGGGTGTCATTATATTTGAATTGAGGTGGGGCTGTGCTAAAATGGTAGCATTTAATGAAATTATATAAAAACAAACAAAAAAAACAACATTTGGGACATACAGTATAGTTTATAAAATAAATAGGTAACCTATTAAAACAATTCATTTCAATGGAGTGAGGTGTGTATGTACTGTATATTTAGATCTACCTATCATTATTGAAGTGTTCTTTGAAATATTTTGCTTTTAACAGGTAACATTCTGTCCATACTGAAAGACCCACAACAGTGGGTTTATAAAGATGCTATGTTACCACTGTACCATCTGTTGTCTTTTAAGTGTTTACTATAAACAAGTCAAGATTCCTTTGTAAACTTGACTTTTTTTAATGCCTTCCAGTATAAACTCAGTTATAGCAAAAAGCACTAATACTTACTAATATGTTAAAGTGAAACTGCTGTTTAAATTTCGCATGACGTTGAGTCTGATCTGCTGCAGTGTCGACTCTGCACATTCTTAATAGCAGATTATATACCGGTACTGGCATGCAAGTATTTAACCCTTTCTTGCATGGCGACCTCATACAGGGACGGATTAAAAAATAAATAAAAACACCTCTCTTCTAGTTTTTATACAGGGACATATGAAAGCTGCAAATGAAGATGCCATTTTGTCCCCATATATACTACTTTTTTCAGCTATTTAAACAAAAAAAAACATGTTCATGCAAGAAAGAGTTAAACAAGAATACATGCACAACAATTAATAGACTTGTCAGCTGCTTAGTTTATATTTTATTTATTTCATTATGTTTATTAGGTGAACTAAACAGAGGCATTTACACGTTTAAAGGTGGCAGCCTTACTTCTTACATTCACTGGCTCTCACTGTTAAAAAAAAGTGCTACAATAAGAAAAAAAAAAACCTTTTTACTCATGTACTATTCATACTAGGAAGAAGTTACTGTTATGATCTGAGTACTCGGCACACCCTAGGATTTACCATACATAACAGTAAATTGTGTATATTGCTCTGGAATAAACATCCCAGTAGTCTGACTGAACTTGTAATGTCACAGTGGAACTACAGTTACTTCCCAGTTTAAAATGCAGTGGCATTTAGCCATTTTAATAATAGTGCAGTACCATACCAGGACTACTGTGCAACATTTATTCCAAATCTCTTTTCTTTTTGTTGCTGATATGCTACAGTTTGCTGATGGTTCTGTTTGGCGAACATACTGGTATTATAATTATCCCAGTCATGTTTTAACCCTTTGCAGTCCATTTATTAAGTGTGCGTCAGGTCCAATTTATTTTCACACGCGCAGTTAATTTTAGATGCGCTGTTTAAAAGTTTTTTTTTTTCACAGTCAAATGGGTTTAAAAGGCCCTGCATATCAACAAAGCACTCACTAGGCATCTCCAGCCCCGCCCCACCCTTTTGTTCGCTATCGCATTCACATATGCTAAGAAATAAATAATAATAATAATAGTCGTACATACCGATCAATCATCTGATCACTCGTTTTATCACCAAACTCCTCAATAATGCAATCCAAGTCATTATTTTATTACTATAACATCTCAAAAAAGCTCTGCAAATGTCCGTGATAGTCTCTGTGCGCTGGTACAGTAACATCCAGCTTGTTTCCTTATGACCGCCCATATGGGATGCCAATGGCAAGTATGACTAATCATGAGAGACGCCTTTTTATTTTTTTTTATTTTTTTAAATTTTTTTTATCGGCTTGTCTTGGCTCCTGTCGCTCCCACTCTGCCATTGAATGGTTTTCTCGGCTTTTTCCGGAGAAAAAACGACTAGAAACCCGTTTTTTGCGTTTTTTTGATGATGTCGGACAGGGTCCGACAATGGACCGGATAGGAATAATTGCAATGTCGGACCAGGTCCGACAATGGACCGCAAAGGGTTAAAATCTTTTCAGTAAGTGACTCTTAACACTAGAACCGCCGCCGGCAGTCATTGTGACGGTTACATTTTAAACAACATCAGTATTAAAATGAAAGACAAACTATCGGATACAACTCAAAAGTTTTATTCAAGCACATCATATCAAACATCTGCACAGCCAAAATGCTGTATTTAAATGAACAATTAAACATAAAAGGGTTTATTTTCTAACTTACCACATATAAAGCAGTACTATAATAAAATAAAAATTTCAAAAGGAAAAACAGGTATAAGCGCTATGGATAGCTTCAAGATGAAATCTCTCCTAGATATTTTCCCTGGTGCATTCCTTGTACAAAATTAAGGAATTGAGGAGATAACAACAGGCCTGTATATATATATATATATATATATATATATATATATATATATATATATATATATATATATATATAATAGAATATTGCAGGTTATATTCCAAATAAAAATATGTATTTTAAAAGGCGGTCAAAATGATTGCTCTGGCGGTTCTAGGTGGGCAGGATTTTAACTTCCTTATTTTCATGATCCTGCCTTTCACACGCTGTCATTGTATTTAATACATAAACGGACAACCGCATAACTTTCAGACACGCAGAGTAATTTAAATTTGAAAACCTCAAACCATCAAAATGACTGCTGCGGCAGTTTTAGTGTTAAACACAGCATTCAGACCTTCAAGGTTCTAGTGTTAAGATTTCTTATGAAACTGATCAGCTCTCTGCTGTCAGATCTGATGTCCTGTCTGTCATTGAAAACAGGCTTGTAAATGGAAGATACCTTTGTATGTGTATTCAGAATATACAGTAATATATTACTGTTAGAGACAGCCCATTCACTCAAAAGGTGTTTGCATCTAATGAGGGGGGTTATATTTTTAGTTCAGTGTATTCTGCATAAACATTCCAAATAAACATGCCCATATTGAACATACTGGATATGCAACCAAGAACTGTTTTCAAGCCTTATTAATGCAGACTATTGAGAGTTTTTATTACCTCGGCCAATGCTTTTGAAACACTTGCCATCTCTTTTCCCATTGGGAGTGTTAAACTTATAAAAAGGTAATAACCTATAATACTTCCACTTAAAGCTGTCTAGTTTATGCTTAGCAGACAGTGCAGTTACTTTATCATACTTTACTAGGCTGTAAATATTGGAACAAGTAGAAAGAAAAGGCAGAAGCATACTTTTTAATCAGTAGACACTCTGGACCACATAGCATTACATTTTGATTGCTTCTGAACATTAAAACAAAATACCTTATTTGTTTATGGAATGGTCCATTTAATCAGCATAAAATGCAGCTGTAGAAATGCACTTTATTGAGCAAAGTATTCTGAATGAATTTGTCTGTGGTTTCAGGATCTCAAATAGAAAACAATGTATATGCTGTATACCCAAACAATATGTTTCACATGAGTTGCAATTGGTTACCATTGTGATCCTCACTTGTGTGGTAAAAGTTATCACATACTAACCATGTAGTGTTTGCTAAACATAGTATTATTCAAATCAAATGGATGCAGCCAAGTCAATGGTAAATATGATTTAAATCCATAAGAAATGTAAATAAACAACAACAACAACATACCCTGTGAGTTAATAAATAAATAAACAAACAGCACAAAATCCCAGATATCACTTCTTAACAAAACACAGGAATGCCAGTTTCAAGTACCCTTATGGAAAAAAAAAAACATTAATATATGGTAGAGAAGTATGATCCTTATATTTTTCACATATAGAAATTGGCCCCTTTTATATATATTTAAAATATATGGGATATATTTTAAATATATTTAGGTCTGTAATCCATATATTTATTTTATAATCCATATAAAATAAATATATGGATTACAAACAAAAATATATTTTAAATATATCCCATATAATTTAAATATATATAAAAGGGGCCAATTTCTATATATGAAAAGTGTAGGGTTCATACTTTTCTACCATATATTAAAAATATGTTTGTTCACCTTCTGACAAACATCAGGACCAATAGGAATGCCACACACCACCCAATTTCTTATAAACAAAAGTGTGTAGTGCATGGCCTTGTTTTCCAAGTGGGTATTCGAAATATCATAGTGGAGGAATGCATTAGACCCCACAATAACGTTTATGACAAAGTTATTAAATTATAATGTATTAAACAAGCATTTACCTAGAAATAGTGGAAATACTGCACAATGATATGTCAACACAAGAGTTTGCCATATCCTACTGTTTGTTTGTTTTTTTCAGAACAAAAAAAAAAAATCTCATTTGTAGTGGTTCAGGCCTCTTGCACAGTTAACACACTTAATGGGTCCGTTGGTCTGTTTGTGTGTGTGTGTGTGTGTGTGTTTCACAATACAGGCCATAGGGCTTATGCTGCATGTTGACTGGCCACATTTAACAACTGTTTTGCAGATCTATTGTTAAGTAAACTAACATGGAAGTCACATAAGTTTTTATTCTCTCATACTGTATTAACCCTTTGCGGTCCTATGTCGGACATCATCAAAAAGACGCAAAAAACGGGTTTCTAGTCATATTTTCTCCGGAAAAAGCCAAGAAAACCATTCAATGGCTGAGTGGGAGCGACAGGAGCCGAGACAAGTCGAAAAAAAAAAGGGCGTATCTCATGAATAGTCCCCTGGCATCAGATAATGGCGGCCAGAAGGAAACAAGCTGGCTGCTAGTGCATCAGCGCTCAGAGAATATCACGGACATTTGCAGAGCTTTTTTCAGATGTTATAGTAATAAAATAATGACTTGGATCACAATATTGAGGTGTTTGGTGATAAAATGAGTGATCAGGAGATGATTGATTGATTGGTAAGTACGACTATTATTATTATTATTTATTAGCATATGTGAAAGCTATAGTGAATGAAAGGGTGGGGTGGGGCTGGAGATGCCTAGTGAGTGCTTTGTTGATATGCAGGGCCTTTTAAACCCGTTAGACTGTGGAAAAAAATACTTTTAAACAGCGTGAAAATAAATTGGACGCGCCTGACATGCACTTAATAAATGGACTGCAAAGGGTTAACATTTACAGAAAAGTAATGTACCATACTATAACAGTACTTTGGATGAGGTACTTCTGCAATCCATAATAATCACCATCATGTTATATGTTTTCTCTTTCAATACATTATTATTGCTTGCATTTGTCCACTATACTGCCAGCACAACAGGGCGAATAATAATGACTTGAACATGATTTAGTTTTTTCACATGTTCTGGTTTCATTGCATGCAGCATAGGGTTAATATGTGGAGATACCAGCATAAGAATGTAAAAGGATTAGGCAACAATACTGTAAGAAATTGGGAGCAAATATTCTGAAACTGAGACAAAGCACAAGATTGAAAATTAAGATGTTAAAACAGTTTCTCCATCCTTTCGTAAGGGAATTCACAGTCTGACAGTGATGGAAAAGTCTGACAGTGAGCTACTGGAATATAGGCACTGTGAGTATGAATCTTAAAACAGTTCTGGAATGCCTGGAGAAAGAATTCAGGGTAAAACACATACATGTTAAATTGATATTTAATAAATATGAAATAGCTGGTTTCTTGCTAAATGTTAACCAAATGTCGATTGAAAATATATTTGCATGAGGTTGCTGTGTAAAGGGAATAGACTGCCCCGGACTGGATGGTCAGACAATTCATTCCAAGGGTTAGGTGGAAGTCGGCCATTTAGAAAGGGGGCGGAGCTACGTTACACCAAGTCATCGCTCCAGAGGGAAAGCGATCACAACTGTGCACGAATAAATTGTATTTTACCACGAGCACTTTAGCACTCACTCTGGACTTGTGATCGTGTGTGTGTCTTTGTGTGTGTTCTACTGTGTTTATTCTTTGGAACTGTGTAATATTATTTTGGGACTGCAACTCTTTGTTTAGAGACAGTGTAATACACATTGCTGTGTATTGCCTGGGATTATTCTTTGTGGTCACCAGACCAAGATTATAAATAAATATATTGTTTGGACCATCAACTATGTTGTCTATCTTCTGTTTCGTAATTACATCACCACTACACCTGCGCACTGCAAACCACTTTGCCACAAACATGTAGTTGTGTTTCATTCTTTTTTATGCAATAAGTGTAAACTGATGTATATAAAGTACTTTCTTTAGTAGTGGTGTGACGTGTACAAAATACAAATTTTGGTAAACTTTTCCAAGTTAAAATTTGACAAAGTCAAACTATGTGGTTGGCACATCCCTAATTGAAATGCACCACCAGCAGGGCATAGTGAGAAAAACTGAACTTGAGCAAACAGACACATACTGTATTTTCCAGGCAGGCAGATTTAAAACCCCCAGGAATAAATGTGGCTGTGAGATCCACTTATCATATAACAACTATATTTCTAGTCGACCACAATACATCAGTCCACCTGCTTATATATTTTACAGTGTTTAAAATTAGCTTGATCAGAACAATACAATCTTACGTGTTTATCATTTGTTTCTTTCTTCTTTATAAATTTGTCAATTTGCAGTGTTAGATCAGGTGAAAATATTCTGAACAATATTACTATCAGGATCCAGGTATAACTGAAAAATAATCACGCAATGGCAAATAATTGGTATGTTAATGTAGTAAGAAATTATTTGTGGCATTGTAGTCAATTGTAGCTTCCAGAAGTATGCTACAGTAGGAGGCTGTGTGGTCCAATGGAGGCTGTTTGGTCCAGTGGTTAAAGAAAAGGGCTTGTAACCAGGAGGTCCCCGGTTCAAATCCCACCTCAGCCTCTGACTCATTGTGTGACCCTGAGCAAGTCACTTAACCTCCTTGCTCCGTCTTTCGGATGAGACGTAATTGTAAATGACTCTGCAGCTGATGCATAGTTCACACACCCTAGTCTCTGTCATCGCCTTGGATAAAGGCGTCTGCTAAATAAAATAAATACAAAAAATTAGAGTGTCAAACTTTTGATCCTACGCATGTGGGTGTCCCAAAGCTTGTAGTGTGTTTTCCACAAATTGATGTCCAGTTCCTGACATTACAAACACCCCAGCTGATGCAGCTGTTGCAATAAGCCATACAAATGAAAGCATTGTGTGTCTGCTAAGTTCTTTGTTGTAATGTAAAAAGTAAATATTTGCAAAGTACAGAGCTTAATTTGAACTTGATCTGTAATAATGTTTTTTTATGATATGGTACATTATTTAGGAATCACCCTGTATCTCCCAAGTGGCCATATATTAGACGTATTTCCGAGATTTTGATATCTGCTGGGTACATTTCTTTTTCCTATGGCTCGGGTGTTTAATTGGTGCAGTTTAATAATTAAGGATGGGTTAAAACAAATACATGAACTGGATGTGCAAAAGTTGCTTAGCCCTGTTAAAAAATTGAAAAAATCTGTGTGCACCTGGCAGTGATAAGCTATACTACTAAGAATCCCTTTGAGAAATTTGCATTGGAGACAAGTTTTCATCATGCATTAATGCATATGGTTGCACAGCTTCATAGTATTATTACATGCTTCATAAGTAATGAGCAATAAAAGCAGTACTATGGTGATAAATGGATAATAGAGCCAGCTTTAGTGAATCTGTATAAACTCAGCAGGTATCACATTTTGCAGATCCCAGAGGAATGAGCTGAAGTTAGCACAATGCTGTTTATAGACTCGGAAGCATCCAAAGGGAAAATAACTTGATTTGAGAATGTGGATACAGTGACTCAAAAGTAGTATAATGCAGGATGCAGGATATAACAAACTTTTGTGTTATTAACCATTTGCAGCAGCCATCATCCATGTTCAATTCCCATAATTGTGTAGTCGCCATTGTCTATTTTTTTATCCTATTTCACAGGGTGAGAGCCGGGGCTGGAGTGAAAGGTTGTTACTTGTAGAGGTAGTTTGAGGAGTGGCCTCAGGGGCTAGGATAGGAAAGAAAAGAGGTTCTCCTTCTTGGCCAGAAGAGAGAGAGTGGCCTCGAAGGCAGGCTGTTCAGCAGCCTCGGGAACCAGAAAACACGTAAGATAGATTGGCTCGGCGGAGCCCATGACAGGCTCTGCGGAGCGGAAGTCATTCAGGAGGAATAGGCTCTTGCGCTGAAGAACCTGGAAAAGGAATGATAGAACAGGGAGCTGTAAATAGAGCCCAGTCTCAATTTGAGTAAGATAAAGAGCAGAAGCTGCTAAAGGATATAGAGTGTGTGGCCAGGGGTCCCCTCTGACTCACGCTGTGAGAACCCCCCCTCGGCGGAGGCACGGATGGCGGTGGCCATAGAGGTCAGGGAAGTGAGGTTGGACCCCCGGCTCCCCGCATAACCCCACACCCATGGGACAAACAATAGTTTAAGTGCCAATACATAACATTTTAGAAAGGAGGAAAAAAGACATACCAGACAAATAAGATGGATTAGTTGGGTTTTTTTTGGACAAAAGAATGGAATTGAAATTATGTGTTTATCTGCCGCACCCTAAAACACCCTATAGGGGGGGAACCTCTGGCAGCAGAGAGGTTGAGGAGAATTAGGACAGAGGAGAGAGAGGCAGCTCGGGCACACTTAAGTGAGTTGATGACAGACAGGAGGGTGGTTTCAGTGGAGTGAGCAGAGCGGAAGCCAGATTGGAGAGGGTCAAGGAGAGAGTGGTTGGACAGGAAAGCAGAGAGCTGGCGGTGTACAGTCCGCTCGAGGGTTTTGGAGAGGAAGGGTAGGAGGGAGACAGGACGGTAGCTCTGGAGGGAGGTGGGGTCGAGGGTAGGTTTTTTGAGGAGGGGAGTGATAGAGGCTTTTTTGAAGGCAGAGGGAAAGATACCAGAAAGTAGAGAGGTGTTGAGGAGGGAGATGAAGGGGAGTAGAGCAGGAGCAGCAGCTTGAAAGAGGTGAGTGGGGAGGGTGTCCAAGGCACACGTGGTGGGTTTGTGACCCTGGAGCAGGGAGGAGAGGTCAGAGTCTGAGAGGGGCAAGAAGGTGGAGAAGGAGGGCGAGTTAGTAGGGGATGTAGTGGGTGTAGGGGTTGGAGCAGGAGGGGGTGCGGGGGAGGGAGAGGTGTTAAAGAGTTTGCGAATATCTGAGATTTTAGAAGAGAAGAAGGAGGCAAAGTCATCAGGGGAGATAGAGGAGGGAGGAGGAGGGGGGAGGGTTTAGGAGGGAGGAGAAGGTAGAGAATTGTTTACGTGGGTTGTTAGTGGAGGCTTCGATTACAGATTGGAAATAAGCACATTTAGCAGAGGAGAGAGTAGAGGAGAAGGAGGAGAGGAGAGTGCGGTAAAGGTCTAGGGCAGCAGGGAGTTTGGTTCTCTTCCATTTCTTTTCAGCAGATCGCAGTGTGATTCTTGCCGTGTGGAGCGCAGAGGAGAGCCAGGGATGGGGAGGGGAGGGGCGAGCAGGTCAGGAGGTGAGGGGACAGAGGGAGTCGAGGGAGGAGGTGAGTGAGGAGATAATAACCGTTTTATATTTTTTCACCAAACCTTCAAAAGGCCCTACCTCAGCACAGACCACATATACCTTAAGCCGGGCTTACACTGCACGATTTTTGCAATCGGGAGACGCAGCACCACTCACACTAACCGATTGAGCTACGATTTCTCACTGTAGATCGGGGATTGTTTCGGACTGCGCCTATTTTCATTGCAGAATCTTAGACATCATTCGGGAGAATCATGGACTCAAGCGAGGAGGCGATCGCTGTTGTCTGTGCATTGTTTTGCACAGAAAAAAAGAAGAAAACGTGTACTATGTGTGTATAATAGGACCGTGGATATTGCTAATTTCATACTCTCCAAATTCCAGCATGAGAACTTATACTTCAGGGCCATAGACTGCACACATGTTCAATATTGCGATAAAAAAACAAAAACAAAAAAAATGTTTATAACAGTTATAACATTATAGCAATGTCAATATTTATTTCCTTGATGTCTCTGCTCCGAACCAACTCAAGTCGAGGTGCATCCAAATATATAAAATCTAATCTGTTCAAAAAGCGCAACACTCGCTCATAGTACAAAATATTTATTAGATTAAAAGATTGGCGTGGGAGATTGGCCGTCAAGCGATCTTCATCAGAATACTAAATTCTGATGAATAATTTGAAGACTTTTAAACTAATAAATATTTTGTACGACGAGCGAGTGTTGTGCTTTTGAACAGACTAGAATACAACTTTAAATAGTAGGCTACTACAAGTTTGTCATAGTTTTAAATATGCAACAACGTAATCTACATTCTCTCTATTTCTCACACACACAGACGCGCACCCCTCCTCCTCGTATTTTGATTAAATGAGCAATACAAGCATACAGTAGGGGTTTGAAAGGGATATTGAATACGAGTGACTGTAGAAATTGATTGCCACGAGAGCACACACTACCACACACAGTATCTGCTTCGGCGTTAATAAGTTAGAACAATTATTTACTTACCAGGTACCTGAAGTTGCAAAGCAATTTCCCTCCATCTTTGTTCCTTCAATGAGCGATCATGATAGGAAATGTCACTTGTGTCAAAGAGACACAGGTGTTCCTGCCACATCTCCACCATCCTTTCCTCAGTTTCGAGGCTCCACACCTTGCGGGGCACTACCTTTCTCTTCGTCGCCACTGTTACTAGCTTGTCCTATTGGCTACTGGCAGGATTCGTCTATAAATCGGCCCATAGCCCCTCACACATTTCACGAATTGCTTTGTCGGGGACTAAAGTTTTCTGACATGTTAGAAATTTGTCGGGATGTCGTAAGAGCGTCGGGAGATCGCAGAAGCCATTATCGGGGCGTCGTAGACAGACAGACAGTTTTGTCCCCGACAACCTCATTTTGTCCCAGATTTAAAGAAAATAGTCGCCGACTTTTCAGCTCGTCGGCAATCAGCAAAAATCGTGCAGTGTAAGCCCGGCATTACTCGGTTTGGTGCAGAAATTCAGTACCGTGTAGCCTGTACATGACAGAAATAAATGCAAAACAAAAACAAAAAAACATTTTAAGTATAGGGGGGAAAAAAGGGAACTTTTACTAAAAAACGGGTATCCAGATCTCAGAAACTGAACAAGGTGGCGTCATGAATCCATTAAGCAATTAAAAAAATGATGGGGTATATTTCTTAAAATGTGAGCTGTTGAACCTATTGGTCAAGCACACATTTTCTAGCCATTGAAAATGTATTTATCAACACCACATAAGGTAATATATAAACCATTCAGAAGTCACGACTTCCCCTTTAAAAGTACAGCATCAACAGCATTCACTGGTATACCAAATTAATACATAGGCATTGGTGACTTTTTTTTAAAGGTGTTACTTTATTTTATTTTTTTTATCACATTCAGCAATAATCACTGACATTGACTGTGAAATATACTATTTGTATGAAAGAATTCCAGATAACTATTTAAGATAATTATTAGATTATCTGTTTTCTGTTTTTTTTTTTTTTGGGGGGGGGGGGGGGGGTATTGTTTACAATTACATTTGTACTACTGGACACAAAAGATAGATTGAATAGTACTTCAGTTGTTTTTTTTTAATTATTTTTATTATTTTTTATTATTTTTTTTTATTATTATTATTTTTTTATTTCTTAGCAGATGCCCTTATCCAGGCCCTTTTCAACAGACTCAGGTGTGGCTAATGGAACAACAACCTAAAAACAAAGGTGTGCTCATTCACTGTAATGTTTTGTATTCGATTATCAGCCACACCTGGAATAAGGGCTGTTTGAGGTAGAAATTCCGACCTAGTCTTGGGAAAACCCTATCCTGCTAGATCCTATAACATGGTATGTAAATAGTGTATTGCCTTGCTACAGACAGCTTGTAGACTACCTGTAATATTATATTTTCACAGACTGTAGCTCATTATTGAACCATGGTGCAGTGGACCAAAGTAATATGCAGAGTTTTCATCAGTGTAAAATAATTACGAATGTTCTGTATGTTGCTTTGTGAAGTCCTTTAGGGGCTCATCAGCTCTACCCAGAAGACTAGAGACAGATGTAGAATCAAAGCCCAAATACTTGAGAGAGTGACATGTAATTGGCTTCTGCCACATAGGCACCTATATTTAACTTGCGAATTGCAATTTTATTAACATATTGGAAAATGTATTAGATTTAAAAACATGGAAATATATATATATATACATTGATAGGGTTTTCTGCATTCAAAATGTTACAACAGGCAGGACACAAGCAGCATGCTTAAAAGAAGAGACAGCTTTCTGTCTAAATCAATGGCTCCCATTCCACCCATTGCTATCATAATTTGTGATTATTGTAAATAATCTGCCTTCTATTATCTGGTGTTCTAAATACTGGTAGTTTTCAGACTCACAGATATAATGATGTATTATTGACAGTAACTTACAATGCGCTACACCGTTCCATATACAAGTTTACCCTGGTAAATGTGCACAGTTTTGCAGTTTTCAAATGATTTTACTATGCTTTTTTAATATCCTTTACCTTATCTCTCTGGGCTTTACAATGCAAACCTTGCTTTACCATATTTTATTACAATTTGTTATGCTTTTTCTTCTGTACATTTTTTATGAGGGTTGTTTAATTAACTGTATTTTACATGTTAAGAAGGGTCCTTTGATGAACTATACATAACTTTTCAATAATGTCCCAACCTTTTTAGTGCGTCAGTGTCCAATCTTAAATGACATTACCACCACTAAAAGCAGTAATGGCAGTGGACAAATCCACAGCATTTGTCAGTAATGACATCTTCCCACAGTAATGTCATTACCACTCAGGATTTCTGGTAGTACTACAACGTGCAAATCGAACCGTTAAATGCTATCTGAACTGCATAATTTACAGACAAGAGATTTATCTGAGCAGACTCACTATTGTATTGCTTTTACATTGTCCTTTTTGTGCTCAGGGTCTTTGGGTCATTCATCATTTAATAATACTATTTTGTTCAATAACATTTTCAGAGCTCATATCCCATAGCAATTGCTAGGAACAGTAAACTACAATGTAATTATTGGAACATTTTATAATAGGCCATGTTGTTCCTGTTCCTGGTGTACTGTAGGTCACATGATTTGCCTGCAGATAGACTATTGGAGTGAGATTGAACTACAATACATGGAATGATTAGGTGCCAGGAAGCAGCAGCAAGTTCTCATCTATAGTGTAATCGCTGCAGTTATTTGTATTAAATGAACAAAAGCTGTCAACTATGAAATTATTAATTTATTATAGTTTAATGGTGTTTCATATGTATGTAACATACTTACAATTACAAAAATAAACTTCATTAAAGATATGTCTACCTGTTGTTGCCAGTAGAAAATTAACCCTTTTTTGAATTCCGGTTTGAGTTAATTGCCTTCCAGCATCCACTGTTGCCAGAAGAAACAGTTTTGCTTTTTCAGCCTCTGCAGTCCCCCCCTCACTAAGTCAACATCTTACTTTTAATCAATGTCTCTATCAATGAACATTCTAATATTTACTTCTGCACTATCATGTGCATGTTTCCTGATGACCATGTCTGTAAGCCATGTGTCAAAATCATTAAATATACCAGATATTAAGTTCTCTGCCCTTTCATACCCTGGCTTTAGCTCTGCAGTCTTCAGGAATCATACTCTACCTACACTAAGTCTTCTGTTATGACACATTTTTGAAAATGGGGATGAAAGTCCTGTTATCTTTTATACAATGATTAACAAACTAATAAATCAATAAATAACAATCTTATGTGGTGAACATATCCTAGCAGGGATTGTTGAAAAAGTGATGACTCTATGAGTTCTTCTGGAGAACAGATACTGATGTAGAACCTCTTGGACCAGCCTTTTTTTACCAGCATCAGTTCCCAGTGCAATAAAAAAAATGGCATCTAAACCCACAAGCTCTTTCATCATTCAAAATGAATACAAATATAAAGTATATAATAATAATAATAAAAAAGCAACAACCCAGTAGGTTTGCCTCTGGCATCAACACACCACAGGCATCCTCATTTCACAGTCTGATTATGACACCCCACCAGGAGCCAGCCTTCAGCATCGAAACACTGTAGCTGAAGTCATCTTGCAATTGATTTTGTCTCCCACTGGGGGGTTGGCGCTAGCATTAAAGCTCTTGAGTCACCATCACTGAGCCTTTAATTTAGGAACCATATTGGGGGTCAGCGTCGTACATCATCACACGACAGCAAGAGCAATCTGGAAACGTTTCTATTTTGTGCGGTTTGAGAATCATCTAGGAGTAAATGGATCTTTATCATGAGCTCTCTTCAAGTTCTCTTAACCAGTGATTTGTTTTCTTATTTTTAGGGAGATTTTATCCGATTGAAGTTTTCAAACTTGATGGACCCCGAGAAGAATCAAAACTGAAAAGTGGTAAAACTTTTTGTTTCCAGATTTCCTTTACACACATATCATAATTGATAAAAAATCATGAATGCATTCATGCACAAAAAAAGATTATAAAAAAGGTGCTAATCAATATGTCACTTTTTACACTAAATAATATCTCCACAGGGTCTTAAAACTTATTAGCAATGGTGAACTAACCATCCATGCATACCTGGCTTAATTGTTGATATTTGTGGTATCAGGACTGGTCACACACTCAAAAAAACTGTTCTATATTCTTTAAGACATGACCACTGATATTGTGCAGCAAAATATTACATTTTATTTGCTTAAAAACATTTTGATTCAAACAGAACTAAGAAAAAACCCAACGCTTTTCAACAACGTGTGTCTTCAGGTGTAGCTATATGACAATTGCTAATTGAAGAACAGCTTTAGAATGTGTGTATATATATATATATATATATATATATATATATATATATATATATATATATATATATATATATTTTAGCTCAAAGAGCCAGCTGCCCAATGTTTCGATATGTTGTACATATCTTTCTCAAGGGAGCCTGTGTTTGAATTGATATATATATATCAATTAATCAAATCATTGAACAATGTAATTTAGATATCTTATTTAACATCATGTAATCAAAGAAACTACAAAATTATATTGCAAAAATCTACCAGAAGCCATAATAGTAGTACAGTATTTCAGGTTTTTTGTTAAGTATATGGAAAACTACAACGAAGTATGTAATTCAATATGTTAACATAACATTATTTAGCAGGTTTCATTCGACTTTATGAAGCAAAATATGTTAATTCTATAGTGTGATGCAAAACGTTTGGCCATAACTGTACATAGACACATCATTATATTAAGTTACAGATCACTATATTAAATATCGCATTACATTTCTAGTAAAATCAGGTGTGATTAGACATTCATTGCAATCCAATTAAAAAACAACTTTGGAATATACCATTAGATAAACCATTTATACATATATTTAATTGATTAATCTTTACACAAATCACACAAATGCCCTGAGAATCCCACTGGAAAGTGCGAACAGTTGGAGGTACAGCAGACGCTGCCCTCCAAGCAGGCCTTTGCTCCGCTCTGTTCGGTGGGTCCTCTTTGGGGATGGTTAGAGAGCCCTCCGGGGGAGCAGATCCTAGCCAGAACTCTTCACATGCTCTTTCAGAGGGCCACTATTTGTCCCTGTACGTACTGCATAACCTCCCTGCGAAACTCTTCCAATCTCTTATTTCGGGTGCCACTGTTGGAGGAACTCCTCCTGTAACTGCGACACAGTTTGGTGCCTGCCATGACTCCCCTGAAACCTCCTCTTCGTATGCTATTGCCTCTTGCCTTACCTTTTTAAAAGGTCAACTCAGAAGTCTGACGTACCAGCCGCTTCAATGTTTGCCAGAGATTACCTTCACGCAACCTAAGGATGAACTGGTCCCTCAAAGGTTTTATTATGTTCACAAAAGGGATAAATGAATAAAACATCATTTATTTCAGGACTTTTCGGACAAAAGCCCTTCTTCAGCTGTGTAGAAACACAGTGTAATAAATAACAAAATAATAGAAAAATAACAAGTTTACTGCACTGTGTTTCCCTTTCTTTGTAAACAGCTGCAGAAGGGCTTTTGTCTGAAAAGTCCTGAAATAAATTATATTTTAATTGTTTAAACCTTGTGTGTACATCCCAAAAAAAACCTTTCATTTAAAAGAAACATGGTGTACTGACCTTAAGATAATGAGGTTTGGTTAATTCATAAAGACAACCCAGGGAAAACTGGAACGGGATTACATGATTTCTTGGGAATACAGTATCTTTTAGAAGGTTAAACTTTCTGGAAGATGCACTGAAATCTGTATAGCTGGATTTAATGTTTAACCCAATTATTGTTGGTGCAATTTATTATGCACTGGATAGTACTAAAAAATATCACACTGAGTCGCATTTCAGCAATCTTGGTTGGAATAAACACTTTACATGTCAAGTGGCCATGCTTTAATGGTATATTTTAATCACTTCCCAACTGTTTCACGGAAGTCTAGCCATAATCTTACCCAAATTGAAATGGAGCTAGAAGAGGGAAAGCTGGTCTTGATTATGTGTTGACCGAAATGCATGACAGTTTCTTAAGCCCTTGTGCAGTGGCACTGGAACAATTTTTAAAGTGGGGGTGCTGAAAGCCATTGAACAAAACAGTAACCCCTGTATATGATGGAAGCCATGAAAACCAGGCACCCCCAGCACCCCTAGCTCCAGTGCCCCTACCCTTGTGTGATGTTCGACCCCCTTGTTTGTCTTTTTATAAAGTTATACTGGTTTGAACATATGGTCGTTGAAAAAAAAGAAAGTCTTTTATTGTTTGACAGCATAGCCCAACAGGAGATATTACACACACACAGACACATGATACATTTAAGATATGCAGTAGATATGATTAAAAGAGTATATAAGAGTTATATACTGGGAAACACAGTGCTTTGAACATCCAATGTAGAAATAATGTTTACAACCAAACCACTAATATCCTCAGAACCTAATTTTGGCAATCAAATATCCCAGTGAAAAGTATTTTAAAGTATTTGTTTAGTTTTTAGGCTGAGCAAATGAGATCTCTGGTAACGTTTTACTATGGTATACCACTGCCAAAAAAAAATCTATCTCTAACAGAAAATGAGCAGTAAAGCAAAGTCAACAATGGCACATAAAAAACAACATGCTTAACAATGGCAATGCATGATAAACACTAGGGGTGTGCCGAGTACTCAGATTATGCAAGTATCAATTACAGCTATGCAAATGTTTCCAATTGCGAATAATACACATGCAAAAAGCGTATTACTTGTTACGTGTAGTACATATTATGTACATATGTATTAAATTAGTTCCTGGGTGAAATTGGGCAGTGATAAATGTCAATCTCAAGTCTAGTGAAGCTAATTAGTGCAAAAAGGGGGGGGACTAATATTTTAAATGGTAAATAACTATTAAAAGCACTGTCTGGCCACTTTCTGAATGAAAATCTTTGTTAGAAATGCATTTCATGGCACTTTCCATTTTAACCCTTTGCAGTCCATTTATTAAATGTGCGTCAGGCACGCCAGTTCTAATTAATTTTCACATGCGCAGTTAATTTTAGACGCGCTGTTTAAAAGTATATTTTTCCACAGTCAAACGGGTTTAAATGGCCCTGCATATCAACAAAGCACTCACTAGGCATCTCCAGCCCCGCCCCACCCTTTCGTTCGCTATAGCGTTCACCTATGTAAGAAATAAATAATAATAAAAATAATAGTCGTACATACCGATCAATCATCTCCTGATCACTCGTTTTATCACCAAACGCCTCAATAATGCGATCCAAGTCATTATTTTATTACTATAACATCTGAAAAAAAGCTCTGCAAATGTCCGTGATATTCTCTGAGCGCTGATGCAGTCACAGACAGCTTGTTTCCTTATGGCCGCCCCAATCTCAGGGGCAAGTATGACTATTCATGAGATACGGCCTTTTTTTTTTTTTTTTTCCGGCTTGTCTCGGCTCCTGTCGCTCCCACAGAATGGTTTTCTCAGCTTTTTCCGGAGAAAAAACGACTAGAAACCCATTTTTTGCGTCTTTTTGATGATGTCGGACAGGGTCCTGATAGGAATAATTGCAATGTCGGACCAGGTCCGACATAGGACCGCAAAGGGTTAAATCTGACAGACCCAGGGGTGAAATTCTGCCGGTACTTAGCGGTACTCTATACCGGGACTTATTTTAATGCCAGTACTGGGTACCGGCATGCATTCTGCCCAATCTTATACAATCCACTAGTACAATGTTTGTAAGATTTTGTGTGGCCAAAGCAGCTCCCCAGTAGCCCCCCAGTAACTCCTCTCTTAAGCAACTTTTATATTAATTTGCACTGCTATACAGTTTTCATTCAGCACAGTCCATGCTGTTTGCATTCTGATTCCTCATACTGCTTCTGTTTCTGTTAACTGCTATTGGCCAGCATTAATGTCAGTATAATCACATTAACACTCTGTTCCAGCTCATCCAGAACTCCGCTGCTCGCCTGGTGTTCTCTCTGCCTCGCTTCTCCCACACAACTCCACTGCTCTGCTCACTCCACTGGCTCCCGATTACTGCTCGCATCCAGTTCAAGACTCTTGTACTCACCTACAGATGCCTTGACCAGACTGCACCCAGCTACCTCCAGACCCTCATCTCTCCCTACACCCCCATTCAACCTCTCCGCTCCTCCTGCACTAGAAGACTGGCTGTACCTCCTCTATGCTCCCCTGCCTCCAGAGCCCGCTTCTTCTCCACCCTTGCCCCGCAGTGGTGGAATGACCTTCCTACAGATGTCAGGACTGCCCAGTCTGTATTAATACTTGTACTGTGATTCTTGAAATATATTTTTGTTTACGACTGTAAGTCGTCCTGGATAAGGGCGTCTGCTAAGAAATAAATAAATAATAATAATAATAATAATAATAATAATAATAATTTAATTTTGGCATGCATCACAAATCTCCATCCATATTGCTTTGTGTCAGTGCTCATTTGTTGATCAACGAGAGAAGACCTTAGCAGTGCGACGTGAAAACAGCGGCATGGAGTTATTATTATTTTCTTTTGTGTAGAGAAACTACGTGAATATTTGAACGGACATTGCTGCACGTGAATGTGAAGGCAAAAATCCACGGGATACAGATGCAGGTGTGCTTCATGCTTTCCAAACACTGGCCCAACTTGCAAGTTAAATATTAAGTATAGTGATGTTTTGTTTTGATCCTAGTATTTTCTGTCATGAGGACTGTAATAAACGAAAAACAAAACAGTGACATGTTTTTTTAAGAACATAAAAAAGTTTACAAACGAGAGGAGGCCATTCGGCCCATCTTCCTCGTTTGGTTGTTAGTAGCTTATTGATCCCAGAATCTCATCAAGCAGCTTCTTGAAGGATCCCAGGGTGTCAGCTTCAAAAACAGCACTGGGGAGTTGGTTCCAGACTTCCAAAATTATCTGTGTAAAAAAGTGCCTCCTATTTTCTGTTCTGAATGCCACTTTATCTAATCTCTATTTGTGACCTTGTTTCTTTTTTCAGGTCGAAAAAGTCCCCTGGGTCGACATTGTCTATACCTTTTAGAATGTTGAATGCTTGAATCAGATCGCCACGTAGTCTTCTTTGTTCAAGACTGAATATATTAAATTATTTTAGCCTGTCTGCATATGACATGCCTTTTAAACCCGGGATAATTCTGGTTGCTCTTCTTTGCACTCTTTCTAGAGCAGCAATATCCTTTTTGTAACGAGGTGACCAGAACTGAACACAATATACTAGGTGAGGTCTGCATATGACATGCTGTGACAGAGATCGAATGATTCTTGGTGTTAGATCTCCCTCCCGACCTGCGAGGCAGCTGCATAAAGGGAACAGAATACCCTGGACTAAATGGCACGACAGTTTATTCCCAGGTTTAGGTGAAAGTCAGCCAGCTGGAAAGGGGGCAAAGCTACGGTATACAAACTCAATGACCTGGACGGGAAACCGCGTGGCATCCGCGGGTTGGAGGAGCAGATACGCTCGTTGACCAAGGGGTCATGGGTGACCTTATAAAAAGGGGACGTAGTGATGTGATCTCTTCCTTTGTGAATGGTAACGTTAAGTGACGAGAAAGAGAACCTGTGCTGGGAAACGTGAGTGTTTTGTTTGTTTTTTTGTTTGTTGTTAATACTGCTTGTAATTATTTTGATGGCTAACATGTTCTGGAGCTGTTGCCAAAGGCCAGCACTAAACCCAGATCAACAACGTTGCACTTTCGTTGTCACTAAAGAACTGTATTCACCACGAGCACAACAGCATGCACTGTAGACTAGTGTTTGTGTTTGTGTACGTGTTACGTGTGGGTGAACTGAAACGGGACTGTTATTATTTCGGGGCAAACCCGCGGATTATAAATAAACAATACATGTCGCTGTGTTGCTTCATTAACTTTGTTATTGTTTACTGCTGTTAGCCATCAGGCATTGGATTATACAATTAAACCTTCATTGCACCTGGATTATCGTTGTTTGATTACTGATCACCTGCACCTGCACACTGTTAACCACTTTGCCACACATGCCTTTTAAACCCAAAATAATTCTGGTCGCTCTTCTTTGAACTCTTTCTAAGTCAGCAATAGTTTTTGTAGCGAGGTGACCAGAACTGAATACAATATTCTAGATGAGGTCTTAATAATGCATTGTAAAGCTTTAACAATACTTCCCTTGATTTAAATTTAACACTTTTCACTATATATCTGAGCATTTTGTTGGCCATTTTTATAGCTTCCCCACATTGTCTAGGTTAAGACATTTCTGAGTCAACATAAACTCCTAGTTCTTTTTCATAGATTCCTTCTTCAATTTCAGTACCTTCCATATGGTATTTATAATGCACATTTTATTGCCTGCGTGTAGTACAGGGGTGGGCAATCCTGGTCCTGGAGGGCCGGTGTCCCTCCTGGCTTTTGTTCCAACTGTGCTCTAAATTACTTAATTAGACCAATAATTGGTAATAATCAGTACAATTCATGTACTATGGACTATTATTATTATTATTTATTTCTTACATAGGTGAACGCTATAGCAAACGAAAGGGTGGGGCGGGGCTGGAGATGCCTAGTGAGTGCTTTGTTGATATGCAGGGCCATTTAAACCCGTTTGACTGTGAAAAAAAAAATTTAAACAGCGCGTCTAAAATTAACTGCAAGTGTGAAAATTAATTAGACCTGGCGTGCCTGACCACAAAGGGTTAAACCATTTTGGCCATTTTGTTTTAGATTTTGAATTGTCTACTTTTGGGATGTAATTGTTTTGCACCTCTAGTACTATATTTTTGAAAAACAGCCATAAAATAGACTTTTTCTGTGGATGTTTTCTCTATTTTACTCCAATTTACTTCTATTAGTCTCTGCTTCATTCACTCGTAGTTTGCCTTTTTAATATTGTAAACCTTAGCATTAGTTGTTACTTTTGTGGTTTTAAAAAGCATTTCAAATGAGACCATGTTGTGATCTGAGTTTAATAATGGTTCCCTGACCTCTGTTTTAGTTATTCTGTCTTTGTTATTTGAAAGGACTAAATCAAGGCATGCCTCCCTTCTAGTCGGTGCATTGACAAATTGCGTTAGGAAGCAGTCATTTATCATTTCAACCATTTAAATTTCGGCTTTCGTGCTCCCCACCGGGTTTTCCCATTTCATATGGGGGAAGTTGAAATCCCCCATTAGTATGGCTTCTCCTTTGCTACATGCATTTCTAATGTCATTGTCTAACAGATAATGTTGCTCTGCATCTGAATTTGGCGGTCTATAGCATGCCCCTATTATAATGCCTATTGAATTTTTGTCCCATATTCGGACCCATATTGATTCTGCGTTGTTTTTTTCTTCCAGATTTAACACCTTAGATTCAAGACTATTTTTGATATATAGCACTACTCCTCCACCTCTTCTGTCCCGCCTGTCTTTCCTATACAGTGTATACCCACTAATATTATATTTGTCTCCATCACTCTCGGTTAATTAAGTGTCTGTAACACCTATCACATCGTAGTTACTGTAGTGCAGTAGCTTCAAGTTCTAACATTTTGTTTTTGACACTTCTAGCGTTTAGATAAATGCATTTAATGGCTATCTTACCTGAGTTGTTGCCCTTGTTTTGATGTAGTCTGACTTCTGTTTTTTTTGTTGATTTTTACCCCCTTCCTTTCTAGTTTAGATGCTTCTGAACCTCCTCGAGGATCCTTAAGTTAAATTTGAGTTTTCATCTAAAAAAAATGCATAAGTAAACCACATTAATTATATTACTTTATGAAAATGTGTCTTGTCACTTTGTTTATTGTGCAGAAACCACAATGCCAGGGATTTAGAAAAAAAAAAACAAAAAAAAAAACCTGTTGTCTACTTTTGCACTGTTTCTGCCTGAAATACTCATATTTTTCTGGAATAGATCATGGTAATTAATTAACACAACAGAGAAGCACACAGAATATATTATTGTACGTTAAGTAATAATTTGCTAAGAAATAAATAATAATAATAATAATAATAATAATAATAATAATAATAATTTTAAAAAAAGAAAGAAAGAACAGGGATATATGTTCTAATCCAAAGCTATCAATGTAGCATGGCCAGGTCCTGTTGTAGGTGAGTACCCAGGGTCTGGAAAGTATGGGGATGATTTCAGAGAATACTATGGAGATTAAAATGGCCAAGTCAAGTACATCATTTTTTTAAAGAGTAGTGCCTGTTACATAAAAAATTAGAGAAGTGCTTTAGCCCCTATTGTGCATTGTTTGACTTAGAAATTTTTGTATCATTTTTTCAAAGCATATTTGGCAGGGTAAAATATTCTCCCTTGTTCAGCGGTGAAGTGTGAACTCTTGACCAGTTGGGGTGGCCATCTTGGGAAAGGTAAAACCACACATGTGCTTTGAACACCATGTTAATGAGTCACTGTCTTATTAGCTACACCTGTTCCCTTGGGATAAGTGCAGGACTGATTCAACGGGTGGGGTTTGTTGTATATAAGGGGAGTGTGTGGTTGAGGGTGTTGGTCGTGCTGGAGAGGTCAAGAGCCTGGAGGCTATACAAACAGTAAAAAATATTGTGGAAATTCTAACCTTTTGGTTTAACCACTGTATCTGACTGATAGCTGTGGTAACGGGAGCTACTTTGGGACTGTTCTGGAACCTGCTGAGTGAGCTCGGGGAAAATTCCGATACGAGGCTACCTGCACCTGGTTTCCTTCTCAAGCACAGAACGGCTTTCATGATCCTAGAAAGATATAACCAGCAGCTGTACAGAAGATACAGAGATGAGGAAACTTTTTGTTGTTTATATTTTTGTTTGGCCCTTCCCTGTAAAGCCCGGGAATAAAGAAAAAACTATAAAACAGCATTTATTTTGGTTTGGACTTCCAGTTTGTGTATGTTGTCTCCAGCACCCACAGGCGCTATCTCCTACAGTAAACATTTTAAAAGTATTTATTCATTGTCACTCAAATTGTCTCAATGGACAGAACTATTTGTGGAAGGGTAATAAAAGGTATGCAAGGCCATTGTTACTCAGTATTTATTACCAGTATATTCAAGGCTAACAGACACATATGCATGCATGTTCATGCCCTCAAAGTAAATGATCATGTCAATCTGATCAAAAGCAAAGCCTTCCATAGACCTTCTGCTTGAGGAAATGTGGATTATCACATTTTATAATAACTTTAACCATTATATTTTATTTTTGTGTTTAAAAAATACTGTAATCTGCTTATGGTGTTACACATTTCATAGGGGTTACACATCATACCAAAACTGTTATCCGTGTACTGTCTTATACTGTAGATGGAATGTATTACTTGACTCAGCAGTTAGGTTACAGCTGTTGTCTGCTTCCAGATCGATGGACCTAGACAATTGTCTATCACCAAGCCCAATCACTTGTTTCAAATCATTGTACATGAAATACAGTACAATGATTTTATATTGCTTGTTAATTGTCTTTCCTCTTTATTTTCAAGTTCAAATTGGAGAAAAGGCCTGTGACAGGGTAGTGTCACGGCCCAAGCTGTTACCAGCAGGAAAGAGACCCAGAGGCAGGAAGCTGCAGTTAAAAGTGCTGTTGCTCACATTTAATAGACAGAAGCAAACCTGTGCTACCCAAAATGTATGTGTCATTCTGCACACCACGCACTCATGCCTTTAATAGGTAAGCTACTGTGGGTTGCATGAAACAGAGAAACATAGCACACTATTGATAGTTTGCCTGTAAAATCAAGAATGGAACACATGAAATGATTATGAAATAGTTTAATTCTGACACCTCTGTACCTTTGAAATTAAAATAAATGACTGTGTTCTGGTCTTGATATCTTCATAAGCTTTTGAGCGATGTGCAACATACTGTCAGTTGTACACTGAAACCTGTAATTTGAAGAGCCTGCTCCAACTCACTATTACTCTAACAAGAAATGGCAGTCAAGCATATACAGAACTGCATTTAATTGTCAGTGTTGCCTTGCATTTAAACTAGAAGTTAGTTAACATCTTTTGGTCTTTTCTATCAATGTGGGATGCATGTCAAATAGATGTTAAGCAGTACAACTGGAATTAAATTGCACAGAGTAACTTTTTCTTACTGGCCTTTTCAATATTTAATCAACCTTGCACATAATGAAACCGTATTAAATGACACGCAACAACAAACAAAAAAAAACAGTCAATCTGTCTGTGGGCAAACAGCAGATACAAATAAAGTAATGTTCTGAACAATTCCTTTCTAGTTTTATAACGTTAAAGTAACACTTTTCAGTTTTAATAGCACTCAAGGACTAAACTAAATACTGATTTCTGTTGACAGTGGAAACGTAAGGCAGTTAGTTATTCAAAGGTGATGAACCTGTCATAACACTGTCAGTAGGATGTAGGGCTACAGTAGCCTCAATTCGATATGATGAGACAGCAGTGACCATTCATCAATGATTACTGTCTCTAATCAGAGAAATCCAGATCCTCCCGTAGTGTTGTCATATTTTAAACTGTTCCCCATAAAACTGCTGTAATATGTGCATTCTAAAATACAAATACTTGTCAACTGAGCGTCTACTGTCTCACCTTAATTAATGATCTGCTGTCTGTCCCAGCAACTAAATTGCAATAGGAAAATGCATCTTTTATATATTTAAGCAATATCTTTAGGGCTTGTTAAGTACAAGAGGAACAAAGGCAGGTGTCTTAAAATACAGAATGCACATCATGGACAGTACAACAAAAAATTGTTGCAGGTGCTTCATGGTTTTCTTGGCCAGCACCTGTAAATCACTGCCTCCATTCTATATTGCTTTTTTCTATAATCTGCTTGGGATGGTCTTGTTGATTTACTGCTGAGCTTCTCCAAAGCCTGTTTAACAAATATTGTGGGTCTGATTTGTATTCTTGGCATGAGGGTGCTGAAAAGTGCCATGGGGCTTCTTAACTGATGTATCCGGGCACCTTGGCTGAAGGTCTTGTTGCAGCCAGATAACCCTTTAAGGACCGGGATCGTGTTAACACGATCATACTGAAGTGGGCTTCTAGGACTGCGATCGTGTCATCGTTTTGATGTTTTTACAACCTTTGTAAATATCAAAAAACATGTGGATATAAGCAGATTTCAAGCAAATTGATAAAGTATGTTTTTTTTTCATTATTAGTCATAATACTAGAATGAATAACTTATTTTATTTATAAATATTTATTTTGAGAAAATCATTGCGACTACTGTCTATTATTGCTTATAAAGACCCTGAGAATAAATGTGTATTATGTCATTGCAATCACTCAGGTGAAACAATGTCTTGTAATTTGCCCAAACGTCAATATTTTTCAAAAAACTTTCAAGAAGTATTGTAAGGTCCCTCGGGTCATAGAATAACACGCTTTTATACATGTATCTCTAAACAGAATACATAATAAATGTTTTTAACGTTTGTATGGTTTCTGATGTACTTTATAACGTTCCCAAGATTGTTCTGAAGAAAAGGACATCATTTCCAACATGCTACTATAAAATATATATTTGTGGTTTTTTATAGGAAGAGAGTCAAATACAGCCAAAAAACACCTGGTCCTGGGGGAGCATCCCACTGAAAAATGCTTGGTCCTGAAAGGGTTAATTGGAGTGTGTTTGAACTACATGGGCAGCAGTGTGGAGTAGTGGTTAGGGCTCTGGACTGTTGACTGGAGGGTCTTGGGTTCAATCCCAGGTGGGGGACACTGCTGCTGTACCCTTGAGCAAGGTACTTTACCTAGATTGCTCCTGTATAAATGGGTAATTGTATGTAAAAACAACGTGATATCTTGTAACAATTGTAAGTCGCCCTGGATAAGGGCGTCTGTTAAGAAATAAATAATAATAATAATAATAATACATGAAGTCATAAAGAACCAGGAAGAAGCAGCTTTTTGTCAACTTTTCATCTAAACCTTGAAATTTATGGCTTAAGCAAATGGATCCTTGTATATTTAATTACTAATGAGCTTGCATTAGCTTTGCATCATTGTTCAATTTCTTGGTTATTTGTTAATTGTAAAATAAATACATAAATAAATAAATAAATAAATAAATAAATAAATAAATAAATAAAGGAAACCATATAAATTATTAACTGTATTTTACATATTCTTTTTCTAGACTAATCAGAATACCAAAGGAGAGGAGAATATCACCTTCATGCAGACAGAAGTAATAGCTTCCCAGGTCAAAACAGGCTTGTCTCTGAAATGGGGGGTTTTAGACACACTAATAATAATTATATTCCTTGTAGGATTGAGCTGTAGAAGAACATACCATAAGTCACATCAAATATCGTGCCAACTTAAATATGAGTAATTAACACACATTCTGTATAACAGTCCCTCACAAAGTAAATATAATCCCCCTGTTTAAACATACATGCTGCAGTAATTACATAAAACTACAGGAACTCTGAATAAGCTAATTCTAAAGGAGCAGAGAGAAACATGACAGACACTGCCTGCCTGTTATTGAAGCCCACATGTACATAACTAAATCTATATTTTCACTGACCAAATTGTATTTTTAGCAGTAGAAAAGCCAGCAATAGCTATTTAAATACCTCTACACTCATCTACAGTGTAAAAAATGGTAAGATCTCATTTTCACTACGTCTAGGTGCTCTGAAGAATGGTCACATAATAATGTAAGTGGTTTTAATTAAATGTATGTTTGTTTAATACAAAGTAACTCATTACAAAATGTAATTGTTTGTTGGTAAATATACAAAGAACATATGTTTGCACATTCATTCACTGCTAAACCATATTATTTAGTTCAGGGAGTCTTGCCTCAGGAAATAAGCTCCCTACTATTATTTCTGTTCCTTTATGTACTGTACTGTGGGAAATTTGTTTGAGTTTTGTTTTTCTTCGAATTGTGACCTGATAATATTTGTATTTTTTTGTTTGTTTTGTTTGTCTGGATAAAGTCATCTTTAGCTCCTGGCAGTAAAATACTTTATTTGTAAAAGTAAACATATTTTACTGTTTATTTCTATTGGTTCTATTTTCAACAAGGCAACTAAGTTTCCAACTCAGCAGTCAAGTTTAAACTTGATTCAAGTTTTATGAAGCAATTTTTTAAGGTATTCAAGTATACTCAGTGCTCAAGTTAGCCGCAATACAGTATATTATGAATTATAAATCTGGTTTCTAATAATGTGGACACATTACATCTTTGGCGAATCTGGATAAGTCCTCTCCTTTCTCCCACAGGAAGCAAATAAAAATGTGCAAGTTATTATATATTATTATTTATTTCTTAGCAGACGCCCTTATCCAGGGCGACTTACAGTCGTAAACAAAAATACATTTCAAGAATCACAGTACAAGTAATAATACAATTAAGAGCAAGTTAAATACATTGACTTTGATTCTAGCATATATATTATACTGTGTCATGGGAACTCGTATAAAGGCACTACCTGAAACACTTGTCGACATAACATTTTACATTATAATGTATGATTGAATGTTTTTGAAGCAATGGATGTATTGATAAATTCATCCTTTGTCTGTGTGTCTGAAATAAAAGCACAATGATTAGTAAAATGAATAAATCATCAAAATATATATCACCAGACCTCTTATTTGAAAGAGACTACAATAAACAGGACAATCTGAAATTCGAAATAATCATATTGAGGCTGATAATGGCATTTAATATCCATGCAACATAAAACAAATCCATGCAACAACAAAGAAACATTTTTAATCAAACATATTTATTTACCATGCAACCTTTTTTTTAAAAAAAAAATATGTTAATCCTGATGTGAGGTACCATATGCCCTTTTTCATTTGGCAATGTGACAACTGTATTCACACAAGCGCAGCTGTGACTTTCCAATTCATTTATTTATGCTCTATGTTTTCAATGTACAAAATTGAAAATGGACAAAGAACTAAAACTTACTAAGCTGGATCAGTTTTGTGCAAGCGCGCTCATTTTTAAAAACGATTGCCTCTCATTTGCAGTGAATAATGACAAGCCAAAACAATATCAAACTGGTAAATGCTCTCGTTGCTGTAAAACTATCCAGGGTACTGTCTGATACATTGCTGTTATCAATTGATTTTCACTTTTGATCCTTTCCTTTCATGTTGTTTGTACATTTGTCTTTCTTCCCACCTCTCTCCTGCATCATAATAAAATCTGTAAAAAAAAAAAAAAAAAAAAACTTTTGATGCTTGATATGCACAAATAGCCTCCTCAGTGCCACCTACCACCTATATCCAGGGTTGAATTTTTATTGTTTTATTTTTAGGAAACAGCATTGTTGGTTTTGCTCTCCATTGCAATTCTCATGTAAACCAGAAACCTGTTACATACACTGGGTGATGCACATATTAAGAGACAAGTTTTCCATATCTCTCTATAGGCCTGCTTTTCATTATTTGCATTAAGGTATTGCCTGAGTACTACCTCTGCTTAACTCTGGCATTCATGTTTGTTTGTGATGCACTGGGTTGACCCTGGGTGGTAATAGGGGCAAAGGGATTTTCATGGAATTTATCAATGTAAGTAATGATTTGTTAATGATGTATGAGATGCAACCCAGCACTTACCTACGCCCCAGGTATTTCTCAGAACACAAGCATGATGATATTTCAGAGAAGTCTCATTTTGAAATCAAAATAGCTTTAGTCATTTCTTTCGACTTTGTTTTTTCTTCAAAAAACATTAAGGTCATACAGTAAACCACAGGTTCTCAAAGATGATTCTGTTTTGAGATTATTCAAAGAAGTATGTTGTGAAATTACTAATCCACGACATTAGGCATCCTGACTGAGGACCCGCTCCCAAAATGTTGGTACTTTCTGTGAGAGAGATTGTTTGTCTGTACTGGTACAAGTACAATTGCTTTCATTATATTCAATGTGCTCTTTTTATCCTACTGAATCATCTTGAAAGCACAGTAGGACTTTCTAGCTTTGTCCTATCCTGGTTCAAATCTTATCTTTCTGATAGGTTTCAGTTCGTCTCTATTGGGGAGGTAAAATTGGCATTATCGGAAGCTGTCTGTGGTGTTCCACAGGACTCCATTCTAGGTCCTTTGCTGTTTTCATTATATACGCTACCGTTAGGTAACATTATCCACAGACACGGAGTGAACTTCCATTGCTATGCTGATGATACCCAGCTACAGGTAGTGGACAAAAAAATGGAAACACCTGGGTAAATGAGGGACACCAAGTATATTGAAAGCAAGGGCTTCCACACAGGTGTGGCTCATGTGTTAATGAAGCAAATAACATCCCAGCATGCTTAGGGTCATGTATAAAAATGCTGGACAGGCCTGGTTGCCTATAATTATGGCTAGCATGGCTGCAAGAGACCTCAGTGACTTTGAAAGAGGGGTGATTGTTGGGCAAGAGCTTCAGTGACCAAGACAGCTCAACTTGCTGATGTTTCACGAGCATTGGTGTCTAAGGTGATGTCGGCATGGAACTCCGAGGGAAAGACATCATCAGCAAAGGGCAACAGTGGGCAGAAGTGCATACTCCAGGATCGTGATATCAGTGTATTAATTCAAAGTGCAAGGCAAAACAGGCGAGCAACTGCAGATCAATTGACTGCAAATTTCAACCTGGGGCGCGAGCAGTCAGTTTCATCAAAAACAGTCCGCCGAGAACTCCACCTTGTGGTATACCATAGTGGCCCAGCGCCCTATTAAGTGACTTTATATTGGTGTTTCCATTTTTTTGTCCACTACCTGTATATTTGTCCCTAAAGCCAGGATTTTCTTCTGCCTGGGTGTTATTAGCTACTTGCCTTACAGACATCAAGCATTGGATGTCACAGAATTTTCTAATGTTGAATTCAGATAAAACAGAGGTTATGCTAGCGGGATCACAGAACCAACTAAAAGGAATTGTGGGATTACATGAGCTTGATCCTTGCAGTCTCTCATCAAAACTTAAACTAGAAATGAAGAGATATTTTAATGCAGAGCTCTCCTTACTCCTGGTATAATTAAGAGGTGGCGTAGTTAAACCAGTCCTATAGTAACATTTAACAACATGAGGTTTCTGATAATGGTGTTCATAAGTTGACATGGCTCCATACTGTGTGTACATTTCAAAAGATGCTTAAAAAAATAAAGCCCAGTCCCTATAAAGGTATTTAACACTTAAGATGAATAGTTCTCAAAAGAGTGTTATAATCCAGAGAAAGGCCAGGTCTACATCCCACTGCTGGACTGACTGATGCCACCTTACTTGTTAGCAGGACTGAGGGTTGAAAGGTACACCAGCAGAGAGAGTCCCTATGTTTGAATAATGAAAGAGCAGCATCTGTAAGATTATTTCTGAAACTCGAATGCTGAGATGTAGAGCTGCTCAAGAGGGGGACAGATGGATCTGGTGTTATCCCCACAGAGATTGCCACCGGAAACGGATTGAGTTCACATAATCAAATTGGACTGCAATTGGCTGAAGTCTCACATTGCCTAAATAGCACTGGCAGGTAGCTCCACTCACAGTGATAAATGCTCACTCTGTAAGCTGCAACCAATTACAAACTTTGGCAGGCTGAAGAAATCTGTTAATAAATGGAGACTGCATGTTTAAGAATGTATAAAGATGCCAGCAACAGTTGGTAAAACCTATCAATAAATTTAATTTGCCTTATTTAAAGTTTAAGGTAGACTTTGATACATTTACAATTTCTGTAAATGAAAGATCAAGTCTATTTATTTAAAACTGTAAACATGCTACTTCCAAGATAATAAACAGAAAAACAAATGTTGAGGACTCATAACAGAGGCTGGACTTACAATGAAAATAGAGGTAGCACACTATGATTGTGGAGCTATTACTGCTGAAAAAAATCCACTTGATCCTGTCATAAGAACATAAAAACATAAGAAAGTTTACAAACGAGAGGAGGCCATTCAGCCCATCTTGCTTGTTTGGTTGTTAGTAGCTTATTGATCCCAGAATCTCATCAGGCAGCTTCTTGAAGGATCCCAGGGTGTCAGCTTCAACAACATTACTGGGGAGTTGGTTCCAGACCCTCACAATTCATGTTATTATGATATGGGTTTACAACAAACTTAAATACCGCCACAGTCTTTTTATGACAATTAAGGAGGAGCTATGCTAATATTTCCACCTAAGAGAACACCCCTCAGAAAGCAAGCAAAATGTTCTTTTAGCCAAAGTGGTCTACAATGGAGTTAGCCATCAGACACAATATGAATCAATAAATAAATATGTATTACTTGTCATGACGCATGTGCATCAACATATGAACTGAAGTGAAAGAAAAGCAAAATGCAAGTGTACGTTAATAAACTATAATAATAAAGTAACAGACAAACTAACGTTAATAATGTGCAGCAGTGTGGAGTAGTGTTAGGGCTCTGGACTCTTGACTGGAGGGTTGTGGGTTCAATCCCAGGTGGGGGACACTGCTGCTGTACCCTTGAGCAAGGTACTTTACCTAGATTGCTCCAGTAAAAACCCAACTGTATAAATGGGTAATTGTGTGTAAAAAATAATGTAATTGTATGTAAAAATACTGTGGTATCTTGTAGCAATTGTAAGTTGCCCTGGATAAGGGCGTCTGCTAAGAAATAAATAAATAAACTGTCAAACTAAATTAACACAGCACCCCTACATAAAATAAACTGTCAAACTAAATTAACACAGCACCCCTGCATAAAATAAACTGTCAAACTAAATTAACACAGCACCCCTGCATAAAATAAACTGTCAAACTAAATTAACACAGCACCCCTGCATAAAATAAACTGTCAAATTAAATTAACACAGCAACCCTGCATAAAATAAACTGTCAAATTAAATTAACACAGCACCCCTGCATAAAATAAACTGTCAAATTAAATTAACACAGCACCCCTGCATAAAATAAACTGTCAAACTAAATTAACACAGCACCCCTACATAAAATAAACTGTCAAACTAAATTAACACAGCACCCCTACATAAAATAAACTGTCAAACTGAATTAACACAGCACCCCTACATAAAATAAACTGTCAAATTAAATTAACACAGCACCCCTACATAAAATAAACTGTCAAATTAAATTAACACAGCACCCCTACATAAAATAAACTGTCAAATTAAATTAACACAGCATCCCTACATAAAATAAACTGTCAAACTAAATTAACACAGCACCCCTGCATAAAATAAACTGTCAAACTAAATTAACACAGCACCCCTGCATAAAATAAACTGTCAAACTAAATTAACACAGCACCCCTGCATAAAATAAACTGTCAAATTAAATTAACACAGCACCCCTGCATAAAATAAACTGTCAAATTAAATTAACACAGCACCCCTGCATAAAATAAACTGTCAAACTAAATTAACACAGCACCCCTACATAAAATGCAGCAGCAATATTCAAGACATGCACATTATTTCACAGAACGGTGAAGCAACTCAGCAGAACAGGAAACAGCAAATTGCTTGGCGACTTGTATCTGATTCTGTTTTTTTTTTTTTACTTTTTGTAGCAAGAGAAAACAGCGGTGAGGTGCACTCATGGAAATCATAATACAAAATGAGTCAATGGTATGATGGTAGTTCTAGAAAGATTTAATAAACCAATCCGTGTATCTCAAGACACTCTCACGATGACTAGTCGCTTTTGAAAAGACTGATAAACCATTGGAATTTAAGTTTGATGCCAAGATGTTCTTTTAAGCGAAGTTCCTGTTCCTTTAGCCTGAGCATTTACAATAGCAAAAATCTGTTTCATCAGAAGGGTGTTCCCTAAGGCAAAGTGTTCTCTTAGGAGGTGTTCCTATACACGGAGACTACTGTATTAAAAATGATGTCTACAACAACCTTGTAAGATTTTAGAATGATATTAAAGCCATTTTCTAATTTTACTTACCTAATCAAGGCTATCCAGGTTAACAAAAGGTTTAACTGGATCGTTCTACTTATATCCAAGGATGGTTAAATGTAATTATTTGTTAAAAGTTTCCTCTATTACTAATTGCATTTAATTTTTCTCTTTTCTTTTGTGAACTATGTGCTGTTAATGTGTGTTTCATGCAGTTATCCCTCATCAGCAATGTGATCATCACTACCAATCGCTTCACAGTAATATGAATAAAACCTTGGTCAAATTTTTACAACTTTAAAGTTAAAACAAAATATGTCTTGTAAAAAATATACAATTCTTAACTTCACATCTTTTCAATTTTCAAAGACAGGTTATAACTACTACAATTATAGTAATAGAAGTACCTTTGTATTAAAATGCTTTCCAACAGCAAAGATCACAAGGTAAGGTGTTACTAAGCTGAATGGAGGGTTCTGCTGCATGCTGACATTTCAGTGGTTTTAACAGTAACAGTCTGGAGGGGTGTGTCTCGACTATATTGTATTCAATACTTATAAAGAATATACAGCAGAAAAAGATGATCCTGTTTTGAGATTATTCAAAGAAGTATGTTGTGAAATTAATAATAATGTACTTTTTACAGTCATGGGGAGCACTGATGTAACTCTGTGCCCTTTCCCTTCACTCTGCATTATTTGTTCTGAAGTTTTGCAATAAGCATTATCTAACACTTGCAACAGGACTACGGGAGATAAGGAAGTGTTCTATCTTAGTAAGATGATGATTCTTCAATTTGCCCCTTAAATTTGACACATTTTGATCCAAAGACATTAAAAGTAAAAAGCACGAGTAGCAATTGCTTACTTTTGTTTTTACTTTCTGTTTCGTTTTTGTTTTCATTTTTCCCGTCTTTTTCTCACACACATGTTCCTCCTCTTGAACACCCACCACCAACACAGAAAAACACAAGCTTGTATATACACATGCACATTGCATTAATTACAACCCCCTTAACACTAGAACTGCCGGATTTTCGAACTACCTCGAACTGCCACGTGGGTCACTGTGACCCATACATTTTTAAACTACTTCGTCATGAAAATTAAAGACATACTATCGGATACAACTTAAAAGTTTTATTCATGAACATCATAACTAATATTTGCATCGCAGAAACACCGTATTTAAATGGAAAAGTAAACAAAGGCTTTATTTTTAAAATGAGCGCATATACAGCACGACTACAAACAGTGAAAAAATATAATAAAATATACATTTAAAAAGAAATGGGTATGTCACCATGTACAGGTGTATACGGGTACATGTACACACAAAACTATAAAACCAAAATCATTGTTTCTTATACTACATAAGAAAATATAAGACTACTTCCGGTATGACAGCTGCATTGTACTCTATGGAGGAGCGTACGCGTCTGCCAGCTGACTGTGCCTGCATCCAGGTGCTGTGTTGTAAACACAGATGCAGTTCCATTGAACACTATTGTGTAAACTGGTACATACAAACCTGTAAAACCAAAATGTTTTTTTTTCTAATAGTAATATAAAAAAAATATATAACATACGTTTTACATTAGGCACATAAGTTGTTATGCTACCTGTCATTTCAGTTTGCTGTATGCATCTGAGTGCAGCTTGCCGTATTCCAATCAAAATGACTACTTTCAAGATTAAATATTTCCTTCTGATATATTCCCAGTTGCATTTGTGGAACAAAACGAAGGATTGTTGTCTCCAGGTACATTGAAAAATAAGCAGCTAGGCTTTCACTGAGTTTGCATCTTGACAAATCCACAATCATAGCAATCTCTGTCTTGTAATCAGTCTACAAAAACAAGATTGTAGGAAAAATGTGTATTTAATGACATTAAGGGTTAAATGTTTTCATTTTGCCTGTTGCATAGAACTAGCATTCACATAAGCCAACCCCCTGCACCCTGAGAACCACTTGGGAGATTAAAAAAATCACTGCCTATATACTGACGCATTATCTTAAGAGCCTATACTGGGACTAGACACAGTAATACTTTTCTGCTTTTGGAAATAAATATAACATTTATGGAACATTTTAACATATTCCATTTACATTTTCCTGTTTTGTCCCATTGGATTTGCATGTTGACAAAACATATTGCATTAAAAAGACCTAGTAAAGTCAATAGTACATTTGCATTGCTGCCACAGAAAATTCATGAGAGGTTTTAATCATTTGTATTATCTTTTGTTTTAATCAGTTTTACCACACTGAAATCTCATTATCATCAAATAATCAATCAGTACTTCTGTACTCAAGGAAATATTTTATTGTCAGTTTAATTTAAAATAGTGTAGCATGTTTATTAAGCTTCCACACCACAGTTTTCAACACTTGTCATTTGCCTGTTTATGCTTTTGCAAGGAAATCTCAAAGATTGGCTCTTTGCAACCTACTAGAGGTCTGCAAGGTATCTGAATATACTTTTTTATGACCACTTTTTTTTATGATGATAAGTAGATTTTAATAGACCTTTTGTCAATCAATTGGACTGTTCATGTCACATGACCTCTGGCAATCAAGCATCATACATGTTGTAAATGACATATTACCAATTTACCAGTAGATGTTGGTTAATGATTTAACAAACTATGTCAACATGTATTAACAAGAACTTACAAATAGTTAAATGCATACACATGCAAATATTTTACTATTTACACAGCAGTGCATCTATTGGGAATATCTACTGGTGGTTTACCTTTTGCTATTTTATTCTGACTGATCGTATACACCATTTTTGCGCTATTGTATGTGGGTGTAAAGTTTTGCTATGGTGTACAGCTGCTACACTTAAAGCAGCGAGTAATGTAAAAGGTATAAACATTGTCAATTTATATATAAAACTGTCCATATATTAATTCTCAATTATGTTTTAACAAACAAATATTTAATTAACAAAAAAACAACTTAATTTCAATTGTATGCAATACCATTCTGAAAACCAAAAGCACATTATTCTGATAACTGTCCTCTACTCCTGTTCCAGGTGGTTATCTTTAATTATAGTTAGAATGGTTTCAAAAATATTATCACAAATATTATTTAACTAAAATTGTGATTGTAGAAAAGGTTAAAAAAAATTGTAAAATCTTTAGAGATTCCAGATACTGCAATTCACCTCAGTGAGACCTTGCTGTCAATGACTTATCTTTCAGGTCAAATGCACTAGAATTTTATCAAAAATTGCTTTTTGACACCAATTCGGTTGAACGGGCAGGAGATACTAAAGCAATTGCCTGCAAGTACATGTGAGCAAGTACAATACAATTTAGAAGACATGTGCTCCTCAATGAACAAAATTGGGGGATAATTGCAAGATTTGCAATTAGTGTAAATGTTAATTTATTATATGACATACTTTTGGAACTAAAAAAGGTGTGACTCATTACTAATTCTACAGTCACACATCGGTGAAAGTACTGGAAAATTCCTAGGAGTAAATTTGATCAAAATAAGAGTGTCACTTAACCAAACATGGCACTGCTTCAATATATACAAAATAAAAAAACACAAACACTGATACAAAACAAAAGGCACGATGGCCAGAATAAACAGACTAACAAACAGACATGGAACAAAACAAACAAGTATCGTGCTAGTATATAACCAGCATGCGTAGCAATTGTTTATAGTTTAAGCTTTCCTTTACCTCCCGACGCTCGTTCTGCCATTTAATCGGCTCCAGCCACATTCCCACATGTTTTGCAGGGAGGATTAAGTGCCTCCCTGTCACCCACTATTACACACACACACCCATCCATCCCCGTGCTTCAATACATACACAATATACACACAGGGGCGACATATCTCCACATATCTCTCCCCCTTGTGTGCAGCACACATGGCCTCAAAGGCCACCTCCCCCCTTAAAATCCCCCAAATCTTGCCTATAATCCTGGGCCAAGAACAGAGGCAACAAGGGATCCATGGGCGGCAATGTTGCCAGGAGCAATGCTGTCAGTGGAAAGGCTGACAGCTCCCAGGCTGGCTCTTATATAAAAATAAACAAAACAATATTCTACTAGCAGGAGCTAATAATAACAGATTTAGGTATCTGTTATTATTATAATTATTATTAGAATATTATGTAGTAGGAAATGTGGGCAAGCAATTGTAGATTTTGACTGGATAATTTGTATATCATTAACCTAAAGTGCTGGATTTTAGCTCTGTTCATACTGTAAGGATCAGAATTGCTGAAGCTCCAGTTCTGTAGGAAAACTTGTATATATTATACATATATGTATGTGCATAATAGGTCTACAATAAATACTGTATATAGGCCTATGCAGTCAGAAAATGTTTCGAAAATAACACATGCATAGCACACAGTACTTCTTTATGGAATGTTGGTCTTTTTTAAATGTATTTATGTAATGCTATGTCTGGGATTTTGTTTTGTTTCGATTGTTTTTTTTAATTATATTTTTTGGTGGCCAAACGAGGCAGGCTGCAATTGTAGTTCTTCAACACAATCTAAACCTAATAGCAGTTTTAAAAGGCAAAATTGGAACACAGATAGAAACATTTACATTTACCCTCCCGTATTTTAATATTCATTTGGTTGTTTGCATTTGGAAGGAGAATTTCTCTCCTGAAAAGAAAACTACATGGAAACCTAAATGTATTAACAAAGTTGCGTGAAAAAAAGGTGAGAATTATTTTTATTTTTCCATGGAAACCATATGTCCATGCCATTGTTGTGATGTGAATGTTTTTTCCACAACAGTAGCACAGAGCAGAGTAACAAACAGCTTCTGTGTGTCTGCTATCTAGATGCACAACCTGCATGTGAATAATGCAGCTAATTCAAATTTATTATAGTTTGACTTTAATGAATTCAAGTATAGCAATTTGTATTCCAAATTAAGCACCAGGTTTGTGCAATTTGGTGTCAAAAATTGCTTTTTGACACCAAATGTACACAAGCGACCACGAACAGAATGAAGTAAAGACAATAAACAGACAAAAAGCTAAAGATGTTTGATGAGCCAGAGGCCTAGATTATCTTAATAGTCTTGGTCCTGTTCACTATGACATATTACGCACTGGTTAATTGTTGATATGCTGAACATGTGGGTCTGCAGTAACACTTGAATTAATTGATTGAGCCTGTCAGAATTTGGCTATCAGCAACAAAATGGCGATTGACATCGATATGGATACAAACAAATTCTGAGCTGCCTGTGTCGATTTTTCATCTTCTTCCTGGTGCTTTAATGTAGATGGAGAGGGAATGTTAGCACTGGCAGGCATTTGGGTCCTATCAGGTTTAGCCTGACCTAATTAGGCCAAGATCTTGTCAGGCATGAGAGCCTGATCACTCTTAATTTTGTAAATGAAAACAACTTGAAGCCTGCTTTCAAGGTTGTGGGTGTTTTTAATATGGCTTGCTATCCACGTTCTAAGAAAGACAGGACTTGTAGGGCTGACAAACAGCTGCACATTTGAGATAGCAAATACATGCACAGCACAATGGAAACAAACAGAAGGAGTACCTAATTCTAGTTTGTGGATTTGCTCAACAATAGGTCTGTGACGAGTAACAAGTATAAACTTCTTTATTGTAAGAGTGCTTTGAACAGATATCACATTATTTTTTACATACAATTACCTATTTATACAGTTGGGTTTTTACTGGAGCAATCTAGGTAAAGAACCTTGCTCAAGGGTACAGCAGCTGTGTCCCCCACTTGGGATTGAATACACGACCCTCCAGTCAAGAGTTCACACTGCACACTTGTGTACCCCTGAAAATGTTCTGTCCATTGCAATATAAAATTTAGTTTCAAGGACTGATGGAATAACCTTGAAAAAAGGTGGTTGTATGAGAATCCGATGAGTTCAATACTGCTCTCCTTTGAAACAATAATGGATGAATGACATTTTCCTTAGTTTTAAGACTGGTGGTCCCTCCTCCTCCCCCCCGAATTATCTTTCAATCTCTAGATTTAAGATTGACAGTCATCACTGCTGATTCGATGCACTTAAATATTATATATATATATATATATATATATATATATATATATATATATATATATATATCACTTCTACCTTAAAAAAAAATTGCCACACTATCTTGCCAATGTGTTTACTTCTCTGACTGATCTCATCACACTTTATTGTGTACTGTACACAAGCTCTCCAAATAAATACATCTTGCAGATTTACAATCTTCACTAAGTGGTCTACACACACATCAGCTGTGTGCATTATCACTACCCCATAACGATAAACAACTGAAATTCCCATATAAACTAGTAAATACATAATAATAAATCTTGATCAATAGAGAATTCAAATGACATTTTAGGACTTCAAAACGATCAAATTGTAAATAAATGTTAAACAAAGTGCTAATATTCTGCACTATACTTTGGGCTACATTTCAATGCTATTTACTCCAGAACATCGTATATGGTGAGCCAAATGATAATTTAGAGAAATATCAAATTAATTTATAGATAGCTCTATATTTTAAGTAGACCTAACTGTTCCACAGTATTCTGTCTGTACATTATTCATATAATTGTGACTTTGAAACAATACTACAATTAGTATTTATGTTTTAACAAAACAAAAAAGTGAAGACATTGTTTACTGTGCATACAAACCTTATTAGTAGGGATGTGATTTTGTCACAGCGGTCACGAAACCCGTGAATTTTGACATTTGTTTCCACATAGTGTGAAAAAAGTAAAGGAGCAGTTCAGGTCTTTTGAATTGTTTTCAGTGCAAAGTTAAAGCGGTTAGCAAACATCAAATAAAAAGCGGCAAAGTTAAGTTCTAAGCAACTAGCAGAGCAATATCCCAAAAATGTAATGAAAGCCGAGGGAGCAGCTTTAATGAGAAACAAACTTAAAATTAACCAAAGCCTTTTGTGTATAAAATATACCTCTGCATGCGCTTGATAATACAAAATCTGAAGGGAAGACGGTTTACAGTTCTGCAGAAGCATGAACCCCGATTTGCAGCTCCTGCAGTCGTTCCCATGAGGTGCTTACCCTGTCGAAAGTGTAAATACAGAATGAGCCTTCTAATCTTTTATTATTATTATTATTATTATTATTATTATTTGCCCTCTTGAGGTGTCGTGGGCTAGTCGACGAAACACTGAGGATGGAAGGTGCCCACTTGAAAACCCCAGAGATGTACCCTACTTAGCTCAATCCAGACGGTTGTCATGCTGATGCGCTGGGGAGGCCGCACTTTGGTTGATCCCCGGAGCCAGCATCGCAGCCGTTGTGTGTGCTGATGCGCCAGGGAGGCAAAATAAGCTGATCCCTGGAGCCAGCATTACACTTCAGCCATTAACACCAGACAGAAGGATATCTACATCATCATATGGAAGGAAACGTAAATGGATGGAGACGCATATGGATCACATTAGTTTACTGTAAAGCTACGTCTTAGTTGGTGCTTATCTTGGCGAGAGCCGAGTTCAAATCAGCATGAAGTTTTAACATCTACTCTCGTGTAATGGAAATCATGAAGATCTGGATACGTCCAGTGACTGCTGTGAATAGTGCAGCTGGCAACAAGGGAAAGACCTTGTGACAGCCTGGAGAGACAGCTGACAGGAGGAAAGAGACCCCATTGGGGCTGGTAAGGGTTAGCTACCCTTGTCGGCAGTATCCAGCTCTGTGTTTACAGGATGCTGGAGACACCCGCCCAAGGCTTCTAAGAAATTAAAGAGAAAAATACCCCTAGAGTCTGCGAGAGCGGGGGCGGAAGATGACTCAACGTTGGACAACACGGTTAACTACTTAGGAACGGAAACGGATATGAGTATGGAGAGTACTTCACAAAAGACTAGTTCAAGATCTGCAGTTAACAAAGACATGGAACTCCAGGTTTGTGTCTGCGGCTGGAGCAAGGCGACAACGGTCAGGGGTTTGAAGATTCATCAAGGGAGAATGAAATGCTTGAGGGAGAAGGGACAAGGGCCTCGCATTGATCAGTACTTCTTACGAAGTCAGTCAAGTCAGTCGAATGAAATCCAGCGAAAGGAAGCAAACCACAGTTCGCAGGATATCAGCACCCCTGTCATAGATGTGAGGAGGACTTGCATGGACACAGTTAGTGATGAACCTAATGATCCTTGTGAACCCGGTCAGACAAACCAGCATAAGAGAGAAAAGAACCTCAACGGGCACAAGCCTGGAGTTAAATGGCCAAGAGCTTGTGAGAAAACTGCATGGGACACAGTAAACACAGATCTCTGCGTTGCATTGGAAAGATTAAGTGGAACAGTTGAAAAGAAGCTGGATAAATTTGGGGACATCATCTACGCATATGGAAGTGAGAGGTTTGGAGTTGAAAAAAGGAAGGAAAAAGTACAAACTATTCCTGGAAAGTCTAGACGGCAGCAGGAGATTGAACGCTTAGTTAGAGAAAGGAGACAGCTGAGGAACCAATGGAGAAGAGCAGAACAAAGTCAGAAGGAGGGACTCAATCTCTTACAAAGGGTCATAAAAGATAAGCTTGCAACATTGCGCAGAGCTGAGCGCCTACGGAAACGCTACAAAAAGAAGGAGCGTGCGAGAGCTAACTTTTATAAAGACCCATTCAAATTTGTAAAGAAGTTATTCACCAGTGAGAAGAATGGCACACTAAAAGCATCTAAGGTTGAGCTGGAGAGATATTTGGAGGAAACACATACAGATTCAAAAAGGCAGGAGCCTATGTCAATTCCGTCAGACATCCCACCTATCAATCCACCAGAATACCAAATGGAGGACTGTGCACCTAAGTGGAAAGAAATAGAGCAAGCTGTGAAAAAAGCAAGGGCTTCATCATCTCCAGGGCCTAATGGAGTTCCGTACAGAGTGTACAAGAGTGCTTCAGGAGAAACGCAAGATTGGCTGGCAAGACCTATGGTCAATGGAACAGAGCAGGATCAGTTTCCTCATCAGGTCAACATATGATGTTCTCCCATCACCACAGAACCTAAACCTCTGGGTAGGAGAGGATCCCTCATGTCCTTTGTGTTCATCACCTGCAACATTAAGGCACATTTTGACAGGATGTAAGGTGGCTCTTAGCCAAGGACGGTTTACTTGGCGCCATGACCAGGTGCTGCGATGTTTGGCCTTAGCATTGGAAGACAAGCGTAACATGACCAATAAGTTGCCACCTGTTCCATCAAAACATTACACACAAAAGACAACATTCCTCCGCCCAGGAGAGCAACCACCAAGAAAAGGTGTTAAAACCAATCCTCGCCCAGGACAACTGGAAGCTGCTAGAGACTGGAATATGCTGGCAGATGTTGGTCAACGGCTTATTTTTCCACCTGAGATTGCCACCACTAACCTTCGACCAGATATTGTCTTGTGGTCTGGATCAGCACGCCTTGTTCACCTGGTAGAGTTAACAGTGCCATGGGAGGATGCTGTAGATGAGGCGTATGAGAGGAAGAAACTGCGGTATGCTGAACTAGCCACTGAAGCGGAACAGCGAGGATGGAGAGTTCGGGTTTACCCAGTGGAAGTGGGTTGTCGAGGATTTGTGGCACACTCTACAACCCGGTTTCTCAGAGACGTCGGATTCAGTGGCCAAGAGTTGCGTCGCACAGTGAAGAACTTATCTGAAGCAGCAGAGAGGAGCAGCAACTGGCTGTGGTTGAGACGGAAAGATTCTGGCTGGGGACAGGTAAGTAAGCTGGGCTGAGTTGAGTGGGGGACGGAGGGGGGTGATGCTGGGACGCCAGAATCACCGTCGAGCCCTCTTGAGGTGTCGTGGGCTAGTCGACGAAACACTGAGGATGGAAGGTGCCCACTTGAAAACCCCAGAGATGTACCCTACTTAGCTCAATCCAGACGGTTGTCATGCTGATGCGCTGGGGAGGCCGCACTTTGGTTGATCCCCGGAGCCAGCATCGCAGCCGTTGTGTGTGCTGATGCGCCAGGGAGGCAAAATAAGCTGATCCCTGGAGCCAGCATTACACTTCAGCCATTAACACCAGACAGAAGGATATCTACATCATCATATGGAAGGAAACGTAAATGGATGGAGACGCATATGGATCACATTAGTTTACTGTAAAGCTACGTCTTAGTTGGTGCTTATCTTGGCGAGAGCCGAGTTCAAATCAGCATGAAGTTTTAACATCTACTCTCGTGTAATGGAAATCATTAGCAGACGCCTTTATCCAAGGCGACTTACAGAGACTAGGGTGTGTGAACTATGCATCAGCTGCAGAGTCACTTACAACTACGTCTCACCCGAAAGACGGAGCACAAGGAGGTTAAGTGACTTGCTGAAGGTCACACAATGAGTCAGTGGCTCAGGTGGGATTTGAACTGGGGCCCTCCTGGTTACAAGCCCTTTTCTTTAACCACTGGACCACACAGCCTCCTTTTAATGTATATCTTGCAATACCAAAACCACAGCTGTGTTTAAATAGACATTAACGAAAAGGATATTGTAAAATTCAATTTACAACCAGAACACTTAAAAAACAAATTTCAGTGTTCAGATTATTTGTTTTACATCAGACAAGGCCTACATGTTAAAATTAAAAGGCAAGAATATTCCTGTTACGGTTTGTGACAGGGTGGCTGGGCGGTGACGTCACGGCAAAAGCAGGAAGGGAAACTGACACCAGGGAGTACTGCAGTTAAAGGCCCTTGCGCCGTTTTATTTTTAAATAACAAAAATAAATCAAAAGTTTAAACAAAAAGAAACTTGCTCACAGAGCGAAAATAAAAAGGTTAAACAGAACAAAATCACGAACACAAACAACGCGATCAGGCTGGGCAATAGCCTTCACTGATCCTTAAGGTTTTCTTTTAGTTTCGTTTTCGTTTTCGCTCTCTGTCTCTCTGCTCGCTATCTCCTCTCTAACACCCACCACGAGCTGGCTTTTTATACCGGTGACCATCTCCTGATTAGCAACAAATTAAATCACCTAATTAATTTGGGAGATGGCCACCTTCTGCATGAGCTTTCCTAATTATTCCTGGCAGAGGACGAGTACCCACTCTCGCCTCTGCCAGAAAACATTTTAAATAAAACAATAACAAAACCTGCGGCACCTCACCGTCACAGAAATAAATACATAAATAATAACAAAACATAATGCGCGTTGCCGTCATATAAATACATAAATAAAATAAAAAACAAACACAAAATACACTGCACAGGGGCGGAGGGGGAGGCCCTGATCTAAAAATAAATAAACAAATAAATGTACAGGGCTCGCTACCACCCTGCTACATATCCCCCCCCTTGTGCAACGCAGGGGCTCCTCCCTCTGCTGGTGGCGGCGATGGAGGCGGAACCAGCAGGCATGCTCCCTCTGCTGGTGGAGGTGGAGCGACCCGCAGTCCTCCCACGGCGATGAAGGTGGAACCAGCAGGTACTCTTCCTCTGCTGGCGGAGGTGGGAGCGGTAAGTCGTCCTCCCACCGAGGTGGAGGCGGAACCAGCAGGAACTCACCCTCTGCTGGTGGAGGTGGGAGCGACACACAGTCCTCCCATGGTGGTGGAGGTGGAACCAGCAGGAACTCTCCCTCTGCTGGCGGAGGTGGGAGCGACACACAGTCCTCCCATGGTGGTGGAGGTGGAACCAGCAGGAACTCTCCCTCTGCTGGCGGAGGTGGGAGCGACACACAGTCCTCCCAGGGCGGTGGAGGTGGAACCAGCAGGTATTCACCCTCTGCTGGCACATACCTGGGCTCTGGATGTTCGGCCTCCCCCCTCTTGGGCTGTGGATGCACCGACTCCTCCCTCTTGGGCTGTGGACGGACCAACTTCCCCCTCTTGGGCTGTGGATGTTCGGGCTCCTCCCACTCAGGCACAGGACGTTCGGGCTCCTCCCACTCAGGCACAGGACGTTCAGGCTCCACCCTCTTGGGTGCTGGAGATGGCCGGGTCTGGTCTACTGCCCAGAACCACTTGGCCGCATCCCCCACCAGGCCCTGGTTCCAGGCCTCCTCATACTGAGGGTCTCCATAGAGGCAGTCCTCCCTGTCATGCCTGAACTCGCCCCAGGCGTCGCCCATGGGGGCCCCTTCAGCCCTCCATTGTTCTTGCTCAGCCACCCAGACCGGGGGTCCAAACTAACTTGCGGCGGACCCGGGACCACCACCTCTTGTTCAGCTGCTGCTGCTGTTGTTGCAGCTCTCTGCAGCTTTCCTCCTTCCCATCCTCTTTCCTCCCATTCGCCTTTCTCCACAAGAAATAATAAAAAAAGGTTGGAAAGAGTTCTTTACCAGCAAGGGGAAACGTATACAATACATGTTACTGACAGAGTTACTTGTATTGTACTGACAGTGAGAGAGCCTGATTTATGTGTAACAGGTCTATATGACCTGGACTGTCAGAGCATTCTAAATATTCAAAGTCATGGGGTACAACTAGGAATGCATGTTCTGTACAAATATATAAAAGGGAGATTAGTCATAGCTAAACGTGTAACAATGCATTAGTGTTTTCTATAGATAATGTATGGGCCTCAGTGCACAGGCTGAAAATATGACTTTTGTGGAGACATCATCCTGAAAATAGCAAGGGAAATACTCATATGCATTTTGCATGGATTCTGTCTGATGAAATGACAGTTTGGGTTTATAACTGGCTTGTTTTCCAAAATACAGAGTGCATTTTAAATTGTTTTTTGATGAATACCAAACTTTAAATACAGTTTGACTTACAAATTAAAGATATGGCAATTGTAGGATCATCCTCCTTTGTAAACTGGCATTAAGCTACATATATGAACAGCAGGATCCATTATAAAAAGAGCTAGTACCCTTGGTAAAAATAAACACAGTGGCGCAGCTAGCTGGGGAGCAGGGGGAGGCCAACAGAAAACTGTATACTTAGAGTCAACTTAAATAAAACCCCTGTACTGACCATTGTTTCTGCACTGCACAGTGCAGTATAGAGATAATATGTTGCCCCAATCTACACATGATGAAATGTGATTTTATATATCTGTGCCCCTTTATCTGTGCTGCACAGAACAGTACACCTGTTATTACTACACAGATAACATAACTCTGTTCAGCAGTGTTAATTAAATTTACAGACTAGACATATTCACCCTAATGGAGAATAAATAAGAAGTGAAACAAATGGATTATTCAGTAGTCTTTAAACGTCCCTGATCTCTACTGTCTTAGTCTTTGAACCGGGCTGTTGACTTCTTGATGTGTTAACATTTTAGCAAGGGCTGGGAAATAACCCTAACTTGTGAAATGGTTTACCCGGTGGCCCTGGTATTATAATTAAGGACAAGGGATAGCATTTTTTAGTTATAGACCTAATGTACTGACCTTGATTTACAGTAGCTTCCATATACGCTTCATGTTTTCATCTGCTTGTTATCAGGGTTTTGTGCCTCGTTGATGTTGACTGCTGCATGCCGACCTTTGTCTAGCCATGTTTTAACATAATCTTCAGGTTTAAATAGTTGCAGTGGTGGGCTTGCTAATTTGACGAACCGAAGTGACAAAATTGCTGTTGTTAAGAGCGCTATTTTTTTTTGTCATTTTGTCATTTGGGGTGTAAAAAACATTTTGTTACTTTCATGATGAATCCAAATTGTATCATTACAGTACACTTTTGTCATTCAATTAATAGAATTGTATTTTTTTTTACATGTTATGTATGTAGAGCTATTTGTTGCAACAGTATATATATATATATATAGACAAAAATGTTCTGAAAATTAACCTCTGCAAAGGCGGATTAACATTGCCACCCCCCCCCCCCCCCCCACACACACACACACACATTAAAAAAGCAGTAATATGCATGAACAGGCCTGTAGAATGTTTACCTGTGGCATTAATATAAACCAAAACATATCACAATATACTACGCTTAAATGAAACTGCTTGATTTTGTCACATACAAAAAACAAAATAAAATACCTACGTCTGCTTTTGGAAAAACATGAATGACTACAAACCCACATTCGTTAGCCCACTGCCCTATACAAAAAACACTCTACACCGGCCTCCAATTGCACTTAAAGAATTGTTTCTTTTATTAGCAGAACCATAATACCGCCTAACAACGTATATCATTATTAAAGGAGGCAACCTCAGCAATCTTCCTCAATGGAATATTTTACCAGAAAATACTCTACCCGCTACAGAATAAAGTTGTTCAAAAAGAAAAAAAAAATGATAAAATAAGATACATGTATGTGTAGTCTTGGTCAATCTCCTGTCTTGGGTCCTCTCCTGTTCTCTCTCTACACCCGCTCCCTGGGCCCCCTCATCGCATCCTATGGTTTCTCATACCATTTCTATGCTGATGATGCTCAGAATTTCCTCTTCTTCCCCACTTCTGACTCCACCATCCCCTCCCGTATCTCTACCTGACTGTCTGCTATTTCCTCCTGGATGCACTTGCATCACCTCAAACTCAACCTCTCTAAATCTGACCTCCTTTTCTTTCCCTCCTCCTCCTCCCCCTCCTCTGATCTCTCTATCTCTGTTCCTCTGGAATCTACCACACTCTCTTCCTCTTCCTCTGCTAAGAACCTTGGAGTCACCCTGGACCCCTGCCTCTCTTATTCCCAGCACATCTCCACTCTGGCACGCACTTGCAGATTCTTCCTGAGCAACATCCGAAGAATCCGACCCTTCCTCACCAACTATGCTACCCAGCTCCTGGTCCAGGCCCTGGTACTCTCCCGCCTAGACTACTGCAACTCCCTCCTGGCTGGCCTACCTGCGTCCGCCACCCGCCCGCTCCAGCTCATCCAGAACTCCGCTGCTCGCCTGGTGTTCTCTCTGCCTCGCTTCTCCCATGCAACTCCACTACTCCGCTCACTCCACTGGCTCCCGATCACCGCTCGCATCCAGTTCAAGACTCTTGTACTAGCCTACAGATGCCTTGACCAGACTGCACCCAGTTGCCTCCAGACCCTCATCTATCCCTACACCCCCACTCGACCTCTCCGCTCTGCCTGCACTAGAAGACTGGCTCTACCTCCTCTACGCTCCCTGCCTCCAGAGCCCGCTCCTTCTCCACCCTCGCCCCGCAGTGGTGGAATGACCTTCCTACAGATGTCAGGACTGCCCAGTCCCTGACCACATTCCGGCACCTCCTCAAGACTCACCTCTTCAGAAAGCACCTGTAGAACTCCTCTGTTTTTCCCCTGGGACACTTATCACCCTTCCTTAAATGCGTTTTACTTGCTCTTAGCTGCCCCCTATTTTACTGCATTTAATCCTGTACTTCAGAGTACTATAATCTGCCAAGTGTTTAATCTGTAGTATTTTGTATTTGATTATATCCTGATGTAACTATCACTGACACTATTATCTGCTGTATTATTGAATGGTATTTTGTCACACTTGTACATGCTTGAACCAAAGTCATTGTATTCATCATTGTATTTATCTTGCTCTTAATTGTATTATTACTTGCACTGTGATTCTTGAAATGTATTTGTTTATGACTGTAAATCGCCCTGGATAAGGACGTCTGCTAAGAAATAAATAATAATAATAATAATAATAATAATAATAATAATAATAATAATAATAATAATAATAACACGATATAACACATGACCTGTGAAATGATTAAAAAAATTAAACAAAATGTGTAGTTAATTGAAAAATGAACTATAGTTACCTACATTTCAAGTTTTACATTAGGATGTGTTTCGTGTGTAAACTAGTGAATAATACAATGTTCTTTAAATACTGGGATAGCAGCGCTACTGCTTCAGATATATAATAAATCCCCAAAGTTGATATTCACACTTAATAGTTACATCCATGACTCCATGCACTCAAGTCAAATATCTTTTCAAAACTCAAGAAACTTAGCAAGTAACTGTATTGTTTAGTGAGTTCACACAGGTAGCCATTTACAACAACAACACACACACTCTTAGAATCTGACCAATCATACATCACTTATTTGCATATTAGAGGCCCGAGGTGTGCGTGTCGTTGTGTAGTTTGTGGAAAACCTTAGTACTGTATTTGATTTGATAGCAAAGAGATCTTCCAGCGACAAAATTTTGATATACTTACAAACACCTAGATATTGCTGCTCTAGAAGGAGTACAAAGAAGAATTATTCCAGGTTTAAAAGGCATGTCGTATGCAGACAGGCTAAAATAATTGAATCTATTCAGTCTTGAACAAAGACTACGTGGCGATCTGATTCAAGCTGTCAAAATTCTAAAAGGTATTGACAATGTCGACCCAGGGGACTTTTTCAACCTGAAAAAAGAAACAAGGACCAGGGGTCACAAATGGAGATTAGATAAAGAGGCATTCAGAACAGAAAATAGGAGGCACTTTTTTACACAAAGAATTGTTGGAGTCTGGAACCAACTCCCCAGTTATGTTGTTGAAGCTGACACCCTGGTTCTTATGTTCTTATTCATCCATTATCATTAAATAATATTTATGTATTGCTACACTTTTGCTATATTTATTTACTGCTATATTTAGATCCACCAGTTACAGTGAGGTTTACTGGGGGCTGGTGGTTAACGCTACAACATTTATATTTTTTGTAAACATGTAAACAAATGGCACTGTTTAACCCTTTGTCAGCGGCTCACACAGAAGGCCGAATTGGGTGTTTTTTAACTGGTTTATATTATCATTTAAACAGTTCTGTATTGAATAAATGTTGTTTTTAAAGGCTAAGTAGGTGTGTGCAAAGGACTAATTACTCGTATTTGGAAAGCAATACTTGTATGAATACTAGTACTCAGATTTTACTCTGATGATGGTGGGTCTACAGTATATCTCTGTCCCTGATTATCTTCCAGAAAGTGAGCAGGCAGTAGTTTCATATTTATTTAACACGGATTGTAATTGTTTCAAAGTCCTAATATGTCATTTTGATTGTTGTTGAACACACCGCTTGTGGGGAAAAAAAACAATGCATACAACTCTGAGAACATATCTAACATAAAAAAAATCTTAAAAGTTAATGCTTTTCAACAAAACGGACAATAGCTTTTGTATGCAAAGTAAATTAAAAGATCAGTTATTTTACTACTGTACACAATTACATTCACAGGACAGGAGCAAGGACTGCATAGGGAACTGAGAATAGGAAAGAAGTGCTTTGTGACTTAGAGCTGCCCTTGCAGAGGTGAGACTGAACCAATCAGCCTCCATGCCTGGGAAGCAACCGTTACTTCTCTCATGGGGAACCTAGAGGGGAGAGAATGGGAAAACAAAAGAGAAGAGAGATTTGGCTGGGGGTATATATATATATATATATATATATATATATATATATATATATATATATATACACACATGTAACACTGTCATATTAACATATTTAACCAAAATGCTATAAATCCTATCGACTGTCTGACACAAATTCCGTTTAATTTACAGATCACAACCCACCAGAAGTGGTAAGTAACATCCCATACACTCTCCATACATATACACATACAAATTAGTTTCAAAATGCTGTTCTCAAAAACAATGCGTGGCAAGTGGTGCGTAGGAAAAATCCAAACACCAAGGCGGTCCCTACATTGAAAAAGGTTGGGAACATTATATTACCGGTATGCACATTTCACAGTAAGACATACGACAACTGTAACATGTACACACATGCAACTTTTCTGCATACTTCTTTTGGATATAAATTATTTAGAATACAAGGGCATTTTTTTTTTTTTTTTTTTACAATAAACATGTCTGTTTTCTCAATTCAACAGTAAAAAAAAAAAAAACTCTTAATATCCAGGAATAGAACTAGCAAACCTCAGAGTATTAACAAAGCACTTCACTTGCCACATATGCTTTTACAGCTTGTTTTCTGTGTACATAACTTAATAATAAGTTAGTAACAGTACCTGTTTATTTTGAGTGAATACAAGACTGATCATGTAATGTGGATCCAGCATGTAGCCGACCGCAAGGTGGAATCCTGAACTGAAGGCAAATATAGTGCTATTTGATTCGCTGCCTGCTCCAGAAAAGCAAGCTAAATGTAATGTTGAATTTCATATATATAACATGGTGTCAGAGCATTGCAAAGACTTGAGGGCACATGGAGGAGGATTAGCAAAGAAAAATGTTGCCTTGACAGAGACATTATGCACTGTTTGTTCATTGAAAACAATGCATAACAGCAAAATGTGTGGTGATGACATGCAGGACAGATATGGGGCAGCAGTGTGGAGTAGTGGTAGGGGCTCTGGACTCTTGACCGGAGGATCGTGGGTTCAATCCCCGATGGGGACACTGCTGCTGTACCCTTGAGCAAGGTACTTTACCTAGATTGCTCCAGTAAAAACCCAACTGTATAAATGGGTAATTGTATGTAAAAATAATGTGATATCTTGTAACAATTGTAATGTAGGATGCTGCATTAACTGATACATGGCCCAATAACTGTGTTGTTGTTGGTGCCACACCACACAATGACACAGAAATTGTATGTTTCATATTCACATGGGGGTTTTCCTCAGCCCAATAATGCTTGTCTGTCCCGTTGAGGTAAAAAATGCCTCATTGAAGAAGATGTTATCTGCCATATTGGCAGTCTCTTTTTTCACCCATTCACAGAATCGCTTTTAGAGGTAAATTTGTCATGAACGAAACTTACTATGATGAAGAATCTTGCAGACCACTGGCTAGTACCAGCTACCTGTGCTATTTTTCTGGCAACAGTGGTTCCCAGAACAATAGCTAATGGTGGCAGTGTGACATCCGCTTTTCTTGTGATTTGCTATGTTTCCGGGCTGAAGGGATCGTTCTACTAATCTGGTTACCGTTGATTTTGGAATTGTGCCTGTCAGGATGCTTGCTAGGAAAAGCAGTAGCCATTGCCCATTATGTCCATTTTCAGCATACAGCTAAATTGGCTCAGTGCCTTCTGCTCTGACTACTGTTTCACATCCAAGGTTTTTCCATCACGGTTTCACTTCCAAGATCATTTCACTTCAGCAGTATCTTCAGGGTCAAAGCATTTTACTAGCTGAAAAGGATGCAAGTAATTTGGGGAAACTTCTGGTTAGTAATGACAAGAAAAGGCATTCTAACAGTGGAACACATTTCACTCTCGTGGTTAGTAATGACAAGAAAAGGCATTCTAACAGTGGAACACATTTCACTCTCGTGGTTAGTAATGACAAGAAAAGGCATTCTAAATGACCAAGGAAGTGCAAGACATTCTATTCCTAGTATTCCAGATTATCGTTTTCTTTCTTAATATAACGTGGGTTTCTTTTACACATTTGAGACCTTTGTAGTGAATGTAAGTGTACAACAGGTAAGATGTATAAATAATATTTTGTTAACTACAAACACTTTAACTCAGTAAAACACATGATAATCCAAGCACTAAAATCAATTTCTACTCCTTTTTTAAGCATTGTCCCTATATCATTGGGTAAGAGTTTTATTTGGGTTATTTTCTTTTTTCTGTTTCTTTTCTTTTCTTTTACTTGGGCACATACTTAAAGTGTTAAACTGCTGCTTAATTAATAATGTTTCCATCCAAATTATTAAATAACATCTTGACAAACTGCAATATAATAATTTATTATTAAATGAGAGTAACATGTTTCAAAGTAAAAAATAAAAATAAAAAACAGGTATGAAGTGCAGCCCAAACAAGAACAACAACTTACTGAAGTAATGGGGTGTCTATTACTAGTGCTTGAGGAATAGTTAACAACCATAGTGATGTTGGGCAGAAACTATCAAGATAACACAATATGTGGTTTCTCAGTTTATCTGAGCATCACAAGACCTAAGACAGGTATGTAAAATGTACTGAATTTAAGTTTTAAGAATCTCCCCAAAACCTCATTAAACTATAATTAAATAAATTTAATTTGACTTTTAAAGAGCACAATAATGCTGCTGGGCTTGTTTCAATTAAAAAAAAAATGACCTACTAGAAAAAGTGGTGTAAAATAGGCCATCATGTTACTCAGGATGAGTTCGAAAGCACTTTTCTTCAAGACATGGGGATAAGATAGATACACAGATCAACCCCTTGCAAGCCATCCTTCTTACACTTGCATACTTAGAAAGACAAAAACATGGTTTAAAACTTTAAATATATATACCTCCAAAATGATTGGCATCCTTGATAAAGATGAGCAAAAAAGGCTGTATAAAATAAACAACACAGGTAATGAGCTATATTTTATGCTCAAATATATGTGAAAACCATATTCTTTTATTCTAATACAATTGCTCAGAGAAAAAGTTTTTTATTAACAAGTAATCAAAAATGTTCTCAAAAAGATAGGTATCAGAATTATTGGCATCCCTAAAGATTATTATAAATAAAATCAAACAAAATTAAATCTGCATTAACAGATTTCACTGGGGGTATAAAAATGAGGTAACACACATATGAAATCAATTTGTCATCCATCATCACGGGGAAAGGCAAAGAACTCACAAATGAAAAGAGACAAATGGTTGTTGACCTTCATAAATCAGTCATTGGGTACAAAACAATAGCTAAAAAACCAAATACACCACTTACCACTATTAGGGCATGTGACAGGGTCTTCCTCGTGTCACGCGTGTGGGTAGCCGCTGTTCAAGCATACAGAGAGACAGACGTGGTGGTGTTGAAAACGCCGGCACAGGCTCGCAGGTTTTATTCTCAAACAGAAAACGAAAGTAAAATAAAGGTGGTCATGTGACGTTACCAACGATGGTAACGCACAAAGGACTAGTACATCAAGCTGTACAAAAAGTGCAAAATAAAACACAATACCACAAACTATAACTCAAAGGTGCCGTGAAAACAGCAGGCCTTGCAGCAGCCCTGAGGCATCTCCCGCGGATGTTTTTAACCTGACGGACACTCGATCAAGACCCGCCCACCTGCTGATTGAGGTCCAGCCCAGCCAATCACCTGCTGCCCTTCCCCTCAACCAAGCCTAGCAGGCAGCAAGTCTCAATCGAGCGTCCGTCTGTAAACAATAATTCAATTAAACAAATCAGCTCCCAAAATGACACAAAATAAACCCATTTCCCCATACAAATGATATCAACACTAAAATACACATATGCAGGGCAATCGCCCTGCTACATACCTCCCTCCTTAGGATGAACCCTAAGGGTTCATCTGACAACACCATTATTTAATATTACTATTACGATCATCACATTACAATTTTACACTAACCGACATCTTACAAAACCCACACAGTCTAAACAAAAATAAAAATTACTTTATATCTACTCCCCATCCCCCCAATTTTTTTTTTTTTTTTTTAAATCGTATTCCAACACATATGGGTGGGTGGGAGGGAACATTAGAGCCCAGCTCAACCAACCACCAGACAGCTAACTGGCTCCAATGTTAAATCACAATTATAACTATACTTTATCATTCACTATTATTTACCATCATTATCATTTATCAATATTCCCATCACCATAAGTATCACTATAAATTTAACCATAATCCTTATCACTATCACCTTCACCATACACATCACCAGTTCACTCTTAGTATAATTTATCATCATTATTATCACTATTTAACTATTATTATTTAACCTTAATTTATCATTTCTATAATTACTAATTATCACTACACTAATCATTTCACATTACCAATAACTATCATTCATATCATAAATCATTTACCAATAATCAACTAACATTTACCAACAATTAATTTACAACTTATCACCAACACTTATTCTCACCCCTGGGCTTCTATGAGGGGGCGCCCATTCAACCCCGCTTACCCCCTAAACCCAGTGTCCCTTCACGGGGCTCCACTTCGAAGGATTGCCCCGCCTCCTTCTGAGACGATCTCCCACGAATGACAGGTCCTCCTTCGCTGACGCTCGGCAGGCAGTTCCTCCCGCTGGCTTCCCGGGCAGGCAGTCTCTCCGGCTCCTCCCTCGCCAGCTTCCAGAACCGGAACTCCTCCTTCTGCAGCTCTCGGGGACGGACCTCATCAGCCTCACTGACGTTCGGGATCTCGCGGCTCCATCGCAGTGCCTTTAAGGACAGCGGCTCCATCCATCTCCTTCAGCAGCCCCTCAGGGTTACCTGCGGTCTGCCCTTGTCCCCCCCAAAAAATGTCAGGGGTTTGCTCCTTCATGTCTCTCTGTAGCAATCTAGCCTTGCTTCGGCAGGATGCAGCGGAATCCCCTTCTGACACCATATGTGACAGGGCCTTCCTCGTGTCACGCGTGTGGGTAGCCGCTGTTCAAGCACACAGAGAGACAGACGTGGTGGTGTTGAAAACGCCGGCACAGGCTCGCAGGTTTTATTCACAAACAGAAAACGAAAGTAAAATAAAGGTGGTCATGTGACGTTACCAACGATGGTAACGCACAAAGGACTAGTACATCAAGCTGTACAAAAAGTGCAAAATAAAACACAATACCACAAACTATAACTCAAAGGTGCCGTGAAAACAGCAGGCCTTGCAGCAGCCCTGAGGCATCTCCCGCGGATGTTTTTAACCTGACGGACACTCGATCAAGACCCGCCCACCTGCTGATTGAGGTCCAGCCCAGCCAATCACCTGCTGCCCTTCCCCTCAACCAAGCCTAGCAGGCAGCAAGTCTCAATCGAGCGTCCGTCTGTAAACAATAATTCAATTAAACAAATCAGCTCCCAAAATGACACAAAATAAACCCATTTCCCCATACAAATGATATCAACACTAAAATACACATATGCAGGGCAATCGCCCTGCTACAGGGCAATAATTAAGAAGTTCAAAATCACAGTGGTAACCTTGCCTGGTAGAGGACGCAAGTGTAACTTGCCCCCACGCACAGTGAGGCAGATGGTTCGGGAGGCAAAGGGAAATCCAAGGGCCACAGTTGGAGAATTACAGAACTTGGTTGCATCTTGGGGTCACAAAGTCTCCAAATCTACAATTAGATGCCACCTCCATGCCAATAGGCTATTTGGAAGGGTTGCCAGAAAAAAATGCCTTTATTGAGAGCAACCAACAAACGTAAGCGCCTGGAGTTTGCTAAACGGCATTGGCACTTCAATTGGAACCAGGTGCTATGGTCAGATGAGATGAAAATAGAGCTCTTTTGCCACGCACACCAGCGGTGGGTTTGGCGTCGAAAGAAGGATGCGTGTGCAGAAAAGAACCTCATACCTACTGTAAAATATGGTGCTGGATCTTTGATGTTATGGGACTGTTTTGCTTCCACTGGTCCTGGGGCCCTTGTTAAGGTCAACGGCATCATGAACTCTACCCAGTACCAGGACATTTTAGCCAAAAACCTGGTTGCCTCTGCCAGGAGGCTGTAACTTGGCCGAAAGTGGATCTTCTAGCAAGACAATGACCCCAAGCACACATCAAATTCCACAAAGAAATGGTTAATTGACCACAAAATCAATATTTTGCAATGGCCATCTCTGTCTCTGGACTTGAACCCCGTTGAAAACCTGTGGTTTCAATTGAAGAGGGCAGTCCATAAGCGCAGACTGAAGGATATCAAGGATCTGGAAAGATTCTGTATGGAGGAATGGTCTAAGATCCCTCCCAAAATGTTCTCCAATCTCATTAAACATTATAGAAAAAGGGGAGGGTGCACAAAGTACTGAAAACAAGGGTGCCAATAATTGTGACACTTCATGTTTTTTGGAAATAAATTTATAATTTGAGAAATGTGTAATTTTGGTTGATTCCATTGAATCATTAATAAAGTCAAATATATTCCACACGTTGGAAATTTACAATATAGCTCAGTACTGGTATCATTTATTTTATACTCATCTTGCTCATCTTTATCAAGGGTGCCAATAATTTTGGAGGTGACTGTATATATATATATATATATATAAATATATATTTTAGCTCAAAGAGCCAGCTGCCCAACGTGTTGTACATATCTTTCTCAAGGGAGCCTGTGTTTGAATCAAAACATTGGAGGTATTTATAGGTTTTTGACGGCATGACAACTAATTGTTATTGTTTACATTCAAATCCATGATTTTTTCTTACATGATGTAATGGTGTTCTATATATTGTTACATCATTTTTACTTCTATCTTTAAATCTGTATTAATTCTAATTAACATTACTTTATATGAACTTATATTGGTATTATCATGCAATGCTGGCTCTCAGGATCAGTCTTGATTTGACCTCCCCAGTGCATCAGCATGCACAACATTTGAATTAATTTTGTTTATTTATTTATTTAAATGTTATATATTTATTGAAGTTAATTAGCTGATTATTTTCTGTTGAGTCCCGCTGGCATAATCGTGTTCAGTCTATTTATCCATTTACTTTCTTTTATTCTTCTATGTGTCGGATTGTCTAATTTTAGACATCATTTATGTCATGTCCTTGACTGGTGAAGTGCTGTACTATTGGTTCTGAATTATTTTATATAAAGTTCCAGTCTCTCCAACATATTTTATTTCATCACATTTTTCACAGGCTATTCCATAAACAACATTGCTATTTTTACAGTAGGTATTAGTTTTTAGTATATTTTTACTTTTGTGTATTCGTAGAACCTATTTTGTCAATTATTCTTTTATGTTTACTGTGAACTAAAATATCACCTAAATTAGCTTCTCTTTTGAATGCTACAACTGGAGCCTTAAAAATACTTTTTTCAATTTTTCTTATATAATGAATCAAGGCCAACATTACTGTAGCACAGAAAATAATTCTACCCTTAAAAAAAGCATGACACTTAATATTTGTTTCCATCTTTTCATAAGTACAGTTTATAAGAACAGGTACAGACTTTTTGGCAGAATATAAATCTAAAAGTGAGCAACATAAGAGGTCTTCAGACTGTTTTGTGATGCACGCCTCATTAAACTGCTGTTGGATGCAACAAGCATCACATTCAACAAACAGGTACTCAAATTACTGTACTGAATCTACACTGACACCAGTTTTACATTGCATAGTCAACTTTAAATTGTAGCTGACAGTATCAAAGGCTATAAATATTGCTCCTACCAACACCATGGTTGAATCCATATCCTCAGTAAAAGAATTGCAGAATATGTTGCATCTATTCCAGTGCATTAATCAGTCTTATTTTTTGTAATGGTATATCTGTAATTTTTGTAATGGTATATTTGTAGTCAGCATTTTTATTTATTGGATTATGACAGTTTTCCTCTTTGTAGTTTCCAGGTTATGATTAATTTTGTGGTTACATGATCTTTGTTTGTTTGATATCTTAGGTAGCTTATCTCTACAAGCAGTCATTTTAACTCTGTATTGAGCAATATCATAAACAACTACATCACTTTATCACAGCTGTTAAGTGTCTGTTAAAATAATTTAAAATTCATATTTTATTGTAAATTGGTGATGAAAGTTTTTTTTTAAGTTTTATCTCCTAAACAACAAACAAAATCCATAGAAGCCTAATGCAGCCTAGAGATGAAGTTTGTAAACCTCTTTGTTGCTGCTAGTGCAACAAGCACCACATGCTTTCCTAATCATATTATACATGCTTGAATTTCAATAGATTGCCTTACCTCGAATTAGAGGAATCTTGTTCTTCCCAAGCAAGTCATACAACAAATGTATAAAAAGATCAATGCTGCCTGCACCAGTGCATATCCAAGAGTAATCTTCAGCTAAGTCAAAGTGGGACCAGAGATAATGTTAATGCTAATTAGAGGTGAGAAAATGACTTATTAATGGCTATTTACTTTGCTAACCTTATAGAGTAGCACAAGCAGTTTGTGTCACAATTGTCATTTTTGAATGCTTTAAACTCTAGGTGCTAAAAAGAAACCCTCCAAGACCAATTTGCATACTTTTACTGATTTACCACCTCCAAAGACAATGCAGATATTATTGAATTACCATTTCATTACCTACTTTTGTGTTTTACAGCAGCTGAAGACTGTTTCTATGGAAACTGGGACTCAAAGTAATGTAATACGATATTTGATGTTTTCTATGCTGTTCGTAAAGTTTGTTAAAAAAACAAACAGCAAATTAAAAAGCACATGCATGTATTCTCACTCATTAAGTCCTGGAATAAATATTGCAGAACTTTGTTACTAGAGTAATTATAGCATCTTATTTAAAAACAGTGACACTTATACAAAAGCACGTGGAAACTATTTAAAAGCCTTGCTACAAAACTATATTACAATTATGCTGAGTAAAATGAAAAAAAAAAGTAATAATGGCTATTTGTATAACACTATTGTTATTTGAAATACATTTTTTTTTAATACTATACACATACAACATTGGGGTGCGTAGTTATTGCTTATTTATTTAGTACTTTTTAACAACATACTGTAAATTACTGTGATCTTTCATGCATATAGTTAAGTATTGATTTAAATGCTTTGGAACAATGTTACAAATGTCCCAGAGGAAAACTACCTTTACCAATAAAAAGTATTTTGCACACTGTTAGTAAACTATCGCAGTAATTATTTTCCTTATACAGTAGCACGCTGGTGTTGCACCATGGCGCTGTAATTGAATACAAGTATTTATTGGTCAAACCCTCAAGCTGCCGTCAGAAGTCATAAGTAGAACTTATCAGATGTCAGCTGCAGCTGAAAATGTAATTATCTGTCAGCCACTGTCACAGTCTGAAATTTCTGACTGACATGGCCAGAGCTGTCTCTGACAACTACCTTTCTGCCCTGTCCCTGTTATGAGCTGAGTGGCTGTAGCATAGAAATGGTAAGTAGTAAAACACTTCATCTTCATTTCAATCTATTAATTGTAAGCTGTAAATATACACATGCTTAGTATAATCATCATAATTATTATTTATGGACCTCATGGTACAGGTAGACTTGTACTGTACCACAGGCAGATGTTTTGTGTTTAATATGTTCAGGTTTCCTGTTCCACTGGCAGGTCTTTTGCATTTAAATGTACAGTTTAGTATATACAGTACCGTTTAATACATACAGTTTAATACATACAGTACAGTTTAATATATACAGTACAGTTTAATATATACAGTACAGTTTAATGCGTACAGTTTAATACATACAGTACAGTTTAATACGTACAGTTTAATATATACAGTACAGTTTAATGCGTACAGTTTAATACATACAGTACAGTTTAATACGTACAGTTTAATATATACAGTACAGTTTAATATATACAGTACAGTTTAATGCGTACAGTTTAATACGTACAGTTTAATATATACAGTACAGTTTAATGCGTACAGTTTAATACATACAGTACAGTTTAATACGTACAGTTTCATATATACAGTACAGTTTAATATATACAGTACAGTTTAATACGTACAGTTTAATATATACAGTACAGTTTAATATGTACAGTTTAATATATACAGTACAGTTTAATACGTACAGTTTAATATATACAGTACAGTTTAATACGTACAGTTTAATATATACAGTACAGTTTAATATATACAGTACAGTTTAATACGTACAGTTTAATATATACAGTACAGTTTAATATGTACAGTTTAATATATACAGTACAGTTTAATACGTACAGTTTAATATATACAGTACAGTTTAATACGTACAGTTTAATATATACAGTACAGTTTAATACGTACAGTTTAATATATACAGTACCGTTTAATATGTACAGTTTAATATATACAGTACAGTTTAATATATACAGTACAGTTTAATACGTACAGTTTAATATATACAGTACCGTTTAATATATACAGTACCGTTTAATATGTACAGTTTAATATATACAGTACAGTTTAATATATACAGTACAGTTTAATACGTACAGTTTAATACATACAGTACCGTTTAATGCGTACAGTTTAATACATACAGTTTTCCTGTACCACAGGTAGATATTTTGCGGAAATGAGGTACATCCGGGACAGTAAATGACATGGCAGCATTTGTGACGTCAGGCAGGAAAAACACCTGCTGTTTACTTTTATTCTTCTATGTTTTTGCTGGCACAGCCGTTGTACAGTTTAAACGTATAACATATACAATTTGATGTAAAACTTTAACACCTACAGTTAAGGAAATGAAATACTGTAATTAAACGTACCAGTTAACAAAACATCTTAGTGTTACATACAGTGCAGTACAATTGCATTAACCTTCCAGCTGTACAATAATACATTAATTTTGTTTTCTTAATCAGAACCATAACGATACACATACTTTGCAAGTATACCACTGCATTGCATTGACATGAAGAACAAGTTTCAGTATGTATTAAAGTCATTCAAAGTACTCCATTCAAAAAAATGTTTTCTACATCGGGCCTGTGGAAGGGTGGGGGTATTCACTGACACAGGAGACAGAAGGTTTTATTTGTAACCACCGCACAGGTGCCCAGATTTATTTATTTTCCTTATTTATTATTTTATTTAGTTTAGCCCGCAGAGGGCGCTGTTGTCCGTGGTCTGGATACTGCCGACAGTAAACCAGGACCATAGGGTTACCAATCCCGGTATCCCAGTCCGTGCACCTTCAAGTGCTCAAAAACAATAATGGAAACAGAAGGCGAAAGAAAAAGGGAAAATAAAACACAGTAATAAAACTACAAACAAAAGTGCTGCTTATGCAGTGCCCCCACTGCCGCTAAGCCGGTCAGCACGGGTCTCCGTCCTACACTCGGCTATGCCTATACGCCGGGGTTGGCCAGGGTTCCCCGTACTTCTACACACGTCCCCTCGGGTACGTGTCTATTTATATTGCTCTGTGCAAATTAGTTTGGGGTTTTTATGAACGGCTGCACCTCAGCCGGGCTCACCTGCTCCTTGTTTCACGCTGGCCTTTTCTGCCAACAACACTGTATTTCCCCCAACACGGCCACCCGAGCGCATAACCAAGCCAGTTCTTATGGGCCGAGCAGTCTCCCAAAGCCCGCCCCTCAGCCACTCAGAGAGAGGGAAAGCACACACACCCTCTTCCCCACCTCTCCGTGTCATCGCCATGACCGACAGGCGGATCCCACGAGACTGCTGCCCTCTACCTGCAGTAATACGAATGTGCCAGACAGTCAGTCCAGATCTCTCCTGTTACAGGGCCATAAACACTTTCCTCCTCTATCAGCTATATTTCACCATATTTTTTTTAATTTGTCTTTGTTTCGTTTCCAGTCACGTACTGTTTTTTCATGAATTCCAAACTCTTTTTAAGCACTGCGATTGCCATGCTTTTTGACTTTTTCATTTGTTGCCTGACTGGCCTACTGTATCCTGTCTCAGACACCTGAATTATAATATTTCATTGCAGTACAGTTACAACAAATACAATACTTCATAAATCTACTCAGCTTTCTGACCAATAGCTGTTTACTACGGATCCCAGGGGACAAATCAATGGCTTGTCAGGGTGGGAATAAGGAAATTCATAGAGATGGAGAGCTATTGTGTTAACAGTGAAGCAGTATAGCTGTGATGTCTTCATATTCCGAAGATTGATAACTTTAACCACTATTTTTTCTCTACATATGCGCGTCTGGGTCGAGAGGAAGTCAGTCAAGAGTCTGCAAGCTTGCGTTTAACATTCAAAATGATTAGAGGTAATGGGATAACTAATTCAAATTTTAATTAGAACAGTGGTTTTGTGTTTCTACCTAGCAACATGACCTGAATGTTGTAGATCCTGAAAAAAATAATCGGATTGTCGACAGTTAGGTTTGTGTGAGCCATAACCGTGACTCTAGTAATCCCATTGGTATATTATTGTTTGTGGCACTGGTACAGTAGTTTAATAGACAGGTGTATTAGTCACTCCCCCCTTTTTAGGGCCCCCAAAACATGCTTAGAAGATCAACTTATACAATGTTTTTTACGGTATGCATATGAAGGGATTGTAGTTGTCATGTATCTAATATTTTGTTTTTTAGGAACTACTGTTTTGAGAAGTATTATAGCAACCCAACCCATGCTAAACCCTTTGAACATTTCCTTGCATCAATTAAGTAATCAATTGAAGATCTGCAGACTCAGACGTATTACAGTTTGCATAACTCCTATAATAACTCGTTCAGAGCAGACATAGCAACAGTTTGATTGCTCCGACAAAAATGGACAAATGTTTCAAACCTAAAGCACATCCATCATTTCACTCAAATGATTAAACACTTTTTTTTCCTCAGTCCTGCCACTTACAACTGAACAGAGTTGGAGCAAGTGTAATGCTGTAAACCATATCAGCTTGTCTCTTGAGTACAAAAACTCGTTGATCAAAGCCTTACCTTAACTTGCCCTTGTAAAATAGTAAATCTAGCAGAATTAGAGCATTTATGGTTCAAGGCCATTTAGTTGTTATATGGGTGACTAGTTTGTTTCACTTTTGAAGTTTCACTGATAAATCCAGGCAATTCTACACCTCGTATTTGGAAACAATAGTAGATTGTTCACACTCTGTTTTTTAAAGCTTTCACAGTATTGCCTGATATAAGTTCTCTTTTCAAAGCTCTTTTTTAGTGTTACGTCACCCGGAATAAAAACAATACAGTACATAGGGTTGCACAATATATTCTTATTTGCTACAGTTCTCCTTTTTAACTTAGTTTGAGCAACATGTATTATTTAAAAGGGCACAAAACGTTATCATTTTATAATGTAATTACCAATGTATGTGCCCTGTGAGCTATACAGAGCGGATGGGAATTTAAAAAGGAAATGGACATTGGCTTCCTCTTAAATAGGATGTACGTGATCTGCTTAGATACATTGAATGAGCCCCCATGTTTGCTGATTGTGAGACTTTTATTTCTATAATGTGGTTGTGCTGATTCTCTTTTACATTTTCCAAGAATATGGGAGCACCATTCGCAGCTCATATAAGACCACATGTACTATAGTGTTTAAAACATATTGCTTTTTAAATTGAAGCTTAGGGCCTAAGGAGGGAAGCCCTCCCTTGGAACAAGCGAAGCCTGAAATTACAAGGCCAAAATACATGAATATGTAGTTATTTCAAAGAGCTTATATATTGTTTCATGTATCATTCTGCACGACGCTGACAGTTGGTCCGAAAACAATTACAGCATCACCCAAGCCCATTAGAGCAGATAAGTAATTGGCCGCTCCTCTTCATTTTTTTCATTTAATTTACTCTCTAACACTTCCCCAAATCTGTTGATATTTAACAACACAATCTGAAATGTTGAACACAACATTTAAATTGATTCTTTATACCAGGGGTAGTCAATAAGCAGCACCATAAACTTTGATTCATTTCAGTAGAATGTTAATAAATATTGTAAATAATAGCAGAAAAAGAGAAAACAATAGCGAACAACAGAGAGCACATGTAATGACTTTGAATAACTCTTTGCATTCCATGACCTTGATACACGGACAGTCCCTGTAATGAGGGGGAGCACTCTGTTCCAATGTAACAGCAAAGGTTAAGAGTTTCAGGCCCCAATTTATAAAGGGGAAAAAACCACCGTGAAAAAGCCACGTAATGTGCGTGTTCAGTACGGCCGCACTCATCGTCAAAATAATCAACCAATTTAAATACCCCTCACCGCAATTAGCGGTGGAGAATTACACACCTCTCACAATAAATAGCGGGTTTGGGTCAACCCTGCGTGTGTAGGCTACACATTCCAAAAGAAAATGAATGGCACACAAAGACCTCAGCCTGGTACTAGCCATGGTGATGAGGATGCTCTGAAGCAAAAACTGAAATTTACCAATATGGAATTGAAGATTTTGGTACAAGCAGTACTTGTAACACACAAAAATGTTTTACAAGCTTGAAATACGTCATGACAAGACAAATGAATAAAATATGGAATGTGTGGTGGCTTCTTAATAAACAAATGTACCACTTCAGAGTTTGTAGTAGGTTGCTTATAGGTCTGACATTACAATTTTCCTTTTCCGGTCAGATGTCAGACCTTGTCCAACATCATCAAAAAGACATCAAGCACAGGTCTCTGGTTGTTTTTTCTCCGGAAAAATCCGAGAAAACCTTTCAATGGCCAAGTGAGACCGATAGGAGCCGAGAGAAGCCGTAAAAAAAGGGGGCAGATCTGAGCAATACACATAGTCCCTGCACCACAGACATAACACAGACATAAACAAACAAGATAGCTGCTTCCGCATCCAGCAGTCAGAGAATATCACGGATATTTGCCAAGCTTTTTGAGATGTTATAATAATAAAATAATGACTTGGATTGCATTATTGAGGAGTTTGGTGATAAAAACGAGTGATCAGGAGATGATTCATCAGTATGCACGACTAGGAAGAGATATGTGATAAATACAGTGAACAAGGGGTGGTGCGGGGCTGGAGATGCATTACTGAGTGTCCTGTTGATATGCAGTGCCTTTTAAACCTGTTTTACTTTGAATAAAATTACTTTTACACAGCGCATGTAAAATAAACAGCGCGTGTGAAAATAAATTGGACCTGACGCGTCTGACAGGCGCTGAATAAATGGACCGCAAAGGGTTAAATGTTTCTTTGTCCTTGAAAACGATGTCTCCTTGCTGCAGACAACTCTCCCACATCACTTTGCCTTGTGTATAGCCTACTGTCTGACTGCGGCAAATTAACGCCTGCTTTTCAGAGTTCTTAAAATAATCACGCAAATACGAGGCCCGCAATTACTGTCAGCTTTAATAAATTAGATTGAATATTTAATTGACCTCATTTGCAAAATCCCCTCGCAGTTTTAGCGGTTCAGAATTACATATGCATATACAGAATTACATATGCATCAAGGGCTAAAGAGCACAGAGACTTTGCCCCTGCAAATCACATCTTAATTGCGCGTTTATGCCATTGCGTGTGTTTTATAAATCCAATCCAAGAATTCCGAAACCTCAGCGCCCGTTTTATGGTTGTAAAATGTGCGCAATCCTTTTATAAACCTGGGCCTCACTGTTATTCCTTTTTTTAAAAAAATAATTAATAACAGTTTTTGAACAGTTTCTCTTATGTTGTAAAAGTGCGAAGGGATGACTGGTCATAAAATAAGTTATGATTTGTTTTCAAAATTACAATGCATATTTCTTGAAGTAAACCAGTTTAACTGAAGTGCATTGCTACACCTTTCAGTTTGTTTTCATATATTACATGCTTAATTGTTATAAACAGTTCCACAGAATATACTCTCTAGGTTTTAGGACCCAAGTGCCAAGACTACTGGCTCATATATTAGTACATTGAAAGCAGCTTTAAAAACAATTACTTTTTTGTATCCCTTTATTTGTTTCCTGTAAAAAAAAACAAAAAAAAAAACAGTCACAGTGCTTTTGCAGTAGACTGGACACCTGAACAAAAACATTAATACTCAACAGGTAATGCCACCACTGTCACTGTTACTTTCTCTTCCTCCTGATTACTGTAATGCAGTCCATTCTAATTATATCCTGCTATACAATGCATGTATGCAAGATGTTACTGTCACTTTTCTGTGGCTTTATTTAGGTGCAGTCTGTCCTGTCTTAAGCATGCAATCCAGAATTAACAAACACATTGAAGTTTCAATCCAGTTCATGGGGCGGGAGCCCAGGCTATAAGAATAGCTTGTTAGATCGTAGATTAGGTTGGTAGAGGAGAGACATCTAGAGAAAACATATAAAAGGGTTGTCTTGCTCGATGAGGTGAGGTGTGGCTTCCAAGACTGTGCACAGCATCCCTCGAGAGTAGAACAGATAGCGCATGCAAACCTGAATCCCTCGAGGATGGAATAGGTAGTGGATGCAAACCTGAAAATGAAAGGACAGAAGAGTAGTTACCCTGGCTATTGGAGAGCTACTCGCGGTGGGAGCAGAGAGCCTCCCTCAGGGAATCTGAAAAGAGGTAGAAAATAGAATGGTTAGTTAGGACATTGAGCACTAAGCACATAGCAGGCTAAGTCCCGAGCAGATAATAGGAAGAAAGAACTGAGCCTCTGTTTTTGGGGTAAGGAATAGTGGATGAGCTGCAAAAGGACAGAGTGCAGAGAAAAGTGTTTGCTTCTGCTGGGGGGTCCGAGGAAGGGGAGATCAGAAGAAAATCGTCGAGCAGGTAAAGCAAAAAGGTACGCAGCAGGAGTTGAGTAGTAACCAGCAGAGGGCTTCGGAAAGCGAGTCGAATATCTTAGAGCTGCTGCAGCAGCCGAAAGTGAGTTGAGTGGCAAAATAAAAGTGTCCATTCCAGCAGATTCCAAATAGGTGGCAGAGGGAGGGAAGGCTAGGTATGACTTTGAATGCGTCAGATATATCAGCTTTAGCCAACCAGGACCCATGACCTGCTGCTTTGATTGATCTGATGCCATCTGCAATCTTTATGTACTGCAAGGAAAACTGGTCGTAAGGTATGAGTGAATTTATGCTGCTTCAGAGTGCAGCAAGATCAATGATAAGGTGTTTCTTCCCTGACAATTTCTGAGTGGCAATGCCGATGGGGTTAATCCTAAAAGCAGAGGGGGGGGGGGGGGGGGGTGCTATGAATGGTCCTGTCATGAACCCTTTATGTGTCTTAGATTGAATGACAGTGTTGACCGATTGAGGGTCCGAGGAAATCGAAAATCTGTGCTGCAGACGGTTGATGAAGTATGTTGTGAAAAGCTTGTCTGGGTGATGTTTGAGGGCTTCAGTCAGAGCTGGGATGATTATTGGGGTGCAAACTGAGCAGTTTTTAATGGAAGGTGGAGCTGATGCGTGGCCTGCATGGAGCTCTGCAAATGGAGCCGCTATCCTGTTTCTGAAGCGGGGCGGAGTGGAAGGAGCCACTTTGTGGTTGATGCTAAGGCAGACTTAGGGCACAAGGAAGTAGAAGGATAGGCAATGCATAATATGCCCTGATACACAGAAAAAGCCAGCACAAATTCCCCCAGGGTAAGATCTTTGAGCAGCAGGGGGTCGCTGGACTTGAGTGTGAAAGTGAGGTCCCCACAGTCAACTGTATGGTGATCTAGACATTCAGAATTAGAAATGAGAATTGAAACAAGATTTATGTCCTTGCCTTCCATGATCTGACACCTGAGATGAGGAGCCAGAGTGTGATTTCTGACAACAGGAGATTGCTATGGACCATTGAGGGCGGCTGATGCGAGGTTGTAGGTGGGGACATTAGCTGCGGCAGCCAGGGCAAAAGTGAGGAATGCTGAGCCTGGAGGAATGGTGATTATTGCAGAGTTTGAAGCAGCCCATTTGTCCATATCGTTGAGCCGTGTATTATTTGAAGCAATTGAAACAGCGATGGGGTGAATGAGGGACTTCATGTCCTCAAAAATGTTGATGTGAAGCTGAAGGATTGGATCTGTTTCGATTGCGTGTGCTGGGAGAGGAGGCGGTGACCATAACTGGAGAGGGAGGGCGGTGGCAGCTGCCTGTCCTGGGACTCTGGGCAGGCGGAGCTGCAGGAACGATTGCCGAAGCGTGCCTGCGAGAAGGAGGGAACATGAGTGTAGCAGAAATGGAGGTACAGTAAATACTGAACAGCGCCATGTGATCGCTTCCAGCTGGGATGTTGATATTGTTGTAATGCAGGGTTTGTAAGAGTTTGGCAAGTGGACAATCCTTGTAAAATAGCTGCTCTGGTAACTGGGCCTGCTGGCGGGGGCACTTTGATCTCTGTAGTGCTGGGACAGAAAGTCTGGTTGCTGGGTAGAGGTTGGAATGAGAAGTAGAAGGTACCGGATTTCCATCAGTAAAAACGAAGCAGAAGTTTTGAGGAGAATCCAGCAGCGAGGTTTCCTGGTCTGAATCGAATTTGTCAGGGAGTTTCATGCTGAAAATTAAGATTTTTTAATTTGAGCAAAGAATGGGTCGCGGCGTATATAAAAATCAAAACACTTGACAAGGGAGATAGACGTGAATAAGCTTTAAATAGGGAGTAAATGATGACTGACAGCAGCCAAAAATGAGAAGAGCCCTAGCTTCCGCCCCCGAACATCACTTAAACGTTAACATATAATATAAAGATACCACTAACAGTCCTATTTTAATAACATCGTGTGGAAGGGTGTGGTAAAGCACAAGGCAGACAAAAAGTTTGAATATGAAACGCTGGCACAGGCGCCCAGATTTATTGTTCACAGCTTTAGTGGCAGGTGCTTCTTTGACACTCTCTTCATAAACCACTCGTACAGGTGTGCAAACCAAAGGAATAAGCAAAAGGTGAAAGGAAAAAGGAAAACAAAACACTTTAAGGAAAAAGTACAACATAAATGTGCAGGTTTTTTAAACCGAGGTTCGTTTGTCCCTTTAGCGGTAGAAGCCCAGAGAAACAGGCACTGCTCAGTATCCTCTCCTATACACTGTGGGATGGCTCAGTGCCGCTAAGCCAGCGTTCCCCACTAAAATACTGTGGAGGGCCACATAAGTAACTCTCCGATCATTGGCGGGCCACATAGACATATTATAACCCCCTTATCCTCAAACATTAAAAATAGAATATGTTTTTAACTAACCTTTACTCGTTGGAACTTCGGAAACGAGTGAACTTGCTTGTAATATTCTGATAACGTGGTTCGTAGAAGGTGGTTGCGGCGCACAGGCAATGCTGCAGGCGGTCGTGCCTCATTCTGTTATGGTGCTTGTTCTTTATTGAGTTCATTGCCGAAAAGCTGGCTTCACACACATGTGCTACCAAACATGGACAGTCCCTTAAAAGCACAGAATACCAATATGGGGTATTTTTCTTGAGGAACTGTGACAGAGATCGAATGATTCTTGGTGTTAGATCTCCCTCTCGACCTGTGAGGGCACGGTGCAAGAGGAACAGAGTACCCTTAATTAAATGGCACGACAATTTATTCCATAGGGTAGGTGGAAGTCAGTCATTTAGGAGATTAACGGAGCTACGGTATCCAAACTCAATGACCCTGACGGTAAACGGTGTGGCATCCGAGGATTGGAGGAGCGGATGCGCTTGTTAACTTAGGGGTCATGAGCGAGGATATAAATAGGGGGGTAGCGTACGTGATCTGTTCCTTTGTAAATGGTTAGAACAACCTAAAAGGAGCCTGCTGTTTAAGTGAATACCATGAGTGTTATTTGTGAGTCTGTGTGTTAACACTGTTTGTCTTGTGTTTGTTGTATTCAAAGAATACTAATCCACACGATCCGGAGCTGCAGCCGCAGGCCAGCGTAAAAACCGGACATCACTGCTCACCTTTTCCACTACAGGAACCGTCTTTGCACCACTAACGAAATCATGCACTGTCTGTGTATATGTGTTTTGTGTGGGTGAAAGAACTGGACTTTGGGTTACGGGTCAAACCTGCTGGATTATAAACAGAAGTGTTACACGCCGCTGTACCACTTCTTTCAGTATTGTTTACAGGTTTCGCCTTAAGGCTCTGGACATTTAATAATTTAAATAAACACCCTTGCACCTGTACAACATTGTCTGTGTGATTAATCCGCTCTGCACTGCACTCACCTGCACGTATTCACCACTTTGCCACAGGAACTTTAAACCAGAATTCAGGCACCGAGCATGTCCAATGTATCGCTTGCATGTCAAAGTCAGCTTGCAGTTCCAAAAGTTCAGAGTCTGAATTGGCAGTTGCTGCCCCCATTTGTGTCAGTTCAGTAGAGGTGGCTCTCACTGGTACGACAAAAGGATTTTGCAAAAAATGGAACAAAACCTTCCTATTGCAAAAGTCACCAAATCGTGCTTCAAACCGCTCCCTCAGTTAAGTCATGTACATCACAAATATGTCAGGTCTGTAGTGATCCTTCAGCTCAGGCCGTTCAGTGGTGATACACGCAAGTTTGGGGAAATGGTGTATGAACTCTGCACTTTGCAAGTCGCTGATCAAAAGCCCCACTTTGCTTTGGAAGGAAAGCACACACTGCAGCATTTCACTCACCATTTTACATTTTCCTTGCAGGGAGAGAGTCAGGGTGTTTAAATGCCCAGTCATATCTGTGAGAAAAGTTAGGGTCAGAAAACTTTGCTTCGTTTTTGCCTTGCTTGGTTAAAAAATCCTGAACTACTGGAAGCAAAGACAAAAAACGCTCAAGTACCCGTCCACAAGACAACCAACGAATCTCACTGTGCAGAATTATGTCGTTATACTCTGCATCGCAGTGACTGAGAAACTCGCGGAAGAGGCGGTGGTTTAAGGCTCGTGCACGCAGGTAGTTTACTGTTTTCACAATATTATTATTAATTTCTTAGAAGACGTCCTTATCCAGGGCGACTTACAATTGTTACAATTATATCATATTATTTTTTACATACAATTACCCATTTATACAGTTCGGGTTTTACTGGAGCAATCTAGGTAAAGTACCTTGCTCAAGGGTACAGCAACAGTGTACCCCACCTGGGATTGAACCCATGACCCTCTGGTCAAGAGTCCAGAGCGCTAACCACTACTCCACACTGCTGCCCAATAAGATCCATGATTGAGAAAGTTCCCCTTCTTGTATCTTTGGAACCAGAGCCTCTTGGTGAATTATGCAATGGTATAAAATAAACTTTCCAACACCTTTGGCTCGTCTGAGCAGCGACACTGCACCATTTTCACATCTAATCATTGAAGACACTCCGTCTGTACAAACTGAAACTAGCTTATCACACTACACATTATGATCATCAAAGAAATCTGTCAGCTTCTCACATACATCTCGCCCCCGAGTGTGGCCTTCAAGAGGCAGTAAACAGAGCATCTCCTCCTGAAACACACCATCTGACTGTTTTGGGAAATGTACCCATACAAGTAGCTGTGCAATATTTCGGACATCGGTTGTTTCATCCAGTGCTATACTGAAGCAAGGCGCCTCGTTCAAGTCAGTTATCAGCTGTTCAAATACATCAGAACCAAGAACTCTGCATTGCCTTGTAGCTGTACTGTCCGATAGCTGCAAGAGACGGATCTCTTTCAGTATTTTTTCTTTGTTTGGAAAGTTAGCATAAAGAATTTTAGCAGATTTCAATGAAGCACTCCTTTATGATTTCCGCGTCACTCAAAGTTTTCTTATGTTTGAGTAAAATCCATATAATTCCAAAAGACGCTTCAGTTACAACCGATTCCTGCCCAGTTGCCTGAGTTAACAACTGCTCCTGGTAATTCAGGGATGTTTTCAGTTTCTTTACTTGCTCTTTTCTAATTATAGATCCCATCAGAAAGCGGACTGAATAATCGCTGTGCATTATTTTAAAATGCCTTTCCAGAATGCTCCGTTTCATGACTGACACAGATTTTTGACAAATCAGACAGATGGGTTTATTTTCTAACTCGATAAAGAAAAACTCATCTTCCCAGACAGTTAAATTTTCTTTATTTAAGAGGATCATTTTTATTAGGCCTACTCCTCACATGTGTGCCTTACTTGTGTTGGTTGAATGTGAGGACTTGCTGCCTGGCACGAAACGTCTTCAGAATCAGACAGCGCTGGGGACTCGCTTGTTGTACTTTCACTGGGAGCAGTATCAGTGGCTTCAGTAGAAAGCTCTTCATTTTCATATCTTGTTTGTTTTTTGCGAATTAAAAAACGCTCCATTTTTTATGGCTGCTTTCAATCCATTTTTAAATTACAAACCGCAGTAGTTATCACCGCTGCATTGATGCCGGCAGGAACTAATGTGTGGTCACGCGGTTCTCGAGCAACAACCAATAAGAAGAGTAGGATTTATGATTTAGATTTTGTGATGAATAACAAAAAAAAAAGTAGGCAGGTTAAAGCGGCAGTGGAGCTGGTGAAAAGGAAATGAAAAATACACAAGTACGTACTAAAAAAACTGTAACATAATAAAGATGTACAAAACGCAGCGGGATTATACAGAGGCAGCTGGTGGGCCAGTCCTTGGCACCCCAAGGGCCACTTTTGGCCCACGGTACATATAATGAAGAATGCTGCACTAAGCTAACTATTGTAAATAGTCAAAATTAAATAACCGGTGCGTGGCTTGTATTCACCACTGGGTTTGTCTCCCCGACTCACTGCTCCAGAATTTCCAGGTTTCATTTCAAATGTCAGGATTCCACTGTAAAGTCACGCTCCACAATACTTCCTGTATGAGCCATAGAGGATACAAAAACAGTGCCTTTTTATTTAGCCATTCACCCCGTATAGTCTCACCCCCTAGCCAATGACAGAGCGCCCTACAAGCTCACGCATGCATCTGACAGCCAGTCCAGATCCCTCATATATGTAAGCAGCGGTGTACTGCTGATGGGGTCGCAAAATGTGATCCATCATCTGCTGGAAAGTGGCCGGCGCTCCATGCAATCCAAAGGGCATGGTAGTAAACTGGTATAACCCAAAGGGGGTCGAAAACGCTGTTCTCTCCCGTGATTCTGGGTATCTGCCAGTACCCCTTTGTTAAATCTAGTGTCGTCATAAAATGAGACATGCCTAGACGCTCCAGCAATTCATCTACCCGGGGCATGGGATAAACATCGAAGTTCGATTTTTCATTGACTCTTCTAAAATCAATGCAAAATCGTGTCGACCTGTCTGACTTCTATCAAAAGACATTGCCTGACAGTGTGGGAATACACAGGGTTTCCCAACCCCCCTACAAGCACACGGATGCGCCTGACGGCCAGTCCAGATCACTCCCCTCTCACACATGGTAATTTTGAAAAACAGAAAGTTGGATTTATAGAGGATGTGTCATGAAAAGCCATGACATACGTATTTATGTCACAGGCCCAAAGGTAATAATCAGCAGGTAGGTGTGTTCCAGCGGGGTGTCAGGTATAAGCAGGTTCCATTTATTCACCTCAGGGCTGCTGCAAAACCAGTCAACTGGATTAAATAAGCTGACATTCGCCTGGTGTGTGTGAGAGTGAGAGTGAGAGTGAGTGAGAGAGAACCAGAACCAGGGTTGGATACCGAAGAGTGAATAAGCAAGTCAGAACTGGCGACAGCCGGGCGAGTAGCCAGAGTTCGTTTATTATTGAACAGGCAAGATTAGTTCAGAGATTGTCGATCCCACCAGTTTTCATACACTGTGTTGTATGTACTCTGTGAGCTACCATTGCTGGTAGTGTCACGTGAGCTGTTCAGTGTGTTGACATGTAAAAAAATCCTGTTCGCCTGCTGGGCGTATCAACTTCAACCTCCGTCTCAATCTTCTGCTTGTCACTCAGCAGCGAATGCACACACCCACACGGCAGACGACTACCCTGTCACAAGTATTAATTCTCTGTATCTTTCTAGACAAGGTATTTAGGGAAGCTGAATCTCAAAACAATAATTGTGTGAATATCGTAATTGTTACAGCTGTGTATAATGGTATTTAAAACAGGATTCATTCATCCGACTTTTTACATATCTGCCCTTACTCTGGTCCCACCGCAGTTGGATACGTGACGGATCCAGTCTTAACATAAAAATAACTCATGGAGATGTTGCCACATCAGTGGTATACATTTCATAAGTATAAGTGGCAGTAATGAATATAGGCAATGTTACATAAACAATCAGGCACTGGCAGTTCACTTTCTAAATGACAACCAGTGCCTGAAATGCATTCATGGCCTTGCTCACGACTGGTGAGATTATATGAGTAAGAATAAGAATACAAGTAATAGGTCCACTGCATACTGCTACTCTTCATTAATTCTGTAGCCGTATCCCCCAGAATTAAGACTTTAAGGGTGACAGTCTTTGGATCAGACCGTGTTTATAGATACTATAGTGTTTCATTTCATTAATTTTGACCACAACATATACAATGTTTTTTTTTTTTTTTTTTTTTAATTGGTAATACTTTTGAGCTTGCTGTTCCCTGTCTAGCTTGGGACAGTCTGAAATGTATGGGCACTTTTAGTAAACATTTGCTTAATATATTGATGATTCACTCCAGTAATTTAAACCATCTGGCTATTTCACCAATGTGTTATACTTAAAATGATGTCAATCACATCCTATGATTCATTTTAATGTTATGTGGAGAAACTTTGACCTTACGTGTTTGTTCAAAAATACTATTAATAAAGGATTTTCTTTTGCATTTATGTTGAATGCAGCTTCATAATCACACAATTTTAAACATATAACACATGCATTAATCCCGGGAATTAATATCATTTGAGCTATGGCAAATACAAAGGACTGACTTAATAAAGCATTCATTGCGAAAGAAACTCATTCAGTAGGACCATGGCAAGACTTCTTTTAAAATTATCAGGGGTACATTATCTGGGTACACAACAAGAAGCAATTATTGCTTTAATTAGATTGCACTCAATCTCTAGCTCTTTCACTTTGTTCAATTGCCAACCAATTTTCTGAAGCTGTCTAGCAGGAGAATTATAACACCAGAATGACCCGATCTTGTAACTGTCAATGTTACAGCAGTAGGCTTCAAACTTTTGTTTGTTCATGCCCCTATCATGTTTTCTTCTTCAATATAATGTCAATAACTACCACTCAAAGAATTCTTCCTTGTGAAATACAGTTTCAGTGAGTAACATGTAACCCTCTATGTTTTTTTTTTTTTACATATTTTATACATTTTGGCATGTTTAAGTTGTTAAGTGTTATATGAAAGTTTGTCAGGTTTAACATGTTGTTATATGGAAATCATTTTTTCTTTTAATTCAATTTGGTATCTGCTTGTTTATGTAGCTGATCTGAACATGTCATTCATATGACGGTTAAACAGTTTTTAAAACTTGGTAAGTGATCTTTCAACACATTAAACCTGTTTTACTTACTCATTAACACGGCATAGCATAACATAACATGAGTGATTTCTTTGTCTGTTTATACAAGATTGACATTGGTACTTCTGACAATTTTTGCAGCAGATGTAAGGTTAATGTTTTTCAGTTGCAAACTGCTAAAAGTGGATTAATAGAACCAAATATACATTATTTTAATTGAAAGGAAATCATAGTTAATGTGATTCATTCAAAAGCCAAATTTATTTTTTTTCAGTGACACAAATTACCAATTACTGTCCTTGAGTTTGTCAATTCACATTACATTACATGAAAATGACACTGTCATCAGAGATTGATATTCTAGTTCCATCCCTTTATTCATCAGAAAGCACTGAACTGTGTTGATTAATTTAAAACGTCAAAGGCATTAAATAAAAACAACAACAAGTACGGCTCAATACTTAAAGGTCTCTGAACATCGAACAAATTTGGATAGCTAAAGATGACAAAGAATTTCACAAATACAGGGTCACTAGTACAAAGTCATTCTATAATGTAGAGGTCCAGTGAGTTTCAGTACTAACCAGATTAAGCGAACATTGTTCATTGTGTAGTGGAGCTCTGTTGATTGCAAGGTAAAGGAATTATTGGGAGTTCATTGAAGCATTTGACACTGTAGTTAGTAGCTGTGCAAAAAATGTGCCAAGATGTTGCAATTAAGTCCAAGTGGGACTTAAACTAGAAGTGAGGGAGTCATCTGCAATGCAGTGACATGTTGTGTAATGGATTTTTCTTCAGGTGAAAACATTTTTTAAATTTGTATTCAAAATCTGGAAAAAATTAACTTGGCTTGTGTTTTTCAGGTGCAATAAAAGCTGATCAAACTCGCATCAAAAAACACAAGCCGAGTTAGTAGAAATAATTGGAGCAACCTTGCCCCCCACTTGCCCCAATTGTTTCTTCTTAGCTTGTGTTTTTGATACAAGTTAGAATAAACAATTGGGGCAACCTTGGCACCCATCAGTTTTACAGTTGTGCCTATTTGCTTTGTGCTGGGCAAGGCTGCCCCAATGGTTTCTTGAAACTTGGCTTGTGTTTTTCATATCTCCACTTTAAATGGCTGGGCACTTTTGATAGCCTGGTGTTTTTTTTCACATTTTCAATGTGTTTTTGTTTCAGATTCATTATGTCCAACCTCACATGTCCGTGTAACTAATTTTGTTTCAATTTATCAAAGAAACTTTTTAAAAGGTTTTTGTTTTTGTGTCGGTATTTCTGTGTGGGTTATAGTATTTCATTTTTTCTCTGTGTGATAGTTTTACTATTTATCTGTCTTTCTATGCAAGAGGTAAAAAAATAAGCAGCAGCTAATTTACTCCTACTGCCTGCTTTCAATACATTTTTTTTAAAGCAAAGCAGTTGCATATCTCGCCCATTCTGTAAAAGGTCAGTGCTTTTATCTTAACAAAGGTAAGATATTTTATGAGTATCTTGCTTATCTTACTTTGTTTTTGTTGAGATGTCACTGATGTACATACAGTCAACATGTGTGTCTTGTAAACACATTAGCCTGCTATGTTTTGCACACAAATAACCTACTGTTTTATTATACATACATTAGTACAAATAACTGTATACTAAAGCTTTTAAATAGACATATTTTATACGGTGTGTTCCAGGAGCTGAATGCATTGATTTGTTTATTAGTCTCACAAGTTGTTTAAAGGGCAACACGTTTTATTTATTTATTTATTTTTATCCATGAAGTATTGAATATAAATCTGGGCATATTTTTTTCTTCCTTTTTTTATTTTAGAGTGACCAATGTTTTTTTTTTCCCTAATTTGGAATGTCCAATTATGTTTTTTCTCCTCACCGCAGCAATTCCCCCACAGCACAGACGTTCTGAGGGTGTGTGAGCGTCCTCCAATCTCACAAGCCTAAAGCCAGAATTGCTTTTATGGCGAGCAATCCAGAGCAGAGGTGGATGGGCTACCGATCCCAGAGAATAGAGATCAGCCCTGTTTTTTATCCACTCTGAATATGCCTGGTGTCTGGCCAGTAGGGTTCGCAGGAGCATCACAGCCAATGTGACGCTCCCTTCGGAGTCCCCAACAAAGTTCAGCCTCTGCACAGTCCGGACTCGAACTGGCACCAAGCTGTATGACTCAGCAGCACTTTAACTGGATGAGCCACTCGGGGACCCCTCCAAAGTGCATTTTTGAGGGTTGCAGATTAGCCATTAGCCTAATACAGCAGTCAACTATATCACATATACTTATTAAATGTTGAATAAAAAAATGCAAGTATTGAATCTGGATTGACAATTGGACTGTGTACACTTTTAACAGGAAGCCTTATAGCCCCAGGGTTTCTCATTTTATTTCATACTGTCAAGAGCAATACTTTATTGTTTTATCACCACACATGTCCCATTCAGTTACCTTGTAAAAGAATTACACACACAAAGTGGCTTATACGTACCCCTGGTGTTTTTTAACCATATAATAAAAGCTCAATTTCCCATACAATAACATTTTATGAAGACTATATATATATATATATATATATATATATATATATATATATATATATATATATATAAAGAAGTAACTACAACCTATATTAATTGTAGGCATAGATCAGAGGCCCCTGCTGAAAATTCCAGGAACTGCTAGTATGATAGTGACCAGTAATAACGGAAACCCACTTGTGTATCCAGTTGGTAAATTTATTGATTGTTTTGATCATTTGTTTTTTATTGAACCAGCACAGTCAGTTTAAAAGCTTCTCTAGGCTACCAGCTCTGACCAAAATTATTTTAAAAAATGTCCACAACTGTATATTAATATTACAGTTGTTCATATTTGTTCTTCTCTATACAATTTGACAGTGTATGATAATGTAATTCTTAGGTTATTTAAAAAAAGGGTTGTTCTCAAATGAGGACTTTCAGAAATGTTTTGGTCTGTATTGGGATCAATATGATAATAACATGAAAGAGAAGTCAGGATCATCAAACAGTTGACAGGCCCATGCTTCACTTCTGAATACTTAAGGGTACTATAAAAATAATGGTTTCATATTAGCATTTAAGAAATGGACCTGGCAAGACTAACCATAGGATTCAAAATGAAAATAAACTAATTAACAGCAAGTTACCTTGTTCTTTGATGGTAATTTTAATTTAAAGTTTCAAACTCTAGGCAACCTTACAGTGCCTTTTGATAGAAAAATGATGTTTTGCAATGGGGATTGCTATTGAAAAAAATGTAACAGTCCTCCTCAGAAGGGAGGGTATGGACAACATGCCCCACATGTCGACCTGTTCATATCCAGTTTTAAATAACTAGCATAACAGAGGCAGACGTGTTAAAGGGACTAGGAGCTCTTAAAATAAACAAATCCCCTGGGCCGGATGAGATCCTCCCAATAGTACTCAAAGAAATAAAATAAGTTATTTACAAACCAATAACCAAGATCATGCAAGTCTCTTCACACAGGGGTTGTACCGACTGACTGGAGAATTGCAAACGTAATACTGATCCACAAAAAGGGAAACAAAACCGAACCAGGTAACTACAGACTAATAAGCCTGACGTCTATTATATATAAACTTATAGAAACTATAATAAGATCCAAAATGGAAAACTACCTATATGTTGACAGTATCCTGGGAGACAGTCAGCATGGTTTTAGGAAAGGGAGATTGTGTCTAACTAACCTGCTTGATTTTTTTGAGAATGCAACATCAACAATGGATAATTGCAAAGCATATGATATGGTTTATTTAGATTTCCACAAAGCTTTTGACAAAGTCCTGCATAAAAGATTAATTCTCAAATTGAACGCAGTAGGGATCCAAGGAAATTCATGCACATGGATTAGGGAGTAGTTAACATGTAGAAAACAGAAAGTACTGATTAGAGGAGAAACCTCAAAATGGAGATTGTGACAGAGAAAGAATGAACCTGAGTTACCAACCTCCCGACCTGTGAGGGCGCTGTGTAAAGGGAACAGTGTGCCCAGACTGGATGGGTTGGCAATTAATTCTAGGGAAATGTGGAAGTCGGCTATCTAGAAAGGGGGCGTGTTCACAGTACACTAAGTCATCGCCCCAGAATGGAAGCGATGTGGAGATTGTACTCTCTAAACAAGGGGGCGTGGCTGATGGTATAAAAAGAGATGTGACGATGTGAACTGTTCCTTTTGTTATGGTTAAGGATGAAACGCTGAAGGACCATATACTGTATGTACAGTGAGTGTTTCATGTTTGTTTTGTTTGCTGTGTTAATTGTACTGTTTGTCTTTTATAGATGGCTAATACTTCCGGGAGCTGTCGCTTAAGGCCAGCACCCAACCCGGACTTCACTGCACCCGTACTCACTAAATAAATTGTATTTCTCCACTTGCACAGCAGCACTCACTGGACTTGTGATCATGTTTTTGTTCTGTGTGTGCTTAAATACTGTGTCTATTATTTCGGGACTGAACCCCGTGTTTATTTAACTGCACAATACAAATTGTTGTGCATTGCCAGTCCTCCATTATTTTACTGTTGTCAAGTGACATTGGAATTACAAATAAACCATTTCAACAGTACTTTGTGGTTTGTCATTGTCTTGAGCACTGCATCACCTCTACACCTGCACACTGCAAACCACTTTGCCACAGAGAAGAAAGGAATCTATGAAAAAGATGTAGGAGTTTATGTTGACTCAGAAATGCTTTCATCTGGACATTTGGCAACAGCTCCAGAACATGTTAGCCATCCAAATAATTACAAGCAGTATTAACAACAAACAAAAAAACAAACAAAACACTCACGTTTCCCAGCACAGGTTCTCCTTCTCGTCACTTAACGTTACCATTCACAAAGGAAGAGATCACATCACTACGTCCCCTGTTTATTATGTCACCCATGACCCCTTGGTCAACGAGCGTATCTGCTCCTCCAATCCGCGGATGCCATTGAGTTTGTATACCGTAGCTTTGCCCCCTTTACAGACTTTCGACTTTCACCAAACCCTGGGAATAAACTGTCGTGCCATTTAGTCTGTTCCCTTTATGCAGCTGCCTCGCAGGTCGGGAGGGAGATCTAACACCAAGAATCATTCGATCTCTGTCACAGCATGTCATATGCAGACAGGCTAAAATAATTTAATCTATTCAGTCTTGAACAAAGAAGACTACGTGGCGATCTGATTCAAGCATTCAACATTCTAAAAGGTATTGACAATGTCGACCCAAGGGACTTTTTCGACCTGAAAAAAGAAACAAGGACCAGGGGTCACAAATAGAGATTGATAAAGGGGCATTCAGAACAGAAAATAGGAGGCACTTTATTACACAGAGAATTATGGGAGTCTGGAACCAACTCCCAAGTTATATTGAAGCTGACACACTTGGATCCTTCAAGAAGCTGCTTGATGAGATTCTGGGATCAATAAGCTACTAACAACCAAACGAGCAAGATGGACCGAATGCCTCCTCTTGTTTGTAAACTTTCTTATGTCCTTAAAAAACACCCCACTGTTTTGGTTTTCGTTTATTACAGTCCTCATGACAGAAAATACTAGGATCAAAACAAAACGTTGATCACTATACTTCACTATAATATTTACCTTGCAAGTTGGGCCAGTGTTTGGAAAGCATAAAGCACACCTGCATCTGTATCCTGTGGATTTTTGCCTTCACATTCACGTGCAGCAATGTCCGTTCAAATATTCACACACTAAAGAAAGTAATAATAACTCTATGCCGTGGTTTTCACGTTGCACTGCTAAGGTCTTCTCTAGTTGATCAACCAATGAGCACTGACACAAAGCAAGGAGATTTGTGACGCATGCCAAAATGAAATCTAATCAGAATTAAAGCTCAGATAATCAATGTGCAGTGGACAATAGACGTTAATGCTGGCCAATAGCAATTAACAGAAACAGAAGCAGTATGGGGAATCAGAATGCAAGCAGCATGGACTGTGCTGAATGAAAACTGTATAGCAGTGCAAATTAATATAAAAGTTGATTGAGAAGAGTTACTGGGGGACTGCTGGTGAGCTGCTTTGGCCACATAAAATCCTGCTGGTGGCTGCAAATGTTGTGCTAGTGGATTGTATAAGATCGGGCGGAATCCTCTCGTTTGTAAACTTTCTTATGTTCTTATGTTCTTATGTTCTTATATGCATTCACAGTCTTATGTTATATGTTATGTTTAAATTGTAGTCCTTATGCGAACCTCTTATTTGAATCTCTGTTTACATCTCTTTAGGCCCTGGGGCACAAATATGGTCTTGTCACTCAAGAGTTTTCATTCACAGCACTGACAGGGATATAAAAAATATTTCCAGCATTATGTTATTTCTTTATGGTTCACATAAATCTTCCATATGTGCGTCCATACACCATAAATCCTGTCGTTTAACCAATCACATTTCCTTTCTCTAGAGTGATATTTCTTCCTGAAAAAAGTAGGGCATAGGTTATGATAGGTATTATTTTTCACATGACAAATGATTGGTAACTTACTTGCTTTGTTAGTACTCCCTTACGCAAATGCACCATGGTCCTATCACAGGGAAGCCCGGTGACAAAACAAAATCCATTTGAAAGCTGTTACTATAGACCCCTCTGCCTTGTTGTGGTATGTACATCACTTTGATAAACCATTGACCACAGTGGATTGTCATAAAGGCTACTTTGAGAATATACATTTGGCCAGATTTTGTAATAAAAAAGAAATAAATAAATGAAAAATAGAACAATATTGTGAAATTACTGTAGCCACTTAGCAGGTAGAACCATTGTTTAATTCCCTTCAGAGTAAATTTGAACTAGCTTTACCCAAGCTTCAAAATCAGGCCCATGCTGATAAATATGATTTGATCTGTTGAAACATTTCTTGTCTTGCAGCCTATGGAATTAACAGCCCATAGAGTTAATAAATATAAGTTGTCATTTTACATCTTAAACTCGTTATTTTAATCAATGTAGAAATACAAAAATAATTTACAAGGACCTATTTTTGGGCAACATCTGAATTCTAAAATGGCAATGCCAATTTTTAAAAGAGATTTGATTTGTGTTAATTCCATGTCAAATAAAGAAAGCCACTCCAACAAAAGTATTGTAATTGCAGTTATTGCTGCATCATTGTCTGGTTCATTATATACAAGTGAAGAAGATACTGCAATTTTCTATAGTGTTTCAATAAAAAGAATACAGTATATTGCCTTAAGTAATAGATTTTATTACGGGGTTGTTTTTAATGGTAACATGAAATATACCCAGAGGTTGAAAGACCTGGACAGAAGTAACTGCTTTCCAATATATAAACTATTTATTGATATGTATCTTATCAATTGACTATGTAGAATGTTAACAAAAGTCTATCAAGCCTATCAGGGACTTTTCCCATACAATAAAAATCTAACATGTTTTAAGTAATTCATTTGTTTAATTTGTTATTGGTAACATTTGAGGTGGCTAAGATGTAAAGATGAATTTAGCTCTTACTTAAGTGGATTGAGATTTGCTTTAGATGTGTATGGCCCCAAGCAAGCTCAAGGAAAGAACCTAGTGCCAAGCACTAGTTAAAGAACTGCTCTCCTCTGTCAGAAGCAGAGATTGAGTTATTCACAGAGATCTACACAAATATGTTTTTTTATGAAAGTTTACATTTTCATAAAAATGACTGTCAGTTTTGATGAGGTAGTAATAGAAGTCTGTGGCAGGGTGAAAGCCCTGCCGACCCACAGGTGTGTGTGTGGTGTGGGGGGGGGGGGGGGGGGGGGGGGGGGTATTGGGTTGGCAGGGAGAAGGTTAAATCCCTCCCTGCAGAAACATGTGGGAATGTGGCTGGAGCTGTAAATTCAATAAGTGATGATTAATTAGGCTCCAGTCACAGGTTATAAAAAGGGTAATCACAGGTGTTAATGTTAGAGTTAATGTCAGTGTTGGTGGAGATACGATGTGACAGGGCAGCGTCACAGCCAAGCTGTTACCGGCAAGTAGAGAAACTCAGAACACAGAAGCTGCAGTGAAGCTCTATTGCACACATTTAATAAGCAATCATACAAACACTAAGCAAAACACATTAACAAAACAAAGGGCACAAGGTCTACACAAAAACTCACAAACATAAATGAGACAGCAACACATAACTCCACCTCAATACCTCAATGTACAGCTCCAGCCACATGTTCCCACGTATTTCTGCAGGGCAGCATTTAACCCCCTCCCTGCCAACCCAATATTCCCCACACACATCCCCACACCTGTGAATTGACAAGGCTTTAACATCTGAGATACTACCAAGCAGGAGCTAGGAATCAGTATTTACACAAAGGAAATCAGTGAAGGAGAATAAACTGTTCTACTGAAGTGAAATAATGGGACACTTTTCAACATTGATATGTACTGATGTTTCTGAGTGCTGTTTCTGTGACAATACAGGGACAATCCATGTATATATTTGACTGTACTCAACTCATAATATGGTTCATCATAATGATCAGATTAACAGTAATGGTAACATACAATATTGCATCAATGAATAACCAAATTCTCCATCCAAGACTGTTCCATGCAATAGGGGCAATGTAAGTGAATATTGCAGCAGGGAAGTGTCCCTCACCTCACTTCAAATGTCATACTTAATAGCTTGGATCTATTTAAAAAAAATAGAGCACACCACTCTGTAACAAAATACAGAGGAACATAAGATTAATTTGACTTCCTCTTTTATTATTATTATTATTATTATTTATTTCTTAGCAGACGCCCTTATCCAGGGCAACTTACAATTGTTACAAGATATCACATTATACAGATAACACAATATTTTTATATACAATTCCCCATTTATACAGTTGGGTTTTTACTGGAGCAATCTAGGTAAAGTACCTTGCTCAAGGGTACAGCAGCAGTGCCCCCCACTGGGGATTGAACCCCCAACCTGCCGGTCAAGAGTCCAGAGCCCTAACCACTACTCCACACTGCTGCCCTTGATAGGCTTTTAAATGACTATATTAAAGAGTAAGTAGCGGGTTCCAAATAATATAGTGTTACACATCCCCATGTGTTGCGAGAACTGTTTAAATAACATACCTGTAATTTTTCTTTTAGTTGTTAACATCCTGACAACTTTCTCCACTTAAAATCTGTTTCAAAGCACTTTTCAAAATGGCCGCGCTAGTGCACTGGTGTTTGAGACCTGTCCTCTAAATCACTGCAAGAAGAGAGATAAAAAAAGTGCTCTGGCTTTTCTGTTCTGTACCACATAGATCGTTATTGCTGTGTTACCTGTTTGACAATGTGGGCAATAATCCTTACACTATCAGTGCACTAGTCCATTTTGAAAAAAGCATTGAAACATACTAAAGATACAAGTGTAGAATGTTGTCAGGATGTTAACAATGAAAAGAAAAAAAATACAGGTACGTCATTGTGGCGGAGTGTCCCGCCCCTATGTATTTATTTATTATTATTTGTATTTTTGTCTTTTGTTATTGTTTTTTATATTTAAAAACCCTGTGAGGATTCGTGACTGATCAGCTACTGATTATTTAACTAGCTGACAGTCACGTATCCTTACCAAACACGTGCAGACTGTGGCCGAGGAGTAATAAGATAATTAACAGCTAGTTAACCCCTCGGCCAGAGTATAAGAACCTGCAGCTGTCAGTGCTGCGGGGTTGAGTGTACAGAGGAGAGTACGGGAGAACACGGGAGAGCGAGCAAAAAACAATTGCTATATTTAAAAATATACTTGTGTCTGTTTGTTTGGCCATCGTGCCTTTTTGTTTTGTGTTTTGTTGTCTGTTTAAATCTTTTGTTTTGGTTTGCTTATTTAATAAATCCAGCTGACCGCCGTTGCGTTCAGTTTCACCCGACCATCCACTGTTTTGGTTCAGTTACTTCCTGGTCCGTGACGTCACCACACCTCACCACTGCAAGCCATCCTGCCACAGTCATTTAAACAGTTGTAGCTACACCTGGGGACGTGTAATGCTCTATTTTTCAGAACCCTGCTACTTTCCCTTTAAAGAGGGGGAAACAAGTTGTGTTCCCTGTCGGTGAGATGCGGTTAAAAGCTATATAACGACGAATGCAGACAAGTCGCTTGCAGGGTGCAAGGCAGTCGGTTTGCCTGCAGGCCCAAGAGTGTTACACCAACATTTATGATAATTTGCTGAATTCCTATTGTTTTCTTTTTATTGATAGGGTGACTGTGTGGCTGCAGGTTCAACGGTTTACAGGGTTATGAAAACTACTGTCATTCCTGTGTGCATACAACCACACTGGCTTATTATATTGATTGCTGTACATAGAGATAAAGATATCTAATAAATGGACCTAAGAAATCTGAAAATATCCAACTTTAGATCACATTGCCTTTACTCTAATCCAGCCTCTCAATTAGTGAGTGATTGCTGACATTAAAGACTATAAATAGCACAAAGAAAGCTGTTAGAAATAATGTACACTGAATTAAAAACAAAAACCTAATACACATTATTATAAATCACATATCAGAAATGAAGCAATCACACTGATGTATATACCACAATTCCAGCACATCCTATCCTGTGTACAGATATCCTCCCGTGCATGGAACACCACACCTGATTCCAATGTAAAAAAAAAACCAAAAACAACATGCCTGGTAGCTTTTGTAACATAGATCATCATCCTCCCCTCCTCCTCCATTATGCTGCACCACCTTTGCAACGGTCTTCCTCTGGGGACAAGTGAAGCTCACTTCCCAACCATAGAGGCCCGGCCGTTCCGGCCTTGTCCTCCATGAGGAGGTTCTCCGTAAGCCAGAGAGGACCTCCAGCCAAAAGTACATCAAGTATTGGACTTGTGACTGTGAATCGAAACAGTATTGCACTGGTGAGGCGCGAAACGCAAGTAAAAATGAATTTCAGCATGAGCTGCAAGTAGTTCTACAGTTATGTCATCGGCAGAAAGGATGGTATGCGCATAGCCAAGTCATCCAAGAAGTACCAGACCGCTGGAGCTGACAATTAGAGGGCATACAATCTAGTATGCTCTGTTTTTCATTGTATTTTATACAAACTTATAACCCTAACACTAACACCCCCACCCCACCCCACCAACTAAAAGTGTCCCAGTTTTTCACTTGTCACCCTAGCAGACAAGCCGTGCAGCAAAATTGCTATGCATATTTTGACACATTAAATAAAAATTTTGTACGTATTTCGGATGTTTTAATGCATAAAAATGGCAGGTATGCAGCTTATCTAGACCCCTGTATATGTGTGTGTATATACAGTATATATATATATATATATATATATATATATATATATACACACACACACACACACACACACACACATATATCGGACTTTAGACCATAGAACAGAAACAATGCAAGGTACATATATATATATATATATATATATATATATATATATATATATATATATATATATATATATATACTGTATATACACAAGTGTTTCCCCTGCTTACACTATTCTTTTTCAGCTGTGCCAGTCTCCCTCTGGACAGCAAAGCTTGTTCAGCCTTGGAGCCCAGCCACACAACAGCCTCGACTCCTTGGAGGTAGCTCTGGACCCTTTGCATGTTTATTTATTTATTTTCTTTTTCCAGCATTACAGTCTCCCCCTCGAGGGTAGTGAAGCTCACTACTCACCTTGAAAGTCCGGCTGCGCTGACCTGCCTCAGCAAAAGAGACTCTTGCAAGCCAGGGAGACCTCTGGACTGCTCTTAGTCGTTTCGATTCTGCCGCTATTGAAATTTTTTTATTTCCCCGTGAGCGAGGGCGTCTCTCCGCAAGCCAAGAGACCCTGTCTTCTTTTCTAAGTCACAAGCGATATTCTCTCATTTCCTTCACGCAGCACTTGCTCCTGTCCCATAAATACACAGTCTCACCGCAACATAGCACCTGTAGGCCTGCACACATTATTAAAGGGCTGTGGACTGAACCATGTATTTTTAAGTAAAATTCCTGAGTAAAATCTATATTTGTGCGATTTATATTAAATTAAGATGTTGTGTGGAAGGTCTCTTATTGTATAAGAGATGTAATTTCTCACAGTTTGAGAAGCAGTTTGCCCACACTGCACGAGATGACAACTCTTATACAATAAGAGGCAACCTGCACACGTCATATTTACTCATAAAACAGGACACGCCACACTGCAGCACTGAATTTTTTTTTTTTAAACACTCTTATGAATCAGTCATGACCACAGTTTATTTGCACCTGGCTAAACAAGCAGCACTGTTAAAGAGTCATTATTCCTTCCTAGATTTTTATGGTATTAAATCTCTTCATTGTACCTAACTGATTCAAGTGTGAACATTTATCAAGTTTGGTAAAACCAGCATTCTCAAAGGTGAATTCTTTCAAACACTGACGGGCCACCTGCATCCCCTGTCTGTCCAAATATTTTTTCATTAATTACCAACCTGGGAAGTGGCTATCAGCTGTTGAAGTAAGCAGTGACAGCAGGCAAAGCTGTGGGTCATTAAAGCTTTGAAAGGAAAGGGCATTTACTGCTTGTAAACTCAGTCTATAACATGATTATTTCATTACAAACACTACAGCACCTTTGTGTTAATTAGCAGTAGAAAACATTGTAATTTAAAAAGAACTACAGTGGGGAAGGAAGAGCTGGCAAACATCATGTAACTGCTGGAGTCTAGTTATGTATGTCATTTCAATCTAGCTGTAAAGGATTTGCTTAAAATGTACTTAAATGAAGTAAACATTTTTTTATTGACTAACATTTTTAATAAAGAGATGATGCATTTGGTTATGGATAATTTTTAGCTAGTGGAATGCCGCATCTGTCACTCCCACTATCCAGCGCCCGCCTGCAGTGCGATAGCAAATCTTCACATTCCCTTCCGCTCGCTCTCCTCAGTTCCCTGCTGTTAACGCGACCCAGCCCTAAATTGTAAGCAAGAATAAATGCTTGCTGAGCATAAACAGAAATAATATTGTTGATAAACTTTCCATTGTTTCAGGACACAGATACATGCAGTCATAGATACTGTATATGTCTTCATGTTATTAAGGCATTGCAGGCACTAAAAGTCCTGCCTTCGCAGTACAAACACGCTCCATGCGGCATTCTTCTGTGCAAGCTGCCAGTCACTCTTGGCTGTCTATCACTCTTGTAGCTGTAGCTGCCCAGGAGATTATTTTCAATTTAGTTTCTCTTAAAGTATAGGGGAAATTGCCCCTTGACCAAACGCCAAAGCAATTAAGCCTTTACAATTAACTATTCAGCAACAACACTAGAACAGCAGAGGGTTGTATTTTGGCTTGGGAGCCTAATGTATACAGTTACATTATATTGTACAGTACAAAATATTGTACAGTACAAAAGAATAGTATTTTTAAGACAAGTATTTTTAGGCAAAATCTAATGCCTGGCAATATCACACCAACTCAAATGATGTTATCATCAGTAGGCTATGCTACATGATGTACATGTAACATTGTTGCATGTGTGATGCAATACCAATCTATATTGGGTGCTACAAATCGCAATTTAGCCCTAATAGAGCCCTTGCTCTTATTGTATTACTTGTATTGTAACACTTGAAATGTATTTGCTTACGATTGTAAGTCACCCTGGATAAGGGCGTCTGCTAAGAAATAAATAATAATAATAATAATAATAATAATATGTTCTGTATTACAAAATCAATGTCACCAGAATGCATTTGAGTGGTGTGCCGTCACAGCCTTGTGCAGGCAGGGTTGTGTCTGCCCTGCATCCTTCAAACAGTATTTCATTTTGTTGTTCACACAAAGGGATATTTTGCGCAATTCAGTGATATGGTGTCAATGGTTCATCCCTTCGCAGTCTCCTTATACTTGCTCAAGATTGCATGGCCGCTGCCCTCGCTCCATCTGCTTGCTCCCCCTGTGCAACCAGCCACTCTGCTTTCCGCAAGCAACCAGGGTGTCAGTCTGTCTTTCCATATTCAAGCATGGTGACTTACACAATTCAACAATCTGATATCAAGCTTAAATTCATCAATTCGAAGTTGCATCATGTCTGCTCGGGTTGGCACATCCATTGCGCTCGTTCCTCCTACGTTCTCACGCCTCTGAAGAAGAAAAATCTCTCTGCCACAGTTAATGTCAACTAGCATTTAATCAAAAGTGACATATAGTTATGGCTGTGTATTGTTTCACGGGGCTTGTTCACTGCATTTCACGGTCTATACGGGTATTTTAGGATTTTCCCGATTTAACATAATATTTATTCCTTCCGTATAGATGCAGCAGCAAAATCAATGCCAACAGGTCTTCCATGGCAGTGGAATATTGTGTTTGTTCTTCTCCATGATATATCTTTGCCCAACAGTGTTACTAGTATGTCTGGAGTGGGGGCCATCTCTCCGACAGGACCGCCAGAGGTTTCCTCCCAATGGCGGGGGGAGGGAGGTTCATTTTTTAATGTGCGTTAATCGCACTGCTCTGTTTTGACCCTTAGCATACCGTAAGTCATTCCCTACTCGAGCGCATGCAGTACAATGAGTGCAGTCGGTGTTTGCATAGAAAGTTAGTCATATAACTGCATTATAGTACTAAAAGTGAAGGACTTGTTGTGAATGGGAAGTTTATTAAAAAAAATAATACATTCGGTAGGAGAGGGTTCGCTCTGCAGGAACGACAGCTACGCAATCCTGAAACTGCAAGCGGTGCTTGTGAAGGCAGTGCCCAGCCAAGGCCGTATGAAGCAGCAGAAGTCGTTGTATGAATACCGGCTCATAAGTAGGTTAGTTTAGGGGGTAGTTATCCCAGGGAGTAATGTACAGCGAGGTTCCTGGAGCGGGACGCCTCGTTTTATAAGGCTAGCGCTCATCCTCTGTGGCACCTTTTATTTATAGTTTTTGTACTGTGTTTTATTTTGTACAGCTTGTTGTATGTGTCCTCTGTGCGTTACCATCGCTGGTAACATCACATGACCCCTTTATTTACTTTCTTCTTGTATTAATAAATCCTGCACGTCTGTGCTGGCGTTTCAACTCCACCTCCCATGTCTCTCTGTATTGCTTAAGCAGCGGTTGCACACACAGGACCTTGCACTGAGGGAACTGCAGGCTCACTGATGTATGGCTGTGGCAGTTGAACTATGCTCTTCCTGTTGGAAGTTGTGCTATCAAGGACAACCACACCACAATCCTTTCTGCTGAAGTTTGCACAGGGGTGTTGGAACAAAGATATCCCTGTCCCATGCAGGGCACCTTAGGCTGTGGTAGAGCTGGGGTTATGGTCAATGTTGTCCACAGCAGCAGTTGTAAAGATGCCACAACGAAGTTTTGATGAACACACAACCTTTTTTAATTCAAAGCGAGAACATATAAGAACATAAGAACATAAGAAAGTTTATTTTCTGTTCTGAATGCCCCTTCATCTAATCTCCATTTGTGACCCCTGGTCCTTGTTTCTTTTTTCAGGTCAAAGAAGTCCCCTGGGTCGACATTGTCTATTCCTTTTAGGATTTTGAATGTTTGAATCAGATCGCCGCGTGGTCTTCTTTGTTCAAGACTGAATAGATTCAATTATTTTTGCCTGTCTGCATACAACATGCCTTATAAACCCGGGATAATTCTGGTTGCTCTTCTTTGCACTCTTTCTAGAGCAGCAATATCCTTTTTGTAACGAGGTGACCAGAACTGAACACAATATTCTAGGTGAGCTCTTACTAATGCATTGTAAAGTTTTAACATTACTTCCCTTGATTTAAATTCAACACTTCTCACAATATATCCAAGAATCTTGTTGGCCTTTTTTATAGCTTCCCCACATTGTCTAGATGAAGACATTTCTGAGTCAACATAAACTCCTAGGTCTTTTTCATAGTTCCCTTCTTCAATTTCAGCATCTCCCATATGATATTTATAATGCACATTTTTATTGCCTGCATGCAATACTTTACACTTTTCTCTATTAAATTTCATTTGCCACATGTCTGCCCAGTTCTGAATGCTGTCTAGATCATTTTGAATGACCTTTGCTGCTGCAACAGTGTTTGCCACTCCTCCTATTTTTGAGTCATCTGCAAATTTAAAGAGTTTGTTTCCTATACCAGAATCTAAGTCATTAATGTAGATTAGGAATAGCAGAGGACCTAATACTGATCCCTGTGGTACATCACTGGTTACCTCGCTCCATTTTGAGGTTTCTCCTCTAATCAGTAGTTTTTATTTTCTAGATGTTAACCACTCCCTAATCCATGTGCATGCATTTCCTTGAATCCCTACTGCGTTCAGTTTGAGAATTAATCTTTTATGCGGGATTTGTCAAAAGCTTTCTGGAAATCTAAATAAACCGTGTCGTATGCTTTGCAATTATCCATTTTCAATGTTGCATCCTCAAAAAAGTCAAGTAGGTTAGTTAGACACGATCTCCCTTTCCTAAAACCATGCTACCATACAGGTCATTTTCCATTTTGGATCTTATTATAGTTTCCATGAGTTTACATATAATAGAAGTCAGGCTTATTGGTCTGTAGTTACCTGGTTCGGTTTTGTCTCCCTTTTTGTGGATTGGTATTACGTTTGTTATTTTCCAGTTTGTCGGTACAACCCCTGTGTCAAGAGACTGTTGCATGATATTGGTTAGCGGTTTGTAAATAACTTCTTTCATTTCTTTGAGTACTATTGGGAGGATCTCATCTGGCCCAGGGGATTTGTTTATTTTAAGAGCTCCTAGTCCCTTTAACACTTCTGCCTCTGTTATGCTAAAGTTATTTAAAATTGGATAGGAACAGGTTGACATGTCGGGCATGTTGTCCGTGTCCTCCTTTGTAAAAACCTGTGAAAAGTAATCATTTAATATATTTGCTATTTTTTTTCTTCATCTATGATTTTGCCATTTGTGTCTCTTGCTGTTATAATATTGGAAAAACATTTTGGAATTGGTTTTAGCTCCCTTAGCAATATTGATTTCTATCTCTCTCTTAGCCTTTCTAACTTCCCTTTTGACTTATGTTTGCAGTTCCAAGTACTCTTTCTGTGTACTTTGTTTTTGGTCCCTTTTAAATGCTCTGTAAAGTGCCTTTTTTCGCTGAATATTTTTTTTAATTGATCTATTAAACCATTTTGGCCATTTTGTTTTAGATTTAGATTTGTCTACTTTTGGGATGTAATTGTTTTGTGCCTCTAGTACTACATTTTTAAAAAACAGCCATCCTTTTTCTGTGGATGTTTTCTCTATTTTACGCCAATCTACTTCTGTTAGTCTCTGTTTCATACCTTCATAGTTTGCTTTTCTAAAATTGCAAACCTTAGCTTTAGTCATTACTTTTGGGGTTTTAAAAAATACTTCAAATGCGACCATGTTGTGGTCTGAGTTTGCCAATGGCTGTCTGACCTCTGTTTTAGTTATTCTGTCTTCATTATTTGAAAAGACTAAATCAAGGCATGCTTCCCCTCTAGTCGGTGCCTTGACAAATTGCGTTAGGAAGCAGTCATTTGTCATTTACACCATTTCAATTTTGTCCATCGTATAATAAAATGGGAGAACCCCCACCGGGTTTTCCCATTTTATACAAGGGAAATTGAAGTATGGCTTCTCCTTTTCTACACGCATTTCGAATGTCATTGTATAACAGATTATTTTGCTCAGCGTCTGAATTTGTCAGTCTATAGCATGCTCCTATTATTATGCCCTTTGCATTTTTGTCCATTATTCTGACCCATATTGATTCTGCATTGTTTTCTTTGTCCTGATTTAACACCTGGGCTTGAAGACTATTTCTTATGTATAGCGCTACCCCTCCGCCTCTTCTGTCCTGCCTGTCTTTCCTATACAGTGTGTACCCACTAATATTATATTCGTCTCCATCACTCTCAGACAACCAAGTTTCTGTAACACCTATCACATCGTAGTTACTTGTTAGTGCAGTAGCTTCAAGTTCTAACATTTTGTTTCTGAGACTTCTAGCATTAAGATAAATACATTTAATAGTTGTCTTACCTGAGTTGTTGCCCTTGTTTTGATGTGGTCTCCTGTGGCAGAGCAGGGCTCTGCCCTTAGAAATACTGGCAGGGAAGGAGTTAAATTCTCCTCCCTTCCCAGATTGATTTCTTCAGGTGGGAGTAATCAACTAATTAATTATTCAAGGACTGGGCCATCTGGCATAAAAGGAGGCTTCAGCCTCCCATTAGAGGAGAGTTCTGGAAGGAGAAGGAGCCAGTGTTTTGTGTGTGCTGTTTTTCTGTTGGTTTGTGTTTGAACCCAGTAAAGGCAATGCCCAGCCTGGAAATCTTTATTTTTGTAAGTTTTGCTTTTTGTTTTGTGTTTATTTTATGTTTAAAACCTTTTTGTTTGGCCCTTGTGCCTATTTATTTGATTATTTTTGTTTATTAAAAAACTTTATTTTGAACTTTAAAACTGTCTCTGAGTCTCAAACCTCTGTCATCTTGTCACATTTGGTGTCAGAGTGGGATAATGCCACCTGGAGGCTCAGGGCAGTATTTTTTTTTTGTTGTTGTTTTTGAATTTTGTGAGGTTAAAAAAATAATCAAATAAATAGGCACAAGGGCCAAACAAACTACAAACTGAACTTGCTGTGTTTCTCAATATGGAGTCCCCAACGATCATGACCTCCCTTCTTTTTGCTGCCTGGCCAGCACTGTTTATATGGTCCTGGATGTTGTTCCTTTCATTCTGTTGATGTTGGTTTTGGTCATCTAAATGTTGAAGTGTCTCAAATTTGTTGGATGTCTGGATTTCTGGTGGTTGTGTTTGACGAAGTTTCTTTTTTTCCCTGCTTCTGCCTATCTGAACCCAGCTGTTTCGACTCTCTTCCATCTCCGTGGTGGCTTTCAGTCTGCTAGGGGTGCAGACTTCCATGAATTGTGAGTGTGTCAGCTCCTCAAGCTCCTGTTGCTGTCTCATTTCCTCCAGCTCCTTTTCTTGCAGACTTACTCGTTGGAGCAAGTCCTGGATCGTGAGGCACTTTACACAAACTTGGTTGAGCTCTGTTGGATTTTCTCGGATTCCCCACATCATGCAGTTGTCACAGATTACTGGCTTGAAGACCTTTTTTTTTTTTTTTTTTTGGAAGTTTAGTTTAGCTTCTGCAGCTGTCAACCTGCTTTCAACTGCTTCTAACTGCGTTGTACTTGTCCACGACTGTACTTCTCCCACGATGTCGCTTCCACATGCTGTCGCTGGGAAGACTGCCTGCCTTTTGTTTGTTTGTGTTTGTGCTGCGGGCTCCACCCCTCCCCTGTGTCTCAGAACGCTGCGGAATTTGAAAATATACTATTTTCCATTTCAGTTGACAGAGACAGTACCCTGTCATAGGAGACTGACAATCCAACATCGTGGAGCTTTTTCACAAGGCCATGTTTCCTTGTCTCTGCATGCATTAGCAGGCCCAAGTAAATTGGAAGTGGTGGCTCTCGATCTGTTGAGTGGTAAGAAGCTATTGATCCATCACTTTGACGAAGTGTAGCATTAAATTGTAGCAGCTGTGAAATGCTAAGTGTAGCCTGGGCTTCAATCAAATTACTGGACTGAGTTTGGATATTTAGACCACCCAATATCATGCCAACTAATGTTGTGAGTGACTGAGGAACTGTGTCCTGTTGACAGTTCTTTTCAAATGTTCCAGGAAGAAGTACATTTTGGTAAGGTGTACCATCTTAAAAACAGGGAGCACATCTGAGTCTGCACGGGTTTCCTCTATGTACATAACCAGTTCAGCTAGTGTAGTGCCTTGAAACCTTTTGTTCTTTCTGTCTACATTTTTATCAATATGTGTTTTTTCTGCTTTATTTTGCAATGTAATAAGACACTTTGAGTGGTAAACTGCATCTTGTGATATAAGGTGTCCTGTGATTCCATTTTCTAACTTGTTTGTCCATGTTAAATGTTGATGCTGTGTGATGGTCACCTGAAGCCTCACCACAAAAGAAACACTCCTCTTTTGTTATACTTGTGGCTACACCACAACTATGTTGTGTGATCTTGCTATTGTCAGAAATGTCACTCTCTGCATCAGCAACTCTTTCTTTTTTTTACTCTTTGCAACTTCATATTGTTAAACTTGTTCCTACAGTGTTTTGTGCCCTGTACCAAAGTCAACGTCAGTTCGCTTGGTGTCAGTTGGACACTTCAATGCTTCTGCAGTTGTTTCTTGACATAAGATACATATGGCCCAGTTTAATGAGCTCATTTTTTGTGATGGCTCTGGGTTGTCTTGGTCTACGATCATGCAAGTTTTTGACATTTTAAAAGTTTCTAGTTTCTACAGCGAATCTCCAAGCACAATGCAATTTCCATACCCCTACTCTTCAAGCATCTATAGGCTGCTGTGAGGAATTAGCTGACAGCAGCGTTTCTGAAATTAAAAAAAATACTTTTTTTAAGTGTCTTAGCAGATCTAACCCTAACACTGATACTGTGAAATATTACCTAAAATTCACAAAAAAATCTTAAATTTAGTGACATTTAAAGCTTTAGGACAGGTCTTTTGAGCTACTGGGATTTATAAGTGAATTATAAAAAACCCAGAAGCAAATTCATCTAATGTCCTGTGTGAAGTACAGTGTGGTACACTGAACGGTCCTCAATTGAACGGTACATAATATTTTTTTTTTCATGTTTTCTTAAAATGAGTATTACATTAGTTGCACACTTGTAAATTACTAGTCAAGCAGCAAAAGGTTTTTGAAGTTATTCTTCTTTATATTGTAAAACACAAATTAAGAGCTGGCCCAAAAAATAAGAAAGATACATAACAAAACAAAAAGGAAACACTTTATCTACAATTATAATACAGATGGAAAGCAATATTTAATTCAGAAGCTAAATATAAAATAATAGATAACGTGTATTAAAAACAGAATACAGTCGGCACTCAAATGTCCGTCACCCAGATAAACGTCAAACGACTTTTACAGTTTTTTATTAAAAAATAAAATCATTTCCTATTCCGAAGCCAATGGGGTTATACGTCATATAATTTTTCTGACTCACCAATTTTGTTATACACTGTCTATCTCGCCAATGTCAATGTCACGTCCACTGATTTATTTTAAAAACAAGTTCAATTCAGTACTGTAGTTTGAAAGTGAGCCTGCAGTAAAAAAAAAAAAAAAAAATGCGGTCTACACACAAGCGAGCGAGAACTGCAATTCCTACCAACATAAAACGCGAAATTTGTCTTTTGTATGTTTGGAATCAGAATAAATGAATTTATTATGTACAGTAATACAGTTCACATGCAGTCCTTGTTTTGGTAAGTAGCATTTTCAGAGTCATGTCATTATGTACAGTATTACAGTATGTTCAAATATAGCACGTAATCCACAAAACCAATGAAAGTGCACCCTATGTATATTTGCCATTTTATTTTTAGTGTTCAGTGGAACACAGGCAATCGTGTGCAGATATACAGTACGTCACGTGTTTATCCGTCACTTTAGTAACACATATTTTGGGGTGCTGACTGTAAAGGGTTTTCACACTGTGTCAGCCTGACTTCATTAATAATTTATATCCAGTACTATAGCTAGCTGTTCTAGTCTGTTAGCTTACATTTTAAAATTTAACTATAACTATATATATAGCTTATACATAGGCTATATATGTATATTTACATTTATCTTCCTTTATTGAATTATATACCATATTACATGGTATTCATTAATTATTAGTGAAACAAAGAGTTTTATCTTACCTAAAATACATACAAGAAAAGGGAAAAAATACACCGTTTCATTCAAGGTCTGGTGAATTCTGATCCTCTCGCGCCCTCTACAAGCGGTTCCCGGTCTTTTTTTTCCTGCCGAACCTGATGCGCAAGATGATTTTTGCCGCTGTTCTCAAAAAGCATTGTGCATCAGGTTCGGAAGGTGCTTGTGGATTAACTAATTTTCAATACCAAGAAAACAGCCTTGCTTTTATGTATCTCTATATCCTACAAATGGACTTCTTTATGTATTCATGTATTGCCCACAATATCTCTCTCTCTCTCTCTCTCTCTCTCTCTCTCTCTCTCTCTCTCTCTCTCTCTCTCTCTCTCTCTCTCTATATATATATATATATATATATATATATATATATATATATATATATATATATATATACTGGATACCGTTATGCTGGATTTTCTTTGAAAACAGAGACAAGGTAAAAAATAATATGTTGAGGGGGGTGTCTGTTTCTATATGTTTCTATTGTGCCACATTAAGATTTTCAGTAGGATTTATCTGCCAAAATTTTAGATAGCTGTTTCATATCTCTGAAGTTCCAAGCCGTAATGAATCTTTAGGATGTTTGGCATTGCTATTTGCATCGACCATATGCTAAAGATCCCTTCACAATAATCATTTTATCAAACACATACTCAACAAATGTATGTTTCTTTAGGAATTTAAATAGCTATCCAGACATATTAAGCACTATATTAATTGAACAAACTTAAATAAGATGCTTGTCTGCACCTTAAACCACCTCCTCGTGTATGTGTAGGTAAAAAGCCTTTGGGCTCAGGGATTAGTTATGATCACAATGTTTTTAAATCCTGTATCAGAGTGATTAACAGCATATGTTATAATAATTGCATGCTTTATAACTAAAAACAGTGATCAATATGTGATTTACAAACAAACATCAGTAAAAGTCTGAATTTTGAACACGCATGGCAGCCATCTTGAAATAGCGGCCATTTCATGCTTTCATGGGCAGAGATTTGTCCATGAAGGCATTAAATTATGTCAGTAGAGGCTTTGGTGAGGTTTATGGACATGAAAGTAGAATTAAATTTCAAATTTAGCACAGAAGCCAAGATGAATGAACATAAAGGTGCTCAGGAAGGCGTAATGCTTTAACGTGTAAAAGCATTAAAATGTAAATCTTAATCATTAACTTTAACACAAGTCCTGGTCATGCTTTATTTTAAGGGTTGTTTTTTTGGCTTATTAATTGTTAACACACATTGTTAATTTTTAACTAAGGGTTAGGGTTAGGGTTAGGGTTAGGGTTAATAAAAACCTGATTTAATTTGCTAAACATTACTACAGTAACAATTTGAACAGATTTCATGCATATGATCAACGGGGTATTGATCATCCATAGGGCTCTGGTGTTTGATTGATCATCCATAGGGCTCTGGTGTTTGCAGTTTTAGCTGGCCTATTAGATATTATTTATTAACAGTTAACAGAAAATAAATAATGTATATTAACATAAAAAGTCCTGTATTGATTTGCTGAAAATGTTTTTATGCCAGACTTTATTTTCACTTTGACTCTTTATTTTATCCAGTCTCTAAGTACAAAAACTTATACTGAGGTGCATTAGTCATTCTGATGTCATTCTGAACCTTATATATACTGTATATTTTCATTGGATTTTTTTGCTGAGACCCAATCATTTGGATTCCCTGTTTTTCAGGTCCAACTATTTTTGCATGTTTGTTTTACTGTTGTTAGGTTTGTGCCTATAACTCTTTAACTATAAAGAGTTACTGCACATTCATACATGAAATGAATGTGCAGACACTAGGCTTAACTTCCAAAAGTTAAGTAGTCTGACTCACCCTGTTTAGTGCAGAAAATAGTACATTTCCTGATGTGGCGACATTTGGCTCTTGGCTCTTTTTGAGGACGGGCAGGAAATCCTTCGGAGGAGAAGGGCAAGACAGATAAGACCCCGCATATTCAAATCCAGGGTCACTTTGTTGGGGATGGATTGTCCTCTCCACTTGCCTCTCCAGCGGTCAGTTGTGATGTGGATGGCGGCTCTCCTCCTGTTCCCGCTGCGTTGCGAGTTTCGCTTTTGTTCGCCGCCACAGGTCCTGCCACCTTTTCATCACCTGGTTGACTGTCCTCCTGGTAACACCGACAGCATTGACTTTATAGAGGACCATATGGCCTTTTTGGTAGCATTACTGATGTTGGATGAGGCTTTTCCAAATAACTCAATTTCATATTGAGTGACCTCAGCCATAAAGACTCTCAGCTCTTCCTCAGAAAACATTTATTTTATTTTCTGTGTGCCAAGAGGACTTTGTTGCCATTCCTCCACAAATCTCATACGGCGCCTACTGCTCTCCGTACTCCTAACTCACCTCACCTCTGGGCTCACTGAGACCCTCATTATCATGATTGCAGCTAATTATTTGTGCGTGTTGAGTAATTTGCATTGCTCATATGCCGCAGTGCAAAATAATTGCCTGGCTGCTAGGCAATATGGATTTTGTAGCCACAATTGTTTACACTGCGCCTATTCTTACATCAGCCACATCATGTGCTTAGACATTTTAGAGAAACCTATCTGGAAGGTAAAGACTTAAACAAATAAATAAATAAAATGGCACATTCTTGAATAACAATGACCCAGCAACGTTAAAACCAAAATAATGTCCGGTAATCAGGGTTTTACTGATTCTAATAATCTTTCAATGTTTTGCCTTCCTCAGGCTGTGCCAGAGGGCAAAGCTCCCCACAACCTGATCTGTAATATTGCAGTACTAATGTACTAGTCCAGTGGTTCCCAACCGATGGTCCACGTACCACTTGTGGTCAGTGAGTAAACTCCACGTGGTTCTCAAACAACCCCTAAAATTCGGTTAAGCAGTTCTTGCATAAAACCATTTCTACACAATCACACGTTGTGCAACTACAATATGTACTACTAAGAAACACAACAAACGGCTTTAACCACATTATATATCATTATAAGATATGTATGTAATCTGCATTTTCTTTTCTGTTTTCTTTTATTATAGGTGTGTTTATAAATTAATACATACTACAGGTCCCTTTAATGCGGTACCAATCATCGCCTTCAAAGCCACTATTAACTGAAACCGCTTTCTTATGTCAACATTATATACTTCCTTTTTTTAGCCTGCATTATTTAAAACAATCTACATCTAGTATTCACGGAAATGCACAGCTTTCTAATCTGTGCTCATTCTACTGCTTATTTTCACTGTTCAGGAAAAAAAAATAGGTAATCTGTCTCCAGCCTTTTCGCTCTGCATAAAGTAGCACACTGCATTCAATATTCCTAACTCTGTTGGAATGACTAAATTAAAACAAAAACAAAAAACTAAAACATTAAAAACACAGCATATAGTAAGAGAAGTTAATGTGAAACAAAAAGAGGCTATATTTGTTGCTTGACTTGTGAACTGTACCGTAGTGTGAATGATTGATTTCAGCTCCATGTTATTATTATTATCATTTGTATATTTAGCAGATGCCTTTATTCAAGGTGATTTACAGAGACTAGGATGTGTGAACTATGCATCAGCTGCAGGGCCACTTACAACAACGTCTCACCCAAAAGACAGAGCACAAGGAGGTTAAGTGGCTTGCTCAGGGTCACACAATGAGTCAGTGAGTGAGCCGGGTTATATGCTACATGGGTTTATTCAACCAGGTTTAATATCTCACAAACCTATATGTCAAAAGGAAATTCTATTAACACTACTTCTGTAATTAATGTATAGTCTCTTCTTGATGCTGTCATATATAACCAAAATGCTATAAATCATATTGACTGTGTGCCACCAATCATATTTAATTTACACATCACAGCCCACCAGAAGTGGTAAGTAACATCCTGTACACTCGCCAATCATTTTTCAAATCGCTTCCCACCCACCGCATCTTTGTTTTCCGGTGTTTTTTATATGTACCTCAAGCGAAGTTGGCGACTCAGTGAGTGTAATAAATTTTGTTAGAAATTGATAGATTTGATGCACGAGGTAACGGTTGCGGGGACTAGCACTGGTATTTAAATGTACTGGATCCGAGGACGATCCAAAGCTCCAATATGTTATTTGTCAGGAGGTTTTGTCAAACCTACAAAAAAAAAAGTTTTCAACAAAAGAAACGGAAACTTTGCCATCAGCAACTTTCAATGTGCAAAATGACAACATTGCTTGATGAACTGTGGTCGCGACAATTCAAGCCCGGGGATATCATTAAGTTTGGTAAGTTGTATAAATACTTTACTTTCTACATGTACTCATACATATACACAGCGCTCCAGAAAAGGTTTTGGGTCTGTGAGTAACTTACCCTCTAATTTGAGAGATTAAATTGCGTTTTCAGGAGGTAAAATGCAACATTACCTTGAAGGCATGCGTAATCTCGATAAATACTGTATAATCTTTAATGGTAATGAGGTAGGCATTAAAAAAGAGCTTTCCATTTTAACTGCAGTGTTACTTTGAACTACTGTACAACCACACATGTGTTCTACAAGGTTCTTTATAGGCTCAGCAGATGTTTTTTCTGGTATCATGATTACGTTACTTATATTTTAACATTAAATTCTTAAACTCAGTGAACATGTTAAAGCTTCAGTATAAAGCCATACATATAAATACAATAAGGGAATGCATTCATAAGTTATAAAACAGTTTGTTTAATATTATAGGCACCTGATTTTAGCGGTTGCCTCTGACGACGGTTCCAGTTGGATTTGTAGATGGACTTCAACCTGTGTAGCTTCAATTTTTTCAATTGGCTGCAAAGACAACAGGACTAGCCAGAGACTGGATAATGTTGTTTGGTTTTTTCTTGTGTACAGTTTTAGGGTAGGCGGGAGGGAGGCAGACAAGCTGTACAGCAAAATTGCTATGCATATTTTTACACATGAAATTTAAATTTAGTGCATATTTCGGATGTTTTAAGGCATAAAAATGGCAGCTTATCTGGACCTCTGCATATACACATAAAAATTGATTTCAAAATGCTGTTGTGACAAAATGCCTGGCAAGTGGTCAGTGGAAAAATTCAAAACACAGAGGTGGTCCTCACATTAAAAAAAGTTTTAATGTCGAATTAAGATCCAACACTCTGTGCTCTAATTTGTCCTATTGGACAAACCTGTGTTTTGATTATATTTTAAATTACATAATTTGAAAGTGAGTTCAATGTTAAAGAAAGAAAACAAACGCTTGCCTGTGACCAAAAAACTCTCATGAGTTAGTCATTCTATCTGAATGCTTTGTTGTATGGTAATGCTCTGGAAAGGAATTCCCTGACTGGTGGATGAAACTTTCTATTACTTCATAAGATGAATGAAAATGTACTGTGGTACATATTTATATGGGAAGTTCTACAGATCCTTGCTGCAACAACAAACAGGCTTTAGTTTGCGCCAGCAATAAGCAACAAGGGTATTATTGTAATTCGAAATCACTACAAATACTGAAAATAGTGTTTTGTGTATGTCTACGTTGTAATAATGTTATTTCCTAAATAGCAGGTAGGCCATAAGACCTACAGTATAACTGACCTGAGCTGAGACAAGTACAAGATGGGCTGAATGGCCTCCTCTCGTTTGTAAACTTTCTTATGTTCTTATGTTCTTACACTTTTTTCAACTTTTTTAAAGAAAACTTAAATTCTGTAGGTCTTTTAATTATTCAAGTAAATAGTTTTTTTTTTTTCTTATAAATATTATTATAAATAGGAACCCTTAAGGGTACTGATATTTTTTATATTAATAATAATTGTTAATGGATTTCCATCTTTAAAATCACTGATGCAGTCGTAATTATGTTATTGATTTCTGTAATGGATACTGTCCTCCGAGTTATAAAATATATAATGAGTTTTTTCATTATATCACAATGCCTACCTTGTATTTTCTGTCACAGGAGCATTTAACGTAGTTTTCAATTTCAGGTGGAAAAATGCTAATGTAGCATTTTGGACACCACAATTAAACTAAATAAAGTTTTTACATTTCCATGGGAGGCCTAGATTACTAATTACGATAATACCCTTGTTGCTTATTGCTGGAGCAAACCAACACCTGTTTGTTGTTGCAGCAAGGATCTGTAGAATTTCCCATATAAATGTGTCTCACGGTACATTTTCAATAGGGACCACCTTGGTGTTTTGAATTTTTCCACTGACCAATTGCCACACATAACTGCCATATTAGGATGGTGCATGTAATTTGCTAATTTTAAAATGCTTCATTGATCTGAAATATTTCTCAGGATTGCAAGCTCAAATAAATATTGCAGTCTTTTGTAATTTATTTGGCCATTTTGAATTTTTGTTATCAATAAACCATATGGGTATTTAGAAGCCCTTGGAGTTACAGACCTTATTGTAAGTGCTTCTGCTTGCACTGTATTATTCAGTTTTACCACTTAATCGTCTTGAATTCCAAAGGATGTGCCATGCACACTGGTACTGGGATAACCAGGTGACTGTAAGTTGACTGCTCAATTTAAACCTTCTCTCTGGTGACATAGAACTTTGGATTCTATGTCACCACCTCTAACCCAATTTTCTAATTTTAGCCACTTGTGACAGAAGTTTTCCTTTAATTGCTTCCTTAATAAATATGTGGACATATATTTTCAAGAATTTATCATCAAACAGTTGTGTTGTCTCCCATGACTTTTGTTCTGTATTCCAGAATGCTCTCTGAATGTTACATTCACCCAGGTATTTTATTCAGAGCATCTAACTAGCAATGTATTTGTATTGCAACAATGGGATGGTATTGCTAAAAGCATGCCACAGGCAAAAAGGTATTTGATGTAAAAAAAAAAACAAAAAAAAAACTTGAAAGAGCTGGTTTTCCTTTTACAAAAATAAATCAAAATACCATCTTAATGTTTAGAGTTTTTTTTTTATTATTTGTGTGGTCTCTCATGGTACAGTAACACTTGAAGGAACATCTATAGTGATTTTATTAATAATAACATTAATAACAATAAAAACTATGGCATGTGTCATCCTTTGATAATGATACTCAAATTGTCTCTATTACCCTAGCAACTTTTAAGCCGAATCTTGAGATAGTGTAGGTCTTTTTTTTTTTGATGTGTAAACGCAGTGTTATGTTCTTTTATTTGGTATTGTGCCTAATGTTCTGACTGTTACGCAATACGATCAAAGAAGAGCTGTCCTGCTGGAATAATTTCTGTGTGTCAAGCGTGCTGTGAGCATGGGTGCTGAATATGACACAAAAGGGTCATATGGGCATCGTCAAGCTTAACCCTTAGCGGCCCATTTATTGAGCGCGTCTCAGGCGCGTCAGGTCCAATTTATTTTCACACATGCTGTTTATTTTAAAAGTATTTTTTTCACAGTAAAACAGGTTTAAAAGGTACTGTATATCAACATGACACTCAGTACAACTGCACACCAGTGACCCTTGTAGTCTGACCGGGCACCTGCGGGTTTGCCTGTAAGCTGACTGGAGCTGTGTTGTCCTCCAACGCTGTAGCTCCAAGGTGGCTGCATGGTGAGTCTGCAGTGTGAAAAGAAGCGGTCGGCTGACGGCACACAATTCGGAGGACAGCGTGTGTTCGTCTTTGCCAGTCAGCGCAGGGGTTATAGCGGTGAGCCAAGATTAAATAATAACTGGATATTCTAAATTTGGAGAAAAAAAATAAATAAATAATTGGTGACTACTAAATTAAAAAAATATATATCGAAGTTGTGTCATTAACAGTTTAAATTCAAATTTTCCTCAGCAACAATGTGTGACTGTACACAGGGAACGTCCGAAATAATGCCAGGCAATATTTTAACATCAGGTTGTTCAGAAACTGATAGGGTGATGGAATTTGTGGCCGAATTCGACTTTCCCGGTGTGTAGATGATTGTGCATGTGTTGTGTCAGGAAATGCAAATGAAAACCAAATACGAAGGATGCAATTTTTATTTTCTTTAGGTTGGATCATCCTCAAAGATCTCATTCCGAAAGGAAAGACATCATTTCTGAATCTCATTTGCTAGTTTATTTGATACGTGTCAATTCTGCAAACGTTCCGAATCAGCTGGAGCTGTATCTAAGACTTTGGGGACGTATATTGAAATAACATAGTGCTGCTATAATTGTGGGTAGGTTCCTTCATTAGTTGGAAATGAGAACAACTCTGTCTTGGTTTTCTTTTCCCCGCAATCACTTATACAGCACAGACATATTTTTTCTTTCTATTGAATGCAACATTAATCATAATAATACATCAAAATACAACATGTGAAGGAAACACGTACAGTGTGAAAGATGTCTACTAAACAAAACGAAGGCCAGTACAGGTTCCTTCCTTATGGAAAATTAGAGAGACCATGTTTGTCACACAGACTAATGTGTTTCTACACGGAGGTAATATTGCTTATACAATGCTTAATTGGGCATGCACTGGTATGTGAGATATCATGCAGAAGTCATGTTTTGTGGCTCAGAAGAGATGCTCGAGAACAGTGATTTTGGACATGGCAGTGTGGCATTATGCAGATGTTTGGGCACATACAGATTATTATACAATGACCAAATACACTGGGAACAGCAAGGTGGGGTAGTTTATGTTTTATCTTTCATGTAGTGCTGATGTACCCTTTAAGCAACATTGCGGGACCTGGTGTGGTGGTCCTGCATTGACCAAGATATCAAATTACTGGTCAAGGACTGTACAGTTTGTTTGGTCAGTGACAAATCTGGACAGCCTGTCCCATCACCATTGCAGCCAGTTACCTGGTTGTCTCACTCCTGGGAAACTGCAACTGTACATTTGTGGGGAAATTCAAGGTGTTCCCCATCATCAACACTATCAAGTGGCTGCGTATGATCTGCACTCTAAATGGGTCATTCCGTGTCAACTCAACCAGAGATGCACCCCCTTTTGTGGGTGGGGGGTGGGGGGCGGTGGTCATACTTGAAACGCATCTCATTTTGGAGTGATTCTGAGGATCTAAAAATGATATTTAAAATGTCAGTAGCCCTATGAATTCTTCTGTACAGATAGCTAGGTAGGTCTTTGTCACAGGATGGCTTGAGCATTGATGTCAGACCCGGAAGTACAGGACACAGACAAGACTGGTGAGTAATGAAATTGCGCTGGTGCGCCGGTTTATTGTAAAATAAAAAGGTTGCACACAAATGAAAAACACTTTGACACAAAACAAAACGCTGCGGTGGCCAAAACAAATAGACAGACAAACAAACACTGGACGAAACAACAAACGGGTATTGTGCTGATCTATGCCATTCCAATCATTCAGTTGGAATCTCTGTACATCTCCACGTGAACTAATTGTGCTCCCCATGCTTCCATACTAAAACCCACTTTAATCTGCACGTGGAGTGATTGTGCAATCGCCATGCCTAAATACAATTCTACATTTTACATCACATGTGCTACATACAGTAACCCACACTCCGTGAACCAATACATACACACAACATACAACATATAACACAAAATACACACAGGGGCGGGGCACCCTACCACAGTCTTCTGTAGAATAAATGCAAAACAAGTACCACCACTTTAGTATTTCTGTGTTGCTGGGGTCCTTAAAATAGAAAATTTGTCCAATTGTCAAATTGATGAGTGATTCTTAAGTGCACGTTCATTCTAAAGTAGGGACATCACCTTCAAATTGCTTAGGTGTGCTCATAATTTAACTTACTTTGTGTATGCAGCTCTACTACTGTCTACTTACTTTACTGTCCGATTTAATGACCTGACAAAAGGCTTAAGGATGAAAGTATCGAAAATGGTCCCTTCTTTGAAGGGCTAAAACCCCTTGTGGGACACGAGTTAACAAAGTGACCTTTGGTAGGCTTATAGATGAGGATTTGTTGTAAAATAATTGACTTGGTAATCTGTCTCCGTCACAGTTTAATAAATGTACAAACATGAACAACACACATTTATGTTGTTTTGGGTTATATTGTACAATATTAGCAAATAGTTTGAGTTTAAACCAAGAGAAACCATAAATAAATGTATAAATAAATAAATCCATAAAAATAAAATGTGTATAATCTTTATATGCAGGTGGTTTGTCATAGGGCTACAGAGGTACTGTAGACATCTTATTTCTGCCAGACCCAATGCCTTGCAGATAATTTTGTATACTGATGAAATAGAGATATGAAATCCTTTAGGTGCACATGCTTCAAAGAATAAACTATTGATGGTGTACTATACATTAGGAAATATAAATCCAAAATATAGATCTAAGCTAGCTGCCATATGACTTCTTGTCATAGGAAAAGCAAATGATGTTTCTCAATGTGGTATTGATGTACTATTAGAGCAAATCTGAAAAGATTAGAATTGATTGTATCATGGGGTTAAAATAGAGACTGTGGGTGGTAATATGGACACACATGGGGCATTGATTTCTGTTTGTGGAGACACTTTAGCCCAGCACAAGCTGGCTGGATTTAAAGAGGGAGTTGGTTCTGCTCATAGTAAATGTAGACATTGTGAGTGCACATTTTCAGACATGCAGAAGTATTTTGATGACGACTTTATCAAAAGGACACTAGAGAGCCATCTCAGACAATGTGGGGAAATAGAAAGAGCCAGCACAGATTTCTTAAAAAACATAAGAACATAAGAACATAAGAAAGTTTACAAACGAGAGGAGGCCATTCAGCCCATCTTACTCATTTGGTTGTTAGTAGCTTATTGATCCCAGAATCTCATCAAGCAGCTTCTTGAAGGATCCCAGGATGTCAGCTTCAACAACAGCCTGAAAACAACTTATGGTATTAATCGACAAAGTAAATTAACAGAAATTCCCGGTTTTTATATTGTAAACCAAACTCCACAGTATATAATGCATATTGTTTTTGAGGGTATTGCTCCATTAGAAATAAAATGTGCATTGAAACCACTTATTTCTTCAGGGCACATTGACCACGATGTGCAAGATAAACCAAGCTCCATAACAGTCAACACTTTAGCATCAGATGATAATAAGCTTAAACAGGCCTCGGGACAAATGCAAATTCTCTTAAAAACAATGCCATTTGTGTTAGCTATTGGTGAGGGTAATGAATACATTCAACTGCTTCTTGAATTGTTTGAGATTCCCAGATAATTTCTGCACCAGTCATTTCATTGAGTACTGTGTCAAGTACTTATCAAGCAACACCTGATGCATTTCAAGCAGCTTTTTCCAGACAATAATATTATCCTAGCAACACTATTTGATTCATGTTCCATCATAAATTAAATCATTAGGTCCAAATGTGAGACACATGTGCATGAGATTGGAATCTAAGCACGGTTTAAAAGATGGGCTTCAAAGTCAAATTTTAGAAATGTCTTCAAATCATTGGTCAAACATAATCAGATGTTTGAATTTTGTCAGAATGTGTACAGTTCTCAGCATGCCATTTTCTCAAGTGAGAAAGAAATTGGCCCATTCTCAGATGTCAAAAATGTGCAATACATTCACACAAAAGTAAGAGACTTCTTCGGCATGGATGCAGCACAATACATAGTTTCAGCCAAGTGGCTCATTCTAAATGGAAATGAATACACTTGCAATCAGTCCTTAATTTTAGCCAAAGTCAATGATGACGTTCCTGAATTCATTCTCATAAAGACATTTTCATAGTAAATTCAACTTTCATTTGTTTTGAAATTCAGCTCTATGAAACCATTTGCTTGTTCTTGCTTATGAGGTTGATATTCCCAACCTTGCACAGGCAACTGAGCTAGTAGATGCTGAAAAGCTTACAGATTCTACACCATATTATACATTGAACTTCAAAGGTACAACATACATTCCTCTGAAGTATGATCTTGGTGACATAATTAAACTTCATGGGTTTTGTAATAACCCATTTCATTCCTAATGATTTTGCAATGAAACAACAAGGTACACTTGATGAGAGAATTTTCTCCAGAGTGAAAGTTGCAGTTACTTAAGAAGGAAATAATTAATTGTTCTTGAGCCAAATTTGTGAAATTTAAGTTGTTAAGTTTAAGTTGTTAAACAAAAGTGTAATATATAACATACAGAAAGTGTGGAATGTGGCCTATAACATACAATAAGTGGCTGTGTTTAATAAGGCAGTTTTTATTTCTTAACTTCTTGAAAAATGCACATGTAGTTATACAGAGGTTAAGTTTTCTTAGTATGTTCACCAATGACATGTGCTTGCAATATATATTAGATACTCCTGTTCTGGTATTGTTCAAACATGACCTCAAGGGATGATGCTAGAGATTGCAGTTATATTAGCCTATTCATATATGAGTAATATGAGCTAATTAAGAGAAACAGATTTACATGCTCTGCATGTGGTAGGCATGGCAGTAAACTGGTCAGTTGATTTGAGGTAATATTAAAACTAAGGCTGTTCCCAGCGATGTAAGTTCTCTTGTCAGTTAGTTTTGATATACACTGCAAAAAATGTACATAAAGTTTATGGCTAGACAACACATTCAAATGAACTAAGTGCACATCTAACATGATGTTACTAATATTTAGGCCAGTCATGACTAGTTTTCCCTTCTCTGGCTGGTAAATGTTCATGTGCACAAAATGTGAGTATAAAATGTCTGTTTAGAAAGGCCACATTTGTCTTTATATGACTGGTAAATGTGCACAGGAATGTGAGTGTGAAATGTCAAATAAATGTTTTAAAAAAATTGATATGTTTGCTGATTTCTTGATCCAATTAAGTGAAACACCTTTATTTGCTCTGCGTGTGGTTGGTATGGCAGTGTACGGGTAAATTGATTTGAGGTAATGTTAAAACTAAGGTTTTTCACAATGATGTTTCTAAAGTTTAATTGTACAGCAAAATGAAAAAGTGACATTCATTTTGAATTGCAACCCTCTGTTTGCATAGATTTAAAAAACATGTGGATCAGAATGTATGCTGATCAATATGTCTTGCCAATGTTTGCATCAAAACAGACATGCATTATGTTGAGTGGATTTCCTAACAATATGAATTCATTTTAGAAGATTTAACATGCTGTATATTTGGTCATACTGATTTAAGTCAGTTTTTGTTCTCAGTTGTTTGGAGAATTGAAGGACTTTATTAGGCATGACATTTATTTTGATAAAACCCTTAACACCAAATGATCTTATTTTCAGAACATCATTATGTCAAATTCTTAAAACAAGATTTCTTATCTGGTAATTTCTCAAGCCAAAGTCATTTAACAGCTTTGATTTTCTTCCTTGTTGTGAAAAAAGCTTAAATTACTCATGAAATTCTTTCAATTAAGATACATTTTCTAAGTGAGATAATACTTATTTCCTTACATCAAGCAAAATATTCTTACAGAAAAAATGCTTAGTAAGTACACATATCTTAACACTAAAATAATAGGAATTATTTGCCTAAAATAAGATAGAGTTGCTAAGATTCTATTTTTTACAGTGTGGGGAAAGGTGCATTAAGAGACAAAATTGATGCACCCTGCTCAATGTAGGTAGCACGTGGCAGACCATAAGGTCAGACAGCACCACCCCCTTTCCCACAGAGGAAGTATGTGGCAGGCTCGCTGTGTGATGAGAGAATGACTACCTCAATTATTGGACAGAAACCAGTCGGGTTGAAGGGGAGTCAACAATTGTTTACAAAGGTATAAATATCAAACATTGCAAAGTTTTGTCAGTCTTTTCATCTCTATTGAATTGACTGCATGGATATCCCTGCTTTCTGATACAAATACAGTGCCTTACATAAGTATTCACCCCCCTTGGACTTTTCCACATTTTGTAGTGTTACAACCTGGAATTCAAATGGATTTAATTAGGATTTTTACCATTTGATTTACACAACATACTTAACACTTTGAAGGTGCAAAATATTTTTTATTGTGACACAAAAGTCAATTAAACAAAAAAAAAGACATTTGTTGGTTGCATAAGTATTCAATACTTGGTAGAAGCACCTTTGGCAGCAATTACAGCTGTGAGTCTTTTTGGGTAAGTCGCTACCAGCTTTGCACATCTGGATCCTGCAATTTTTGCCCATTCTTCTTGGCAAAATTGCTCAAGTTCTGTCAAGTTGGATGGGGACCGTTGGTGAACAGCAATTTTCAAGTCTTGCCACAGATTCTCAATCGGATTGAGGTCTGGGCTTTGACTGGGCCATTCTAAGACATTCAGGTTCTTGTTTTTAAACCACTCCAGTGTAGCTTTGGCTGTGTGTTTAGGGACATTGTCCTGCTGGAAGGTGAACCTCCGCCCCAGTCCCAGGTCTCTTGCAGACTGAAACAGGTTTTCCTCTAGAATTTCCCTGTATTTGGCTCCATCCATCTTGCCCTCAATCCTGACCAGTTTCCCAGCCCCTGCCGATGAAAAGCATCCCCATAACATGATGCTGCCACCACCATGCTTCACCGTGGGGATGGTGTTCTCAGGGTGATGAGCAGTGTTGGCTTTGCGCCACACATAGCGCTTTGTGCTAAGGCCAAAAAGTTCAATTTTGGTCTCATCAGACCAGAGAACCTTTTTCCACATGTTTGCTGTGTCTCCCACATGCCTTTTGGCAAAATCCAAACAGGATTTGATAGGGTTTTTTTCAACAATGGCTTTCTTCTCGCCACTCTTCCATAAAGCCAGCTTTGTGGAGCGTCCGGGTTATAGTTGTCCCATGGACGGTTTCTCCCATCTCAGCTGTGGATCTCTCCAGTTCCGTCAGAGTTACCATTGGCCTCTTGGTTGCTTCTCTGACTAATGCCCTCCTTACCTGGTCACTGAGTTTTGGTGGACGGCCTTCTCTAGGCAGAGTCGCGGTTGTGCCATATTCTTTCCATTTTTTAATAATGGATTTAACGGTGCACCGGGGGATGTTCAAAGTTTGGGATATTTTTCATAACCCAACCCTGATTGGTGCTTCTCCAGAACTTTATCCCGGACTTGTTTTGATAGCCCCTTGGTCTTCATGATGCTGTTTGTTTAGATATGCTCTCTAACAAACTCTGGGGCCTTCCAGAAACAGGTGTATTTAATCTGAGATCACGTGACACTTTAATTGCACACAGGTGGACTCCATTCAACTAATAATGTGACTTCTGAAGGCAATTGGTTGCACCAGAGCTTATTTAGGGGTGTCACAGCAAAGGGGGTGAATACTTATGCAATCAAGACTTTTCCGTTTTTTATTTGTAAACAATTTTGAAAAATATGTAGATTTGTTTCCCCACTTTGACATTATGGACTATTTTGTGTAGATCAGTGAGAAAAAATCCTAATTAAATCAATTTTAATTCCAGGTTGTAACACTACAAAATGTGGAAAAGTCCAAGGGGGGTGAATACTCATGCAAGGCACTGTATATGCACTGAGCTGTACTGAGGCCTTGTCCAAAGTCAGTTTATACCTCTTGCTTATATGATTGTATTGGAGGTATACCTTTCTTGTATATAAAGTGTTTTTGAATCAAAAACCATTTGCCAACTTAATTTTTTCACTACATTCTCATATTTTTGACCATTATGCCTACCTGAACTTTAGAAAATAAATAAATAAAAAAGTAAAACAATTCCACTTGAATTTACTGAAACCTGGAGAGCACTCAGGCAAATTTTATTCTGTGTGTATGTGCTTTATACAGCTTATGGGTAAGCAACTGCCATTACCCCTACCCCTCACAGCTATGCGAACTAATTAAGTAGAAGGTTTTAAAAGCTCTCTCATGTGAACTTCTAAATGAAGCACACAATCTACAAATCAGAGTCCGAACTATTTCAAATTAAAGCCTACACATACATTAATGCTCATAGTGGGTGCTTATAAAGGTTAACTCATTTTATTGTTACAATTTAGAGTTTAGAAATAGTTTTAAAAAGTAAAAGTCAGGGGATAATACAAATTAGGAATCATTTTTGTTTAACATCTTAGCTTGAGGAATAATGAAGGTGTTCAGTATAGGAGATTCCTTACAAAGCTCCATTATTTCACCCAGTGCTAAATCTACTGCATTGCCCTACCACATCACCCTGAAGCACTGTTCAATGTAACTTCCTCTCCATCCACAGTGTCACAAGGATTGTTTTGCTTTACCTGTCACAATACTCTAATGGCAAGGACTGCTGTGGCCTTGAGCTTAATGGACCGTGTAGTTGCCAAAGGGATTAAAGGGAAGTGTTTTATATAATGTATCTACTTATATAAGCAACACTCACTGTGTGTGTGTGGGGGGTGGGGGTCTTTAATTATGGTATATGTATTGTATACAGATTGTGCCAAGCTGGACTGACAGAGCTTATAGTTAGAACCCCCATCTATCTATCTATTTATCTATGTGCAGATAAACTATTTTCAGGTCCATGACAATGTGTCCCCCCCGCAACAATTCGTTCCCATGACTGTTCGTCCCCATGACAATTTGTCCCCACGACAATTCACCCCTATTATTAGATGTATATAATATAAGAACAATGTGTGTGTACTTAAGATGTTGACTGTGTAACCACATAGAAATTGTTGATCGTTTACTTGAACAAGCTAGTTGAATGTTGATGTTTTTAGTGGTTCACCTGGAGCGGGGGTGGGGGGGACTTTATGAATGTTACACTTGTTACACTTTTCTGAGGTATTTGAGGCATATATTGAAGTTTATTTCTGCGGATACAACTTGATCAGGATGGCAACTTTAAATTGAAAGCTGTTGAGCTTGCAGATTAGTTCAGTGTTTGACTAGGTGAGGACATATGTGTAGCGTGGAGAGGGAAATAACAAGAGAGAAATGTCAATTCAACACCGAGGAGTAGGGTTGCCAACTTTCCATTTTTTTCAAAACCGGACATCACCCCCCCTCCCCCGCCCGAAACACACTCACACACACACTGCCTGCCAGAAATGATAATGGGGATTTGCAACCAGTAAAGTGTGAAAAAAAGACCAAATATTTATAACAATCAACACCAACAAGTATGGAACAAAAACCCCCCGCGAAGGAGTGAAATGCAAAATAATGCAGAATATCTTTCAGTATAGTTCTTTTTTTTCTTCATTGGCATCCTATCTTTTTAATTTAGCCAGCAAAATATTTTCTACACAATTAAAAACTAGATTATATTGTAGTAGTATATATATATAATAATGATATGACATTACATGGAGCATCTAAATAATTTGACTAAGTAATTTAGTGTGGTAACTAGTTCTATTCACACAAGCTAACCTCACTGAACATGGCTTCTTTTCTGACAGCAATATACACTTATGCCATGAGATAAATGATAAATGTTTTATTCAAATATATCTTTATAAATGTAAATATATATACAGTATATATTAGCAACTGACCTTGATTCTATTTTTTTTTTTTTTTTTTTTAAAGAACATGAAGCTGACAGACTATCACAGAACCAGCGGGCTTGCTACACAACACAGGCACTGCCTCCTTCTCTGTTTGGCTGCAAGCAACATCTATTTTTACAACGATTTTCTGAAAATAATTGAATGGCAGCATATATTAAATTATGTACCTATCAAAAGCTGAAATTGTGCTGCTGATCGTGTTGACATCAATTTGTCCAGCTCTTTCATTGTTTTAGCAACAGCAATTGATAATTAAAGGTACAGCAGACTGTCACAAATTTGCACCATTGCACAGAGCCGGTGGACACCTTTCGGCAACGTTGGCACTGAGTGTTAATGGGCAATGTGTGTCCGGTGTCGTAACCAACACTGCCTCCCAGTATGATAGTGCCTCCTGGAGGCATTATAATATGGAACTAACCTGTCTGATCGTGCCTCCCATATGATAGTGCTACCGAACACATTATAATAGGGAGGCAGTATATGATAGGCAATACTATCTGACGCTGCCTCCTGTAGGATAGTGCTACCAGAAGTATGATCGTGATTTATTATCATATAATACATATCTTAGAAGTAGAGGTCTCCAATATATAGCTTTCTTTTTTTTCTTAGATATACTCATCAAAACCTTAATTTAAAAAAAAAAAAACAAGCAATGTCATGGATGAGTAAGCACTGAAATGTATCTCCTTATTTCTCATCTTTCTCTTCTTGTACCTAATAATATATTGAGGGCTTCTGGTTTTCTGAGTTTTCGTTGTGTTTAACTACTCCCCTTTTAAAATGAGCCTGTCTTTTGTTCAGCACAAAACATGCAATATGGAACAGCACTGGCTACAGCAATCTATGATGTCTATCAAAGTCAGCACAAAACCATGAGTGTTCCCAAAGTCACTTGGGAGCCACTGTTACACTGAAAACTTTTAGACAAACCCGGATTGATGTTCAAATGGATAAGCAGAAGCGTAGGGATACAATACATCACAATAAGCAAGTAAGAACTGGCTTTCAGAAGGCACAATGAAGGCACCAATTCCTCAAATAGAGGTAATTATGTGGAATTACTTGCTCTGATACTTTCTACGACAGCATGTTAAACAATCACTTGTCAATAGCCACAGTATTCTTGGGTACCACTATTCTGAATGACTTAGTCTCTTCGGAGTCTCAGGTTTTGCTGGATGCAATAAAAAGGAGTAGTACAGGAAGCCAAGTACGTAGCTGTAATGGTATACACATCTCAGCTGTCTTGTGTTTTCAGGTTCTGATTCTGTAAAAATGTGTTACATTTACTAAAAATAAATAAATAAATAAATAAATAAAAGCTTTTCGAAAGACTACATTCCCATTGTGCTTATTGTTTTTTTTTTTTTTAGATTCTATTGATTTAGAAGTATTACTATGCAGGACAGCCACTATAAGAGCGTTACCTTTATTAAAAATGTGTCTACCGATTAATCAACTAATGCCCATAGATCAGAATGTTAACCGAGTGACAGCCCTTATATATATATATATATATATATATATATATATATATATATATATATATATATATATATATTGTATTATTTCTTGATCAAAATGACTGCAGCCCTTAAACGAGGGCAGCGATTATACAAGGGCGGCCTTTATTAATAATAATATGCTTTACAAACACTGCAATATTTTATTAAATGATTTAAGGCATTTTAGAAATGGCGCCATGAGAGGCTCTGATCTGCAGAACTATACTCTTGTGTTTTTGTGGCTTGAATACAGTACATTTACTGACAGTTAACAAGAGTTGAGAGGTCAGGGGAGTACTGTATCAGCGAATCAGGAGTGTGTATTGGTTGCTATGGGGCGGGACAAGAAGAGGAGAGAGAACTAGTTGAGTGTGATGCAGTTGTTTTTCTTAACAAAAAATATTACCTCTGAATATCGGTTTGATTTCTGTTAAAACTAAAATCGTACTCGGTTATTTTTTTTTCTCTCACTGTAATTTACCTGCTTGTTTGTAATTTCTCTTTAAGAGAAACCGAAATTAAATCTTCTCATAGATAGTAAGCAAGTTTTTTTTATATATATAATTGTACAGGACTGAGTAAAATTCCAAGTGAATAAAAAACAAAACAAAACAACTAAACCCCCTACAAGAAGATATCTTCAGCCAGCTTTCGGATTGCGCTTAGAGTGACCGGCAAAGCTCTAAGTTCCTCTGAGTTTAAGTTTTCACCATCCAAGCTGGCGACAAGGTAAACAGACAGCCTTTGTTTTATCCCCTGCTGTGTTGGCACTAAACTCTGCTGGAAAAAAGGGACGTGAAGGACTGCTGTGCTGTAAGTAGTTCATCTTGGGTAGTCTGTCGGGACTGTACTATAAAATAACATTTACTTACTAAGGTGGGTGTACATTAGTTTGTATTACATGCTGGATTGAGGTTGCAGTCTCTTCGGGGGTGTCATGTACATAAGTAGAGTTGGCGTTTCTTTCTTTATTTTTTGAGCAGGGGTAGAAAAAAAATACCTTTACGTTTCTTTATTGAGAGCTGCGTTTATTCGAGGGCGGCATTAATTTAAAGTAATACCGTATATATATATATATATATATATATATACTGTGTGTATATATAGTATAATATATGGGTCAAAATATATTATCACACAATAATCGAGCCATAATTGTTTTGAGCCATAATGCACGATTGGCACAGCCCCGAGTCCTTTACTAACTCAAAACCAATGAGACATATTTTTGTGTAGTAATATATTCTGACCCATATTATTATTGTATATATTCTATGTTTCTTGCCTTCTTTCCTTAGTTGTTTTTGTTTGATTGAGATAGTGTGGTTTTTTTTTGTGAACTGCGACGCGCTGCTGTCGAACATGCTGCATTCATAGTTATGGCTGCACACGACTGCTAAGAATGCTTTGGAGAGAATTTGGTTCAAAGTCGTCACCATTTTTTTTTTTACCGACAAGATAAAATTTAAAAGGTGTTTGTCCAGGTCTTTTTCAGGTATCTGGTGAAATTCTCTTATTTCTCCCATTGAACACAAATATGACTTTATGAGGTTTATGTGAGTAAGTGTTTTTCTTCTTGTATTTTCATTTTCTTGGTCTTTTAAAAACGTGTTTAAATTCTTCTGTCACTGGTGTGAAGCTTGTTTTTTTCAAATTGTCCATATCCTTTTGACTGAAAATATGTTCAATGGACAGGTTAATCAGCCATATAGTACAGGAAAATAAATAAGTGTCATGTAGCAGCTGATTTCTTCAATAAGCCAAGGCTGTTGTCAGTCTTATTTCAGGGTGGAAAGCATAATGATATTCTTTTATTGAAACCTACAGGGTGGCACATCTTACAGAGCAATTACCTTGAATAAAATAGACATCCCTTTTTTGGCCTGTATTAAATGTGCATTGCTTTTCATCCTTTCAGTGTTAGATTAGATGACAATTGCATGTACTATATAGCCTTATGATTTGTCTCAACCCAGACTCAAGACTAGCTGTTTAGACAGCCTTTGTTTAATAGGTAGTTGCCATCATCACTTTTTGTTGATCCATAAAACCCTTGCCTTCATATCTCTATATCCTTGTGACAGGGTGCACCCCGCCCCTCTGTGTATTATATTATGTGTTATATTATTATTTATTTTATTGTTAATTGTTTTGCAGCATGGATGGGGTTAAACTTCCCCAGAATGTGACCGCCTCCAGATTGATTAATTTATTACTAATTTGGAGACGGTCACATGTATATAAACCCACAGCTTTGACTGATCGAGGTTAGTGTGTTCAGAGGCGGAACGAGAGACGTGAGTCGTGAGATCAAGAAACTAATGTCTACAAATAATTGCTACCTGTGCTGGTTTTAGACCAGCATGATACTTCTTTGGTTTTGTCTGTTTGTTTTGCCAACGATGCCGTTTTGTTTGTGTTTTGTTTAAATCTTTTGTTTTGTTTATTTATTTTATAATTATTTTTTGTAATTAATTTTCCTTTCTTTTCCTCACCACTTGGTAAGAGAGAAATGGGGGAGACAATATAGATAAAAAAAAATCACAACAATACAGAAATACAACATAATATCAAGACAAAAACAAGAATATTACAAGATCAAAGAAAGGATATACCTTAATTAATTTAATGAAAGTTATCCTAGGGGGGAAATTCCATAATATGCACTTGATCTTACTAAAAACAACCGTGCCTCTTTATCGGCAGCAGTCAGTATTAGCAATCGTATTAACGGTGGCTAAGTGTAGCCGAGTCATAGATCTTTCCAAAAGAATAAAAAATGTAAAGTGCATGACACAGGAGCGTAGTCCGAGATGAATATATTTTGGATCTCTGTGGACTCCACAAACCACAAAATTTTACACGATACCCAAATGAGCTTCCTGCAAACATGTAATATCAATTTTTTTCTAAAAATATAATCTAAGCACTGTGCTCTTTTTACAGGTTGATTGGCCCCTCGCAAATTTCGGAAATTAATCACAACACTGCCCATGGTCAAAAATAGAGATAAAGAACAGGGAGAATGAACGAGTAAAAGACACAGCACTCAAAGAGCAAGAAAACATGACATGGAGAAAGATCCCCGACTTGGCACTCATCATATAGCAATATCCTGTAGGACAGCAGCATAGTAATGACAAAAACGCAGCACAATAAACAGAAATGGGAGCATGGTTACACAAATTTAAGGTGATAAAGAAGAGAGAGCCAGAGGGAGCACACTACATATCAGAAAGCTCAAGCCACAATTAACATCTGTACTCCCTCTCGCTCGCAGATTTTGCTCCCTACCTACCCCCAATCCCAAAATCTCAGCCTCTCTAGCCTCCCTCCCCACCCCTTCTCTCCCCCCCCCCATACAAAAAATTGTCAAAAACATAGTAAATTAAACTGAGAAGGAAGCGTTGTTACAAAAAATTAGAATGATAACGAAAAAAGACAAAGGGAGCACACTGCATATCAGAAATCTCAGACCATAGTTAACATATGTACTCCCCCCCACTCACTGGTTCCGCTCCCTATCTAGCCCTATCTCCCCTTCCCTACTTCCATCCCCTGAACCAGATTACCCTGAGGGGACTTGCTGTGAGCCAAACCACCTCGCAAACAGGGAAAATGAACCGCAAATTGAACGACCGTACACAGCATGCATATAATCTAATAGCCCATGTAATCAATGTTTAGGTAACTAATTAGAGTACAGGTTGTCACCAACTATAACATCACTGTCACAGAAATGTAATGAAGACATAATGACTAGATTAATGTCAAGAAACAGCAAGTAGAAATGTGCAAACCTGACAGGTCACTGTCAATCGTAAAAGTAGCAAAATGTTTCCACTTCCATACCGTGAAGGTACAAAAAATAGTAATACAGAGCAAAGTTAGTCCATCGATGTGAAGAGCAGAACCCTGCACGCAGGGGCATCAATAGCCCCTGTTTTATCCAGAAAACGCTGAGCAAAGAAAAAAATCATCCTCTTCAGTAGTGAAAGACAGATGCTCGATTCCATGATTAATCTTCAAAACAGCTGGATACACCAAGAAATTGTCCACTCCCTGGGAGTGAAGCTTTGCTCTCACTTCACCAAAGGCCCTCCTCTTCACGGCGGTGACAGCAGAGTAATCCACATAAAAAGAGAGCCTTTGTCCCTGAACGATGACCGGAGCGGATTTTCGAGCAGCCTGGAGGAGTCATTGTCGATCAGTATAATTAAGGCATTGAAATATCATGGCGCATGGTTTATTGGAATCCAGAGGGCCAACTGCGTATACGTGATGTGCTTTATTTAACTCCAGGAAAGGGTGGTCATCAGAGGGTTTCAGGGTCAGATACCATTACGGAATTTTCTGCTGAATAAAGTGAATGGGATCATCGCCTTCAGCCCCTTCAAGAAGATCCACCAGTATGATGTTACAGCAACAAATTCTGTCCTCAAGGTCTGCCAGTTTATCTTCCATAGCATCAATACAAGCACTGCACTGATTGATTTTGTCTTTCTGTTGTCGAAGAACCGCTCTGGTGATATCCTGCCTGGCAGTTAGCTGTTTGATAGAGGAAGCAATATCAAACACCTCCTGTTTGAGAGCATTGAGGATAGTAGTTGTTTTGGTTACATTTTGAATCACAGGCCGCAAACCCGCGTCAATTGCTTCCTAAAATGAACCACGGAAAGTGCGTGCAACCTTTGCCAAGCGGACATCCCAATCATCAGGGCCCAGTGACCTCTTCATACGCTTTCCCTCTGGTGTGGATTGAGGGGAAGCAATGTGAAGTAGCCATCCAAAAATGGTAAACAATTTCTATATAAAAATTAAATAAAGAATATAGTGTAAGTTGTTCAATTATAAATGAAATAGCGAAGTGGCAACAGGAGCTCTATCAGCAAGCAGCCATCCCAGCGGTAAGGTCACGTGATCTCCCCTGTTTTGGTTTATTCATTATTAATTCTGCACACCAGCACATTACACTCACCATTCTGTCCTGCATTTCCAAGCCTGAACACATCATGTCACAGTCCTATTAACAGTTTCTTCTTCACCGCCTCATTCAAGATCAGATTCCTACATAAAACCCATTGTTCGCAAAGCTCAGTCTAATTATACATATAACTTTTTGATCAAAAAACATCTTCATGGATGTCAAGTCTCAAGGTTTACCCGTGAAACTTTGTTTTATTTTATTTTGTCTACACAAAGGAGCAAAAGCAGACAGTATTTTCTGTTCATGACTAGCTACAGTTATGTTTTTTTTTTATGTACTCGTGCTGTATTCGTGTCGTTTGCTTCTCCCCGGTTTGCATAGCCCTTAAGTCTAGGTCAGTGGCGTAGCTGTCAGCCATGTGCAAAAATCTTGATCCGTCACCAGCACCACCCCCCAAAACAAAATCATCAATCCCAAGGTTTTTCAGCAGGGGTCCCACTGGTTTGAACACTTAGGGGTTGACATATCTGCATCTTTGAAAAATGCCTTTTTATCATCTATATCCTATTAAGAAGCTGGTTCTCAAAGTGACTGAGCTTACAAAATAATTTTATACGCCATGCTCATCCATTCACCAAACAGGTCTCAAATGTGTAGTTTTAAAAGAAATCTATGTTTTAATATGACCATGGATTCCATTTATCCTATAAAGAATAAAGTTTCATGCTCCAGACAGCCCTCGTCTTTGTGCAACATTGCACAGACACTACCCCTATATATAATATAATATCCTATCATCAGTTAATGTAGTTCCTATGCTTTCAGTAAGTTTGCATACTGTTATTTAATTCTATTATTTAAATTATGGCAGTGAAAACTGAAGAACTATGCAGTTATTACCTTTTCCTAACAGGCATGCAAAGCACACCGGAATCTGCGATTAACTAACTCTGATCTGTCTAATTCTAAATTTAACAATGGATTTTCACAGAATTATGCTTAATTTAATTGTTTCTTTTTCAAATGTGTGCATGCAGTATTTATTTCAATGGCATTGCTACCATGTCTTTGCTATACAAATGGAGTAATTAAAACCTAAACATGACATTCTTCAATTAATATCTGAAGTATATTTACAAACTACCTTCTGGGCTTGGGATTTGATTGCGGATCCCTGGAGTCTGATTATTTGTTTGAAAGGAGGTACATAGCAAACAATTTAAAAAAAAAAAACATCATAATAATATCATTCATGCAAATCATTAAAGCTGTACCAGCATGGCAATACAGTTGCATCCATGGTCAGCACTGTAACTGCATAATCACAGCTGAAGTTAGTATAGTGTGATGTTTTGTACCTTATGTGACTAAACTGGTTTTCTGAATATGCATAATAATCCCTGAAAAGGCCCATAGGGGCATGTTGTTTTATTCACTGGTTCTTTCACAGATGACTCCAGTAGCAAACAGTTTGTATTGCAATTGGTGTTATCGGGGAGACAAATGTTGAATAAAACAACATGCCATATCTTAGAAGCCCCTTTCAAAAGCAATTATGATTCTTCACGCCACAGAATGCACACAAGTGAGATTTCTTATTTTAGATGGAATACCATTCCAAAAGTATAAATACCCCTTAAAGCAAACTTTTATTGTGAAACTAATAATTATTAATGATGGATAAAATAGCAAAAAACAAACACATTATTTATTTTTAGCTCCATTTTAGTCAAAATACAAACCTCAGACTAACACTACTTAACGACATTTAGGTAGCTAATGGATTTCACGTTATGAGTTCTATGATATACGCCATGCATATTCATGCTGAGGAAGACCCCTGTACACCAAGCCAGGTCTACACAGCCAAATATAGAGTCGGGCTTCCGTTCTGACTGTAGCTCTAGCCATTGGGTATTAACTCTGAAAAATGCAACTGATTCTGGAATTAACTATATACTATGAACAGTTATGTGAATACATACGTGATCAATGCTGTAGTCTTCAATTTATAACCCACAGCCATTTACATATTATTGAGGATGCATCGAACTGTGTTATCGATGATTTTTTTTTTTCAAATTTGGCACGTTTACAAACACGGGAGCTGAATGCATAGTTCCATGCCTGCATGTAACTTAAGGAAATTGTTGATATTTACAAGCAGATGAGCCCATTTCCTTGGTGATCGGTCAAATACATTTCTTTGGATCAGTTAACGCTTTCTTATGCAGTGGATTGTGGGATACTAGAAGAATAATGGCAGGTCTTTATGTTTTGGGATGTGTTTGGTTACAAACTTGCTTGGACTTTCTCCCAAAACAAATCAGGATGTAACACTGAGCTTAGACCCTAGTTGTAACCAGTCTTTCATATTGTTACATTAACTGTTATAGTACAGTAGTTTCCACGTATAGGAACACCGCCTAAGAATTTTCCCATTGTAAATGCTCCAGCTAAAGGAACAGGAACTTTGCTAATAAGGACACCTTCTTGGCACTGTGGCAGGGTGCCCACCCCTGTGCGTAGTTTTGGTGTTTTATGTTGTATGTGGTGTGTATGTATCGTTGCACAGAGTGGGTTATGTAGCACGGGTGATTTAAAATGTATAGTTGTATTTAGGCAAAGGGATTGCACGATCACTTCACGTGCAGATAAAATGTGTATTAGTATGTGGGCACAGGGATTGCACAAATTAGTTCATGTGCTGGGATTCAAGTGGCTGATTAATAAGTAATTGAATCCCAGCACAGCTGTATATATAGATGAATGAATAAATAATAACAATTGCTATTCGTGCTGGAGGACAAGCACAATACTTGTTTTGGGGTTGGTTCAGTCGGGGGGTTTTCTGTATATTTTGGTCAATGTGCCATTTTGGTTGTTTTGTGTTTTGTTTTGTGTTCAAATATTTTATTTATAATAAACCGGCGCAACAGCCCAATTCACTTCGCTGTGTCCTTCATTTCCAGGCCTGATGTAACCACCAGCCAGCCTGTCACATATGGTGTCAGTGTGGGATAACAGCGCCTCCAAGACTCAGGCCAGGAGAAGTATTGCGGTTTCAATTTTTTTTTTGTTGTTCCACCTCAAGAGGCGAGTTAAGGATCTTGAGCGCCCAGCGCCCAGAAGGGGAAAGCCGGAGAGTCCACAGCCCAACAGGGGGGAGGCCGGGCGTACACAGCCCATGAGGGCAGCAGTGTGGAGTAGTGGTTAGGGCTCTGGACTCTTGACCGGAGGGTCGTCGGTTCAATCCCAGGTGGGGGACACTGCTACTGTACCCTTGAGCAAGGTACTTTACCTAGATTACTCCAGCCCAAGAAAGGGAAACCCAAGAGGGGCCACTGGGACGGCTACTTCCACCTTGTTGAGGCATCAAGTTGGTGCTCTTCCTGCGGGGAAGCGGGTCACTCTGTTATCAACTGCCCCTGCCCCGGAGAGGAGGAGGAGGGAAGACCGGAGGGCAGCTGGGAGGCCTACCTTCGAGGCCTTGGACATGTGCCCTGCCTGCGGTGAGTGGGGCCATTTTGTCATCAACTGCCCCCTCCTCCAGGAAGAGGAAGAGAAGCAGCACCAGTTCCCAGTGCAAGAGGGAGAAGCCCCGCTGTCTCCAGCGCAAGAAGAAGAAGCCCGACTTCCATTGTATTGCATTTATAGCTGTGTTGTGTTCATGAAGAATCACTATGATGTGAAGCATTTTAGATTTTCCCTGTCCTGCTCTAATTTAATTAATATGTTCTTTTTTTTCTTTAAATTTAATAGTGGCCAATTATTTTTTATTATTTTTGTCCAATTTAGAATTTCCAATTTCTTCACCACTCCCAAGTCAGCTACCACCCCTGTGCTGACTCGGCTGCGGTGAATATGAACACACTCTGTCCTCTGAAGCGTGTGCCGTCAGTCGACCGCTTCTTTTCACACTGCAGACTCACCATGTAGCCACTTCAGAGCTACAGCGTCAGAGGACAACGCATCTCTGGGCAGCTTACAGGCAAGCCCGCAGGATGGATTAATGATGGCAAAGTGCTAATTTTATAGTGGGTGCAGAACGCCAGGTGAAAACCATTTTTTACGTACGCCACATTTTTAATGGCCGCTAAGTCCCACTTAATGCCAGCTAAACATGGGTTTTGGCAGCAATATCGGTACAATAGTGTTTTGATTACATAACCTTGTCTTCTTGATGTCAAATTCAATAGACTGGGCAATCTTTAAAGCCCAAGGAAATCATTTTTGTTTTTTTAATGTTTTATTTAATTATTATACCAGCAAAGTTAGAAAAAGGGTATTTGAGAACAGCTATGTGGTATGAAAAAGTACAGTCTTTTATATTCTTATATTCTTTTTCAAATTCTGAAATTCAACAAGCTTGTTTTCTGAATTCTGCAACATATCAACATTGTACCATAGAAATGTAGTAGCACTTTTCAAATATATTGATGGTATTTTACTTGGTTACAAATACGATAACACAAAATGGACGGTACAAAGCTCTGTATAACCAGACTTGTATTTTCCATGAAAACTGAAATATAGCCTTACTATTCATTTCAAAGAGGATTATTTTTTAAGCCAAACATAGTTCACTGAACAAAATATAAAAATCTATATTCTCCAGTGTATTGAAGGGAAGTCTCTGCCCTATTAGATATGCACCCAGTCTCCGTCCTGTTACATATGCACCCAGTCTCCGTCCTGTTACATATGCACCCAGTGTCCGCCCTGTTACATATGCACCCAGTCTCCGCCCTGTTACATAAGCAACCAGTCTCCGCCCTGTTACATATGCACCCAGTCTCCGCCCTGTTACATATGCACCCAGTCGCCGCCCTGTTACATATGCACCCAGTCTCCGCCCTGTTACATATGCAGAGGAATATAGTGGTAATAACCGATACCGGGGTGGCTAAAACAGTGTGCATTACCCATAGGAATGACAAAAAGTAATTTGTTGAATTGTAAATTACACTGTATTCTGGAAGTCGTATAATTTTATAGATCACATCTTTTATAGATGTACTGTGATGTGTTGTCGAAAATGAAATAAACTTTCAAACAAATCTAAAGATATAGATGTAGATAGACAGACACAATTTCATTTAAGTATGAATAATAAAGTGAGATATGAAAAGCATGCTATTCCTTAATTGAAAAACAGGGTAAGGTAAAATGTGCAATAATAATAAAATATGGATTCAACATGATACAACTCAATTACTAGAAATTGTATATGCTGTATCTATAAAATGGGTTCATAGCTGAAATCTTGCCCTACAGCTGTCCACTATACATTCATAAATGGATGGGAATATTTTGACTCAGTGAAGTATACAGTACACTTATGGAATTTGCCACACCAACTAAACCAGTGTAAGCAGGCATTGGCCATCACAGTGTCTCAGCTTGAGATGGCTTAAATAAATTAGCATTCGTACATTATTACTTATGATTCCATGTTATAGGCTATAAAACCCTTCCAATGAAAAAAGAGTAGTGCAAAAGTAAAACTAGATGTGTGCAGAGGAGCCAGTAGTCCAGGTCAAAGAATATGAGAGCAAAATGTAAAAAATATATATATATATATATATATATATACCGATGAGTCATGCCATTGAATACTGTTACTCATAATTTATGTAATAAAAGTTTAATTTTATATATATATATATATATATATATATATATATATATATATATATATATATATATATTCTGTAATGCACATTGAGGGCTTTTTAAAAAATCAGACATTTTTTTGTTACTCTCTCAGAAAAAGATCACTGAGGAAAATCCAAAGAGACCGTTCATATCATGGGTGTTTTGTGTCCATAATCGTTGGTTCTCTAATCTAGTGAGACTCATTGTTGTTTCTTCCCTACGTGTTCAAAGGAAACTTAATTCCAGTAAATTTAACTTAATATGAATTACTGTCATTTCAAATGTCTCACATTTTTCTGTATAAAAGGTGCACACATCGTAGTAAAAGAGCATTTTATTTTTTAATGCTATTTTTTTTTTATGAATGAACAAAATTTAGCAATCACTTCTTGAAGATATTATTAATTGCTACACAGATTCATTCGGACATTCCACTTCAGGAGGTTTTATAAGGAAAATGGGAAATTTCAAAAAACATATGAGTCATAGAAAAAACAAATATTACAGTACTGAAAAGGAGAGCCAGTGTTTAAGATACCCCCAGTCCCCAATTTTTATCACAGGGCAAGCCATCAATACCAACGCAAAGGTCATTAGGGTGTGATTATGGGGTGCTTCGTGGGCACAAACAGGTGCCATGGCATATTGTCCTGTGAAGTGATTTTAGTACCATGCTGTACCGCAAGGTAGTTAATTACATTAAAAAGAAAGTTACCTCCTTTAATAAATAGAGCATGCATGTGTTAAGAGTAAGAACACAATATTAAAAACACAGGTTCAAGCAAAATTGAGAGCTATTTATTTAGATAGCTGCAGTATTTGTAATTGCCAATTCTATCGATGAGTCATGCCATTGTAGTTGACCTTGTGCTGCCACTGTATTGTCATTGAAGTGTACTGCATCAACAAAAGCAATTTTTGTGATAAGGCTAAAATGAACAACAAAAATGATCATTGCATGTATTTTAAGGCCATCAATTGAAAAAGCACCTGCAGCTCTCCACATGCATCATGATGGATGGAAATTGCCTATGCTTTGGCAGGCAGGATTTGTGGGATTACATTGTTAGCTGTTTACTGTATAAAATGGAGGTATCTCGCCAGTAAATTAAATAGAACTATAATCATTAATACACTTTCAAGAGAAAGAACATGGGGGGTGACAAATCCACAGCATGTACATTTATTTCCTTAACAAAGAGTGAAAATGAGTTACTCCATAATCATTAATATCTTGTGATGAGAAACTGTTGCGGACTGCCATGAGAATAAACTAATTCTTCTGTGATATAATGGAAGAAAAAATAAATTAAGTTCCGTAGCTTGAGGACAGCAATTGTCTTTGAATGCTCCTTCATCCAATATAAACGACTTCAGGTGGGAGATAAGACAATGGCACCAGCACAGAATATATTTCATATTAATGTTCCTGTTCCAGTTTTGGAAACTTATCAGTTTGGTAATATGCTTTTTTCTGTTTTAGGCATTCAATTACTCCCTCATAAAAGCTTTAAAATGTTAAATGTTATTTTATTATTATTATTATTATTTATTTCTGAGCAGACGCCCTTATCCAGGACGACTTACAATCGTAAGCAAATACTTTAAGTGTTACAATACAAGTAATACAATAAGAGCAAGAAATACAATAACTATTGTTCAAGCAAAGTACAAGTGTGACAAACCACAATTCAATAATACAGCAGATAATAGTGATAGTTACATCAGGATATGATTAAATACAAAATACTACAGGTTAAACACTTGGCAGATTACAGTATTCTGAAGTACAGGATTAAATGCAGTAAAATAGGGGGCAGATAAGAGCAAAATAAAGCACATTTAAATGAAGGGTGATAGTGTCCCAGGATACAAACAGAGGAGTTCTACAGGTGCTGTTTGAAGAGGTGAGTCTTAAGGAGGCGCCGGAATGTGGTCAGGGACTGGGCAGTCCTGACATCTGTAGAAAGGTCATTCCACCACTGCGGAGCAAGGGTGGAGAAGGAGCGGGCTCTGGAGGCAGGGGAGCGTAGCGGAGGTAGAGCCAGTCTTCTAGTGCAGGCGGAGCGGAGAGGTCGAGTGGGGGTGTAGGGAGAGATGAGGGTCTGGAGGTAGCTGGGTGCAGTCTGGTCAAGGCATCTGTAGGCTAGTACAAGAGTCTTGAACTGGATGCGAGTGGTGATCGGGAGCCAGTGGAGTGAGCGGAGTAGTGGAGTAGCGTGGGCGAAGCGAGGCAGAGAGAACACCAGGCGGGCAGCAGAGTTCTGGATGAGCTGGAGCGGACGGGTGGCGGACGCAGGGAGGCCAGCCAGGAGGGAGTTGCAGTAGTCTAGGCGGGAGAGTACCAGGGCCTGGACCAGGAGCTGGGTAGCGTAGTTGGTGAGGAAGGGTCGGATTCTTCGGATGTTGCTCAGGAAGAATCGGCAAGTGCGTGCCAGAGTGGAGATGTGCTGGGAATAAGAGAGGCAGGGTTCCAGGGTGACTCCGAGGTTCTTAGCGGGGGAAGAGGGAGAGAGTGTGGTAGATTCCAGAGGAACAGAGATAGAGAGATCAGAGGAGGGGGAGGAGGAGGGAAAGAAAAGGAGGTCAGATTTAGAGAGGTTGAGTTTGAGGTGATGCGAGTGCATCCAGGAGGAAATAGCAGACAGACAGGTAGAGATACGGGAGGAGATGGTGGAGTCAGAGGTGGGGAAGGAGAGGAAAATCTGAGCACCATCAGCATAGAAATGGTATGAGAAACCATAGGATGCGATGAGGGGGCCCAGGGAGCGGGTGTAGAGAGAGAATAGGAGAGGACCCAAGACTGACCCTTGGGGGACTCCAGTTAAGAGAGGGTGAGGTGTGGAGGTTGCTCCACGCCAGGTTACCTGGTAAGTGCGGTTGGAGAGGTAGGAGGAGAACCAGGCCAGAGCAGTGCCAGAGATCCCCAGGTCAGCGAGAGATGATAGTAGAATAGAGTGATCAACAGTGTCAAAGGTAGTAGAGAGGTCGAGGAGAATTAGGACAGAGGAGAGAGAGGCAGCTCGGGCACACTTTAGTGAGTTGGTGACAGACAGGAGGGCGGTTTCAGTGGAGTGAGCAGAGCGGAAGCCAGATTTATTTTGTAGTTAAACTATATATATATATATATATATATATATATATATATATATATATATATATATATATATATATAAACTTTCCAAAATCTGCATTTTATTTTAATATAGCATGCTTTGCATTTATAAGTGATGTTTATGAATTAAAATAAATAAATATTATTTTACAAAAAACGATGTCATATAACATGTGTATTAGTCAGACAGACTTTCACAAGACACTGTACATGTTTCATAATGGTTCCTTGTCTCTCAATAAGCAACTAGAATTTTTTGATAGGGCCATTTATTGATTGTGCTTTTTACATTCTCAGTTTTCGTGAGTTTACAGGGTTCTAACTACCAAAAGTATAGTTTTGAGTAATCAAGCTGTAAAGATTTCATAGACCACATCTGAATTTTGTTCAGTAACATCTTTGGTGGAGTTTCCATGTGTGTGTTTTTTTTTTTTAGCTCGAGACATTTGCTTGAGAAAAATATTTTGTGTAAAATGCTTTTTTGAGTTTCCATTCGCTCAGTTTATTTTACTCGAGTAAACCGGGCTTTTCACCTGACGTCATGCAAATGAATGGGAAAGGTGGGGGTTGATATGTAAATTAACTATGTGTAAAGTACTCGTGCTGTTTTTGAAGATTACTAGTGAAATTTTGTGAAAATGTGGTATCCATTTGCAGAGAACTGGTACACGAGTGAATCTAAGCTGCATTAATAAGCAAAATACCTTGTGCCTGGTTGGTTAATAATGTGTTTTACTGGTCTTGCCCAAATTGATTTTCAAATGTCATTAATAGGGTGTCATGTCGTTGGTAGTGAATACTGTTTCAACTCATTTATCTTACGACTCATTGATTAAAAATTAACTTGGAGGTATAAAATGAAAGAGACCAACAGGTATTGCAGATCACCATGGCTGAAAACCGGCAGAGACGTTATGTATATTTCCCTTTCATTCAGGCAATACATCATGATATTCGGGATCAGGTGATGCTGCGTATACTACCCTGGCTTAGAAACCCTACCCGTCCGGAAGGCTGACAGCTGCTGAGGAAGCATTCAACACCACGCTTGGGCAAATCTGTTGTCTTCGGACATAGCTGGGATCAAAACAGGATGGTTATTAATTCAGTTAGACTTTTAAGCAGCTCACTTGCTCTTCATGTTTAACTTTAGCATAGTTTTTACAGCAAGGGTATTCTCAGACAACTGCTTTAATACTATAACAAGGGTATAACGCAGTTCATGGTAATATTTATACAGAACTGTAAACCCACAAGAAATACACAACATGACAGCTAGACATAGCAAAAAACAATAATAATGCTCTATCCCTGTGTGTTCATCACCTGAAAGGCAATTCACAGCCAGATAACCATGGGCCCACCATTCATTTTGGGGGGATTTTTTCGAGGGGTGCTTTTGCAGATAGAAACATGTAACTTAATAGAGTCAATATCGTCTGAGGTACATCATTCCATCTGACATTTTAATATAGATTTGTTTTAATTAAACACAGAACTGATCATGTTTATCAAAAATTTAACATTTATTTTACTTTACTTCTTCTGGAAAACATAAGCAATAGATAAAAAAAAAATGTCATTATATGTTTTTTTTTTTTTTAACAACTCATTAAAAACCACATTTCCTCTCCTAGCCATGGCAATTTCATTATAACCTTCAAGTCCTAGTAGAATCCCTCAGGTGGATAACATGTTAATTACAATTAGAATGCCTATTATTGAATTACGGTGATATTCTCTCTTTTATACAATACAATACAGTTGCTCCTATATAGTGCTCTTCATGCAGAGCATCCCATGGCACTTTACAATAAAAAACTCAAAAAGCCATTGGCCAATGTGGCAAAGTGGGTGGTGAGGGGTAGCTGTGTAGCAGTGATGCGGTGCAGGAGTAATGGGCAGACAACGGTAGTCCAGGGGGAAAAAGGCTTTTATTGCCAGCACTGGTCTAGTGCTCAAAATAATAAGCCCGGCAATACACAACGATGTGTAAAGCTCGGGCTGACAAAACACAGGATACAGTCCTGAACAAGAAATCAAAACACGGTCACCCGTCTCGGGTGCGTGCAGTCGTGATTGTGGTGGGTGAATACACGGGATGTTGTGACAGTACGTGTTGCGGTGATCCGGCTTGTGCTCGCCCAGTGCGACAGCTCCGGATATGTTTCTAGCTGTCTGGTGATTCGGAAACAAAGACAGACAGTTAGTTTTCAACTAATACAGCACTCAAACACACACACACAACTCTTTTAGAGTAATACAGCTCTCTACGTTCTTCTCGGTCATTGGTTTAACCCAAACGAAGGAAAAGAACAGCGTTACCCTGGCCCCTATATGTAATCCCGCATGATATCTAGGTAAACGGTTGCAGCTGCCTTATTACTTGCAGCTGCCCCTTGTTTACCTGTCAAATCAATACGGTCTTACAACAGAGTCTCGCTTCCTTCCAGGCTGACCCACTTTCCGGTCCCGGAAACGAACTGTCAGGCCAGCCCTTCCAGATACTTCTCCTCCCATTCTTTAGCGCCCTCACAGGTCGGGAGGAAGATTTATCACCAGAACTCATTGTATTTCTGTCACATATCCCACCGCTCAGAGTGGAGCCGAAGGAACACTCGGCTAAATCTACCTTTCCCATTGCTCCCCCCTCCCGGGAAAAATAATCCGCATTTGGTGGTCTTTCCCCGCACGGTGTACCATATGGTACATGAAGGGCTGCAATGCCAGATACCACCGAGTTATCCGGGCATTGCTGTCCTTCATGGTGCTTAACCACTGGAGTGGGGCGTGGTCTGTGACCAGATCAAATGAGTGTCCCAGCAGGTAGTATCGTAAAGAGTGAGTAGCCCATTTAATGGCCAAACACTCTTTTTCGACTACGGAGTAGTTACGCTCCCGAGGTAACATTTTTTTGCTCAGGTACAATATCGGGTGTTCTACTCCAGCTACTTTTTGGGACAAGACTGCACCCAAACCTACATCCGAGGCGTCGGTGTGGAGGATGAATCTCTTGGTGAAATCTGGGGTAATAAGAGTGGGGGCCTGGCAAAGTTTACGCTTAATCGTATCAAACGCCCCCTGACACTCAGCTGACCATTTAATTAAATTTGGAGCACTCTTTTTGGTGAGGTCGACTAACGGGTTAACCACTGTGGCGTACTCGGGGATGAAGCGGCGGTAATAACCGGCTAAGCCCAGTAGTGACCTCACCTGAGTCTTGGTTTTGGGGATCGCTGCATCAACCAAAGCCTGGATTTTGGTGACCACAGGTCTCACCCTTCCATTTCCCATTAAAAATCCCAAATATTGAGTCTCTGTTTTGGCAAACGCACATTTTCTTAAGTTAGCTGTCAGCCGGGCTGCCCTTAGAGACTGAAGAACGGCTGCAACCCTAGCCAAATGCTCTCGCCAGGTGGAGCTGTAAATCACCACGTCATCAATATACGCTGCTGCATATTCATGATGTGGGCGTAAAACCTGGTCCATCAGTCTCTGAAAGGCAGCGGGCGCACCATGTAGCCCAAACGGCATGGTTTTAAAGTGGAACAGCCCCTCTGGTGTTGAAAATGCGGTTTTCTCTCTGGAGCTGCGGGTTAGAGGGATTTGCCAGTATCCCTTCGTCAGGTCCAGAGTGGAAATAAACCTCGCTTTTCCCAGTCTGTCTAAAAGTTCGTCGACCCGAGGCATGGGATACGCATCGAACTTGGCAATAGCATTCACCTTTCTGAAATCTACGCAGAAGCGGTTGGTGCCGTCCTTCTTAGCCACTATTACAATAGGACTGCACCACTCGCTCCTGGAAGGTTCAATCACTCCAAGCTCGAGCATATCCCGTACCTCTTTGCGAACGCCACTTCGTCGACTTTCCGGGATCCGGTACGGTCTCTCTCGCACTGTGACACCTGGGGGAGAGATAATGTCATATTCAACTAAGTTCGTCCTGCCGGGCACATCAGAAAAAACATCGCTGAACTCCTCAATAAGCTTACGCAGCTCTCTTTGCTGATCCGGAACTAATTGTTCCCCCATTGAAATCGCTCTTGTGCTCGGGGTCTCTGGACAGGGACCTAAATCATCCTCCATATTGCCTGGGGCTATAAATAAGACCTCTCTTGCCTGCCAGGGCTTCAACAAATTAATGTGGTAAATTTCACGTTCATTCCGGCGATCGGGCTGTCTAATTTCATAATTTACTTTCCCTATAGCCCGAATCACCTCATACGGCCCCTGCCATTTAGCACACAGTTTTGACTCTGATGAGGGAAGTAGCAGCATTACCTTGTCCCCTGGTCGAAAGGTTCGAATCCGTGCATTTTTGTTATAATGCTGCTCTTGTCGGTGCTGAGCCGATCTGAGGTTGTCTTGGGCCAAACGACCGACCAAATCCAGGCGATCTCTGAGTAGGAGCACATACTTCACTACATTTTTAGACGAGCCTTTGTGCTCCTCCCACCCCTCTCTCAGCAGGTCGAGAATGCCGCGAGGCTGCCGGCCGTACAGAAGCTCAAAGGGGGAGAACCCCGTTGAACTCTGCGGCACTTCTCTCACTGCAAAAAGGAGGTAGGGGAGAAGTGATGCCCAATGTTTCTGCTCTTGTGTTACAAATCGCCTCAGCATCGACTTTAAGGTCTGATTAAAACGTTCCACCAGACCGTCTGATTGTGGATGATAAACGGACGTCCTGATGGGACGTATTTTTAGTATTTTGTACACTTGCTGTAACGTATTGGACAAAAAATTAGTTCCGTGATCGGTCAAAATCTCCTTGGGGATCCCTACTCTGGCCATAATCTGCGCTAACTCGGTGGCTATTGCAGCGGCACTAGTGGACCTCAATGGAACTGCCTCCGGGTATCGCGTTGCATAATCCACCACTACTAATATGTGCGTATACCCGGAGTCAGAAGGTAGCAAAGGGCCGACTATGTCCATTGCAATGCGCTCGAAAGGAGTGGAAATAATCGGCAGTGGGACCAAAGGGGCGGGGCGCACTCGACCCGGCGCTACTCGCTGGCAGTCTGGGCATGTGGCTACATATTTCGACACATCAGTATGAAGACCTACCCAATAGAATCGAGCCAATATCCGTTCCCTCGTCTTCTCGGCTCCGAGGTGCCCTGCAAAAGGGATATCATGCGCCAGCCTCATGACCTCCAGCCGACAAGACGGGGGAACCAATAATTGTGTTACAGGCTGTCCTGTGCCCGCGGCTAGGTTTACCCTATACAGTAATTGCCCCTTGATACTGAAGTGTGGATATACCAGCGCCCCAGCGCCGTCAACATCCTTACCTTCAATGGACCGGACCCGTCCCCAAGCGTGCACCAGTGACGGGTCGTTTTGTTGGCCCCACACTAGGTCCGCGCTTGAGTACCACGGGTCCGGTACATTGAGAGGGGCTGGAATAACATCTGCTCTAGTCGGTCCAGTAACCTCGCTCTCTCGGTCACACTGCGTTCCCACTCCCTTCGACTGGCGTTTGTTACCATTGCAGCACTCTCCCACCAGACCCCAGCCTTGTCTCAACAACGCTCCCTCCCATTTTGCGGTCCGTCTCTCCTTATTCGTTTTTCTAGGACGGAAAAGAGGGGAAAACATTTCAGTGTGAAAAGGAAACACATCACCAATTCGTTCCTTTTTTTTTCTGCCACGTTTACGTGTGTGGCTGAGACTGCCATTTCTTTCATCAATTCTTTGAATTTTGGCCAGTCTCGGCCCAGAATAACTGGGTGTGGCAACCTTTCCGCCACCCCAACTACCAGGTGACGTTTTATCGGTCCTACCGATAAATATACTTTTAATGTGGGGTATGCCGCCGTGTCTCCATGGATACAGGAGATGGCCACCTGACCTCGTGGCCGCCACGACACACCGCCCAGGAGAGCTGTCCTAATCAAGGTTTGCTCACACCCTGTGTCCACTAATGCGTGGGTTTTCACATTCCCTAACACCACATTAATCAGACAAGGCCCCTCCCGACCATTTTCCCCACGCTTCCCAGTCTCAGGTGCCCAATTGCACGCGGCCACGTCACACTCCATGGCAGCGGGGCATGACCTGGCCAGATGTCCCGGCTGGTGGCACCTAAAACAGATAGGAGGGACAGAGGGGGCATGGGTTAGAAATCTGTCCCGCTGCTGGTATGGCAACGGGGCAGGGGCAGCACCTCTACCCCAGCTGGGGGCCAACCTTGGTCTCCATGGGGGGGAGGCAAGGGGGCCCAATGGGGTCGGTGCTCTGGGAGGTCTGGGTCCCTGGAACGAGGGGGGTGGTGGTGATGGTGTTGGAGGAGAGGGAGAGAGAGCGCGGCTGCTCCGATGGGCAGGGGCGGACAGGATCCCGATCCGGGCAGAGGTCAGGGAGTCCTCAAAATCTTCGGCCAATTTGACCGCCTCCTCCAGGGTGTCGGGGTTGTGGCGCCGTATCCACGCCTGGGTTTCGGCGCCGACCACATGGCAGAACTGTTCTATCACAATGGCTTCCCCCATCTGCTGGGCGGTCTTCTGCCCGGGCGTCAGCCAATGCACCATGTGGTCGCACAACCTCTCCGCAACCACCCTGGGGCGTGTCTCCGGGGCTCTCCGGTACTCCCTAAACCGCGCCCGGTGGGTCTCGGTAGTAATGTTGAGCCGGCGGAGGATAGCCTGCTTGACCAGGTCATACTCGGTGGCGTGCTGGTCGCTCATAGCCTGGTAAGCTGCCTGAGCCTCCCCAATCAGGCAGGGTCCCAATTGGCTGGCCCAGAACTCCCGCGGCCATGCCGCCACGGTAGCCAGCCGCTCGAATGCCACCAAGTACGCCTCCGGGTCATCCTCCGCCGACATCTTCATCGCCCGTGCCTTTGGGGGCGACATCAACGGTGTTGCAGTCGGGGTCATTACTGCAGCCACGGCCAGTCCTACCCGTTCAATGAGCGCTGTATAGCGCTCCTCCCTCCTTCTCTCCTCTGCGTCCCGTCTGCTCTCCAGTGCCTGCAGCAGCTCCGCCAGCGCGTTGCGGTCCATGTTCCCGTTTCTGACACCACGTGTGGCAAAGTGGGTGGTGAGGGGTAGCTGTGTAGCAGTGATGCGGTGCAGGAGTAATGGGCAGACAACGGTAGTCCAGGGGGAAAAAGGCTTTTATTGCCAGCACTGGTCTAGTGCTCAAAATAATAAGCCCGGCAATACACAACGATGTGTAAAGCTCGGGCTGACAAAATACAGGATACAGTCCTGAACAAGAAATCAAAACACGGTCACCCGTCTCGGGTGCATGCAGTCGTGATTGTGGTGGGTGAATACACGGGATGTTGTGACAGTACGTGTTGCGGTGACCCGGCTTGTGCTCGCCCAGTGCGACAGCTCCGGATATGTTTCTAGCTGTCTGGTGATTCGGAAACAAAGACAGACAGTTAGTTTTCAACTAATACAGCACTCAAACACACACACACAACTCTTTTAGAGTAATACAGCTCTCTACGTCCTTCTCGGTCCTTGGTTTAACCCAAACGAAGGAAAAGAACAGCGTTACCCTGGCCCCTATATGTAATCCCGCATGATATCTAGGTAAACGGTTGCAGCTGCCTTATTACTTGCAGCTGCCCCTTGTTTACCTGTCAAATCAATACGGTCTTACAACAGAGTCTCGCTTCCTTCCAGGCTGACCCACTTTCCGGTCCCGGAAACGAACTGTCAGGCCAGCCCTTCCAGATACTTCTCCTCCCGTTCTTTAGCGCCCTCACAGGTCGGGAGGAAGATTTATCACCAGAACTCATTGTATTTCTGTCACAGCCAATCATGCATCTAAACTGCTGTGTGGCTGCACAGACCCTGCACTGTTACAAAGACACAGATACAGTACATTTGCATTGGAATGCTGTCACTGGTGTCTGGCTGTGGGGACCCCTGCTGTGAGCCGTGGTCTAACTGTATGTGCTCTCTGATTAGACTGAAATATAAATTGCATGTATCAGAATGTTGAGTGTAATAATTACAATTATAATAATCTCTTCTACAATCTATGAACTACATATAACTTGTTATTAAAAACGTACAATATGCGATTCAAAAACAGAGAGAAAAGTTAAACTTAAAAACAAAAATCTAGTTATACTCTTTTTATAATTAGAGACAAGTATTGTATGTGCATATGTAATACTGTTATTATAGTATTAATGACTTTGTATAATAAGTCAGGTTTATTAAACACACCTGGGAACATGCTGAGATTTAAGTAGTCATCTGGGTCTCTCTTTTACTCATGCTGTCACTTTCTGCCTTGACAAAATTAATGAATTTATTTTGTAAGCACCCTTTCCAGACTTTCTAACAACCCAACCCATCTCTTCATGTATTATTATTATTATTATTATTATTATTATTATTATTATTATTATTATTTATTTCTTAGCAGACGCCCTTATCCAGGGCGACTTACAATCGCAAGCAAATACAAATACATTCAAGTGTTACAATATAAGTCATACAATAAGAACAAGAAATACAATAATTCTCAAGTGTGACAAACCACAATTCAATAATACAGCAGATAATAGTGAAAGTTACATCAGGATATGATTAAGTACAAAATACTACAGATTAAACACTTGGCAGATTACAATATTCTGAGGTACAGGATTAAATGCAGTAAAATAGGGGGCAGATAAGAGCAAAATAAAGCATATTTAAATGAAGGGTGATAGTGTCCCAGGATACAACAGAGGAGTTCTACAGGTGCTGTTTGAAGAGGTGAGTCTTAAGGAGGCGCCGGAATGTGGTCAGGGACTGGGCAGTCCTGACATCTTTAGGAAGGTCGTTCCACCACTGCGGAGCAAGGGTGGAGAAGGAGCGGGCTCGGGAGGCAGGGGAGCGTAGCGGAGGTGGAGCCAGTCTTCTAGTGCAGGCGGAGCGGAGAGGTCGAGTGGGGGTGTAGGGAGAGATGAGGGTCTGGAGGTAGCTGGGTGCAGTCTGATCAAGGCATCTGTAGGCTAGTACAAGAGTCTTGAACTGGATGCGAGCGGTGATCGGGAGCCAGTGGAGCGAGCGGAGTAGTGGAGTAGCGTGGGCAAAGCGAGGCAGAGAGAACACCAGACGAGCAGCAGAGTTCTGGATGAGCTGGAGCGGACGGGTGGCGGACGCAGGGAGGCCAGCCAGGAGGGAGTTGCAGTAGTCTAGGCGGGAGAGTACCAGGGCCTGGACCAGGAGCTGGGTAGCATAGTTGGTGAGGAAGGGTCGGATTCTTCGGATGTTGCTCAGGAAGAATCTGCAAGTGCGTGCCAGAGTGGAGATGTGCTGGGAATAAGAGAGGCAGGGGTCCAGGGTGACTCCAAGGTTCTTAGCTGAGGAAGAGGGAGAGAGTGTGGTAGATTCCAGAGGAACAGAGATAGAGAGATCAGAGGAGGGGGAGGAGGAGGGAAAGAAAAGGAGGTCAGATTTAGAGAGGTTGAGTTTGAGGTGATGCGAGTGCATCCAGGAGGAAATAGCAGACAGACAGGTAGAGATACGGGAGGAGATGGTGGAGTCAGAGGTGGGGAAGGAGAGGAAAATCTGAGCATCATCAGCATAGAAATGGTATGAGAAACCATAGGATGCGATGAGGGGGCCCAGGGGTCCCTGTGCTTTTAATCTATTGCTTTAACACTGCTTTACTAGTGTTCAGAACTGCATTACATGGCAGCATTATGTTGTGGTCTGCTTGCCATGATTCCTAGATCTGGTCTGGTGGCACTGTTCTAAAAACTCAATTAATTGGCTGTTCATCTAGTAAGGGGCTTTCTGATTGGTGGACCAGATAAACCGTTATAATTCAAATTCCTTGGGGAGATATGTAGTTAGAACTTTTTACAAATACATTTTACCTTATGATTAAGCTAGCCCCGAACATCTTGTATCTAAAGCACAAAGACTTTAGATAGAAGCTTCCCACAACAATATCTCAATTTTTACCAATTTCTTAGTTAGAATCCTGTAATTCCAAGATCACGTTTTTCTGTGTTTGAAAAAAGCCTAAGATAAAATATCTTTGGATTAAGCTGCCCAGTACAACCTCCTGTCCTTAAAAAAATGTTTATTCCATACTGTACTTGTTCGCTTTACAGGGCTTTCATTTACAGTTAAATGGTTCTTAGCTGAGCTGCACAGTGAATGCATATAACCTCAGTAAAAAAAAAAAAAAAACCTTGTTGGTGACTGATTAACGGGTTCATGGAGAATAACGTGCCTGAAACAACTATTTGATTTAGTTTCCTGAGGAACACAGTGTTTTGGGAGTAACATCAACCCATGTAAATAGACTGAAACACAGCAGTTGGCACTAATAGAGAACTTAATAGAACAACATAGTACGTATTGATCTTTTTTTATAACTGTACATTGCAAGAGGATCACGTTTAAGTAATTTTGGGCCATTTATATTAGTTTTAAAGCTGGTTGCCCTTTGGAGGATGCATGTCTTATAAGATGATTTGTTACCCAGTATTGAGTGATATTATTTTTGCAATAAAAGACAAAAATCTATTGAATACTTTTTTTAGTGCAATTTAGTTGCTTTATGCTACAATTAGTCTACAGCCATATGACATACTGCTTGAAAACTGAAGGACAAAAAAAAAAAGGCAGCGGGCACAGGCAATTGTCTAGTCAGGTACTTGTTTGTTTGAGTGTTTATTTTGTTTTGTTGGTTCAGTGTTTGTTCTGTTTTGTTAAACCATATATTTTGTTAATTTATTATATATAATAAACCGGCGCAACAGCGCATTTACTCACAGTACTGTTGTCATTACTTCCTGGCCTGACGTCACCACCAGCCAGCGTGTTCACAATGGTATACAGTTTTTATTCACTATTCAATATTCTGTTCATACCACAGGAATAAAATGTGCCCATTTTTCATATAAAATAAATTAATTCAGGGATTATTTTACCTGGCAGATCTTTACTTTCATTGTTAAGAGACTATGCTTTGATGCAGATTAATTCTGAACCCTGTTTATGGCCTCTTCACAACCGTCTTTTTTTAGATAGACCCTTGAGCTCAGCCTGTCAATTTTATACCATTACCGGAGTTAATGAAGGGGCTACAGGCTGTTCGGATAGGTCAGGTGCAGGCAGATCGGTAGCTGGCATTTCTTGACTAAACTCGTTTTCAAGGAAATCAGAGTCCAAATCAAAACAACAATAGAAATTTGAAATGATTTCAGACATTTTAAAGTTGATATAAAACATGTAGCGGTGTGTGACAAAGAGAGAAAGAGTCTAAGTTGGAAATCTCCATCCCGACCAGAAAGGGCGCTGTGTAAGGTGGACGGTATGCTTCCCCGTAGACTGGTCGAGTCGGCCAGCTGGGTGGAAGCGCGTAGCGGCACGTACACTAAACAAATCCCTTGTGATCGGCTACGGGGCAGGCAGCGATTGGAGAAAGGCTGTTGCCGCGCTGATTGCAGGGAGGGGTTGGGTAGTACAAAGGAGATGCTGCTACGTGAGTACTTCCCCTTACGCAAAAAAAACTAATGATCCAGCCAGACCCTTTGTTTTGTTACTTTGTGTTAGCAGTAGCATGGAGGAGAACGGAGCTGCAGCCATGGAGCCAGCACTAACCCCGACTCACCATTCCAATGCACAGCACAATAACCAGCACAGGCACTCAAATCACTTCCCCATCACAGCGCAGTTTTGTGCATGGAGGATTGTGGTACTGGAGTGTTTTTCTTTTGTTTGGGACTGCAAACCCGTCGTATTTATTTCCCCTATACCATTGTTGGCATAGGGGCAATTGGATTTTAGTTTTTCTTTAACTTGTTTATTAAATATAAACATTTTTTCTGATTGAAATACTGTTTGGACATTCTGTTTGTACACTGCACCACTTACCACCCTGTCACACGGTGACAGTATTATTTATTGTTATACTTGTCTAGGCTTAACAGATTTGATTCCATGATCAGAGAGTCAGAAACTGAAAACTGAGCAAATTATCTGAACTTGAAAGGAGGGAATTTATAGACCACATTTGAACATCATAACACATTTTATTTATAAAAAAAAATAAGTGGTGTGTTCTGACGATGGAAACAGTTATGAACCATCCTACAGCATTGCAAAATATAACAACATGCAATAGTGTGTGGGCTGCTGTTATATAGCTCTAAAATCTAACAAGGTAGATAAAGGTTTGATTGACCTATTTATTGACAAGCACATTTCATGCCTCCATATAGTAGTTTTTAGCATAGCTTTAAAAAAGTTTTTAACTATGTTTATTGTACTCCTGAAGTTATTGTTTAAACGCAATCATTTTAATGTATTTATAATAGTTTTTTTTTTTTTAGGAAGTGTTTATCAATATATATTTTTTGAACAGATTAGTTTGGATTCTGACCAGCCTCCTACATTCCCTCTCTAGCCTCCAGGCTCTCTCCTCTTTGCCTCTGTCTCTCTCTGCTCTACTCCATTAGTGGCCTCACTGCCTCTCTCACTATTCGCCACACAGTTACGTCCTGTCACTATTCTTCCCTCATGTCTGTTACCCCCTTGTAACCTCACGGTTGTTTTCCTGTCCAGTTAACGGACTTTTAATGTTTGTTTATTGTTATCGTGTTGTTTCCTTTAACTCTCGTCCAACTGCCACACCCATGACGACGCAGAGCCACCTTTTATCATCTCGTAGGCCCCGCCCCCAGTTGTCCCCTTCACCACTGGTGTCACCCCACTGCTGGAACGTCTCTTCTCCGCGGCGTCCGTGAGCCCCTGCCAAGACATTCCCATATATTTAAAATAAACCATCAGTCACAAAAAACATAGGTGCAATCCATAAGGCTTTAAATGTATATCTATATATATAAACCTTAACAAGAAGCTGTCCAACTTTTAGAGGCCTGTGTCATAGGACGAGAGCATTAAACTAGAGCACTAAACAAATCATATACATATTGTGTTGTGTGCAAATGAATCTTGGATGCAGATTGTGCAATACTGTATGGAAAGAACATAAGAACATAAGAAAGTTTACAAACGAGAGGAGGCCATTCAGCCCATCTTGCTCGTTTGGTTGTTAGTAGCTTATTGATCCCAGAATCTCATCAACCAGCTTCTTGATGGATCCCAGGGTTTCAGCTTCAACAACATTACTGGGGAGTTGGTTCCAGACCCTCACAATTCTCTGTGTAAAAAAGTGCCTCCTATTTTCTGTTCTGAATGCCCCTTTATCTAATCTCCATTTGTGACCCCTGGTCCTTGTTTCTTTTTTCAGGTCAAAGAAGTCCCCTGGGTCGACATTGTCTATACCTTTTAGGATTTTAAATGTTTGAATCAGATCGCCGCGTGGTCTTCTTTGTTCAAGACTGAATAGATTCAATTCTTTTTGCCTGTCTGCATACAACATTCCTTATAAACCCGGGATAATTCTGGTTGCTCTTCTTTGCACTCTTTCTAGAGCAGCAATATCCTTTTTGTAACAAGGTGACCAGAACTGAACACAATATTCTAGGTGAGCTCTTAACAATGAATTGTAGAGCTTTAACATTACTTCCCTTGATTTAAATTCAACACTTCTCACAATATATCCCAGCACCTACCCACATTGTCTAGATGAAGACATTTCTGAGTCAACATAAACTCCTAGGTCTTTTTCATAGTTCCCTTCTTCAATTTCACTATCTCCCATATGATATTTATAATGCACATTTTTATTGCCCGCATGCAATACTTTACACTTTTCTCTATTAAATTTCATTTGCCATGTGTCTGCCCAATTCTGAATGCTGTCTAGATCATTTTGAATGACCTTTGCTGCTTCAACAGTGTTTGCCACTCCTCCTATTTTTGTGTCGTCTGCAAATTTAAGTTTGCTTACTATACCAGAATTTAAATCATTAATGTAGATTAGGAATAGCAGAGGACCTAATACTGATCCCTGTGGTACACCACTGGTTACCTCACTCCATTTTGAGGTTTCTCCTCTAATCAGTACTTTCTGTTTTCTACATGTTAACCACTCCCTAATCCATGTGCATGCATTTCCTTGAATCCCTACTGCGTTCAGTTTGAGAATTAATCTTTTATGCGGGACTTTGTCAAAAGCTTTCTGGAAATCTAAATAGACCATGTCATATGCTTTGCAATTATCCATTTTCAATGTTGCATCCTCAAAAAAGTCAAGTAGGTTAGTTAGACACGATCTCCCTTTCCTAAAACCATGCTGGCTGTCTCCCAGGGTATTGTTACCATATAGGTAATTTTCCATTTTGGATCTTATTATAGTTTCCATAAGTTTACATATAATAGAAGTCAGGCTTATTGGTCTGTAGTTACCTGGTTCGGTTTTGTCTCCCTTTTTGTGGATCGGTATTACGTTTGCTATTTTCCAGTCTGTCAGTACAACCCCTGTGTCAAGAGACTGTTGCATGATATTGGTTAGCGGTTTGTAAATAACTTCTTTCATTTCTTTGAGTACTATTGGGAGGATCTCATCTGGCCCAGGGGATTTGTTTATTTTAAGAGCTCCTAGTCCCTTTAACACTTCTGCCCCTGTTATGCTAAAGTTATTTAAAATTGGATAGGAACAGGTTGACATGTCGGGCATGTTGTCCGTGTCCTCCTTTGTAAAAACCTGTGAAAAGTAATCATTTAATATATTTGCTATTTTTTTTTCTTCATCTATGATTTTGCCATTTGTGTCTCTTAGACATTTAACCTCCTCTTTGAATGTTCTCTTGCTGTTATAATATTGGAAAAACATTTTAGAATTGGTTTTAGCCCCCTTAGCAATATTGATTTCTATTTCTCTCTTGGCCTTTCTAACTTCCTTTTTGACTTGTGTTTGCAGTTCCAAGTACTCTTTCTGTGTACTTTGTTTTTGGTCCCTGTTAAACGCTCTGTAAAGTGCCTTTTTTCGCTGAATATTTTTTTTAATTGATCTATTAAACCATTTTGGCCATTTTGTTTTAGATTTAGATTTATCTACTTTTGGGATGTAATTGGTTTGTTCCTCTAGTACTACATTTTTTAAAAAACAGCCATCCTTTTTCTGTGGATGTTTTCTCTGTTTTACTCCAATCTACTTCTGTTAGTCTCTGTTTCATACCTACATAGTTTGCTTTTCTAAAATTGTAAACCTTAGCTTTAGTCAATACTTTTGGGGTTTTAAAAAATACTTCAAATGAGACCAGTCGGTGCCATGACAAATTGCGTTAGGAAGCAGTCATTTGTCATTTCCACCATTTCAATTTCGTCCGTCGTGACCACCATCGGGTTTTCCCATTTTATACAGGGGAAGTTGAAATCCCCCATTAGTATGGCTTCTCCTTTTCTACATGCATTTCGAATGTCATTGTACAACAGATTATTTTGCTCAGCGCCTGAATTTGGCGGTCTATAGCATGCTCCTATTATTATGCCCTTTGAATTTGTGTCCATTATTCTGACCCATATTGATTCGGCATTGCTTTCTTTGTCCTGATTTAACACCTGGGCTTGAAGACTATTTCTTATGTATAGCGCTACCCCTCCGCCTCTTCTGTCCTGCCTGTCTTTCCTATATAGTGTGTACCCACTAATATTATATTTGTCTCCATCACTCTCAGACAACCAAGTTTCTGTAACACCTATCACATCGTAGTTACTTGTTAGTGCAGTAGCTTCAAGTTCTAACATTTTGTTTCTGAGACTTCTAACATTAAGATAAATACATTTAATAGTGGTCTTACCTGAGTTGTTGCCCTTGTTTTGATGTGGTCTCCCTTCTGTTTTTTTGTTTTCTCCCCCCTTCCTTTCTAGTTTAAATGCTTCTGGACCTCCTCAAGGATCCTTTCTCTGAGTAGATTGGTTCCCTTTCTGTTTAAGTGCAGTCTGTCCCAAAGGGTTAATGGGCATTCCCTGGTGTTACCTGCAGAATGGAAACCAGCTTGTTAATGCTCCAGGATTGGATGTGTGTAAGCAGTAGGATGGTGAGAGAGAGAGATCTGTCCAGTCTACACTCTAAAGAGTTGTGCTGAAACTGTTACTGTAAAAAAAAACTTGTTTTTCCTATTGATTGACAACTTACTTTGATTAGAAGTGTTATTTCTCGTGAGTTCAAATATTTCTTTATACATAGGGGTGGGCATGTATGAGACACCAAAGTATCCTGGGGCAAGAGTGCTCTGCTGTAAGAACTTCTTCCTGGTTTGGTTGTATTCTTCAAAATAAAGGCCTCCTGACGTCTTGAAAAAGTTTCTAGTCTAACAAGCTAACTGTTGTTGTTTTAACAATGCGTAAGAATCAGAGGCTGTATTAAAACAAAAACAGCTTTTTCTTGTATTTTTCAAATATGACCATGTTAGCTTGCTAAGAACATATTAAACAGTTTTATGTCACGTTTTATCTATGTTCATGGCACCAGGACCAGTACATTTCCAACAAATTTCCAAATGTTATATTATGTAACAGAGTGATAGAACTAATGTAAAATATACTGTTGAGATACTGCTTTTGCAAGGTGTGATAATGCATTTGTGTGCTGGAACTCAGAGTTATGTTACATCTGGGCAGAAATTGCTTTTATTCATGAAGTTCAAACATTTTACCTCCACGTGAAGGTGTGCTTCAGGGATCCATTCACGGGCCATTAACGTTTCTGCTATTTATGAAAACCTGAAGTATGCTCCAAATCAGATATAATATTATATGCTCATTACAGTTATCACAACTGCAGTTTAATCTGGTAACTGTTAATGATATGTTCAAATGGCTTCAGGGAAATCGTTACTTAATGAAAATAACCTATTTTTTTCTCCCAGAAGTCTATCAAAGAATAATCACATTTATCTATTCATGCTCATCATACTGTTGTGTCTCTAGAAAATGTAAACATGTTTAAACATCACACTTTTTAATTGATTTTCCTATTTAAGAAGATAATGTTGCTTGAACTATATCTGATGTTGAAAGTGGACTGGAAGCTCTATGTACTGTAGCTCATATCCTTAAATTTCACAGGTCTGCTTGCAATTAATTGTGAGTTCAATTATTGGGCATTTTTATTAGGCTGTGTGATTTATTACCAGGCTTTTGAAAGCTTCTTAACATATTAGAAACATTACCTAATAAAGCTGCCTCGCACCTAATACTTCCCACTCCGCCCTTTCCAAAATATTTGGCTGATTACTTTGTTGCAGATATAAATACGATCCTTTCCTTACAAGAAGAAGCTGTACACCAGCAAAGAATGTGAGGTATTTATGAGTCCATCACGTCAAGATATGTCAATCACAGGGCCTTGCCGCACACAACCAACTTCATCTGATATAGTTTAAAAGATGTACAATTCTCAACCCTGAAACCATGCAAACTCTGAACTCACTGGCCTAATCAACCCTTTACCTGAAAGGAAACTTTTATACATAGCAGTGCTTATGGTTGTAGATATGAAGCAGCACAGAAAATGTTCAATTATTGTCAAATAAAACTTTAAATAAAATGCATGTATTTGTTCTTCCACTCGGGACAACTTTAGACATTTAAAAACTGGCTTTGTATTATTGCTGCTCTAGCCTTTCGGGCGCTTGATCATATTGATATCTGTCGGTCGACTGCCCTTGGAGAGATGGGAAATTAGGTGAAGGTTGAGGAGGAGGTCAATTCAAAGCATGGAACTGACTGAAAAGAGAGAGGTTTGAATTAAGCTTGAAAACTATTGGCAGCTGCCACTAATGGAACTTGACTTACAACTTGACTTTTGATAATGGCTACTAGGACATCCCTGTCAATCAAATATATAATAATAATAATATTATTAATAATAATAATAATAATAATAATAATAATAATAATAATAATAATAATAATGTATGTATTTAGCAGAGACCATGTATTAATGTTTTATCCTATATACAGACATGATCAGAGACATATTTACCATAGGGCAAACATTACGTATGATAATAATGACATCTCTTCAGCAAAACTCACGCCTCTACTAAGTGTGATTTACCATTATTAAGTTGAACTCATTTAGAAAAAAGCATAACTTAAAGTGCACATAAGGACCTTTTTATTTTGTTGTGTTACATGTTCCCATGTGTTGCTACAACTGGTTATGTAAGGTGTGTGTATTGTTTTATTTATTTCTTTCTTTGACATTTTGACCACTTTTTTTAAACTTTTAAATCAGATTCCCTGCCTCAAGATGGATTCCCATGCATCTGCATGGACCTCTCAGAACTACATTTTGTTATATACAGTATATAAATGTATACTGTACGGTACAGATGCAGACACTTTTTTTTTTTTATCTGTCACAGCGGTGCATTGCAATTCCGAAATCCTGTCCTATTTTATTCCTAGTAACTCCTGTTTCAGCATTGAAAGATCTCTGTTTAAATATAAACCCATTGTTTAGGGAGATACTCAGTAGGCCTATTAGTGCATTGCAGATTTGCATTATTGTCGTTTCATTTACAAGTGCATTGTGGGTTTACAATAAAACAAACGAAACAAACAAACAAAAAATATACAGGTTGTTTTCGTTTGCTCAAATAAATTAACCTGTCAAAACCCCAGCCCCTCACAGACAATTTCCGCCTGGGGGGCTGTGCCCTTAAATAAATCACAATATCTTCCAAAGTATAGACAGTACAGGCATGGTTAAGGGCTTGAATTCAAGGTAACCCCTTGGGCATCAAGACTAAAACCTCAGTTGTGATAAAAGTCTTACTCAATACCACACTGGAAGGAGATATCCAGAAAAAATACAGAAAAAAACAACAAACGCTTTTCATTTTTTTATGTTCTATAGTCATTTTTTCAACTTGTAGCGTATGAAAAGAGCCAGATTTTTTTCCAGTGCTTCACCAACATGTCTACTATACTGGGTAAAAATTTGGAACTGTTTGAACAAAGCTAAGCCCAAGGGTCCCCAAACCTCTCCAATAATAAACATTGTGTAAATCTTTATGTCAATTGATACACTAAGTTCTAAAAGGGATGTTCTCTTCTGGCACCTCACATGCTATCCATTGCCACATGCATTTGCCTTTGAAAGGCTTTTTTTTTCCCCTTATCTCATTCAAGAGGTGGGCGTGTTTGTTTTCACATCGATTACTCTGTGATGGATTGGGCTACAAACAAAGTAAAGGTATGAATGGAAAGCTTGTGACCTCCCCTACAACGTGATCAGGGAGACTTCACCATCATCAAGGTTGTAAGACCAGAGCAGCAAAACGCAAGCTAGTCGATTGCTTTTGTTTTGAATGCATGGGGGTACTAGACACATTGCGAATGGGATATCTCAGCGGTGAAATGACGGATTCGAAAAATTCCTTCGCTGTTTGACGGTAGGAAAACAACAATTTTGATATCGAGTCCGCTTTTTTTCTCTTTTGCTTTTGTAATAATATTAAAAATGAGTTATGAAATATAATATTTACGTGCAGTTCCGTGTTCCGCCCGCGGGACTAGAGGGCGTAAGAGGTTTTAAAAGACTAAAACTGAAGAGTAGAACACAGAAGTTAAATTGCACACAACTGAACTTGTACTTCCATAATGCGTTGGAGCGTTTCGTTGTTTACTTCCAAAGAATGTCGGCACCCGTCTGATGCAAACTTTTTTTTTTTTATCTCGATTCAGACTTTTTTATATCTGTCACAGCAGCACTCTTACCAATTCTGAAATTGTGTGCTATTTTATTCCTATTAATGCCCTTTCCAGCATCATCCTATGACCAAAAAAGTACAACACATCATACAAAGAAAATTTAGCATTCTTCATGATGATCCTTCTACAGCTCCTATTTTCAATAACCCTCCTCTAATGTCATACAGAAGAGATAAAAATCTAAGAGAGCATCTGGTCCACAGTAACATTCGACCCAATCTGGACAGTCTTAAGGGTACGTTTCCATGCAATAGGTCACGCTGTGCTACTTGTAAATACATTCACAGCAACACAGTAGTTAAGGGAGCAAAATCCTCATTTACTATCCAGGTACTTTTACTTGCATTAGTAAAGGAATAGTATATTGCATTGGCTGCTTCAAATGTAACAAGCTATATATTGGTGAAACAAAACGACGCTTGGCTGATCGCTTCGTGGAACATCTGAGAAGTAACACCTCTACCTTTCCTGTCGCCAGACATTTTAACAGAAATGACCACACTATAGAAGAAATCGCAATTTGTGGGATGGGTCAATGCTATGGAACTAATGCTGTCAGGAAACAAAACGAATGTGAACTTATTTTCAAACTAGGCACTTTGGAGCCATTTGGAATGAACATTCTATTCTGAGGTCATCATCATCATCATCAACATCATCAACATCATCAACATTCTGGAATTTTGTTTAAAAGATGACTTGTTTGTTTTTTATCAACTTCTTTAAGCACTGTTTTTTTTTTGTATTCAGCCCATGAAGGACTTGTAGTCTGAAATGTCCTGATAATTGATTTGTAATCAATTATTCTACCTTTTTAAGTACCTGAAATATGCTTTTCTCTTTTTTTTCTTTTTTCTTATTGATCATTTTGGTACACAGCAGTTTTTCTTTTTCTCTGTATATAAAACACACACACACACACACACACACACACACACACATATATTCTGGAATTAAAATGCATAGTCTGGAATTAAAATGCATTAGAAAAATATGTTTTATTCCCATTGATCTACTGATCTACACATCCTACCCCACAACTTGTGAAAAAAATAAAAAATATTCTAGAAATTTGTAGAACATTAATTAAAAATAAAAACTGAAATAGCTTGGTTGGATAAGTGTCCACCCCCCTTGTAATAGCAAACCTAAATTAGCTCAGGTGTAACCAATCGCCTTCAAAATCACACACCAAGTTAAGTGGCCTCCACCTGTGTTAAAATGTAGTGATTCACATGATTTCAGGATAAATTCAGCAGTTCCTGTAGTGCATTTCAAAGCAAAGACTCAACCATGAGCACCAAGGATCTTTCAAAAGAACTCCAGGACAAAGTTGTTGAAAGGCACAGATCAGGGGATGGGTATAAAAAAATATCAAAGGCCTTGAATATCCTTTGGAGCACGGTCAAGATGATTATTAAGAAGTGGAAGGTGTATGGCACCACCAAGACCCTGCCTAGATCAGGCCGCACCTCCAAACTGGATGACCGAGCAAGAAGGAAAACTGAAGAGAGAGTCTACCAAGAGGTCAATGGCAACTTTGTAAGAGCTACAGCCTTTTATGGCCAAGACTGGTCAAAGTGTGCATGTGACAACAATATCCCAAGCACTCCACGAAACACCAACGTCCAGTGGAGGCAATGCTCAGCCTTGACAAGTGTTTATATTTCATATTACATTGAAATACACATTTTAGAGTAATACTAAAAGTAAGAAAACTATACAAATCCAATATTCGGTAGTTCTGGGCTCTATAACTTACCCAGAACTACCAGATATTGCATTTTTAGAGGTTTCTTACTTTTAGTATTACTAAAGTTTGTATTTCAATGTAATGTGTAAGATAAAATCTTGTACACACATAATGCAGGTGTTCAAAATTGAATTAAATGATGTAGTGTTGCTTATAGCGTAGGCGCCGGAGATGGGTGGGCCACTGCCCACGCACCCACCCACCCACTTTTAACAGCAAGGACGAGAAGAATATTATTTTCTTTATTTTTTAATACCTTGAATTATTCTTCCAAAACACAGTGACAGATAAGTCAAATAAATCCACAAATTAAGACAACCGGAACTGTGTTGATAAACAATGATCCTAACATTTTGCTAGCTGTGCTCAGCTTCTACAGGAGGTACATTGAAGCTTTTGACAAATTGTATCAGAAAGAATGAGCGCACAGAAGCCGAGTTTATGTGTGGTAGCGAATGTTGCTACATTCGTCATCTTGTAACACTATAGAAGGCTGTTTGAAGATTTGTTACATGTTTCACGTAATTTGTGTCTGAAGCTGTAAATAACTGTGGAACTTTAAAAAAAAATAGCTAGCTTTTTGGTAGGCTATAAAGCTAATCAGTAGACAGCTGTTTAATATTTTTTTATTAATACATTTTTTTTATCAAGGTAAATGCTGTACATGGTCATTTTTTTGTTTTTTTGTTTTACAAAACAAGCATGTAATTTATTTTGAAGTAAATTAAACAATGTTTGTGGGATACCACTCCCTACCCAACATTCAGATAACAAGCTCATTATTAGTAGTCGTAGTCGTCGTAGTAGTGTAGTAGTATTGTTGTTGCAAACTTTAAATAACCAGTAGACTATAAATATATAGCCTGCTTCAATATTTGATGTAGTTGTTAAATTGCATTAATTTGTCCGTAGAAATACTGCATTACATTTTTTTTAAAACGAAATTGGTAGTTTTTACATGGTAGAAATGTTATTAATTGTACAGGAGAAAAAAGGTTTGGCAACGAAACAAAGGTATGGCTATTTGTTTCTGTTGTAAAAGCAGTCACGGAACTTTAGGCAAGTACAAGCTCAGTCTCTTGCATTTTGTGATAATTCTTCAAAAATGCATTAAGTAGCCTATTACATCTTACATTGATATAGCAACCCCTGTTAAACCAGCTTTCTGTTCCAGGCCTTTCTTACATTTTACACCCAAACATTTTTATATATATATATATATATATATATATATATATATATATATATATATATATATATATATATATATGGCTTAGGGACCTGTCATGGATACAAAAAAGGTTTCTGTATCCATGAAGAAATCGATCTGACTCTTTGTATCCAGTTTGTTATTCAAACTTAAAAACAATAAAAGTCCTTCAGGATAGAGACTGAGATCTATTTCCCTTATTCGTTCATGGATCTAACTTGTCAAGTAGCCAATTGCTCAGAGAGGGTGGGATGTGGGTGGGATCATATTGGGGTTACGGTATATGAATACAAACTGCATGATAATCCCAGCACAAAAAAAACATTCTTGGCTCAACTAAAAAATGTATATTTTATATGTGTATATACCCCCCTAGAGTTGGTTTGTTTTATTTTAGTTTATCCAGCCTGCAAGGAAGATAATTCAGAATAATAGCAAACACTGTATCATAAAAGGGTAACTGGGTAGGTAAAAAAATTAATTCCATTTGCAGTTCTGTAGCCTTTAAAAGTTTTTTTTTTATTTTTATAATAACAACTGCATTCCCTTTGCAAAGACAAATACATGCTGAGTTGCACTAAAGTAGCAAATGAGACATTCAAGGTTCCAATAATGTCTGTATGGATGCCAACAATACAATCTCATATTGTTAAGATGGGGTTTATTGTACACTAAAAGATAATAGCCCATTAAGCAATCCATCTAGTTTATGAAAAGTGTTTCTATGTGTTAAAATAATAAAGAACTCAAACATGATTTATAACTGTATGAAACAAAACATTTCATATTTATTGCAGAAATAAGTAAATCAATGAGCCCAATAAACTAAACAGAGGCCGCTGAAGAAATAAATGACTGACCCATAGAACAAGCTATTATTTGTAATGTGTATTAATGACAAAAGGATTAATCTGGCTTGAGATCTCAATAGTTTTGTGTTTACTTACTTATATTGTAATGTATTGAAATCTGCTTAGATAAATTAACCCTTTAGTATTAACTGTCAACTGGGTGCATGCACATTGCAAAGATGACAAATATACAGAAGATCATTAACAGAGTCATAGGCAAGAATTGATCCCAGGGTGAACTTCTAATTGAATAGACCTGTAGTCAGGAGATTTTGAAATTCAGGTCTCCCAGAATTGGCGTTTTGAAGGTAGAATCAAATTGCAACCATTTAGGGTCTTCTGATAATGTCTTCCAAGATACAGTACCACTGACGAGAGGCCTCAAGATTGCATCAGTGGGTATTCAACAATAAATATAAAGTCATTATATTTGTGTTATACCATACAGCATGTTTAAAACAGGTTTAAAACAGTAACTGTAGTTATATGAATATATCCTACAATTCCCAAGGAAGCACAATTTAAAGTATGAAGCACACAGGACTAGATCACTAGAGGTGAACTCTGCAGTCAGACTTCAGTACAGCTCTTCAGGAATGAGCATTAAAGTAAAAGTTATAATGTTAATACCCTATCCACACTACCTAAATAATCATCAGCATGTTTAAAAAACTGATTGTGAATTAAGTAAATCACACTGTTCCCACGTGTGGTGTGTAAACAGGGTATAAATCTTTGAAATTTGTTGCTCATGTTTCATGATGTTTCTATTAAAAACATGTTCTTGAAGGTGAATGGATTTATTATGGTATTTCGATCACTAGAACAATTTAAAATCTATAAAATGTAATATCATCCATATTACAGTTGCAGTTGATTTCTACTAATTTGCAAGAGATTAGGATTCAATGGCATTGATTCAGAAACTGAATTTTGACCAAAGGTTGTGGCCATAGCTATCAATTATAATGGCAATGACACGGCTATACTTTTGTTTTAATCCAGACTCGATATACAGTTTTGGACATCCATTTGGTCTCCCCAGGTACAATCCTTCCAAATGTTGTGTGTAAAAGTGGCATGAAATAATTAGAGCCTGAACTAAACTGTCATTGCTTTAACATTTGAATTATTTACTCACTAATAACTCATGATTGACTAGTGTAATGCCATTGAGCATACTATAAATATAACACTGGTCTGATCAATGAGTCTTCATTAATTGATAGGAGAATGTCATTAGCGACCTTGAGGAATGCTGAAGCAGTTTCTTTGCCTTGAATCATTCCAGAGAGGTGATAACAGATTACTGCGTGTATGATTAAACAACAGATATAAATGAGTGTGGAACCACTGGGAGTAGAACACTTGCTTTGTTATCTCAAGTCCCATACAATATGTAGAAAGGTAATGTCTGTCTACCACTAGTGATTCATTATATTGTTCCCAATAGATTAATCATGCTTTAAATGGGTATGTATTAAAATAAATAGTAGCTCTGGCTTCTGTGCACACTTTTTTGTATGTGACATTAATTTAATGTATGGATAAACTAATTTGATAAAATTCAAGTAAACAGAAGACTAGAAACAGAAAAAATGGATAGAGTGGCCTGATTAAAGTTCAAATTAATTGAGTCTACACTTGCTAATGGGATAAAATTATCCATGTTCTTTCATATTTTCATTTTGTATTACACACACACACACTTAATGTTTGTAGTAGTTTGAAATTCGTATTTCAGAGATATTGAGCACGTTGGTGACAGAGCTGTTAGCCTGGAGACAGATTGTGATTTTGGTGTCCAAAGGAACCAGTTTAAGGTAAATTGAAATCTTATTATTAAAAAATGCACAGATTAACATATTTGCAATGTTGGGTCCAATCAGTTCCATGAAGTTATAAATATTTAAAATTTAAAACACTTTCACGTTCTTAAAATAATAGTGCAACTTTAGGACTGAATGTTGGAACTCATTTGCAGGTTAATTAGATAAAATACTTCTCCTCATAAAATGTATGAGTCTCTGGTCTGTCTTGTCTTCAGTCTATGCAGGGGTGATAACAATATTGAACAGCACAGTGAGAAATATTTTCAAGATATCAACTGCCTCCTATTATTCAGCATCAGCTAAGCAATGCCAGTTAAATAAGTGAACTTCTGAGATGGTGTTGCAACTAAAGATTTGATTAGTTGCATTTGTAGGCAGTGTGGTGTGATGAACTGCTGTTGTTGATTCTGACCCATGCCATTCACATGAGGTCAAATCCTTTATATTACTTTGGAAGCTGATTATGTACAGTAATATGGTATACCTAAGTAGTAACAAGAGAGTACAATGAGATCCTTGTATCCCTGAGTGGATGAATAATAATAATAAATGTGTTAAAAAAAACAAATTATTTCTGCTGACTTACAACCTGTGTTGCTGTGGTAAAAGCCAATGATGCTAAGTTTATCACACACAATATGTTTTGTAGAGAATACCTATATGCATAGTCAGGTACAATAAAATATACTGTATTAACTAATATATAATTTATAATGAAGTGTATGATTCAAAATGTTTGGTAACCTAACAGTTGAGGGCTGACAAGTGACTCGTAAGATGCCTAATTTGGTACCATTGTTAACAAGCTATGGTCAGTAGTATATTCAGTATTCAGTGCAAACATGAATAAAAGACTATGCTCCTTTTTCCAATCAACAATCCAGTCACATCTTATGAGATTTTGCAAGCTTCTGGCTTAATGACTTGTATTTTATTTAAATAATACTTTGATGTAATTGGGTTTCAGTGCATCATATTAAAAAGACTGGTTTTCTGTGGCTTTAAAACCCCACAAATCTTGGATTTCTTTAATTCAGTTAGGAACAATGTTTTTTTTTTTAACCTAATGTTAGATTATTACCAGTGAGTAAGATTTTATTCTTGTAGTGTTTGGTTTTAGCTGACAAGTCCGCAGGCAAAAAGCTTTGTGCTTAATTTTCAAGCTATGCCACATTTAAAATTTAATTTTCTGTTAAAACCACTTTCTTGTTAGCTTTAAGGTATATTCTAATTCTGTCTGATTGCCTTTCCATGCGTTCAAACCACAACACTTTGAATGTTTATTAAAGAACAGCATTTTGACTAATCTTGTTTTCTTGCAGGTTTCCAAAATAGATTTTCAACTTTCGATTTGTAGGACACATATACACAACCAATTGAATCTTTTAGAAGGCCATTCTCAATTTAAATTTCTCAGTATGTTCTTTGATCCTGACAGTGACCTTATTGGATAAAATTCCCCAAGGGTAATCTTCACTGCAGTAAAAAAGAATACCAAAACAAATTGAACAAGCGAAATGCAAGACAGTCATTTATAATTTAAAATTCAAAGTACAACAACCTCAGTGCTCTGATTATTTTAGGGTTACTGTCCTACTTGTTTTTTATGTCACACATTTCCAATGAGCTGATCAGAATTCAGTCAATTCAAATTCGATGTACAGAAAACACAAAATACCACTAAGTGACATGGCATACTACGGGACCTGAGCACAAAATCACGTGTAAAGAAAAATACCTCATAATAATATAAGTAACAGGCAGTCATGCGAAAGAGAAACAAAAAGCACACATACAGTGCCGTGAAAAAGTATTTGCCCCCTGTCTGATTTTCTGCATTTGTGCATATTTTTGACACTGAATGTTATCAGATCTTCAACCAAAACCTAATATTAGATAAAAGGGACTCTGAGTGAATAAATAACACAAAAATTTGATACATATTTCATTTATTTATTAAAGAAAGTTCTGCAACACCCAATGCCCCCGTGTGAAAAAGTAATCGCCCCCTTAGACTCAATAACTGGTTACGCCACCTTTAGCAGCAATAACTGCAACCAAATGCTTCCTGTAGTTATTGATTAGTCTCTCACAGCGCAGTGGAGGAATTTTGGCCCACTCATCCATGCAGAACTGCTTCAACTCAGTGACATTTGTGGGTTTTCGAGCATGAACTGCTTGTTTCAGGTCCTGCCACAATATCTCAATGGGGTTTAGGCTGGACTTTGACTAGGCCATTCCAAAACTTTAAATTTCTTGTTCTTCAATCATTCTGATGTAGACTTGCTTGTGTGTTTCGGATCATTGTCTTGCTGCATGACCCAGCTGCGCTTCAGCTCACGGACGGATGGCCTGACATTCTCCTGTAGAATTCTCTGATACAGAGCAGAATTCATGGTTCCTTCAATGATGGCAAGGCGTCCAGGTCCTGATGCAGCAAAGCATCCCCAAACCATGACACTACCACCACCATGCTTGACCGTTGGTATGAGGTTCTTACTGTGGAATGCAGTGTTTGGTTTTCGCCAGACATAACAGGGCCCATGTCTGCCAGAAAGTTCCACTTTTGACTCATCTGTCCAGAACTCTTGAGGATCATCCTGGTGCTTTTTGGCAAATTTGCGACGAGCATTCATGTTCTTCTTAGTGAGCAATGGTTTCCGCCTTGCTACTCTGCCATGAATCCCATTTTTGCTCAGTGTCTTTCTGATGGTGGAGTCATGAACACTGACCTTGCCGAGGTGAGAGAGGCCTGCAGATCCCTGGATGTTGTTCTAGGGTTCTTTGTGACTTCCTGGACGATTTTACACCTTGCTCTTGGAGAGATTTTGGCAGGATGGCCACTCCTGGAAAGATTCACTACTGTCCCAAACTTTCTCCATTTGGACAATATGGCTCTGACTGTGGTTCGGTGGAGCCCCAGGGCCTTAGAAATGGCTTTGTAACCCTTTCTAGACTGATAGGCATCAACAACTTTTTTTCCGGAGGTCTTCAGGAATTTCTTTTGTTCGTGGCATGATGTGCCTCTAGAACCTGTGTGCTGACAACTTCACTCTGATGGTAAGGGCCAAAGTTAGTCAGATTTATATTGGGCAGGACTGGCCCAAATCAGGCCTGTATGTTAACCAAAGTACTCAAACAGCTGACCCTAATTATCCCTTTAATTGGGTTGAGTTAACTATGGGGGGGCAATAACTTTTTCACACCTGAAGATTGCATGTTTAATTACCTTGCACACCAAACAAATGAAAGAAGCACCAAAGTTTGGTGTCATTTTTTCTCTGACTCCCTCTATATACTACTACAACCCACAAAAAATCTGACCAAATACAATGTGAAAAATGTGCAAAAATGCAGAAGATCACACAGGGGGCAAATACTTTTTCACGGCACTGTATATATATATTTATTTCTTAGCGGACGCCCTTACCCAGGGCGACTTACAGTCGTAAACAAAAAATACATTTCAAGAATCACAGTACAAGTATTAATGCAATTAAGAGCAAGTGGCAAAGCCGAGTGGCTTTAACCGCCCGGAGCGTGTGGATATTAGAGTATATCCCACACCCTGAAGTGCCTTATTGCGCTTATAAAATGGATCAACCAACATTACAAAAAAAAAACAACAACGTAAAAACATGTTTTAATTAACAAGTCATTTTTATAAATATCCTTCCACCTCTGCCTGACCTTTTAAATTTTTTTAAAAATAGTCCCTTAAAACATATAAAAAATAAAACCAAAAATGCATTAATTAAAAAAATAATTTCAGATGTTGAATTGAGCATTGCCATTGAAAGTGCAGTTTTGATTCGTTACACTTCTTGTAATTCTTGGTTTATTTATTACATTTTAAAGTAAAATATTACTGTTCATTTTCATCATGACACAACACAAATGAGTCTGCCTTTAAATTACACAAACCCTTCCTCACAAGACCTGCAATAGTATCAGATGAGAGTGTTTTTTTTTTTAATCGTCCTTTGTTATCTGGGGTAGTAACAGGAGGCATCCATACCAGATTTGTGCTGCAGCTTCACAGTGGCGAGAAAGACGTTATTTGCATGGAATACCTGGTTACTTATCTTAAACTGACTTTGCAATGTACAACTTGGCAACGTGGAAAACTACTGGGCCAGTGTTAAGAAACAATTTAAAACAATGCAGGGCACAGCAGAAGGCATGATACCATCGTACCTGGACACATTTAAAAGGTATGGCAGGAGTTGTCGAGATGAATTTATAAATGTTCAGCATCAGATCACACAGCTGCGCAGGGGGTGGGTCCAGTGGCAGCAGACAGGCAGACTGAAGAACGGACAAACCGGGAGCGACGGCAACAAAACATCTTTTAACCCCAAAATCTCTTTTAAGAGGGACCCAAATCTATTTTCTAAACTATTTATTTTCAAAATGGGATAGGGAAAGGCCGTAGTTCAGGGAGAAGGAACAGAGCGATTAGAATGGCGAGTTTTGAATTTATTTGAATCCTTTTGCTTTTTTTCACTACTTTAATTAATCATTGGTGTCCGATTTAGATTCATTCAATATCTCATGTACACTTTGGTTTCTCAAAAGTTCAACATTTACATAAATCTCGTTGGTCATGTTTATTGCGATAAATTCCAATGTCTGCTGTTTTTGTTTTTAAATTCTAGTGGCGTATGGATATCTGCCAGTGATTTGCCCATTTTTGAAAAAAAGTATTTAAAATATCCATTTTATAATATGTTTTATTGGACTTGTTACAATTTAGTTTAAAGTTGTCTGTAGAAAATATGCAGTATTATCGAACATGGCCTTAAAAATAGCATACCATTATTTAACCATTTGCAGTCCATTTATTAAGTGCGCGTCAGGTCCAATTTATTTTCACACGCGCGGTTAATTTTAGACGCGCTGTTTAAAAGTATTTTTTGTCACAGTCAAACGGATTTAAAAGGCCCTGCATATCAACAAAGCACTCACTAGGCATCTCCACCCTTTTGTTCGCTATCGCTTTCACATATGCTAAGAAATAAATAATAATAATAATAATAGTCGTACATACCGATCAATCATCTCCTGATCACTCGTTTTATCACCAAACTCCTCAATAATGCAATTCAAGTCATTATTTTATTACAATAACATCTCAAAAAAGCTCTGCAAATGTCCGTGTTCTCTGTGCGCAGACGCGCTATCAGCCAGTTTGTTTACTTATGACCGCCCCGTTATCTGATACCAGGGCCATGTATGACTAATCATGAGATTTATTTTTTTTATTTTTTTTCGACTTGTCTCGGCTCCTGTCGCTCCCACTCGGCCATTGAATGGTTTTCTCGGCTTTTTCTGGATAAAAACGACTAGAAACCCGTTTTTTGAGTTTTTTTGATAATGTCGGACAGGGTCCGACAATGGACCGGATAGGAATAATTGCAATGTCGGACCAGGTCTGACAATGGACCGCAAAGGGTTCCCTTTGCGGTCCTATGTCGGACCTGGTCCAACATCATCAAAAAACGGGTTTCTAGCCGTTTTTTCTCCGGAAAATGCCAAGAAAACCATTCAATAGCCAAGTGGGAGCAACAGGAGCCGAGACAAGGCCAAAAAAAAAGGGCTAGTGGGCTATCTCATGAATAGTCAGACTTGCCCCTGGCATCAGATAACGGCAGCCATAAAGAAACAAGCTGGCTGCTACTGCATCAGCGCTCAGAGAATATCACAGACATTTGCAGAGCTTTTTTCAGATGTTACAGTAGTAAAATAATGACTTGGATCGCATTATTGAGGCGTTTGGTGGTAAAACGAGTGATCAGGAGATGATTGATCGGTATGTACGACTATTATTATTATTATTATTTATTTCTTAGCATATGTGAAAGCTATAGCGAACGAAAGGGTGGGGCGGGGCTGGAGATGCCTAGTGAGTGCTTTGTTGATATGCAGGGCCTTTTAACCCTTTGCGGTCCATTGTCGGACCTGGTCCGACATTGCAATTATTCCTATCAGGTCCATTGTCGGACCGGGTTTCTAGTCGTTTTTTCTCCGGAAAAAGCAGAGAAAACCATTCAATGGCCGAGTGGGAGCGACAGGAGCCGAGACAAGGCCGAAAAAAAAAATAAAAAAATAAAGCCGTATCTCATGAATAGTCATACATGGCCCTGGTATCAGATAAGGGGGCGGTCATAAGTAAACAAGCTGGCTGATAGTGCGTCAGCGCACAGAGAACACGGACATTTGCAGAGCTTTTTTGAGATGTTATAGTAATAAAATAATGACTTGGATCGCATTATTGAGGAGTTTGGTGATAAAACGAGTGATCAGGAGATGATTGATCGGTATGTACGACTATTATTATTATTATTATTTATTTCTTGCATAGGTGAAAGCTATACCGAACGAAAGGGTGGGGCGGGGCTGGAGATGCCTAGTGAGTGCTTTGTTGTTATGCAGGGCCTTTTAAACCCATTTGACTGTGAAAAAAAATACTTTTAAACAGCGCGTCTAAAATTAACTGCACGTGTGAAAATAAATTGGACCTGACGTGCCTGACACGCACTTAATAAATGGACTGCAAAGGGTTAATTATTTATTTATTTATTTATTTATTTATTTATTAGCAGACACCCTTATCCAGGACGACTTACAATTGTTACAAAATATCACAGTACAAAGTATCGCATTATAAAATATCACATTACAGAATATCGTAATACAGATAAGAACAGTAATGAAGGTACAATAAGATCAAATTCAAGCAAGAGCAAAATAAAGGATACAGTACATTATAAGTAAGAGCCAGTTTGACTAAGAGCAGTTAAAACTTATAGTAAATATCTGCTTATACGAGTCCAATAAGAACACGTAGCTGGTATGATAAATGGATGAGAATGATTTCAAATAAGAGCAATTACAAAAAACCGTGAGTACGGTTACCTATAAGAGAAATGTAAAATACAAGATACAGTAAGTTGTTAGGAGCAGTAGTTGAGTGCGGCAAGGTATGGAGCAGTTCAGTGCAGGTACAAGCTGATGCAAGTACTGGTACAATTGATTGCCATATAGTCCTGTATGTTGAGAGTTGTGATATTTACAGGTGCTGTCTGAACAGGTGTGTCTGAGGAGGTGCCGGGAGGTGGTCAGGGACTGAGCAGTCCTGATATCCGTGGGTAGGTCATTCCACCGCTGATTGGGCAAGGGTGGATAAGGAGTGGGCTCTGGAGGCAGGGGGAACGGAAGGAGGGGTATAGCCACTGTCGGATGTGGAGGAGCGGAGGGGGTATAGGGAGAAATGATAGTCTGAAGAGAGGAGGGAGCAGAAAGGTCAAGATAGGTGAGGGCAAGAGTTTTTAATTGGATGCAATCAGCGATAGCAAGCCAGTGCATTGAGCGGAGCAGAGGTGTAGAGTGGGAGAAATGAGGAAGGGAAAAGACCAGGCGAGCAGCAGTTTTGGATGAGCTGGAGCAGACAGGTAGCAGAGGCAGGAAGGCCGGCCAGGTGGGATAGTACCAGGGCCTGAACTAGGAGCTGTGTGCAGTAGTTAGTGAGGAAGGGGCGAATTATGTGTATGTTGCTGAGGAAGAAGCGACAGGAGCATGCCAAAGTCGAGATGTGCTGAGAGTAGGAGATGGAGGTGTCAAGGGTGACACCAAGGTTCTTGGTGGATGAGGAGGGAGAGAGGGTGGTGGATTCAAGTGGAATAGAGTTAGATAGATCAGCGGTGGGGGAGGAAGAGGAGGGGAAGAAAAGGAGGTCTGATTTAATGTAATAATTACCAAGGCTATAAATGTACACCTTGAAATACATTTTAAAGCATTCCCTAGACAACTGTTTACTGGAGGGAAGTTTTCACCTATCCGAATACACTGTGAGTTTGTATTTTGTTGCATCTCAATGTGATCAAAAATCAAATAGTAAAAACACTGCATTTCCTTGAGGAGACTGGATGTCATTAAATGTGTGTCCTTGGCCCATCCTTTAATGCTGGCCTTATTTTTTTCACAAAATGATCCCCTAAGACCAACATATTCTCTGCAGACAAAGCTTGAAAGCTTCAAATATATAATTGGGATTTCTGTATTATTACTGTCACTTTTAACTACGTTTATTTTGACTATGTTTGCTTCACTTTGCGAGGCTTAGGGAACTAATATACAAATTAATTTATGTCTGATGTTTACAGCTCTGTAACAGCTACTAAAAACATAAATATTTATGAATAAACAATACATAAAACAGAAATGCATAGTATATCAGACAACAGGCATCTATATGCAAATCCATATCATTATATTTATTGTTTTGGTGAATTTTAATTCAATAACATTTTGCAATATAATCATTTTCATAATTAAGTGCTTATTGCTTATTCATAAGGATATCAATTCAAAACTATTTTTGCCTAATCTCCTTTTTAAGCCTTTTTAATTTAATTGGACTTGATACCAGAGCTTTTTCAAGTGGCTAAGTAATTGTTTTCCCTTTAAGCAAACAAAACAGTATGGGGTTTTGTTTACTGCTGCCATGCAGTCAAAAATAGCAGAAACGTAACAACAATGATAGGCTGCCTGTTACTATTTCTGCAGAATGCCCATATCCTAGAGTAGCCCACAGCATAGCCTCTCCCTTGTGGGGATTGTTGATGGTGCCAATGCAAGTATCATAGGAAACACGGCATCATAAGCAGGTTTTCTACACCGTGTCACCCTTTGAGTTTATTTCTTCTACTTCTATTAAGTCAAGCCATATCATTTACTTTTATTAACAGTAATACTTGCAGATCACCTCAGCCAATCAAATTCCAGCTTCAGCTGCCATTATCCCACATGTAGAATCCTAGAGGTTTCACTGTAGCTGAGGCTTTTTTCAAGCCCACATGGACGTAAACTATGCCCAGCACATTTGGCTTTAGCTGCTGGTTCAGGTTCCCAACCTGGGACCAGAGGTCCACTTGTGGTCCATGAGAACCACCCAGGTGATTTCAAACCATTATTCTGCTAATCAACCCTGTGTATCAACAAAAATGATGCAATTTGCAATTTTTTCTAAAGTTAAAAAAATATTAAACTAATGGGCCCATACTGGTATAATTTGTAATGCTTGTGTCAAATCATATATTTCTGGTTCCAATGCTTGGAATTCAAAAATCTTTAAACATTAAGGTAGTTCCTTAAATGGTAGATGTATGTACCTTAATAGGAAGGTTTAGTAATTTTTTGTCCACAGTGATGTTTACAACTGTGTAACAACTACAAAAAACATAAATATTACACTTTTTCACTGAATGTATTACATCTACATTTAGCATGATCTTTTAACTAAGTAAACAATTTGTAGGGTGTGGTTGAGGAGAGATTTTGTCAACAGAGTAGTTTTTATCCAATAGAAATCTTCACAGTTTATAATGCTGCCATACAGATTGGGTAGCCCTCTACAGTACAGAGAACTTATATAGAATTTACAAGCTAGCATTAGTTGATACCCAGCCAATAAAATGTGCCAATATCCTAGATTAACCCAATAGCATGTAAATAACAGTAACTATGCATACCAGTTATCTTAAGGTTATAAAAACCACTTAATCATATAAAAAAAACCCACTTGTGTATGTATATATATATATATATATATATATATATATATATATATATATATATATTTACAACAACTCAAGTGGCTTGGAGCCAACACAGGATTTTCTGTGATCTGTGGCTTGCAAGCTTTCATTACTTGTACAACAACAGAAAGATGGAACTGCGAAACGGTTGTGTACGTGCAAAGCTTTCATTGGTTATTACACTCAGTCTGCTTCAACAGAACCCCTTCATGGTAATTGCTAAATATAGCAGTATTACCTACGTAACCCCTACATATAATATGGAAAGTTTCAGAACCTTAAGTAGCCCCTCACTCCTCGCTCTAAAACCTGTCTGCAAACTGACACGTAGATACTTAAACTTTATTGCTGAGTGAAATAGCTACCAGACCACTTTTGACCTACACAATTACTTTCTCATTTTTTCTGTGCTTTAGATACACTCCATTTGCAGTATTCTGCTGCTGAAACTGTGCTGCATTTAAATACTAAACCTGGCTCTGGTGACTTTTAAAGTGAAATCATAGCTTACCATCTGTAGTTTTAAGAGGAGACTGGAATTTCTATCCTGAGCGTTAGATGTTGTTCTGCTAGATGCTTTTCTTATGTGACATGCCCCAGTTACCAGCTTGGCAAACTGCAGTTCTTGTATAGCTGCAGGTAACTTACATTTTAATTAGACAAATGATAAGTTAATGTACTTGTATACAATGAGGTTGATACCAAGACCTGGCACAGAGTCAGCAAGAAACACAAACAACTTCAGGCTTAGCTGAGCTCTGAGCAATGTTAAGAAAATGGACAGGAAATAAATTGTCAAATGTAAATTTCCTCTAAAACAAACAGCATTTACTGTCCCTCCTCCACATTTACAACCAGTATATGACACATCTATCATAAAACAGTATTATTTAGTTTTGATACTTCCAAATAACACACAGTGCTTTGCTCATCTCCATCCTGTTCACCCTAACTGTTAGCATTCCTTACCTTCAGGTCTGCCTGGGATTTGTAGGTGTCCTTTAGTAGTTCTTAAGAAGTCTGTGTGGAACATAAGGTTACATTTATATTTATTTAACAGTTGAATCCCTTATACATTATGCATTTTTCAAAAAAAATGCATAGCTTTTTTTCTTGTTAAAATGTTTCTTGGCATACACTAAGAACATGACTTACCCCTATAGCTAAGATGAGATGGACCATTTAACTGTTCTGCAAGGGGGCGTTTTGTGGAGTGGTTAAAGTTCTAGCATTGCTAAGTAGAGGGTTCCTCAACTCGGCTGGATATATAGTTGGATATAGAATATTATAATATGGCATATATGGAGGCATCCATCTGTCCTTCCATCTGTCTAAACATACATATTTAAAGTTGCATTCAGTTTAAGAGTTGATAGGGACATGCCTTTATATTTTATATTTACTTTTGGTGCCATTTAAAGACATTGAAACATTATTTATTCCAGTATTTCTTAATCATTTAGAGTGCCCACTTATTTTACCCCTGCCAATTTTGAATTTTCAAACATGGTCCCTTACAGCAGCAATTCTAACTAGTGGATTAAACAGGTTTAGTCCACTTAATTGGACTAAAGTTAGTACACCTTCAAATCCTAATTGCAGTGTACCAGAAGTTAATCATCACAGGTGAATCATATGCTAATCAGACTAAACAAGATCATGATTGCAGCGTAGCAAATCAGATTCGTGATGATCCTGTTCAAGTGGATTAACTATGAAGGATAAGACTAACTTATCTTAGCTTGCTCGTTCTAAGCATTTACTGCTTGCATTTTTTTGCAGAGACAGCTGCATTTTTTCATCTGAAATGACAAGTACGTCTGAAAACTTCATTCTGTACATTTGTTTATGTCCATGATGGTCGGGCAGTCGGATCCATGAGAATAAAGACTCACAATATATATATATATATATATATATATATATATATATATATATATATATATATATATATATATATATATATATATATATATATATATATATTGTGTGAGACTTTATATATGATCTGCCTGTTTGATGTGCACAAAGACATGCCATTTATTTTTACTTAAATATGACCAGGTGCTGCGATGTTTGGCCTTAGCACTGGAAAACAAGCAAGATATGAAGAATAAGACACACAAAGAACAACATTCCTCCGTCCAGGGGAGTAACCACCAAGGAAAGGTATTAAAACCAAAACTCGTCAAGGATAAATAGGAAGCTGCTAGATATATATAATAATATAATTTATTTCTAAGCAGAGACCCTTATCCAGGGCGACTTACAATTGTTACAAGATATCACATTATACACATTATTTCACATTATACAGATATCACATTATTATTATTATTTTATTTTTTTCAGATACAATTACCCATTTATACAATTGGGTTTTTACTGGAGCAATCTAGGTAAAGTACCTTGCTCAAGGGTACAGCAGCAGTGTCCCCCACCTGGGATTAAACCCACGACCCTCCGGTCAAGAGTCCAGAACCCTAACCATTACTCCACACTGCTGCCCATAGATGTTAGATGTTGGACAATGGCTTATTTTCCCACATGATATTGTCTTGTGGTCTGATTCAGCACGCCTTGTTCACCTGGTAGAGTTAACAGTGCCATGAGAGGATGATGTGGATGAGGCGTATGAAAGAAAGAAACTTCGGTACACTCAACTAGCTGCTGAAGCCAGGTTTACCCAGTGGAGGTGGGTTGTCGAGGATTTCTGGCACACTCCACAACCCGGTTTCTCAGAGGCATCGGATTCAGTGGTCAAGAGTTGCGACGCATAGTGAAGAACTTATCTGAAGCAGCAGAGAGGAGCAGCAACTGGCTCTGGTTAAGGCGAAAAGATTATGGTTTGGGACCTCAAGCATCATAGAAAGAAAGCAATGTTGTTGAAAGGAAGGTAAGTAAGCTGGGCTTAGCTGAGTGGGGGACAGAGGGGGGTGATGCTGGGATGCCAGAATCACTGTTGAGCCCTCTTAAGGTGTCATGGGCTAGTCGTCAAAACACCAAGGATGGAAGGTTCCTACTTGAAGACCCCAGAGACGTACCCTACTCAGCTCAGTTCAGACGGTTGTCATGCTGATGCGCTAGGGAGGCCGCACTGTGGTTGATCCCTGGAGCCAGCATTGCAGCCGTTGTGTGTGTTGATGCATCAGGGAGGCAAAATAGGCTGATCCCTGGAGCCGGCGTTACACTTCAGCCATTAACACCAGGCAGAAGTATATCTGCTGGAAGGAAACCCAAATGGATCACATTAGTTTACAGTAAAATAAGTTATGTCTTAATTGGTGTTTATCGTGGCGAGTCCAATATCAGCATGAGGTTTTTTTTTTTTTTTGTTTGTTTTTTTAATAAATTTAGTGGTCGCCAATTATTTATTATTGATTTTTTATTGTTTTCTCCCTAATTTAGTAATGTCCAATTATTTGTAGGCTCAGCCCACCACTACTACCCCTGCGCTGACTCGGGAGCGGTGAAGATGAGCACAGGCTGTCCTCCAAAGCGTGTGCCGTCAGCCGACCACTTTTTTACATACTGCAGACTCACCATGCAGCCACCCAGAGCTACAGTGTCGGAGGACAACACAGCCCTGGGCAGCTTACAGGCAAGCCCGCAGGCGCCCGGCCAGACTACAGGGGTCGCTGGTGCGCAGTGAGCTGAGGACACCCTGGCCGACCTAACCCTGCCTCTCCCCGGGCTGCGCTCGGCCACTTGAGCGCCGCCCCCTAGGAGCTCCCGTCCTCGTCAGCAAAGGAATAGCCTGGACTCGAACTGCGACATCCAGACTATAGGGCACATCCTGCATTCTACGCGGAGCGCCTTTACTGGATGCGCCACTCGGGAGCCCCCCTCAGCATGAAGTTTTAAAACCTACTCCAATGTAATGGAAATCATTATCATCAACAATAAGGTTGCTTAAAGTCTTTACAACATTCCCAGTTAACATCACACATCTATTAATGATTTTCACCTGCATCATGACGAAAGGGGTGAGCTAAGTTAGAAGCAATAGTATAAGAATGATTGAATTATGCAGCGATATAATGAAGCTGGAGATTATTAATGTGGAGCTGATAATTAGTCAGACTTATGGATTGAGTCCCCAAAATATTGTAATACATCTCTCACATTTTAAAGGAACATATTTGTTTTGTGCCTCATGTTTTGTTAGCTTATAATCAGAAAACCATTATAAAACTAGATCACTACATGTCTTTCTGAAGCTAGTGGGATAATTGTGCATATAAGTAAGTCACAGCTCTCTTTACTCTTTGATACCTTTGTCCACACACTCAGGCAAAATGATAAAAGCAGGTGATTGGAACCAAAGAATCAATTGAATCCTTTAGGTTTTATGACGTTTCCATGAAGAACTCAGTTAGGCTCAAAGCAAATACATGGTGCTATGGGTATATAAAAATAAACACTGAAAGGTCCAGGCTAGATTGTACAGTATTTTAAGTACAGTACAAGAAAAAAAAAAAAAACTTTGAACTGCATTTATGATGTTTTAAGGTCAAACATTCTCTAAATTATACTCCCCATCCCTGCTGCAATCAGTTATTACAAATGATTCTCACTTCTTTAATTTGCAGTTCATTTAAACAGATTGCTTTAATGGAGTCACAGTATGGGTAGAAAGATAAGCTAAAGCTAATGGGGACATGCTTTCAGTACTGATGCATCTCATTTCCAAATTACGGTTGCAATATATATATATGCTGACCTGGGATCCTAGTTTTCTCATATAACAAAATTACCATTTTACTTTAAACATTACAAATACTTCTGTGTAGTAATAATAAAAACCAAAAAATAGTATTCTTATTAGTTTATCTCCAAGTTAGTCTTTGTCATCTGGATGGCTATTGCCAAACTCATTGACCCGATCTTTAGAGGTGATTTTTATCATTTTTGGCATCTTTACACAGCTTGTTCAGCAACAACATATGTCTGGATATGGATTACTGAAGTTCACAGGGCAGAGCTAGGCCACCTGCTGTAATGTTTAGGACAAAAAGTTAGTGACACATAGAACATATTGTAGTAGGGTCTTATTATTATTATTATTATTATTATTATTATTATTATTATTATTATTATTATTATTATTATTCACATGTGACTTGTGTTTCTTATATTATTATTCAATAAATGTGTATTGTGCGTATTGATTTATTTATACAAATGTGTGTTTTGTTGTACAGCACTTTATAATAATTTTTTCATCACGAGTGTGGTTTGATGTATTTGCTTTCACTGGACACACCCTAAACTACTTTCTCTCTTTCCTCTATGGAACTATCTGAGCTAATCTACGATTGACTGAAGGACTGTCTGCCCAATGCACACACCCCTTTTGCTTAGCAACCGCGTCTCCCGTTCCACGGCTCTGCTTGCCAGTGGCTTGCTGTTCGATCACCCCGCCCTACCAATTATCTACTCCCTTTATAAATGCGGAAGAATATTGTGAGAGGGAAGAGACCCTTACATGTAAAGGAGATTCCTTGCAGATTGGAGCTGGAACGTGGGGAGACTTTATAACTTTGTGTAGCACACCAGGAAAGGCTGTGTTTGACCGTGAGTGTATCAGTATTTCATACAAAGGTATATATATATATATATATATATATATATATATATATATATATATATATATATAAAGACCTGCTACAATATTAGGGATCATGCATGCTAAAGGAGGGGTTTGGCCGGGGGTCCCCTCTGACTCATGGAGAACCCAGGTAAATGAAGCTGCGCTTAAAGGGTTGGAGAAAGTGGAATCACTAACCACCCAGAGGATGGACCGCCGGCTCCCCGCTGAAGATGTTTATAATAGGAAAAAAGGAGAACCGCCAATGCATATAGAAAAGAAGAAAAGAGAGAAAACATTTAACACAAAAAGAAAGAAAACACTTAACGTGACTCAGGGGTTAGTAACTGTACCCTACTGATTACACCGTGTAACAATTTTTTTTTTTTTTTGGTTCCTGGCTAGTAAGTGTTATTTCCTAATTGCTTATGCCTCAGAAGTATAGAAAATGGCTATTATTCACCACAAACTTTGATTTTGTGACCAGGACAGTGATATTTTGAAATGTACCTATTTTCCAGAACATTCCAGATAGATTCAGTGCTGAGTAAACTTGGAGTAACTTCTAGAACTTTCTAGAACTTTCCAGTAATATAAATAGTATTATAAATACAGGGGCCTTAAGCCCACCAGTTCAGTTTAGTTCCAGCTGCCTAAGTGGATACATATCTGCATTTTTCTGAGATGGCATCAAGAGGCTGCAATGGTGGCATTCCTGATGGGTCTCCAAGTCGGTTTTACCAAGTTTCCCTGCTATCTTTGCCTTTGGGACAGCAGGGACACCAAGGCGCACTACCACAGGTGGGACTGGCCACAGCGGACCGAGTTCTCTGTGGGGAGGAACAACGTCAAGTGGGAGCCACTGGTGGACCCCCAGAAGGTGCTGATGCCACCACTGCACATCAAATTGGGCCTTATGAAACAATTTGTCAGAGCTCTAGATAAGGAGTCGGCAGTCTTCAAGTACCTTCAAGACTTCTTCCCTAAGCTGTCTGAGGCAAAGGTCAAAGCCGGTGTCTTCATCGGACCACAGATAAAGAAGATCCTGGAGTGCAATGAATTCCCCAAGAAGCTCACTAGTAAGGAGAAAGCGGCTTGGAACAGCTTTGTCGCAGTGGGCAATCACAAGGCCGAAAACTATGTGGAGCTGGTTGAGACTCTGGTGAAGAACTACGGCACAATGGGCTGTAGGATGTCCCTCAAAGTCCATATCCTTGATGCTCATCTTGATAAATTCAAGGAGAACATGGGAGCGTACTCGGAGGAGCAAGGCGAGCGCTTCCACCAGGATATACTGGACTTTGAACGCCGCTACCAAGGACAGTATAACGAGAACATGATGGGAGACTACATTTGGGGGCTGATTCGTGAAAGTGATTTACAGTATAATCGTAAATCTCGAAAAACTACTTACTTCTAAATTTTTTGTAGTCATTTTTGTATTACTTTAGTTTAAATACATGTTAATTTGGATTCATATGTTGTTTTTTCTGACTTTATGTGAACGAAAAGACACAAATTCGCCGGTTTTCTCATTGGAAATAGGTAAATTTCAAAATATCACTGTCTGGTCACAAAAGCAAAGTTTGTGGGGAATAATAGCCATTTTCTATACTTTTGAGGCATAAGCAATTAGGAAATAACACTTACTACCCAGGGACAAAAATTGTGTTACACAGTGTTATGTGAAGACCCTACACACAGTGGAAAGGAAAAAACCCTTTCATTTTTATTTATTTTCTTTTTTAGGAGGAAACCTTTTGTGGCCCAGGCGGATAGGTCGTCCTCACTGTGGACATACTAACAATAGACTGATGGGCAGATGCTACTTCGGCTGGTGAAGATCAAATGTAAGCTTCGACTGCTGATGAGGTCCAGCTCCCATATTTTTTATTAGATGCTGGTTAATCTTTGCTCTTGCTGCTGAAGTGGCTGCCCCGATTCTGAATGAATGCGGAGTGTAGAATTGCGGGGGAAGATCTGCTCTGGAAACCAAAGTGGAGAGCTGAGAACAAAACCAATATCTTGAGACAACAGACCCTCTTGCATTGATGAATATGGGGTCGGAAGGAGATTTGGGTTTACGTTCTGTAATGTATTTCAGCATGGAAACATATGGGCATAGAGGAGAGGATTTTTTTCATAATGGACCGGCTTGAATTGAAGAACAAAGGGTCAGAGGATGAAATGGCCTTGCGTTCTGCGATGTACTTCAGTATGGAAGTGTAGGGGCACAGAGGAGAGTTGATTTTTAAAAGCTGAATACATTGTCCTTGGTGCAGCTGATCCATTTTTGAAATCTGAATAGGATGAAATAGGAATATTGAATGAGGTTCAGGTCACTGCAGCAGATACCTAGTGTAGGAAAGCTAGAAATAGAAGGAAATGTATATTAGGAGCATCTCAAAACCCCAAAAAACTGTTAGGCATATGATTTCCATAGTTAAATCATCAAATGGAGAAAAGCAGCCTTGGCGTAGAAAGTAGAATGACTATAGCCAGGTGAGCATGTGGAGCCGGAGAGCACTTGGAAATTCCTCGCAAGAGGAGACACACAACTGGGATTGACGGTATAGTTGGAGAAGCGATAGACATCAAGCGAAATTGGTGTTGAATTCCTGACAAATAGGATTTGATAGTAGCTGATGCCAGATGTAGAAAGTCCTTTGCATGAACTATGAAAGCCATGATCCAATTCTGGTTAAATGGAGTCAGATTAATCCTGCTTTGGGAACAGAAAGTCAATCGGTGGTCCAGCTGGTGAAATAAGAGGGGTGATGGAAGTAGGAGTGCTGCAGCCATGATGCTTGTGCTGTATTGAGTAGTCTGCTGATAGAAGGGTTCAGTTGAAAATTAGCTGGCTGAACTGGGATGTCACTGCTGGAGTTGGCAGAGCTGTAGGGACCAAACTAAAATCTGGAAATTGCCGTAGTAATTGCATAATAACAGGTGAACTAGAAGGATAATATGAACTGTTGATTAGTTTTCGCACATGAAAAGTATTCATTTCTTTGATCAAAGATGACCCCATATATGTGCTGCTGCGACTGTTGGGTATATTTGAAGAGCTATGGATTTTAGATGAACTAATAGGTTTTCAATTTCTAGTGACACAAAAAAGACTAAGAGTAAATTGTTAAAAAACCTCAAAATCTCTGAAATGAAACGTTCATAAATAAGTCCAGGTCGAGAGGTGCTGAAATGAAATCATCATAGAATATAGACAGGCTGATCCAATGTTGAATGAGAGCCAACCCCATTTAATTGTCTTTTCCAGCTTCTGATGAAATATTAATGTAGGAATCCAAGTTTTTTGCTGTTGATGAAAGAGCAAGTAAATCAAAATATGAAATTTCCGACCTTGGGGGGAAGTTTGAATTACAAATTAAAATGGTCCAGCAAAGAGAGCAGTGTGTGTGATGATCTAGTTGAAGGGTGAGAGTTTATGCCATGTATCCAGGGCTGAATCCAGGAGATTACTAGGGAGATATTTAGTTGAATAGATGATTTGATTGTGAAACTTCCAGAGGCATTGGATGAGCTGCAGACTTTATGATGGAATCTGGATATCTGTATCTGAGCTAACGCACCGGCCATGTACCGGGAAAGTGGTGTCTTGAATAAAAAGGATTGGAAACTAAAATCCATATTAGACGACAGAAAAGTTGCATGACCAGTGACAAAGAGGACCGGTCAAGAGGACTGAAGAAAGATAAATTATACAAATGTCTGGGCAGATTTAGGCAGATTGATAAAGTGTGCAGTGGATCGTATCCCTGCAGGCGTTTGCTCTGAGGTTGCTGCAAGAGGTAGATTTACTGCAAAACCTGTTGACCTGATCGGGAACTGTCTATGAATGCAGTATCCATCGTGAGGTAAGAGGATGCTTTCAATTATATGAATAGTTCTTCAATGTCTGTTGGCAGCTCCACACATTAATTATTAGCCTTTTAAAGTAAACATTTCAAATCAAGCTGCAGGTAATAATTATTTGCTTAGAAAATACAGGACTTTCTTACACAAGTATATAGATACTGTAACTTAAACACACAATTCGTGGTGTACTACCCTCTAGTGGTTACGATTAAACATGCATGACTCCACTTCATGAAAGCAAGAGTGTAAACTACAAGAATGCGTTGCAAAACACGAAACCAAGACACAAGTAAACCCCCCCCCCCCAAAAAAAAAACAAGCTGGGAATCCCGAGTTGAATGAGAATTGAATCGAATAAATGTCCTAACCATTATGATTTTATGTCTCAGTTACTGAAAGTGTCAATGGATCATTGTAGCTGGGAGATTGCATGGAAATAGTGCAAAATTACACCGATATGGTTGTGGAGAGACAAGGCTGTATTGGCATCTGCAATGTCGAGAAATTAAACAGAATTGGTAATGCTGATAATGAGTGATTCCAGGCGATTGTGCACCGAAGGGCATCGTTGAGAGCTGAATTAAAGCCTGCTGTCTTTAGATATTCTAAAAGGAGAGAAAGATAATCTGTGCTACTGGATCTTGTAACGCAGACTGAGAGTAAAATGTCGGCGGCTTGAACCAGCTGGGGGAGCGGCACTGCTGCTGCTTGAGTACTGGATTGCAACAGAAAAGAAAATGCCTTTTACAAACAGAGCTTTCAAGATTCTGTGAACGTGTCAATCTTTACAAAGATGCGCTGGAAATGCATGCCAAGGAAGACTTCTCTAGCGGTCAGAATACTAGATACAATTGCTGCATGATCGAGTACTGTACCACTGCGGCTGATATGGAAGGTCAGCGTTGTGCGGAGTCGAAGAGTCGCTATGTTGGTAGGATAAAACAGGATACCGGGCGGATTTCTTTAGCCATTTCATCTGCTGGATTTGGATAGAGGGGACGCCATCATCAGAGATTTGCTGATTCTAGAAAGAAAATTGCTGTAGGTGAGTTTTCTTCTGTATTCCAAATAATTGATTTAGATGTGGGTCTGTAGTGATACATGAAATGAAAAAACGCAGGATAACTATGTGTCGGTGGCTAAGCATTAAATAGAGTAGATTTAATTGATAGAAGAAGATGATAGGTCGCAGGTGGCCTAGCTCCACCCCCCAAACCACACTAATAGGTGAACATTAAACTGCAAGTTACTTATCAACATGAAAGTGCGCCTGGTTCAACCTTGACCTTGGACATCGGAAGCAGTTTTATTGAACAAGTATATTTACGTAAGTTTTAAGCAAAATTGCAAACAAAGAAAATCTTTTGCAGGACAGTAAGTACTTAACAAAAATATTTATGTTTAAAAAATATGTTTTATAAAAGCATTATGGTACTTCAGGGTTGTGCAACATACTGATATCACAACGGTGGAGGCTTATAGGCCTGTCTGAGCACATCACACAGCCTAGAAGTACCATAATTCTTAAATAAATAGAAAACAAATCAGTGAGCTTTTTCAGTATATTTTAAAGGCTCAATCTGAATATTAATATGATGTCAAAATGGATGCAGGGAATAGGATTACATCAACATAATTCAATTCTGAGCAACAAGAAATGGTTTCAAAGTTTACCCCAATAACAACCAAACATGTTTGATTGTGCATTGTAACAAATGTCACAATTTTAATTTGAATTTATATCCTTAGGTTCCTTAGGTAACCAATACTACTTTCTTGACCTACACACCAAGAAGCAGTGAACAATAATAATAAAAGAACATGGCTGACATTTCAGGCAGAATTTGTTTTAAAGTTGTAATCAAGTTTGACCTGTCCTTTTCCTTTGACAAAATTATTATTCCAATAATATATTGATTTTGATTAAACTCATTTCAGAGCACTGTTGTGGAAACATAAACATTAAATTACGGGTGAAAGTCAGACCAAACAACTTAAAGCATTTGTGAAAAGTAAAAACCCTGGGGTTACGGATAAAAAGTCTAACTGAAAATAACAGGTCTTGGATACAGGACAGAAAAAGTGTGACATGCAAACAATCAAATTTCTTTCTCAGTAATGACATTGTTTACATATAGTACAGTACTTTTTGAAAAGTTTGCATGGTTTTGAAATCCACAGTATAATAGTTAATCTTAAGATTCCCTCCCTCCCCTGTCCGTTGGGTTTTATGGGTCTTTCAATGTGTTTTAGATCATTATCAGGCTCGTACATAAATCATAGGGGGCGGGGGGGGGGTCAGGTACAGTATATGGCATCATTGCATGAGAAAGAAGTGCATCTCATCATTTACTGCATGTATTGCATGTCAAGACAGAGTTGGCAGTGTTCTCAAAAACAAATGTTAATTAATTATGAACGTGTTTGAATGCATTTCTTGCATTTGCCTTTCGGATGTCAAGGCATAAGATCCAGTGACCTAGAATGTTCAGCTGTTGCTTCTGTAGATTATTGGGTTGATGGTAACAGAGGATGCTCAGAGACCATCAGTCCTCCTTCTTGGTAAGTGAGTTACAGAGAAAGTGTTCAAATTGGGCATTGGGCAAACTAGGTATAAAAAACTAGAGTGAACATTTCCATCTATAAAAAATGCTAAGAAATAAATAGTAGTAAATTATAAATAAATAAATATGATTTATAATGGAATCAACCAAAACAAAAATAGACATGTTGGGCAGAACAGCTCCAATTTCTAATATTCTAGTTGTAACTTACTTAGGTGCACAGTGTATTAATTATGGTGTATACTTCTGATCATGGTTCACGTATAGGTAAACCACAAAGTTTTAAATAATGCACACAATGCATTATGTATATTTCAGTATCTCATTATCACATGTCGATGACAAAGTCAATACTTTTACATTTACTGTGATTCTTTATGCTTTTTTTCATATTAAAAATGCATAAGATGTTCTGCAATGAAAAAAACTGCAGTTGTCAGAATAAACAACCTGGTTGCTTCTTGCATGCGTTTAATCATATACTTCAAACATGGAGAGGTTTTTAAAATCATCCTTTGATTCATCACTGCAAAATTATACATCAAATCCCATTCATTTTAACGTTACTATACTTACTGGGTGACAGGTAATTTGGCAGCATAAAAGAATAATCAGAAATACAAACTTGCAGCATCGATCTACAGCACCCATTTTAAAAATGCTTTGTTCTTGACGTGACCTTCAGATTTCTTTTGCTGTATCTTATTTTCCTTTCATACCCTGTATTCCTTCCTAGCCCCCATTTACTCAACTGAATGTACATTTTGGATTTGGAGTTGGTCTTTTATCTTTCCTGAGTCAAGACTTTAAAGTACTTAATAGGAAAAACATGTGGCAAAAACAGTAATGTTTATTCTGAGATATAACCTATCAAAATGAATTTGCAGGGAATGAGAATATTTTCAGTTTATTTTAGCTTAGAGCATTGAAGTATTTAGTACCTGTAAAAAATACCATAGTACTTGTAATGAATGACCCCTACTGGCCAAATAGGCACATTGTATGTGTGCGTTAAGACACTGACTACAAACCCCGCTCGAGGGGGTTCCCCTTTAGCGAAACTGCAGTGTGTCTGCCTTTAGTGCTGAGGATCAGCAGTTCAAATCAGGACTGCGGAGGAGGTAATAACAATAATAAATATAGCATTACAAATGGCACCCAACTAGTGGTACGACTCACACAGGATGCGCAGTCTCATTGCTGAGTTCAGATATATGCTGCTCAGCTGCTCTGCGCTTAACAGCAAGCTTTCTCTAAACAGGGGAAATATGTAATGAATGACCCCTACTGGCAGAGTCAAATCTGGACCACAGAGAAGGTAAAAATAAATAAATAATAAAAGCCTCACATACTTTATAGTATTATATTGATATTTACTTCTCTAGAATATAGATACTGTCATCATTTAACAAAGAAATGCAGTATAAAATGGAGATACACAATTTTTTTCAAGTAATTCAAAATGGAACACATGACCTCTGGTGTCCCCTTTTTAATCTTTGAAAACACATTCATTTCTGTATCTCTTCAATGTCAAAATCTTTTAATATTCCTTCCAAACCTTCTGTCTCAAGGAATCTCCTCAGATTTCATGCTCCCATCTTAAAACCAAAGTAAAATAAAAGCAAGGACACATAAAAGTTAAACTTTCTTCATTAGCTGTATAATGTGAAATAATGTATAATGTGATATGTTGTAACAGTCGCCCTGGATAAGGGCGTCTGCTAAGAAATAAATAATAATAATAATAATAATAATAATACTAATAATAATAATAATAATAATAATAACATTCAGAATCATGAATAAGTTGAGTGTTTCAGATATCCAAGATATTAGAACTGTAATGGAACATGCTGCCTAGTTTGTATTTATTTGTTGTTATTTAGTATTCATTTGCATGCAATGCATTTGTATAATAAAGTATGTTATAATATATCTTACTAAGAATTGTATTAAGAGTCAGCTGTGGGTCCCCTCTGAAGGGTGTTTAATGTTCTGTTTATTTGGGTTTTGTAGACAAAGTTTATTCAAATGTTTGTGCAGGGATGGAGGTTAGTAAGTATTCTCTCCCTGATAAATAAGACAAGGGGGGGTGTGGCCAGGTGTTAACTGAGTAATTGCTTATGAATGAACCCCTGGCCACATGCTTTTAAAAGGGCCTGGAAAAGCCAGTCCTTTATTCTTTGTTCTTTGTCTTGATAAGCCTGGAGGTGGATTGGTGACGAACCCTCACGACTGAGAGTGTGAACCAGCGTGAGCAATGAGTTATCACTCAAAATTATATTCCTCAGAATATGATGATAAATGTAGTGCTTGCTAAAGGTGAGGTAAAGAGCTTAACCCCTCCTGGCCCCCCAATATATCACACAGTAGGGGTGAGCATTAGCAGATGCCCCAGTATGGCTTGTCAGTGTTCTGTACAATTACCTTGAGGAGTAATTCTCTTCAGGGGTTTGACGACAGTTCATTTCCCATGGTATTTGTTAACACAGGGATTCTTTTGATGGCTCTTCAGAGTTACCCGTGGACTCTAGGGCAGGGGTTCCCCAAACTTTCTTGGCTCAAGGCCTCTCATGACATTAATCCTCCTGACTGAGGCCCCCCCACCCAGTGAATTCTTAGAAACAAAGAACCTTACTTTCTTTGCAAACAACACTGTGTATTTCATTTTAAAAATATATATTTTAAAAAACTGATAGAATTCCCAGCTTTTTTTGGGGTGTTTTTGCTGTAAATGGCATTTTAACTTTGAATGTATGAGGCACTCATTAGACAGCAATTTCAAGCAGATGGTACACTTAATCAACCCTATCTTTCTCTGGAATGGAAGAAAATACAAACTGAATATACTGCTCTTTTTAAATTTAGATTTTGATACCTTTAGTAAGAGTAGTTGTTTGTTTGTACCTGTAGAAGTACTACAGCTTTCTATATGTTCAGTGTCATTCTTAGACATTTGCAAAATAAAACTGCCTGTAAAGGGGTATTTTATTTACTGGGGGAAACATATACATTAACATTATGTATTTAAAAACCCTGATGTTGTAATTATAAAGTACATTAATATTTTCCCCTCTTATGATTGATCCCTTTTCGTTGTATAGTGGTGTATACTTTTAACACAGGCACAAGCTAGCATCAATTTGTTGGTTTAAAAACATTGTGCAGGATGCGCCCTATAGCCTGCAGATCGCCGGTTCGAGTCCAGGCTATTCCACTGCCGACCGTAGACAGGAGTTCCCAGGGGGCAGCACACAATTGGCCCAGCGACCCCTGTAGACTGGCCGGGCGCATGCGGGCCTGCCTGTAAGTTGCCCAGAGCTGCGTGATCCTTCGACGCTGTAGCTCTGAGGTGGCTGCATGGCGGGCCTGCAGAGTGAAAAGAAGCAGACGACTGATGGAACACGTTTTGGAGGACGCGTGTGTCCGTCTTCGTCTCTCCCGAGTCAGCGCGGGGGTGGCAGCGGTGAGCGGGTCGAAATAAAAAAATAATTGGGCTTTCCAAATTGGGGAGAAAATGAGAAAAAAGAATTGCTGATTCCAAATTTAAAAATAAATAAATAAATAAATACAACTAGGCATCATTTTATTTAAAATAGTTTTTTTTTTAGTTCAGCCAATTATGCCGTATACTGAAATCTACACCAGGGGTAAAATATGAAAAAATCTGGTGGTGGTCCAACATATTCAGGGATCATATTCCATAAAACTGTTGCACTATCAGAGTATATCTTGGTATCCCTGTATACAGTAGATAATTGCCCACTTTTCAAATATATAGCAAACCATTTAACGTGCAGTGATATTTAATTTATACACAGCAGAACACAGTTTTGTTTCATTTTTTTGGTGCTGGAACCTTGAATCATTATTATTATTATTATTATTATTATTTATTTCTTAGCAGACGCCCTTATCCAGGGTGACTTACAATTGTTACAAGATATCACATTATACATTATTTCACATTATACAGATATCACATTATTTTACATACAATTCCCCATTTACACAGTTGGGTTTTTACTGGAGCAATCTAGGTAAAGTACCTTGCTCAAGGGTACAGCAGCAGTGTCCCCCACTGGGGATTGAACCCACAATCCTCCGGTCAAGAGTCCAGAACCCTAACCACTACTCCACACTGCTGCCCTGTATCATGCATTGTAGGTCTGAACACTTAAAAAACCTATTGAGCATAATTCATAAATGGAAATCTCAACATCGATGTAAATAGACAGAGAAATGGAGAAGGGTACATTAAATTATTGTTACTTTTCCTTTTTGTTTTTATTACCAGCCCTTTTTTAAGAGCAAGTTCAAGTTTGCATAATCTGGTTTCAGATTATATATATATATATATATATATATATATATATATATATATATATATATATATATATACTGTATATATATACATATATTTTTTAAGGATACAACATTTTAAATAAATACATAAATGACAGCTCATTAGTTCAAGTTCTTACCTTTCAAGTGAGCCATTGATGATCACCCTAGGACTTGCAGAACCAGAGAAATGATGTTTGAAATGGCGCATGTCAGTGAAACTTCAGTGAACAGTGCCAAAATGGCGGCTTCCATGGATGGGGCGCCAAGTGTAAAAATACTTTAACTGTGTTTTTCCCTGATTTAATATAAATCGTGAATTTTTTCTTAGGTTTAACCAAAAAAAGTTTTGATGTAGCTTAATTCAGAAATGTTATCAAACACATTCTTAAAAGTTTTGAAATGTGTCATTTTTTTTTGGCATTGTAGTATGCAGAGGAGGCGGGGAAGCAGAGACATTGGCTCTCGGAGTGTAAGGGCAGCTCTGCAGAAGACAATGCAAAATCAAAAGCTTCAATGGGCTCATTTAGCTTCAGATTTAGTTGGTAAAATGTATGCTAAGTAAAGGGGGCGGCATATAAAAAGTTTGTGCACCACTAATTTGAAGGACAGATCTCAAACCCCAGTGCACTGAGTGTAAAAAGTTGTAAGGATGTTAATGAAAAGAAAAATTACAGGTGCATTATTTAAACAGTTGTAGCAACACATGGAGATGTGTAATGCTATATTTTTCAGAACCCCGCTACTTACACTTTAAGTCATACTTAATGGAACATGAGTGAATGCAATACTCAGAACCTGTTCAGGAAAACACAATACAGTTGACCTCTGACCAACTCGGTGAAAAAAGTGATGGATGTTCAAAGTATGTCTGAAGGAACTATAATGCCAGTGATTACCTACTGTAAGATACTGTATGAGTTGTATAAACTGTCAAAGCAAAATAGTACAAATAGTACCTGCTGCAGTAATGTTAAACAGCAACACGGTACACGGTTCTGGGATCAATAAGCTACTAACAACCAAATGAGCAAGATGGGCCGAATGGCCTCCTCTCGTTTGTAAACTTTCTTATGTTCTTATGTACTTAAGCAATTTTCATATACACATAGAGTACATGTAAAAATCACCATTGGTACAAACAGGTACCACTGTCCGCAAATAATTATCAACATACCATACCAGATATCTTCATCACCTAGCAGATGATTATTCATGGTGCACATCTCAATGGCCTTTGTTATATATCTCTGTGACAGAGCGAATGAATCCTAGTCAACAATCTCCCTCCCAATCTGTGAGGGCGCTGTTTAACAGGAACAGAGTGCCTTATACTGGTTGGTCTGGCAGTTCATTCCAGGGTCAGTCGGAAGCCAGCCAGCTAGGATGGAGGAGGAGTCACAATGCCCGACGTAAAGCGGTATGCGATGTGTCAGTCATGGATTGGAGGAGACATGACTGGACTAGCTATCGCAGGGTGCGTGACTAAGGGAATAATTGGGGATGTGACGATGTAATCTGTTCCTTTGATGTAGTTATAAGAAAGACAGAGAAAGGAAACAACCAATTAGTACTCATGAGTGAAGTGTTTTGTTTGTTTTTTTTGTAGTCAGACGACTAATACGAACCCGGGAGCTGCACTGCACCTGTACTTACAACACTACTGTTAAATCACCGCACCTGCACCTAGAGCACTCACTGTCCAGAGACATATCTATGTCTGTGTTGTGTGTCTGTGTTTTATATTATTATTTCGGGACTGAAACCCCTTGGTTTATATGCTGACAATACCATAGTTGGGTAGAACCAGCATTATTATTTCAACGGTCAAGCTGATCAAAAAGAAAATAAAAAAATTGTTTGAACCGTGCACTTTGTGTCTGTCGTTGTCTGGAGCACTTGCATCACCACTACACCTGTGCACTGCAAACCACTTGTTCATAATCTCTGAGCTTGAAATAAAATTATACATGATTATAAATGATATGTTTCCTGGTATAACATATGCTTGGATTGAGATCTGGGATTGCTCAGACTATCGTGCAACACATACAAAATAGGATGTAATCATACATTTTTCTTTTGCATCGCTCCAGTTTTGCCACAGCATCGCCAGTCTTGTCGTCTGGGGTATGTTTTTTTTTATCCAATGTAAGAAATGCTACATTTAGTGGCTTTTCTTACTGAGGTATTTCTTACATCCAGTAAGGACAGAGTGCTACAAGGGGCAGGGTAACAGTTACACTCTGGTGCGTTTGTGTGTGTGTGTGTGTGTGTGTTCATGTCATATACTGTACATTTTGCATCAGTTTATATAGATTCATTTTATATTATGTTCCTTATTATTGCTTAGGGGAAATAAGGGTGTGTGGAGAATTACCAGAGATCCATAATGAACAGCTGAGTAAAGTACATTTGAAAATATCATACATACTGTAATGTCTGCAAAGCAGGACATGCATTGTGATTGCAATCAGCAGTGCCCTGGTAAGATCAATACTTTACACAATGATCAGTGCTGAATTACAGACTCAGGCAACAGGAGTTCAAAAGCCTGTTGATGAAATTTGAGGATTCACTTCCAGTTCCCTATTACTACAGCATCAGCACCTTTTAAATCTGATGATTAAAGGTTCCTGTAAAGATACTAAATCAGAGATGACATAATTAAATGAATGAAAGAAAATTATATTATCATGGCTTGGGTGTGGGGCAAACAGCCTGGAGTCAAGATGGCCACCGTTTGCAAAGCCACTCACTGTAAATTGGTTTTCATTGTTTAATTGTTTGTTTGATTGAAGAGTGCAGAACGTGTGAAATGTTAATTGGAAGACTGTGGAATGTTTGAATTGTGTGATTGAAGAAGTGTGAAATGTTGTCAGGTGGAGATTGATTGATTGATTATCAATCAACCACTGGTCACATGATATAAAAGAGACAAAGGGATGCTTTAGTGAGTGTGTAGGAGAATGGTGAGAGCGTGCAACAGAGAAAAATAAGAGTAAAGAAGAGAAAGAAGGCACATGTTAGTTGAAGCTTGGTGTTTATTTTGAAGAAGTGTAATGTTGAACCTTTTGTTTTGTTCCTGTTTTTGTTTTGTTTTGTGTTTTGTATGAATAAAAGTGTGTGAGAGCATTGAACTGCAGTTTCCCTGTCTGTCTAATATTTCAAGGTCGCAGATCAACCTTAACCAAATGCATATATATATATATATATATATATATATATATATATATATATATATATATATATATATATATATATGCATTTGTATATATCTATTTTCGGGTTTTATGTGAGATAATTTTTTCGGTTACTTCCCAAAATTCTTGGGAGGTTTTTCCTGGCACAATATGTGTAGTGACTTGACAGCATACTTGTACTTTCTTTGTTTTGCTGTCTTCTACAACTAAATCCTTATGGTTACGGGCATATTCTTCTGGGGTTTTTGTGTGTCGAGGCATGTTTAATATAGTCGACAATTTGTAATTTTTTTTTAAAATCCCATAAGTGTCTACAATCCTCCCAATCTAACTGTATTAGAGCTTTAAATCCTGCAAGCAAGAACAATCTTGTATGTTTAATTGTAATCTCGTTTTAAATCTCACAAGCGTGTATAATCCTACCTGTCTGCGTAGTCTCCAATAGAAACGTATGAATTTGCTGCCACTCATTATTTGGGGTGTGTTTAAAGTATTCAGAACGAATTAATGCATAATACAAGCCAGGAAGGATGAACATTGCATAACTAACAGTACTGGGAAAGGGGTGAAGTCAATGCTAATTGAAGAACAATTAGCGTTGTTGTTTATTGGATAAACACCGATTTCAATTTTTTTGTATCGTCATGTTTTATCAGTGTTTATCGGTTAAAACCGAAAACAGAAGCCCTAGTTATGAAGGGGACTTTTTCAACCTGAAAAAAGACTCAAGGACCAGGGGTCACAAATGGAGATTAGATAAAGGGGCATTCAGAACACTTTTTACACAGAGAATTGTGGGAGTCTGGAACCAACTCCCCAGTAATTTGTTGAAGATGACAGCCTGGGAGTAATAAATCAATACATTTTGTAATGCTTTTCAATCTAAAGAGTTCCGGGATATGTGCTCTATGCCAGTGGTTCCCAACTGGTGTGCCATCAAGGCTGCCCAAGTGTACCATAAAATCAAGTGTACCGTAAAAAAAAAAAGCCTTTTGTGTCCTCTTAAATTTTATTTAAGCAAGTCTCAAAATGATTAATACAAACACATATTAGAATCATCCATTTAAAATAAAAACACAATGTATCTTTCTGTTTCTATTAAAAAAAAACATACTCTTCAAAACATTGCGCATGAACAAGTTGCTGCAAAAAACAAGATCAACCGTATTACGATTTGTGTGGTCGCCCATGGTAACCCGACAACAGTGGTCGTGTGTTTTTGTGCAAAACAAGACAACGCAAAACACATACGGATATAAAGGAAACACTGCCAGACCAACATTCACATATAGCATATGATATACACTGCAACCACGGATACATTCTTGAAGAAAAGAAGTGAAGAATCCCACTCTGATTCAAATGCAGCTGAAACAAGAAAGAAAAAAAAGAGGATCGTACACAGACAGTACAGTGACAGCTTCTTGGCCCTCAAATTTTCATGGACCGGTGATGCCTCTTGCCCTGTCCCAGAATGCCTAATTTGCAGGGAGAAGCTGTCAAACGCTGCAATGGTACCAAGTAAGTTGAAATGCCATTTGAATACAAAACACTGTTCACTCGCCAGCAAGGATACACAGTACTTCAAGCACCTGAGAGAACAAAACCTAACACAGAATCAATGTATGATGTGTGCGGGTCTCAGATAAGGTGCAGGAGGTGAGTCACCTGGTGGCTGAGCTCGTAGCGAAACCGAAGAAGCCGCATACCATTGCCAAGACCCTAATACTGCCGGCATGCAAAAGTATTGTGAGAGTAATGCTGTGAGCTGATGCCACCTAAGAAAGCGACAAAGTCCTTCTTTCTGATAATACAATCAAACTGCGCATTAATGACATGTCAATTGATGATTCCACAGATATATTACAGGACACTACCAGCTCATAGCCAATGTTAGGTATGTTGACGGGGATTCCAGTAAGGAGAATTTATTCTTCTGCAAAGAATTGCCCAGTCACATGACCAGAGAGGAAATCTTTAGTGTCACAAATGCTTATCTGGAGGAAAACAATCTTAACTGGAACAAGTGCCATAGCATCTGCACTGACGGAGCAGCGTCCATGATGGGAAAAGTCAAAGGATTCATGAGTAAGGTGAAAGACCAGAATCCTGACATCCAGGTCAGCCACTGTGTCCTGCACCGTGAAGCTCTTGTCGCCAAAACAATGCCGCCTGAGTTAACTGCAGTATTGGACCGAACAGTGAAAAACGTGAATTATATAAAATCACATGCTTTGAAATTGTGCTTGTTTACTATTTTGTGTGAAGAGATGGGAGCCGAGCACCAGAGTTTACTCCTGCACACAGAAGTGCGTTGGCTGTCTCGGGGGAAGGCTCGCCTGTGTTTATGAGCTCCGGAATGAGCTGAAACAGTTTTCGACTGTGCAAGAATTACCCCATGAAGATTTAATATGTGATGATTCTTGGTGTGCTAAGCTTGCATATCTTGTAGATATATTCAGCCATCTGAATGAGCTAAATATTAAAATGCAGGGGAAAAACAAGAACATTCTGACTTCACGGCTTCAAATCAAAACTGGCCCTTTGGCAGGAAAAAGTGGAAAGTGGGTCAATTGAGATGTTCCCGTTGGCATCGGCGGATCCTACTGGCAAAACCGTGCTCAACCATATCTCCACACATCTTAAAACACTACAAGATTGTATGGAAGACTTTGACTGGGTACGTGATCCGTTTAGTTAACTTTCTTTTGAATCATCATAGAAGTTGTCATTAAAAGAACAAGAGGAATTTGCAGAGCACAGGATGGATCGCACACTGAAACTGAAGTTTGCAGAGATGCCTCTGGACACATTTTGGTTGCTTGCGGGATAAGAATATTTCAGACTGCGCTATTGCAATAATATTATCGTTTCCCACAACCTACTTGTGCGAGTTGGCCTTCTCAACACTGGCTTACGTGAAAAACAACAGGAGGGCACACCTGTCAGGGGAGCAAGACCTGCGAGTTGCCCTATCATCAGTTCCTCCCCGGATCAAGGTGTGACACTAACATTGCCAATAAGATGCTGCTCACAGTATTACTTTCATTACTTTCTATATACTCTTAATTTCAAGAAGTATTTTTTTAATGATTAAGAAGAAATAGAACTTTTTTTTTTTATTGTGTATGAACTTTCACATTGAGAAATGCAGACTTTTTTTTAAACCTCAAAACAACTGAAAACAATTAATGCGAGACACACTTATAAATTGTGTACATTAGGGCTTTCATTGTAAACTGCTTAGACTAATGAGCAATTGTATTAGATGGTCGCATGAATTGTTTTAGGGGGGGTTTAGATATAAAATGCTTTTGTGAGAGGGCAATTCAGTTGGATAAAATAGGACGTGTGCCTCAAAAAAATTTTATCATATAAAGGTGTGCCATGACATACAAAAGGTTGGGAACCACTGCTCTATGCCATGGGCAATAAAGTCTGGATTAATGAAGTAATGTTATTGTATTTAAATTAAGTACAGTGGTATGAAGAACATATTTACACTAAGCTGTTTTCTTGATAGCTATTATTCCGGCATAATAACTGTAAAACCCGGGTGTCTCCTACGCTCACACTTGTCATGTAGTTTTACCCTTTACCAACAATACTGTGGTATCAGAGTCTCCATTTCACAAGTGCAATTGTTAATTTTCTAGAAATACAGATTCACAAGGGGTCCAGTAAAAATCATAGCTTTTTCTAATTGGCTTTTGTTTTTATCCATGATGATGATAAGTAGCTTAGAAAATGATGTGCAATGGTGGATATTTGCAAATGAACTATTATAATCATACCTTGCAAATTTCAAAACCTATACCCACGTACATTCTTTCATAACAGCAATGTCTCAAGAAATGCTGAATTATCCTTCCTGATACAAAAACATACAAACACTGGAAGCTGTTCTAATTCTCAATATATTCCTAAAGGTTAACCAAAAAAAAGAAAAAAATAATCACAAAAAAATGTTTTTAATACAAATAAATTGTAAGAGAAGAGGTAACAATAGCTATAGAAACAACTCCATAATAATTCTGGAGGAGTGCCACTAGTACGCTGATGTACTGTACACTCACACTGTCCAAGTGGTCGAATTAGCAAGCAAGATAGATTTGAGTGAGAAACAGCGTGTTGCGTGCATAATGATTTTTCTAGTTTTAAAACATTACCTGTTTTCATTTTATGTTTGTGGCAGCACAAGTTAAATCTTGTTAATATATGAAATAATGTGATCCACACCTGGTACTCCATAAGAACAAGCTGCTCTTGATGATGCTGAGAACATGGGGGTTACATAATCCTCTGAGGAAGACCACAGACCACAGGCTGGGTAATAAAAGAACACTCTGAACAATGTAATCATGAGGAAAAAGTGGTGCTTGAAGTGCATGGTATTAAAATACCTCAAACCTCCGCATTGTCATTGACCATGTAGTGGGCGCAACCTGTGCCCAGCCTCACCTGGGTGTGTTGGTAATGCAAATTCATGAATCGTTATGTATGCCAATAACTGCATTGAGGTCCTATTAGAGTAATGAGTACAAACACATATTTGTAACGAGTATGGCCATTGTTACGACTACAAGTGATACACATGTACTTTTGCTATTACTCCTTGAAATGTTTTTGCTTACGATTGTAAGTTGCCCTGGATAAGGGCGTCTGCTAAGAAATAAATAATAATAATAATAATAATAAAAAGTGTACAAAAATGCATTCAATTGGCTTCTGGCTCCACTGAGGCAGTGACAACTGTCAATTTCAGATCTAGAGATAAAAAAAACCAAAAAAAACCAAAAAAAACACAAACAATATCTTGCTAACAGAACAGAAATCGTCAAAGAAGATTAGACACTCTAGCCTTCCAGCTGCATTTTACATCTCTCTTTTTAATCTTCCAGTAAAAGAGAAAGGGTATAAATGTCTCTCCCTGTCGCTATCTCTCTGTCTCCCTGTCTCTCGTGACTACAAAGCATTGTATACAGTATCTCTTAAAACATATTACTGGTACTTTTTGCAGATGAAAAACACATTTTTTGTGTTTAGTGTTTTATGGTATTATTATTTTTTACAACAAATTACAGTCTGCCAATTCTAAAGTTTCTAGTAGTGCTGGGGCAGGCAAATGTTACATTATCCAATAATAAATAAATAATGAGCAAATCTTCCCAAGAATGTGTCTTTGAAAAGGGATGCCAAAAAATGTTCCAACATTACATCGTATCATCCCATATCATCCCTTTCTGCACCGTTAAACATGTAAAATGCACCAGAGCACTACCACTTGCATTCATAATGTGCCCTCAGGCATGCAATTAGCAAAAGAGTTTACTCTTTTATATTATATAGTTTGATCTGAATACAAAAGAAAAAAAAAATCACCAGGCATACTTTCACAACATCAGAAGGTATTTTCTTGTAACATGCAGTTATAAGGATAACTGTAAATAATTAGGGTTGCACCTTCAAACAAACATATACACAAATGTAATTCTTAGCAGGATAAAAAGGTATTAACTAGCAACCTCAAAAAAGGTGCCACCTAAGAAATTGGACTCCCCTTGATTCCTAAAGACCCAAGATACAGTTGTCCTTAATTTTGTTATTGGTAGTCTGGGATATAGATGACTTAATGGACAATCACCATTAGGTGTTTTTTGAACCTGCTAAATCTTTGCTTCTTACTTTATGTTATTTATATCATTTCATCATGCTTGCTTTCTTTTCTTCAGAGTTCAAAATACAGTAGCCATTTCCAGTCATCATCCATAACTGTAGGAGCCACAATGTACTATATGTAGAAATACCAAACACATATGTCACAGAATTTTCTTTCAGTGCTACGACCACTTCCAGACATGTAAAGGGGTGGTCTAACGATTATTGACAGAATACTATTACAGTGCTGAATTTATATTTAATATATTTAGTTGTTTGTATGCATAATCATTTACTACATTTGTATAAAACGATATTAAAGTTATTGTTAAACAGTTGTATGACTTTAAGGTTATGTTTCGCTCTGTATCTCTGTTTTCTGGGAAATGGTGACCACAAAGGTGTCTGTTGCAAATGTATACATTTTAGGACTGGTGTATGGGACAGATTTTGGTGTCTGTTTCATTGTGAGGGAAAAAAAAACAAAGAAGATTACCCGGCAGATTATTTTTTATTTATTATTTGTTTATTTAGCAGACGCCTTTATCCAAGGCGACTTACAGAGACTAGGGTGTGTGAACTATGCATCAGCTGCAGAGTCACTTACAATTACGTCTCACCCAAAACCACTGGACCACACAGCCTCCATTTTATAAAGCAGGGGTCTCCAGCCCTGGTCCTGGACAGCCCCAATCCAGCAGGTTTTATAGGTGTCTTTACATCATCAGTGGCTAAAGATCTGGAACACCTGTTATTCTTGATTAATTAAGCCAATAATTGGTTCAATTAAGTAACTGAGAGATTGTTTGAAACGAAAACCAGCAGCCACAGTAGCTCTCCAGGACCAGGGTTGGAGACCCCTGATATAAAGCATGTTCATTTTGATTAAGATGTTGTTATTAGACCTGGCATAAAGACCATGTGGCAGAGCAAAAGCTCTACCTGTAAAGTGTTGGTGTTTTTGTGTGTTTTGGTGGTGGTTGGCAGGGATGAGGTTAATTCCTGTCCCTGCCAAAAACATGTGAGAATGTGGCTGTTCCTGATAGAATGATTGGTGTTAATTGGGAGCAGCCTTTTGTTGTTTTATTTTGTTTTAGCCATATAATTGTGTATGTGTAACATTATTAGGTTAATGTGGTTTATTGGTTGTATTTACTCCACTGTTTGTTTTTAGAATTACCTGCCTCTTACAATGGGGCGGGGTTACCTGAAGGCCAAGGTAATAAAAGGCTGGAGGTATTCAGTGTTTTTTTGTGGGCTGGGGCAATAGCGGTTATTGCCCTGGGTAAATGCCTAACTAATACAAGTAAAAAGTAAGAGTAATACCTGCTAAGGTTTTTGTTTTCTATTTTTTTTAAATATTTATACAAAGTTTGCACTGTTGTTTCATAGTTCTGGTGTTTATTTTTGATTATTTATTTATTTATTTCATAAAATAAATCAATAAAAGTACCACCGGTTGCAACTGGACCTACCTGCTTCTGCCTGCTTCTTGCACCTAACACCCTACAGCCACTCGGCACCCGTTAAAGACAGAATTGAAACTAGTGTTCTTAGTGGCAAATCACACCACCATTTCCACTGTGGATTGCTTGTCTGAGATTGTCAAAGACACTGTAAATGAAACTGCACTGATCTCAAAGACATCCAGCTGCACAGAATGTAGTGCACAGCAGTGATGAATTCAGTCCGTGAGGCCATGCTTTTTTATTTTATTTTTTTAAGGTTTTTTTCAGGAAGTAGGCGGGTTAAAGTAGTTGGCAGCCCTGGTCAGCTGTCTTTTATTACAAATGCTAGTTGCAGATATGCACAGTTGAAAGGTCACCGCTATCTAGAGGGTATTTACGTCCCCTAAGAAGCGATATTTATTGGCAATGCCATAATACAGGAACAAATGTTCACTGCACTTTATCTGGTAATAACCCTTCGCCTTCCTTGTTTACAACTCACTTTGTATGTAAGCTGCCCTCAATCAGTAAACTTTAGTCACATACTCTGTATGCACATTCATTCCAATTTGTGTCAGTACACTCCATAATCTGAATTATTTATTTCTTTTTTTACAGTTTACTATTATTATTTAACTTCTTCAAATAATTACTCCTTTCCTGTAACTTCTATCTTTCCGGTTTGTTTAAATGCTTGCTGTTCACCCTGGTCCACTTCTGTTATTGAAAATGATTTGAATGGATTTATGCATGTGTAGCGTGCACGGGGGAAGGCAGCAGGAGGGCTGGTAGGTGACGTAATCACTCACAAAGACATAAGCCCGATATACGCTCCTTACAAAGGAGCCAGCTCTTTTGTACAGCGGTATCGGCGCTATGCTTCAGTGCGAGAGGTCTCGGGTTCGCGCCCGCCCTCCGCCGGTGTGTGGATTGCCTTGCCCTGTGTGATGCGCCTGCCTGCGGGAACCAAGATCGCTACACATGCCCACACAAAGTGGGGTGTAGCCCCCCTCAAATTTGCCATGCCACTGCTACTGATTGAAGTGCTTTCATTTCTTAACTTGCATGCTTGTTGCGCAGTAATTTTTAGAAAACAAAGACAGTGTGAGCGGGTGTCAATTTTAGACAAAAGGAAATGTCGATTTTAATCCATTTTAATTTAATTTAATTTTTTTCAATAAAACAATTAAATCCATTTAATTTAATTTAAATTGTTTAATAAAATTAAGATTATAAATATATTTGCTTTGTATTTGTATTTGTATTATTAAATGGCAAATATCCTGTTTGCACCTCCAATCCCTGAGTCTGTCCCTTTATTCTTTTTAAAACAAGAGACTCAGTATATAGATAGATAGATAGATAGATAGATAGATAGATATAGATACATCATAATGTACGTGAACATGTCTATAAATTGTATGTTATAGTACAAATATAACTAGAAGCATCTTTTCTAAAACACTGACAAAAAAACCTCAATACCACAAATGTAATATAATGGGAAATAGAGTATTTTATTAAAAAAAAAAAAAAAAAAAGATGTGCACCAGCGCTTCATACACCAAGTACTGTGTGTGTCTCCTTCCTGGTCTGACGTCACAACCAAGCCTATCCGTGACATAAGCATATTCCTGTTACGGTTGTTTTTTAAAATCTATTATCACTTTTGACTAGAAGTGTGTGTTAAAAGAAAACACATTAAATGCATGTTAAATACAATACATATATGTTTACTTTGCACAAATACTAAAATATTATAGTATATTACATGAATAAATATATTTAAGTTCAAATCTTTGTAGCCGTGACCATTCAGTGAAATTGTCTATTTTTAGCTATGACGTGATTTTTATGTATTTTTACCCTGTCAAAATCACATCCCTAGTCATCGTGAGCATAATGGTCAGTATTCAGCTCAGGGATTTAGTACGCACATGCTAGTAAATGATAAACAAATTCCAAAATTCATGAATTAATAAATATTTGTTTTAAATACTCTCATTTTTTAAAATTAAATCTATTTAAAGAATCGCAGGTTCCCTGCCATTATAAGGAACAGGTTTATATTTTCGAAAAGGGCCCAATTTGCTAAGGCAAAGATCGTTTCCCCCAATATTTTATGTCTGCGCTACCGCCAGGGGTCCACATTTTAATTGTTACCAGATTTTGAAGTCAGGACAAAGATTTGCCTTTGCGACCTCAATAACAAACATCCTCAAAGCAGGTCTTTTCAAGGAGCAAGCACTATTTCAGGTAAATGTAGAGAAATCTAACAAGCAACATAGGTTAAAACAATGTGTAATTTATTTTTAAAAAAATCTTGCTTAGTCAATTGTATGATGAAAAAAATGATCCTCTTTGTTAAGGAGTTGAATGTAGCGTGTATGTGTAAAATAATATTATAACATTTCACAGCAATATATATTATTATTGCATTTAAAATGCACAACAATTATATCAATATGGTGTTGCCAGATATTACATTTTTGTTTCCTTTCCTGGAACGTTCACACTTATGAGCAGGAATCAACAAGCATCTTGGGATGCAATCATTCACACATAAAATCCACTGTATGCCTGCAATCTATTTTAAAAAAAATCTCACAGACTAATGATGACAGCTCACCTGCAATCTTACTCCAAAGTAGAGGACGATATAGTAAAACAATATGGTCCAGAGAGTAAAAATTAAACAAATCTCTGGAAGTGCCACTGGTGTCAAGTGAGTTCATTAAGAAAGTCCTGACAACAGTGTAATTAAAAGTAAGTGATCAACATTCTAGATTAAGCAGCGGTTAAAATGCACCCAGGTTACACATTTTTGGTTGACACTGAACAAACAACTCCTGCACTGAACATGCAACTTCAGTGCATGGTGAAGAATAATTGATTTCCAGGGAAGTACAATCTCCTCCAAAGGTCTCCTTCCTAGTCATGGCATCTGAATTTCTAGGGATTAAAAGACATGACCTATTTCCCTAAATGCTAAGCTAGAGAAGTCTAACAAGGATGATGTGTGGGGTGATTTGCTGTCATATCTTTATGCTTATCTGAATGTCATGTGTTCCCTGTAGCTTTTTCTTTCACTTAGCAGTCTTACTTGCTTTACCAAACTACCAGTAGTAAAATATGAATTGTTCATTTTATTCATATTTGTCTGTCATTATTTGTGACATTATAGAGTTTCTGAGTCAATGATTTAGGTGTTGCATATTATGCATAATTTACCCTTGTTTTTCTGTGCATTAAGAAAAATGACATATAAGTAATTATCACGTACAACAGATTTATTGAACGTTTTAGAAAGCATGAATACAAAAGTGTGAAATCCAACTAAGCAGAGTTGAGCAGAGTTGCAATGCCTGCTGAAGATTGGGCTTTGTGTTTGGAGATGGAGTAAAGTGGTGTCACTATTTAAGGTCCACTGGGGTATATATATCAAAGGTTATTTGAGATCTGATTTTCCTTGCACATAGGTGAACAAAAGATCTATATACAGTACATACGGTACCACTGGAAAAACTTTGCTTTGATCTTGTAGGCTGTGTTATATGTTAAAAAAATATTGGGAGAATGGTTACTGAAGCACAAAATGGCTAAAATATCACACATGTAAAGGCTATGCAGTACACTATTGTCACTGTTTCATAGTTGGCAGTGCTCAACAGGAATCTATGATTTTACTTCCTCAGCAACAGAATCTATGATTTTACTTCCTCAGCAATAAGGACATCCACATGTATTTTCTGAAAAAAACCTTGATCATGTATGTGTTGCTGTGGCTAATATTTGTAAATGATTAGGTATAATAGTAATACAATGTAGGTTGTTTAATATTCGTCTTGTTGAGCTGTTTTACCTTTATTACATAAATATCAATACCTACATACTCTATCACAGGAATGATCACACAAATATGACAATGTGAGCTTCATAGGAACATGACAATATATAGTTTTTTCTCTTTTGTTATTAGAATTATTTTTATCTTAAAAATGGTACAGATTACAATGGCTTCATATGTTATTATAGAAATATATTGTATCTTGTCCAGTACACTCTGCAATACTGTCAGGAATTATACACAGTCTATGTTCCAGTAAGAGTACTTGAAGAGTTTTCTCCATTTTGTTAAAAAAACAAAACTGTCAGCAATGGTATAAATATTGGAATACAGTATATTACTATCAAAACTGAAGTGATACTCTCGAAACTACATTTTTTCCATGCCTCTGGTTTTAATTAATGGCCGTTTATTAACATTTTTAATATACTCAAATTATGAAAGTTTATATTATTGTGTGTGTTTATTGGCAAACATTTCAAAAATGGCATTTAAATCTGTTTTAATAAATTTCACTTGCAGATACAGATGTATTATCTTTTTTTTTTTTTTTTTATAATAATTTAGTCATTGCCAATTATTTTTTATTATTTTCTCCCCAATTTAGAATGGCCAATTATTTTTAGGCTCAGCTCACCGCTACCACCCCTGTGCTGACTCGGGAGGGCAAAGATGAACACACACTGTCCTCCGAAGCGTGTGCCGTCAGCCGACCTCTTTTTTTCACACTGCGGACTCACCATGCAGTCACCCAAGAGCTACAGCGTTTGAGGACAACGCAGCTCTCGGGCAGCTTACAGGCAAGCCCGCAGGCGCCCGGCCAGACTACAGGGGTCGCTGGTGCGCGGTGAGCCGAGGACACCCTGGCCGACCTAGCCCTCCCTCCCCCCGGGCGGTGCTGGGCCAATTGAGCGCCTCCCCCTGGAAGCTCCCATCCTCGGTCGGCAAAGGAATAGCCTGGACTCGAACTCGGGACGTCCAGACTATAGAGCGCATCCTGCACTCCACGTGGAGTGCCTTTACTGGATGCGCCACTTGGGAGCCCAGCTGTATTATCTTTAAACACAACATGAAGGGACATCTTATGCTTAGGCAACCAATGAAGAAAGGGGTTTAGAAAGATATTGCTAATAACAACATGCAGCTATTGCTATAAAAAAAAGTGTCTCTTGATTGTTTACTGCCAGGATACTTTTTTTTTTCTTTATATGGGCCTATGTGATGAGTACAAGCAACAGTAGTATTACAAAATGAAGCACATTTAAATAATTGTGGTTATGCATAACATACCATCTGGTTTCCCCAGGTGGCAGGTAATGTTACTGGTACATTGTACTTTTTTCTAATTCATAAAGAATGAATACTGGCATTTTTGCATCAACATTGTGATGGCGACAGATGAGAGCCCCTTTCTCCTACTATCAACTGATTCATAAAACAATTTCAAAGCAGTACATGGCATTTATCAGCATCAAAAATACCACGTCCCCTGCATCTGACAGGAAGCTGATGTAGACTCACAATTCTTTAGCTGTGTGAACACTGATATTCTTAACTCTGGTGTATGGCCCTGAACCTGAACTTGTTCTTGCTTTCATTATGTCTAATATGCATTTGTTATTTTCAGTTTAGAATCATTCCAATCCAGCTGTTGACAATATGCTGTAATTCTCTTACATTATTTAGAAAAAAAAGACTTGATACTGGTGAAAAGACATATAACTATTGAACTGGAAACTCTTCATGTTACTTGGAAAAGTTGTAATCTGGCCCACATTCAGCTTGAGATTTATAAACAAAACATTTTTTTTGTAAATTTTGGCAATAGGACTTTTTTCAATTGGAATACGTTTTCTGAAACCTGAGATTACTATACTAAAAAGCATCACACCAGTTAATATTGTATATATCAACAGAGTATACGTATGCAATAAGACATCAAATATATGGACGCCTCTGGGTGTTGTGAAGCCGAGTGCCTCATTTAATGGCGCACTGACACCGCCCAGCCAATCAATGCTGAGTAATTTGGGGAATCTGCTATCCAATCAGGGCCAGGCAACAATCCCTTGAAGAGACAGAATGCGCTTGCTCCGATTTTGTAATGTAGAAGTGGTGGTCATGTCGAGCAGCAGTAGCATAGAGCAAGAACAACCAGTGCAAGTCAGAACAGCAACTGGTAGGTCACTCGCCTACCATGCCTTATGACACAGGAGATTGCTATATTAATATCTGTTAGCATCTATTCGTCCGCTAGTTCTGGTCCTGGCTATTAGCTGTGCCCTACATTATTGTTTTATGTGTGTGTCACACTTTTGGTTTTTGTTTGGTTCTGTGTCATAATGTGTGGTTTATGTATTCTCTCCCAATGGCCTGTCCTTGTATGTGCTGACTAGGTCCACACACTGTAAGTCCTATAATGCATTAATGAAAACAATATTACATGCCTGATATACCCTCCCTCTCAATGGATGAAATTATAGTAATGGCAAGCATATCATCCATGATTATTTGGGGTCTACTTAAATCGCGGAGAATACATATTTTTCCCGGGTATATTATGGAATAAAATTAGGATTTTGCGGACCTGTTTAAACACTAAATAAACCTAAGTAGATAATATTTCAGAGCACTATAAAAGCCTGGTGGTACTTGCTTCCTTACTAAAGTGAAGTACTGTCATTTGTTAAAGGCAAGCATGCAACATCCCCCAGCAGTTGCTGTTGACATTCTCTGTCTCTGTGTTGTAAAGACTTGCCCATACATTGAGACTGCACCTTTGCATCCACTGAATTGGTTGGCAATTAGTGTAAGGCAACGCTTTGCCAAGTTAAGTGTGATCCGGTGGTTAAAGTAAAGGGCTTGTAACCAGGAGGTCCCAGGTTCAAATCACTCACTGACTCACTGTGTGACCTTGAGCAAGTTACATAACCTCCTTGTCCTTGGTCTTTCGGGTGATACATTGTTGTAAGTGACTCTGCAGCTGATGCATAGTTCACACTCCTTAGTCTCTGTACGTCAACTTGGATAGAGGCGTCTGCTAAATAAACAAATAATAATTCTAAATAATAATAATACAGATGTGAAAATCGATTAGAAACACTCTAAAATCTTGGTTACCATTAAGGGCATCTGGCATTCTTTAATAAAGGCTATATGCAGCACGTTCATTGTCATGTTGTTTGTTCCATCTAGGAATTAATTTTATTAGTACCGAGTCAAAAGAAAGAAAACATGCCATTTTGCTCTATAATTCTAACTGCTAGAGCGTACCTGTAGTGCTGTTTTAACTTGGACACAACCGACAGGAATACTTTTTTCTTTAAAACATCATTGTCATGTGAACAGTAAACAAGAAAGTTAACCACTTTGGAGTGTTTTCTAAAATGGTATTTGTCTTTCTTTGATTTCCTTTTTCTGTGTCAGTTCAAATGCAAGCAGTTGCTACTTAGGGCTACTTTGCTTTTTATAGAGTGTTCAATTGTTAAAGTTCCTGATTGCACCACTAAATAAACCTGGTTTCAGTGGGTCTTAACGCAGTGCTCAGTTGTCTATTTGGGACCCCATTTGCACTGTCATCAGAATCGCTTTGGTGAATATGTTAATGATACCACGCCCTGAAATTTCTGCCAACCCAGCGCTCTGTAACAGCGTTTTTTATTACGTCTTCGCTCCATTTATGCGCCACAAAATCGGGGGCAGGTGCCGTTCGCGCTTGCACTCGCATTTGAGTTGTGATCAGAATATAGCCATACATCATCAACAAGCACAGCCTTGAATTTTAACAAATCTACTAACTTTTATCACAGACTCCTATAGCAGAAACCTATTATATTTGCATTTTAACAAATGTATGGGTATTTATAAAGCAAAAGGTCATATCTCTGAAATTGTGGTGCACACAGGAAGGCTTCACCTTTCTTGAACATTGGAGCACTTTCTACAACAAGGACTATCTATACAGGTGGGACGGACTGCACTTAAACAGAAAGGGAACCAATCTACTCGGAGAAAGGATCCTTGAAGAGGTACAGAAGCATTTAAACTAGAAAGGAAGGGGGGAGAAAACAAAAAAACAGAAGGGAGACTACATCAAAACAAGGGCAACAACTCAGGTAAGACCACTATTAAATGTATTTATCTTAATGCTAGAAGTCTCAGAAACAAAATGTTAGAACTTGAAGCTACTGCACTAACAAGTAACTACGATGTGATAGATGTTACAGAAACTTGGTTGTCTGAGAGTGATGGAGACGAATATAATATTAGTGGGTACACACTGTATAGGAAAGACAGGCAGGACAGAAGAGGCGGAGGGGTAGCGCTATACATAAGAAATAGCCTTGAAGCCCAGGTTTTAAATCAGGACAAAGAAAACAATGCAGAATCAATATGGGTCAGAATAATGGACACAAATTCAAAGGGCATAATAATAGGAGCATGCTATAGACCGCCAAATTCAGACGCTGAGCAAAATAATCTGTTGTACAATGACATTCTAAATGCGTGTAGAAAAGGAGAAGCCATACTAATGGGGGATTTCAACTTCCCCTGTATAAAATGGGAAAACCCAATGGGGGGCACGACGGACGAAATTGAAATGGTGGAAATGACAAATGACTGCTTCCTAACGCAATCTGTCAAGGCACCGACTAGAGGTGAGGCATGCCTTGATTTAGTCTTTTCAAATAATGGAGACAGAATAACTAAAACAGAGGTCAGAGAGCCATTGGCAAACTCAGACCACAACATGGTCTCATTTGAAATATCTTTTAAAACCCCAAAACTAATGACTAAAGCTAAGGTTTACAATTTTAGAAAAGCAAACTACGAAGGTATGAAACAGAGACTAGTAGAAGTAGATTGGAGTAAAATAGAGAAAACATCCACAGAAAAAGGGTGGCTGTTTTTTGAAAATGTAGTACTAGAGGCACAAAACAATTATATCCCAAAAGTAGACAAATCTAAATCCAAAACAAAATGGCCAAAATGGTTTAATAGATCAATTAAAAAAAATATTCAGCGAAAAAAGGCACTTTACAGAGCATTTAAAAGGGACCAAAAACAAAGCACACAGAAAGAGTACTTGGAACTGCAAACACAAGTCAAAAAGGAAGTTAGAAAGGCCAAGAGAGAGATAGAAATCAATATTGCTAAGGGGGCTAAAACCAATTCCAAAATGTTTTTCCAATATTATAACAGCAAGAGAACATTCAAAGAGGAGGTTAAATGTCTAAGAGACACAAATGGCAAAATCATAGATGAAGAAAAAAAAAATAGCAAATATATTAAATGATTACTTTTCACAGGTTTTTACAAAGGAGGACACGGACAACATGCCCCACATGTCGACCTGTTCCTATCCAATTTTAAATAACTTTAGCATAACAGAGGCAGAAGTGTTAAATGGACTAGGAGCTCTTAAAATAAACAAATCCCCTGGGCCAGATGGGATCCTCCCAATAGTACTCAAAGAAATGAAAGAAGTTATTTACAAACCGCTAACCAAGATCATGCAACAGTCTCTTGACACAGGGGTTGTACCGACAGACTGGAAAATAGCAAACGTAATACCAATCCACAAAAAGGGAGACAAAACCGAACCAGGTAACTACAGACCAATAAGCCTGACTTCTATTATATGTAAACTTATGGAAACTATAATAAGATCCAAAATGGAAAATTACCTATATGGTAACAATATCCTGGGAGACAGCCAGCATGGTTTTAGGAAAGGGAGATCATGTCTAACTAACCTACTTGACTTTTTTGAGGATGCAACATTGAAAATTGATAACTGCAAAGCATACGACATGGTTTATTTAGATTTCCAGAAAGCTTTTGACAAAGTCCCGCATAAAAGATTAATTCTGAAACTGAACGCAGTAGGGATTCAAGGAAATGCATGCACATGGATTAGGGAGTGGTTAACAGGTAGAAAACAGAAAGTACTGATTAGAGGAGAAACCTCAAAATGGAGCGAGGTAACCAGTGGAGTACCACAGGGATCAGTATTAGGTCCTCTGCTATTCCTAATCTACATTAATGATGTAGACTCTGATATAGTAAGCAAACTCGTTAAATTTGCAGACGACACAAAAATAGGAGGAGTGGCAAACACTGTTGAAGCAGCAAAGGTCATTCAAAATGATCTAAACAGCATTCAAAATTGGGCAGACACATGGCAAATGAAATTTAATAGAGAAAAGTGTAAAGTATTGCATGCGGGCAATAAAAATGTGCATTATAAATATCATATGGGAGATAGTGAAATTGAAGAAGGGAACTATGAAAAAGACCTAGGAGTTTATGTTGACTCAGAAATGTCTTCATCTAGACAATGTGGGGAAGCTATAAAAAAGGCTAACAAGATGCTTGGATATATTGTGAGAAGTGTTGAATTTAAATCAAGGGAAGTAATGTTAAAACTCTACAATGCATTAGTAAGACCTCACCTAGAATATTGTGTTCAGTTCTGGTCACCTCGTTACAAAAAGGATATTGCTGCTCTAGAAAGAGTGCAAAGAAGAGCGACCAGAATTATCCCGGGTTTAAAAGGCATGTCGTATGCAGACAGGCTAAAAGAATTGAATCTATTCAGTCTTGAACAAAGAAGACTACGCGGCGATCTGATTCAAACATTCAAAATCCTAAAAGGTATAGACAATGTCAACCCGGGGGACTTCTTTGACTTGAAAAAAGAAAAAAGGACCAGGGGTCATAAATGGAGATTAGATAAAGGGGCATTCAGAACAGAAAATAGGAGGCACTTTTTTACACAGAGAATTGTGAGGGTCTGGAACCAACTCCCCAGTAATGTTGTTGAAGCTGACACCCTGGGATCCTTCAAGAAGCTGCTTGATGAGATTCTGGGATCAATAAGCTACTAACAACCAAACGAGCAAGATGGGCTGAATGGCCTCCTCTCGTTTGTAAACTTTCTTATGTTCTTATGTTCTTATCTCATCACTAATAAATGTATTGCAATTAGAGGATGTGAATTGAATAGGGATTATACTGATAACCCCACTGTGCAGTGTGCAAGCCAAAGGCATACCAAAGAAAAATAAATGATGGAAAACAGTAAGACACATTTGCAGCAGCTTTTACTGTGCAAAACTACTAAGTCATCTGCATGTATACTTGAAGACAATTATAAAGCAATGGGAAATCATTTTTCAAATTCAAAAGGACACAAAGCCCCAGGTAACTTCCCTGTGGTGCTCTAACAAACAATAAATCTTCGGTAAAGGAAAAGGGCCATGGATTGTAACAGTTCTTTTCCTTTTGTACAAATTAAGATATTTAACAGCAGAAACATTAAGGTCCGTGTTGCAAAATCCAAGCCAAAAAATATAAGCACTGGCAATAAGAAGATGAAGAAGAAAATTACAAATCATTAAGCCAATAAAAAATTTATATCTTATAAAGATGTATGACCCCTATTTTTACGGTAATGTACGTCTAAAGAACGTAGTTATTTAGTTATGTGATAAATTCTGTTAATTTAATTTAGATATTTTTCAGAAAAAACGTTGGATTACAGGGCATAATAACCATGTGATAAATACAGGATATTGAATGATTGTGCAAAAAAACAACCCAGGACACGACCTTGATGTCCTCATAGCTCGTTACGGTCATGTTGGTGGCAGTATTTTTTGAACTACTGAAGTGCATCTCCGTCCTGAATTTCAGCAGCACACCACTGGATTGGAATGTAAGCAAAGACACATTCGAAACTAGTCCCAGGAAGCATGTTATTCCACTTAAATGGAATAACAAAAATGTAACCCACACTAGATATCTGAGTAACTATCTGATGCTGATTATTATGGGGAATGGTGAGCAGTTCATTATGTTTTTTTAATCAGCAAAGGAAAAAAAAGTTTGTATACTCAAGAAAAGGCAAAAGTTATTATTTGGACCAAATCAATAAAATGAAGCCTTTTTTCATATCCCTGACAAGTATTGTATGTGCTACTTTTTATAGTTTTTTCTTCAGTGTTTTGTTTTTATTTTCTATGTGCACACATAGTAATCAAAACTGAGCAAGTACAACATTACATGTGGTTTCTCTTTGAATAGGGTCTACAGCCAATTAGTTTATATTGAATAATAAATGAGCTGCAGGGAATTACAGCAGTATAATCAATTCAAGGGGTCTGAAATTCTAAACCATGAAACTGTTGATTCAAACAGACAGGACAGCAAATTAGTGAATAACATACATTTATTGGTTAACAACATGTATTGGCAGAGCCACTTGTTACAGTCTTAGATATGGAGTGAAAGAAGATAATGTCATAGGGGCTGACCTCAGACCTGTCAGCACATGCACTACCTCATTAAGGTCAATGAGATCAATGAGGGAGACAGAGGAGCCATTTCCTAAACCCGGTAGTGAGATCATTACCCTGTTTGGTACGATCTCAGGGAGGAGGAGAAGGAGGTATCAAAGAGGATGAGTGACTGCTGGGTGAGCTTGTAAAAGGTAGGTACTTTTCCTGCCTTTTTTGTGGTTATAAACTAAAATATGTATTGATTGATTGACATAACAGAACTGTACTGTTAGGATTTTTTTTTTTGCATGGGTCAGGCTGCCATTATTATAATTTTCTATATATTATATTAGTTTATTATGATATGGTCTAGTGCTACCGTAGATGTTTACCATCAGCTATTTGTATTCTGCCTGTGATATCTAAAACTGCTGAGGAAACTCTCTATAAACAACAAAATGATTACCTTGGGAAGATTGGTTTGTTGGCTGTCAGCAACATGCCTTTCATGAACATCACTCAAGCATGTCAGCTCTCATGAAATTCAACTAATCTGGTTTATAAATGGCTACTAGTGGGTGCAATATTGCTTAATGTTTCAGAGGCCTTTAACATTGGCAGTTCTTTCTTTTTAAATACAGTAATCCCTTGGTAGAAAGCACTTAAAGGAGAACTTTACTGGGGGTGTGTCACAGGGTGCCTTTGTGACTGACGTCAGGCCAGAAAGCAGTATACAGACACAGTGGTGAGGAGTGAAACTGAGATGCAATGGCAGCGTTCAGAAGGTTTATTGAAACAAATAAAAGTTTTAAACAGAAAATAGGATATGGCACTTGAGGCCAAAATAAATAGACAAACAAAGCAGATTAACACTACAAAATTGGTGGACTAACAGACAAACAAACACAGTGAGTACAAATACTTATAACAATTATTATTTTAGTTTATTTTACTTTACTTTCTCTTCACACCCGTTCTCCACTCACCGAACACACAACCCCGAGTGAGTGAAATGTGCATCTATATATACTGTTGTGCCGGGATTCAATTACTAATTAATTATTCACTTATATCCCAGCACGTGAATTCATTATGTGCAACCTCGTGCTCACATATTAAATACTTTAAATGCACGTGAAGTGAAGTGCAATCCTCGTGCCTAAATACAATTATACATTTTAAATAACTCGTGCTGCACACACCCATTTATATCCCGTGCAGCCATATCTATACACCAACATTAACACACCACACGCAACATATAACACAGAAATGCACACAGGGGCGGAACACATTGCCACAGGATGTTATATGAAAAGCATGTTTTTTGTGCATGAAATACCTAAAATATGTTTCCCGATTACATTTATTGAACAATGCAGCAAACAGGCTGCATATTAAATAAAACAAAAATAAAAGGACTGCACTGTATAACTTAAATATTAAATGCAAAATCATTATAGTAATATACATTTATATAAACATAATACAACGGAAAACATGAATGCAGATTACAGTACATTGTATTGCCTGATCTGGGTTATTTAAAATGTAAAGTCATACTCTAATATGATTATAATATTACAAACTTGTACATGATAACAAAAAGTGTATTGCCGGCTTGCGTATGTGTACAGCTCCATATTTCTAATCTCTCTGATTGGTGGAGAACATCTAATTCAAGAACCAGTTAGTGTGCATTATTATTATTATTATTATTTATTTCTTAGCAGACGCCCTTATCCAGGGCGACTTACAATTGTTACAAGATATCACATTATACATTATTTCACATTATACAGATATCACATTATTTTTACATACAATTACCCATTTATACAGTTGGGTTTTTACTGGAGCAATCTAGGTAAAGTACCTTGCTCAAGGGTACAACAGCAGTGTCCCCCACTGGGGATTGAACCCAAAACCCTCCGGTCAAGAGTCCAGAGCCCTAACCACTACTCCACACTGCTGCATCTGCCTGTATATATACTCATTAGAGCACGAGAAATGGTGACTAGTAAGTACATTACAGTAGAAGGCAATAGACAGAAACAGTGCAACCTTGTAAAACTGTAAACAAATTTTGAGACATACATTATGTGTGTTGTAGCCAAGGGCATGGTAGCGGGGTATTGTGTTTGATTGTATAAATTGCACCAATTTTGTCAGAAGTTAGTTTATTAGTTGTTGTAGTTGTTTCTCTTATTGTTTTTCACACATTGTTCTCCTTTCTTTCTTTTAGTTTACCCCTCCTGTACTGCTTATATGCTGTGAGAGGTTCAGGCGTCATTCCACGCAAAAGCCTTTACTTGATGTTTTGACTGATTTCTCCTAGTGGAGAATTATAGAACTGTAACTACCATAATCTATAAGTAAACCTTTATTTCTTTATGACCATTACCAATGTTTCTTTTCTTTTTTTAAGTTTTGTTGTTAGTTAATGGCTTTGGGGCCATGTTTTAATGTAATAAACCTTTTAACACTAGAATGACCAAGGCGGTCATTTTGACCATTTGGGGAATTTAAATTTAAATTGCGGTGCGTGTGTTTTAAGATACGGAGCTCTGCTTTCCTGACCTTTCCTAAATATATGTACTAATTCCCCTGCCAAAGAAAGAATTGTGTAGCTGCAAAAATTAGCGAGATAAAATACTGTCATACATATTCAGACCAGGCACGGTCACATTGGCCGATTACATATTATAACAATTAAATGTTGCTGTATTATTTGTGCTTATCAGTCGGGACTTGCAGGCATATTGAAGTTTGATTATATCAGTCTGCATTGCTCAAGTGTGATGTCTGTTGACATTTCTATTGTTTCAATGAGCCTCTGATAGTCCATCAATCAGCCTTGGCTGTCTGTCTGCACTGGTTACTATAAGTCACACGTTTTTCTAAGAAATTAATTGTTACCCCAATACACATTGGAAATGGATCGCTAAAGAAACAGGACAGCAAAGCAGTGTTTGGAATTACTGCACATTTTAGATTCTGATGCAGTAAAGACGAGCAGTGCGGTAAGTGCACTGCATATTGTGAAAAGTGCAGTATCTGTGTGATTTGTGCCAGCACTTAGACTTTGTAAACAATTGCAAATGAAGCCCATTCTGTTCAAATGTTTATTTATTCATGTCATTTCGATTATAGTATGTCTGTATATAAACGCATAGCTTCGGTTGCGCTTTGTTATGTAGGCAATATAATCCCATTTATTTAAAAAAAGATACTTATTTACACCATTTCAGTTGTACAGTTTTGTATGTACATTATATAACTGTATATACACACATTTGACTGAAGCCCATTCTGTTCAAATGTTTATTTATTCATGTCATTTTGATTATAGTATGTCTATATATAAACGCATAGCTTCAGTTGCGCTTTCTTCTGTAGGCAATATAAACCCATTTATTTAAAAGAAAAATGTACTTATTTACATTGTTTCAGTTGTACAGTTTTGTATGTATATGATATACCTGTATATACGCAAATGTATTTTCAAATATTTGTTTATTTCATTTTTTACCGTTTTTTGAGGAGGCGCGTTATGTAATATGTCTGTATATAAACACATTTAACTGTTCAAATGTTTATTTACAATGTTTCGGTAGTGTAGATGATTAATATGATGTTCCTGAATAAAATTATGACATATTCAATTGTTTGTCCTTTCATTATAATATTTATGTTATTTTGGTAACACTATATATTAAGGTGCTGCTTATTAATGTTTTATAAATATATACTATATGCTTAATAACTATGTTATAGAGTGTTAATAAAGTATTATATATGGTTTATAACCATGCATACAATAGCCATAGACGGAATTACGTTTAAACATCCCAAAGTAGAATTGGTGGCTAAAAACGGTCCCCTTTATAAAACTGTAATTCTGTATATGGCTATTGCATGGTTATAAACCCTGTATAATGCTTTGTTAACAACTTATAACATAGTTATTAAGCATATACTATATATATTTATAAAACATGTATAAACCATTCATAAGCAGCACCTTAATATAAAGTGTTACCGTTGTTTTTAATATGCCAGTCAAATTGACCGTCATGGTTGTTCTAGGTATGCCTATAAATAGGGGTCTACCTAAATCGCGATTTCGCAGATTTTGTGGAAATCGGGAAATTGAGGGGTCACCGCAAAATTCACCTCTAGAGGACAATGTATATGGACAAGTACAGAGAGAGAAAAAATAAATTAAAAGGAACTACTGCACAACGCAAGCGATGCAAACTACGTATCTTCCTTCTGTAGATCTTCCTTCTTTTTTTATTCCTTTGCCATCCTGTGTGCATTGCACTTAGCCAAAAAAAAAACGTCCTTAAAATTAACATTTACAAAAAAATACTCGCGGTTAACATTCTTGTTTACTATTCAAATGACAACAATGTTTTAATTAGCCTATCAGTGCATTTGTACTGGCTTTTCTGTGACCTGTACTGTACAGTAGGGTGTGAGACAAAGTCAGTGCTGCATTGTTTTGATTTAGGCAGGGGTGTAGTGCTGGGGGGCCGCTCCTCCACTTCTCTTGGGCAGGGAGAGCACTGCTTCCGTACTTCACATGTAGAATATTGAACTGTTTTGCTCCTATTAATATATGATATACATGTGTATATCCCATACAAATAAGCAAAGAATACAACAACCATAAGAAACCCCCGAAAGATGAATAATGAAAAAAGTTTGAATACAGTGTGCCTGGTCTGGAACAACAGGTGTGAATAATGTTGCGAGGCAAAGGGGACCTGTGCTGAGGTGTCAGCATTTTATAATTAGATGTAATAATTGGAACAATTCTTATTTTTAGACCCGTATATAAGAAATTATGTAGATAATATAAGCTAAACATTTATTTAAAAGATACTACTCAATCGCAACAAACAAATAACGGGTACCTGTGGCTTACACATCATTTTTTGCAAACGGATGCACTTCTGTTTCAAAACCTCAGTCCCACTTGCTCTTAAGCGGCTGCAGTAGGACAGTGAGACAAGCTGATTCCGGACCCAACCATTCAATATACGAGAAGAGGGAGTGGGGCCGTGTTATGCATAGGATAATAATAATGTCGCCGTTTTAATCATGGGGGGGGGGGGGGGGGGGGTAGGTAATAGCGACCCCTCACTTCTAAATATAGCACTACACCACTGGATTTAGGTTGCTAAAATCTAGTTTTCAGCATTGGAGGTAAAAATGCCACAAATGGATGACAAAGCAAAAAAAGCAAAGTATATTTCGGCTGATAATCATGTCAAGACATTTCCCAAGAAACTGTACATGCAGAAGGAGGTCGTTGTTTTGCACATCTGGTAATGTGTCTTTGGAGAAAATACGATCGATGACTAATTAGCTTCAGAATCACACATTAAACGAAAGGCTACTAAAGAGGCAACTGAACAAAACGTAAAATAAACGGCTTTTAGAAAACAAACTGGAAAGTCAGCACAGACAAAAAGTATTCCTGTCGGTTGTAGCCAAGTTAAATACTACAGGTACGATCAAGCACAGCCTCCTCACTTGAAACAACCTGCTGCTTGCTTTTTAAACGAAGTTAGAATAGGCACATTTTCTTTGTTTTGACTCAGTATTAATAAAAAAAATTATTGGATGGGCCAAATAACATGACAATGAACGTGCTGCTTATATTGCCTGTATTAAAGTATGCCAGATGCCCTTAGGTATCCGAGTTTCGGGACTGTTTGTAATCGATTTCCACATCTGTATAACTTGGCAAAGCTTTGCCTTACACTTCCAACCAATTCAGTGGATGCAGACGTGCAGTCTCAATGTATGGGCAAGTCCACACCAGACAGAGAATGTCGACAGCAACTGCTGGGGGATTTTGCATGCTTTCCTTTAACAAATGACAGCACTCTGTTTTAGTAAGGGAGCAAGTACCACTATTTTTAGGCTTTTATAGTGCTCTGAAATATTGTCTACTTAGGTTTATTTAATGTTTAAACAGGGCCGCGAAATGCTAATGTTATTCCATAACCTACCCGTGAAAAAAATATGTCAATTTACCATGAATTAAGTAGACTGTACTTATATATATATATATATATATATATATAGAGAGAGAGAGAGAGAGAGAGAGAGAGAGAGAGAGAGAGAGAGAGAGAGAGAGAGATAGATAGATAGATAGATAGATAGATATATACCGTGTGCTAGACGACCGCGACTGGAGTTATGCGTCCCGAGCCGTAGGCGAGGGCGCTAACGAAAGTCAAGGTCATCTACCACACGGTAGAGCACGCATCAAGAGGGTTCTATCGCTATTAGAAAACGATTTTGTTTATTTATTTATTTTCTCTTTAAAAAAAAAACCTTTAAAACCTATATTTACCTTGAACTTCTGATATTTCGCCGGGTAACATAATTAGAATAGAAAAAACATACACATAGAGAAAACCGTTTTTATTATTATTATTTGGCTGACATGTTTATTTACTAGGGTCTTACTCTTTCTTATTACAATTTATCTGCACATGTACAGTTAATTTATCTGGCAAATTGTTGAATAGCCTGTGAAATATAGAGTCGGACTCGAAACTTGTTGTTGGGGGTGGGGCGTCATTCAAGCTGGCAGGGAGTGGATTGGCTGGTGTGGAAAGAACTGAAGCAGGGTTGGCAGTTTGACTGGCTGGTTTTGAGGCGGGGTGTTGTTTGGAGCCTGCTGGTGACAGAATTGTGGACCAATCTTGTCTTTCCTGTTGATTTGCTGTCCAGTAGCTGCAAACTGAGTCTTAATTACGGTGTCCTGTCACAGACATGACTTCCCTTGTTCTAGACCAGCGTCAGAAAGTATCAATGTTTAAGTAGCTTTTTATGTTATCAGATTAGTTGTAGATTAGAATCTTAAGGGAAAAAGCCGGTATTTATGCACGGATTGATTTAAAATTTGATTCACAGTTAAGCACTTCAACGTTCCAGCGGGCATCTATGTATATATGTGTGTGTGTGTGTGTGTGTTGGGTGCATAGGGTTTCTCTTTCTCTGCATGGAATACAATAATCCTTAAAGAATGGCTTAGTCTAATAGTCAGTAAAGGTAGAGTACAGTGTCCAAATCGCAACCCCGCTACAATTATGTCTTGGACTTTTTTGATAGATCAGGAAAGGATCTACCAGGAATAATGATTGTGCAGCATAGATCTATCTTTGTTCAACATGCTAACAAAGCATGACTTAATCGCACCTGAAATCCTTTTTCATTACATTTGCAAGTTGATAAAATATAATATCCTGCAGTCTCACTCAACAGAGTCCTTCAGATACAAAAACTGTGTAGGAGGTACTTAATGGCTGATGGCATTCATTCTGTAAGAGTAATCCTGATAATATGTTACGGGTTGCATCCAATTTAATTAGACAACTCTTTATAATTTTGTCTACATTATATTAATCATTTGGTTTTAATTCATTTTAATGAACAAATAAACCTCATTTGCATTTTTTAAGACAATTAGACATCTTTGTTCATGCTTTACTTATTTAAAACTTTAATTAAAATGGAAACTAACATCAGTGTGTACAGGACCGTGTCTCTTTTAATATTGTCATGGGTAAATTAGGGAACACTGCCAGGTTTTCTTATTTATTTTTCATTTACAGCCATATATTTAATCCATAGCTTTAAACACTCAATCGTAGGCTATATAGTGGTACTAAAGAGCAACTTAGTAGCAGTTTAATCATATTTCAGTATCTGTCTTTCACAAACATACACTTGAGAGTCTAGATGCCTATGGCATGCCTTTTGTACTGTTCTGTATATTGTGTGGGGGATCTCAAAAGAATATTAATTTTAAAACTGTTAGCAAAGGCATTAACCCCATGGACAAGTAATCTGATATACTTAAAGTAGTGGAAACAAATTACTTTTACCCAAAGAAACAATTGTAGATATATAAAATAAGGTCCTGTTTTGATGCAAGAGCAAAGTTTTGTCATGGCTTGAAAGGAGCAGTTAAAATATTGTTATAGTTTCTTGCTAGTTTTATAGTGTTACAATTATTTTCTTGTCCACTTCTGTTTGCTATGAACCAGTCACCAACGTTTGCTACACTTCCACCACTGTGGCTTTCATTTCTGTCACTTTAAAGACCAAAATGAGGCATAATATAGTACTAGTCATAGTATGCAGTAGTCATGTATACTGCAGTATACTGCAGGCTTATTTATATTCGCTAATCGTTAGTCTCATGTTATTTTCTTGTCTAAACTGCAACCAAGAGACTATGGGGCTGATGTAAGGATAGGCGCAGTGCAAACATTTACGCCTGGAAAATCCCAATTGCCTAGTGGCCTTGGTAAGCTTAAGAGCAATGCACATTACTCAACACACACAAACAATGAGCTGGGATCATGATAATGAGAGTCGCAATAGCGACCGTAGCAGTGTGGAGTAGTGGTTAGGGCTCTGGACTCTTAACCGGAGGGTTGTGGGTTCAATCCCCAGTGGGGGACACTGCTGTTGTACCCTTGAGCAAGGTACTTTACCTAGATTGCTCCAGTAAAAACCCAACTGTATAAATGGGTAATTATATGTAAAAATAATGTGATATCTGTATAATGTGAAATAATGTATAATGTAATATCTTGTGACAATTGTAAGTCGTCCTGGATAAGGGCGTCTGCTAAGAAATAAATAATAATAATAATAATAATAACAGCCCAGAGGTGAGGTCAGTTTGGTTAGGAATACAGAGAGCAGTAGGCGCTGTATGAGATTTTACAAACCTTTTTAGGTGCATACATGAGGGCACCCCCACTATGGTCCAGGCAGTGAAACTAACTCTTCAGGATGCCAAAAGTTCTCTCAATGACACGTCGCGTTGCTACATGGGCATGCTTGTAGCGAACTGAAGCTTTGTTTCTGCATTGCTCAGTAGTGTCATCACCCAGGATCGCAGGCCATCCCCGAACATAGGAAATTGTGTCCTATTATGTTATAATTAGGGACGATGCAAAAATGTAATTTTGGAGGAGTCCATCACTAAAAACATATATTAAATAATGCATTAACATTTTGCTGTATAAATAATGTATATACAGTTTTTTTTTTATTTTGTCTTCTAAAAACAATTTTGAATGTTTTGGTGCTTTTTTAAAACTTTCCTTAAGATACATTTTGATTAAATACAAATGAAATACTGAAATAAATAATTTGTTTTAGTAAACAAATTTTACTCCATAAGGTAAATAATTAATAAAAAATCTCACAAGCTTTCCGTCAAGGACATTAAACAGTACTTTGCAACAGATAAGACACCATCCGACATTACTGTCTTTACCCTCTCAGTTTTGCCAGCCTGTTGCAAGAATTTTTTAAGCCGTCAGGCTGTTGAACCACTACATTGTCCTCTATAGCAAAATGACTCATTTAGTTTTGGCTTGCTTACAGCTGAGACTGTCTGAAGCCTACAAATCTCACAGAACTATCAAAAATGTAAATGAACAAGTACACAGAACAGTCCTGCATGTAGTTCAAGTTCAAACAGTGTGATTCATTGAACATAGTCTCTTTTTAAACTAAGCGAGTCTGCAGCAGCATATGAAGCATTCAAACCGCTAAGTACTGTATGTATTACTTTTATTTTAATGCTCTGCATTTTAATTCCATTGTATTACATTTATAGCTGCGTTGTGTTCATGAAGAATCACTGCGGTGCGAAGCGTTTTAGATTTTTCCTGTCCTGCTCTAATTTAATTAATATGTTCTTTACAGTGAATTATCTTCATTTATTTTACAGGTGCTTGGACAATACAGAATGGGTAAGCGCTTAATTTCTTGCTTCTACAATTGTTTTCACCTTGTCAAAGGTGGTGCAAAGTTTTTGGAGGGTCAGCAATTGCCCAAGTGCATTAGAATGTTTGCACCTGCTTAGTATTCCAGATCCCCGCCCAATTCCATGCTCTTTTCTTCATCTGAATACATTTCAATACCATTTAAAAGGATTAATGATGGGAAAATGCTAATTTGATAGCGGCAGGTGAAAAATATTCTTTACATATGCCTGCTAAAGTCCAACTTTACGCCAGCTAAACACATTTGTTGGCAGCAACATCTGTATTTTACAGCCACAGATCACTTTGCATGTATCCTTACATCGGCCCTGATTAAAGAGCTTCAGATTGCATTAAGCTTTTCTTTTTTTTTTTTTTTTTACCGGCTACTTAACTTTTCATGATGTTTGGAATCATTCTAAGTTGTTGTTGTAATTTGTCAAATTATGTCCTTGAAATATGTTAAGTGATTTGACCAAAGTTCACTTCTACAGCAATTGCCAGATTTTCTTTCACCATAGACTTATGTAATAAAGATTAGATCTGCAAAGTGTCTGCATCATTGTAGCAGTTAACTGTTCTAGATGGTAGTAGTTGTTCTAGATGGTGCTGGCTCTTTCAACTATACAGACATTTGGTCTATACAGACTGAATTCAATATATATCCATGGTGAAAGAGAAACTGGCAACTATAGCTGAAGAGCTGCTTCATATCATATCAAAAAATAATATCTGAGTAACTGCAATACAAACTATAAAAAGGTATGAGGACAGTAAAAAAAATAATAATTTGAAGTTATTTACAGTTAAGACATTTAAGTCAAGAACAAAAAGGTTCCTTCATTCATTCTACTTAAGATTTCATTTATACAATTTGAATTTATAAATTGCATCATCTCTTCCCTGACACACACTTTCCGTTTATTCTTCTTAAGATCTACTGAACTCGTCCTTTTCTTGCGACTTATTCCACCCAACTCCTGTTCCATGCTCTTTTACTCTCCAGTATGGACTATATCGACTCTCTCCTTGCTGGTCTGTTTGACCTACAGTACATTGGCAATTTTTAAAAATAAATTAAAAACATACTTTTATAATAGGGCTTTTATATCTTTATAATATTTCCTTTTTATAAAGTTTTATTCCTATTTATTCAGTTTGAGTTCTTCATCTGTTTGCTTTAATTTTAAAATGTTGTTTTCTCTTGCTGTTTTTATTGTACTACATGTACTTCCGAATGTCCTTTTTCTTGTTAAAAGAGCCTTGGGATGGCTTGCCATGAAAGGCGCTTTATAAATAACTTTTGATTTGATTTGATTTTGGTCTCTCTGGCTCGGCTATCCACTTCCTTCAGCTCACTCAAAATTCTGCTGTTCGTCTTGTATTCTCCCAACCTCGCTACTCTCATTCTACCCCTCTGCTTTGCACCCTCCACTGGCTACCTATCTCTGCTCACTTTCAATTCAAGACCCTTGTTCTTGCCTACGGCTCTCTTCACCACCTCTTACCTCCAATTCCTAGTGTCTCCCTACACCCCCTCTTACCCTGTCCACTCCTCTACCGGATGGTAATGCTATCCCTTCACTCTCCATCCTCCTGTGCCCGCTCTTTCTCTTCCCCAGCCCCTATGTGGTGGAACCAGTTAACGGTGAACTTCAGGACTGCTCCCTCTCACTGCACTTGTTGATCTCTTACTATGCACTGGACCTAAGCACCATGTTACTAGATCCTCAGCTGCTGTATTATTGCAGTACTATGTCATTGTGGGTATAAATTGTTGTAATCCTAATTTGTTGCATACTATATTGTATTTTATTAGTATTATTGCACTTACTGTAACTATACTGTATTTAAATATGAATCTTGAATTTGAACCATGTACTGCCCTTTAATACCTGTAAGTCGCCTTGGACAAAGGTGTCTGCCAAATAAATAATAATAATAATAATAATAATAATAATAATAATAATAATAATAGTTTTAATTTTTCTAAGAATATCATTAATAAATGTGTCATATACCTTAATTTCTATAAGCACATCTTATCTGTAGGTTTAGAATTTTGTATGAGAAACCTGTCACAACTTTGTGCATTAATTGTCCCAGAGCTACACCTATAACCGCAAAGAATAGCGACAGTTAAAGACTTTTCAACAGAGTGTTCTGACTTGAATAAACCAAGCTAATGAACAATGCTAAAGTTGAATTGTTTTTTAATTACCTAAAGAGTCACCCCAAATTGAAATAGACATGGAGCATGTAAAATAATTGCAAACATACAGTATATGAAAGTTCTAATGTGTTATAAAAATGAATAATAATGGAAGAAGTAAAGTGGAGAAGCAGACTTTTTATTTGACACAGAGATATTGAGTCTATCTTAGCATATCATCTTTGATTACAGATTAAAAACACAAACACAATAAAATAAAAAGCAAACAAGGGTGTCGGGATGCAGTTTCTAAATGAAAGTTGTGCCCAAACCTTGCAATTTACTTCCATTAAAAATACAAGTAAAAAAACAAGCACACAGCAGAAGGAATTATTAGCCCAGGAGCAGTGCAGTCAACCTTTGCAATATGAGAAAAGACTGTTGTTTCAGTAAAGAGCATAACCTATGTGTAGTAATATTCTTATATTAAGGTCATAGGGACTATTCTTTTATATATATATATATATATATATATATATATATATATATATAGCATTATAAGAAAATGATTCCAATAGGCAGTGAAGGCCCTAAAGGGCATTTTTTTTCAAAACAGCTTTGAAATTCCACCAAGGACAGTAAAAAACTCCAGCTAATCCACATAGTGCTCCAGGTAAAGCTTATCGCCGTAACAGGTCCCACAGTGCTGTCTGAGCATTAAATGAAGGGAAATGGTGAAATGCATTGTAACGCAGCAGCATTTATCAAAATCATTTCTGAAGTTTTCTACCACACTGTCTTTTGACCTTCAGCACATTTTTGTACCTATCACAGAATAGAAGATAACACAGAATTCACTAGCGGATAATAATGACTCATGAACAAAGCCAGTTCAGTAATTTACCAGTCACGCTGGGAACTACCCTGACAAACTGACATACAGACACTGGCTAAAAAAAAATGCTTGGCATGTCTTTAGGAAATAGTTTTAGCAATAACCTATTCTAAATTAAACTCTGTGCCATAGTTACTAAAAGAAATTAGATTATACACTGCATTTTTTAAAAAGCTTACTCGCTGTGGTCCAAAAGATACAACTGAAGAACCAGGATGTGACTTTAGGAGGGTTTAAATCCACCCATCAGAAAATGTACATTTGTTTTCTCCAAATAGAAACACATTTATCCCCAACTGCTGTATGTATTAATACATGATAATCTAAATACAGGGCTTATATTTTTCTTTATGGGCAATTGATAGGCACATTTCCCCTTCCATAGTGAACGTATTACATGGGCAGTTATTTATTATATTAATTATTTTACCCACAAACGAAAATTAGGCCCCTGGTCTCACACCATACTTTGTTAAAAAATAGAGACTATACGTAGGGGCACCCCTCTTAATATAATATGTACATGACGATGATTGTGTAGATGCCCTTGCATATTTCTGAACATTGTGTTAGATTGAGTTCACTCTCTAATGTTATACATTTTCTTTGTTTAACAAATCCAATTGAGTATTTATAGAACAGTTCACATCAGCTTACCTTTCTGAATCCACTGCACACTGCTCAGATGGAAGAATATGCAATTAATCCACAAGCCGTGTACAGGTACCTTATGGATTCATCTAATTTCTTAGGTGGTTCCCACCTAATAAACTGGCAACATCTTTTAATAGGTGGTTTAGGTTACCTACTTAGATCCTTTTCAACACACAGCACAACCACTACTCAGAAACAAAAGCTACAGTTTATACCAGTAAGGTGCAATAGCCACTGAGGCACAATGTGGTCAACTGAACCATAACTGCTTTCCTGCCCCTTGTTTGCTACAGTTTAACTTTAGTCTTCACAACTAAACCAACTGTAAAGCAGACGTCTTCTGCTGACATTGTACTTTGATGGTGTGCTGTTGTCTGGTAACCTGTATGTTTTTAAACAGGTTGTAAACCTGTCTTACTAGGCATTATTGTTTATTTTTCACTTTAATCCGTACTCACTAAGGACCATATTCACAAAACCACTTTATAAGGACTGTTTTAATTAGGACCGCAAGTGGTTTGATGAAGTAAGAAAACACCCTCAAACTTCCGGTGTTCAAAGGTTGCAGCCGTTTTCGAACTTTGCCCTTTGTGCTTGGACTTTTGGGTCGCATTCATTCATAATTTTAGCAGTGCTGTTATAAAGCAATCCTTTATTTTGTAGTGATGCACAGCACTACTCTAGGCAGCCTGCTATAATATAATACATTGTAGTTTTTTTTTTTTTTAATGAAATGCAGGCACAGCATCTACATTCATTGTGAATATAACCATTTTAACTGCAATGTTACTTTGAACTACTATACAACCTCCAATGTGTGATACAAGGTTCTTTTTCGGCTCAGCCATTTTTTTTTTCAAGGTATCAAAATTTTGCAGTTGCTTCTGACCATGGTTCCAGCTAGATTTGAGCTATACTGGGGTGTTTACGCTTCAGCCTGTGTAGCTTGAAATTTTTCTTATTCTTACTGTGATTGGCTGCAAAGACAACAGCTCGTCAGAGATTGGATAGTGTTTGTTGGGTTTGGTTTTTCTTGTGTACAGTTTCCTAGTAATTGAAAGACATTGTATTCTGGGAGATGTAGTTGTTAGTGGAAGTTTTAGGAGAGGCAGGAGGGCAGGAAGACAAGCTGTACAGCAAAATTGTTACGCATATTTTTAAGCATTACATTTTAATTTAGTGCGTATTTCGGATTTTGTAATACATAAATACGGCAGGTACGTAGCTTATTTGGACTGCTGGATATACCAATGGTTTTCAAAACTAAAGTTGGTAGTTCAAAGTGATTTATCATTATTTTAATAATGATTAAGGGGACTTTAACCTGTTGAATTTTAACATAACGTTTCACCTTTCTCACATACAAGTGTATTTCTGTTATTCTGTTGCATACTGCACCCAGTATTGTACTGTACTACACGTGTTTTACTGCACACAGTATTGTACTGCACTACACGTGTTGTACGGAACTTCTGCAAGCATTGGAAGTACAACAGACAGAACTTGAGCCAGGATAGTATTAAACCCTAACTTTGATATTGCATCATTCCATAATCAAACTATGCTGTGCATTGTTTCCAATCTGAAGTATCTGCAGATCACACTGTATTATTATTATTATCATTTATTTTCTTAGCAGACGCCCATATCCAGGGCGACTTACAATTGTTACAAGATATCACATTATTTTTACATACAATTACATTATTTTTACATACAATTACCCATTTATACAGTTGGGTTTTTACTGTGTGGGTATTAATATGTGTGGGTCTTAGTTCTCCTAAAGGAGCATTAGTAATATTATTATTATAAGTGTGCTGTTTTGATCGATGCAAATGTTTGCATTTGCCTTCATATTGCTCTTACTGAGCTGTCCTATAATTATTAAAGGCCCTTGAGGATCTGCCACTTCTCCCACTTACTGTGAATATTAGCCAACTATAAACACACTGAATGTATAATTTCTCTGTTTTATTTGTTTGGTATTTTTATTTTTAATTTGAATTCACATGAAAAAGAAAGTACAGTGATTTTGCAGGGTTTTTTTTTTTTTCTTGTGCTTCAATTTACTTTGTTTTTGCAATGATGTAACACAATGTTTGGGTCTGCTAACACAGAGACATGTAAGAATAGTTATATAATTCTGTGATTTTGGCAGTTAAGGAACTCATTCAGTAACAAGACAGCAAGGAAGGCCGACTATTGAAAAACATAAAGCAGCAATACTAAAAATGTATTCCTATAAAAAAAAAACTCCTGTAAACCTACTGAAGAATATTCGTGTAGCTATGTTTTTGTTGGTATGTGATAGGAGTCAATGATAATGTTGCTCCAGACATTGACCTTGCTGTAACCAAGAATTTTGGACCTTCATATAAAATAATTGACTACCTCTGCTGTATATGTTGTGTTTCATATTTCTAAACATTCCTAATTTTCAACAATTAAAGGCGCATTCACACTGGGTTGATAAATATAATTTGACAATAGATCATTTTTTAGGGCATCCTAGAAGGCTAAGGAGATGTTCATTCATTCAGCTTCTTCAGGGAGAACAAGACATCTTATCTTTGGAAGTCAAAACTTGCATAGTTTCTCACACTGGATTTCTAGCCAACCTTTAAGACAACATTGTTTATTTGAATTATATATATATATCTCGAAGGTCGAGTAATTTATAAACTGTCACAGAAACCTGATGGAATTGTTTTCCTGCAACTCACTGAAGAGGCCCATCTATTATTTTGTATAATACATGGATACCCTTGCGATGCTAATATTAAAGAAGAAGAGGTTTAGCAGTACAGTTTTGTTTTTAAACATAGTGTTTCAGTGCTGTACAGACGTTCTATGTCGTTATTGGTTTCTCCAGTTTCTCTGAGATATGAACGTACCAGCTTTACATCTTTATATATTTTTCTCATTTTGTTGATCATTAATTAACATTTCTTCTAAACATTTATTCTAAAAATAAGTTGTCAAAACCAGGCATGCATTGTAAAGCGACACAGATTAATGTTACAGTAGATACTTGATATAGTCCTGTACGTGTCTCCTAGGCCTTTGGCCATCATTGATTTTATGGAGACCACAGCATAAGTACTAAAAAGATTTTATTTTTTAAAGTTGTCGTTAATTAATGAACGAGCAGTATAGCGGACTGCATTTTAAAAGTGAACTTGCAAACGTTTATTTTAGGCCATAATTTGCCTTAAAGACCAATTTAAAATGTTTATTTTGCCAGCTTAAGCATTCTATGTTTGTTTAATGGCTGAACTTCTAAAGATAGTCATGGCAGTTCTACATCAACAAATAATGCTGTTAAAAATGATTGATTAGTAATTGCAAATATCTATTGCAGGAGCAGCACAAGGGCAGCACTTTTAGCTTATTTTGAATATGTGTTAATGATGATAAAATATGTTTATCCAAATACCAATGTTTGTTTTAATCGTAAGGACTAGGATCATCCACCTTGAGGTACTTCTCATAAAATATGGTTGTATGTTGTATTGTGCTGAGTTTCGGATCATGGCTTGGAGCCTACAGTTCATCTCATACTGATAATGATGTCATTACCATTGTTCTATAAACCTTGCCATAAATAAAGCTCTCCCAATATGAAAATAAAACCCAGCCTTGGGGCTAATGTATTAGAGAATTGTATTATGATATATATATATATATATATATATATATATATATATATATATATATATATATGTAACAATCCTTATTCTTTAAGTTTATGTATACATGTATGGGCCTATTTATATTTAGGTCTACAGCTGCCAGAACTTTTGCCTCTGTAGCCCAAGAATCTATACTCCCTTCACTTCATTTTTTCAATATGGGTCACTGAGTCGATGTACATTTCATATCGTTTTATATTGCTTTCCATTAGTTCTATTACATTGTGTCTAATTGTTCGATGGTCATTTTGTGAACCATATAAAACCACACCTAAACATCCAAAGAAACAGTTCCCGTCCTTCTCTATTTGAACTATGTTGTAGCCATCATAACTATTATACTCACATTGCTCAAGCAATCTAATTGAAAGTGTTTCAGCACTGTTTTCCTTATTCTCGGATGTGTTATGATTTGAAATTTTAATTTTTTCTAGACCTATTCTATTTTGAAATCCCAGTTGACCTATTAATTTGTGTAATTTCATTAACTTTTTGTTGTTCAAATGTTCTAGTTTTTTGTTCTCAAGGTTTTCTACTTTACGAAGTAACTGTCTCATTTCTGATGTAGGGAACATGCAATTTATGTCATTTATAACTATATCTATTTCATTACTCTAATTCATCTTGCCGGTGTCAATTTAGCTTCCTGCATTACCTTATATATATGTGTGTGTAGACTTGGTCTCTGGAGATCAATTTTTTTTTTTTTTTTTATTTAGTCGTTGTCAATTAGTTTTTATTATTTTCTCCCCAATTTGAAATGCCCAATTATTTTTAGGCTCAGCTCACCGCTACCACCCCTGCGCTGACTCGGGAGGGGCGAAGATGAACACACGCTGTCCTCCGAAGCATGTGCCGTCAGCCGCCCGCTTCTTTACACTCTGCAGACTCACCATGCAGCCACCCAAGAGCTACAGCGTCGGAGAACAGCGCAGCTCTGGGCAGCTTACAGGCAAGCCCGCAGGCGCCCGGCCAGACTACAGGGGTCGCTGGTGCATGGTGAGCCGAGGACACCCTGGCCGACCTAACCCTCCGTCCCCTGGACGACGCTCGGCCAATTGAGCGCCGCCCCTGGGAGCTCCCATCCACGGTCGGCTGTGGAATATCCTGGACTCGAACCGGCGACGTCCAGGCTATAGAGCGCATCCTGCACTCTAGCGAGTGCTTTTACTGGATGCACCACTCAGGAGCTGGAGATCAATTTTTTATACAGTTAGGAAATGGGCTCCTCTGGCAATCTCTATGTAATGGGACATTCATCTAATCATCTAATCTCTTCAGTCAGTGCAACATGTGATGTTACGTGGAGGTGTTCTTTTGGATTAGGGTTCAGGCTCATTACTGGGTTGTCCATAATCTCTATGATTTCCTGCTCAAGATAATGCTTAACAATCCTGGTAGTACGACCATGAGCATTGCATCAGAGGCCCAATTGTAGCAGAAAATGGACTTACTACAGGGTCCAAGACTGTGTCTGTGTACTATATATATACAGTACTGTGCAAAAGTTTTAGGCAGGTGTGAAAAAATGCTGTAAAGTAAGAATGCTTTCAAAAATAGACATGTTAATAGTTTATATTTATCAATTAACAAAATTCAAAGTGAGTGAACAGAAGAAAAATCTACACCAAATCAATATTTGGTGTGACCACCCTTTGCCTTCAAAACAGCATCAATTCTTCTAGGTACACTTGCACACAGTTTTTGAAGGAACTCGGCAGGTAGGTTGGCCCAAACATCTTGGAGAACTAACCACAGTTCTTCTGTGGATTTAGGCAGCCTCAGTTGCTGCTCTCTCTTCATGTAATCCCAGACAGACTCGATGATGTTGAGATCAGGGCTCTGTGGGGGACATACCATCACTTCCAGGACTCCTTGTTCTGCTTTACGCTGAAGATAGTTCTTAATGACTTTCGCTGTATGTTTGGGGTCATTGTCATGCTGAGGAATAAATTCGGGGCTAATCAGATGCCTCCCTGATGGTATTGCATGATGGATAAGTATCTGCCTGTACTTCTCAGCATTGAGGAGACCATTAATTCTGACCAAATCCCCAACTCCATTTGCAGAAATGCAGCCCCAAACTTGCAAGGAACCTCCACCATGCATCACTGTTGCCTGCAGACACTCATTCGTGTACCGCTCTCCAGCCCTTCGGCGAACAAACTGCCTTCTGCTACAGCCAAACATTTCAAATTTTGACTCATCAGTCCAGAGCACCTGCTGCCATTTTTCTGCACCCCAGTTCCTGTGTTTTCTTGCATAGTTGAGTCGCTTGGCCTTGTTTCCACGTCAGAGGTATGGCTTTTTGGCCGCAAGTCTTCCATGAAGGCCACTTCTGACCAGACTCCTCCGGACAGTAGATGGGTGTACCAGGGTCCCACTGTTTTCTGCCAATTCTGAGCTGATGGCACTGCTGGACATCTTCCGATTGCGAAGGGAAGTAAGCATGATGTGTCTTTCATCTGCTGCAGTAAGTTTCCTTGGCCGACCACTGCGTCTACGGTCCTCAACGTTGCCCGTTTCTTTGTGCTTCTTCAAAAGAGCTTGGACAGCACATCTGGAAACCCCTGTCTGCCTTGAAATTTCTGCCTGGGAGAGACCTTGCTGATGCAGTATAACTACCTTGTGTCTTTTTGCTGTGCTCAGTCTTGCCATGGTGTATGACTTTTGACAGTAAACTGTCTTCAGCAACCTCACCTTGTTAGCTGAGTTTGGCTGTTCCTCACCCAGTTTTATTCCTCCTACACAGCTGTTTCTGTTTCAGTTAATGATTATGTTTCAACCTACATATTGAATTGATGATCATTAGCACCTGTTTGGTATAATTGTTTAATCATACACCTGACTATATGCCTACAAAATCCCTGACTTTGTGCAAGTGTACCTAGAAGAATTGATGCTGTTTTGAAGGCAAAGGGTGGTCACACCAAATATGGATTTGATTTAGATTTTTCTTCTGTTCACTCACTTTGCATTTAGTTAATTGATAAATATAATCTATTAACATGTCTATTTTTGAAAGCATTCTTACTTTACAGCATTTTTTCACACCTGCCTAAAACTTTTGCACAGTACTGTATATCTATCTATCTATCTATCTATCTATCTATCTATATATATATATAAATCCACCACTTGGATGCATCCCCTTACCATAAGCGAGTCCCTTCCAAAATAGTCATATTAAGCGATGTTGAATTAAGTATAATTATTATTTATTATTATTTGTTTATTTAGCAGACACCTTTATCCATGGCAACTTACAGAGACTAGGGTGTGTGAACCATGCATCAGCTGCAGTCACTTACAACTACGTCTCACCCGAAAGACAGAGCACAAGGAGGTTAAGTGACTTGCTCAGGGTCACACAATGAGTCAGTGGCTGAGGTGAGATTTGAACCGGGGACGTCGGTTCTACAAGCCCTTTTCTTTAACCACTGTGGACCACAGAGCGTCCAAGTAAGTCGTTCTCCTCTGGCTCTGTCTACACTGGAACACATTGATCATTAATGCACAGATGAAATATTCATCAGTGAACAAAACAAGTGCCCAATGACTGAGCTATCAGTTCTTGTGATCAATGCAGTAAGCAATGGTCTAATTGATGTTTGGCTCCAAATGAGCTGTAGCTGGTTCTTGATCTCAAACCAGACTCATAAAATCTTCAGAACTTATGGTGACTCCAGTTTCTGTCTTGAAGTGGCTATTTAACCCATATGCAATGGACTGGCAATTCCTCACTGCCGTATTCTCTAGATATCGGTCATTGCATGGTGTGGCTGACCTCCCATAGCCTTGGACAGGATGCTGAGTGTAAAGTGTCTACAATCTGGAAACAGCAGAAGGGGTTGCTCTATCAGTCTGGACCAGTCAAAAATCTTCATCTGCAACCACCTGACACCACTTGACTAATATGCATCTCAACAGCTGTCACAATTTAATAAAGAACACATAAAAGGACTACCTGGCAAATGCCTTAACATTTTTTTTTCACTGTATGTTCATGGAGTTATTATGGTCAAATATAATGTTTGCTCCTTTCATTTTTTTCTGAGATTTACCTACTGAAGCTTAAGTAATCGTAGGGTGAAAACACAAAAACAGATTTAAGTTGATTAACTCTTCCTGATTTGATGCCAATTATGCAAATCCTCAAGAAACTCTCATAAATCGTGTTTGTGAAATAAGCATTTGTCTTGCATTACAATTACCGCATTAGTCCAAATAAACTTCTGTACTGACCTTGAATCAAATGTATTTTCAAGTAATTACATTGTTGAGCATACTTAACATTCAGATCTGTTATAAATGTTTAATAAATTCTGACAAGTTGCATTAGCAAGGATTGACACTTCATTTGCTTGCCTTAAATTTGTTTACGACGCAGAACTGACTGTTCATTCGATGTCACATAAATGTTGTTATTCTTTGTCTGTCTGTGTTTAAGGAACTATACATCTCCTGACATTAGCTGTACAGATAGTCACAGTACCATTAATAATATTATTGTTTCCTATAAAAACTGAGGGGCAATTGTTGATCTAGTTAGCCTCCAACAACTTAAAAAAGGTATATACCGGTTCACTTAAGTCCCACTACTTCCACCATTGCAGCAGATCTGGTGATCTGGTGTCAGATACAAGTTGAGGCACATGCAGTAGAAGAAACAATGGGAACAAGAATACAAAGTCCTATTGGTGATGTTTTTGGCTGCACATTATGAACACCTTGGGAATGGGGGTTGCCCAAGTCTGAAATATCTGCAACTCTGAAAACGAGTTTTCAATGGTTTTAATAAATGTGTACACCTGATATCTACAGCCCAAATTTGGTGTATAATACAAGGATATAGCACAGTAATGCAATACTCGTTTTGTTTTGGTTTGAAAGGCTTTAAAATTATACTATGCATGGGAAAATGCTAAATTTAACTTGCTATTACAATTGTAACTAGCAAAAAAAACAGATTTAAACTTCCAGGAAAAGCTAGGTTAACATAGTGCATGTTTTTGCTTTATTTTAAACAAAATGCATTCGTCCAGCTTGTGCAGTCGTTCAGAGTCCTTTGGCTTGAAAAAAATAAATTTTGCTTTGTTTTAAAACAAAAATATTCCTAGTAAGATGAAAAAAACATGCCTAATCACAGCCTATGAAATCAAATGACTTCCTAACTTTAATATTTTACTGTATCTATCTCCTTGACACTGACTTTTTGCTTATCATTACAAGTGAACACAAAGTGAACACAGATTTCGCTTTTACTTTTTGTGAGTGTAGGTAAAAGTGAAATGTGACCGAAAACTTCTGTTGGCAAAAAAAGATTCTAACTACTCCTATAACTACTCTTCTCTCTCATATTAAAACATACATGTTTCTTATTAGTCATCTGCCTCCTAGTATACTTCAATAAACATTTATCCAGAAAAAGGATAATACATTTCTATTGAAGTTGCAGTAATACAACTACACATGAGTCACATTGTATAGAACAATTTAACATCTTATGCACACATATATATTAGCTCAAACAGCCAGCTGCTCAACGTTTCGATATGTTGTTGTGACAGAGATCGAATGAGTCTTAGTGTTAGATCTCCCTTTCGACCTGTGAGAGCACGGTGTACGAGGAACAGAGTACCCTTAATGAAATGGCACGACAATTTATTCCGTAGGGTAGATGGAAGTCGGTCAGTTCGGAAGGGGGCGGAGCTATGGCACCCGAGCTCAGTGACCCAGACGGTAAGCGGCGTGGCATCCGAGGACTGGAGGAGCGGATGCGCTCGTTAACCTCGGGGTCATGGGCAAGGGTATAAATAGGGGGCATGGCTTGAGTGATCTGTTCCTTTGCATATGGTTAAATTATATGACCAAGAAGGAGCCCGTTTGTGAGATCGACCGTGAGTGTTTTGTGTCTGTGTTCTAACACTGTGTGTCTTGTGTGTTGTTGTCTCACTAAAGATTACTGAGCACGATCCGGAGCTGCAGCCGCAGGCCAGCGACAAACCCGGACTTCACCACTCACCTTTTCACTACTGGAACTGTCTTTTGTTTTGCACCTTTTAGCACTTAAATCACGCACTGTCTTTGTGTTTGTGTTTAGTGTGGGTGTCGGAACGGGACTTTGGGGTTGCGGGTCAAACCCGTAGGATTATAACGAGAAGTGATACACGCCGCTGTATCACTTCCAGCATTATTATTAGTTACAGGTTTTGCCTTGAGGCTCTGGACATTTATTAATTTAAATAAACACCCTTGCACCTGTACCAACGTTTGTCTGTGTGATTCTTCTGCACTGCACTCACCTGCACGTCATTACCACTTTGCCACACGTGGTTGTCAGAAGTAAGGATGGACTACGCAACACTGTCGGCGCTGCTGGAGCAGCTGGACAGCAGACGGGAGGTGGAGGAAAGACGGAGAGAGGAGAGGTACACTGCGCTGATCGAGAGGGTCGGGCTGGCAATACCTCCCACAGCATCAGCAGAATGCAGCTTCAGAGCGCCCAAAGCACGGACGCAGAAAATGACGGCGGATGATGATCCAGAGGCATACCTGGTGGCATTTGAGCGGCTGGCTACCACCGCGTCATGGCCCCGACAGTTCTGGGCAAGCCAGCTGGGACCCTGCCTGATTGGGGAAGCGCAGGCAGCCTACCAGGCGATGGGGGATGACGACGCCGCTCAATATGACCTGGTAAAGCTGGCTATTCTCCGCCGTCTTAACATTACGGAGGAAACGCACCGAGTGAGGTTCAGGGAGTACAGGAGGTCCCCGAACGTACGCCCCAGGGTGGTCGCGCAGAAGCTCTGTGACCACATGATACACTGGCTCACCCCGGCGCTAAAAACAACTGCCCAGATGGGGGAGGCCATCGTCATTGAGCAGTTTTGTCATGTGGTCGGCGCCGAGACCCAAGGATGGATACGGCGCCACAACCCCGACACCCTGGAACAGGCAGTCAAGCTCGCTGAGGACTTCGAGGACTCCCTGGTATCCGCCCAGACCGGGCTACTCACCCCACCTCAACGGAGCGGCCGAGCCCCACCTCCTCTCTCTGCTCCATCAGCCCCACCACCAGGACCGGTTCAACGACCTCCAAGAGCACCAACCCCAATGGGCGACCTTGCCTCCTCTTCATGGAGACCAAGGTTGGCCCCCAGCTGGGGTAGAGGTGCTGCCCCTGCCCCGTTGCCATACCAGCAGCGGGACAGACCATTTAATACTGTGCCCTCCTTTCCCCCTACCTGTTTTAGGTGCCGCCAGCCGGGACATCAGGCTAGGTCATGCCCATCTGCGATGGAGTGTGACGTGGCCGTCTGTAATCTGGCATCTGAAGCGGGTAAGCGAGGGAAAAATGGTCGGGAGGGGCCTTGTATTGTTAAGGTGATTTTTGGAAATGTGAAAACCCATGCATTAGTGGACACAGGGTGTGGTCAGACCTTAATTAGAGCATCTCTCTTAGGCGGTATGGTGTGGCAGCCACAAGGTCAGGTGGCGATCTCCTGTATCCATGGAGACACGGCAACATACCCCACAGTAAAAGCATATTTATCGGTCGGTCCGATGAAACGTTCCCTGGTAGTTGGGGTAGCGGAAAGGTTACCACATCCCATTATTCTGGGTCGGGACTGGCCCAACTATAAAGATTTATTGAAATTAAGGGCAGTCCCGGCCATACACGCAAATGTGGCAGAAAAAGTAGAAGGGGAAATGATTGGTAATGTTTTTCCCTTTCAAGCGGAAATGTTCTCTTCCCTGTTCCGGCCGAAAAAAACAAACAAAGAGAGAAGGCTGCGGAAATGGGAGGGAGCGTTAATGAGACAAGGCTGGGGGCTGGTGGGAGCCTGTTATAACGGTGAAAAACGTCAGTCGAAGGGGGTCGGAACGCAGTGTGACCGAGAGGGCGAGGTTACTGGGCCATCAAGGGCAGATGTTACTCCCGCCCCGCTCAATATACCGGACATGTGGCACTCGAATGTGAACCTAGTGTGGGAGCAGGACAATGACCCATCACTGGTGCACATTCGGGGACAGGTCCGGTCCATTGAAGGTAAGGATGTTGAAGGCGCTGGGGCACTAGTATTTCCACACTTCATTATCAAGGGGCAATTACTATATAGGGTAAACCTGGCCGCGGGCACAGGACATCCTGTAACACAATTATTGGTCCCCCCGTCTTGTCGGCTGGAGGTCATGAGGCTGGCGCATGATATCCCTTTTGCGGGGCACCTCGGAGTTGACAAGACAAGGGAACGGATATTGGCTCGATTCTTTTGGCCAGGTCTTTATAAGGAAGTGTCGAAATATGTAGCCACATGCCCAGACTGCCAGAGAGTAGCGCCGGGTCGAGTGCGCCCCGCCCCTTTGGTCCCACTGCCGATTATTTCCACCCCCTTTGAACGCATCGCAGTGGACATAGTCGGCCCTTTGCTACCTTCTGACTCCGGGTATACGCATATATTAGTGGTGGTAGATTACGCAACGCGATACCCAGAGGCAGTTCCATTGAGGTCCACTAGTGCTGCTGCGATAGCCAAAGAACTAGTGCAGATTATGGCAAGAGTAGGGATCCCCAACGAGATATTGACTGATCATGGAACTAATTTCTTGTCAAATACGCTACAGCAGGTATATAAATTACTAAAAATACGTCCCATCAGAACGTCGGTTTACCATCCACAGACGGACGGTTTGGTGGAACGTTTTAATCAGACTCTAAAGGCGATGCTGAGACGATTTGTGAATCAGGAGCAAAAACATTGGGCATCGCTTCTTCCCTACCTCCTTTTTGCGGTGAGAGAGGTGCCGCAGAGTTCGACAGGGTTCTCCCCCTTCGAGCTCTTGTACGGCCGACAGCCTCGCGGCATTCTCGATCTGTTGAGAGAGGGGTGGGAGGAGCACAAAGGCTCGTCCAAAAATGTAGTGCAGCATGTGCTCCTACTGAGAGATCGCCTAGATTTGGTCGGTCGTTTGGCCCAAGACAATCTCAGATCGGCTCAGCATCGACAACAGCAGCATTACAATCAAAATGCATTAATCCGAACTTTTCGACCTGGAGACAAAGTAATGCTGCTACTTCCCTCAGCGGAATCCAAACTATGTGCTAAATGGCAAGGGCCATATGAGGTGATTCGGGCTATAGGAAAGGTGAATTACGAAATTAAACAGCCCGATCGCCGTAACAAAAAAGAAATTTATCATATAAATTTATTAAAGCCCTGGCAGGCAAGAGAGGTGTTATTTATAGCCCCAGGCAATATAGAGGATGATTTAGGGCCCGAGCTAGAACCCTCTAGCACAAAGAACATTTCGATGGGGGAACAGTTACTTCCTGATCAGCAACGTGAACTACGTAGGTTAATTGAGGAATTTAGCGATGTTTTTTCTAACACGCCCGGTAGAACTAACCTCGCTGAATATGACATTATCTCTCCCCCAGGTGTCACAGTGCGAGAGAGACCTTACCGGATCCCGGAAAGTCGACGGAGTGGCGTTCGCAAAGAGGTATGGGACATGCTCGAACTTGGGGTGATTGAGCCTTCCAGGAGCGAGTGGTGCAGTCCAATTGTGATAGTGGCCAAAAAGGACGGCACCAACCGCTTCTGCGTTGATTTCCGCAAGGTAAACGCTATTGCCAAGTTTGATGCGTATCCCATGCCTCGGGTCGACGAACTCCTAGATAGACTGGGGACGGCGAGGTTCATCTCCACTCTGGATCTGACGAAGGGATATTGGCAGATCCCGTTAACTCGTAGTTCTAGAGAGAAAACCGCATTTTCAACACCAGAGGGGCTGTTTCATTTTACAACCATGCCGTTTGGGTTACATGGTGCGCCTGCTGCCTTCCAGAGACTGATGGACCAGGTTTTACACCCACATCGTGAATATGCGGCAGCGTATATTGATGATGTGGTCATTTACAGCTCCACCTGGCGAGAGCATTTGGCTAGGATCACAGCCGTCCTTCAGTCTCTAAGGGCAGCCCGGCTGACAGCTAACTTGCGAAAATGTGCGTTTGCCAAAAAAGAAACGCAATATTTGGGGTTTGTAATGGGGAATGGCAGGGTGAAACCCGTTGTCTCCAAGGTCCAGGCCTTGGTAGACGCGGCAATCCCCAAAACCAAGGCTCAAGTGCGGTCGCTACTGGGGTTAGCCGGTTATTACCGCCGCTTTATCCCCGAGTATGCCACAGTGGTTAATCCCTTAGTTGACCTCACCAAAAAGAGCGCACCAAATTCAATTAAATGGTCAGAAGAATGTCAGGGGGCGTTTAATACTGTTAAGCAGAGACTTTGCCAGGCCCCTGCTCTCATCACGCCAGACTTCACTAAGAGATTCATCCTCCACACCGATGCTTCGGATGTCGGCTTGGGTGCAGTCCTGTCTCAAATGGTAGGCGGAGTAGAACACCCTGTTCTGTACATAAGTAAAAAAATGCTCCCTCGGGAGCGCAACTACTCCGTCGTCGAAAAAGAGTGTTTGGCCATTAAATGGGCTACTCACTCTTTAAGATATTACCTGCTGGGACACTCATTTGATCTTGTCACTGACCACGCCCCACTCAAGTGGTTAAGCACAATGAAGGACAGCAATGCCCGGATAACTCGGTGGTATCTGGCATTGCAGCCCTTCATGTACCATATGGTACACCGTGCAGGGAAAGACCACCAAAATGCGGATTATTTTTCCCGGGAGGGGGGAGTAATGGGAAAGGTAGGTTTAGCCGAGTGTTCCTTCGGCTCCACTCTGAGCGGTGGGATATGTGACAGAGATCGAATGAGTCTTAGTGTTAGATCTCCCTTTCGACCTGTGAGAGCACGGTGTACGAGGAACAGAGTACCCTTAATGAAATGGCACGACAATTTATTCCGTAGGGTAGATGGAAGTCGGTCAGTTCGGAAGGGGGCGGAGCTATGGCACCCGAGCTCAGTGACCCAGACGGTAAGCGGCGTGGCATCCGAGGACTGGAGGAGCGGATGCGCTCGTTAACCTCGGGGTCATGGGCAAGGGTATAAATAGGGGGCATGGCTTGAGTGATCTGTTCCTTTGCATATGGTTAAATTATATGACCAAGAAGGAGCCCGTTTGTGAGATCGACCGTGAGTGTTTTGTGTCTGTGTTCTAACACTGTGTGTCTTGTGTGTTGTTGTCTCACTAAAGATTACTGAGCACGATCCGGAGCTGCAGCCGCAGGCCAGCGACAAACCCGGACTTCACCACTCACCTTTTCACTACTGGAACTGTCTTTTGTTTTGCACCTTTTAGCACTTAAATCACGCACTGTCTTTGTGTTTGTGTTTAGTGTGGGTGTCGGAACGGGACTTTGGGGTTGCGGGTCAAACCCGTAGGATTATAACGAGAAGTGATACACGCCGCTGTATCACTTCCAGCATTATTATTAGTTACAGGTTTTGCCTTGAGGCTCTGGACATTTATTAATTTAAATAAACACCCTTGCACCTGTACCAACGTTTGTCTGTGTGATTCTTCTGCACTGCACTCACCTGCACGTCATTACCACTTTGCCACAGTTGTACATATCTTTCTCAAGGGAGCCTGTGTTTGAATCAAAACATTGGAGGTATTTATAGGTTTTTGACGGCATGACAACTATTTGTTATTGTTTACATTCAAATCCATGATTTATTCTTACATGATGTAATGGTGTTCTATATATTGTGACATCATTTTTACTTCTATCTTTGAATCTGTATTAATTCTAATTAACACTACTTTATATAAACTTATATTTTTATTATATCATGCAATGCTGGCTCTGAGGATCAGTCTAGATTTGGCCTCCCCAGCGCATCACCATGCACAAATATATATATATATATATATACAGACGTGCTCAAATTTGTTGGTACCCCTCCACAAAAAACGAAGAATGCACAATTTTCTCTGAAATAACTTGAAATTGACAAAAGTAATTGGCATCCACCATTGTTTATTCCATATTTAATAGAAATCAGACTTTGCTTTTGATTTTTTATTCAACATAATATTGTAAATAATAAAACAAATGAAAATGGCATGGACAAAAATGATGGGACCGCTAACCTATTATTTTGTTGCACAACCTTTAGAGGCAATCACTGCAATCAAACGTTTTCTGTAGCTCTCAATGAGACTTCTGCACCTGTTAACAGGTAGTTTGGCCCACTCTTCCTGAGCAAACTGCTCCAGCTGTCTCAGGTTTGATGGGTGCCTTCTCCAGACTGCAAGTTTCAGCTCTTTCCATAGATGTTCGATAGGATTCAGATCAGGACTCATAGAAGGCCACTTCAGAATAGACCAATGTATTGTTCTTATCCATTCTTGGGTGCTTTTAGCTGTGTGTTTTGGGTCATTATCCTGTTGGAGGACCCATGACCTGTGACTGAGACAGAGCTTTCTGACACTGGGCAGTACGTTTCTCTCCAGAATGCCTTGAAAGTCTTGAGATTTCATTGTGCCCTGCACAGATTCAAGGCACCCTGTGCCAGGCGCAGCAAAGCAGCCCAAAACATAACCGCGCCTCCTCCATGTTTCACTGTAGGTATGGTGTTCTTTTCTTTGAAAGCTTCATTTTTTCGTCTGTGAACATAGAGCTGATGTGACTTGCCAAAAAGCTCCCGTTTTGACTCATCTGTCCAAAGGACATTCTCCCAGAAGGATTGTGGCTTGTCAATATGCATTTTAGCAAATTTCAGTCTGGCTTTTTTATGTTTTTCTTTCAAAAGTGGAGTCCTCCTGGGTCTTCTTCCATGGAGCCCACTTTCGCTCAAAAAGCGACGGATGGTCTTGTAGCCTTTACCTTTACCATGCTTGTCTATTATTTTCTTTCTGATCTCCTCAGACAACTCTCTCCTTTGCTTTCTCTGGTCCATGTTCAGTGTGGTGCACACAATGGTACCAAACAGCACAGTGACTACTTTTCTCCATTTAAATAGGCTGAATGACTGATTACAAGATTGGGGACAAGTGTGATACTAATTAAAGAAACTAATTAGTTTGAAATATCACTATAATCCAATTATTTATTATCTTTTCTAAGGGGTACCAACAAATGTGTCCAGGCCATTTTAGAATATCTTTGTAGAATAAGCAATAATTCATCTCTTTTCACAGCTTCTTTGCTTTATTCTATGACATACCAAAGGCATGCAAGTATACATGATAAAATAGCTTTTAATTTCATCACTTTTCAGGAGGAATGAAGTATTATTTCAATGAGCTGTAAGGGTACCAACAAATTTGAGCACGTCTGTATATATATATATATATATATATATATATATATATATATATATATATATATATATATATTTTTTTTTTTCAGTGAACTGGTTCATTAAAATCATAATGGTTTTGCCTGATATCATTCCCAGTGAAAAACTAAAAGATGAGATGTGTGGTATGCTGCCATGTTTCACTCTGAAGATGAACACAATGGAAAGGGAAGTACATTTAAGAAGCAAAGATCAAGAGAAATGTAATTCATGTTTGCCCTTTTGATTTTTGCTTGAGTATTATTTTGATGGATGTGAAATATTCTCAATGTCTTCCCTCTGAAATAGCAGGCACAGTGATTGAAGTTACATGTACTTTAAATCTGATCGTTATTCTGACCAAGAGCACATCATCCTATTAAAAAATACATTATATTTACATATTAATAGGAATGTAATAATGAATGAAAAAAATTACATTATACTTTAAAACTGTAATAATCTATTATTAAATAGCCAATTCTTGGTTAATTGCAAAATATATTGGAATCGGCATTTTGCAATAGAGTATGTCAATGACCAATCAGTGAGGGGATTTCATTAGTTCTATTTTCTGAAATGAAGAAATGTCTTGCAAAACCAGTAAAAAACAATTTAGGCCCACATTAATTAACATGTGTGGATATTTATTTCTAGTTTATAGAAAATAAGCATGTATCGTGTTAACTACACTTAAGGTTTAAATTGCAGTGGTCTTTGCTTTGTCCTCGGTCCCTAGTTTTGAAAGGGTTGAAGAGCAGATTCAAAGTTCTACCTAAAGTCAGATTAGACTGTAACAGCAACATGTATCCTATACTAAAAACCTTTGCTGTGGAAAGAAGGTAAATGCACTTCCATTTTAAAGCCTGTAACCATTTGTATTAATCCTATATCTGTGTGGAGTAGTGGTTAGGGCTCTGGACTCTTGACCGGAGGGTCGTGGGTTCAATCCCAGGTGGTGGGGTCAGTGCTGCTGTACCCTTGAGCAAGGTACTTTACCTAGATTGCTCCAGTAAAAACCCAACTGTATAAATGGGTAATTGTAATTAAAAAATAATGTGATATCTTGTAACAATTGTAAGTCGCCCTGGAGAAGGGCATCTGCTAAGAAAAAAATTATTATTATTTATTTCTTAGCAGACACCCTTATCTAGGGCAACTTACCATTGTTACAAGACATCATATTATACATTATTTCACATTATACAGATATCACATTATTTTTTAACATACAATCACCCATTTATACAGTTGGGCTTTTACTGGAGCACTCTAGGTAAAGTACCTTGCTCAAGGGTACAACAGCAGTGTCCCCCACAGGAGATTGAACCCACGACCCTCCGGTCAAGAGTCCAGAGCCCTAACCACTACTCCACACTGCTGCCCATAGATGTTAGATGCATAGGAGGTTCTTTGATCGGTCACCTTCAACTTTACCTTTCCTTGTTGGCGTTTCTACCAGGACAGCGTTTGGTGACTTGGATTAAGTACAGGACCTACAAACTGAGTTTTCCAGGCCTTTTGAGGCCCAGGTGAATATACTGGAACTATCGTTTCACCAAAATGCTGCTTATATTGTTCGGGACTGTGTTGTGATAATATATTGTGTGGAGTGGAATAATTGTACTACTAATAGCCCTCTGAAGTCACAAGTAGCCTGCTAAAATGTTTTATGGAAGGTTTTAGTGGTTTTACTTAGTGCACAGTTTTAGATGTTTTTAGAATAGGTTTTGTATGGAGAATTTGCATGTCTCTTGCAAGGCACCTTTTAACAGTGCCTTGCACAGCAGCTGGGAGGCATGGTGACATCATACAGCAATTTCTCAAATATTGTTATGGCAACTAAGCTGGCAGAAATGTTCTCACGGAACCCAAGGACCTGCTATGATGAGCCTCTTAGTCCAGGCCAACCTAGAGGCTAAATAAAGGGTCCCAGCTGACAGCATGTGAAAAGTAATGACTAAGAAAATATTGTTTTCCATAAAATAACAATACTTGAAACAAAGATCACCTGTTGGGCCCCACATGTCATAAATTTTGAAAAGGCATTTGTATATTCACGCATTCCTTTGACAACTTTTTAAAAACCTTTTACGTGATGTTTTGATGTTTAAGAAGGTTATTAATATAGAGCTAATATAGAGATTAAATATGGCATCCATGCACTGCTACCAGTGTAGTTCGTAGCAGGAGGATAGCTGTTTCTTCAGAGATAACCATAGATAAATGTAATAAACATGTATCCCAGAATCATATTTCAGTATATGATTGAAGATAAATGTGAAACACTGCATCTTAAAACTATTAAGATCTACAGACTTTGATACATAATTTGGACCCCAGCCATATTTAAACATTCAATTTACTTTATATTATAGCAGAAACAATTTTCAATAGCTTCTTTAACAAAAAGTTATTTCTTTATTTAACAAAAGGTTATTTTTTTAAGTCTGATGTTATTATCTTTTTAAACCTTCAGTAATTACAACACCTGTGTGGCATCACTATGTGAACTGAGTTGTTAATGATGCAAGTTATCAAGCAGGTAGGATTTCAGTATCAAAGCAATTTCAGTTGATGCAATGAAATGCAATTCAATTTATTTTACACCTGTAACTCCATTACCACCTACATTCAAAGGGTAACACACAGCAGACAGTGAATACCATTTCTATTACATAAAAGACACCAGAGAAAATTGACTTTATGGGCATTTGGTAGGACACTTTGTAAGTATCTTGACTGGACAAAGCAAGATATTAAATCATTTTTTTCTATTTAAAATAATTTAAGGTGCTTGGATCTGCACCACTACAGTATATCTCTTTGATTTTCCTGACATATTTCTTAATCTGTAATAAAAAAAAAAGTTGTCTGTACTTAACATTTTGGTAAGTTTAATTCACTTGGTAATGGTTTAAAATGACTATTACAGCTGTATTGCTAAAGTAGTCATATTTGGTTGTTCCTAGTTCCAGACAAATCTGATTTTTTTGCAGTTGAGCAAATGTAATTTGCAACTGACAAAGCCACAAAACTGGATTTGTGAAAAAATTCCAAAAACTCCATTCAGGTCAGAAAAGCGAGTCACTTTATCTCAGGTTGCAATTACTGTGCGCTTAAAAATGTAATTGAAAGATCTCAATATTTTTATTATTATTATTTTCTTAGCAGATGCCCTTATCCAGGGCAACTTACAGTTGTTACAAGATATCACATTTTTACATACAAATGTATTGAAGGACTTCAATAGGTGTAAAAGTACTAAAAATGGACATGAACATTAATAGATACATGTCAGATCTAAAAATTATTGATAAGCGCTGAAGAACCTTATCCAATTCTTGTCAAGAACTCTAAACGCTTTATCAATCAAATAACGAACATACAAATTTGCATTACACAATATGTATTTGGCTACTAGTGCCTCAGGAGCAGCAACTGGCTGTGGTTGAGACGGAAACATTCTGGCTGGGGATCGCAAGCACAATAGAAAGAAAGAAACGCTGATGTACGGGTAAGTAAGCTGGGCTGAGTTGAGTGGGGGACGGAGGGGGGTGATTCTCGGACGCCAAAATCATCGTCGAGCCCTCTTGAGGTGTCGTGGGCTAGTCGACGAAACACCGAGGATGGAAGGTGCCCACTTGAAGACCCCAGAGATGTACCCTACTTAGCTCAATCCAGACGGTTGTCATGCTGATGCGCTGGGGAGACCGCACTGTGGTTGATCCCCAGAGCCAGCATCGCAGCCGTTGTGTGTGCTGATGCGATAGGGAGGCAAAATAAGCTGATCCCTGGAGCCAGCATTACACTTCAGCCATCAACACCTGACAGAAGGTTATCTACATCATCATATGGAAGGAAGCGCAAATGGATGGAGACACCTATGGATCACATTAGTTTACTGTAAAGCTACATCTTAGTTGGTGCTTATCTTGGCGAGAGACGAGTTCAAATCAGCATGAAGTTTTAACATCTTCTCTCGTGTAATGGAAATCAAATCACAAAGAATGCAATATTAATATTCATGCATCCATCCATGATCATTAACCGCTTACTCTTTTACAGGGTCGCGGTGAGCCGGAGCCTAACCCGGCATACACAGGGCGCAAGGCGAGACTACACCTTGGACGGGACGCCAGTCCATTGCAGGGCACCACACAAACATTCACACAGAAGGCAATTTAGAATGACCAATCAACCTGGACAGCATGTCTTTGGACTGTGGGAGGAAACCAGAGCACCCAGAGAAAACCCACGCGAACACGGGGAGAACATGCAAACTCCACACAGACAGTACCCTAGGCCGGATTCGAACCTAGGACCCTGGCGCTGTGAGGCAGCAGCGCTAACCACTACGCCACGTGCCGCCCTAATATTAATATTAAAAACTGTTAACATTTTTTACTTTGGAATAATTAGATAATAGGCTATTACAGAAAAGCCAAACATATAAAAAGGTAATCTAAATAATTAAAATTAGATTAATAAATGATCTCATTCTAACTGATTAATCTGGCACAAAGAGTTTAGTGGCATGCTGTTTTCCAACATACGTTTACAGGTATAATCAAAATACTGTAGCAATCTAAAGCTAACATTTAGGGGGTCTATGTAATTTCCAGGCCTTTAAATACTATAACTACTGTATTATGTTCCTCTCTATGTTTATTCTTATGTGCTCCCTGTTCCTCATATTTAGTGTGTAAGTTACACAAGTAATGCCCCTAAATACTGTATGTGATTTAAAAAACTACTACAAGGCTCCAGTTATGACACAGGTGCAGCTCTCCACTGTACTGATGCAGCTCCATTTCAGTCAGTCAGAACACCCCACTCTGATAGAAGAGCCCAACGCAAACATTGGAAGCAGCTGAGGTTGCACAGAAATAAACATTTGTTTCAAGCGAACAGCCACATTTTATTTTTAAGTATTCTACAGATTAAGACTATACAAACTAAAACAAAATAAACTCATCATAATGACTGAGTTTCCTCTGGAGAGAGCAACATTATATTTGCAGTTGTCTAGGACATCTAGTATTTGTAAAGATGATGCCTTTGTCCTTATCTGACTTTGTGAAGGCAGGACACAGAGTAAGCAGGAGCCAGATGCCTGTGCCAGATGATAGCTGCCTCAGCCTCCAGCAAGCAAAACAAAAGTTGGCCCCTGAAGCATACAAAGTACAAACCCCATGGAACAACCAGGGGCTGAATAGAGAGATAGGGGGCATGAGCATATTTAATTAAGTTCTTGTGTGTAAATTCAATATGTTGAAAAATAAGAGTCCATGGCTTTTGTCTCTTGTCTTGTGAGAGATCCACAAGGGCCTTAGATGTGACTGATACTATATATATATATATATATATATATATATATATATATATATATATATATATATATATATATATTAGGGCTGCTCCGATTAACAGATTAATCGGGCCAATTAATCAACTGATGAATTGATCAGAGATTCATTTTTTCACAACTTAATCGAGCAGAATTTTTTTTTCTTTTCACGTTATAAAATGTCACTTATCTGCCCTGACTGCTTATCCGCCCTGATGAAAGTTTCATCAATGTCAGTCATGTGGACAGTGCCAATGAAAAAGGCTACAGCAAGTGTATTTTTAAAAAAGAGAGATGTCTCTTTTCACTGCTGGAAAGGGCGTTAATAGGAATAAAATAGCACAAGATTTCAGAATCGGTAAGAGTGCTGTTGTGACAGATATAAAAAAAAGTCTGCATCGAGATAATAAAAAAAAAAAAAAGTTTGCATCGGGTGCCGACATTCTTTGGAAGTAAACAATGAAACGCTCCAACTCATTAATTTAAGTACTAGTACAGTTGTATACAATGGCGGTGTTTACATGCAAGTTTTAATTGCGCTACTATAGTGCATTCATGACGTGTCACCCGCAAATGACGCATGATTGTGCTCGTTCCAAAAGTGCACGGCAAAAAAAGTGTATGACTCAAGTGTCATTACACTTTGGTAAAGCACAGTAAAGTGCACGCTAATTGGCCTAATTAGTCCCATAGCAACAAACTCCACAGTCGTGCAAAATACTTATTATTATTATTATTATTTATTTCTTAGCAGACGCCCTTATCCAGGGCGACTTACAATTGTTACAAGATATCACATTGTACATTATTTCACATTATAGAGATATTACATTATTTTACATACAATTACCCATTAATACAGTTGGGTGTTTACTGGAGCAATCTAGGTAAAGTACCTTGCTCAAGGGTACAACAGCAGTGTCCCCTACTGGGGATTGAACCCACAACCCTCCGGTCAAGAGTCCAGAGCCCTAACCACTACTCCACACTGCTGCCCACTTAACGATAGACTTTCATGAAATAACACGATACCTCCTCCACTTCCCCTATGTAAAAGAACGCTCTTCTCTGGGATACGGTCTTTCTGTCCTCCTCTGTAACGTAAGTGAGGTTTTCCTTATCCCAGTCTTACTAATACAAATCAGTTAAATATCCATCCATCCATTATTATCAATCCGCTTCTCCTGACGAGGGTCTCGGCTAAATTATATATAAACTGCATATAGAGATGTTGATTTATACCATTATTTATTCATTTCAGTGTATTATGAACGATGCATGAGAACTACTAGATCGTTATGACCAGCACTATTATCATAATAATAATACTATGAATAATGTTGCTTTTTTCCCGCAGGATGTTTCAAGCTTCCACCCCTTCTGACAGCACGCAACACCAGGTCCGCTGGACGGATGAGGAAACTCGTTCCCCCTCCACATTATTGCAGACCTGGGGGTTATGGATGAACTGGATCGACCTTGCCAAAGAAATGTCACCATTTTCACCAGTATTACCGGTATTCTGGCTGAACTTGGTATAAATAGAACGCTCCTGTAGGTACGAGATAAATTCAAGAAACTGAAATATCTGTACCTGCAGGAGAGAAAACGCCTGCAGTCCTGCAGTCAAAGCTCGAGGTCCCAATTTCGGTTCTGGGAGGAAATGCACCGGTTAATGGGTGACCGGCCAGCGGCAGTGGCATCGGACCATTTGCTGGAATCCTCATCCTCCCAGACGTCCTGTGAAATACCAGCCCCATCAATACAATATGGTAATTGCGCCAGCCATCATTTGCTTTTCTAAACTAAAATATGCTACCGCGGTAAAGTTAGCTTGACATTTGATATTCGTTTGATATTCGACTCAAGCTAACCCGACATGAATAAAAATGGCTGTATCTCGCCAACTGCAGAAGCTAATGCTCAAACCAACTTTCAGTTAAAGGAGACCAATTGTGAATTGTTTCACAGTCTCTGTTTTACATGTGAATCCTAAGAATAATTTCTGGAAAATAATAACATACCGCACATACGCACACTTAGCCTTGGCCATGCGTAAAAGGGCTTTATCTCCCCAACCACAGTAGCTAGAGCGTCCAAACCAACTTTAATGTGAAGAAGACCAATTGTTTCACAAGCTGTCCTTTACATGTGAATCAAACAAATAAATTGTGAAAAACAATAACAAACCGCATATACGCACACAACCTACCTGACATGCATAAAATGGCTTTATCTCCTCAACCACAGCAGCTACAGCGCTCAAACCAACTTTAATTTAAAGGAGGCCAAATGTGAATTGTTTCACAGTCTCTGTTTTACCTGTGAAGCCTAAGAATAATTTGTGAATACAATAACATATCGCATATACACACCACCGTCCCAGCGTCAATTAAAAGTGCTTGATATCCCCAACCACAGCAGCTAGCATTTTCAAAACAACTTTAATTTAAAGAAGACCAGTTGTGAATTGTTTCACAGCTTCTGTTTTACACGTGAATCCTAATAATAATTTGTGACAAAACAAATGGTTGGGGATATCAAGCCATGTGCGTATATGCAATATGTCTTGTTTTTCACATATTATTCTTAGGATTCACATGTAAAACAAAAGCTGTGAAGCAATTCACAACGGTTCTTCTTTAAATTAAAGTTGGTTTGAACACTGTCGATGCTCCTGGAGTACAGAAGGATGTACAGTCTGTTTGCACGCACCGCTGCCAGGCAGGATCGGCAATGCAGCCACCTCTTGGAAAGGCTGGACCACGCTGATCAACAGCACCAAGAAGTGGTTGCGTTGCACGCCGAATTTCTGCGCATAATAACAAGAGAACTGCAGGTGCCTACCCCAGCTCCCGCTGAGATGGGCACCCGTACTGCTGTGCGCAGTCCTGCCGAATCAGCGGTCCGAGAAGTTTGTACAGAGCAACACCCACTCACTTGTGCAGCGCGCAGCTGTATGGACATGTATTGGTGACGGCTCCATGTCCACCCATACAAGTTCCACCAGTTGGTCAAACGTAGGTCGGATGACCCGAAATGTTTAAATCCATTGTTCGTCAGAGAAAGACTTGTGAAGCACAACCTCCTCCCACCAAACAGAGGGACAGTGATGCGCCCGCATTCGTCTTTCCTGCCGATGCACAAATAGAGGTCTGTACATAGGGACGAAGTGGATGAGGGTGTCTGCTGGAAAGAAAGCTCTAGATAAAAAAAGCAATAGATGCACGATTCCTTTACTGCAAACCCATTGCATGGGACTGAAGGAGTTCTTCCCATACAAGACTTAATCTAGCCAGTGTTTGTCTGCGTCTTCTCCATCCATCGATTTTTGTCGCAACTACGTTGTAAGTAGGCCTATGATTTTATATACCCTTATAACTAATTAGCAAATACACAGACATTATGTATTTATTATATTAACAGCGTTTGTGTAAGTTTCCACTTTGTCTGCATAATTAATTAATATTTCAACAAAGTACCTGTGTTTGAAACCAACACATCATAAGTTGTTTTTAATATATTTGTTCCACATTAACGCATATTTGTGATTATTGAACGCATAATACTTTTGTTTAGCACATTAACAGTTATGCAGTTGGCTAAGACTAATATATATGGGTGTGTGAAAGGACATCACTAGCCTAAGAAGCATAAGAAAAGCAGTAATGGGAAATGGTGAGTGCTATCGGTTTTTGTACACATGCTACTTCTACCATTTCTAGAACAACTAATTCTAAACAATAATAGTAATAACTATTATTATTTTCTTCTTCTTGACAACATGAACTGTTTTAACTGCAAGCCCTTTACATTCTAGACAGATGGGGGTAACCTTCTCTTCATCTCTGCTTAGCGCGTAAAACCTCATGTAAACCCCTATGCATTATTTGAACGATATCCTTTATGTGCAGCATCTCTTTTCAGCGCGTTAGGTGATATTTAAATAAACCCTCCCATTAATTTATTATTAATGAGGTCGTTTGCATTTGGACGACTAAATTCGCTCTCTAAAATAAACTCTCATGTAAACGTGGAACCAGAACGGTCATGACCAAAAAAGCGCGAGAGATCTGTTGTCATGCTTTTCAGTTTTTGCTTGTAAACTGCCCCAATGTGTTCTGCTTTTCAGTTTTATTTTAATTTATTTGAGCAAATGAAAATAATCTGTAGATTTTTTTGTTTCTTGTATTGTAAACCCACAATGCACTTGTAAATGAAACGACAATAATGCAAATCTGTAGTGCACTAATAGGTCTACTGAGTATCTTCCTAAACAATGGGTTTATATTTAAACAGAGATCTTTTCAATGTTGAAACGGGAGTTACTAGTGTAAGAATTGTTATGGTTGTATTGGTTCAACAATGTTTGATTTGCCATGCCTGTGTGATTGACGCAGGGATTGTTTAGTTAAGTCTGGGGAGAGCAGGGAGTGAGACAATATGGTGACTGTTCTTGTTGTTCAGTTATATGTACAGATCAGATTTAAATAAACCAGCAAAGTGTTTCAAGGACCAAACAGCCTTGTCTAGTTTTCTATTAAACACCACCTACAACGTTACACTAGGAATAAAATAGCACAAGATTTCGGAATTGTAACACTTCTGCATCAGAGATAGTATACAGCGAGTACCGTATACATTTATATACTGTATATAAACAAAGTTTGGTATGTAGATAAGATAGCATAGATAATACCAATTTCCATTTTGAGCTGGCTTAACATTTATGGATTGGATTAAACAGCCATAAAATAGAAATTCACACTCATTCAAACATATTCTCTGAGATTTATCATTGAGTAGGCTATATTATGGTTGATTTGGTTTATTGGAGAATAAACCAAACCAGGGTTATTGACTATATTAGATGGGGATTGGTACATAATAAATGTCTACAGAAATGCTCTTAATCCCTGTCCCATTGAGATTGTCTTGCATGAGGGAGAGACAATAATGTGATGCCCATGCTTGTTTAATGCATGGACTCTTTTGGGTGAAGTCTGTGCCAGTTTAGATTGTCTTTGTTACTCTGTTGAGTATAAAGAATATAGCTGAACTCTAATCATATACAACATCTATATATTTTCAGCAAACCTGTGCAGGCATTCTATCAGAATTGTTTTGCTTGGTTTAGGCCAACTGTGCCTCTCAACCCCTTAACATTCTGAATGGAGAACCTAATTCTGTCATTCTAATCAAACATCTGCTCCCTTCTGATCTTACAGCCAGTGAAGAGGTGTGTTCTAAAATGCTGTTGCTAAGGATCAAGCACCAGTTTCTAAGGTTGTACCAAGGCGCTGTGTGCTATTTAGGTCCTAATTTGAGAACATGCACTATGTTGTTTATTTACAATAATACAATCTATGCCTCTGTTCAGTTATAATAAAAGCAATAAGGGTGTAATGATACACCAATTTCACAATACATTTAAAGAAACTGATTATATCATTATATTGCACAGTCTAGCTACTCTGTCCTCCTATACATGTCTGCTGCAGGTATTGTAAAATGCTTCCATTTTTGCAAGTTTTATGCAATTTAATTAGATCCATGGATTATTTCTTTTTTCCCATATCTGCACCCAAGTTTGTGCCCAGTTCTAGTGGACAGGTGCCTACATCACAAAATCATCCTTGATATATATAGAGTGCCATGAAAAATTATTTGCCCCCTGTCTGATTTTATGCATTTTTGCATATTTTTGACACTGAATGTTATCAGATCTTCAACCAAAACCTAATATTAGATAAAAGGGACCCTGAGTGAACAAATAACAAAAACAATTGATACATATTTCATTTATTTATTAAAGAAAGTTATGCAACACCCAATGCCCCCGTGTGAAAAAGTAATCGCCCCCTTAGACTCAATAACTGGTTACGCCACCTTTAGCAGCAATAACTGCAACCAAACACTTCCTGTGGTTATTGATTAGTCTCTCACAGCGCCGTGGAGGAATTTTGGCCCACTCCTCCATGCAGAACTGATTCAACTCATTGACATTTGTGGGGTTTTCAGCATGAACTGCTCGTTTCAGGTCCTGCCACAACATCCCAATGGGGTTTAGGTCTGGACTTTGACTAGGCCATTCCAAAACTTAAAATTTCTTGTTCTTCAACCATTCTGATGTAGACTTGCTTGTGTGTTTCGGATCATTGTCTTGCTGCATGACCCAGCTGCGCTTCAGCTTCAGCTCACGGACGGATGGCCTGACATTCTCCTGTAGAATTCTCTGATACAGAGCAGAATTTATGGTTCCTTCAATGACGGCAAGGCATCCAGGTCCTGATGCAGCAAAGCATCCCAAAACCATGACACTACCACCACCATGCTTGACCGTAGGTATGAGGTTCTTACTGTGGAATGCAGTGTTTGGTTTTCGCCAGACATAACGGGGCGCACGTCGACCAAAAAGTTCCACTTTTAACTCATCTGTCCATAGAACATTGTTCCAAAACTCTTGAGGATCATCCAGGTGCTTTTTGGCAAACTTGAGACAAGCATTCATGTTCTTCTCAGTGAGCAATGGTTTCCGCCTTGCTACTCTGCCATGAATCCTATTTTTGCCCAGTGTCTTTCTGATGGTGGAGTCATGAACACTGACCGAGAGAGGCCTGCAGATCCCTGGATGTTGTTCCAGGGTTGTTTGTAACTTCCTGGACGATTTTACGCCTTGCTATTGGAGAGATTTTGGCAGGACGGCCACTCCTGGGAAGATTCACTGCTGTCCCAAACTTTCTCCATTTGGACAATATGGCTCTGACTGAGGTTCGGTGGAGCCCCAGAGCCTTAGAAATGGCTTTGTAACCCTTTCCAGACTGATAGGCATCAACAACTTTTTTCCGGAGGTCTTCAGGAATTTTTTTGTTTGTGGCATGATGTGCCTCTAGAACCTGTGTGCTGACAACTTGACTCTGATGGTAAGGGCCAAAGTTAGTCAGATTTATATTGGGCAGGGCTGGTCCAAATCAGGCCTGGTTGTTAACCAAAGTACAAACAGCTGACCCTAATTATCCCTTGAATTGGGTTGAGTTAACTAGGGGGGGCAATAACTTTTTCACACCTGAAGATTGCATGTTTGATTACCTTGCACACCAAACAAATGAAAGAAGCACCAAACTTTGGTGGCATTTTTTCTTTCAGACTCCCTCTATATACTACTACAACCCACAAAAAAATCTGACCAAATACAATGTGAAAAATGTGCAAAAATGCAGAAAATCAGACAGGGGGAAATACTTTTTCACGGCACTGTATTCTTTCAGAATATAAGCATTTTGTCCTCAACCAATTCACTAGTATCACATACCAATCCTCATGAGGACTGAACATTTTACTGTGTTAGGGAAATGTTTGGGAGAAGAGGTGATTGCTTTACAGGCTGTTCATTGCAAAAATGGTTGAGAAGGTTAGAGGATGGTTTGTATTGCAGAGAAATTACATGTTCAATGATCTGTGCTGTGCTGTGCTGTTAATCCAGCATCATTCACAATCACTAAATAAATTTAAAAAAAAGTATAAACAACATTTAAATAAAACCATATGCACTTCAATAGAAACTACAGCTGTCACAAATTTCACTTTTATCCATCCCCATCTTCCTTGGAGGCAGTCATTATTGTAAATAGCTCAAAGCATTACAGTAATATTGTGCATATTAAGGCTGAAATGTATATAATTAAATAAAATAGATTTTTTTACTCTCTTTGAAGTGTAGAATGCACACATATTTAATATATTTCAGACGATTAACATTTCCTTCTTATTTCTTTTTTCAAACTAAATTGTTTAAACTAAATTGTATATATTTAAAGAAAACCCCACAGAATCAAATTTGCAACTGCTTCACTTTATTAGCTTCCTTTCTCCAATATTTTTGCGAAAATTGAGTGTTCTCATTAATAAGCAATGTCAGTAAAGTGCCAGACACTGCTATCGTTTTAATACCTCAGTTAAAATGCAGAAACATCCTCAGGTCCAATGGCTCCTACAAAAGTCTTCCCCATCGGCAAAAAAGTCTCATTAGTGAAATAAGTTGTAAGCATATTGATTACAAAGTTTAATTTACTCCTTCAGTGCATCCATGCATACCCCCTCTCCCCAAATGAACACTGATAGCCTTAAGACGATATCAGCAATGATTTTGAAACAAATCTATCAACTTTGTACTCTTCATTTAAAAGGTATTTGAGACATTCTTATCTATTCTCTCAGGGAATCTCATTTTGTGAAGCTAAGCTTGGTCACAACTGCTATAAAAAAATCTATATACCTCATATTCGTTCAGTCTTTAACAGCTATGTGGTCGGAACAAGGGCAGTCTTTTAACTCATAAGCATATTCTAATTGTGAAATTCAACAAGCTTGTATTTTTAATTCTACAACACGTCAACACAGGGCCAGACCGATCGCTCTTGCGAAAGAGTGTTTATGCGATAATATTGCAAGTGCACAATATGCGTATCAATGCCCCGGAAGCAGCTTGTTACAGACGCTTCCACCCAAGCTTCTCTGGATTGAACCGTCGACCCAAATGTTGTTTAGAGCAAACGTTTCTACACAACTGCTGCAATCTTGGTCATGCTGTGTCTCAATCAACAAAAATATGGCTAAACAGAATAAACAGAAATGTTCCATGCGCAAGTGAAACCTTCACGCAGGCGTGGCTGTTTGTTGTTGTGTCGGCTGGCTGCCAGACACAGTGCTTGCCAGCAGAGGGTGTCAGCACAAAAAAGGGTTTTACATTAATCCAAAGGACTGTATAACCAAACCAACCTTACTTACCTGTTGTTCTTGTGTGGGCCACAAGGGTTTGCAATCTCCCTGACGCAGAGAGAGATACCGACCGGAATACTTACCTGCTTTCCTGCAAAAGGACTACAGGTAGAAATCATCAGAAAGACCTTGTGGATTACAAAACTTCAAGTATCTGCTTTACTTACCTTTTGGAGCCTACTGATCCAGCACCAGATCTGCACTCTGCCAGCAGCCGCTGAAAGGAGTCTGACGTGGACTTTAATTGAAACATTTTCCCTGGCCACGAGAGGGCTGAAGAAGTGAGATTAGCGGGCAGGTTTTATTTTATTTTGTTTTATTTATTTTCATAAAGGTTTTGGTTGCTCTGCCTATTCAACCTTACGTTCTGCCTCCGTGTGTCACCTCTCATACTGCCAGTTAGCTACGACATTAAATACTGAACAGATTGTTCTCCCCAGGCCTTTTCAGCCGGGCATGGCGCCCGGCAAAGTGGCTGTCGCCGTCCGGCTAAAAAAAAAACAGATCCGCCCGTCTTGCAGATGCTACTGTGCCTTTAACAATAAGGATTGATTGAACTTCTAGCAGACTAGATCGCTTGTGCATTGCTGGGTGAAAAAAAACATTTTGGAACCACATAACAGCTGTGTTAGGTCTTGACACGACATTTAACCAATCAGAGAGTTGAAGGGGTGGATCGTTTGTGTTAAGTTCGAGAGGCTAAAACTTAAATGACTGCTAAAAAAATAACCAATTATTTTCAAAGCAAAAATAGTGACAATGAATGCATGGACAAAAATTCAAAAGGTATAATAGGGGCATGCTATAGACCGACAAATTCAGGCACAAAGCAAAATAATCTGTTATACAATGATATTAGAAATGCGTGCAGCAAAGGCATATTAATGAGGGATTTTAACTTCCCCCATATAAAATGGGAAAACCTGGTGGGGAGCAAGACAGACGAAATTGAAATGGTGGAAATGACAAATGACTGTTTCCTAACACAATTTGTCAAGGCACCGACTAGAGGGGTGGCATGCCTTAATTTAGTCTTTTCAAATAACAAAGAATAATTAAAACAGAGGTCAGAGAACCATTGGCAAACTAAGTCCACAACATGGTCTCATTTGAAGTGCTTTTTAAAACCCCAAAAGTAATGACTAAAGCTAAGGTTTACAATTTTAGAAAGGCAAACTATGAAGGTATGAAACAGAGACTAACAGAAGTAGATTGGAGTAAAATAGAGAAAACATCTACAGAAAAAGGGTGGCTGTTTTTTAAAAATTTAGTACTAGAGACGCAAAACAATTACGTCCCAAAAGTAGACAAATCTAAATCTAAAACAAAATTGCCAAAATGGTTTAATAGATCAATTAAAAAAATATTCAGAGAAAAAGGGCACTTTACAGAGCGTTTAAAAGGGACCAAGAACAAAGTACACTGAAAGAGTACTTGGAACTACAGACAAGTCAAGAAGTTAGAATGGCCAAGAGAGAGAGACAGAAATGAGCATTGCTAAGGGGGCTAAAACCAATTCCAAAAAGTTTTTCCAATATTATAACAGCAAGAGAACATTCAAAGAGGAGGTCAAATGTCTCAGAGATACAAATGGCAAAATCACAGACGAAGAGACAAAAATAGCAATTATATTAAATGATTACTTTCCACAAGTTTTTACAAAGGAGGATAAGGGCAACATGCCCCACATGTCGAACTGTTCCTATCCAGTTTTAAATAACTTTAGCATAACAGAGGCAGAAGTGTTAAATGGACAAGGAGCTCTAAATCCCCTGGGCCGGATGAGATCCTCCCAATAGTACTCAAATAAATGAAAGGAGTTATTTACAAACCGCTAACCAAGATCATGCAACAGTCTCTTGACACAGGGGTTGTACCGACAGACTGGAAAATTGCAAATGTAATACCGATCCACAAAAAGGGAGACAAAACCGAACCAGGTAACTACAGACCAATAAGCCTGACTTCTACTATATGTAAACTTATGGAAACTATAATAAGATCCAAAGTGGAAAATGACCTATATGGTAACAGTATCCTAGGAGACAGTCAGCATGGTTTTAGGAAAGGGAGATCATGTCTAACTAAACCTGCTTGATTGTTTTGAGGATGCAACATCGACAATTGATAACTACAAAGCATATGACATGGTTTATTTAGATTTCCAGAAAGCTTTTGATAAAGTCCCGCATAAAAGATTAATTCTCAAACTGAACGCAGTAGGGATTCAAGGAAATGCATGCACATGAATTAGGGCGTGGTTAACATGTAGAAAACAGAAAGTACTGATGGAGAAACCTCAAAATGGAATGAGGTAACCAGTGGAGTACCACAGGGATCAGTATTAGGTCCTCTGCTATTCCTAATCTACATTAATGACTTAGATTCTGGTATAGTAAGCAAACTCTTTAAATTTGCAGATGACTCAAAAATAGGAGGAGTGGCAAACACTGATGCAGCAGCAAAGGTCATTCAAAATGATCTAGACAGCATTCAGAACTGTGCAGACACATGGCAAATTAAAATTTAATAGAGAAAAGTGTAAGGTACTGCAGGCAGGCAATAAAAATGTGCATTATAAATATCATATGGGAGATACTGAAATTGAAGAAGGAATCTATGAAAAATCTATGACTCAGAAATGTCTTCATCCAGACAATGTGGGGAAGCTATAAAAAAAGGCGAACAAGATGCTTGGATATATAGTGAATAGTGTTCCTATGTTCTTATGTTTTCAAAATATGCCGGCGATTGGCCCAGTCCGCCACCTAATACTATATTTGCGACGGCTACTTTATTAAAAAAAGATTGTTTTTGGGTATTATCATTCAGTCAACTTTTTGTCGTATTATTGTACTGTAAGGTGATATAGTACATAATAGCTACACATATGCACCAAAAAACAAAAAAAAAGCGTATTCCTTTTGTTGCGATATTATAAAAATATGTACACAGGTGCTTGTGAGAGATATTGGGGGTTCATATATAGAGGCTGTACACCTTTAAGAAGAAAGGCATGATGGGGTATCAGCTGAACACTTGTCAGCTGACATACAAATGCTTAAGTGCAGAGGTGCTGGATTATTACACTGCGGTTTCATGCAACAGTTATGATGGTGACCAAACGTGTGCGAGTACTGTTGTGCTAAAATAATTGGTTAAAATGAACACTTGCATTCAAAAAATGTAGAACAGCAAAAAACAAAACTAGACGTGCAGTAACAAAATGCCCTGAAAACTTACATAAAGAAAATAATTTAAATGAAGCAATAAGCACAATAATTAAGCTAAAAAGGAAGTGAAAAGGTTACCGTTTTTTTTTTTTTGTGAACTCCAATAACCCCACGATATCTTTCCCCAGTCAAATCGTAGAGTGCCTAAATAAGCACGGTAATTTACCATAATAAAAAACTGTCATGAAAAAGAAAATATAGAACATAAAACGCAACCAGATATAGTCAACAAAAGACAACACATTATTCTAATTCGTTGTCGTATTATATATTTAAGGTAAGGCAAGATTATTTTTCCGTTAAAAGTGCTCCCGGCTATAATGTTCTGCCCTGATAGATAGTGTAAGCGGGTTGTGTGAGATAGCAGGGAGGGGGTTAAAACCTCCCTGAAGAAAAAAATGGCACCTTTTTGTATTTAATTGTTTTGCTTTTTAGTTAATTAGTTTTTGTTAATTGTTTTATTGTTTAGTTTAACTGTTTTATTATTTAATTATCCCCTGCACCTGGGCAGTAATTTAGAATTGGGACCAGGTGCAGGGTATTTAGAGGAGTAGTCAGTCTGCTCAAGGCTGCTGAGTAGAAGGAAGCAGAAGAGAGGTGCTCTGCTTCCGAGCAGTCATAAAAGAAGTAAGTGCTGTCTCACACCGCCCGCTGCCTTACAATATATATATATATATATAAAATCGGTTTCTGACCTTACATTTCATTCCTTCTGTTCCACTTATATCCACATATTTACAACATGCACTTCTATTTTAAGGATTTTTAAAGAACTGTTTTCCAAACACAATAATACAGCTAAAAAAAGGCACGCTGTCAGACCATAAATCTGCTTACTCAGATGCTGAGTACATTGCTTACCGAAGAATGAATCTGATTTAGAGAAAATGTTCCAGCAACAAAAAACAGGTAGCACTGTAACTGCTGAGACACACAACTAAATTCAAATCTGTGAAGGTGTCAGGTGGTTTCCATTATTCTACTATGCTATTTTTTGCCTTTTTGGCCTGGAGCCCTTTAGAATATGCTGGCATAGTGAGTGGTTCATAAACTAACTATGCATATACATAGTGTTACAGCTGCCCACAGAAGCGGTTCCAAAGAATCTGCCTCGTGAGATTTGAACATAATTCCCCTGTGAAAAATATTTGAAATTCTATGCAGGTTCCAAAAACAAACGAACCTTGGGCATTATGTTGAAGGGCACTCAGTAGGCATTAATGTTCTTTAGAACTGTGGCATTCAAATGAGATATGAACCAAGTTCGCTATTTTTTAAGTAAGTCTTTCAAAGGCTCGTTTTTCAGAACTGGTTTTGCATAGATGTGTTTTTTTTTTCTTATCTGTTGAAACACTGCAAAGTTTGTTCATTTTTGTTCTTTGGAATTAAACGTGAAATGTCACAGTGTGAAAGAACAGCTTAGTCTCATTAGAATTAAAAGGAACCCAAGCCCTATCGTTTTCAATAGGAACTTTTGTGTGTTGAGAAGTTAAATGAGCTTTCAAGTCCTTCCTCTTACTTCCTCCATATGTGGCCTATTTTAAAATTACTTCTTTAGTTGCTTCTTGATGTACCGGTACTAAGTATATATAGTGCATAACTACAACAAACCGATGTATATACTGTAGATTTAGCACACATGAAATACAATACTATTTTATTGTTCTAAACAACAGAACTAAATACCACCACCCTAAAAATATAAAATACAAATAAAACAGGCTTACATTTCTCTCATTATTGTAACATTATTATTATTATTATTATTTTTATTATTATTATTATTATTATTATTGGTTTGTACTTTATTTTTATTTTGACTGACCACTGAAGCCCATTTGTGCTACAGGTTAAAGGATCCCACCTAACTCAGCATTGTTCCCAATAGACATCAGGTTCTATTATCTGTAACACAGGAAGTGAACTTCTATTATTGAGGCATCTACAATTAAGCAAAGAGGGACTTGTGAGAATATGGTTATGCTAATGAGAGTTAAAGGTTAATTAAAGCCTTGGTTATGCCTTGTTAATAATGCTGTATGAGGATTTGCTCGTTTTCATAATGTTAAAAGACCCCAATTATCTTGTTGATAAGTGTTCGAAAACCAGAGCAAATATTTCTACAACAGCAGAAACCGTTAAATGCTGTTAAAACAGTGACGTGGTGTGTCTCAAGAAACAGACGGCATAAAAGGTTAGTTTAAGGTGACACAAAGATAATAGCCACAAATTCACAAGAATCCCTATAGAAAACAGAATTGGAAAATCAACTGATTATCTTATAAATTCTTCTGTGCAAATCCATGAGTTATGCTGGCAATATTAACTAAATAACTGAATTCTTGAGGAATTTATATAAAAGTAAAATAAAATAATTAAAAAAAAAAAAACAGGTACCGTATTCCTTCGAATTGAAGACACGCTTTTTTAACCATTTTTTGCTTCTCAAAATAGCCTGCGTCTTAAATTCGAGTACAGTATAAATGATGCGTGTATTAAAATTGCCAACAAAAGACGTGACCCGAGTATACAGACAGCAACGTGGCTGACTGTCGGAAAAAGACAACAAAGACGTCTGCCTGAATACACAAGCAGCAACGTGACACTGCTGAGAAAAAACAAACCAAGCTTCCTGAGGAATTCCAAGAGGAACGTTTACAATTTCAGCATTTCTGACAAGCAATACCAGCTTGGACAGATCGGAAATGCTGATCAGACCCCCGTATTTTACGACATGCCAAGCAAGTTCAGTGCTGTTGTGGTTGCTGGGTTACATGTTGCCTGACAGAGATGCCATCTTAAGTATTATACAGTGCGCAGCACAATAAACAAGCTCTGTAGTTAATCTACAACAACACTGTTTCGTGTCAGTTTTGTATGATACAAAAGTGTAATTGAGGTTGTATCTCTGTAAATGCATATGTAGAACCTGCCCGCCGAGACAAAGCGGGACAAGCACCACGGAATACACAAAAAAAAATACAGCCTGACTACACCACCGAGGGAATTTCACCCTCAGAATTAAAACAAACGGTAGTTTAAAACACGTCTCCTCAGTAGTAGGTTCTTTTATAGGGCGTGGAACTGGGATAGAAATCAGAAGGGGCACACAAACTACAACGATCAAAAAATCATTCCAGGTTTTATTTGGGAGAGGACACACTCAGATCATAGATAGGCACACTAACAAACAATTACTACCATCAACAGTATATAACCGTGCAGAACTGACGGAAGTGTTAAAAAATCACATATAGCAGCACACGTGCGAAAGAACGTTAATAAATACTAATCATAATAATAAAAAACAAATCAAATACACCAAACACATATTTAAATTATGCATATACAAACCAATAAAAAACAACAGTGAAGCACGTTGCTATTATAATTAACTATTCCATTTGTTTATACACACAAAACAACTAGGTTATTGTTGACAGTGCAAATTATTCATCAAGTAATTATATTGCGAGCTAGAGTCTAATGGTAATTCATTAAAACAGTCATAAAACAATACAGTACATAAAAAACAAATAAAACAACCAGGGACGGAAGAACAGAAGCTTAAAACATAAACTAAATCGGGTGAACGGCAGGCTGTCAGGGCATTAAGCGTGTGGTGGTCGAAGAGTAGCCGGCCACGTAATGTAAACAAACTTGCTGCTTTGAAACAATGAGTTCTAAACTAGTCAGTCCCTTTAAGGATTTCACGACAACCAACGAAGGTTGTAGCTGACTAGAAGATCATAATCAAATTGGTGTACTCACGTCTCATACTTACTGCTGCCGCTACTCGCACACCACACACACAGAATCATTTTAAACACACCGGCATTGCACAGACTGCCGACCAGCCATACCGCCGCCGTCACGGCAGCCTCCTGTTCCCTTACATCCTGCTTCCTATTCCTCTCTCCCTCGTCTGTAAAACCTGCCTTTTAAATGATCCAGGTAAGGAGAATCATCCTCTTGATTGGCGCGGGGAAGGAAACGAAACATAAGGGGGCGTTCTAAAAATGAAAGTAGCCTAATTAAAACGATAAAACAAAACACAAAGTAGCGACCTGCTACACATATTTATCTGATGTTTTATTTTTTCCTCAAAACGAGGGTGGTAAATTTGGACTGTGTCTTAAATTTGAGGGCGCCTTAAATTCGAAGGAATACGGTATTCACCTTCTCACCAGATCAATTAAGGCACATGCTAGTTTGAATGCTTGTACCGCTAATGTTGTAGTTTTAAATGTATACAGATGTGTGGCCATTGTTTTTTTTGTTTTTTTTATGTAAATGAATAACCTAGCAAACTAGTAGCATCTGCTAATGATATTGCAAATTGCTAAACGCTGTTAGTAGGGTGGGCAAACATTTTTTTTTTTTACTTAACCATATCTGTAATTTAAAAAAAAAAGGTATTTAAATGTTTAAAAATGCTTTTTACCCACCAAATTTGCTACAGTTCCTGCGTGGTGGCCACCTTGGATTTAAGTTTTGCACTCCACTGACTTTAGCTTTTAGAATTAAAAAAAAAAAAAAAAAACTTTTCATTGAAAAAATTCATTGCAAGCTAGATTGTGATTTTAAATTGAAGATCGTTTTTTTTTTTTTTTTTTTCATTATGTTAGAGCCTACACCTAAAACACTTCTGTCACAATGCCAAGACTGTCAGGAGAGTGTGGCACCGACACTGTACTGCAAAAAAAAAAAAAAAAATGCATAGGCATCATTTTTGAATGCATGGATTTTGTTTATAATATAAAGAAACGTAACGTATTTTAGCACATTTTAAAGGGCACATTTGTCTGTTACAAAATTATAATTATACCCATTATTCAATATTTTTGTAGTATTTCTTAGCGGTCAAAAAGTCATAATAACAACGTTTTACATATTAATAATTTGTAAAGAATGTTATTATACATCATTGGATTAATACATTTGCCACTGAAAAAGCAGGTCATGTGAATATATAAATAATTAATATGAAGCATTTTTTTAAATGTTATAAATGTAATCCAATTTAAACTAAATCTGTGCATTGCAAAGTCATGTCTTCCACATGTTTTAACTTCCTTTCTATATTACAAATCCATGTATTTAAACGGTCTAGCATATTTGCAGAATCAGATCCACCATGAATTGTATCGATGCTACTGGCCCTGTGAGTGACTGCACTATCTGAGCTGCCCTGTGACCAGTCAATGTTACTGCTGTCAATCACTCGTCTGCTTGCAAGTAGAAACGGGCCTTTTTAATGTACCCCGCGTATTCTTAGTGGAGTTTCTACATACACTAATCATGTTATTTATATTTATGCATATAGCACATTTGAAATACTGTTCACCCTGCACATTTCTAATATCAAGACTGGTTACGATTTAAGATTATTATTATTATTATTATTATTATTATTATTATTATTATTATTATTATTATTATTATTATTTATTTCTTAGCAGATGCCCTTATCCAAGGCCGCTTACAATTGTTACAAAATATCACAATACAAAGCATCGCATTACAAGTTATCAAATTATAAAATATCACATTACAGAATATGATAATACAGATAAGAGCAGTTATAAAAGTACGATAAGATCACATTCAAGTAAGAGCAAAATAAAGAATACAGTAAACAGATGTTATAAACTGCAAGTTACATATCGTTGTGTCTCGTTATTACTTCTGGCAAATGTATAGATCTCATGCATCACCCCATTTGTTAATAATGATAGGTCAAATTTTGCACAATAAGGAATGCTGCTTCCCCTTAACTGTTTGGTGTCTTCTAACACTCACAGCAGCATCACTGTTGTTGTCATTGTCTCAGAGGGAGGGAACTTTGACTGTAAAAATCTGATGTACAGCACTAATCAATGATATAACTTTTGAGAGTTTGGAATTTGGTTTCGTTTTCAAAATACCGGCCTAAAATATTTAAACTGTTTTTTTTTTTTAAATCTTCTGTCAGAATGATGTGAAATCTGAGATTCAGAAAGATAAAAATCGATTAAGTTTATTTTGATGCAGTTTGTATGTGTAGTAAAATGAAGTCGGTGTGTTTTTTTTTAGATAAATAAGCCGCAAACGAAACTGAGTGCACCACAGACATGGTGCAGAGGCTAAGTCTGGAAATGCCTTTGTCGCTTGTCTTAAAAACAAACTGTTATACAATAAATTTACAAAAAAAAAATGTTGTGCCGAATGTAATCTAGGTGAATTATACAATCCAAAAAATTATATTTTATGACCTTTAAATAATATTTTCAGAAATTATTATTACAATTAATGACAGCTTTTATTCTCTTTTGTCATATTGCGATATGTAGTGACTTTAGAGCTCTGTGAATATAAAACCACTCAAACATACTTAAATATTTTAAGACAGGCATGTAGTGGACAAAAAGTTGTATTAAAAAATATTTGTTTTGCAATTGATGATTACTGGGATAATCTTACATCCATTTAAAAACTGCTGCATTCACGATTCACACACACTGCCCTCATAGAGGATGAACCCGATCACACTCTGTTCACCCACTCTGTTAGTTTGTTGGCCCAATGTATAGCGTTCATTTCTCAGCATGGCCACTGAGCTGTTAGACTTGTGGATTTTAAGAATTACTGGATCATGATCTCTATTGGCACAAAGATCGCTCTTACTAGGGATAAGGATGGGTTATGATTACCCTTAAGGGAAGGCACAAATCTGGAAAATTACTAATTCACTGCTAACTTCACAACTTGCTGCTAATTAAGAGCAGCCATTGGAGGTACTCGCCCTGGGGGAGCCTGGAGCTGTTTTCCAATTAGTGTCACTGGGGAGCAAAACAAGCAGAATCGTACAGAGGTTAGAAAATAGCTAGATTAGACTAAAGTATGTAGACAGCCATTCAAACAGACATACACTCATAGATGGATGAATAGATAAACAGATCAGTTGGACAAAAAATAGAAACTCACATATGTTATACAGACTGTTCTGTAAAAGGACTGAGATAACAGATTATTGTATTTTGCAAACAGCATGTTTTTGTTGTTACAACATACAACAGCTGTTTCTATCTGTTGCAGGCTCATTTTAAGATTAGGAACACCCAAGATCAAATGACACAAAGTAATCAGAATTTCAAATGTATCACACATGTGATGACATGTTGTTATTGGTTACCAATGTGATGCCATATTAAAAATTAGGTTCTTAAAAAAAAAAAAGGATGCATGGTTCAGTATGTTAGCAGGAATGCCTAACATAGCAAAACACTAAAACAAAGTAGAACTGATAAGAACTGCATACACTGAAAAAAAGGTGAAATCTTGGCAGCAGCCTGTTCATTTCTGATATGTCACATATACAGTAGTGGTAGACTGTGTAGCTGAACATCTGCACTAATAGATGCCCATCAAGAACAGCAGGGAATGAGTGCAGTGACACATCTGGTTAAAGCAAGAAAGCAAAAATGACTCTCCTTAAATAGAGCATGAACATGCAGATCCCGCTCTCCTGTTGCTGTACAATTAGGACTCTGATTGCGTACTTCTCGTTGGGAGGTTTGGAGCCAAATATTCCTCTGGTGGTTAGGGAGAATCAGATTCTACTTATGCTATGAATTTCTTTCATAGCAGACACAAAAATGAAATAATAATAATAATAATAATAATAATAATAATAATAATAATAATAATACATTAAATATAACATTCATGTGGAGATTGAAATACATTATATTTAAGGATGTTATAACCTCAACAACTGGCATGCTTTTCATACAGTCAAAGGATGTGGGGCAGGCCTCCACAATACTGTTTTTACACTTACTGCCATGACGTCAAGGAACTACTTGGGCAGCAGGCTGCAGGTGTGGCTAGGTAGTGGTTAATGTAAGTGGTAAATGTCAGAAATAAACATGATAACTCTTTACTTCGGCCATTTACAGGTAAATCTCAAGAATAACCAAGTGTCTTTACCAATAAGCTTAGGTAATTTATAAGATTGTCAGAAATGTCCTGTGTCTTGCCAACAAAAAAAAGAAATTATAAAGTGCTACAGCCTACAAATGACAACTACATTTTTAAAGCATTGATAGAGTGGGATTCAGTTTTATAGATTCCAACCAAATGGTTAATTAATATGCATTGTTTTGTTAGTACTTGTTTGATTTAATTGCAATGTATAATGGTCTAAAATTGTGGTATTTAAGTAAAGCCTAGGCGGACGGTGTGCAAATCATCACTAACCAAAGTATTGGGATGCCATGAAACAGTTCAAGATTAATCTAGGTGATTCTTTGCACCTTTATGAGTTAAAATACACTAAAATATGTTATGTTAGTTTTACATTGCTATTATTACTGAATACCAACAAGGGTGGCCAAATATACAGTGGCTCTCAAAAGTATTCACCCCCCTTGGACTTTTCCACATTTTATTGTGTTACAACCTGGAATTAAAATGGATTTAATTAGGGTTTTTTGCCACTGATCAACACAAAAAAAGTCCATAATGTCAAAGTGAAAAATAAAATCTACAAATTGTTCTAAATTAATTACAAATACAAAACAGAAAATAATTGATTGCATAAGTATTCACCCCCTTGAGTCAATATTTGGTAGAGGCACCTTTGGCAGCAATTACAGCCATGAGTCTATTTGGATAAGTCTCTACCAGCTTTGCACATCTGGACACTGCAATTTTTGCCCATTCTTCTTTGCAAAATTGCTCAAGCTCCGTCAAGTTGGATGGGGACCTTTGGTGAACAGCAATTTTCAACTCTTTTCACATATTCTCAATTGGATTGAGGTCTGGGCGTTGACTGGGCCACTCCAGGACATTGACCTTTTTGTTTTTAAGCCACTCCAGTGTGGCTTTGGCTGTATGTTTGGGGTCATTGTCCTGCTGGAAGATGAATCTTCTCCCAAGTCCCAGGTCTCTTGTAGACTTCAGCAGGTTTTCCTACAGGATTTCTCTGTACTTTGCTGCATCCATTTTGCCCTCTATCTTCACAAGCTTTCCAGGCCCTGACTCAGAGAAGCATCCCTATAGCATGATGCTGCCACCACCATGCTTCATGGTAGGGATGGTGTTCTCAGGATGATGTGCGGTGTTAGGCTTGCGCCAAACATAGCGCTTAGCGTTAAGGCCAAAAAGCTCTATTTTGGTCTCATCAGACCATAGAATCTTCTTCCACTTGGTCTCAGAGTCTCCCACATGCCTTCTGGCAAACTCTAGCCGAGATCTGATGTGAGTTTTTTTCAACAATGGCTTACTTTTTGCCACACTCCCATAAAGGCCAGTTTTGTGAAGCACCCGGGCTATTGTATGCACAGTGTCTCCCAGCTCAGCCGTGGAAGACTGTAACTCCTTTAGAGGTGGACTCCATTCAACTAATCATGTGACTTCTAAAGACAATTGGTTGCACCAGAGCTTATTTAGGTGTGTCATAGCAAAGGGGGCGAATACTTATGCAATCAATTATTTTCTGTTTTATATTTGTAATTAATTTAGAAAAATGTGTAGATTTTATTTTTCAATTTGACATTATGGACTTTTTTGTGTTGATCAGTGGCAAAAACTCCTAATTAAATCCATTTTGATTCCATGTTGTAACACAATAAAATGTGGAAAAGTCCAAGGGGGGGTGAATGCTTTTGAGAGCCACTGTATGTAGTTGAGATATTAGTTTAACTTTACAAAGCTCTAATACATTGTTCACATATTGTCAATATTTTTAATGTACCAAACTGAGCTGCTACTGTACTAAATAAATATCTACAAATACATGGCCAGTGGAGAATATATTAAACAAAGAGAGACAAATCAATTACATTCTATATGAATAAACCGACTGTATATAAACTTGACTATATTAATATACATAGACTGTAATACTTTGGTTTATAAATCAAGTAATTAAAAATGAAATTGTTCACCTATGGTCAAATGGTAAAAGTACAAGTTTGTATTTGTCAAAATCCTAGTAAATGCCATCCAATACATAGAACACTAAGGTCCAATTCTAAAGTTAAAACAGAACACTTTGTAGGTACAGTCTGTGTAATTGCACTTCTGTGTGATTGATCAGTACAACATGTGGAATATCCAAGCATTATTACACTTGAAAGGTTGCTTATTTGACAAAACGAGAGTGACTGGACAGAAAACAGACAGAAAACCCAAACTTAAACAGAGCAGCCTCAGCCTACTTTTGCTATGAAATCTGTTCTGCTGCTAAAAGGATATAAACAGATTTTCCATCAGTTCTGTCTCTTTTGACAGCTTGGGCTGATGATTGGATTTTTTAAATGCCTTCTTCCAATTAAGTTTTATTCAGCCAAATTGTTTTAGTTTCAGTGTGACTTGGACACAGCAGACTTCTCAAAGGAATCTACCAAGCATTATTTATTTATTTATTTATTTATGTATTTATTTATTTATTTGGCAGACATCTTTATCAAGCATAAAGCTGCTTTTTTAATCACTATAATATGAAAACAAATTGCACATATGTCCTACCACATCGTATTTATTTGTGACCAAGACAATAGCAAGACATCTTGTCTTTTCCATTTACATCACAAAAAGACCAATCTCAATACTCTTTCCAAGACATCTCATATAAAATACCATTTATTTACATGGGCAAATTGCAGAAGGGCAGTTGAGAAGATAATAGTGACAAGATACAAGAACTTTCTATCAATTTGTGACATATTCTTAGAGGACATATTTGTGTCTTAGCCAGTTAAATGGCATTTCAAATTATGTAAATCCACTCAAAAGAATGCAATGGGGATGCAGTAAGTTTTGTGTTGTGTAGGTCTTCAAGTATGACGTCAATCTAATTTTGATCTTGCTTATTCTACCTCTCCTCTGATTGTTGCTTTGTTTTGGTTTCATGTCATTGTAGTGCATGTGCTCTTGATGCAAGCACAGTATTTTTAAGATTAAACCTAATGTATATTTTGAATAATTGATTTGTATCCACTATTATTTAAACACAGGTCATTTTGAATTACTTTCTTGTTTAATGTTTCTTGAATACCATTTACAAACATCTATTGAAAAATGTAATTTATTCAAAGTTATGCTGTTTCACTGTACTATAGTTAGAGAATGACTACCCCAGGATAACCAATTCAAAATACAAATGGTTTTGCACATGTACATGTTTGTATATTAGATCTGGCTTTCTGTTTTGAGTGTATAATAGAACAGTCTTCAGTTTTGAGATAACCTCACCTGGTAATGAAAACATGCAGGGGCTAATTGTAAAATGCAAGTTTATTTATTTAGCAGACACGCATCAAACTTACATTTTCCACAAATTAAGATAAAGCTGGTTAGGAATTTCTGTTGTTCCCAGATCCCGAGGGTAACTCTGAAGTAAAATTAAAAAGACTACTGCTAATTTGTTAAAAAAAAAAAAATACAAAAACTGCTGCTTCTGATGGGCTTCAGTGCAGGCATGAGGAAGCAGTGTAAAGTGAAGGAATAGGGCTACTAACGCTAGAGGACATGATAAGTGCACAATTTTGTTGCAGAACATTAAAAAAAAAAAAAAAAACCTCAGGTGTTGTTGTTTTAACTTTGGGCAATTTCAAAGTGCATTTCTTTGCATACAATTTCATGACAAAATGAACCAGGCTGATATTTTTTTACTGAACAGAAATTATATGAACATTAGATGTGACTTTTAATTTCATGAGTTTTAACAAAGTGGAACATCTTTCTTTGTTTGACTCTTTAACATGCTTTCACAAATGAATCAATAAGGAGATCAGTATATAGTAATGAGGTATAATGTGTATCAAAGAAACAATATCAGGTATTGACCAACACTAGCTGTCTTTAGCATCACCCGTGTCAGTCATCACTCAGCTTTCTTGGGCAATACTATGAAATATGCTAAACCAATTAACAATTAATGCATATTGCCTAGAGTGTCTTGTATCCCTTTTATGAAGTTTTAGCTAAATGTAGCGTATTTTTAATGGGCATATAAACTGCCTGGCCACTTTATTTCCCTGAAATGCAAATTAGGTTGATCATGTCATGTGACATGCGATCCATGCAACACTATAAAGCTGGCAATGTTTTAAACATCATTGCTGATTAAGCCCACTCAACAGTAGTAGTCTGAAGACAAAGGCTACATTGCCCGAATTGGCATTTTTAGGATGAAATTGAACAGCACATTCATCATCACCGTCCTCTGCCTACCTCTCTGTATCAACTGAGTGAATGTTTTATGTCTGAATGGATTAACTTCCCTCTAGATACCTCAATGCCTTCCAGCACCTTCTGAAGTCTATACTACATTGAGTCAAGTCCCAACATTTGCCCAATCTGATATTAGGCTCAGGTCCTAATAAAGCAGCCAGGCAGTATAGCTTATAATTTATTTTTTTAAAAAAAGTAAAATATACATTACATTGCCACAAACACTGTAAATGAGAATAGTGTGTGAATGCAAAGTATCTTCTAATTAATTGTATGTTCCATAACTATTTTCAAAATTTAGTGCTATAGATTTTCAACAGAAAAGGGTTTAAGTCTAGCACACGTCATGTGAAATGAGTTGGTCCTCTCAACATAGAAAATGGGCTTACTGTGAAAGATCGTTTAGGTAATGCTTTAAAACTGTATTTATTTTTTCACATGTACCTTAACTTTTATATTTACAATCACAGTGACTGCTTCTGCTAATCCAATATTTATTTTCAATATTTTTCCACATGGCATTATATAAACCTATAGATTGTTGATACCTTTGAGTATTTCCTGATTTCACAGAAAGCACTCTCAACTCTGCTGACCCCATAATAAAATAATTATTATGTTACCGGTTTTACTGCATGGCCCATGCCTACTGTAAACCTCAAATTAATTATTCAATAGTTAACATAACCAACAACTATATGTAAGTGCAAGTGCAAATACCTAAATGTATTTAAATGTCTGATACAAACAAATGAATCAGAAATATACCAAGATGTGCAGTTTAAATGAAATCAGTATAATGGAAGCCAAAAATGCACAAAATGAACTCTTAAAGTGAAAGTGCCAAAGGCATGCTTATAAACATAAGTTTAAACACACACACAGAATGCAGTCCCATTAAATTCATGTAATTTTTGAACAGCAATAGCAGCACAAGATTAATTTCCCAGGAATACAAGACACTACATAAAAATTTGTGCATACAGTAGAAAACAAAGCCCAATTCATATTATCTTTTTTTTTTTCCTTTGCACAGTGTCATAAATTAAAACATTGGATCTTTGTGACAAAGTTAAATAAAATAAAAATGTTTTCAAAACATTTCACACACTAACTTTCTCCCCTAACTCAGCCTGATTCCAACAGCCTAAAGCTGTTTTTTCTGGTTTGATAACTTTATTTGGTAAGTCTTTCCTTTCTAAGTTAATAAAAATCTTTGAGTATCTAGCCTAGGGACAGGCAGCTTGTCAGTGAGCACCATTATATTACAGTAGGTATTAATAAATGATTAGGTGCTTTATGACCTTGATTAGTTCAAAATAATAATTAAGGGCATGGTTGGTACAAAGACCTGGAATTGAGTTGTCATGGTCGGCTGCCTCTGATTTAGCTCATGTTGTAAAGTCTTAGGTAGGATTTATCCATTTTAAGCCATGTATATTTTACTTTGGCACTATCAGTTAAATCAGAGCTGTCCAGCCTTTTGGTATAAAGAACCATTTCAATGACAAATGAGCTCTTCAAAAGCCAGAAAATCACCAACACAAATTGAATAAATGCAAACAGTTCAGACTGTAACAGATAAACTGATACGTTATAAAGGAACTCCAGATTATTTTATTTTTGTATTTTTGACAGCCAATTTCCCTTGTATTCTTTTCAAACTCACCAACATCCTTAAATGGTATATTTAATGTTGAAATCAATAGCCATATTGTGGAGCTCAATGAGCCACCAGTAGCACAGCACCTAGATCAACTAAAGTTGTATACTTCTGGAATCATAGTCCTTGTCATTACCATGTGCTCATTGTGATAAACTGCATGCCCCTGTAGAATGTGAAAGGGCAGGGGAGCAGTGTTGTGTTGTGTCTAATTCAGTTTTGTTTTTTTTAAATGAATATGTCTCTTGAATATGTGCCCCTGTAGGAACTCTGAATATACAGCACATTGATTGATTGCATAGCTTCTTAGCTAACTTTGGAAACATTCCACGATTTGACTGCTAGGGGTGTAATGATTCATCGAATATCGATGCATCACGATATTTTATAGAACAATCTGATATACATCAATAAACATGCCAAATTATGTTTTAATTTGTGATCTGCCACATGTGTTGATCAGCAAACGATTAGTTCAGTTATCCAGTGGTTGTACATAAATTGTAAGTGGGTGTATCCCATTATGCAATTTGTAGCACAGCGGCTTCCGGAATTCAAGTTTGAGAGCAATGGTGGGGTGCGACTCAAAGCTCGGTGAAAGTGAAACTTAGGAACCTGAAATTGAGAGCCCTTCGGCACATTATAGATCATCAGTGTGGTCATATTTCGTGTTTCCTGTCACTGAAGAAAACGGCGGGGGGGAGTAATACATTTGCTGAGAGGCATAGACCCAATAAAAAATATAATTTGAACTTTGCATTGTGTAATATATTGTTGGGTCTTCCTGTGAGCCATTTGTATTAAATTGTTGTATTGATTTAACCACATTCCTTTGAAAGATCACATATTTCACAATGGGGAGACATTCCATACATTCACCCAGCATCATTTGTTTTATATTTTACAGCATTTTGTTTTGTATGTTTTATGTAACACATTTAAAAAAATGCATTTTATTCCTATGTATGTACTCACCTCTGTTGGGTTACTATTGCTAAAACTTACATATTGAAGACTTTCACAAATTGAGTTTAACATTGCAAAGGAATTAGAGTGCTGCTGTGGCTCTGCAGGCAGGTTTCCTTGCAGGCAATTCTAATAGCCAATGTTGCAATTTTAGCTTTGATAGATAGATAGATAGATAGATAGATAGATAGATAGATACTTTTACTTTTTCAAAAGACTTTATTGACTTTTGGTACAAAACACAATAAGAACAAAAAATTACATTACATGTTAGCTTGCGTGGTTCAGGGGGCGTGGAGCTGGGTGCTTCCAATCCTTCAATCTGCCAATTTTCTAATTTCCTCTTAATTAGCATCTATTTTCTATTTAAGCCCTGATCACCTGCACCTTTTCTGTCTAGTGTTTCGTTTTTGTAGCAAACGCTCAGACGCCGTCGTTTCGTGCTCCACCGCTAAATATCTAAACTTTGTTGCCTCGCTCTGCAGGTCATTTCTCTGCACAGGGCTGCCAAGATATATTATCAATCATTTTCCTACCTGCTCAGGTGATCCTTCTTTTCAGACAGCGTCTCTTTTCGGCTTCAAGAGCTCCAACGTTTGTCTTTCCTGTTCCATCCAGCAACAGCGCCGTTCAAGAGCAGCGTCATTACTTAACCTGTCTGCAACTTTTTCAGAAAGACTGGTCCTCTGCTAAACTTTCAAGCTCCTTCGACAAGACATCGACATTCACGTTGTCAGCGATTGCCTTACTTTAAATCTATTAAATCCACCTTTAAGCTTTGGCTGCGGAATCTTTCTTTACTCCTCGCCCGCAATCAGACGCCCCTCCCCCCGCTCCCACAGAGCCAGCACAGTTACCGTTCCATCGGAAGATCCTGCCCTGGACCTCCATTAGCTACGTTCAACCTTTTAAAAGACGTATCCTGCCCATTTCAACCAGTGGCGGCTCGTGGTTTGACTGGTCACAACATGTTCCAACGACAGTGCTGCACTGCAACTTTTCCACCCGCGCCTTACAGACCATGGTTACCACGGCAACGCCCTCATTTGAGTGACTGCGGGGAGTGGTTTGTTGCGATGGTGACCAGGCAGCTTCATCAGGCTCTGCGTGCTCTGTGACTCAGTACTGCTGTCTTCCGGCTTCCTGTTGCTGCGCTTTCACAACTGGTGGAGACGAATTCAACGCGCCGAATCATGACCTCTAAGTACTGCGTTTACTTATTTATATACATGACTAGCTGTCCTAACATCTCTAGAACATTTATTATTTAAATCTAAGGGAATAAGCAAATGTTGTTCTACATAGACAAGGATTTTAATCGTAATAACTTCATAGATTCTACCCTGCTTCACTCAAGTCATGGTTTAATTCCAATCATAACCTCTGGATGGCAGTATAATACCACAAGTTCTCTCTCTATATATTAAACGAGTTTGGTATCGCTGCGAAGCTCGGACACTACTGCTTTTCTATTTATTCTCGCAGTTATTCTCGGAGTTCCACTCCTGCCTCATCCTTTGTCTATCTATATCAACTGACATTCTTCAATTTCAACTCTACCTACCACCCCCACCCTTCGAGGACATGCTCATGAAGCCACGCTCTTGTCGGCTTTCTGTGATGCTCCGAATCTACTGTCACATTAACTTCCAGCTTCCCTGCACCAGGCTTCCATCCCAGTGACCTCTTCCTGTTCCCGGATTCGTGCTTCCTCATCTGGCTTCTCTCCTTCAAACCGACAAATTTCACCAAGGCACTTTATTCAACCTTCAAGTTTTCATTTCAGCAACGTGAGCTGCCAGTCAGAAACGGAAACCATGTCCTACAACTATCATCATTTCAGTCAAGTGTCCTCCTACCCTGCGATTAGACAATACACTCAGACTGCTTCCGACCAAATCAATAGATTTTGCAATAGCCTCAGAGCAACGCATTCTTTATCCTCTCAGGTTCTACAGCGGCCTCAGCTATGCATTCTTCATCTCTGGCTTTATCTAAATCACTTTTCACTCAAAGACCAATATCCACCGCATTCAACAGATCTCTGTGCTCTACAGCAGACCACCACGCTACCGATGGCAGTCCACCGTTCACCATTACAGATCACTGCTTCAGCGGATCTCTGCGCTCTGCAGCAGACCACCACACTCTTCCAATGGTAGTCCACCATTCACAATAACAAATCACTGCTTCAGCAGATCTCTCTTTCTGCAGCAGACCACTGCTCATCATTGACCGCGCTTCATCGTTACTTCTTTAGATCTCTGCACCGTTCAGCAGATCCCGTCCTCTCTGTTAATTGCTCCTCACTGCAGCAGATCTCTGCTTCCTCTTCAGATCTACTCACTATTATAGCATGCAAAGTTGCTTTAGTTTACAGTTTAAATCTGTACCTGCACTACTCCAGAGCTTCCAACGCTTCCGTTTTCCTCCAATATGCAGATCACGGCAGCATTCCACAATCAAGGCTAATGCTAATCCCCATCTAATCAAAATACGAGGTGCTTGACCTTCTCAGCAATCTATTCGGATGTCCTCACATCCTCTCAAATATTACAGCATTAATGCATGGTGAGAGACGTGGTATGAGACTGGAAATCCGTCTTGATTATGAGTTGAGGAGTTCCACTACTAGGAGAATGACTGGAGTTGTGAAACCCAATCTCTGAACGTGAGTTCACCTTTTCCATTTCAAGCAGACAGGATAGTAGCAGACCGCTGATCGATCCTGTATTAACTAACACATAGGATGGTCGACATCTCCTCTCTTCCCTTGTTTCCAGAAAATGGAGCACAAAGGGTGCTGAGCTTCCCCAGCAGTCAATTTACAATGTTCGTTCAGTTCCAGCCGCTACCTCAACCCTCAATTCCAGCTCCCCTTCGGCCTCTACTTTCGGTATCCAAGTTCCGTCAGCTGGTCCCGTCTGCTGCCCCCCCCCTCCAGACTCCCCAGCTTCATCAGCTGCTATTTGACTGAATCCTACTCTCAGTAACCTGCTTCAATCTGCTCCGCATTTCATGTCTGCATCCCTCGCCCTTCTTCGAGAGCTTCATATTTGACAGCTTGATCAGTGTGTTCAGCCTTCTGTGCCCAGAATCAGATTAATCCTATTCCTTCAAACAAACCAGATCCTGGCTTTCATCATCCATGGTAGGGATTCTCTCTCTCTCCCTCCCCCCCCCCCCCCATTTTCTCCATACCAGCAGTTCGCCTGACCCTCCGTGAGATTCTTAAGAGCCTTCCCTTCTGCCTCCCCTTCCCGCCTGTCTACATCAATGAACATTCTCTGTTTGCTCATTCTACTCTTCGGAAACGCCACTTCACCCCATACAAGGATCTACCTATGGAGATCATCTGCATCTGAGCCCTCTTCTGTCTTCTCAGGAGCTCAGAATCCACAGTTTCTTCTACTTCTAATTTTACTCCATCATTCAGTTGTGTACCTCCACGACGGATCCATTTCAGCGTGGTCACTTCATTCAGCGGTCAAGCAGAGTCCCCTATCTGCCCATTCTTTTCAATGTCAAGGTATTTCTCTGCATCTCAGCCTTCTCCTCAGAACTCGAAGTTTCTTCTGCTTCTAATTTACTTCATCATTTGGCCGTACCTCCAAGATGGATCAATTTCAGCATGGTTAGTTCATTCAGCTGTCAAGTAGAATCCACTATCTTCCCTTCTTTTCAACATCAAGGTATCTCCCCAGCAAGAAACCTTAACACCCCCCCCCCTGCCCCCTAGACCCTCGGTTCATTGATTCCTCTCACTCCTATCATCTCTCATCGCTGGTTCTCAACCCACCTCTCCACCCTCCAGAACAAGCCTCCTTCCTCTACCCCCCTAAGGACCCTCAGTTAATTGATTCCTCTCGCTCCTATCATCTCTCATCACTGGTTCTCAACCCACCTCTCCACCCTCCAGAGCAAGCCTCCTTCCTCTACCCCCCCCCAAGGACCCTCAGTTAATTGATTCCTCTCGCTCCTATCATCTCTCATCACTGGTTCTCAACCCATCTCTCCACCCTCCAAAGCAAGCCTCCCTCCTCTACTCTACCCCACTCCTCGGATCACTCGTCACTGGATCTCAACCTACCTCGCCTCCAGAGCACGCCTCCCCTACCCCCCCCCCCCCAAATCATTCCGTAGGCACAGCCCCCTCTACTGCAAGGGCCAACATCAATCACAGTCAGATCATGAGTGTGGGGAGTTGGCCCTTTTCTGCAGTGGATTCTTTCTTTCATTCATTCATTCTCCTCTCATAAAGTTGCAGCCCATTTTAAAATCGCTAGCATGCCCGGAGTGGGGGCTACCTGTCTGCCGGAGCCACCAGAGGTTTTCCCCTAATCGGCCTCAAGGGGTTTTTTCCTCTCCACTGAGCGGCAGGTATACACATAGTCGCATCCTACTATCAAATTACTAATCTCCCTCTGTTTGTCCTGTTGGTCCTTCTGGTCTTTTGTTTATGTTATGCGTAGGCATGTACTGTCTCTTGTTTGTCGCACGGTGTGGGAGTTTTCGTGAGGTGCCGGGGGTCCATCCTTTGGGGGGCAAGTGAGTCTCACTTCCCCGACCTCAGGGCTAGGCATCTGCCTCCCTTACCTTCAGGGGGGTTCTCACCATGTGAGTCAGAGCGGACCCCCGGCCAAACTCTGTCCTGTCGCAGCTCCTGCGCTCATCTTGCCTTACTCGAGGCTCTGTTCTATTCTGCCTCTCTTTCAGGACGTGGTCACTCGTGCTGAGTCCTATACTAACCTCAATGCTTTGTCCTTATTTCAGGTCCCAGGCAGCGTGACGTCTCGGCCTATCAGGGGTTTTACGAGCGCCTCTTACAGAAGTCTCAGATGCTGGGTACCTCTCCAATCTCCACTCGAGGGGCGGCTTTTCGAGTCATAACCCTCATTAGTGTTTTCGGTTGCTGGGTCCTCTGCCCCTGGGATGTGTCGGCATCGTCGCCCTCAGTCAGCGACCTCTTTTCTATCCTGTCCTCGATTGCTGGGTCCTTCGCCCCTGAGATGTGTCGGCATCGTCGCCCTCAGTCAGCGATCATCTTGTCTATCTCATTTCGGTTGCTGGGTCCTCTACCCCTGGGATGTGTCGGCATCGTCGCCCTCAGTCAGTGACCACCTTCTGTCCTACTAACAGCTCCTTGCTGCTTCTTCTGCCTTACTCTTCAACCCAGCTCACGCCCCGTGAATTTTTCTTTAAATATTCACAAGACAAAATTTAAAACATTAAGCCATTATAAATAAATAAATATTATAAATATATATTAAGGGTTTCTCCTTCAGTCTCACTGAGCACACCCCCAATACACCAATTTAACTGGAAAGAGTCTAAGTCGTGCATCATGCGGTGATAACTGAAATCCAGCTTGATTCTACTAATCACCAGCATTCTAAAAACAGTAAGAGCATCTGTTTCCCCAACCTGGGCAATTTGAGCTTTTCTAGATTTTAAAATGGAGAGCTTGGCCTGCCCCAAAAGGAAGTTAAGTAGCTGGCACAGATGTTTCTTTTCCTTAATATAAGGCACACCAAAAACAAAAACACATTCGGAAAAGACCACATTCAGTTTAACAAAAACATTATTGAGTACAGAAAAAAGAGAAAACAATCTTTTACAAAAGATGAAACTATGAAAGACAGTCTCTCTTTGTAAACAAAAAGGACATTTGTCAGATACCCGTGGGTCTAGTATGCAGAGGTAGGCATTAACAGCGAGAATCGTGTGTAAGAGTCTCCACTGTAGATCTCCCAGCCTCTTTGACAGGGGGGGTTTATAGAAGCTTCTCCAAGCCGGCCTGACCTGCTCCTCCACCTCCAACCGCTCTCTCCAAGATGTATCTGGAAGGCCCTGTAATTGCTTCTCGTGTCTTAGCTTAACACATAATTCATACAGTGTGTGCCCCTTCACACTTGACAGGGGGAGATCTGTCAAGTTCTCGATTTTGAATAAATGCCCTTTGTCTCCCATGTCTCTGCTGATAGCTGGGGAGATCTGTATGAAGGGGAAAGGTGTTTCACAGGGGAAAGAGATACAGTTAGTAAAGCCCTTTCTTAGAGTCTCATTCTGTGCATTTGATAATGCTGCATGAATCTGGGAAAGCAGCAACCCAGCTACCCTCACAGACCGCAACCCCAAGGTTAAAGACAAACTCTGTGGACTTCTCCAATTAAAACTCTCCAGATCTAAAACATGGCGTAACTTGATGACCCCGGCCTTTATCATTACACTTGTAAAAGCCTGTGATTTTAACATTTCTACTTTAAAAAGAGGATTAAAAACCAGAGGTCTCTCCAAAAGCCAGTAAAAATCTAAAGCTTCTTCATCCAGACCCACCCTCAGACTCTGCCATGCTTTCAACACACTCTGATAGTAGGATGGTAGTTTGGAGCAAACAAACACAGCAGTGTCTAAAAAGAAAATATGCTTCCCAAGACCCAGCCCTCCAACTTGACGAAAGAAGAGTAAAGCCACGTCAACCCAGGGAGGCTTCTCACTGCTATAGAGCATTTTTTGGACAGCCTGCAGTCTAAAAGCAGCAATCCTGCTGGACAGGTCCATCAATCCCTGACCCCCTTCATCCAGAGGTAGGTACAATATGCTTTGCCTTAGCCAATGCAGTCCATCCCAGAAAAAACTTAAAAATTCACTCTGGATTTTTTTCAAAAACGCCTGGTCAGGTTCTACACATATGCACCTGTGCCAGAGCATGGAAGCAGCCAAGTTGCTTATTATTAAAACTCTGCCCCTATACGAGAGCTGTGGCAAAACCCAGCGCCACCTCTGCAAACGCCCCCGGATTGCCTCCAAAACTCCCTCCCAGTTCCTCTCAGCTGCTCTCGCACCTCCCAAAAAAACCCCTAGGTGTCTAAACTCTTCCCGGCTCCACAGCAATCCACCAGGCAACACTGGAGGCCCAGGCGTCGTCCATTTCCCAATTAAGAAAGCCCCGCTCTTCAACCAATTAATTCTAGCAGATGAGACTCTTTCAAAAAGCTGTTGACTGTCACAGAGTTTATCAACATCTGCCTGGCTGGTTATAAAAACTGAGATGTCATCTGCATAGGCAGATACTTTTATGGGCGGAGCCAGACTACCTGGGATGGAGAGCCCTGTTAGAACATGCCTGAGCCTGCAAATAAGGGGTTCGATGGACAGGGAATAGAGCATTCCCGAAAGAGGGCAGCCTTGTCTAATACCCCTGTGAACTGGGAAAGGTGCACTCAGCTCCCCGTTGATCTTCAGCAGGCTGAAAATGTCACAGTACAGGAACTGTATGTGGGATAGAAATCCCAGGCCAAATCCAAAGGCTTCAAATACCTTCCATAAGTACTTGTGATCGACTCTGTCAAAGGCTTTCTCCTGATCAAGAGAGATAAGCCCAGCAGGGAAACCGAAGAGCTCAGAGGCAGCCAATGTGTCTCGAATTAAAAAAATACTGTCAAAAATGCTTCTACTGGGCACGCAGTAGGTTTGGTCAGGATGAATAATACTTCCCATTACAGTGCTCAACCGATTAGCGAGGGCTTTCGATATTATTTTGTAATCAGAGGCCAACAACGACACAGGCCTCCAGTTTTTGATATGGCACAAGTCCCCTTTTTTTGGCAGCAAAGTTATCACTGCCCTTCTACAACTCAACGGCAGCTCCCCTTTCGCCAGACTTTCTGCATAGACTGCATGTAGATCTTTCCCAAGCAAAGTCCAGAAAGACTTGAAAAACTCGACAGGTAGTCCGTCCAGTCCTGGAGTTTTACCTCCCTTCAGCCCCATGAGAGCGTCAGAGAGCTCCTGTACAGTTAGAGGTCTGTCTAAAAAACCTTTCTCCTCTTCAGAGATCTTCGGCAGAGTCTCCAAGAAACGCTGTGTCTCCTCCGGCTGTCCTTCAGCTTCCGCTGTGAATAGCTTTGTGTAGAAATCCACAGCACATCGCCGGATCTCTCTGGGCTCCCTCAACTCGTCCCCTGACAGTGTCTTCAGGCAGTGAATTACTTTGCGCTGCGCGCTCTTTTTCTCCATGCCAAAGAAAAACTGTGTTGGCGCATCCACCTCTGCAAGGTATTGCACTCTAGACCTCACCAGCGCCCCCTGCACTTTGACATTCAGCAGCTCAGCCAGCTGCTGTTTTTTATTTTTGAGGTCTTGAATCGTCCTACTATTGGGATTAGACTGTAGAGCTCCCTGAAGCTCTAACATGTCTCTCTCCAGCTCTTCCAGAGTCTCAGTCATCCTCTTTGTGGCATTAGCAGTGTACTGCTGACAGAACAACCTGACCTGCACCTTCCCCACATCCCACCACTGAGCCTGAGAAGAAAAAGCAGATTTCTGCTCTCTCCACCGGTTCCATAGAAAAGTTAGGCATTCTTTAAAATGCGTATCTTTCAGCAGCTGAATGTTAAAATGCCAGTAAGAACGTTTTGTCATTTGGGAAGGCACTAAACATGAACTGTTAAAAGACTGTGATCAGAAAGACCGGTGGGAGAAATAAAACACTTGGTAAACAGGCTAAAATGCTGCTTAAAAGTATAAAAACGGTCTAATCTCGCTAAAGAGACCGTCTTTTCACACACTTTGACCCATGTGTACTGTCTATTTGTGCCATTAAATGCTTTCCACACGTCAGACAAGTCGTGCTTATTTAAAATCATTAAAAGCTCTTTGGCAGACTGTGGGTGTGGCTCAGGGTGATTTCGATCATCTGAACAATGTACAGTGCAGTTAAAATCACCGGCTAAAAACAGGACTTCCTCACTTCCACAACCGTTCAGAACTGTATCTAAAATCTGAAAGAAAGCAATCCGTTCTCTGCCCTCATTTGGTGCGTAAATATTAATAAAGACAAGCGAGATTTCACCGACTTTCGCTTGCACTTTAAGTAACCGCCCCTTCACTACCTCAGTGACATCATAAGAATCTGGTTTAAAGTCTTTTGAAAAAAGGACTGCCACCCCAGCACTCACACTAGATCCGTGACTAAAAAAAGTCTCCCCCTTCCAATCCCTGGCCCAGTCTATTTGATTCCTGGAATCAGCGTGTGTCTCTTGCAACAAAATTACTTTCAAATCTTTCTGCTCCAGATACTCAAACAACGCGGCTCTCTTTAAATCATCCCTACACCCGTTTATATTTAATGACCCAATCTTAAGAGAGCTCATATTAGGGAGAGATAGAAAGATACAAACAAGAAAGAAGATAAGAAACCACTTATCCATGGGAGAAAATTGAAAAGAAAACAGTCAACTGTTTTAAGCAGTTTTAGACTGCTTATTAACCTTTGCAATTAGGTTCTTTAGACGCCAGCGCTCCTGCTCATAAAGCCCAGAGCCTGAAACTTTCTGTAACAAAAAACGTGCCGACAGTAAAAACATTTTAATATTAGGAAAATGGTCTTCAACGCTGACCCCCCTCCTACCTTTAGTAAGTTCTAAAAAACGTTTTAATACTGCCCACGCTGTAACCAGCCTCAGTGCAAGGGGGCTCTGCCGTCAGCGAACAATCAGTCTGACTCCCCTCCTCCTCACTGTCAAACTCTGAGCTCTCCTCGGGATCCTTACAGGCAATACTAACACTCCACGGTGTGCTCTCGCGGCTTTTTTCAGTTTGAGAGCTATCGGATACACTTGAACCATCATCCGTGTAAATTGCTTTTTTCTTAGTGACGACATCTGCAGTCACTTTTCTCTGCCTCTTTTTTCTCTCGGGACTTTAAAATGAAACGCCCCGCCACTCGCTTCCTGCTCCTCACTACGCTCCATTCTCAGACTCTTATAGTCTTTCTCTACCTGAGTCTCCATTTCTAACTCTGCTTTCTCAATCTGTTCACTACTTTTCTGTTCCACACTGACGCCTGCTGCAGCAGCTGCAGCCAGTGTGGAAGTCTCACCAGTATTAGTGTCAGTAAGCCCACTGCCCGGTTTTTCAACCCCGGCTGACTCACTCACACTCTCCTCAGCGTTGCTGTCCCGATTCAGACTCCCGCTAGCCTGCACTGTGTCCTGCGCCTTACTTCCCTCTTTAGCCGGGGTTTCAAAAACCACGGAACCGCTCTCAGCTCCACGCTCCTCCGGCTGCCCAGCTTCTTCTCTCTCCCCTTGCTCACCCTCATTCTCCTCGCCCGCATTACCTCCTTTCTCAGGACAGTTCTTAACAATGTGTCCCTCCTTTTTACAATGAAAACATCGCATTACATCAGTACTAGCAAAAATGACATATTCAATATCATCTGCCTTGAATTTAAGTGCAACGTTCAGTTCCTGATTCACGTCATTAAAAATCATATTGACATGTCTTCGGAACGACACTATATGCTTTAACTGCGGGGATTTACAGCCAATCGGTATTCTCTTGGGGCTGGATACAATCTTACCATACCGGGAAAGCGCACGCTCAATTAAATCATTTTTCAGAAACGGAGGGACATTCGAAAGAATGACTCTTCGGGACGGTACAGACAGCGGTGTAACCGCAACAAAAGTATCGTTTACAACAATGCCTTTTTCAACAGCCTTTGCAACAAGACTGATATCACTTAAAAAAGCAACAATTGCTCCATTCATTCGAGACGCAGACACGATACGCTCACACCCAACCACATTACCTAAAGCTAGCACACACTGTTCCAGCGAGGTAAACCCCTCCGTCACCATTTTTACCCCATGGCGGCGGCTTAGCTTTTCAAACACAAAGTTTGGGGGAGATTCCCTCCCCTTTGAATTGGCCATACTGGCCTATTAAGCTGACAAAAAGTCAGCTTATTTGTTAACAAACACCCCAGAAAACAAAACCCGATATAACACCTATAAGAAAAAGTAAATAACCATAAAGCAAAAAGTAAGAAAAAACAAACGCTCACCTACTCACTCTACACACCTCTCACTCTCCCGCAGCAGTACACACTCACTCCTCACTCTCCCAGCATGCACCACTAGACAGATAGATAGATAGATAGATAGATAGATAGATAGATAGATTTTTAATTTTTAAAGGAACTTTATTAACAAATATTATTCACCATTACAAAAACCGCACATTGAAAAAAATTCAATTTACAAATTCTAGACAATTTTCTGTGTTTTCAGTAGACAACCAAATACAATAACCAAAAAACAATATATATATATATATATATATATATATATATATATATATATATATACACACACACACACACACACACACACATTTACATTGATTTTTTGAACATTTATTTAAAAAAAAAACAAAAAACATTTACCTTCTCATTTCACCTTCTCGCATTTGAATTATTCACAGGTTCATACATAATTGTCCTTCCTCAATTGAGCACAGCACACCCTCTATTCCCCAGACCATCTGAAACAAATCTAGTTGGTGCACCAGTCTATAATAGGTGAACTCAAGTCTGATTCGAGACAACACCAGCACCTTAAAGACCAGCACCACATCCCCCGTCAGCACCCCTCTCTCCCGGTTCTTCCGGCTTTTTAGTATTGCCAGTTTGGCCTGACCCAAGAGAAAATTAGCCAGCTGCACTCTATGCTTTTTCCCCTTGCAGTACATAACCCCAAATATGAAAACAGTCTGAGAAAAAGTTAACTGCAGACCAGTAAACAGGTCCTTTAAAAAACATAGAAGAGGCTGTAACCTTGAACAGTGCAAATGACAATGAAATATGGTTTCTCTACTATTGCAGAAAATACACTTATTAGAATGCTCTTGTTGGATAATTGTAAGGAACGCGTTAGTGGCCATAACTGTGTGCAACACTCTCTACTGTAAGTCTCCTACTCGCTTCTGCAGCGGTGGCTTATACAAAGCCCTCCAGGCTGGAACAATGGCCTTATCTACATTTAATCTTTCACGCCAACATGTGTCTGGAAGTTCCTTAATGTTTTTAAAGTGTTTTACTTTCACAGTCTATACAGTTCTTTCTTATCGATTTCACTGAAGTGTATTCTGTAATGGTCCCCAAACTGTAAAAGCTTTCCTGGGCTGTCCTGACTCTGCTCTACAGCTTGTCTACCCTGTATCTCAAACCCTGGGGGCTCTAACTCTAGGCAGACTGTACCTGTACTCTCCTGACAGGGCAGCACGCAGCTGCATTAAAAACACACCAATGAATCTCACGGATCTCACCCCAACTGATCCGACAGGAACTCAGGGCTTTTCCAAACTCGCCTGTCCAAATGTAATAGATGGGCCATCTTAAGGACTCCTCTAGACATTAAAAATGTAATAAAACTATCAGATTCTAAAATTGGACAGGTTAAAGCCTGATTATATACCAATGGTTCCTCCAGTAACCAATACAGTTCCACTTTGCTCATATCTCGCTGAACCCTAAACATCCTCCATGCAATCAGCATCTCTTTATAAAACCCAGGTAGAACAGACAGGTTGAGCTTTTCAGTATTTATTAAAAACATCTGTCTATCAAAGTTCAGATTTCCCACTTTATGAAGGAAACTAAATGTCAGTGCTCTCCAAGGGAGAGACTCCGGGGCAAACAGCAGCCTCTGCAGAGACTGAAGTCTAAATGCTGCAACCCTGCTACACACATCCACCAAGCCCTGCCCACCCTCCTCTACAGGCAGGTACAGCACATTCTGTCTAACCCAGTGAATACTGTCCCAGAAAAACTATGCTATAAGTCTTTGGATCTCCTTTACCAGTGACGGTGGGGGTCTACACACCTGAACTTGTGCCACAACATTGAAGTGACCAAGTTGTTAATAATCAAAACCCTACCCCTAAAGGACAGTTTTGTAATAAGCCAACTCCAGCTCTGCAGCCTTCCTTTTACCGGTTCAATAACCCCACTCCGGTTTCCCTTTGCCACCTCCTCTCCTCCTAAAAACACTCCCAGATGTTTAAAAATTTGCCGATTCCACTGCAGGTCTACTGGCAGGTGTGGAGGATCTACTACCTTCCCAGTCTCCCATTAAAAAAGCATTGCTTTTAGCCCAGTTTACTTTTGAGGAAGAAACCCTTTCAAACACATGTTGGCAATCTTTTAATGCTTGCACATCCTGAGTCTTTATCACAATCACTGTGATATCATCCGCATAAGCCACCACTTTTGCAGGTTCCATAGACACACCTGGAATAGACAAACTAGTTAGTAAAGTGCGTAATTTGTTCACAAAGGGTTCAATAGAAAGCGAGTATAACATTTCAGACAGGGGGCAGCCCTGACGGATACCCCTCTGCACTGGAAAAGGAGAGCTAAGCACACCATTGAGTTTTAATACACTAAAAACATTACTATAAAGCAACTGAATGTGTCCCTGAAAACTGGGACCAAAGCCAAATGCCTTAACTACTCTAAATAGATATTTATGGTCTACTCTATCAAATGCTTTTTCCTGAGCTATGGAAATAAGCCCTGCATTAAAACCAAAGAGCCTGGACGCTTCTAAAAGATCTCTAACTAAAAATATATTCTCAAAAATTGACCTGTTTGACACACAGTACGTTTGCTTGGGCTGTACAAAGAATTCATTACCGAACACAACCAGATCAACAATGCCTTAGAATCTTGTACTCTGAACAGAGGAGACTGATAGGCCGCCAGTTCTTAATGTTACACAAGTCTCCTTTTTTTGGCAGAAATGTCAACACTGCTCGCTGGCAACTCGGAGGCAGTTCATTTTCCTTTATGCTTTCCGTGAACACGTCAAACAAATCTCTTCCAGTCTGTGGCCAAACAGTTTTATAAGATTCAATGGTCAAGCCATCGAACCCTGGTGCCTTTCCAGTATTCAGCCCAGCCAGAGCCTCAGACAGTTCCTGCAATGTCAGCTCTCCCTCGAGCTTCTCTTTTTCTTCTTCTTGGACCCGAGGCAGCCCCTGGAGGAACTGCTGTGCCTCCTCGGACTCATCCACCGCCTCCGCCGTGAAAAATTCCGAAAAGAAATCCACAGCGCGCCTCCGGATCTCCCCGGGCTCATATAACAGTTGACCCGTCGCTGTCTGCAGACAGTGCATCATTTTTCCTTGTGCAGTTCTCTTTTCAAGTGCAAAAAATTTTTTTGTTGGTGCATCCATCTGGGCAATATTCTGAAATCTTGACCTTACCAGTGCCCCCTAAACCTGTGTGTCCAACAGATCAGATAATCTTTTTTCTTTGTTTTCAGGTCCTCAAACAGCCTATTGCTGTAGCTGGACTCCAGCACTCTATGTAGACCAGTGATATCTGCTTCCAGCTCTTTTATTGCTACACTAGTGCTCTGTGTGATGTTTTTAGTGTATTGTTGACACAACATTTTTAACTGAACTTTGGCCACATCCCACCACTTTCTCACTGAAGAAAAAGCAATTTTTTGTCCTCCCCACCTTTTCCAAAATAATCTAAAACATTTTAAAAAGTGGGCATCCTGCAGCAACTTGTTATTAAAATGCCAGTAAGAAGAATGAACCTTCACGTGTGGAATAACCATTTCTAAAATAACCATACTGTGGTCTGAGAATCCGTTTGGAATAATCTCTGATTTAATAAATAGATTTAAACAGTGATTAAGAACATAGAAATTATCCAGCCTGGCTAAAGAAATACTCCCAGCGCTCCCTTTAACCCATGTGTATTGCCTGATATTACTATGTGTTGACCTCCAGACATCCACAAGATCATATGCAGTTAGAACTGAAATCAGTTCCCTGACTGACTGCGGGTGGGGCTCAGAGCCATTCCTGTCAGACTGATAGTCAATAGTGCAATTAAAATTACCAGCTAATAAAACAACCTCTTCCAGCTGACACTGCGACAAGACACTGTTCAGAGTCTTAAAACAATCCACTCTCTCGTGTCCATCATTGGGATCATACACATTAATAAATATAAAAGTTGTGTTTTTTACACAAGCTTTTACCTGTAACAATCTTCTCTGTACCACTTCAGTAGTAGAAACAGAATCAGGTTTGAAATCTGGTGCAAATATCATTGCAACCCCTGCTCTAAAATTAGTTCCATGACTTAAAATGACCTCCCCCTTCCATTCATTAAACCAGTCTGCTCGATTATTCATATCAGTGTGTGTCTCCTGAAGATAAGCAACATTCACTTTCTTCTGCAATAAATAATCAAACATAGCTGCCCTCTTTACTGGAGCCCTCCCGCCATTGACATTTAAAGTACCCAGCTTAATGTTCTGCATGGCTAAGTTAGAGACAGGAAATTGCACAGAAAAAAAATAAATAAAAATAATCAGGATAATAAAAATAAGTCTTTACTAGTTTAACCATTATTACTTTTTTTAATGAACCTCTAACTTTACAAATAAGATTCTTTTTCTTTCTTTTCAAGCCCCAGTGTTATAGCATCCCGCATCACCTGCTGAGCAGAACTTAGCAAAACAGCGCCAAATCAGGAAAGTGTTCTACCACACTAATACCTCTTTTTCCTTTTATAATTTCTAGAAATTCATGTATGCTCTGAGCGCTATACCCTCCTCTAATCTGCTAGCTAACAGAGAACTCATAGCTGTAGGAGGAGTCTGTGTCACTAGTGCCCACCACATCACTGATGCTATTTTCACTCTCACCTGTGCTCACCTCACTGTGAAGTGCTGCACATTTACTAGAACTGGAGTCTTCCACTTCTGACACAACTCCCTCTGCTCTCTCAGAACAATCGTCGCTGAACTATCAATTTGTGTTGTTTTTCTTAATCTCTTTCTCTTAGGTATTTTAAACTCTGCATTGTCTATCAATTTTACCTCTACTTCAGTAACCTCCTCTCCCGAAACCACAGTCACAGTCTTCCCCTGCTCATTGACCTGAGTGTCGACATCTCCCTCACCCCTCTCCCCAATATTTCCTTCGTCTACCTGTTCAGAGCCAACACTCCCTCCCTCACCCTCTACCTCATTAATCACCACCGTCATGTTAGCATTCGAAGATCCAGCTTTCTGGCTTCCCAGCTCAGCGGCACTTTCATCTGCTTCATGTTCATTCTCTTCAGCGTTGTCCTCTCCATGCCTTTCCCCAGATTGTTTACAGTTTTTTTGCTAAATGCCCTACCCGATTACAAGAAAAATATAGCATTAACTCAGAGGTTAACTCAGACTAACTCAGACTACATAGTCACTGCCCTCTACCCGAAACCTGAAAGCGATATTTAATTCAGTATTGATGTCATTTAGTAACATATACAGCTGTCTCCTAAATGAGACTACATGTTTTAATTCTTGCGCTTTACAGGCCAGTGGAATCATAGTAATCTCTGACATTATTTGACCATGACGGCTCAGCTCTTTGATTAGTACCTCATACTTTATAAATGGCGGGACATTTGAAATACAGCAATCCGTCGCATATCCGCCTGCTGTGGGACCAGAGTAAGGGCGGACATGTAAAAAGGCGGAAAATGAATCCTGTTTTAAATACCATTATACACAGCTGTAACAATTATTATTGTAGCGACCCGGACAACTGGGGGCTCAGAAGACCCGCTGCTGTGGTTGTTATGTGTTGTACGCGTTGTGTGTATTGTTAAACTGGTATGCATGTGAGTGTGTATGCGCAGCCGGGAGTGAATGGGGTTAGTCAGATTGCACGGCTCCGTGTGTGAATGGTGGAGGAGGAGCCGTTAAAAAAGTGTGTGACAGTTTTTTGACTGAGGTACAGTACCTGCCTACAGTGTGAGACTGGAAGCCAGCTACAGTTGTTTGTGGTTAATAAATAAAAAACACTCACCTTGTCAGCGACTTTATTGCTGGCGCTGCAAAGAAAAGGGACGGCGGTACATTATATTCACACAATTATTGTTTTGAGATTCAGCTTTTATAAGGGAACTCCCCTAAATCCCTTGTTTAGAAAGATGCAGGATATTAATGCTTGTGACAGAGTAGCCGTCTGTAGTGTGGGTGCATGCATTCGCTGCTGAGTGACAGGCAGGAGAGCGAGACAGAGGTTGAAGTTGATACGCCCCCCGCAGGAGAACAGGATTTATTTACATATCAAGTCAACACACTGAACAGCTCACGTGACACTTCCAGCAATGGTTGCGCACAGAGCACATACAACACAGTGTACAAAAACTCTGGTGGATCTACAATCTCTGAACTAATCTTCTCTGTTCAATAATAAACTAATGTCTCTGAAGCGATTGATCATGGCGGGTAAACGGGTAGGGCGGATATGTGATGGGTGGATACACGACGGATTACTGTAGTAACTTTTTTCGCCGGAACAGCGGGAGGCAAAACAGAAGCCAAAACATCACTGATTACTTAAACCCTCCTGAACGGCTGTCTGAACTAAATCTTCACTGTTCAGAAACACAACCACTGCCTTGTTCATCCGATTTCTCTATTTTACCAAAAATGTTTTGATCAGCTGTAACAGTCAAACAAACCCACCCTAGAAAGAATGAAAAAAAACTGGGGACAAAAACACCCTTACTCAGAAATCCACTCACTCCCCCCACACACAGATTTCTCACACCCCCCAGCATGCACAGCAACAGACAGCACCAACAGAGATAGATAGATAGATAGATAGATAGATAGATAGATAGATAGATAGATAGGGATTGGACACAGAACTCTTATCACATGCAATATGTAACACATACCTACGTGCAAATGGGCACATGACTAATTATAATTATTTTGTTATGCAGATATAATCTTGCCATGTGTTCTCTGAGTTGTAATCAGCTTCAGTTACATTGAGCAAAGCAGCAGATTTATCAGACGTTTATAGAGGGCTGAATCCCTGTGTGCATTCATATTTACAGATAAGAATGCACAAATTACTCATAACAATAAAAAAAGAATGTTGAGGTATCCCTCCAGAACCGTTTAAACACCATGCAAGTTTGTCATGTCGAATCAGTGCCATTATGGTGGCCCTACACATGTTATCTACAGAAATGATTTCTTTGGCCTGATTGAACCAAAATATAATTTTCATGCACTTAGATAAATTATAGAGTGTCAGGGAAACTGTTGTCCATTGGCTTCATTGCTTATTGGATATTTTAACCCATGGGGAACAGTTTTCAATTATATCGGTTTTAAATATAATTTTGACTATTAACTAATTTGTGAAAAATAGCCCAATCTATTTTTGACCATGTTATATTCCTAACTTGAACCTAACATCTACTTATTATAATCCAAGGTCTCTTAACAATCCAGTATTTTTTAGTATTCATTTCATCTACACATGTCTGATGGAACTCTCCAGATTAAGTCTCAGAATCATAATTATTAAACAAACTTTAAGTCAAATATATACATCCTCTATATGCCACAGAAAACTGTAGCATATGGAGACAGTATCAATGAAAATAGAGCACCAGGGATTACAAGCACATATTCAAGATCTGATATTATTTCTGAAATGTAAATGCCAGCAAATAAGTTTAAAGATACACTTGTGAGAGTGTAGTCAAATATCCCTGGAACATTTAAAAACCAGACCATGAATTACAACTACTGTTCTGTTGGTGTATACTCTTCTGCTATTACACTGTGGTGAATGGGAGCGTGTGATTTCATTACCAGGGCAACAGTTACTTACACATTTTCATACACTGGCAAGAATTATTCTGTTGGTTTTCCAAGATGTTCTTCTTTATCCTTGACACTTACTGTATATGGCAGAAATTCATTCATGCAGTTATCTTTAAAAAGGGTATTCATTTTTTGAATCTTTGAAAATTGAACATTTATTCAGCTTGTGCTGAAGAAGTAAATGGTTAACATCTCATTTCAAAATTAAATGGAGACTTGTGTATTAAAATTACTGGGCTGGGTGTTTTCACATCTGTTTTTTGCATTTTATCTATGTGATTTATTTATATAAATTTTATTTCACAGTATACAGTAGCTTTCTGATTTATTAATTCATACAATTGTCCCCTGTCACAGTGTCTGATCGTCTCCAGGGAGAAAAACACATCTTCAGTAAATCATACTCCCCCCAGGGTCCCCAGTCCCCAGTCCCCAGTCCCCAGTCCCCTGAGATAGATCATCAAATGACATATCTGGATCTTTTCTTCAAATTTCACAGCAGCAGGATATGGTTATTGCTGGAGTTTGACTATTCCAGATAAGCAACACTGTGCCATATTACATATTTTAATTTGTACTCTTTTGAATGTTTATTTATTTATATATTCTTGTCAAATACAAATACATAATCACAATTAAATGACTGAATGATTTCTGTTGACCTATAAAAATACTGTTCAGTGACTTCAACTTCAGTGTCTATTGCTGCTAGCATTTTATGTCTTTTTATGTATGGTCTTTATGAGTATGATTTCACATGGGTCAGTAGGTCGATTCCAACCAAATACTGTGTTGAGATTTGTTTATAAAGACCAGCTCCAACACGACCAGCCTCTCTCATTTCTCTTCTTCCAGTGCACTGCTGTATCCATCAGCTACTCCATGATCAACTGTTAGGTTGTGCCTATCAATATTACTTCATAGAAAAACACATAAAGGGTTTACTGTGACCTGTCACTTGACCACTTGCTAGCTCAAATAACAGTCACACAAAGTGCATTCACAAATTAAACAGTTTATTTGCAAGAGACAAAGGCGCAAACATCTCAAGGCTACGCTCTCAGTGTCAATTCACATTACATGACAACGGTATGGTGCTCCCTGCAACATAATTCAGGTATTATAACTTTTAAAGGGATAATGATAAAATTACTTGAACAAAATACATGTTTCTGCGATTAATTAATTATATGTAAGGTTTCTGATATAAAACTAAAAAACAGCCCCAAACAGACACTGGAGACCACAGGATATTTTGTGTTCATCGACACCTGTTCATGATGCACTTCATTGTATTTTGTTGTAAAAGATGTGCAGTGTTTTTACAATCTATGCTGTACTTGATTTGAGTAGCTCTCAGGATGTTGTAATGGAACTTTTGGGCAATACCAGAAAGCACGGGTCAGTTCACTCCTTGGACAGTATAAAAAAATAAAAGACTAGACCATTTTGTTCAAAGCAAACACAAGATTCCATCTATTTAACAGCGCTGTTTTTTTGTTTTCTTTTTATGCAAAAAAAGGTTTCACCAGACCATTCCAATGGTTTAAAGTATCACTGTACTGAAAAAATATAGTATAGTATATATAGTATACTTAATATATGTAAACAGAACAACTAGTTAGCAGCACAATAATCAATCATATAATAATATACCTAATATATGAAAACAGGGACTAACTAATTAGCAGCACAGTAATAAATCATCTAATATACTTAATATACACAACCAAAAGACTGGTCAGCAACACAATGATCATTTGGGCTCCCAAGGCCAGGACAGTCACAAATGTGCATCACTCTCCTCCATGAAACCCAAAGATAGTCCTGCAGTTTATCCAGGGTCAAATCAGACCCATCTCTCATCAGCCATTGATCCCCCAAGACTCACAGGCACCTGTTAGAACCGAGGGGCTGGTGTACCGCATATTAGATTAGTCCTGTTGCATGATCATCTTGAAGTACTTTTGGATACCTCACAAAACCCTCGGCCTGGGTACCTGCGGAAACAATCACCCAAAACGGCAAAAGAATCAGATTTAAATATACAATCCTGTACATGCAGTCCCAGCACCTAAATAAAGTATACAGAAGGCCTGCCACAGAGTTTACTTTAACTCTGCCTTCTGTGATTCTATTAGCTATCACTTTCCAATCTCCATATCCCTCCTGTAAGGTACTTAATTTAATCACAGATTACACTTCATCATAAGCTATGGATTTAAATGTAGTCAGCATAGTACTTGTTTTATGCGCAGCAAAACAGCTGCTTACAAGTCAAATACTAGTTCTTCCGCAAACTGTTTGTAAACATAAAACTTTCAAAGAAACGAGTATTTCCCATATATCATATAATGATCCATTTCTCTATTCACAGGTCCTTCCCTTTGTCACCCGTCTGCTTTTTGACTGGTTCTACAATCGTTTCCTGTAGTTCCTGGATCACCCCCGCTCCTTCCTGTGGCTTCCCCTGTTTCTGCGTGCCCCGGTGCATCGAAGTAGCAGTTTATATAGGGTAGGTAAGCTGTGGATGGTCTGCCAGTTTGTGGCCAATGTATCTATTAAAGTGTCTGTGCAGTAATACAAACAAAACAAAAAAATGGCACTCCAAACAGTGCGCTGCTTTTCCCTCATAAATCAAAAAGGGGTAAAAATAATCACAACAAAAATCAATCAAAACACAATTATAACAGTGAAACAAATAATAAGTGCAATAAACCATAAATGCCAATAATAAAAAATGTTTTTCCCCTATAAACCAATGTTGGTCACTTGTGACATATACAAGAAAGGTCTACCTCCCTTGTGCGTATACAATCACATAAGCACAAGTTCCAAACTGACTTTGGACAAGGCCTCAGTACAGGTCAGTGCATGATGTGTTTGTATCAGAAAGCACGGATATCCATGGAGTCAATTTGAAAGAGATGAAAAGACTGACAAAACTTTACAGTGTTTGATATTTATACCTTTGTAAGCAAATGTTGACTCCCCTTCAACCCGACTGGTTTCTGTCCAATAATCGAGGTAGTCGTTCTCTTATTACACACATTGAGCCTACCACATACTTCCTCTGTGGGAAAGGGAGCAGTCCTCTCTGACATTATGGTGCTACATGCAGCAGGGTGCATCCATCTTGTCTTTTAAAATACCCCGCCCACTCTCAGCGTCAGCTACGTGTAATGTGGCATGGTGCGTCCATTTTGTCTTGTAATGCACCTTCTCCCCGTTTTAGGGTCAGCCATGTGTAATGACAGAATTCTAAACTTGAACAATACTGCATTAAAACAACTACAAAAGCACATTCAGACACAATTTAAACATAATGATTAAAAACAACTTAATTATAAAAGACACACACATACACATAGTGTAAAACTTATAATGAATAACAATACCTCATGCAGAAAGCCATTACTATATCACTGTTCCTGAGAATCTGTTGTATCTCACAATAATGACATGTGTGGGAAACGACTGCGTATCCTCCTCTCAAGGAAATTCCAGAGATATTCAACAATATATGTTGGTGCAAGTCTTTAGGCACTACATCACATGCTTCGTGAATAGTGGAGTTATTATGCCGATGGTGAGAACTAGGATGCCTCATAAGTTTAACAGCTTGTAATCATCAGCCTTACCTCCATAACATGTAAAATCATGGAATTAATTGTAGGAGGGAAACTAGAGGAATATCGTTATAACAATGGCATCATGGGAGATAGCCAACCCAGACTGAAAAAAGAGCGCTCCTGTCTGACAAACCTCTTAGATTTCTTCAAAGAAGTTACTGCAAGGATGGATATAAACCACCATCAATAGGAGGGTACAACACGGTATTAAACTTGAAGGTCTATGGTCCTGATACTGTTATAACTCTTGCTATTTTATGTATTGATTGGAGGTGACTACCGATGACAGACAGATTACGATGATAAAAGTCATTTTTTAACTTGCTTCTCAAGACACAGTAATCAACTCAATTCAAATGTGTCATTTGATTATTCTGAAGTCTAGTAAACAGCAGAAACTTCAGCTTTTTACAGTCTTTCAAATACAACAATGTATGTACTATGATTTCCATTACATGAGAGTAGATGTTAAAACTTCATGCTGATTTGAACTCGGCTCTCGCCAAGATAAGCACAAACTAAGACGTAGCTTTACAGTAAACTAATGTGATCGATCTGTATCTCCACCCATTTGCTTTTCTTTCCATCTGATGATGTGGATATACTTCGGCCTGGTGTTGACGGCTGAAGTGTAATGTTGGCTCCAGGGATCAGCTAATTTTGCCTTCCCAGCACATCAGCACACACAACGGTTGTGATGCTGTCTCCGGGGATCAACGACAGTGCGGTCTCCTCAGCGCATCAGCATGACAACCGTCTGGATTGAGCTAAGTAAGGTACATCTCTGGGGTCTTTAAGTGGGCACCTTCCATCTTCTGTGTTTCATCGACTAGCCCACGACACCTCAAGAGGGCTCGACAGTGATTCTGACGTCCCAGCATCACCCCCCTCCGTCCCCCACTCAACTCAGCCCAGCTTACTTACCTGTACATCACTGTTGCTTTCTTCCTATTGTGCTTGCAATGCCCAGCCAGAAGCTTTCCGTCTCAACCACATCCAGTTGCTGCTCCTCTCTGCTGCTTCAGATAAGTTCATCACTGTGCGACGCAACTCTTGACCGCTGAACCCGACATCTCTGAGAAACCGGGTTGTAGAGTGTGCCACAAATCCTCGACAACCCACCTCCACTGGGTAAACCCGCACTTTCCATTCTTGCTGTTCTGTTTCAGCAGATAGTTGAGCATACCGAAGTTTCTTCCTCTCATACGCCTCATCCTCACCAGATGATCAAGGTGCGCTGATCCAGACCACAAGAAAATGTCTGGTCAAAAGTTAGTGATGGCAATCTCAGGTGGAAAAATAAGCCATTAACCAGTTAGAAATTTGAACAGATTCTTTTTTCACTATTATACAATAGGGTACTGTATATTCATTTGCTCTGCACACAGCAACTCAGATTAATTATAATGTATGAAAATCAAACATGTAACAAACTGTTTCTGTAGGACATTTTTTCAATAAAAACATATAAACCAAGGGGTCATTTAGAGGGTGAAAGTATTACTGTTTAGATAAATTATACAGAACTCAGCACCTTCCTTGATAAAGAATAATTATATCTCTTGGTGACATTGCCATTGTTACAGCAAGCCTTTGTGTAGATGTTGATAGCTTGCTCTGTGGTATGTCACAGGAACACATGCTTATAATCTAATACAGTTTCACTCAAATAGGTTTAATTGTTAACATGAGTATACTTTTACATAACTTACCTTTTAAGAATAATCAGCTCATGCTTTTAATGATAATAAACTGTAACTGACAACAACTGATTTATTCAAATGAACAATGTCCTTGTGAAGCACGTTTTTTGTGTATTAGAGGAGCATGCTAAAGTACAATCTTTGCTTTATTATCAAAGCCTCTACCGTTCTTAATTGCAAACCATACAAAGGATGCATCATTATCGATGTTTTCATCATGTACATTTTACAAAAGCAAGATCATGAATGTGTTATATGTGGTGTTGGTTTGAATGCTCAATTTGAATTGCCTTTGTGTTTGTCATGTTGAGTAATTAGGATCATAGAGCTAGAACTCTTGTTACAAAATGGAATACCAGCAGTTGTATTTGATGTGAGTACACCTTGTTTGCATTCAAAACATTTCCACACAGTAGATTATTTGATCATGCTGGCACTACCGGCTGTACAAAGGATCTTCATAACATCTTCAGATTGATCTTGGCAGCACCATGAAATTCATCCAAGCCCCTGTCTGAGAAAGAGAATACACATTGAAAACTAAACAATATTTAAAACAAAAGAATATTTAAAACTTAATCTGAACAGCCTCTTGACCTTTGTTACTCTGGGCTTCTCTTCTGTAAGGGAAAGTTACTCAAGTCTCTTCACTAAATCTTCAGTCTCAATAGGTATGTTTGTGGTACTGTAACCTAAACTTTTTTTTAAGTAAAAATGTAAATGAATCAACAAATATTAACATATGTACAAAAACACAATTAAGAGTAACTTTTTTGTACATGTTTTTGTATAATAAATCTGGTTGATTACCAGCACAGCATGGCATGTTGTTATTGTTGTTTCCAGTAGCTGCTGGAATCATGCAGGAGTGTGTTGATGCTGAAGGCCAACCCTGACGGAGCACCAAAATAGATTGCTGAAAGATTCTTGCTGAAGTGAGTTGATCCTGCAGGTTGGCCACAATGAATTGGGTGCCAAAATTAAATGGATAAAGAGGCAGTGGACTTTACATCAGGCATCTTTAGGTTTGCCTCGGATGGTTCACTGCAGTCGAATGTAATACAGACTGGTTGGCTTGGTGTGCTGGAGAAGAAAAAAAAAAAAAGCAATGATCCTTAGAGAATTTAGAATCAGCACACATTGCAGAATACACTGTAGGGCATCAAATAGGGAGGAAAAGTCACCAAGCAACATGATCAGATAAACATTAAACAAAAAACTGTAAGGTGAAATAGAATACCGATGTAGAGAGGGCTTAATTGAAAAGGTGAGTAGATACATTTTAACACTACACTGAGCTTTGGAAAGGAATTATCTATTCTAGCAAGCCTTAAAGTTGTACTACCTTGTACACAGGCTTGTAATCTGACCAGAAAAAGGTATATATTCTACTGTAGTATAAACCTGATATAGAATTAGTCATTCCTGGTAACTTACATATTTTTAAAGATAAAAAAAATGTTGTTTTTATAACTTTGGTATACCAAATATCCTATTTTAGTGATCTAAAATCGGCAGTGTGACAATCTGGCATCATTTATATCAGTCCAATAGATCCCACTGTCAACAAACCGTCTTTTCACATTTCTAATTCAATTACCTATTTGAGCCTGGTAAGTGATCTCAGCTTTCACAATGCCACACTGCATACATTCTTTCCAGGGCAGGTTAAAATTGTTCCACAGTCCCATCCTCTGCAAAAACTGTAACTTCATTACAGTGATGCTGTCAAGGAATTAAAGCCAAACCTTTCTTGCTTTTTTCATAGTTAAGAATGATCTTACATAAGTCTGTCATATGCGCCTCTCACTCTTTTCATAGGTTCCTGTTTATGCACCCCAAGAATCCTGAACTGAATAATTCCTTTATCATGGAAACTCGTATTCTACTGAAAAATGAATATAATGTTTTTAAAACAACTGCAACATAGCATTCATTATCACAGTAAACAGGCTCCTTTTCATATGATATACTATTTATGCAAATGCCATATGTGGCATACATTCTGAAACATCTCCCTCAGTCAGTCAGTTTTACTCACTACTGACTTTGATGGATAGAGTTGAAAGTAGATGCTTCTATTAGATGCTTCTAACACAAAACAGTCTCATAAAGTGATTACTTTAGATGGTCCATTGTGGAGATCTCCTCAACTCCCCTGAAGGATTAAAAGCAGAAGTCACAACTCCCCTGAAGGATTAAAAGAGGCCAGTCACATATCCCGTGAGAATAATTTAGAATCACCTTGCCACGTTAAAAAACTGCCATCCTGTTTTTATTTATTTATTTTCTCAACCCCTGTAATTCCTTAATCTAATACAACAGATTTTTTTTTTTTTTTTAAAAAGCAAAGAAAAAAAATGTGTTGAGTGAAAATCCAGGAATACCATCAAAACTCATAAATATGTTTTTATGCATCATAAACATTGTAACATGGTGCATTAAGAGCAGGCTGAAATTCCTTTTAAGATGACAAATGGCTCATCTTCATGCTGAAATGAGTAAAAATACCCTGAATGTCAACTCTTGTTGTGGTTTTCACTTGGAGTCCTTTATAGGAAACACTTTTATCTTCCTTTCTCCTGTGAGGTCTTGTTTTTCTATCATACTGTAGGTCTGTCTAAAAGCTGACAGGGAAAAAAGTTACTTATCATTTGTTCAGACTTTTTAGCCTAATCAATTTTATATAGATACATATTTGCTTGGCAGTAGCACGACAAAGACTTTTGAGCACGTGTAAATCCTGCCTACAGCATTTTAATTGGTTTTGACCTCCTTCCTTATGTCATTACTGTATTAATGTATTGCTTCTCTTTAGTCAACTGAAACATTTGCCAGATGGATGTTACACAATTTATGAATGCCAAAAGGAAAGCACATATATGTAGCAGAGATTTAGAGACATTTTAACTGTTACATTGCAATGGAGAAATAACCACATGTCAGGGCTGATTGTTTGTACAAACAATTGCGACTGTAAAATCCAACTTGCCTAGTGGCCAGGCAATTATTTTGCACTGTGGCCTATGTAAGCTTAAGAGCAATGCAAATTACTCAACATGCACAAATAATGAGGGTCGCAATGTGCATCAGGCTATTTAGCGGCTGCACTTACAGCCCAGAGGTGAGGTGAATTAGGAATACAGAGAGCAGTAAGCGCTGTATGAGAGTCCTTACGGCTGTATGTAGAGCATGGAAATCAAACCAAACAAAAACATATGTCAGAGGAAGGGAAGCAAAATCCTCTTGGTGCACGGAAAAGAAAAGAAACGTTTTCTGAGGAGGAGCTGAGAGTCCTTACGGCTGAGGTCACTCAGCATGAAATTGAGTTATTTGGAAAAGCCTCAGGCAACATCAGTTATACTACCAAATAGGCCATATGGTCCTTGTGGAAGGGCAGAAGCCCTGCTGCTGTAAATAGTGTGTGTGTCTGGGAATGTAAGGTTAGCAGGGATGGGGTTAAATCTATCCCTGCCAGCAATCACAGGTGTGGCCATTCCCCAGTTAGGTAATTGAGTGCTAACTGGGGAGTGGCCACATGTATAAAAAGGAAGCAAAATTAATTGGTATGAGGAGTTTGGGGGTGAGTGTTAGTGTTGTGATTTTTGTATTGTTTTGCAACGTGGTACTGAAGGTTAATGCCCAGTCTACAAGTGTGTTGTTCTTTTGTTTAAACCTTTTATTTTGGCCCTCGTGCCGTGTTCTGTTTGTTCCTGTTTGTTTTTGTGTTTAGCCCTTTGCGGTCCATTGTCAGACCTGGTCCGACATTACAATTATTCCTATCTGGTTCATTGTCGGACCCTGTCAAAAAAACGCAAAAAAATGGGTTTCTAGTCGTTTTTTCTCCGGAAAAAGCCGAGTGGGAGCGACAGGAGCTGAGACAAGATGGCCCCCCATGGCATTAGGCATCCTGACTGATGTACCTCACCCAATGAATCGATAGAAATGTGAAATATTGTTCTCCTTGCAATCACCACCTATTTTTGTATAATGGTACTGTTAGCACAGGCATTTGAAAGTAATTTCAACATGGTGTGACACTGGACAATAGACAAACATGGAACAAAACAAAAGGCACGGTGGCCAAAATAAACAGTTCAAACAAAAAGACTATATATATTGAAACACCACAGTTGCTGCTACATAAAACTCTCCTACACACCAATGATAACCATGTGTGTGTATATATATATATATATATATATATATATATATATATATATATATATATATATATATATATATATATATATATATATATATAATATACATTTAAACAGCACACAATATACGTACCTCCTCCTCTCACCAACATTAACTATAATCTTTACTCATTACCACACCCATGATCACACTATTTATATACCTGTGGCTAATTAATCATTTAATCATTTATTCAAATCACGGCTCCAGTCACATTCCCACATGTTGTAACAGGGAGAAATTTAAACTCCTTCCTGCCAACTTAATTTCCCCCTCACCAACATACACACACACACACACACACATGCACCTGCAGGGATTTTGCCCTGCCACACTGCCACACATGGGTTTAACCCCTCTAAGTTCTGTGGTAGTGGGTGCCATTTTATAGTAATTCAAGAGAGGCTATGCTAATATCTAGAAGTATTGCATCAAGAGAGCCGTACCATTAATTAAACATGCTTTGTATTAAAAAGGTCATTTACAACGACTTTATAAGAATTTAGAATTACATTCCAGAAAAGTTCCAATTTTACTTACCTTATCGTGGCCATGCAGGTTTACAGGGGATGTAACTGGAATTTTCTACTTGCCATCTCTGCTTTTTTAATCTTCTATAAAAGTTAAATTTTAATATTTGTTAAATGTTTCCATTAAGATTTCCCTAAAGCACTAGAGAACTGTGCTGTGCTTAAGTTGTACCAATACCACAACTACTGATTCAATTGTATTTTTTTTAACTACATACTTTTAATGTGTGCTTTGTTTCATGGTTACTCAGCATTGTGATCATCAGAAAAGCTCCACTGTAATATGAACTTCATAAAGCAAAATGTGTCTGTTAAAAGAAACATAATTCTTACCTCCAAATCAATTCATTTTCAATGAAAGGCTATAACTACTATAATTATTATCAGAAAAGTATTCTGTATTAAAACACTTTCCAATATATCTTGACTGCAAGATAAGGCTTTATTGATTGAACTGCACAAAGAGTTTTGGACATTTAAGTGGTTTTATCAGCGACAGTCTGGAGGTGTGTATATCTCAACTTTATACAGTTTAAAAAATGTACATTATCATCTTCAGCCTTTTTCAATCCACTGCTGGATGCAGGCCTCCCCAAGATTCATCCACGTTTCTTAAAATGTCATCATTTCACACACAACAGCTTTTGTCTGCTTAAAGAGTGGTCTGGTTTTTTTTTTCCTACAGTATTGAAATTATTATTCAGAATGCTGTGTGACAACAGTGTGGTGGGTGAGGCTGATCATCGCAAACAGTGGGATTATCTTTAATTTGGTTCTTCAGTGCCTTTGAAGGAAGGTCGTACTAAATGCAGCTCAAGAACACTGCAGAGCATTATGAGAAAGTGTGCTAGTGGTGTTGTATCATATGAATAGGATTATATATAAGCTTCAATAGTTAGAAGCCAGCGTATATTGTCTATTGCATTTCCACATAAAATTACTGTCCTAATTCACAATTTGCATTTTCCTTAGCTTAAGCTTCTTGATCATTGGTCCCAGAATAATGGTACTGAAACCACAATAACATCATTCAACTAATTCTTAGTATACAGTATAACTCAACAGATTTTAACTTTTTTTTTTTATTTAGTCATTGCCAATTAGTTTTTATTATTTTCTCCCCAATTTGAAATGCCCAATTAGTTTTAGGCTCAGCTCACCGCTACCACCCCTGCGCTGACTCGGGAGGGGCGAAGATGAACACACGCTGTCCTCCGAAGAGTATGCCGTCAGCCGCCCGCTTCTTTACACTCTGCAGACTCACCATGCAGCTTACAGGCAAGCCCGCAGGCGCCCGGCCAGACTACAGGGGTCGCTGGTGCGCTGTGAGCCGAGGACACCCTGGCCAACCTAACCCTCCCTCCACCCGGGCGACGCTCGGCCAATTGAGCGCCGCCCCTTGGCAGCTTCCGTCCACGATCGGCTGTGGAATAGCCTGGACTCGAACTCGCCGCATCCAGGCTATAGAGCGCATCCTGCACTCTAGCGAGTGCTTTTACTGGATGCGCCACTCGGGAGCCCAGATTTTAACATTTTTAAGATGAAAAAACACATTGGCAAGTAATGGTTTAAATCCAAATGTGATTTTATCCTTTTCTAACTTATCAAGTTTCAATGGCTCATTGGATTCATAAAAAAAAGGACGGCAAACAGAGTCTGCTATAGAGTACAATGTAAAAAAAAAGTAGGACAGAAAGTCCTGTGATATTTACATCTGCTCTTACATTTATATTACTCTGGCTTTTTCTACCCAATTAAAAAAAAACATTAATTAAAATGTCTCACCACTGCAACCCACTTACAGATCAGGAGGAACAAAAACCAATGGGTGACCTCCTTTCCCTTTTCTCATGCCCAAAGTAAACAGATGTTCCCAAGCTACTCTGGAGGTATGCAAGTGCCAAGACTGGGAAATCTCCTCTGAACTCACGAAGAGCATTGCCAGTAGGGGTCACAAGCTCCCTGATTTTCCACCCTAACCAGCGAGTGCAAAGGCTAATGCTGTTTCCTCTGGGGAACCTCATATTCTGACCAGTTAGCAGCTGATTGTGTGACTCACCCTCCACTCACACGGTAGTACCATTGCCTTTTTAGATCATAAACAGTGAAAAAGTATTAAAAAAACAACAAAAAAAACATAAAGTCCCAAGGTTAACAGCCTCAAAGTGGACCACATTTACATACTGTATAGCAGAGACCAGAGAGTGATGTATTTTACATTCACATACCTATCAACTTTTGAAAATACAAAATCAGGAGTGGGCGCGTGGTGCAATCTGTGATTTTTGGGGGAAAATTAAATAAACTGTTGGCCCAATATATATTGTAGCACAGCAGGGAGGGGGTTCATATCCTCTCTGCATAAAACATTGTTAAATTGTTTAATTTATTTTATTGTTAATTATCCCCTGCACCTGGTAGTAATTGTAAATTAGAACCAGGTGCAGGGTATTTAAGAGGTGCAATTGGTCTGCACTTAACTGTTGAGTAGAGGGAGACAGAAGGTGTGCTCTGTTTTCGTGCAGTCAATATAAAAATAAGTGTTGTGTTAAAACTGTGTGTTTTTGTTTACTGACAGGTAAACAGCTTAGCCGTCCTGCGTATTAGTCAGGGACCTGTTCAAAGTTAAGTTAGGCTCTATGTTTGAGCTAGGTGTTTATTTTGTTTTTGTTTGTTTGTGGTTTTGTTATTAAAAATAGCGCAACATCACTTGAAAAATCAATTTCTGTGTCCTGGGTCTGTGCTTTATAAGAGCAAATGAACGACTGTGAGTGCCAGCCGGGTTACAATATATATATATATATATATATATATAGTATTAATAAAACTGTTAGCGACCACTGAGGATGCGTGCGTGGGGTGCCGAAGCACCGAGGGCACCACAGCTCCATGGGCACCGAAACAGCAAGGGCGGCGAGCACCGAGGGTGCATACGCCAAGTGCACGAGTGACGTGTTGGGGCACTGAAGCACCAAGACACAGAGCCGGGTCCTGGTGGAGGAACTCACACGTCTCTATCGGCAGCTCTGACATAAAATGCTCAGTAAATACCTGACCTGTGGTAGGCATATCCCAAAAGTATTGGTTGGTGGTTGTCTTCGAATTGAAAGGGAACAGTCCTTAACGTTTTGTGAATAGGGCCCTATACCACAAATAAAGGAAGTGTAACTGTTACCTTTGAGTCAAAATCATTATTACATGTTACAAATATGAGACATCAGCTGCCAGCAGAACTGATTAAGAAGCTTGGTGTACAAATTGGTGTCCCATCAGTTTGAAGCTGGGCTGGAGAAAGCAACTGTTGGAGTTCTGTATAATATAACTCACTGAACCATTTCTGTTACAATGTTGTTATGCATAGTTACAATGTACTTCATGTGTAAATCTTTGTGCACGATGTAACCCTAATCCTAACCCTTTTCTAATACAAGTGTGTGCTTACGTAAATTGTGTAAACAGATTAACTATGCATTATAGCATTGTAATTATGTGTAAGTACACATGTATTTACTAAGTAACTACTATGTACATACACAGCAATTAGAGACACAATGTGAAGTGTTACCAAATTAAAATATAGTAGCCTTGATAGATATTTGTGAAACATATTTGCTGCATCTGCTATAAAGTAATTGTTTATATTCCCTTGATGTCTGTCTCTCACTGGGTTCTCATTATACAATTTCTGCCCACCAAGCAAAGGAAAGCAAACCCTAATATCTCAAAGATAAACTACCCGCCGTGTCTCATTAAGGAGTTGGGTTGCATGGCCTGATTTCAGAGGTTAAACCACAGACAAGCCCCTTTTAATGTATTTATTTATTTATTTATTTATTGTTAGTTCATTAAAGCCTTTAAAAGCATCCTAGTGGGACAAACTCTGCAGGGATGGCCTTAATTGTATTATTAAACAAAGTGATGTACCATCAAGAAAAAGCAGAATTAAGTCCTCAGGTTAGTTTCTATTGAAGCTCACATGGATTGAAATACAGCAGGATCACAAATCTAATTACACGCAGAAAACCGGTACATTATATCTGTATCTGCTACTTTTAACACAAATGACACAATAATGATTCTCCCGTTTCAGTCTTCAGTCTGTGTTGTGAGTTAGTATCATTGAAATCTAATAAGGAATGAAACATGATTATCTGTGGTTTGACTAAATGTATGCCTTATTTATTGCTTACTGATATTTTTGTTGTTGTTTGTTTTGTCTTTCAAAACAAAGACCTGTATGTTGTCCCCTGTGAACTACCCTTTTAATTTGTATAGTTCATAGCTTGTGACTTCTTTACGTGACCTGCTGATTATAGGGAACCACTGGAATCATCTATTTTACCACATCGGTTGTGGATTCAACCATCAGGCTGGACACACACTGAATAAGCAGTGTGTGAGAAGGCAAGAAAAACAGGGTCCCAGGATCCACAGAAATGTTCAAGATGGCTGCAGGAAAGGAGGACGAGCCAGGAGGTCGCTGTGACCGGGAAGGACTAGAGGACCATCTGCAGGAAAATACAGAGCCACTGGAGGCCTTTCCTGACATGCAAAGGCAAAGACAGACCTTCAACCGATTTATCAAGAAGGTGCCCAGATGGATACAATCAGTGGTTGAAGAGAGCTAATATAAAGCATGTTCTTCTCATTAATGTTATTCAGCAGCTCTGGGTTTAGCACAAAGTCTTTCTTTTCCTTTCGGCTCTGCCAATCACCGCACCAAAACTGACAAAGACAACCGAGTGTGAAGCAGCAGATGAAGAGGCCAGCTTTCAAACTGACAAAGAATGTGAACACGTTCCCGAAAAGTTAACAATGCCGTGAAAGAGACAAAAAAGGGAAGAATGAGAAGAGAGGCCTGGATAACAAGGACAACAAAAAGAAGATGGAGATTGGAATTTAAAAATTAACTAGTAGGAAATAGTTGAAGAAAGACAGAAAAGAAGAAAAAAACTGACAATAATAAGCATGACTAGATTACAAGGAAAATTGGTGACACTTTACAATAAGAACATCTTAATGATGAATCGGTATTAAGAGTAGGGAATGTGTCACGAATAGATTTTTACTTAATGTACAAATTGAATAGGAAATCATACTTTAGTTCATGGAAACATATGAAATGTTAGTAGATAACAACTGTTTATTATCAAAGAAGTTATACATTTGTTTGTCTGAATATGATATTTATACAGTCTCTCTCTCTATCTATCTATCTAGATAGATAGATAGATAGATAGATAGATATACACACACACCGTTGTAGTCACAAGTTTACATACCCCAATGGAAATTTAGAATTTCTAGAAAGTTCTCGAAAACCAATAATTATAGGAACAATCTTTTTGCTTTTGTGGCTGAGGAAAAAAGTTACAAGAAATAGATGTCTATAATTATTTATTTCAGCATTTTTTTTTGGCAAAACTCCAAAAATGCTAACTCAAAAGTATTCATACCCTGACAAGGAAAATGAAATTAATAGTTAGTTGAGGCACTTTTAGCAATAATAACCTCTTTTAAACGATTAGGATATTTGTCAATGAGCTTTTGGCATGATTCTTTAGAAAATTGTTCCAGTTCATTCAAATTCCAAAGACTTCTCTTGTGCTCAGCCTTCTTCAACTCATACCAAAGATTCTTAATCGGATTTAGATCGGAGCTTTGACTAGGCCTATTCTTCTTAAAGTATCAGACGGTAGCCATCTTGCTTTTACAGTTACAGATGTACAGCTGTAACTATGAAACTGAGTGACCAATTACCTGCAAATAATCCCAAAGTAGTATGTAGATATGCCAATTTGGATGAAGAACAATTAAATGAACTGGAAGATAGCAAAAAAAAAAAAAATCACTGTCTTTATACTCAGTCACCCTGCCTTTGTCACTTAAAATAATGTATTTGCAGTGGTTTGTAAATGCTACAGAAAAACACAAAAAGACACTTCTGCACATTATCCACCCCTCTCAGACACATACCATGAAAAATGACTGAAATCCGAGACATACTTGTATTTATTTTTATTCCTCCCGTCTGCTCATACAGTGTGTCTGCACTGTCAGTGACAAGGGAAAAAAAAATAATTCGGTGCCGTCTCAACTCCGCCCCCTGTTGTATCTTTTCAATGGCAATGTCCACAATATGAAAAATACAGATGTACTTTCTTTTGAATGTTACAATAAAATTAATTTACTCATCTTAACTTAGTGTGTGGTTCAAAGTTATAAATGGGCCTATTTCATTGGCGTAAGGATATTCTATATATATATATATATATATATATATATATATATATATATTCCCTAAACTTGATTTATGCTTTTTTTCTTCAAATCCACAGTTTGATCAGTAGTATAAATGCAATAAGGGCCTTCAGGGCGTCCGTATACATTGAATATACAGACTTCTCGGGGGTTGGAGGCACTCGAGTGGAGAGGAGGGCTATAGTAGAAAATTATTGACCCGAGGGAAAACTATTTTTGCTGACAAGTCTTCCCGATGGGCATTTCATTTTCTACTATGGCTGAGTCTGCAGTACGTATTTAATATTTGAATCAGTCAAGAAAATAAGTGAGGCAAGTTTGGATAGTAAATACGACTATATATTTTGTTTAAATATAGCTGATACAGCATACGCAAATAAATAACAGAAAATGTTTTTGAAGTTCATACAGTATACATACATGAATTTAGTCTTTTTAAAATAATTTTTATTATTATTATTTCTTTTGTAAATGTAACACATTTTCACAGAACAACTGTAGTATTATTTTTTTTAATTGACATCTACCGGTACGCCACGGATACCTTTTAATAATTGAAATTTTGGAAGTGCAGAGTATATCCCTTCCCTTCCTGTGTCGGTTCGTGTACTTGTGGTATATAACTCCCTTTTATAACAATCTCCAATTTTTCTTCTTGAAAATTGTAACCAAATCAACTATGATGCCTACATTGTCTGATGACATTTAGTTTTTTATTTGTAAAAAGTAAATCGAAATATTACTTCGACATTCTCAATATAATTCTCAATAACGCTGTAATAAGCAATATCGTGCAAAATTCAGCTATTGTTACACCACTTAGGGCCTAGCATATTTATGTCCTGCCTCTGTTCACTCATTATTGGATAACTGCAATCAACTCTTTAGTTGATTAATCGGTCTGATTAATCTGTTAATCGGAGCAGCCCTAATATATATATATATATATATATATATATATATATATATATATATATATATATATATATATATATAGATAGATAGATAGATAGATAGATAGATAGATAGATAGATAGATAGATAATGCAGGCTTGCTACTGTGTTGTATTAAGTCATGACTTATTGGATTTAGGAAGCTAAATACATTCTCATTCCACTCTTCATAATGTATTAATTTAACATTTATTTTCATATTGCACATCCATTAAATTGGGGTATTTAACTTTAAAATGAGTTGTTTTAACAAGCTTAATAAGGAAAGGTGGAACATCTAGTTTTTGGAGTAGCAGAACTTTTTGACTTTCACTTAGAACCAACCCCTTCAATAACACAAACATACAAGTTATACAAAGTAATGTATCAGCTACAAAGAAAAATAATACCACTTCTGTTCTTCAAATTATTTATCTTCATTCCTGCCAAGCAATCTGTCATTTGTTTAACCTTCTTTTCCAGCTCTAGAATCTATCAAAATAAATATTTGAATTTCCTATGTTTGTCATTGAATCTAAAAATCATAAAAAATGTGTATTCCAACACTTTTCTTTTATGACATAAATATCCTGATTGACAGAATGCTAAGTAGCCTCTTCTTGTCTGATATGCTACTGTGTGTACTAACTCACTTGCTATAACTGTAGCCTTGGTTGAAATGTTCACACCAATGCCTTAATCTTAGCCTGATTACACCAATCATTAAGTTTAATGACTTGCACACAATACTTAAGATATCAGATCCAAAAGATCAAGCTTTTCCAACTTAAAACTGCAAGTTCTTCTCTCACTGCTATTTTCTTGCACATTTTGTTATCACTCTCTGTAACACAATATTATACCGTATATTCAGCTTCTTATCCAGATAGATTTAGGGTCTGCCTGAGGACAAACGTCACACATATCCAAGGCCATCTGTATCACTAAATTGTGCAATGGAATTGATAGCAGCAACACAGATCGGTAGCAAATGATTCTGATGTGATGCATATGAGATGAAAAGGAATGGAAAGCATGCATCAACATCTGCTATGATTACAGCCATTTTACAGACTGTGTCCTTAAGTAATGTAGCAACGAATGACCATGCTTGCTATGAACAATGTGTTTGTACTGGTTGCATGACAGTTTCATGATTTCTTGTTACTGTTACAAATGTCAGTTGTTTGTGCTGCCGTAATTATGAATACTACTTTTATATTCTGGGTGGCAGATTTAATTTATCAGTATGTTTTCCAGATCTCTTAATGCATTCCAAATTAATTTTCACACTTCATGGCTGTAGATGTATCAAAACTTTCAATTCTACCTTATTAAATTCCTTTCACACATAAATGATGAAGGCCAATGGAGAGTATTTTTTATGAGAGCTCAACAGAGATTACTGCAACTCTTGTTTAATGTAATGTAATGAATATTTCATTCACACTAAATACAGTCACAGGTTCCCACTAAGGATTTAGCCCAAGAACTTTGCTTACCCTTTATATTTCCAATGACTTTTTTAGATTTGCATTCATGCCGCACAGATTTAATACTGTATCAGACCCAAATCTTTTATTTTAAAACAGAGCAGGAACTATCCTGGAAACTTAAGGTCATGTGGGATTTGCAAATTTAGTGGAATAAGGGATAGCTTATTGAGGGTTTAAAGGGTACATAAGAACCTTTTTATTTTATTGTGTTACATGTTCCCATGTGTTGCTACAACTGTTTACATAAGGTGTGTGTATTGTTTTAATTAATTAATTTATTTTTTTACATTTTGACCACTTTTTTAAAAGTTTTAAATTGCATTCCCTGCCTCAAGATGGCTTCACATGTACCCGCATGGACCTCTCAGAACTACATTCCCCATCGTCCTCCTGCTCACATATGTAACCGAGATGGATTTACAAAATATTGCGAATTGGTTTTTTAACTATATTATTATTATTATTTATTTCTTAGCAGACGCCCTTATCCAGGGCGACTTACAGTCATAAACAAAAATATTTTTCAAGAACTATATCACCCATGTTTTAAATGTGTTATATTACCACCATGGCCAGGTTTGGATAATAATATAAATAATACATATGGGAAGTCAGCATTGCCTACTTATCTAAAGCTATATAGCCAGATATTATTCTCTCCTTGAGGCCTGGGTTCAAATTCCCTTTTTTATTGTATACTTTATATATATAACTTTTTGTATCACATTGTTATTTTCACTTGGCTGATTTTATACATGTGAAATGTTTTGAGTCAAATAATAGTTAACCAGAACATCACTTTTATGCAATGCAAAGAATAAGAGAAACCTTATATTGCACAAGTGACTGCTCTACAGTTTAAAAAAAAAAGAAAAATTGTTATGATTGACATCAGATCCTTGGGTTCCATGATAGTTCTGAGAATTGACAATGACAAATACTACCTGGAAAAATACATGTTGCAGTTATATGGTAACATTATATTTAAATATGGGGTACTGTTCAGGAAATAAATATCGGTTTGTAAATGTATATTGGTTCAGATATATACATCGGTTCCAAATTTGTCTACCAATGTGTGTGTATATATATATATATATATATATATATATATATATATATATATGAACCAATGTATCTCTACCAATATACAGTGCCTATAGAAAGTCTACACCCCCTTGAACTTTTTTCACATTTTGTTGTGCCAGTGCCTCAGAGTTTCATGCATTTAAATGAGGATATTTTTCCACTTATTTACACATCATACTCCACACTGTTACGGGGTAAAAAATTATATATTAAAAATACAAAACTGAAAGATCATAATTGGATAAGTCTCCACCCCCCTGAGTTAATACTTGGTGGAAGCACCTTTGGCAGCAAACAGCTGTGAGTCTGTTGGGATAGGTCTCTACCAACTTTGCACACCTAGATTTGGCAATATTTGACCATTCTTCTTTACAAAACTGTTCAAGCTCTGTCAAGTTCCTTGGGGAGTGTTAATGGACAGCAATCTTCAAGTCATGCCACAAATTTTCAATTGGATTTAGGTCAGGGCTCTGACTGGGCCACTCAAAGACATTTACCTTTTTGTTCCTTAGCCACTCCAGTGTAGCTTTGGCTGTGTGTTTTGGGTCGTTGTCATGCTGAAAGGTGAACTTCCGTCCCAGTTTCAGCTTTCTTGCACAGGGCAGAAGGTTTTCCTCAAGGACTTCTCTGTACTTTGCTCCATTCATTTTCCCTTCTATCCTGACAAGTGCCCCAGTCCCTGCCGATGAGAAACATCCCCACCACCATGCTTCACAGTAGGGATGGTGTTCTTTGGGTGATGCGCTGTGTTGGGTTTGTGCCAAACATAACGCTTTGCATTTAGGCCAAAAAGTTCAATTTTAGTTTCGTCGGACCACAAACTTTTTGCCACATGGCTACAGAATCTCCTGAGTGTTTTTTTTGCATACTTCAAACGGGATTCAAGTTGGGCTTTCTTGAGTAATGGCTTCCTTCTTGCCACCCTACCATACAGGCCAGATTTATAGAGTGCTAGGTATACTGTTGTCATATGCACACTTTGACCAGTCTTGGCCAGAAAAGCCTGTAGCTCTTGCAAAGTTGCCATTGGCCTCTTGGTAGCCTCTCTGATCAGTCTCCTCCTTGCTCGGTCATCCAGTTTGGAGGGACGGACTGATCTAGGCAGGTTCGTGGTGGTGGCATACACCTTCCATTTCTTCATAATCGTCTTGACCGTGCTCCCAGGGATATTCAAGGCCTTTGATATTTTTTTATACCCATTCCCTCATCTGTGCCTTTCAACAACTTTGTCCCGAAGATCTTTTGAAGGCGCCTTGGTTGAGTCTTTGCTTTGAAATGCACTACCCAGCAGAGGGAACTTATGAGGGAACTTGCTGAATTTATCCTGAAATCATGTGAATCACTACAATTTAACACAGGTGGAGGCAACTTAACTTGGTGTGTGATTTTAAAAGCGATTGGTTACACCTGAGCTAATTTACAATTGCTATTACAAAGGGGGTGGACACTTATCCAACCAAGCTATTTCAGTTTTTATTTTTATTTAATTTTCTACAAATTTCTAGAATATTTTTTTTCACTTGGAAATTGTGGGGTAGGATGTGTAGACAAATGAAAAAAATATATAAATGCATTTTAATTCCAGGCTATAAGGCAACAAAAGGTGAAAATGTTGAAAGGGGGTGTAGACTTTCTATAGGCACTGTGTGTGTGTGTGTGTGTGTGTGTGTGTGTGTGTGTGTGTGTGTGTGTGTGTGTATATATATATATATATATATTGTAAATGAATCGCACCCGCTCGGGTTCTAGCCCCTTTAAAAACTGACCCAACACACAGAAATTAGAGGTTCAGCGCTTACGCGCACTTTTAACCCTTTGCGGTCCATTGTCGGACCTGGTCCGACATTGCAATTATTGCTATCCGGTCCATTGTTGGACCCTGTCTGACATCATCAAAAAAACGCAAAAAACGGGTTTCTAGTCATTTTTTCTCCAGAAAAAGCCGAGAAAACCATTCAATGGCAGAGTGGGAGCGACAGAAAAAAATAAATAAAAATAAACAAGGCGTATCTCATGCAAAGTCATACTTGCCATTGGCATCCCATATGGGCGGTCATAAGGAAACAAGCTGGATGTTACTGTATCAGCGCACAGAGACTATCACAGACATTTGCAGAGCTTTTTTGAGATGTTATAGTAATAAAATAATGACTTGGATTGCATTATTGAGGAGTTTGGTTATAAAACGAGTGATCAGGAGATGATTGATCGGTATGTACGACTATTATTATTATTATTATTATTATTTATTTCTTAGCATATGTGAAAGCGATAGCGAACGAAAGGGTGGGGCGGGGCTGGAGATGACTAGTGAGTGCTTTGTTGATATGCAGGGCCTTTTAAACCCGTTTGACTGTGAAAAAAAAATACTTTTAAACAGTGCGTCTAAAATTAACTGCGCATGTGAAAATAAATTGGACCTGACACGCACTTAATAAATGGACTGCAAAGGGTTAATAAAAAAAAAAAAACACAAAATAAACACCTAGCTCCTTTTTGAGCACTGACTAAACACATGGGAACCTAACTAACCCGCAGGACGGCTGAGCAAAACACTCCGTTCTATAAACTTACGTTTTGTCCTTTCAATGATTGCTTGGAAGCAGCACACCCCTTCTGCCTCCTTTTCCTTAGCAGCCCTGAACAAACTGACTGCTCCCCTTTTATACCCTGCACCTGGCTCTAATTTAATAATAAGCACCAGGTGCAGGGGATAATTAAGCAATGAAACAATAAAGCAAAGTATAATTAAACAATAACAAAACTAACAAATTAATTTAAACAATAAAGCAACACAATCAAACAATAAACCAAATACAATTAAATTAAACAAAATGTGCATTCCGCACATGTTTTCCTGCAGGGAGACTTTAACCCCTGCCCAGCTGTCTTAAGATATATATATATATATATATATATATATAAACGCCACTGATGTAGCTAATTCAAATGTTCTTGTTTGTCCACACCAGAAACAGGTATAGTAGCACACTCTTGTAGATCCGTTTAGATTGCAAACAGATACGAGAGGTGAAGCGAGAGGTATCCCATTAAAATCAGCTTTTATTCATGTTAAAAAGAGCGTCAAACAACAACGTGTTTCGACACCAACCGTGTCTTCATCAGGTCACAAACTTAATTACATAACTTAGATTCCCTGGAATACAACAATTGAAATATAGGTTAAGAAACGACTGCTTCCAGTCCCTTTTCTTTTCTCCAGCCTTTTCTCCACCTACCAACTTAGTAATTGACAAACTGACTGGCTAATTTTTCAACTCCACTTTAGATTCATAACTGGCCATGGTTGGTCTATGAACTTTCTTCCATGATTTCTTTAAAAAAAAGAGGTTTCCATTAACTAATTATCATGTTCCAGACAGTTAACTTTGAAAGGAGAAGTACATAACACTAATGACTGTATATCATTCTACCCCTGGCAGTTAAGACAGAGAGTAAATGAGGATACATAAGAATGATGTGCTGAAACATGGCAAGCTTAACACTTTTTTTTTTTATAAACTTGATATATCTCTTAGATGATCGAGAAAGGCTGCTAAGATGTTATGATCAACCTTAACCCTTTTCGGTCCTATGTCGGACCAGGTCTGAGATTTAAATGTTTCCTTTCCAGGGTCCGACATCATCAAGTTGGTCCCTAGTTGGTTTTTCTCCGGAAAAAGCCAAGATAAGCTTTCAATGGCCGAGAGAAGCAGAGAGAAGCCGGAAAAAAGGAGGCGGATCTGAGCAATACGCATAGTCCCTTCACCACAGACATAACACAGACATAAACAAACAGGATAGCTGCTTCCGCATCCAGCGCTCAAAGAAAATCGCAGACATTTGCCAAGCTTTTTGAGATGTTATAGTAATAAAATAATGACTTGGATAGCATTATTGAGGAGTTTAGTGATAAATCGAGTGATCAGGAGGTTATCTATCAGTATGCATGACTGTGAAGAAATATGTGATAAATACAGCGAAATACAGCGTGGGGCAGGGCTGGAGATGCAGTACTGAGCGTCCTGTTGATATGCAGTGCCTTTTAAACCTGTTTTACTGTGAATAAAATTACTGTTAAACAGCGTGTGTAAAATAAACAGCTTGTGTGAAAGTAAATTAGACCTGACACGCCTGACAGGAGCTAAATAAATGGACCGCAAAGGGTTAAGATCAAAAAGTAAGTAAGAAAGTATATGCCAGGGGTGGCCAAACTTCCTGACCCTACGAGCCGCATTCCAAAATGTTCATATGGCCAAGAGCCACAAAACACAAACTGTAAAACATGAAATGTTTTAATATGCTTGAACATGTAACAGGATCTTCCATTTTGTGCAGTAGCTGTTATCTCTTGATGTCAGCAAAATACACAAGAACAAGGGATAGAACAGTGCACAGTTTCTGTGTAATTTTTACATCTACAGTGTATTAAACTTTAAATGTAACATTATGGTGTTTTTTCCATTATTTCTGTTTATAAAGGGAAGACGACCACCAACCAATACTTTTGGGGATATTTTATGTCAGAGCTGCTGATAGGCCCCTCACTTCGTCTTTTGCAACGAACCCGTGAATGTGAGTGATGTGACCGTGCAAGGATTGGTGGTCATCTTCTCTTTCAGGGAACCAGGGTTATGGTAATATAATAATATTGTTATTTTTATGTAGCACCTTTCATAGTGGACCACCATCACAAAGTGCTTTACAGAAGTAGGCTGTGAACTGTGCATATAATGCTCTTGTGGAGGAAGCCCTATCTTTCTGCAGTGTATTAACTACCGTGGCTGAGAGCCCTAAGGCGAACAGACTGTCCCATTCAGGGACCAGACCCACAGCTGGAGTCTGCCCGGTTCTGGGTGCCAGAGGGTGCCTTGTGCCTGACTGAGGAGATCCATGCGCAGAGGGATCTCCCAGGGCTGGCCCTGCAGCAGCTGGCAAAGGTTCGAAAAATAGATTCTCCTGGGCCATCTGGGGGCCACCAGGAGAACTGTCGCTTTCTCTCTCCTGACCTTTTCCAGAAAGGCAGGTATCGGCGGAAAAGCGTATAAAAGCGCTTTGGGCCATTTGTTGGCTAGGGCATCGACTCCTAGTGGACCTCCACAGTGGTGGAGGGAGAACCACAGGGGGCAATTAGTAATCTCTGCCGAGGCTAAGAGATCGACTTGGGCTTCCCCAAAGCGATTCCAAATGCGCTGCACCACCTGAGGGTGGAGTCGTCATTCTGACGGGTGAGGACCTTCCCTCGAGAGGAGGTCTCTTCTGGAGCACAGGAAGGAAATGCTGAAGCGTAAGGTGCCCTGCTCAGAGCTCCAACGCATTTATGTGCAGGGATGTCCAGCGGCCCATCCAGGACCTGTTGACTCGCCTGCCTGCCCAGACCGCACCCCAACCTAGACTGGATGCTTCTTTCGTCACCACTTGACGGCTGTGTATCACGCCTATCACTACGCCATTGCGCAGGTGGGAGGTTTGTCTCCACCAGCGTAGGGCTTTCCAACATGTGCGAGATAGATGGGGCGAAAGCTGGCGTCCTTTTTTGGCACCAGAAGGTATCTCGAGTAGAACCCCTCTCTTTGAGAGGTCTGTTCTACAAGAACGATGGCTTGTTTGAGAAGTAGTTTCTCTACTTCTTGCCTGAGTGCCAAAGCCTGTAGAGGTTCATTCACTGATGTAACCGTGATCCCATGAAAGGGAGGAGGTCCCGCTCAGAACTGCAGTGCATAACCAGTGTGCACGGTGGCGAGCACCCAGGAATCCAAGGCGCCAGTATTCCAGCTGATGTTGTGTAAACGGGTGGGCCTGAGGCTGCAAGCCTTCAGGGCCCCTGCTGGGGCTGCTGAGGCCGGGGCGGAGCACGCTGAGGCGGCTGCCTAGGGCAAATGCCCTGGAACTGGTCTTTTGGAGCACTGCTGCGTGGGAACACCACGCTTTGCGTTCCCTCTTCCTTGTGGAAGGGTCCGATTGCCTGCTGCCACTGTGGCCTGCAGGCGGTGCCTCAGGTCACCCAGCGGAGCCGTGGGAATCGTGACCATCCGGTTTATTGTGTGTGCCTGTGGAGCTTGCCAGCAGCTCGACCTGCCCCCAGGCTAGGGCACAGCCCCGATGGAGGAACACATGGCTGGCTTGTTTTGTTTTGGGTTTTTTTGCCAAAGCTGCGGGAACAACAGCCGGCAGAGTCACTCAACGACGGGACGGCAAGCCGAACTGCGGCAGAGGAAGGTGTAGGCTGAAAGACAACACACGCACACACCAATACTGCACAGGCAGTCACACTCATACGACAGACACAGCCAAGAAAAGACTGTCTGCTACACAAGCGAAGCAGACCGTAAGAAAAAGAAAAAAGACACTCAAAATGGCAAGCCGGCCCTCAGCAGAAATGCAAGGGAATGCAGTCGACTCAAAAAAACACACTCTGGTTAGTGACACAGAAGCGTACCTTACTGTAGGTGAGTGGCAAAAGAGGAAGTGGAATCCGCGGAGTGACTACTTGTTCCCTCGGCAGGCGGGACAGAGGATGTCACTCCACGGATGGGCCTATTGGCAGCTCTGACATAAAATGCTCAGCGAATACCTACCTAAGGCAGGCATATCCCCAAAAGTATTGGTTGGTGGTTGTCTTCGAATTGAAAGGGAACCATAGCTTCAGCAAATCTGATCCTTATTGTCTACTAATGGAGCTAAAATAAGAACAAAAGAACATAAGAAAGTTTAGAAACAAGAGGAGGCCATTCAGCCCATCTTACTCGTTTGGTTGTTAGTAGCTTATTGATCCAAGAGTCTCATCAAGCAGCTTCTTGAAGGATCCCAGGGTGTCAGCTTCAACAACCTTACTGGTGAGTTGGTTCCAGACCCTCACAATTCTCTGTGTAAAAAAGTGCCTCCTATTTTCTGTTCTGAATGCCCCTTTATCTAATCTCTGTTTGTGACCCCTGGTCCTTGTTTCTTTTTTCAGGTCAAAAAAGTCCCCTGGGTTGACATTGTCTATACCTTTTAGAATTTTGAATGCTTGAATCAGATCACCGTGTAGTCTTCTTTGTTCAAGACTGAATAGATTCATTTATTTTAGCCTGTCTGCATACGACATGCCTTTTAAACCCAGGATAATTCTGGTTGCTCTTCTTTGCACTCTTTCTAGAGCAGCAATATCCTTTTTGTAATGAGGTGACCAGAACTGAACACAATATTCTAGGTGAGGTCTTACTAATGCATTGTAGAGTACAATAATGCTGATTGTACCATGACCTTGATTTCCCATTGTTCTATCTGAAAATCATCCATAGTGCTCCAAATACTTAATCCTAATAAATGGGAAAGACCCGATGGCATTGTAAGTCTAAGCTCCTGTACTTTCCTGCTCCAACTATTGTTACCCTATTGATGAAGTATTCAGCATGTAATTTGCACTGAGAACCATAACTTGCTTGTGAAAATCTGCTAATGTTCTTTAAAAAAAAAATTGGCGAGAGACAGCAGTTGTCTGTTGACAGGGAAAGATAATGCTTTTTTACAAATTAAAGTGGGACATCTAGATCAAGGAAAAAACATGCATTGATGTTGCCAACTGTCTCTTTCTGCTGTACCATCCTGAAACGCTACAGGTTAAGACCTAAGACTATGTTACAGAATGCCACCTGAATGACTTAGGAGTATAAAAAGTCAAGATAATCAGAAATCGATTTATAGTACTTGATTCAACACAATCAGTAACCCTTTGGTCTTGTGCATATACAGCAAAAACTTGATAAACAGATATCCCAGCATCTTCACAGCACAGGCATATTTTGGCATCTCTGATGGCCAAGCCAACTCCATCAACCTTTACTTCACTACACTCTCTCAAACTGTACTATCTTCACTCTGTTGCTATACAACGTCTTGGTGACTTGTCAACACTTCATGATAATTGACCTCATAAGACCTGTGAGACAAATACTGAACACTCAACATATTTTTAATTGGTTACAGATATTTAACATAATTACCTTGGGGTGAAGCCAACGCCAGCCCCCTAACAAGAGTCCCCTTAAACAAATTAAAAGCAATATGAAGACACAGAACGCTAGTCAAATATATTTCACTGTGAGAAAAAAAAATATTGTGAAATGCACTATATGGAGTTCCGAACTCACGCTTGTATTACGTGCCTTAGGATAAAATGTTAAGTTCCCATTAATCAGTCACTTCTTTAATTTGCTATTTCCCCATAGTTATATAAAAAAAACCTACATATGGATTAACATATTGTAGCCTGAAGGGCTTCAACACATGTTGACCTTGTTGTTGCTTTTTACTAACATCATCTTTTATTTTTGAGGGATGTACAAATAAAGTTCCAACACTGTTTTTTTTCTTCATGTTTGTTGTACTATACATACTGTAGAAACATAACATGTTGATAATATAACCTCCTTGGGATCTAACACACTTTCTACAATGGCAGAAATGCTTTGGAAAGAAATCCTGGCTGCTGCATGTTTCCATAGTTCCCATATCACAACCCTTTTTCATCTTTTGGCATGATCCCACAACAGAGTGCAATAGAATCTTCAACCAAGAACACAGTTTTATAATTTAAGACTTCGTGCAAAATGAGAATGATTTAGGCACACCATTTAAAGAGTCTGGTGGTCTTGGTCAAGTCTTCAGTTTTTTCAGTTTGGAAACAATGTGGCTCCTTACATCGACTGAGAAAAGAAATTAATTCCGAACCACATTAACAGTCAGTTAGATTATATCATGATACATAATTGGAACGCAGATGGAAGAATTCCAAACTGCATGTTCATTATCTTGCATGGAAAAACCACCAAGTATAAGTAGGCTTTGTCCAGGCTAGATCTTTATACTATTCTAACCTGATTGAAAAAAACAAAAAATAATCCTAGATTTCTTTTTGCATCTATAGATAAATTAGTAAATCCACCTTCTATTAGTTCTACCTCTAATATTGGTTCAATTTTTAGTTTCATTAAGTTTTTTAAATCCTTTCAAAATAAAATTCTTGACATTATAGATCAGATCTTACAGACTCCTTTTATTATGGACCTTTCTTCCTACTTTGAATTAACTAGACCTGATGAAGTTATGATGGAGGCTTTCTCATTGGTTGCTTTGCAAGAGCTGACAGCGTTAGTCAGACATATGAGACCAACCACTTTTGCCCTTGATCCTATTTCTGCTAAACTAATAAAAGATGTATTTAGTGTTGCTAATACAAGCATTTTAACAATTATAAATGAATCCCTTTCATCTGGTATAGTTCCCTCTGCACTCAAAGTTGCAGTGGTTAAACCCCTGCTTAAAAAAAGTAATTTGGATCCTACAGTTATTAACAGCTATAGGCCAATTTCCAATCTTCCATTTTTAGCCAAGGTCTTGGAGAGTTGTTGCCAATCAGCTTGTAATGCTTTATTTCAGAAATTTCAGTCTGGATTTCGATCTGCACATAGCACTGAGACGGCTCTTGTTAGGGTAGTAAATGATCTTTTGATAAGCTCCGACTCTGGCTTTCCTTCAGTTTTAATTCTTCTTGAACTTAGCACTGCCTTTGACACCATGGACCATTCCATTCTATTAAAGCGGCTTGGGAGTTTAGTGGGTTTGGCACGCGGTGTCCATTCTTGGTTTAGGTCTTATCTTTCCGATAGGTTTCAGTACGTTTCTGTCGGGGAGATGAAGTCTGATTTTTCAGAGGTTGTCTGTGGTGTTCCTCAGGGTTCTATTTTAGGTCCCCTGTTGTTTTCATTATATATGTAGCCATTAGGTGGTATTATCCGCAGGCATGGAGTGAATTTCCATTGTTACGCAGATGATACTCAGCTGTACTTGTCTTTCAATCCAGACAATCCCTCTACTGGGGCGCTATTAGCTGCTTGCTTTGTGGACATAAAGTGCTGGATGTCACAGAATTTTCTGATGTTGAATTCTGGTAAAACGGAGGTCATGCTTGTGGGTTCACAGCACCAATTAGAAAATGTTGATTTATATCAAATAGATCTTAGCAGCCTTTCCTCAGAACTAAAACATGAAGCAAGACATTTGGGGGTCATTTTTGATCCTGTTCTATCATTTGAGTCCCATATTAGTAAAATTGCTAAAGCATCTTTTCATCATTTGAGAAATATAGCTAAACTTAGATCTATTATTTCTGTATGTGATGCTGAGAGGCTAATGCAAGCCTTTGTTACATCAAGAATCGACTATTGTAATGCACTTTTTTTCTGGGATTCCAAAGTATTTGGTGTCTCGCTTGCAGCTTATTCAGAATGCTGCTGCAAGAATTCTAACTAAAACCAGAAAAGGTGAACATACTACTCCTGTCTTGGCCCCCTTACACTGGCATCCTGTGCAGTTTCAAATTGATTTTAAGATTTTATTTTTAACTTATAAAGCCCTTAATGGATTAGCACCCAGTTATTTACAAGAGTTGTTGATCCCATACATTCCTAAACGGAATCTTAGATCTCAGGATGCAGGGCTCTTGGTTATTCCAAGAGTAAATACAAATAGTATGGGAGGAAGGGCTTTTCTTATAAGGCTCCTGCATTATGGAACACTATGCCTTTTTTGTCAGAGAAGCTAGGAGTCTTGCTGTTTTTAAGTCAAGATTGAAGACGTATTTATATACACAGGCCTTTTTATTATAGTCTTTATTATTATTACTGGTTTTTTTTTAATGTACATGAGTGGAAATGTATTTACTTTTATTTAAAATAGCCTGTGACAGTCTGGCTCGCAGTGGTGTGGTGGATGACGTCACGGACCAGGAAGTAACTGACTCCAAAACAGTGGATGGGCGGGTGAAACCGAGTGCCAAAGCACTCAGCGTATTTAATAATAAACAAACAACAGATTTAAACAAAATACAAACAAAAGGGCACGAGGGCCAAACGAATAAATAAACAAACAAGTAAGTGCCGTGCTGGATTATCCAGCACGTATTAGCAATTGTTTTTTAAATATTATTCCTTCTCTCCGCTCCCCGTACTCTCTACTCCAACACCCCAACATCAAGTGCAGAGAGCTGCAGGTTTATATACTCTGGCCGAGGGATTAACTAGTTGGTAATTATCTTATTATCCCCCGGCCAGAGTCTGCACGCGTTTGGTAAGGATGCATGACTGTCAGCTATTTAAGTAATCAGTAGCTGATCAGCCATGCATCCTCACGGGGTTTTTAAATAATAATAAAAGACGCGGCGCTTTTACCCGCGCCGCAAACAAAAATACAAATAATAATAAATAGGGGCGGGACACTCCGCCACACATGCCCCCCCTTGTGCGCAGCACACATGGCCCCAACGGCCACCTCCCCCCTCAGTCTTAAAGTCCCGGAAGAGGGGGAAGCAAGTTACTTCTGGGGGGTGGCCATGGTGGAATCTCTGGCACCCCCCCATTCTTCGTGGCCGGCAGTTCCCTCTTCCGGGGCTCCCGCCACACTCTATCCTGCCGCGAAAGTGCGGCTGGGGGAGCTGGTCTCCTGACCTCTCCCCCCTTCTTCATGGCCGGCAGTTCCCCTCCGTGGGGCTCCGACCACATGATCTCCAGCCGCGAAAGTGCGGCTGGGGGAGCTGGTCTCCTGACCTCCCCCCCTTTCTTCATTTCTGGCAGCTCCCTTTCATGGAGCTCCGGCCATCGTGTAGCGACCCCAGGCGAAGCAGGATCCCTGGCGACCCCAGGCAAAGCCGGACCCTCGACGACCCCAGGCGAAGCAGGATCCCTGGCGACCCCAGGCGACGGCAGCAGCAGCGGACCCTCGGAAGGCGACGGCAGCAGCAGCGGACCCTCGGAAGGCGACGGCAGCAGCAGCGGACCCTCGGAAGGCGACGGCAGCAGCAGCGGACCCTCGGAAGGCGACGGCAGCAGCAGCGGACCCTCGGAAGGCGACGGCAGCCGCAGCGGACCCTCGGAAGGCGACGGCAGCAGCAGCGGACCCTCGGAAGGCGACGGCAGCCGCAGCGGACCCTCGGAAGGCGAACTCGGGAGGGGAGCCCCTGGCCATGGAGGCGGCAGCGGGAGCTCCACTTCTCCCTCGTACCCTGTGTCCTGTGGAGAACAAAAGGCAGCCCCAGGCGATGCAGAACAGCCATCCCCAGGCAATGGCGATGGTGGGAGGGGAAAGCAGTCCTCCCACAGCGGCTGCGACGGAACCAGCAGGTATTTACCCTCTGCTGGTGGAGCTGGGAGTGGCAAGCAGTCCTCCCATGGCGGCTGAGGCGGAACCAGCAGGTATTCATCCTCTGCTGGTGGAGGTGGGAGGGGCAAGCAGTCCTCCCACGACGGTTGAGGCAGAACCAGCAGGCATTCACCCTCTGCTGGTGGAGGTGGGAGGGGCAAGCAGTCCTCCCACGACGGTGGAGGCGGAACCAGCAGGCATTCACCCTCTGCTGGTGGAGGTGGGAGGGGCAAGCAGTCCTCCCACGACGGTGGATGTGGAACCAGCAGGCATTCACCCTCTGCTGGTGGAGGTGGCGGAGGCAGAGGCAGCTCTTGCTGCTCTGCTCCTGGTGATGGTGGAGACAGAAGCAGCTCCTGCTGCCCTGCTCCTGGTGGTGGTGGAGACAGAGGCAGCTCCTGCTGCTCTGCTCCTGGTGGTGGTGGAGGCAGAGGCGATGGGGCGGATGCTGGCCACTCAGAGGGAGGCTGTGGCGGTGCTGGCTCCCTCTGCTGTGGCGGCTGGGCTGGCGTGTGCCGTGCTCCCTTCAGCAGCATAAATAGAGGCTGCTGGGGAACACCAGCATCCTGCCCTTCTCCCCCCCAGAAAAATTCAGGGGGTTGAGCCTGTAACTCCTCCCCTTCTGGCTCTTGGGACTGCAGCTTGGGTCCTAAGGCTGTGGAAGCGCAGACTTCCACCTCTTGGGCTATGGACGCACCGACTCCCCCCTCTTTGGGCTGTGGACGCACCGACTCCTCCCTCTTGGGCTGTGGACGCACCGACTCCTCCCTCTTGGGCTGTGGACGCACCGACTCCTCCCTCTTGGGCGTAGGACGTTCGGGCTCCTCCCACTCGGGCGTAGGACGTTCGGGCTCCTCCCACTCGGGCGTAGGACGTTCGGGCTCCTCCCACTCGGGCGTAGGACGTTCGGGCTCCTCCCACTCGGGCGTAGGACGTTCGGGCTCCTCCCACTCGGGCGTAGGACGTTCGCCTCCTCCCACTCGGGCGTAGGACGTTCGGGCTCCTCCCACTCGGGCGTAGGACGTTCGGGCTCCTCCCCAGGCTGTGGAGGCGAAACCAGCAGGCATTCTCCCTCTGCTGGTGGAGACGGTAGCGATGGCTCCTCTCCCTCTGATGCTGGAGACGGTAGCGATGGCTCCTCTCCCTCTGATGCTGGAGATGGCAGCGATGGCTCCTCTCCCTCTGATGCTGGAGACGGTAGCGATGGCTCCTCTCCCTCTGATGCTGGAGACGGTAGCGATGGCTCCTCTCCCTCTGATGCTGGAGACGGCAGCGATGGCTCCTCTCCCTCTGGCGCTGGAGACGGCAGCGACGGCTCCTCTCCCTCTGGCGCTGGAGACGGCAGCGACGGCTCCTCTCCCTCTGGCGCTGGAGACGGCAGCGACGGCTCCTCTCCCTCTGGCGCTGGAGACGGCAGCGATGGCTCCTCTCCCTCTGATGCTGGAGACGGCAGCGATGGCTCCTCTCCCTCTGGCGCTGGAGACGGCAGCGATGGCTCCTCTCCCTCTGGCGCTGGAGACGGCAGCGATGGCTCCTCTCCCTCTGGCGCTGGAGACGGCAGCGATGGCTCCTCTCCCTCTGCTGGTGGAGACGGTAGCGATGGCTCCTCTCCCTTTTGTGCTGGAGATGGCAGCAGCAGGGTCTCTCCCATATCCGCAGCCAGGTAGTTGAACACCATGGCTGCGATGTCTGGGAGGGAAGCTGGGTGGTGTTGCTGTTCCCAGGCCTCCCAGCGCTCCCCATCTCTTGCCCACAGGAGGTTGATCACTGCAGGGAGGGCTTCCTCATAATCCCTCCCCGGCTCCACCAGCCAGTCCCAGACTCCCTCAGAGGAGAGTGCATTCGTCCTCTTTGGAGGATGCAGGTCCTCCCTCACTGGACGCTCTGGCTCCTCTTTCTCCTGCCATGGAGGGGGTTGGTCGGGTGCTATGTGACCCACCTCCCCAACAGCGAAGCACCACTCCTCACCTTTCAAGCAGGTGGGGCAGACGTCCAGCATGGTTGAGCTACAGTGGGACCTGCGACCGGCCCCACGCTGCTGTAGCTGCTGCTTCCTCCGTCCGCTTCTTCCCATATTTTTTTTTTTTTTTTCTCTTCCCCAAAAAACACACAAAAAACACTTTGAGAAAAAAAAAAAAAAAACGAACAAAAAAACGAGCTTTTCTTTCCTGGTCCGGCTATTGGAGGCGTTTGTTTTGTCCCACGCAGGACACCATATGTGACAGTCTGGCTCGCAGTGGTGTGGTGGATGACGTCACGGACCAGGAAGTAACTGACTCCAAAACAGTGGATGGGCGGGTGAAACCGAGTGCCAAAGCACTCAGCGTATTTAATAATAAACAAACAACAGATTTAAACAAAATACAAACAAAAGGGCACGAGGGCCAAACGAATAAATAAACAAACAAGTAAGTGCCGTGCTGGATTATCCAGCACGTATTAGCAATTGTTTTTTAAATATTATTCCTTCTCTCCGCTCCCCGTACTCTCTACTCCAACACCCCAACATCAAGTGCAGAGAGCTGCAGGTTTATATACTCTGGCCGAGGGATTAACTAGTTGGTAATTATCTTATTATCCCCCGGCCAGAGTCTGCACGCGTTTGGTAAGGATGCATGACTGTCAGCTATTTAAGTAATCAGTAGCTGATCAGCCATGCATCCTCACGGGGTTTTTAAATAATAATAAAAGACGCGGCGCTTTTACCCGCGCCGCAAACAAAAATACAAATAATAATAAATAGGGGCGGGACACTCCGCCACATAGCCTTTGTATTATAATCTTTTATTATGCTATTTTAATGTTTTATTCTGCTGTGTGTTTTGTGTTTTCTGTAAAGCACCTTGGGGTCTATGACGTATGGTGCTATATAAATGAAATAAATAAATAAATAAATAAAATACAAATTAAGTGAACATATTCACTTGACTCAGGCTCATTTCTATATTGCAAGATTGTGTAAATACGATAGATCTTTTGACCACAACTGCAAGAGGTTATCGATCAGTTATCACTTGTTTCTATATACCATTCGAATCAGAATTGGTGTCAAGCTCCCCACATTCTTCATATTCTGTATCTGAAAAACATTAACCATGCAACACATTTAGAAAAGTATTGGAAATCACTTTGTAATCATTAGACTTAAACTAAACTACCTGTCCTATATTGTATATGTAAACAAAAATAAAAACAATTATAAAATGAAGTACCTTAATAAATAATCTAATTTATTAACTTTAAATGGCTTCTAAATGCAAAGCCTTAAAAAAAAAGAACAAATTAAAAATCCTCACAAGAGATGCATAGAAAATTACCTAGACTGTATGCACAGTCTTCGTTATCATTTGTTTAGCCAGATGGAGAAAAATATTAGCAATACAATATTTCATGTGTTTCACTATTTAAATAAAAACATGTATATAGAAATATGTATTAATAGAATTTAAATAGAACCATTTATGGATAGTTTGGATGAGTATGGTTGGATTCATAGGGAGTTTTTTGCATCAAGGAGAAAGAGCTGAGAGACATCCATCTGCCCAGTGGAAGTGAGATGCAGAGGCTTCGTTGGCAAGTCCATGATGCACTTAGTATGCCACATGGGCTTTACTGGCAGGAACATTGGAGAAGGTGTATAAACCCACTCCAGACGGTTGCCTTGCTGAGACGCTGGCTGGAGCTAGCATCTGCACCATGGTGTGTGCTGATGTGCCAGGGAGGCCGCAGCTTGGATGATCTCCAGAGCCAGCATTACACATCAGCCATTATCACCTGGCCACAGTACCTTCGGAGGAAACATACTTATGAAATGTAATACCTTGTGAGTCTATGCATTGAAATATGTAAAAAGCCTGCTGTACAATTATACTATCCATATTTTGAAATGTAATAATCAACAGGATCAAGTTACACTCATTTGAATTCTGCCTGTTTTGCTATTTCCCAAATGATTTATGACTGTGGCTTTATTTATTTTTAAAAAGTTGAAAAGTAGTGCCAGAAAGCTGGCAATATCTACCCTTCATTTACATAGTTTATTAAGTGCAGGCACAAATACACCAAGCAATCACTTTTTATAGCAAACAAATGGGGGAAAATGTAACAACAGCCACTTTCCTCTCATGAGAACTGGGTGTCAAATCTGAAGTGCAGTCTATAAAATGAGCTTCATTATCTGGTACCTGCAAAAGTAATTCCCAGACAGTAACCTGAGTATGACGGTCTTTATTGTTAAATTTTAATTTTCTCTCTTATTGTGTGTCCAGCTGTTATACACCTGCATATGATGAGGCTTGTGAATGATATCTCTTATATTAGTCTCCATTGTGCTTTGTGGATGCCAGCTAGTGTTAAAGAAAAATATATTGCGTATTTATAACAGGGTTTCAGATTTAGCCCTAGTAATCAGTAGAAGAATAATGTTCTGCACCATATTAGCCTCTTTGGCCAAGTATTAAAAAAAAATGAAAAAAGTTGTATGGAACTATTCTAAAAACTGTTATAATCCACAGAAATCAATTTTCTTTTTAGCATCTGGTCGCATGCCCTTTCTGAATAGCTGAGAAAACTGTAAATTAGTTTCCCGGAAATCTATGAGTGAATTTAGTTATGAGGTGTAAAGAGGTTCTTTTTCTTCCAGAGCATAAGTTTCAAGAATAATCTACAGCCTAAAACCCCTTCCCTGGGGTCCCTGAGTGGCTTACCTGGTAGAAGCGTAGTGGCGAGGTGCGCAGGGTAAATCGTGCAGTGCAGGCTCACATCCTGGCTGTGCGAAGTAGGCCGATTTTCACTGGGGACTCCTAAGGAAGCGTTGCATTGGCTCTGACACTTTATCCAATCATGCTACAGCGAACCCTGCTGGCCAAGTGCCCAGTGAGCTCAAAAGCGGACACCTGCAGGGCTGGCATTTGTCCTCCAGCGGTCGCTAGCTCTCTGACATCTGCTTTCGAGTTCCTGTATGAGAAAGAAGCTGGCCTGGTCATGGGATCGTGGGCGCCCACTGAACCTTCCAGTCTCCTGAGCCATGTGGGGAATTGCTGAGTGAGGGGAAAAGCGATTTAGCATTCCAAATTGGAAGGAAATTGGGAAAATAACTAATAATTGGACACACTGAATGAAAAAATAAATACATTTTTAAAAAAAAAACGTCCCCAGGACAAGTGCTGCCACTAGCTGATGGGAAGGTTGTGGTTCAGAATCAGACAGTGATTGGAGGGGACATGGGTGAAGTAAACTTAACAGCAATCAGTGATACGATGATTAATCTGCATGAATTAAACTCAGCTCGAGAGAATGTTGTTTAAGGCGATATACTGTCAGAACAGAAAAGAGAGATCATTATAAATCTGAAAGAAGGAGCATGAAAGATGGCGACTGGCATCCAAACGCATTAACACTGAGAAGAAATAACCTACAGAAAAGTCTGAAAGGTAAAAGCCACAAAGCTGATTTTTCATTTTTCATAATCTATTTATTAAACACATATAAAAGAAGAATTACTTATAGCAAAATAGGCCATGCCTCGCAGCTTTAGTAGCCCAGTGATGCCAGAGCATAAGTTATCAAGATGTCCAATAAGGTGATACTCCATTAGTCTTTTCAAAACACTGCACAGGATTATAGGCTTGTATTGGGTTTCCTGAAAACAGTAGTCAGGTTTATTCAACAGGGTTTCAGGTGGCCAGAGCTCCAATGTTTCAGTTCATCAAGGTAACATGACAGCCACAAGTAAAGCAGATGTGGTTCCACCAGCTGACAATTTTTTAATTATAGGCTGGAATACATGCAAATGCAATGTCAATGCCATTATCCATTAATGCGGAGATGTTTCAAAATATTCAAAACATATTTTGGTTTGTGTATATCTTTAGTGATGTAATGGCAAGCAGGTATGAATGAGGGAATACGTTTGTGTCCCTACAGCTAAAACTACCTTTACAGGAAGTAAACAAAATGGCTTAGATATCCTCAGTGGGGCTGTTTAACATGATGCAAAAACAAGATGAAATCAGTCAAGCAGACTATACAGTAAAACAAGGCTTAATATGTTTGCTATGTAGACAGATAGGTATATAAGATGTAGGATATATTTTGTTGTTCTTTTTGAACATGGAAGGAAACAAATGATGTTTGCATTCATACAAGAATACATCTCTGCACGTTGTTTGGATTACTCCATAGAAAAGGGGGGGCAAGTGAAAACAGAACAACATCAAAAATGCCATTTTACAAAACATATCTATTTTTTTTTTAAATCAAGTTTATCAATGAGCTGAAATGGTTTTGTACTGTGTAAAAGGTTTTTGTTCAGATGTCCAGAAGCAGCGCACTGACTATGCAATAGGTTAGAGAACGCTAGCAGAGCCTGTAATCCTACACTGTCCCATGTGATTGAGTTTAGAACTGCTTAAGTATGTTACCAAAGAAGTACATGAGACAACTGCAGAGTTATCAAAAACTGGGAATGAAATGTCACCCCTATTGCACAAGGATAACTAAACAATTAATAAACACTGATACAAGGCTAAGGGCTTCACATATTGCATCCTGGTTGTCTAGTCTGATACTAAAACTTGCATCCCTCTACTTGATTCTATACAAAATATATACTTTAGACATTAAATAAATACATTTTAAAATAGTATACCCTTGTGCTGTCTATTACATTATACAGTTGCATTTTCAGTTATTATTTTTAAGAGGAAGAAAGGCATACATGTCTTTCTGGAAACATATTCTCCACAACAGTGAACATGGAGCAAACGTGATTGACAGCCGAGCTAAAGGCAAAATTCTTTGAGGTCAGTTTAATAGCCAAAACTTTATTTATTTGCATTGTGTGTGTGCATGTGTCTATATATATATATATATATATATATATATATATATATATATATATATAGTGATGATCTGCCTTCCTAGCGCAGACTTTGCTTCAATCAGACACTCGACAACCAAAGAAACGCCGTAGCGTGTGTTTATTGTTTACACACTGAAAATAAAATAAAGAAAACAAAACCTAACCCAGTCCCGGGTCCTAACTAAACAAATCGTTCCCTAACTAATGACGGGGCAGGCTAAGCCTGTTACCTCGTCTCCAAAACCCAAACCGTAATCCAAAATACCTTTCCAAAATGTCGTTAACCAGTTCACAATACGAATACTCGTTTTCCTTGTTTTCCTTGTTTTCCTTGTTTTCCTCTCCCACTCTCCAACTCAGCTCCTACCATCACCCTCGTTCAAACACTCACCAAACAGACATTTTAAATGGTAACCAATTATATCATTAAACAATTGACATGTCATTAAATTGGATAATTAATTTGAACTGGAGCCAGCCTTGACTCCAGTAGCTTCCACCTGGTCCTAGTGTCCCCCAGGTATTGTCTCTGAACAATAATAAATATTTGTTTTAAACCATACTTTTTCTTCATTTGTACTTTCCCTTATTTAACACACAGTTATTATTTACAAAGTGTATTCTTTAACCCATTCATTTTTGATCCCAAACACTTTTTATTAATTTTCTTTGTTTACCAACCAGTTGGTTTACGTTGTCTTTCACCTTTTTTGTTCATTTCCTTTAACCAATCCCTCACTATATATATATATATATATATATATATATATATATACATACAGTATATATATATATATATACAGTATATATGTATATTGTGAAAGGACTGGTAGTGTGGTACTATGGTACACCGTCGTTTTCTTCCTGATGGACAGACTTGGACTCGCTGCGTGTTCTGGTGTGTAACTTTATTTACAATTTTTATACAGGATATACTTAAACAATATGTATTATGCCCTGTACGGGCCACTAACTAACTCACTTCTTCTCCCCTCTATGCTAAATCACAATGACAAGCGGCCACAGGCTCTGCTTTCAGAACGTCTGGGTCCGGGAACACAGGAAAGCAATGAAGACTGTCCTCTCCACATGTAGTAAGCCAGAAACACAGGTAAGTAGCTGTTTGGCTCCCTCTGGTGGAGTGAGCTGGAACACAGGTAAAGTACAGAGCGGGCTCCCTCTGGTGGAGTGAGCCGGTAACACAGGTAAGCGGGGTATGGGCTCCCTCTGGTGGAGTGAGCCGGTAACACAGGTAAGCAGGGTGTTGGCTCCCTCGGGTGGAATGATCCGGTAACATAAGTAAGCAGGGCGTGAGCTCCCTCAGGTTGAGTGAGCTGGTAACACAGGTAAGCAAGGTATGGGCTCCCTTCAGCGGAATGAACTGGGACCATGGGTAAGCAAGGTGAAAGCTATCCCCAATGGTAATCGCCTGGAACACAGACAAAGAGATAACAACGGGCCCCCCTTTGTTAGAGTGGGCCAGTAGCACAACCATGTGGGTGCAGGAATGCGTGGCAAGGTTCCTGCCACTGAAATAATCCAGCACTTCCACCAAGCAATGTTGTCTTCTCCAGCAGAATAGCGGGGTACTGGCGCCCCCTCCCCAGGAACGGTTGGGTCTGGATAAACCAGTTCCATGCAGTAAATAAACACTTTACTAAATCACAGTCCCGTGTCTGAGTCTCTGGTTCTTTGTGTACTGTCCCAGCGTCTTGCCATTTGCTGTTTCATTAACTCATAAGACAAATCTGACCCTAACCAGTCCCGGGTCTATTTCTCTTTCTTTACAAACCCTACTAGTAATTCAGTACAGGCTGCCGTGAATATGCAGCAACAAGAAACATATTCTCCAGTGGGTGACGCCTATTAATGGCGGCGTAGCAAACAGTAAGTAACGTAGAAAACAAATAACTAATTTTAGACTCGGCTCTCGCCAAGATAAGCACCAGCTAAGACGCAGCTTTACAGTAAACTAATGTGATCCATCTGCGTCTCCATCCATTTGCGTTTCCTCCCATCAGATGATGTAGATATCCTTCTGCCTGGTGTTGCTGGCTAAAGAGATCAGCTTATTTTGATGGGGCAAGGGATCAGCTTATTTTGCCTTCCTTGCACATCAGCACACACAACGGCTGTGATACCGGCTCCAGGGATCAACCACAGTGCGGTCTCCCCAGCGCCTCAGCATGACAACTATCTGGGTAGGGTATATCTCTGGGGTCTTCAAGTGGGCACCTTTCATCCTTGGTATTTCGTCGACTAGCCCACGAAACCTCAAGAAGGCTCGACAGTGACTCTGGCGTCCCAGAATCACCCCCCTCTGTCCCCCACTCAGCTCAGCCCAGCTGACTTACCTGTGCTTACTTCTTTCTACTGTGCTTGGAATCCCCAACCAGAATATTTCCGTCTCAACCAGAGCCAGTTGCTGCTCCTCTATGCTAAAAATAGCCCTTTAAAATAGACCTGGACTGTATAATATGTGTTATGCTTTGCTGATAAAAGAGAAACCTAGCTGTCACTAATGACTGTAATTTTTTATTCAATGTTTGATATACCCGTTATATGAAAATCTGGGCTGTTTAAAATGAATAACATTTTAAGAGGTTAAACAATGAGCTGGTAAAGAAAGTTTTATTCCAGATTAGGTTTGCTGTTGAGGTTTTCTGCAAGCATGTAACCTTAGGCAAAGACTGCAGCAGTTGGCAGCCAACTATACTTACTTTAATAGGCTTAATTATGAGGTAGCTCCCAACATCTGTAAATAAACAAAATAACACGCTATCACATTCTATTTCATTGAAATTTCTACTGTGTACTTTGTGTTTCTTTCATTTAAGGATCCATTTATAACTCATCTATTAGTGTACAGCCTTGGCCAAAGGTTTTGCATCACCCTATAGAATTAAACCTTCAGAATAATGTTACGTTAACATATTGAATTACACACCACTTTGTAATTTTCAATATACGTCAACGGAAAACTGACACAAATTTTAAAATGTGACATTTCTAAATCTAACATGAAATACTGTACTACTATTATGGCTTCCGGTAGACTTTTGCAATATAATTTTGTAGTTTGTTTGATTACATGATGTTAAATAAATATCTAAATTATGTTCATATACAGTAAATTATTTTTTTTAAATGATGTCTCAATCCTAAAATTCTAGGTGATGTAATATTACCACAAACCAGGGCTAATTAAATACAGTAATATTTTAATCATGTAATGAAGCAATTTATTTTATGTTACCAATGCCATCACATGTTTATACATTTGTTATGGTCTCTAATCATGTTGACAGTGGTTTCTAGCACTGTTTGTCTCCTTATAAATGTAATTGCTGGCAATATATTGCAACAAGCTTTCAGGTGCACCATGGTTTAGTCTACAGTTTTAGAATACATTGAAAAGTACCAATTTAGGTTAAGTAAAATACTCTTCTATTTCCTCCATCGGATTACATTTGTGATATCAAGTTTTCTGTCAGTGTTGTAGGAAAGCTGCTTCTAGTTGATGTGTTTTGTGTAAAGTAGTATATTGAAGTATATTGACCTATCAATTTATATAGACATGTCCATGTGCATTACTATATATATATATATATATATATATATATATATATATATATATATATTAACGGTGCAGCCCACCAAGTGAAAAGTCTTAACTTAAATGGCCCTTGCTGACAGATTTTTCCATTCAAACAGTTTTTCATAACCAGGTAATTCAGTAAGATGTATTTATTACTCTTTAGTGAATCAGTGAATCAAACAAACACATCTGTTGAACTGATTCACTAAACGGAATAAATGAAACGAATCGAGCCAGTAAAAAGAGTCAAACTGCACATCACTAGTTTTCAGGCCAGAAAAATAGGTTTAAATAGTACGCGCCTATCAGTGGTTAAAGCCTGGTGTCCAAACAAACGAATTATCGCTCGCTTTATTGTGTACAATACAATTATCACCCTTTAGTAAACACGGTGTGAATGAAGCTCATCTCATTATTCAGAGGAGGGTGCCTAATTAAATAAAAAGTCGCTCCCCCCTTTTTGAGACTTCAATTTTAGGAAAACACCTTTTTTTGTGTTTAATACTTTTTTTACAATTTATTTTTTCCAACATGCTCAACACCAACAAATAAAGATGCACAGGTTTAGTTTTGAAATAACCCTTGTTTGCAACATTTTATTCCATTAATAATTTTACAATGTTTTTTTTTTTTTCGTTTTTAGTTAAACTACTAGAAACTATTTGTTTTTCAAAATGTAAAAAGTAATAATTAACAGGGTGTAAAATCAAGTTATACATCGTACATCACATCTGTATTAAACTACCGGTATTTTATTTGAGCTTACCAAGTACCCAAACAAGTTCAAGAACGTATCTTCTTTGCTTTAATGAACATTTCTTTCCAAACCCATTCTTAGACAATAGTTCCAGCTGCATTGGCTTTTACAAATTTGTTGTATTAATTCCAATTTGAAACAAAAGTAACAAAACAGTGCTGCTTCATCAATTAAAAAGCACAAAAATAAATAAATAAATAAACTAAACAGTGCACCATTTAACCAGCAAACAAAACATTTTAGTGTTGCATACGGTGCTGTACAAATACATTAATTTTGTTTTGTTAGTCAGTACCACAACCATACACATACGTTACAAGTGTGTCACAAAGATGGCCGGAGTGGGTGGCGTCAGACCAGAAGCAGGAAATAAACAGACAGAGAGGTGTGGTTTGGTGAAGCTGAGCGAATGCTTTCGCTCAGCATTTAATAAACAGAACAGAAAATAAAAGGTTGGAACAGACAAAACACAGGGCACGGCACTTGAGGCCAAAATAAATAGACGAACAAAACGGAGTAGACACTTAAACAGACAGACGAACAAACACGGCGAGTGAAAACAACTACTACTTCTTATTCTTTTCATTTACCTCCGCTCCACACCCGTTCTCCACTCACTGAACACCCAACCCTGAATGAATGAAAATGTGTCTATATATACTGTTGTGCTGGGATTCAATTACTAATTAATTATTCACTTGAATCCCAGCATGTGAATTAATTCTGTGCAACCCCGTGCTCACATATTACATTTAACCAGCACGTGAAGTGATTTGTGCCCTCCTCGTGCCTAAATACAAATCTACACTTTTTAAATCACACGTGAAACACAGACCCGTTTATATCCCGTGTACCAATCTATATACCAACATTAACACACGCACACAACATACAACACATAATATGCACACAGGGGCAGGGCACATTGCCACAAAGTGTAACACTGCATTGCACTGACATGTAGAACAAGTTACAGTATGTATTAAAGTCATTCAAAGCACTCCATTCAAACAAAATGTTTTCTACATCAGTCCATAAACACTTTCCTCCTATCAGATCATTTTTCTTTGGCCATTTTAAGTTTTTCTTCGTTCGTCTCCAGTCACATACTGTTTTTTCAGCATTGCGATTAACATGTATTTTAGCAAATTCAACAATGTGCAATTTCAAACCTGTTGAGTAGTATTTTCTGTTTTTTATTACTGTCCTACTTTATCCAGTCTCAAAGTCACCTGCATTATTATAGCATTGCAGTTACAAAGAACGGAAGATTTGAAAAGTTTGCTACTCAGCTTTTTAACCAATAGCTGTTTGGTATGGATCCCAGGGGCGGGTTCAGTTTGAATGTTGACAAATCAATGGCTTAGGAGGGTGGGAAAAAGGAAATTCATAGAGACTGACAGCTATTGTGTTAACACTAAGTGAAGCAGTATAGCTGTGATGTTTTCGAGAGGAGGTCTGAAAGCTTGCGTTTAACATTACAGATGACTAAAGGTATTGAGAGTAAGAAATTAAAACTTTTAATTAGAACAGTGGTTTTCTGTTTCTACCTAGAAACATGACCTGAATGCCACAGATTCTGAACAAATACATTATTAGATGCTGGTTAATCTTTGCTCTTGCTGCTGATGTGGCTGCCCCGATTCTGAATGAATTATAGAATTGTGGGGGAAGTCCTGCTCTGGAAACCAACGTGGACAGATGGGATGTGAACCAATGTCTGGATATAACGGTCCGGCTTGAATCGATGAACAGGGGGTCAGAATTTGAAATAGGTTTGCTTTCTGCGATATATTTCTGCATGGAAGCATATGGGCATAGCGGAGAGTCAATTTTTGATAGCTGAATAAATTGACCTTGCCAAAGCTGATCCAATAGAAGGACCTGCATATTCTGAGCATCTTAAAAAAAAAAAAAATGCAGTTAGACATATAGTTTCCATTGTTAGGTAATCAAATGTAGAAAAGCAGCCTTGACATGGAACTGAAATGAAATTGCAAAGAATATCTATATAGGCAGACAAGAAGGAAAAGTGGTTGGAGAGCTCTTAGGGATTCCGCGCAGGAGGAGACAGACTTATGGTATTATAGAGTTGGGGAGGAAACAGACATCGAGCAAAATTTGTATTGTATTCCTGACAAATAGGATTTTGCGTGCACTATAAATGCCATAATCCAGTCCTGGCTGAATGGGTTTGGATTAATCCTGCTTTGGGAGCAGAAAGTTAAATAGGTGGTCCAGCTGATGGAATTAGAGGATCTAGTGGAATGGGGGCAATTGCTGCAGCCATGTATGCTTGCGCTGATAGTTGGGTTCAGTTGAAAATTAGCATATTGAATTGGGGGGGGGGTCACTGTTGGAGCTGGCAGAGCTGTAGGGACCAGACGGTGAAATCTGGAAATCTGTAAACGAGAAAGCGCATCAGCTACATTATTATAAATGCCCGGTAGATGGCAGGCTTGGATTAGGGATCAGCAACGAGATCAGTGCGCGTTTCCAGATCATTTTACTGATCTGAAAGTTCTGGATAAGGGAACGAATATGATCGAGTTTAGATACGAGGAGGCTGGCTTCGAATTTTTCTGTGTCCGGTATGATTCCTAGAAATTGCAGTGAATGAAGGGGGCCGATTTTTTTCTCTTCTGAAAGCGGTCCTATGTCGGACCAGGTCCGACATTACAATTTTCCCTTTCTGGTCCAATGTTGGACCCTGTCATCAAAAAGACAGGTCTCTAGTCGTTTTTTTTCTCCGGAAAAAGCTGAGAAAACTATTCAATGGCAGAGTGAGACCGATAGGAGCTGAAAGAAGCCAAAAAAAAAGGGGGTGGATCTGAGCAATACACATACCCCCGGCACCACAGAGATAACACGGACATAAACAAACAAGATAGCTGCTTCTGCATCCAGCGCTCAAAGAATATCACGGACATTTGCAGAGCTTTTTGAGATGTTATTATAATAAAATAATGACTTGGATTGCATTATTGAGGAGTTTGGTGAAAACGAGTGATCAGGAGATGACTTATCAGTATGTGAAAAATACAGCGAACAGGGGTTGGGGCGGGGCTGGAGATGCAGTACTGAGTGTCCTGTTGATATGCAGTGCCTTTTAAACCTGTTTTACTGTGAAAAAAAACAACTTTTAAACAGCACGTCTAAAATAAACTGCGTGTGTGAAAATAAATTGTACCTGACGCGCCTGAGACGTGCTGAATAAATGGACCGCAAAAGGTTAAGATTGGTGATCGCTTCTGCTGGCGGATCTTCAATTATGCTGCACCGAATCTGCAGGGATATTGAGTGGGCAGTGGTTGAGGCGGTGGATCATATGCTGTTGCAGAGACTGGGCTTGGTATAAAACCAGAATTGACGGTAGCTGCTGCGGCAGTGGTTGAGTTTACTGTAGGAGTGGAAGAAAATACTGTAACTGTGGAACCTTGCTTCTCTTGCTCGATATTGGACACATAGTTATCCAAATTGTTGAGTTTGGTACTGACTGAAGATAAGGTATCCGCGAATGGTTGCATGAATGCTTTTATTTCATAAAAAATCTGAGAATATTCCTGCTCAGTTTCGCTGATTGGAGCGGCTGCCTGCTGGCCTGATGTGCTGGCTGCGGGAGTAGCTTAATCTGAGACAGTCTGCCTGCTGTCTGACCGGGCCACTGAACAGCTGAGCGCATATGGGGAGTTGTCTTGGGTGGAAAAATAGGTTCTGCTGAGATGGATTTGTAATAGAAAATGAAGAGGGATTCTTGATTGCTCCCTGCTGGGATTTGGCTGACGTTTATAAGCTTGTTGAGAGTCCAGTCCTTAAAGTACAGACGCTCAGGAAAGATATCTTGAGTTCGGAGCCGCTTGGATCGGAGAGGCTTAACTCCTTGAACTGCTGGTAGTAGTATGGTATCCTGCTCGGGAGGCACTTGTTCAGATTTTGCGGAGATGCCTGATAAAGAGAAGAGTGGTGGGCTGATCAACCCCTGGATTGACGCTGTCGGAGAATGGTCTGATACGGACATGAAGTTATCCTCAAAACCCTTCCGAATCTGAGGAAGAGAAGTGTTGTAAGTATTCCATGCTACTATTTCTTGCTCTTTACACGAGAAGGTATTTTAGCTGGTTGAATGAAAATGAAAATCACAAGAAAACTGCATAGGAAGTATATTTGATTGATTATAGGAGATGAAAGGATAGGATGGAGCCAAGCTCCCGCCCCCCGAACCACACTTAATAGGTTAACATAAAGTAACAGCAAGCAAATACAGTAAATTGTCATTAAAATGAACTTGGATTAGACACATTTCCTGATACAACACATTTTCTAACTCCCCCGGCCAAAATTAACAGTCCTTTATGGTAAATTACTTTTTATAATACAAAAACATTTCCTGTTTGTGCAAACTATTTTGGAAACTGACCAGAAAAGAAAAATTGAAAACAATGATTAAAATGAATTGCCTTAGTATAAATAACTGAATGTAAAGGATACTGTGAGTTGTATCAAGATTAGTGCCTCTATACTGTATTTTAGTACTGTTTTGGGATTACTGATCCTATGATGCATTTCTATTTGCCATAGACACCATTTCAGTTGCTATAGTACTCTTGCATCAATGCCATTACCATGAAGCAGTGCAAAAAATGTGCATTATTACAAAAGTGGAGGTGTTCAAAGCTGTGGATAATGCACCACCGTGTAAGAAAAAGAAAGATGTTGCTGCAGATTTGAATATTCCCGTGAACATTTTGTCAACCATTCTGTAAAAACAGGGTACAATAATACAGGTCTATGAACAGGAAACTATGAATGCAAGTCGTCCACATTCCCAATTGGCTTAATACAGTTCACGTTCAATAAAATGCACAGTACTCACATTTATAATACTTTTCATTGTATTATAATTATAGATTGATTTCAGTGTTACCTGTAACTTCAATAACAACTGACAGTATGCATTTAGCTTAGATTCCTGACAATAGAAATTGCTGATAAGAAATTTGTATTAATGACAGTTGACTGAATGTGTCAAGTACTAAAGCCAATTCAGATAAAAGCAGGAGCGTTTGTATTGTAGCGGACAGTACAGTCAAATCAGGTTATTGCTGGATGTAATATACACTGTTTAAACTTGCTCAAGGTAGATTAGATGCAGCTTTGAAGCTGAGTCGTAAAAATTCCTTTGCGTTACCACAAACTGAAATCTCTGCACAGGCCATTCCAGCAGACTTTAACGAAATACAGACACAAGGGTGAGTTTCTTCCCCCCCAAGAAAGCAGAGAGGGGGAGCCATCAATCACCTTTTGAAAAGACAAAATAAATTTGGTTGAACTGTCAATCATGAGCTGTGGGCCCGGCCAAGGAGTGGCTTCGAGACAAGCTAACCAGTGTTTAGGCATGTTGCATGACGTTAAACACTACCCATGAATTCAACTATCCAATCAAGATGGGTTGGCGCTTAATTAAAAAAAAGACTGGACAGGCAGGAGAAGTGGCTCTGAGGTCTGAAATGAAAAGAAAGCTGAACTGCTCTGAAACTTGGAGAAAGCAATGGGAAAGTGTGCTGGAATCATGGGAGAATCTATGGTCTGAAGACTGGCTAAAATTATTTTCTGAGAAGGCTGAAATCAGCTTTGAAGAGGGCCCTAGCTCTTTGCTCTACAAGAGATTGAACCAGTAAACATGATGCTGCCGTGATCTGAAAGCGGGTCTTTGCTTCTATGTTGCTTGACAAAATGAACTGAAGCATAGCCAGCAGCTGGGCATAAGGTCATTGTAACAGGGCCAGGAGCCCTGTACATGAAAAGGGGGCAGGGCAAAGCCCTGCCATAAAATGTGTGGTTTCTGCATTGTTTATGTATTTCTAGAACGGGGTCTCCCCCTCCTCCCCTGTGTCTCGTTTGTGTTATTTTGTATTTGTGTTTTATGATTTATGTATTTATTATATAATACCGTGTAACAATTTTATTTTTTTTTTTTGGTTCCTGGGTAGTAAGTGTTATTTCCTAATTGCTTATGCCTCAAAAGTATAGAAAATGGCTATTATTCCCCACAAACTTTGCTTTTGTGACCAGGACAGTGATATTTTGAAATTTACCTATTTTCCAGAACATTCCAGATAGATTCAGTGCTGAGTAAACTTGGAGTAACTTCTAGAACTTTCTAGAACTTTCCAGTAATATAAATAGTAGTATAAATACAGGGGCCTTAAGCCCAACAGTTCAGTTTAGTTCCAGCTGCCTAAGTGGATACATATCTGCATTTTTCTGAGATGGCATCAAGAGGTTGCAAGCATCCGGCAGACGCATTTTGAGACTTCAAAATGGTGGCATTCCTGATGGGTCTCCAAGGTGGTTTTAGCAAGTTTCTCTGCTATCTTTGCCTTTGGGACAGCAGGGACACCAAGGCGCACTAACACAGGCGGGACTGGCCACAGCGGACCGAGTTCTCTGTGGGGAGGAACAACGTCAAGTGGGAGCCACTGGTGGACCCCCGGAAGGTGCTGATGCCACCACTGCACATCAAATTGGGCCTTATGATCAGAGCTCTAGATAAGGAGTCGGCAGCCTTCAAGTACCTTCAAGACTTCTTCCCTAAGCTGTCTGAGGCAAAGGTCAAAGCCGGTGTCTTCATCGGACCACAGATAAAGAAGATCCTGGAGTGCAATGAATTCCCCAAGAAGCTCACTAGTAAGGAGAAAGCGGCTAGGAACAGCTTTGTCGCAGTGGTTCGGGGCTTCCTGGGCAATCACAAGGCCGAAAACTATGTGGAGCTGGTTTAGACTCTGGTGAAGAACTACGGCACAATGGGCTGTAGGATGTCCCTCAAAGTCCATATCCTTGATGTTCATCTTGATAAATTCAAGGAGAACATGGGAACGTACTCGGAGGAGCAAGGCGAGTGCTTCCACCAGGATATACTGGACTTTGAACGCCGCTACCAAGGACAGTATAACGAGAACATGATGGGAGACTACATTTGGGGGCTGATTCGTGAAAGTGATTTACAGTATAATCGTACATCTCGAAAAACTACTCACTTCTAAATCTTTTGTAGTCATTTTTGTATTACTTTAGTATAAATACATGTTAATTTGGATTCATATGTTGTTTTTTTCTGACTTTATGTGAACGAAAAGACACAAATTCACCCGTTTTCTCATTGGAAATAGGTAAATTTCACTGTCCTGGTCACAAAAGCAAAGTTTGTGAGGAATAATAGCCATTTTGTATACTTTTGAGGCATAAGCAATTAGGAAATAACACTTACTACCCAGGAACAAAAATTGTGTTACATAGTGTAATCGAACCAACTCACCAGTAATGTTGTTGAAGCTGACACCCTGGGATCCTTCAAGAAGCTGCTTGATGAGATTCTGGGATCAATAAGCTACTAACAACCAAACAAGCAAGATGGGCTGAATGGCCTCCTCTCGTTTGTAAACTTTCTTATGTTTTCGTATGTTTTTTTCAATGATGGCGAAAGCCATGTGTTTTGTTATTGTTTTGTTTCTGGCAGAGTCGAGATTAGGCAGCTTGTCCTCTGCCAGTATCGAATTAAAAACGTTTAGAAGGTGGCCATCTCCTGAATTAATTAATTGATTAATTTGTTGATAATCGGGAGATGGTCACCTGCATATAAGCCTGCAGCTCTCTGCACTCAGGGTGGGTGTTCAGAGGAGTGAACGAGAGTGAGAGAGGAGGGTAAAAATAAAGATACAAATAAGTACGATCAGTGAAGGCTACTTCCCAGCCTGATCGCATTGGTTAGTGTTTGTGATTTGTTTTTGTTTGAATATTTATTTTGCTCTGTGTGCACTGTTTTTGTTAAATAGACTCTATTGAGATTGATAATATTGTTTAGTTTGGTAGATCACTTCTAAACTAAATTAACACAACTAATTTGATAAATTAGTTATTGGAATGTTGGATTCCATCCTGAATGGCAAGTTGAATTAATTCTTGTGCATTTGATATGAAACATGATCAATTACAATGAGAAACGAGTATTGAAAATACTAATACAAAGTAGACACTTTGTGATCAGCCATAATTAATATTAGTATATTAACCATGTATGCTAATAATGTGGTCGTTGCAATTGTTTGACTAAGAAATCAATGAACTGTATACATATCACGGATATGTCTAACCAATAGCCTTTCCTTTCTGTAATATTAGATTAGTTGTGCACCATTTTTATTCTTAAATAAAATATTGTATTATATTTCTGACATGTTGTGTGATTGTCGATTTATTGTCAAGGGAATCCAAGTTCTACTGTACATGACAATGAACTTAAAAAAGGTATATCATTTCTCACATTTTGACGTCCCTGAGTGGGAGACTAGAGACTAATTTATATTTAAATAAATTGTATACCTAATTCACTACAGTATTATCAATTTTTACACTGATGCATAAAATGTAATTAAAAAAAAATCAGATTGACTGAGGTTGCAGCTATTGAAAGTGATGTGCTGTGTTTGAACTGAACCATGGCACATAAATTGAGACAAATTGAATTGTGATGCAACTTTAAGCCATGGCATGGTTAGTGGTATATTTATATAGTTCAGGAAGGATTTCTGTTGTTGCTAGATTCTAAATGAATCTGTGCTCTGATTGGCTGAAACGGCACTGAGCATTGCAAAATGTGACAATCTTCTGTCTTCTCTGTATATTTGCAGTATATTCAGTATCATATTTTTATGTTTCTGTGTGTTTCTTTTTCACATTCTTGGTACTGTCTGTGATTACATGTTTTTCGGTTGGCCTTAAACTCTGAAATGTTTAAAAAATATAATTGAGTATGTGCGCGTGTGTGTTCATGTTCTATATCTCCAACCATCTATATTTATACTGTTTTCTTTTATTCAAATCATATTTTTCTTAATTAGCCTAGCAGCATAATATTCTTTGTAGACCTCCTGCTGTTGAATACTTGGCTGAACCATGATATTAAATGTTAAACCCCAAAATCTAATATGAAGGACATCCAAAAGTCTCATTATTGCAATACTTTTGCTACCTTTTACAGTTGTCAGTTTAGGAAAAGAGTTCATATCGAATTATTCCCTCCAGCGAGCTACTTGTCACTTCAATAAGAACATCACCATCCCTGCAGTAATGCACAGATTTTAATCTGCATCAACTGCCAGCAAATGCAATTAAAACAAAGCATAATAAACTGGAACTATTTAAAGAAATGTAATATTTTGAAAGACGTTAACATTTTTATCACCAGCTCAGAAGGGGAATGTTGCATTGAATGCTTTAATTTAGTCTGCCACCCTTCATTACCCATTCTAAAACACTAAGGCAAGCTACTTTGTTGTTGCCTTCATGCAGATAAAAATCCGGGCCTTCTTCACAAGCTGTAGAATTCTGACAAGAAGCCTCAACATTATAATAAAACGACCATTTTTTTAAGAGAATGACTTTTGAGATGATTAAGCTAGCAGCAGCCCATTTAGATATAACTGTGGATGTAATGATCCACACTTTGATTTTTTTTTTCATATTAAATATATAACAAGAGGGGTGATTGACAGCATTGGACACTTAAGCAGTATCTATAAATATGTAGCAACTAGGGAACTGTATATATAAGAGCATCTATGCTTTTTCCCTTACCAATTGTTTTAAAGTCAGGTAGAGTGTTTCTTCTTTTGAAGGAATACGTGACACCCTACCTATGCCACAAGACTAGAGGAGCTTGAAAAAAAAGAGAATCTATGTATTTCACTGGTATAGCCCATTTTTCTCTCAAATATGATCTGCAATTTAAACACTGCTGACAACCTCATCACTGTAAATCAGAGCAATCCAGGCAGAAACCTATACAGTAGGTAAGGCAACATTTTTCTTTTACTTATTTTTTTTTATCCATGACCAATGATAATACATAAAGTGGCATTAACCTTAGCATGTGACAGTCCTGACAAAATAATAACAGCACTGACAAACTTAATCATAGACAAGTTTTAAATGATATGTGTAGTCTTTTAGATACAATATAGGCTAAGCCACACTCATTGCCAAGACACTTTTGGCAGCCTGTCGACCACTTTTATTGCCTTCACTTATGGTATTGCTTGTTTGGAATGAATATTTCTGTTTCTATATTAGGATTAAGTATGACAAATCAGGTAAAGCCATAAAGCGGATTAAAAAATGAGCACTTGGGATCCATTCTAAAACCTCATACCCAATTAGTAAAACATACCCTTTCAAACAAATATGCCTTCAGACAAGGAACTGAACAGACTAAGCAAATCTCATTGAGGAAGGCAAGAAAATGCACTTTTATCTGTGATTGCATTTTGATCTGCAATTCAGACAGGTAATGCAGGACCATTTTGCATTCAAGACAAAACCTTAACCCCAGTGTGTGTGTGTCTGTGTGTGTGTGTACATATATATATATATATATATAGATAGATAGATAGATAGATAGATAGATAGATAGATAGATAACTTTTTTACTTAGGGAGTAAAAAATATTCTATACTGAAATAGCAAAAACACATTCATGTTACTATTACCACAAATTAGATATCAAATGCAATTAAATTATCTTATCACCCTAAAATCTAAAGAAAGCACCTTAAAATAACAAAACCAAAGACAATTTGAGGGTTTCCTCCTCAATTATACACAACCCCACCCACATACACCAAGTGCATTTAAAGCTCTCCAGGTTGTGCATCATGGAATAAAAATTAAAATTGAGTCTAACTCTGGCCAAGACCAGAGCTCAAAAAAAGGGCATCAGAAGTTACAGTCCTATCTACCTTGTGTTTCCTGCTTTTTAAAATTGCTAATTTAGCTTGTCCCAAAATAAAGTTTGCTAGTTGGCATATATTTTTCTTTCGTTTCGTGTATGGTACACCAAAACAAACACAGTGTCTGAAAAGGCTATCCCAAGACCACCGAACAAAGACTGTATTAGTTCAAACAGTAGAGACAGTCTCTGGCAAGACATGTAACAGTGGAACACAGTGTCCTTCTCTGCAAAAGGGGTATTTATCAGTAACCCTTGGATCGATCGATAGATAGACAGATCATCCAAAAGACCACAAGTTATTTCTTATAATAACTGCTCACAAAAAAAGGATATTGGCGGAATTAAAAAAAGATGTACAAATGAATGCCACAAAACCTGTGTGTATCACATGAAAGAACACATACCATACGTGATCTGAAGGCTAAAACACTGTAGCAGCTTTGAAATGTCGAATCTCAGCATTTTCAGTATGGCAGGTTGTGTTGTGAATGTTATAGTGAAGCAAAAAGAAGGATTTTGCTGACCCATCCAGGATCAATGTGATTAAATCAGAGGTGACCACTTGAACAAAGTGGAGACTTCCACATTGTACAATGCAACAGCTTAAAAATGTTATTTCTTTGTATTTACAGGCTGGTGGAAATAATCTAAAAAAAGTGGGCATTGCTGACCTAACTGAGATGAACAAAATCAGGGGTGACAAGGTTCAGAGGGCTGTGACTCATATCAGAGCTGACTTGCTCTCCCTTATACCAAAGGTATTTGCTTCGTATCATGTGCTGGATGCAGACTGTCCCCTGAGGCTAAAAGTCGGGGGCTACCGTACACAAGTTAACAGTGTTTTTTTAGTAAATACCATGCACAGTCAAGGGGTTGGAAGCCAGCAACTAATTGTGATAGCTGTCAGCAAATACATTCATATGCATATTGATGGCCACAGGGCTCCAAGAAATTGGATGTGCAGCTTTTTTAATGTTTCTACAAACATTCAATCTTTCTTGAATGAAATTATTTCTAATAGGAATCTGGCTTCCCTAATACCTCAGCTGTAAATTCTCAGTTGAAAGGAATGTCACAATTCACTGACTTTGGTACTATCCTCAAGTCTTTTCCTCTGAATGGCTTTGTGATACTCTGCTAATGCACTTCACAAAGGAAAAAGGTTTTATTTTTATAAAAAAATAAATACACTGTTATTAATGGATTTGCTTGTGACTGAGGGGCAACAGCAGGAGAGTCCGATAGACACCAGATCTATTAATGGCCTCGCTGTCTCTGATTGAGGTGGAGTTCTACTGGCATCAACTGGGATTATATTGGTATTGACAAAAAGCAGAATAATAAACTGCAATTAATGATTAATTCTCTCTCTCTCTCTGTCTCTCTCTCTCTGCATAGCAAGGATGAGTTTTGTGTTTACCAATTTCTATTTTTCATCCATATTCTGTTAAATCAATGATGGTTTTCTATGTGAAGTTTAACCCTTTCCTTTTTTGCTTTATTGCACATAGAAACCCCTCAGTACTTCAGACCTACAAAAAAAATGGAAACACCAATGTAAAGTCACTTAATAGGGCATTGGGCCACTATGGTATCCTGCTCTGTGGAGTTCTTGGTGGACCGTTTTTGATGAAACTGGCTGCTCGCGCCCCAGGTTGAAATTTGCAGTCAATTGATCTGCAGCTGCTCGCCTGTTTTGCCATGCACTTCGAATGAGTGCACAGATATCACGATCCTGGAGTATGCGCTTCCGCCTACTGTTGCCCTTTGCTGATGATGTCTTTCCCTCGGAGTTCCATGCCGACATCACCTTAGACACTGTTGCTCGTGAAACATCAGCAAGTTGAGCTTTATTGGTCACTGAAGCTCCTGCCAAATGTGCCCCAACAATCACCCCTCTTTCAAAGTCACTGAGGTCTCCTCTTGCAGCCATAATTATAGGCAACCAGGCCTGTCTAGCATTTTTATGACCCCAAGCATGCTGGGATATTATTTTCTTAATTGTGGAAGCCCTTGCTTTCAATATACTTGGGTGTCCCTCATTTACCCAGGTGTTTCCATTTTTTTTGTCCACTACCTGTATACTACCCTTAAAGTACTGGATGTAGCAAGAATGGGGCATAAGTAACACTTTATTAATAGGACATTATAGATCATATTATAAATAATAGTAACAATAATGGCAAATTATTTATAAATAATATTCTTTTGGAAAATAATTACTGTGTCCCAATGTAACACAGAAATCTGCAGTAGAAGGACTCTGAGCTTGTCCAACATGGATGATCTCGAGATGTTTTCAGAAGCTTCAAAGGACACAATAGGGATGAAGTCATCCACTTAAAATAACTCTGGTTGCCCTCTAAATTACTTATTCTCAAAAAAAATAAACTGCGTTTACTTTTTTAGAATTTCTGCTCTGTGAATAATGTTTCTTACAGCCTGTTTTCTCTAAGGCATAGATTCACAGTAAAATTAAATTAAATTAGAAAAAAAGAAAAGGAAAATATAAAGGAGCCGCCACAATATTATATTTTGCATATTACTATGAGAAATTTCAACAGGAATAAAGAGTTTGCAGGCCTATCCAAAATAATAAATCAGAAGAGACAAGATTCAGAGGGCTGTGACTCAGATCAGAGCTGACTTGCTACATGGGCAGCAGCTGTGATAGCAGGACTGTCAGAGAGAAACGGGGTGGATGGATGGTCAGGTGACCATATGAACACTGATACAGAGAAAGAATACATATTCCAATACTCCTAAAACATATTCCTAAAACATATTCTCTCCACATGCAAATATGCTGCTTGACTTGTTTAGTAATGTGCAGAGTTGGGGTAACTCGTTACTTAAGTAACATGTTACTATAATAATATTACTTTTGACATAACAAGGTAATATAACGTGTTAGATTTTTAATGAGTGTAATAATATTGCAGTTACTTTCCGCAAAAAATAAACAAGTTTGTCTTGTTACCTTTTCTCTGTTGTACACCCACATTGGTGGTCTTTTCTTTTTTTTAAAGCCAAAGTACATTTCACTTCAGTTGTAACCATAAACTTGAACTGCTCTTTGTTGTATTTTCAGTCAGAACAACACGCTGTCAAACCAGAAACAATAACAACTCATCTTATAGCCGTCCCTTGAACACATGGAAACCCTGAACATAACAGCTTTCATTGTGTGTGTTTGCACAATCAGAATTAACTGACTTGAGTACAGAGCTTAATAAAGTCATAACAGAGGTGACTTCAGTAACCTAAGATGCTTTTGATGCAATACAACAAGGAGAATTTAGATTTATAAACAAACTGTTTAAAATAGTTTGACTGAATGTACGCTATAAAGAACTCAAATGGTATGCATACAAAAAATACTACAGTAAAATTGATGCACAGATATATAATATGTATCTACATGTGTATCTATTACATTAAGTAATTTATCTAACACAATGTTTTATGTACATTGTCAGGTTTTTTTGTAACTAATGCTTGCTATTCTCTTATAAAAAGCCTTTCTGTAACTCCAGTTGTTCACTCCTTATGACTTCCGTAAAGTCACATGTATTGTACTGATGACAAGTTACTATTTGCTATATCCAGTAAATTACTAAGAGTTGTTTGTTATACTACAAAAAATGTTAAAACCTGTTTGATACATTTAATAAATGAATTACCAGACATAGTTAAATAGTAAACAATATCCACAACAACTGTTTCGCAGGATAAAATGAGAAAGAAATATAACAAGTAATATGACAAACAGGAGGGGGGCCACTGTCTTTGAGGTGACCCGACATACAAAGAGGGGACACCGTCTCTGAGGTGACCCGACATACGAAGAGGCTCGCAAACTGGAAAGAAAAACATGGAGTTAGTAGTTATTAGAACATATAGAGCAGGGTGTTCCGCCTCTTCAACAGCCCAACATAATAGAAGGGGGTTCCGTCGCTGAGGAGACCCGACAAACAGGAGAGGGGTCACCATCTCTGAGGAGACCTGACAAACGAAGAGGGGTTCCACCGCTTGGGGCCCTCACATAAATAGAGGCATCAGAACCTGAAAGAGAAGACGACAAGGGATCATGCATGCTAAAGGAGGGGTTTGGCTGGGGGTCCCCTCTGACTCATGGAGAACCCTCCTCTATGAGGTAAATGAAGCTGCGCTTAAAGGGTTGGAGAAAGTGGAATCACTAACCCCCCGAAGAATGGACCCCCGTCTCCCCGCTGAAGACACTTATGAGAAGAAAAAAAGAGAACCGCCAATGCATATAGAAAACAAGAAAAAGAGAGAAAACATTTAGCACGAGAAGGAAAGAAAACGCTTAACGTGACAAAGGGATTAGGAAGCTGTACCCTACCGACTATGTGAAGACCCTCCGCACAGTGGAAAGGGGAAAACCTTTGGTGGCCCAGGCGGAAAGTTCGTCCCCACTCAGAACATATTAGCAATGGACTGGTGAGCAGAGGATATTTTGCATGGGGAAGAACGAATGTAAGCTTCAACTGCTGATGAGGTCCAGCATCCCATATTTTTGATTAGATGCTGGTTAATCTTTGCTCTTGCTGCTGATGTGGCTACTCCAATTCTGAATGAATGAGGAGTGTAGAATTGTGGTGAAGTCCTGCTCTGGAAACCAAAGTGGAGAGATGAAAAGAAAACCAATGCCTTGATATAACAGACCAGCTTGCATTGATGAACAGTGGGTTGGAGAGAGATTTGGGTTTACGTTCTGTGATATATTTCAGCATGGAAGCATATGGGCATAGAAGAGAGTCAATTTTTGAAAGCTGAATACATTGTCCTTGCCGAAGCTGATCTGTTTTTGAAATGCATAGGAAGAATAAAATGGGAATCTAGAATATGTGTGAGATCACTGCAACGAATACCCAGAGTAGGAAAACTGGAAACGCAAAAATCTAAAAAATGCAGCTAGGCATATGGCTTCCATTGTTAAATCATCAATTGGAGAAAAGCAGCCTTGACAGGGAGTTGAAGTCAAATTGCCAAGAATGTCTATAGAGATAGGCAGGCGAGCAGGAGATGCAGCTGGAGAGCTTTTGAAAATTCCAAGAGGAGATGGACAGCTGGGATTGATAGTATAGTTTGATAGTTGGAGAAGCAATGGACATCAAGAGAAATTAGTGTTGAATTCCTGACAAATAGGATTTGATTGTAGCTGGTGCCAGATGTAAAGAATCCTTTGCATGCACAATGAAAGCCATTATCCAGTTCTGATTAAATAGAGTAGGATTAATCCTGCTTTGGGAGCAGAAAGTTACATAACAAGTCCAACCTGTAGAGTATGAGGATCTGGTAGAAGGGGCAAGTGCTGAAGCCATGTATTCTTGAGCTGAATTAAGTAGCTTACTAATAGTTGGATTCAGTTGAAAATCATTCTAATTGAACTGTGGAGTTGCTGCTGGAGATGGCAGAGCTGTGGGAACCAGACTGTGGAATATGGAACTCTGTAAACGAGAAAAAGCATCAGCTGCATTATTATAAATGCCTGGTAGATGGTGAGCTTGTATTAGGAAATTGTTGGATACTGAAATCCATACTAGCCGCCGCAGTAATTGCATGCTAAGAGTGGAACTGGAATGGCCTTTATTTATAATGTGCACTGTAGCTATATTATCGCAGTAGAATAATAACAATTTCTTAGACTGACCCCATAGCGGGGCTGCTGCAACTATTGGGCAAATTTCGAGGAGAGCTGTGGATTTTAGATGTGGAGATTTTAAATTTTAAATTTCCTGAGGCCATGTACTGGAAAACCATTGATTGTTTAAGAGACCTCCGAATCCCAGAGATGAGACGTCTGTAAACAAAGCCAGGCCGTGTGGTGCTGAAATGAAATCGCCATAAAACATAGACAGGCCATTCCAATGCTGAATAAGAGCATACCACATTTTAATGACTTTTCTAGCTTCTGAGGAAATATTGATGTAAGAGTCCAAGTTTTTTGCTGTCGATGCGAGCGCAAGTAGTCGAGATATATTCGTTCTCCCTTGGGGCATAATGCGAATTGCAAAGTTGAAATGACCCAGCAAGGAAAGCAGAGCACATTTTCTGATTGTTTTACTGATCTGAAAGTTCTGGATAAGAAAATGAATATGGTTGAGTTTAGAGTTGGGTAGGCTGGCTTCAAACTGTCCAGTATGATTCCAAGAAATTCCAGAGAATGCAAGGGGCACCGACTTTTGAAAATAAAGTCTTAAGATTAGTGATTGTTTCTGCTGGTGGATCTGAAGGAGGAGAGATCAGAAGAAAATCACCAAGGAAGTGGAGCAGAAATGGAACATGGTAAGCATTGAGAAGAATCCAGCATAGCGCTTCTGAAAGAGTGTCGAATAACTTCAGGCTGCTGCGGCAGCCGAAGGTTAACTGAGTCGTGAAATGAAACGTTCCTTCCCAGCATATACCAAACAGATGGTGAAGAGAAGGATGGATTGGCATTACTTTAAATGTGTCTGATATATCGGCTTTTGCTAACCATGAACTGCGGACTGCTAATTTAATTGCATGAATTGCATCTGAGATGGTAATGTAATGAAGAGAAAATTGGTGGTTGACCCTCGTGGTACTGAGAAATCGATGATGAGCCGCTTTTTTCCTGACATTTTCCGAGTGGCAATGCCAATAGGATTAATCCTGTAGCTTGGAAACAGAGGAGCTGAAAATGGGCCGACTGTAAATCCTTTTTTGATTTATTTCTAAATGAGAGATTGAACTGACTCTGGTTCTTGATTAGCAGAATGAAGGTTTTTACTTTGAAAAGAGGAAGAAGGAATTTAACTGAGCCCGCTTGAAAAAACGTTTTCCAGTCCGTCGATGAAGTAACTGGTGAAAATCTTGTCTGGATGATTCAGAAGTTTTTGTGAACCGAAATGTTTATGGGAGTGGAGACTGTGAGCATTGAAGTTAGTCACTTGGGAGCTACTGGGCAGATTGCTTTAGAGTGATCATCTCCGCAAGTACTGCACATAATATATATGAATATAATTGCATTGCCTGTTTGAACACAAACTGGTATTGAAATTATTGCAGATTTGTCTTCGTCCTGCAAATCTGATTCTGCACCCATATTTGTCTTGCCTTGTGGATTGCTGAAGGGGGGCTGAAGAATGTATGTTGGGGATGGAGATTCTGTTTGAATAGTGAGGAGGAGTGATGCCAACTGCTGATCTGGAGGAGAATGATGCTATGGCCGCCTTCGGGCAGAGAGATGTTGAGTGACCAGTGGAACCGCAGACCCCACATGCATTAGCACTGAGACCGCCAAAAATCCTGTTGAACAGATCTGAATCAGGTTGTGCCCAGTCAGTGATGTGGTTATCTGATGCCAATATAGCTGCTGCTTTTGCTGAATAAGCTTTGTGATAATTGAAAAACATGGTCCCTCCATATCTGACATATCTAAAATTCATAGGAATCTAATTCAGCTCTGCGGTTTGGATATACCGAACATAGTACATCTCTGAATATGGCGAATGCAAGGACGAATTCCCCCAAAGTCAGATTTTTGATTTTAGTATTACTGATAGATCTCTACAATCCACCACTCTATGATCCAAAAATTCTGATCTAGTTTCATCAATAATGAAACTAGATTGATGTCCTTACCTTCTGTTATGTTGTGCCGAATTTGCAGGGATATTGAGTGACGGCAGGCTGTGGTTGAGAAGGCAGAACCATATGCTTATGCAGTAGTGAGGTTGTATACAGGAGGCTCTATTGAAGGGACCAAAGTTAGAGCAGAACCGGAAGTGACTGTAGTGGCCACTGCTGTGTTTACTGCAGGAATGGAAGAGAATACTGAAAGAGCTGAACTTTGTTTCTCTTGCTCGATATTAGACACCCGTTTATCCAAATCGCTCAGTTTAGTACTGACTGAAGATAATGTGTCAGCAAATGGCTGCATGAATGCTTGTATTTTGTGAAATATCAGGGAGTGCTCTTGCTGAATTTTGCTGGCTTGAGCGGCTGCCTGCTGGTTCGATGTGCTAGCTGTGGGGATGTCTTGCTCTGTCGCAGACTGCTGCTGTCTGCTTGGGGTCGCTGAACAGCCGAGCGCAGCTGGGGAGCTTTCATGGGTGGAAAAACTGGTTCAGCCGAAATGGAATTACAATAAAGAAGAAAAAGCAATTCTCGATTACTCCCTGCTGGGATTGCGCTGCCATTTTTTAGAAGGGACTTTATGAGCTTGTTGAGCGCCCAGTCCTTCCAGTACAGTCGCTCAGGAGATGCATCCTGCGCCCGGTGCCGCTAGGATCGGCGGAGATTAATTCCTTGGGCGGCAGGTAGAGATAAAGTATCCTGGTCGGGAGGCACCTGTTCTGATCTAATGCAGATGCCGGACAGAGAGAAGAATGGTGGACTGATCAGACCCTGGTTTGAAGCTGCAGGAGAATTGCCATTACATATTTTGTCCAGTCCCCTGTCGGTGAGATGAGATGAGGTTAAAAGCTCTAAAACCATGGATGCAAATGGTTTAGATGCTCTCTTGCGGTGTGCTGGGTCTCCGGTTAATGCTCAGCTTCCGCCCTGCTACACAGCGTTTTAAAAAAAAAAATCTATTCAGAAACAAAATCAAATCATATTGTGGAGCTTGCTTGCACTGTACATGAGATCACACATTTCAGGATTCCAGTAAATGAAGAGGCGTCAGCTTTGACTCGCCTTTATGTCTGAAGGTCACAACTCAAAGACACTTTTATGAAAGCAAGCCTTAAGTACAAACTTGGAGCAGGGGCCTCATTCCTAACTTGATGTGGGTTACATGATGCCGACAGAACCTATCGAAGTCCTGTCACACACAGCTGTTTTTCTTGTGGCCCTCACAACCACTCTTCCTCGTAGGCATCCTGCCACGTTGCCAGTCCACAACTTCCAATCCATCACTATGTTTATTTCCAAGAGAGAAACCAAAACATCCAAATGAATCGCTGTGGCAAAGTAGTTCATAGTGCACAGGTGCAGTGGTGATGCAGTGCTCAGGAATGATAGACACAAGACAGTTTGTGGTGAAAAAGCAGCTCTTTATTTGCTGACAAATAATAATAATACCTGGCTCTACACAACAATGTATATCACTCAGGCAAACCACGGGGTTCAATCCCGAAATAATAATACACTAAACAAGACATGCACAAACACAACACGGTCACAAGTCTAGAGTGAGTGCTCTTAGTGAAAGTGGTGATTCACAGGTTTATTCGTGTACAATGGTGAAGTGGAGTCCAGGTTTAATTGCTGGTGGTTTAGCTACAGCTCCCAGAGGTTAGCCTTCTATAATGACAAGCACAGACAGTTAGCAACAAACAAAACACTTAACACTCACGGTAATTAATTACTTACGTTTCTGAAACGGGTCCTTTCAGTAACCACATCAAAGGAACAGATTACATCGTCACACCCCATGTTATACACTTAGTCACGTCCCCTGCGATAGCTAGTTCAATCACGTCTCCTCCAATCCATGACTGACACATCGCATACCGCATTAGGGCAATGACTTTGGGCATTGTGACTCCGCCTCCTTCCTGGATGGCTGGCTTCCGACTGACCCTGGAATGAACTGTCAGACCATCCAGACCTGTTTTACAGTGCCCTCACTGGTCGGGAGGGAAATTGGTGACTAGGATTCAATCGCTCTCTGTCACAATCGCATACCCCCCACCAATCCCAGTCTCTGTTATAATTTTGTTATAAAGTTTTAACTTCTCAAATGTTTTTTTTTTCAGAAAACATTCATCTGCCACTTTCTTTGAAAGCAGATAGCTTTAATTCCCATTTCGAATGGTTAGAAAAGCATTTTCCATGAATCAGAAGAAAATAACAATTTATCTCTCCACTGTTTCTATTTCCTGAAGGGTTCAATTGCTAATTTCCCCAGGACCCCTTTTGAAACAAAATTACTCTTCATCCCAAGGTATATCCAGGTTAAATAATTAGAATCATATTTTACTTCAATAAGAAATACAATTCTAATTCTTTTGAGGGTTTACATAAACCATCTTTTCTGAGGATCAGAAAACTGCCTCCTTGTGCAGTCTGCAGCACTACAATATAAGCAAATGGCAGATTCTTGTGTCACAGGCTCACACCTTCACTACTCCCAGACAAGTTCTGGCATTAGTAATGGCTGATCAGACCTTGTGTTTGACTAACAAGGTAAAGAATAAGAGCACCCACATGCTTAAATAAAATGTTTGTTTAAATTTGAATTTTAAAAAATGTGTTTGTAATCCACAAATACAATTAAAGACAATCCACTGCAACCCCTGCAGTATGGCAAACAAAGATCTGCCTTGACAACTGGTTGTAAATTCCAAACACTTTAGCCTCAGAGGGGACGCAGCTACGTGAATATGGCCCCTTATGCTGACACGCTGACAAGCCGAAGTGCTGCTTGTTGTTTTGTTTTGACAGGCGAGTACTAAGGGAGTTGAAGCAACAGAGCCAGCACTACAACCTGGATCATCTACACTGCCACACCACCTCAACCTGTTCCAGCACTTTGATCATCTACACTGCCACCCCACCTCAACCTGTTCCAGCACTCTGATCATCTACACTGCCACCCCACCTCAACCTGTTTCAGCACTCTGATCATCTACACTGCCACACCACCTCAACCTATTCCAGCACTCTGATCATCTACACTGCCACACCCCCTCAACCTGTTCCAGCACTGTGATCATCTACACTGCCACCCCACCTCAACCTGTTCCAACACTCTGATCATCTACACTGCCACACCCCCTCAACCTATTCCAGCACTCTGATCATCTACACTGCCACACCCCCTCAACCTGTTCCAGCACTGTGATCATCTACACTACCACACCACCTCAACCTGTTCCAGCACTCTGATCATCTACACTACCACACCACCTCAACCTGTTCCAGCACTCTGATCATCTACACTGCCACACCACCTCAACCTGTTCCAGCACTCTGATCATCTACGTGCCACACCACCTCAACCTGTTCCAACACTCTGATCATCTACACTGCCACAGCCCCTCAACCTGTTTCAGCACTCTGATCTACACTACCACACCACCTCAACCTGTTCCAACACTCTGATCATCTACACTGCCACCCCACCTCAATCTGTTCCAAGACTGATCATCTACACTGCCACACCACCTCAACCTGTTCCAGCACTCTGATCATCTACACTGCCACACTCCCTCAACCTGTTCCAGCACTCTGAGCACCTACACTGCCACACCCCCTCAACCTGTTCCAGCACTCTGAGCACCTACACTACACACCATCTCAACCTGTTCTAGCACTCTGATCATCTACACTGCCACCCCACCTCAACCTGTTCCAGCACTCTGATCATCTACATTGCCACACCACCTCAATCTGTTCCAGCACTCTGATCATCTACACTGCCACCCCACCTCAACCTGTTCCAAGACTGATCATCTACACTGCCACCCCACCTCAATCTGTTCCAAGACTGATCATCTACACTGCCACACCACCTCAACCTGTTCCAGCACTCTGAGCACCTACACTGCCACACCACCTCAACCTGTTCCAGCACTCTGATCATCTACACTGCCACACCACCTCAACCTGTTCCAGCACTCTGATCATCTACACTGCCACACCCCCTCAACCTGTTCCAGCACTCTGAGCACCTACACTACACACCACCTCAACCTGTTCCAGCACTCTGATCATCTACACTGCCACCCCACCTCAATCTGTTCCAAGACTGATCATCTACACTGCCACACCACCTCAACCTGTTCCAGCACTCTGAGCACCTACACTGCCACCCCACCTCAACCTGTTCCAAGACTGATCATCTACACTGCCACCCCACCTCAATCTGTTCCAAGACTGATCATCTACACTGCCACACCACCTCAACCTGTTCCAGCACTCTGAGCACCTACACTGCCACACCACCTCAACCTGTTCCAGCACTCTGATCATCTACACTGCCAATCCCCCTCAACCTGTTCCAGCACTCTGAGCACCTACACTGCCACACCCCCTCAACCTGTTCCAGCACTCTGAGCACCTACACTACACACCATCTCAACCTGTTCTAGCACTCTGATCATCTACACTGCCACCCCACCTCAACCTGTTCCAGCACTCTGATCATCTACATTGCCACACCACCTCAATCTGTTCCAGCACTCTGATCATCTACACTGCCACCCCACCTCAACCTGTTCCAAGACTGATCATCTACACTGCCACCCCACCTCAATCTGTTCCAAGACTGATCATCTACACTGCCACACCACCTCAACCTGTTCCAGCACTCTGAGCACCTACACTGCCACACCACCTCAACCTGTTCCAGCACTCTGATCATCTACACTGCCACCCCACCTCAACCTGTTCCAGCACTCTGATCATCTACACTGCCACCCCACCTCAACCTGTTTCAGCACTCTGATCATCTACACTGCCACACCACCTCAACCTATTCCAGCACTCTGATCATCTACACTACCACACCCCCTCAACCTGTTCCAGCACTGTGATCATCTACACTGCCACCCCACCTCAACCTGTTCCAACACTCTGATCATCTACACTGCCACACCCCCTCAACCTATTCCAGCACTCTGATCATCTACACTGCCACACCCCCTCAACCTGTTCCAGCACTGTGATCATCTACACTACCACACCACCTCAACCTGTTCCAGCACTCTGATCATCTACACTACCACACCACCTCAACCTGTTCCAGCACTCTGATCATCTACACTGCCACACCACCTCAACCTGTTCCAGCACTCTGATCATCTACGTGCCACACCACCTCAACCTGTTCCAACACTCTGATCATCTACACTGCCACAGCCCCTCAACCTGTTTCAGCACTCTGATCTACACTACCACACCACCTCAACCTGTTCCAACACTCTGATCATCTACACTGCCACCCCACCTCAATCTGTTCCAAGACTGATCATCTACACTGCCACACCACCTCAACCTGTTCCAGCACTCTGATCATCTACACTGCCACACTCCCTCAACCTGTTCCAGCACTCTGAGCACCTACACTGCCACACCCCCTCAACCTGTTCCAGCACTCTGAGCACCTACACTACACACCATCTCAACCTGTTCTAGCACTCTGATCATCTACACTGCCACCCCACCTCAACCTGTTCCAGCACTCTGATCATCTACATTGCCACACCACCTCAATCTGTTCCAGCACTCTGATCATCTACACTGCCACCCCACCTCAACCTGTTCCAAGACTGATCATCTACACTGCCACCCCACCTCAATCTGTTCCAAGACTGATCATCTACACTGCCACACCACCTCAACCTGTTCCAGCACTCTGAGCACCTACACTGCCACACCACCTCAACCTGTTCCAGCACTCTGATCATCTACACTGCCACACCACCTCAACCTGTTCCAGCACTCTGATCATCTACACTGCCACACCACCTCAACCTGTTCCAGCACTCTGAGCACCTACACTACACACCACCTCAACCTGTTCCAGCACTCTGATCATCTACACTGCCACACCCCCTCAACCTGTTCCAGCACTCTGATCATCTACACTGCCACACCCCCTCAACCTGTTCCAGCACTCTGAGCACCTACACTGCCACACCCCCTCAACCTGTTCCAGCACTCTGAGCACCTACACTGCCACACCACCTCAACCTGTTCTAGCACTCTGATCATCTACACTGCCACCCCACCTCAACCTGTTCCAGCACTCTGATCATCTACACTGCACCCCACCTCAACCTGTTCCAGCACTCTGAGCACCTACACTGCCACACCCCTCAACCTGTTCCAGCACTCTGAGCACCTACACTACACACCACCTCAACCTGTTCCAGCACTCTGATCATCTACACTGCCACACCCCCTCAACCTGTTCCAGCACTCTGAGCACCTACACTACCACACCACCTCAACCTGTTCCAGCACTCTGAGCACCTACACTGCCACACCACCTCAACCTGTTCTAGCACTCTGATCATCTACACTGCCACCCCACCTCAACCTGTTCCAGCACTCTGATCATCTACACTGCACCCCACCTCAACCTGTTCCAGCACTCTGATCATCTACACTGCACAGCACCTCAACCTGTTCCAGCACTCTGATCATCTACACTGCCACACCACCTCAACCTGTTCCAGCACTCTGATCATCTACACTGCCACACCACCTCAACCTGTTCCAGCACTCTGAGCACCTACACTACACACCACCTCAACCTGTTCCAGCACTCTGATCATCTACACTGCCACACCCCCTCAACCTGTTCCAGCACTCTGATCATCTACACTGCCACACCCCCTCAACCTGTTCCAGCACTCTGAGCACCTACACTGCCACACCCCCTCAACCTGTTCCAGCACTCTGAGCACCTACACTGCCACACCACCTCAACCTGTTCTAGCACTCTGATCATCTACACTGCCACCCCACCTCAACCTGTTCCAGCACTCTGATCATCTACACTGCACCCCACCTCAACCTGTTCCAGCACTCTGAGCACCTACACTGCCACACCCCTCAACCTGTTCCAGCACTCTGAGCACCTACACTACACACCACCTCAACCTGTTCCAGCACTCTGATCATCTACACTGCCACACCCCCTCAACCTGTTCCAGCACTCTGAGCACCTACACTACCACACCACCTCAACCTGTTCCAGCACTCTGAGCACCTACACTGCCACACCACCTCAACCTGTTCTAGCACTCTGATCATCTACACTGCCACCCCACCTCAACCTGTTCCAGCACTCTGATCATCTACACTGCACCCCACCTCAACCTGTTCCAGCACTCTGATCATCTACACTGCACAGCACCTCAACCTGTTCCAGCACTCTGATCATCTACACTGCACAGCACCTCAACCTGATCCAGCACTCTGATCATCTACACTGCCACACCACCTCAACCCGTGCACTGTGGACTGTGATTATTGTTGTTGTATTATTTTGGGAACTTTTTTGTTTGGGACTGCAAGCCCACCGTTTATCCCTCATATCATTGCTAGTAGAGGGGATTGTTTTGGAATAAAATGGGACCTTTTTGTAAATATACTTTCCTTGTGGACATTTTATTATTACAGGATGACCTGCTTAGTGAGATGATAACGCTAAGTGACCCTGGGATTGAATACACAGGGTCTTCTTCGTCTTGTCCTTCTCCTCTGAACGTGTTCCTGTCTCTTCTCAACAAGAGCCAAGTGTCGCCGCATCAGGAAGTGTACCACAGCAGCCATCCTGAAGCCAATGACAGGTATCTGCAGACGTGTGCTTGTATATAGCTCTTAGTTACTCGCTTCTGCAATGGTTTGCACCTTGTAAGGTGTTAAGTTTTTGGAGGGTCAGCAATTGCAAGGCAACATTATAATGTTTGCGTCCACTTTGTATCCAGATCCTGCCCAATTCCATGCTCTTTTCTTCATCTGAATGCAATTCAATATAATTTTGATGGATTAATGACGGCACAGTGCAAATCTGATAGCGGATGCAAAACGCCAGGTGAACACCATTCTTTACATACGCTGCATTTTTAGCGGACGGTAAAATCAGACTTTACGGCTGCTAAACACAATTTACGGCACTCTTATGGGGGTTTTACACCCACAAATCGCTTTGCATGTATCCTTACATCACCCCCTTAATGTTAAATGTCTGCTAAATAAACTAAATGTAAAACACACGCTGACCACATATTAGGCTAAGGGTAGGGGTGGGGGCTGGCCTCCCCTTTTAATGATACTACTGGAAGCAAATACTATCATGGGCAATACAGTCTCTCCAGACCATTTTAATGAAAAAGAAACAACTCATTATACACATCATTAAATTATGATTATTATACTCTGTTTAGCTATTTCTAGTATCTTTTAAAATAAATATGTTTTATTTGGTCATTCATATTCTTTTTTAACACTTTACATTTGCATTTTTTTAACTTTGCTGTAATCATAGTAGATGTTTTCTGTTTTCATACATTCAATAAACAGTAAAATCATTGTTAAAGCAGGTAACTTTATACACTAAACAAGAAACAATCTAGACAGACATGCAACTCTTACAAAAACTATGAACACATTTAACCATTTAAGGACCAAGCGGTTTTCATTGGGATGCTCCCCAAGGACCAGGGTTTTTTTGGCTGTAGTTGACTCTCTTCCTATAAAAGTTCACAAAAAAAATCAGTTTTTACAGTAGCATCTTGGAATTGGTGTCCTTGTTTTCAGAACACTCAGGCAACAATTATAAAGTGTGCACTGTGATTCTTGAAATGTATTTGTTTACGACTGTAAGTCGACCTGGATAAGGGCGTCTGCTAAGAAATAAATAATAATAATAATAATAATATTAATAAGTACTTAATAAACCCATACAAGCTTTTTTTTAACACAATATTTTTATTATTATTATGATGTATTCTGCTTAGAGATAGAGTATATGTATAAAACAGGTTATTCTATGACCTGAGGGACCTTACAATACTTCCTCAAAGTTTTGCTGAAAAATATTGATGTTTGGGCAAATTACAAGACATTGTTTCACAGGGTCTTTATGAGCAATAATAGACAGTACTCTCAATTATTTTTTCAAAATAAACATGTAGGAATAAAATATTAGTTCTTTTCCAGAGAACATGACATGCCCTTGAAATGAATGAATACATATGTCTTTCTGCTTGTTTTTTTTTAAGTGTTTCTGCACCATGTAGCATAACAACATAACAAATGCATATTCCAATTAGTTACTGTAGCTCTCATCATGATGTTTGCACTGATTAAGTGCACATTTTTTTTCCAAGTTACAAAGCCATTCAGAGGTCTAATGGTTAAGAGCATTTTTATAATGCAGTTTTCTTCAGGAGCCGGATTGACTGCGGTTACATTAAGAACCCCTTGATCTACAGTCATTGTGGCCAAAATAATTTAAAAAAATAAAAACACACAGCACTAATACCAATTGTTTTAAACCCTTGTCACTGTAGATCCATTGAACAGATGATCAAAATATGAATCTTGTAGATGCTGCCAACATTTAGCCTCCTGATCATCTCTACACCATGGTGCAAAAATTGCAGTCCAATGCACATTTATTGGCTTGTGCCTTCTGACGACTGCATCGGTATACTCTTGTGTACTGGACCTCCCTAAACGATGCCTTCAGTACTAGCATTGGTCTCTGATTTTGACTTGGGGATGCAGTTAAGATGTATAGCTGGGAAGTCCGAGAATCGGAAAACAGCTAGGATTTGCATTGTTCCAGTAACTTAAAAAAAAAAAAAAAAAGCTACGGATTTGCTTCTGCTTCTGATTGTTATCTACTGTACATCCCTGCTAACCCTTTCCACTACCAAATTCCAGACGCATAACCATAAGGGTTTAGAACTTGTAAAATGTCTTCATTTCTGGACCATTACTGTGCAGCAACAGAGATGAATATGCAATGTATGTAAAATGTACATGAATAATATGTTAATTATTAGTGTGTAAAATGCAATTCACAAACAGGTTTATCAGAGATCGATGACAGTTTAGTGAAGACCAAACTGACTGTCATTCAAAAAACTAAAATCAATACCAAGTACTTTTGTAAACAGGGCCTGCATGTTACAGCCTTGCAGACAGTAAGAAGTTGTCTCTGAAGATGCACAGATTAAGAATTATCCCCCTGGCAGAAAGGCAGACACAAGGAAACATGGATCAATGAATGCAGCACATTTCAGCAAGTGCTGCTGGGAAACATCTATGTGGCTATTGTAATGTATTTTTGCAAATACAGAACAGAGATTTATGAGACGCCTTTTAAGGAGTCCAAACTGTATTATGTACGTAATAAAAAAAAGCGTACTGCAGAAAATAACTCAAATGTGTAATAACACCTGATCTGATTAAAACCAAAAATGCTAATAGTCTTCAGCCCATTCAGGATCGAGTTAGTAAAGAAACAAAACCATGCATCTTTTTTTTTTCATTCATCATCCCCAGATAAATGTATACAGCTATGGCCAAAAGTTTTGCATCACCTACAATTTTAGGATTAAGGCATATAAAAAAAACAGTAAAAACATCATATAGATCTTTTATTTAATATAATGTAATCAAATATTGCAAAAGTCTACAGGGAAGTCATAATAGTCGTACAGTATTTCATGTTAAAAATTAAAATGTCAAATTTTTCAATTTTTGTCAGTTTTTCGTTAAGTATGTGGAAAAACTAGAAAGCGGCATGTAATTCAATATGCTAACGTAACATTATTCAGAAGGTTTCAATCGACTTTATGAAGCAAAATCAGTTAATTATATAAAGTGATGCAAAATTTTTGGCCACAGCTGTAAGATTTAGGATTAATTTTGCCAGCAATATTTTTTAAATTACATTTTGTATATTTATGTATCATTTTACTATTCGGTTCGGGTGATAGCTGACAAGGAGTAGACAGATGTCACATAGAAAAAAAGCAGCAGGCAATAAAATACTTCTGCATGTGGTGCCAACAGAACATTCTATTATTGCTTATAAAAAGAATTAGTACTGCTGAGCTGCTAATAAGAGGGAAGTTGTTTAACCAAGCATTAAAAGGTCACATCAGTGAATGGAGCAGAGAGAAAGTTCATCCCTTCTGAAAAGCCTCACACTCTTGTGAAGGTCATTGTATATCTGTATATATGCGATTGGAAAGTACTGAAGAATTTGAACCACACACCATAATAATGTTTGCAGAGGTGCAGATGCCCCTCTGAAACCCACTGCAATGTAATGGAAATACAAAGATGTGGATTTCAATGTTTTCTAAACAATTAGCCCAAGTGAAGAAGTGCTAAAGGGCCCTTGTCCTTGAATGGCTAATAATGTGAATTGAAGTCCTGTTTTACTATGGACCCACATAATGAAAACCATATTCAAATAAGGGGCTTAACACCCACCCCTACTTCTTGTCCTTTCCAGGGTTTTAATATAATGTCTTATGTAACACATTTGTTTCTTGTATTACACATTAGCAAGACATTTTAATATACCACATTCCTGTGTAGACTATACATCACCTGTTCATTGCTATTGCACTAATTCTTTTCAGCCTCAGAGAGGAGAAATAAATACACAAGTAAGCTATTTGAATAAAAAAAAATCACACTGATAGAATGCAGACGAGAAATGTGTTTCATTTATTAATGTTAGTGACACTTTAATAAAAGTATTCATAAGGTAATCTAATCATGAAAAATGTCTCCATATCTGGTGAAAAACTGCCTTCTAGAAAAATAGATCTTTTTACATTAGCTCACAGCTGCAGTGAGTGCAAAGTACCTAAAGATGGATAAGAATAGTGGTCTAACCCCTGACCCCCGACCCTTAGTTTTGGTCATCTGCACCAGTTCTGCACTGTAACCAATGCATGCCATCATGAGCCTATACAAAATATTGCAGACTAATGACTAGGGCTGTATTTTTTATTTTATTTTTTTGAATTACATAGTACAGTATACCCTTATTTAAACCAGAGGTGTGTAGGAATTGTGTGCCTGATTTAATGTATTGAAAACAGTGTTACAGACACTAAACAGAAGATGTATGAATAATACTAGGACTACGACTAATAATAATTATAATAATTTTAAAAAATCTGGCTACTTTATTATATTCACTGGGGAATGGGCAGAACATTACCTGCCGTACACAATTGTATCTTTGTTTTCTTGCAAGCCCCTTTCAATCAATATTATATTTTTAATTAGGTGTAAAGTTACTTTATTTATTGACTGTAACTAGACAACTATGCTTGTACTAAACAAAAATGCTTGTTCTTGTATACTGTCTGCATAGACAGGTACAATAGATTACTGGTTTAATAAATGTGGGCTACACAGAAACAACAACTAAAACTCTGGGCTTTCAGTCTTTGCTGATTTGTTCAGTTATGAATGGTTATGTTAATGAAGTTCAGTGGCTAGCTATTCATTATTACACTTTCCTTGAAATTGTTGTAATTTTGAGCCACATTTTCATGGTTATTTTGGCAGCAACAAAGGTCTCTTGTCAGTCACAGATCTGCTGTGACTGGTGTTATAACTATGCCTGGATAATCTACATTTGCATTTAAATGCTGGTAGAGCACTTTTTTCAATGCACCACTAGGAATAAAGGCATCCAGTTTTATGGTTATTCATATATTTAAAAATGCTGCTAAATTGGATTCAGAGAATTCAAGTTCTTGACAAAAAAGTTGCATGATTTTATTCATAAAACACAATTTTTCAAGTAATACATAGGTTCAAATAGTTTAACCATTTTAACCACAATTAACATATACTATAGTAGGGTTACCATGTGGCTCCAGATTAACCGGACGCTGTGAGACAGAACAGGATTTCAAACTTGCCCCTAAATTGAAATAAATGAATGTGTAAATGAACCATCCTTAGCTACAAGTAATAATGGTGCTTAAATACCCGCATGCGCGTCAAACAATTGTATTATACGAAGAATGAATTGCAGCCAGTAGCTATTTTTTTCTGTTTGTTAAAATTCAATCGCCCATATTATTCTGCAAATACAATCAAAGCATCATCATCTCGTTGCTCTGTCGATAGATTAGCTATTCGTTCATTAAGATCTGATCAGAAGCAGCTGATCAGTGTGACTTGTTTGCTGCACCCAAGCAATTCCACCACAGCAGGATTAATCTCAGCAAAGGTGGAGCTCATTTATACGTGAATTACTTTCAGTTTAGGGGGGAATTTTGAAATCCCGATCTGTCTCAAAGAGTCTGGTTAATCTGGAGCCATATGGTAACCCTAACTATAGTGTATCTATTTTGCAATTCATATTGGTATATACTATTTTCTCTGAGTAAAGTATTTTTCTCCATGTTAAAGTACCTAACCAGTATAGAGATACTGTACACATTCAGAGATATATATTTTGGAAAGGGTGGACCTCAAGATGAACATAAAATATGTTCTTCAACAGCTGATGGACATAACTGATCTTTTTGCATTGTTCAGATAAACATACACTTTTTATATTCCCACATTGGCTACATGCCTGTAGCCAACTTCAAGCTGTTAGCCCTTCCTTTTTTGTTTTATATCCCAGTGTGGCAATGTGCCCCACCCCTGTGTGTATTTTTGTGTTTTATGTTGTATGTAGTGTGTTAATGTTGGTGTATAGATATTGCTGCACGGGATACAAATGGGTGTGTGTAGCACGAGTGATTTAAAATGTATAATTGTATTTAGGCACGTGCATTTAAAGTACTTAATAATATGTGAGCACAGGGTTTCACAGATTAGTTCACGTGCTGGGATTCAAGTGAATAATTAATTGGTAACTGAATCCCAGCACAATTGTATATATACAGACGTGCTCAAATTTGTTGGTACCCTTACAGCTCATTGAAATAATGCTTCATTCCTCCTGAAAAGTGATGAAATTAAAAGCTATTTTATCATGTATACTTGCATGCCTTTGGTATGTCATAGAATAAAGCAAAGAAGCTGTGAAAAGAGATGAATTATTGCTTATTCTACAAAGATATTCTAAAATGGCCTGGACACATTTGTTGGTACCCATTAGAAAAGATAATAAATAATTGGATTATAGTGATATTTCAAACTAATCAGTTTCTTTAATTAGTATCACACATGTCTCCAATCTTGTAATTAGTCATTCAGCCTATTTAAATGGAGAAAAGTAGTCAATGTGCTGTTTGGTATCATTGTGTGCACCACACTGAACATGGACCAGAGAAAGCAAAGGAGAGAGTTGTCTGAGGAGATCAGAAAGAAAATAATAGACAAGCATGGTAAAGGTCAAGGCTACAAGACCATCTCCAAGCAGCTTGATGTTCCTGTGACAACAGTTGCAAATATTATTAAGAAGTTTAAGGTCCATGGAACTGTAGCCAACCTCCCTGGGCGTGGCCGCAAGAGGAAAATCGACCCCAGATTGAACAGAAGGATAGTGCGAATGGCAGAAAAAGAACCAAGGATAACTGCCAAAGAGATAAAAGCTGAACTCCAAGGTGAAGGTACGTCAGTTTCTGATCGCACCATCTGTCGCTTTTTGAGCGAAAGTGGGCTCCATGGAAGAAGACCCAGGAGGACTCCACTTTTGAAAGAAAAACATAAGAAAGCCAGACTGGAATTTGCTAAAATGCATATTGACAAGCCACAATCCTTCTGGGAGAATGTCCTTTGGACAGATGAGTCAAAACTGGAGCTTTTTGGCAAGTTACATCAGCTCTGTGTTCACAGACAAAAAATGAAGCTTTCAAAGAAAAGAACACCATACCTACAGTGAAACATGGAGGAGGCTTGGTTATGTTTTGGGGCTGCTTTGCTGCGCCTGGCACAGGGTGCCTTGAATCTGTGCAGGGCACAATGAAATCTCAAGACTATCAAGGCATTCTGGAGCGAAACGTACTGCCCAGTGTCAGAAAGCTCTGTCTCAGTCGCAGGTCATGGGTCCTTCAACAGGATAATGACCCAAAACACACAGCTAAAGCACCCAAGAATGGATAAGAACAAAAAATTGGACTGTTCTGAAGTGGCCTTCTATGAGTCCTGATCTGAATCCTATTGAACATCTATGGAAAGAGCTGAAACTTGCAGTCTGGAGAAGGCACCCATCAAACCTGAGACAGCTGGAGCAGTTTGCTCAGGAAGAGTGGGCCAAACTACCTGTTAACAGGTGCAGAGGTCTCACTGAGAGCTACAGAAAACGTTTGATTGCAGTGATTGCCTCTAAAGGTTGTGCAACAAAATATTAGGTTAGCGGTCCCATCATTTTTGTCCATGCCATTTTCATTTGTTTTATTATTTACAATATTATGTTGAATAAAAAATCAAAAGCAAAGTCTGATTTCTATTAAATATGGAATAAACAATGGTGGATGCCAATTACTTTTGTCAATTTCAAGTTATTTCAGAGAAAATTGTGCATTCTTCGTTTTTTGTGGAGGGGTACCAACAAATTTGAGCACGTCTGTAGATGCACGTCTCATTCACTTGGGGTTGTATGTTCGGTAAGTGGAGAACGGGTGAGAGAGAGAGGAAAATTAGTTTAAAAAATATAAACAAATGCTACTCGTGCGAGAGGGCTCGCACAATACTTGTTTGGTTCGTCCACTTTGTTGTTTGTCTATTTACTTTGGCCAACGTGCCTTTTTTGTTTGTTCAGTCAGTGTTTTCTGTTTTGTTCAACCTTTTTATTTACAATAAACCGGCGCAAGCAAGCGTATTTACCATTTCAGCCATCCTGTTTGTGTTGTTCATTTCCTGGTTCTGACATCACCACTCAGCCAGACTGTCACACCCAGTCAGAGGCATCTAAAAAAATACTCAATAATCCAATTTGAGACAGTTGACTGACAAAACTAATTAACTGCTAGGAGAAGATCTTCCTGGTAGAACAACTCTATCTGACTGGCAAGCAAAGCCATAACGACAGTATCACTCGGCAAATGCGAGTGATGCGACCTCACAAGGGTTGGTGGTTGTCTTCTCTTTCAGGGAACCATGGTTACGGTAAGTAACCTAACGTTCCCTTTCAATTCGAAGACGACCACCAACCAATACTTTTGGGAAAGTATACCGGAGCCGTCGCGAGGGAGTGTGAGTGGACAGCATACGAGGGACGCCTCGCTACCGCCAACTAGTGTTGGTGGTGCGCACATGCACCCTCAAGGACCCTTGTGCCTAATGAAGGCATAGAGGGATCTACCACTTTATTTGGTAGAACCTGGTGAATGTATGCAGCCACAGTACAAATGTCAGTCAATGATGCGCCTCGAAAGAGCACCCATGATGTGGCCATCCCTCTAGTAGAATGCGGAGCCACCCTCCCCGGTGGGGGTAGGCCGGCCTCATTATAAGCAGTCGATACTGTGTCCACAATCCAGTGGGCCAGTCGCAGTCGAGGGGGCTTGCCCTAGGGTCCTTCACCATAGCATACAAAGAGCTGGTCAGACTGACACAGTGCTTTCGTCCTATCCATAGACTCTCTCAATTCAGAATTCAGTTTCCTATCCTCCTCTGAATCAAAGGGAGGGGGATGGAAAGCCTCTAATTCCACTGACTGGAGAGCCGTAATCACCTTGGGTAGGAACGCTGGGCTTGTGTGTAATGATAGCCTGTTTCCATTATCCCAGATGCGCATACAGGAACTGTGCACAGACTCTGCAGTTCAGTGACCCACTTAGAGGAGGTGATGGCCAATAAAAAGGCTGTCTTCATAGAGAGATATTTCAGCTCTATGGAATGTATAGGCTCAAACAGGGCCTTAGTGAGAGCATCCAGTACCACGTCTAGACTCCACTCGGGGAGGGCGTCCCTTCTAGGGGGACACAGTCACGAGCACCCTTTAGAAACTGGGTCGCCAGAATATGGGCTCCCGGGGAAACTGAGTCTATAGGGACGTGGCATGCAGATATTTAATTATATATTATGGATTTACTTGTTGTTACTGCATCTTGTAAAGCGCTTTGTGATGGAGGTCTACTATGAAAGGCGCTATATAAAATAAAGATTGATTGATTGATTGATATAGCTACCAAGTACACTTTCAGTGTAGAGGGGGACCTTCCCACCTCTAGCAGATCTTACAGAAACTATAAAATAATCGCTATGAGGCAGTAGATAGGGTCATGGCCTCTGGCCATGCACTACTTCTGAAATACCTCCATGTCTAAGCATATAATGCTCTTGTGGAGGAAGCCCTAGCTTTCTGCAGTGTACTAACTACCGCATCTGAGAGCCCTAAGGCGTCCAGATGGTCCCCTACAGGGATGAGACTCACAGCTGGAGTCTGTCCGGTTCTGGGTGCCAGAGGGTGCCTTGAGCCTGACTGATGAGATCCTTGCACAGCGGGATCTCCCAGGGCTGGCCCTGCAGCAGCTGGCAAAGGTTTGAAAAACAGATTCTCATGGGCCATCTGGGGGCCACAAGGAGAACTGTCGTTTTCTCTCTCCTGACCTTTTCCAGAAAGGCCGGGAGCAGCGGTATCGGCAGGAAAGCGTATAAAACTGCTTTGGGCCATGCTTTGGCTAGGGCGTCAACACCTAGTGGACTTCCGCAACGGTGGAGGGAGAACCACAGGGGGCAATGAGTCGTCTCTGCCAAGGCAAAGAGATTGACCTGGGCTTCTGCACCGGTATTAATTGACTCTTGGTCTCGTTGAGAGTGAGACCCAGTCTGGTTTGTCACTGTCGCCATGTGGGCCATTGCTCCTTCCTGCAACTGAGAACAGATCAACCAGTCATCCAGGTAGTTCAGCACCCTTATCCCTTTCAGCCGCAAGGGAGCTAGGATTGCATCCACGCACTTCAAAAAGGTGCGGGGGGCTAAGGAAAGGCCAAAAGGCAGCACAGAAAACTCGAATATGCTCCCCTGAAAAACGAAGTAGGGATATTTCCTGTGTGCTGGACAGATAGGAAAATGAAAATACGCATTCTTCAAGTCCACTGTTGTAAACCAATCGCCCGGCCGGACAGATTGGAGGATGTGGAGATGCGTGACCCTCTAGAACCTCTTCTCCCTCAAGAACCCGTTGTGGTGTCTCAGGTCTAGGATGGGGCAAAAGCAGCCATCCTTTTTTGGCACCAGAAAGTATCTCAAGTAGAACTCCTCTCTTTGAGCTTGGAGAGGGTCGTTCACTGATGTAACCGTGATCCCTCGAAAGTGAGGAGGTCCCGCGTGTAACCGATGTGCACGGTGGCAAGCACCCAGGAGTCCAAGGTGCAATTGCGCCAGTATTGCAGCTGATGTTGCGGGAGTTAAAATCCTCCCTGCAAAAATATGTGGGAATGTGGCTGCAGTCATGAATTGATTAAGTGATCAAATAATTAATTAAGGCTCCACAGGTGTATAAATAGGGTGATCACGGGTGTTAGGTTGGTTATTGTTAGAGTTGATGTAGGTGAGAGGGGGGGGGGGATATGTGTTGCGTGCTGTTTATTTACGTCTCTGTGAGTGTTTTTGTAGATCTTTTGTTTTGGCCCTTGTGCCGGTTATATTGTTTATGTGTTCTGTTCGTGTCTGTTTAGTGTTTTGTAGTTTGAAGTTTCCTAGTGCCTACCAAAATAATTTATATCTTATTAGAATTCAACTGTAGACAACGATAATCCAGGTGCAATGGTGTTTTATTTTAAATCCAAGTGTCTGATGACACAAAACACACAGTTAATAATAACAATAAGCAATACAGCGCTGTGTATTGCTTTACTGTAATCGGCGAGTTGGTCCCGAAGTAATAATTGTCCCGGTCTTTTACACCCACATGTAACACAAACACAAGTCCACATTGCATGCTCTAGTGCTCGTAGTGCAAACAGAGTTTATTGTGCAAACAAGGTGAAATGTTGTCTGGGTTTTAGTGCTGGCCTTTGGCGACAGCTCCGGATCGTATTTCAGCTGTCTAAATAATAACAAACAGTATTTTCAGACAGGACAAGAAACAAACAAAACACTCACGATAACAACACAGGTTTCTCTTTCCGGTTCACGTTAACCATTACAAAGGAACAGATCACCTCGCTCTGTCCCCTTTTGTACCATCTCTCATGACCCCTTGGTTAACGAGTGCAAGAGCTCCTCCAATCCGTGGCTGCCACATTGTTTCCCTTCCGGGTCGATGATTTAGTGTACCAGAGCGCCGCCCCCTTTCTAGATGACCAACTTCCACCTAACCCTGGGAATTAATTGTCTGGCCATCCAGTCCAGGGCCCTCTGTTCCCTTTACACAGCACCCTCACAGGTCGGGAGGGATCTGTGTCGTATCACCAAGAATCATTTTGTCTTTGTCACAGCCGTGCTTTCGAATTACATTTCCATAGTGGGAAATAGAGATTAAAAAGAAAAGGGCCTAGAACAGATTACTGCAGGACACCTGATGACACTAATGACATATTAGAATTAGCACCACTGTAAAATACAGAATGCTTCCGATTGGATAAGTAAGAACTAAAGCAGGAGAGCACAGTTTCACTCAATGCAACATACGTATCCAGTCGATTTAGTACAATTAGTAAAAGTTGAGGGAAAAACAGCTTTTCTTGTTTTGAAATTAACACATTAATGAATGGATTTATTTAATACAGTACCTGACGGTAAATACTTCTTTAAGCAATCACTAGTACAAGTATTGGTATCAGTACATCCCTACTTTATTGTATTGATTTTAGAGGAAATACAGGAAATGGATAGAAGCGCAAGTGTAACATCTAAATTGAACAACAGTTGGGGGCAAGAACAAAACCATGTGTGAGTTCATCAATCAAGCACACTTTTCAATCGTACCAATTCAGTGGTGACGGAGATCAGAATGAAAGCAACTCAAAGTCGAGCCCAAGAGACCAACATGAGCAGACCAACAGTACAATAATATATTGTGATCAATGGTGTCAACAACGCGTGTAATACCCCAAAGAATAAGCGGCCTCAGGTTTTCTTGTCTCTTCTGACAGTATGTCATTAGTGAACCTGAACAGAAATGTCTATGTTCTGGTCTATGTCTAACAAGAACTTATCGAACATGGAATTACTAGCAGTGATGAAGCTTACCAGAATAAGAAAGTGCAAGAGAAGTTCATGCAATTTTGATAAGCAGCTGGTCTTTTTAAAACAGTTCAAAGAACTTTACAAAAAAAAAAAACAATAATACTTATATTTGATCAACAGCACTCGGAACTACTCAGATAGACAAATGTAATAAATAGGTCAATGATAGTGTTCAAATTTTCATTTGAAGCTACTTGCTCCTTAAATTTTCATTTGAACTTCTATTTGTGTAGAATATGTGCTCATATATTTAGGTTTTACAATTTACAAAAAAAATGCAAATACTGTAATTGTAAGGTTATTATCCCATATAATTTCCCATTAAGCCTCTTACAGAATAAAACACACCTGAAATGCAAAGCTACACACAGAGCACTAATCCTCCACTACAAAGTAATCACATGTTAGGTGATCGCACGTATGAGCAAGTGGAACAAGTTTAAATCCAGAATAACAAATCTCATTATGGGTTTTCTGTTTCTTTTTTAAAAATGTTTTAATATCTACTCCTGTAAGTGTCAAGGACAGACTAAAACAGTTTTATTAAGTAACTACCTGAGTGGTTCTAATTTTTTTTAAATAGTGATCTGGTCATTATTCCTTGCCGTGCCCCAAGTTAAATACAGTAATGTTGAAGGGAAACATTACAAACTGCATAGAGCACACATAAAGTACAAGAACTGGTATCCCCTGACAACGATAAGTTACAATTCCAAATTCAGTTGCAGAGATGCTAGGGAGACAAACATCCAAATGAGTGAGATTTGAGAATATTAAAATGCATTGTGATTTCCTTTAGACTGCTAAAATTGCTGAGAGAAAAGTTCCTAACATTTTTGATTTTCACTCCAAATGAGTGAGACTTGATACAATATTGAGAGGAATGGTAGTTCCTCGCGCCAAGTTATCAGCGAGAACTGCCAGACACTCTATACAGCAAGGATAGTTTGTGTGTTTTCAGGGTATTTGGCGCAGCAAAAGTAAATCAGCCAAAACCACCATTTCACTTTTAATTTGTAGTTCCCAACACTTAGGTGAAATGTAGAAAAAGTAAAACATAAATAAATAAATACATTAATAAATATTAAAATAAATGAATACATAAATCAATACAGAGACATTTATTTCTTTCTATATCTATCTTGATATGTATTTACTTCTTTTTCACTATCAGGTTGTCATGCTTTCATATATTTTTACTTTCAAATTAAATAATATATTGTAACGACATGGACAATTGCTTTGTTGCAGAAAATGTTGTCTGTTCAGTTTGTCTCGTCTGTCTTTTATATGTTACATGTATTGTAAGGGGAACGGGTCACGCCGTTACTTAGCATGGGAAGAGGGAGTGAGTGAATGAGTGGGGAGTATGTGTGTTGTTGTTTTCGGGGGTTGCAGAACATGGATGTGACTGGTTGATGAGCCGTACAGCGGCAGGAAATGACGGGAGATTATATAAGGAGGTGCTTGAGCCTGGGGACTGGAGACAGTCCAGTGCTGAACTTGAAATGACAAATTGTGGGTGATATTGAGCGAGCGTGTGAGCTGTGACCGGAGAGAATATGCAATGAAAGTGCCAAGACTAAATGTAGGGTTATTATTTTGATATTTATTAATGTTTTACTTTTACCAAATATATAGGCTATCCTTAGGCATAGCTAATTCTCAGAAAAATGTACATTGCTTTTTGTCCAGTGGGGACCACAAATAGCGTTACTCTCATCAACCAGTATCGAGAGGAACCATACTTCCTTGTGCCAATAGGGACCACAATGACCGTTACACTGACAGGAAAAATTTTCAGCGCTCAAGGTCTGAATCTCAGAATGATGATGATGATGATGAAAATGAATGATGAGGATGAAAATCTCAAAATGTAACAAAGTCCCGAGAATTCTCAGCTGGCTGAGAATCTTTCAAAATATTTTACTTTGGCGACTTATTTCTCTTACTGTATGACAGGTATTGACTTTTTATTTTCTACATTTCACCTAAGAGTGTTGGAAACTGCAAATTAAAAGTGAAATGATGCTTTTGGCTGATATACTTTTGATGCACCAATACCCTGAAAACATAAAAACTATCCTTGCTGTATAGAGAGTCTGGCAGTTCTCGTGCTTCGCTGATAACTTGGCGCGAGGAACTACCGTTCTTCTCAATCTCAAGGAAGAGTTACATAATTTGTTAGCTGATAAGAAACCCGAACTTGCCGAAGTGCTGGCAAAACTCGCAGACATATTCAGTGAAATGAATAAGCTGAATAAAACTATGCAAGGTGGGAGCACTCATTTTATTGTCCAGCGTGAAAGAATTGTTAAGAGTAATATTTACCTTCCTGAACTCATGACGGAACAAGCCGCTACAGACCTGTGGGCTACAAACCCCATTAGTGAGAATATTGAAGCTAAACAGCCACCCTCTGTCCCATCAAAGCTGCTAGAAGAGCTCATTGACATTTCATCAGACAGCTCCCTCAGAACCAAGTTCAGTGAAATGCAGCTGAATGGAGACATTTTGGTGTGAGTGCTCTGATGAATACAACACTGCTTCGTCTGATTTTCAGCCATGACATCGATGAAAACAAAGGACCATGACATGCATGTGTGCTTGGCAGAATTGTATATATATATATGGGCAGCAGTGTGGAGTAGGGGTTAGGGCTCTGGACTCTTGACCGGAGGGTCGTGGGTTCAATCCCAGGTGGGGGACACTGCTGCTGTACCCTTGAGCAAGGTACTTTACCAAGATTGCTCCAGTAAAAACCCAACTGTATAAATGGGTAATTGTATGTAAAAATAGTGTGATAACTTGTAACAATTGTAAGTCGCCCTGGATAAGGGCATCTGCTAAGAAATAAATAATAATAATAATAATAAAATAATAATATATATATATATATATGTACAGTACTGTGCAAAAGTTTTAGGCAGGTGTGAAAAAATGCTGTAAAGTAAGAATACTTTCAAAATGTTAATAGATTATATTTATCAATTAACTAAATGCAAAGTGAGTGAACAGAAGACAAATCTAAATCAAATCCATATTTGGTGTGACAACCCTTTGCCTTCAAAACAGCATCAATTCTTCTAGGTACACTTGCACAAAGTCAGAGATTTTGTAGGCATATAGTCAGGTGTATGATTAAACAATTATACCAAACAGGTGCTAATGATCATCAATTCAATATGTAGGTTGAAACACAATCATTAACTGAAACAGAAACAGCTGTGTAGGAGGAATAAAACTGGGTGAGGAACAGCCAAACTCAGCTAACAAGGTGAGGTTGCTGAAGACAGTTTACTGTCAAAAGTCATACACCATGGCAAGACTGAGCACAGCAACAAGACACAAGGTAGTTATACTGCACCAGCAAGGTCTTTCCCAGGCAGAAATTTCAAGGCAGACAGGGGTTTCCAGATGTGCTGTCCAAGCTCTTTTGAAGAAGCACAAAGAAACGGGCAACGTTGAGGACCGTAGACGCAGTGGTCGGCCAAGGAAACTTACTGCAGCAGATGAAAGACACATCATGCTTACTTCCCTTTGCAATCGCACGATGTCCAGCAGTGCCATCAGCTCAGAATTGGCAGAAAACAGTGGGACCCTGGTACACCCATCTACTGTCCGGAGAAGTCTGGTCAGAAGTGGCCTTCATGGAAGACTTGCGGCCAAAAAGCCATACCTCCGACGTGGAAACAAGGCCAAGCGACTCAACTATGCACGAAAACACAGGAACTGGGGTGCAGAAAAATGGCAGCAGGTGCTCTGGACTGATGAGTCAAAATTTGAAATGTTTGGCTGTAGCAGAAGGCAGTTTGTTCGCCGAAGGGCTGGAGAGCGGTACACGAATGAGTGTCTGCAGGCAACAGTGAAGCATGGTGGATGTTCCTTGCAAGTTTGGGGCTGCATTTCTGCAAATGGAGTTGGGGATTTGGTCAGAATTAATGGTCTCCTCAATGCTGAGAAGTACAGGCAGATACTTATCCATCATGCAATACCATCAGGGAGGCATCTGATTGGCCCCAAATTTATTCTGCAGCATGACAATGACCCCAAACATACAGCGAAAGTCATTAAGAACTATCTTCAGCGTAAAGAAGAACAAGGAGTCCTGGAAGTGATGGTATGGCCCCCACAGAGCCCTGATCTCAACATCATCGAGTCTGTCTGGGATTACATGAAGAGAGAGAAATAACTGAGGCTGCCTAAATCCACAGAAGAACTGTGGTTAGTTCTCCAAGATGTTTGGGCCAACCTACCTGCCGAGTTCCTTCAAAAACTGTGTGCAAGTGTACCTAGAAGAATTGATGCTGTTTTGAAGGCAAAGGGTGGTCACACCAAATATTGATTTGATGTAGATTTTCCTTCTGTTCACTCACTTTGCATTTTGTTAATTGATAAATATAAACTATTAACATGTCTATTTTTGAAAGCATTCTTACTTTACAGCATTTTTTTACACCTGCCTAAAGCTTTTGCACAGTACTGTATATGTATCAGGGATGGCAATAAGACTCACATTACATAGCAGTTTGATCCATTCTTGGTTTTAGTAGTATAAGTTTAATAAGACAAACCTGAACTTGTTCACACTGGGGCTAATCAAGCTTGTTGTAAAACCTGGAATGGGTGAAACAGCTGTGCAATAGCAATACGAGTCTTATTTCCATCCCAAATGTGTGTGTGTGAGTGTGTGTATATATATATATATATTGTTCCCTCCAACTCCCGCTCCGAGTTTATATAACAAGGCTCCTTCCCGCCACACAAATGTAACAATTTCAGACAGAGGAGGGAGTGCTTGGGGGTTTCAATACATAAAACACAACCAATACATACAGTTGACAATACAAACACAGGTGATATTCACATACACTAGACCCCACTAGTATAACAATATATATATATATATATATATATATATATATATATATATATATATATATATATATATATATATATCTTACAGCACTCACTTTCACTGGGATAATATTATGACTCCTCCAACTGTTCTACACAGTAAACAGTCATCTTAAAACGCTCCTCTCCTCTCCAAATCCACATACAATGTGGTTGTTAATTACCTCAAAAAGATGTGTTGAGTTTTAGAGCAAGTAGGGTTAACCATGTCTTTCATAGCACCATTTTCCACATGTAGTCCAGAGCACGGTTAGGGTACCAGAGGTCATAGCTGGTATGGCCATAGACTTGAAAGTAGTCTCCAAAAAGACTCATGTACTTCAGTTAAAAAAAATACAAACATGCATCACCCCTCCATGGCCCTCAGCTGCTTCCTCACAATTTACTACCCTCAATTTTAAAATGCTTTTTCTTGAAAAAACACCCTGTTACCGCACACCCTGTTTTGGGTTACTGGGTACATAAGCAGCTCCTCTGTTATGCCTATATGCGTACACATTTTAGATTTCTTATTCAAAATCTTGTGTGACTATAGCTCAGTGCAACAAATGAAAAAAAGAAAATAGTTTCCTTTTCAGTTTTTTTATTCTTCCCAGTTCAGACTTCATAAGAAGAGTTTACATTTCTGAAGAAACTCATAAATGTCAGAGGAAAGTAAGAGGCACACTCCCAGGAGTAACATACTTCAGACTGGCTCTGTCACACTGTGTAGGTCATAGAGGATTGTGTGAAAATGTTCGCTAAATAAAAGTGAGGGAAATGGAGTCTAGATATTAAACATTTTCACCCATATTAGAGGTGAGTGAACTTTACTTAAATAACAAAGCTAAAAAAAGATGAGATTTTGGTTATGATGATTTTTCAAAGACACTGTTTTCTCTCAAATGTACATACACTTTGCTGTTGTATGCTGATTGAACATAAGATTTAAAGAACACATTGAAATGAATCAAGGCACTTTCTGACTCATCCTAAATGTGGAATAATAACTGCACCTTCCTGCAACTAGGTTATCGTTTCATTTTTTTCGAAGCACCATCCGTTCATTTTCTTAAAAAATGCTTCAGTCTGCTCGGACAACATGCAATTTAAGTAATCATAAAAACTTCTCAGAATGTGTTTTGTGAACAACTGAACCTGCAATGATAAACTTTAAACTTTGTCATACCTAAGTGGTATGGTAATGAAAAGAAACATAATGCCTTATTTACCTGTAGGTTAAATGAAACATTTGCTAAACTAGAATCAGTAAAATGGGTTCATCCCTAAAAAGAGGACGTCAGATTAACTGTCAAACCTGCAATGTGGATGATTTAAATTGCAATTGAACAGACGAATAATGATAATGAATTTGGCCGGAGACCTTGTCCGTGGGTGCTGACAGCTATCCTCAATGTTGTCCGACTAGCGAAAACATGTAGTCTGGTGCCACAGATAGGAAGTGGCTCGTAGGGCCACCTCCCTCCAAAAGACAAAGCCGCCAAACCATGACTGGGAAAATGAAAATGATGAATGGTTAATGCAACAACTGCAATGCCACCTACCCCCAAAAATAGGAAAATGGTGAATGAAAAGTAAGCAGCTGAAACACGGGCCCACCCCCTGTGCATGAAACCAGAACCTGGCCTCTCTGGCCTGCCACGCACCCTGCAGAAACTAAATACGAATGGCTTGGCACTCAGGTAAGGAAAAAAACCCTACTCACTGGTAGGAATAAACCTTAGGGAATCCATGGCTGAGGGTGGCCCTTCCTCCAGGCTCCCTCTTTGGCCTCGGCACGTGTGACTGAGAGGCCAAACAAAAAAGAAGCGACATGAATGCAAGCCACACTGAGTTTTTATGGTGCTTGGATGTGATGTGTTGATTAGTGGGCGGATTCTCCTTCCAGAAATACAACTGAGTTTTCCAGGCTAACGTCTTAAATGGCAGGATAGAAAGTGAACCTTAAAATAAATCTCCAGTACTTTTATAGCTAATAAGGTTTGCATCTGAAATCAAATAGAAAGTAGAGGCAGACACTTCTTGTTGTAAATGAAGATACTGAGCTGTAAAGGCATAAACTACAGTATTAAACGAGTCAGTGAAATAAAATATCCAACAGATTCTTCCAAATGCAGTGTAGTCATGTAGCAAATATAGTGTTTTCATGTCATAAACAGACATTTTTGTATCATTATATATGCAGCAGTACCAGCACTCTGTCAGTCAAGTTAAGGCAATTTATTACTGATGGTAAATTTCAATTTTCAGCAATTTCTGGTGCTCCTCTGGTCCACTGATATGCGTAAATGATATTTTCTGTAGTGATAAGTTCCCATCTCAGAGGTCCATAGATCTGATGCTATTTTATTATGATATGCAGTGCATTAAACCAAACTAGCTTACAACGTTTTGCTCTGTACAGCTGTGCAAATGTTAATGTAATCCCTCAGCATGATTGGTTTAAGAAGTGATGTTATTTAGACCCACTACTGTCTAGATCATTTAAATAGACCCCAATATATTGTTTTTAGCTGACTTGGGTTGGTTTGGCTTGTTAATAATAATAATAATAATAATAATAATAATAATAATAATAATAATAATAAAACACTTTTTATACCCAGCATACAATGAAATCAACAAGCAAATAAGTAATACATATTCACCTCAGAATTTCCCCCTATTTAATTATTTTCCTTTTCAAATTTTGCAATGTATATTATGTTTCAAAGAAAAGGAAAAGCATAACTAATGTAAGTTTAAATTATTTGCATATTCTGTTAATGAATCATATGCAATAAAGTGGTTGTTATTTGTTTAATTTAATTGCCCAAATTCAGAATCAAATAGTGTTATTGTCCTGCCATTAATTGAAACTGTTCAAAGCATGGGAATATTATGGGTATTTGCTATGGTATATTAAAAAAGGTGTCTTAATGACTCTTGCTAGCAACCATGACAGAAAAGTGGTAAATTGACTTTGATGAGGAAGAACTTGAATACAAACGAAGGAGACAGTCTTCTGTACACAGAGGGGGAAAAAAAGTATGTGTTGTCTGTGGACTGTGGATAAGCAGATGCATTCAGTCTCCAGTCAGGAATTCAGTAACATTTTATGGGCACTAAAATTCATGACAGGTTTAAGGAATGCATGTAGGCAATTTCACAATCTATCATTAGTGTGACAAAACAAAAATGTATCAGCATTGTAACCAGTCCTAATTAATGTAAATTACATTTTACCATAGGAATAAAGATACCTACCCAGTGCTGTGCATTGAGATAATTGATTGAAGGGAGAACAAAGAAACAAGTAGTAGCGATGATTACACTATGTAACACAATTTTTGTTCCTGGGTAGTAAGTGTTATTTCCTAATTGCTTATGCCTCAAAAGTATAGAAAATGACTATTATTCCCCACAAACTTTGCTTTTGTGACCAGGACAGTGATATTTTGAAATTTACCTATTTCCAATGAGAAAACGGGCGAATTTGTGTCTTTTCGTTCACATAAAGTCAGAAAAAAACAACATATGAATCCAAATTAACATGTATTTATACTAAAGTAATACAAAAATGACTACAAAAGATTTAGAAGTGAGTAGTTTTTCGAGATTTATGATTATACTGTAAATCACTTTCACGAATCAGCCCCCAAATGTAGTCTCCCACCATGTTCTCGTTATACTGTCCTTGGTAGCGGCGTTCAAAGTCCAGTATATCCTGGTGGAAGCGCTCGCCTTGCTCATCCGAATACGCTCCCATGTTCTCCTTGAATTTATCAAGATGAGCATCAAGGATATGGACTTTGAGGGACATCCTACAGCCCATTGTGCCGTAGTTCTTCACCAGAGTCTCAACCAGCTCCACATTTTCGGCCTTGTGATTGCCCAGGAAGCCCCGAACCACTGTGACAAAGCTGTTCCAAGCTGCTTTCTCCTTACTAGTGAGCTTCTTGGGGAATTCATTGCACTCCAGGGTCTTCTTTATCTGTGGTCCGACGAAGACACCGGCTTTGACCTTTGCCTCAGACAGCTTAGGGAAGAAGTCTTGAAGGTACTTGAAGGCTGCCGATTCCTTATCTAGAGCTCTGACAAATTGTTTCATAAGGCCCAATTTGATGTGCAGTGGTGGCATCAGCACCTTCCGGGGGTCCACCAGTGGCTCCCACTTGACGTGGTTCCTCCCCACAGAGAACTCGGTCCGCTGTAGCCAGTCCCGCCTGTGGTAGTGCGCCTTGGTGTCCCTGCTGTCCCAAAGGCAAAGATAGCAGGGAAACTTGGTAAAACCGCCTTGGAGACCCATCAGGAATGCCACCATTTTGAAGTCTCCTATGACCTTGATGCCATCTCAGAAAAATGCAGATATGTAGCCACTTAGGCAGCTGGAACTAAACTGAACTGGTGGGCTTAACCCTTTGCGGTCCATTGTCGGACTGGGTCCGACATTGCAATTATTCCTCACAGGTCCTTTGTCGGACTGGGTCCGACATCATTATAGCAACGCAATAAACGGGTGTTTAGTCGTTTTTTCTCCGGAAAAAGCCGAGAAAACCATTCAATTGCCGAGTGGTAGCGACAGGAGCCGAGACAAGTCGGAAAAAAAAAAAAAAAAAAGGCGTATTTCATGAATAGTCATACATGGTATCAGGTATCAGATAATGGGCGTCCATAGTAAACAAGCTGGCTAAGTGCGTCAGCGCACTGAGACTATCATGGACATTTGCAGAGCTTTTTTCAGATGTTATAGTAATAAAATAATGACTTGGATCGCATTATTGAGGAGTTTGGTGATAAAACGAGTGATCTGGAGATGATCGATCGGTATTTACGACTATTATTATTATTATTATTATTTATTTCTTACACAGCTGAACGCTATAGCAAACAAAAGGCTGGGGCGGGGCTGGAGATGCCTAGTGTGTGCTTTGTTGATATGCAGGGCCATTTAAACCCGTTTGACTGTGAAAAAAAATACTTTTAAACAGCGCGTATAAAATTAACTGCGCGTGTGAAAATTAATTAGACCTGGCGTGCCTGACGCGCGATTAATAAATGGACTGCAAAGGGTTAAGGCCCCTGTATTTATACTATTTATATTACTGGAAAGTTCTAGAAAGTTCTAGAAGTTACTCCAAGTTTACTCAGCTCTGAATCTATCTGGAATGTTCTGGAAAATAGGTAAATTTCAAAATATCACTGTCCTGGTCACAAAAGCAAAGTTTGTGGGGAATAATAGCCATTTTCTATACTTTTGAGGCATAAGCAATTAGGAAATAACACTTACTACCCAGGAACCAAAAAAAAATAAATAATAATTGTTACACTGTGTTATCAGACATCAGGACACCATTAATAGCTTCAATGGTGTCCTGGTGTGCTGGTGTCTAATAATAAAGTGTTGTTTGCCAATAATAATAATAAAAAAAAAACACTGTTATATAAATACTGGACATCTATGGATTTCTTAATTAAATAAAGCACACATAATGAAGTTAAATAAAATAAACTTGTTTAAACCTGCTTATAACAAGTGATGAATAAATGTTACATTCAGTCAATCAGAAAAGTGTGGGTAAGCCTGGAAAGCTCCCGTGGTAGCAAAAGCATAAAGTATACTTAGTGTTCCGCATTTCTGGTTTATTTTCCGAATTTTACTCATTTTTAAATTTCTTTTAACTGAACGTCAGGTTTGACTGATTTATACCCGATTTTTTGTCTACTATTAAATATTTTCTAAGAAATACACAATATGTTGAATAAAATGCTGTTTTATTTTGACTCCGACATTAATAAGCAGCCTTTACAATGCATCCTAGTATACCTTTAGATGTCAGAGGATCAAATGATGTTCAAACGTTGTACATTGGTTCCCTGTTCACAAACACATCATCACCTGATTCTGTTGGCCAATCAAAGTCTGATTATTGTGGCAAGTGCTGGGCGTAGTAATTAGCTTGATCAAAAACGAAATTGAAATAGTTACACGAAAATAATATTTTGAGTGGATGAGCAATGGGGAGAAAACGTAAATCAGTTTATGAATATTAAAAAGGAAACAATGTTTCGAAGTACAGTATACAAAAAGCCAAATAGCAGAAGTGGGCCAGATGAGGCAGAGGATGCACAGCGTTGCAAGTACTGCTGCATTGAGGTACATGTTTGCCCTGACAGAATAAAAAAATACTGAAAATAAGCAACACATTAAACTAAAACAAAAAAGTGAACTGAGAGACAAGCAATCCATTTCTGGGGCTTTTATACACATTTTAATAAAAGAGAGCGCGTAGAATGACAGTTTTAATGAGTTTGTTAGAGCTCTGTGCTTTGCTGGACAGCCACTGTTTATTGTAGAGGTATGTTCTGGTGAGTTCATGCGACAGTACTGTCTGTCCATCAGCTAAAACACTGCCTAACGCCGACAATCTTAATCGTAAATATTTTACAGAAAATGATGATGCTTTAGTTGGTAAACTTATGGAACGCATTGATGGAAATTTCCAGTGTGATTTTTGACACATGTCCCGATGGCTTGTACCATCCATTTCTGTCAATTTTCTTTTCTTTTTATAATTTTAAGGTGAATAAACCTGGCTTGTTTTGTGCTGATGTCATGTTCATACCTTCTGCAGATACTATTTCCGTCAGTACAACAATTGCCCAAACGTTCGCAAAGTACCAGCTAACTTGGGAAAATGTGGCCTCGACTTGCACAGGTGCTTCTGCTTCATCATAAATGCCTGGGACATTAAACTTAATCAGAAACCAGAACTGCTACATATTATATTTCACATGTAAAGTGTGTATACTGAGATTCCCCTCCCCCCCCCCGATTTTTACAAATGTTTAAATTAAAAACTCATTTTTTTTACAGATTTTATCCCTATTTTAATATTTTAATGAGCAATCAACAGACACAGCACTCAGCAAGGGACAGGCAGAGGCAACGTAAAGTGAAACTGCACTGCTTACCTTTGAATTTTAACATGTATTCCTTGTCTGATGTAAAAAAATAAAATAAAATAAATGCATACGGCCCTCCCATTAGTTTGTAAAATTGCATTGTACTGTATCGTTTTGTAATTCTTCTTTAAAACATTCCCATTAGGCCAATCACAGCTCCCAGAGGTAGTAAAATAGCTCATCAAATAGCACACAGGATCAGTTTCCTCATGCACACAGCACACATATTTTTGATTAGGGTAGCAAAGTGAAGGCTTGTTTAAACTATTTATTTTACTTTGTGTAAAATTTTAAATCAGTAGCAAAAAAGTAGTTTGAAGCGGAAGCGAAAGGTGGAGGCGGAACACAGAAGATTCCAAAATCGTTAGCCAGATGATTGTTTGTTAAATGAATAATTTTGATGGCAAGGCAATATGCCTGATTTGCAGTGCAACGGTTAGAGTTATGAAAGATTATAACATACAACGTCACTATGACACGCTGTACAAAGCAACGCATTTTGAGTTGACTGGAAATTGAAGAAGCTTTTCTAAAAAGTGCTGTGGATGCCATGAACAACACAACCACAGGAAAGGACTTTTTTAACTTCAAGAAGCCATGGAAAGTGCAGAATTACCTTGGAAGAAAGTACCTGGGATTACAACAGAGGGTGCACCATATGACTGGACAAAAGAGTGGACTGGCTAGCTGGAAAAAATGCAGAAGTACTTCACAGCTTGTCAGTATCTTTTTTTTCCCACTGTTAAAAATGTTATATTTTGGAATATAAGTTAAATATTGAGACTCTACACAATATATACGCTGATATATATATATATATATATATATATATATATATATATATATATATATATATATATATATATATATATATATTTTACTGTTTGAGATTTCCATTGAAATAAAATACTCTTCTACTTCCCATTATATTACATTTGTGATATTGAGTTTTTTGTTAGTGTTCAAGGAAAGCTGCTTCTAGTTATATCTGCCTATTTCTGCACTATAAAATACATTAAATAATATGTTGATTAATTGATTGAAACTGTGCCTGCGTACTTATTGATGACTAGGAATTGTACAGTGGGGGTAATGTGTTTTGAGTAGTATATCTGAGTAAATTGGCCTACGTAACAATTTATATAGACCTTTCACGTACATTACGATATGATATATATAATGTAATGTACGGTGCGACCCACCAAGTGAAAAGTCTTAACATACAGTGCCTTGCGAAAGTATTCGGCCCCCTTGAACTTTGCGACCTTTTGCCACATTTCAGGCTTCAAACATAAAGATATGAAACTGTAATTTTTTGTGAAGAATCAACAACAAGTGGGACACAATCATGAAGTGGAACGAAATTTATTGGATATTTCAAACTTTTTTAACAAATAAAAAACTGAAAAATTGGGCGTGCAAAATTATTCAGCCCCTTTACTTTCAGTGCAGCAAACGCTCTCCAGAAGTTCAGTGAGGATCTCTGAATGATCCAATGTTGACCTAAATGACTAATGATGATAAATAGAATCCACCTGTGTGTAATCAAGTCTCCGTATAAATGCACCTGCACTGTGATAGTCTCAGAGGTCCGTTTAAAGCGCAGAGAGCATCATGAAGAACAAGGAACACACCAGGCAGGTCCGAGATACTGTTGTGGAGAAGTTTAAAGCCGGATTTGGATACAAAAAGATTTCCCAAGCTTTAAACATCCCAAGGAGCACTGTGCAAGCGATAATATTGAAATGGAAGGAGTATCAGACCACTGCAAATCTACCAAGACCTGGCCGTCCCTCTAAACTTTCAGCTCATACAAGGAGAAGACTGATCAGAGATGCAGCCAAGAGGCCCATGATCACTCTGGATGAACTGCAGAGATCTACAGCTGAGGTGGGAGACTCTGTCCATAGGACAACAATCAGTCGTATACTGCACAAATCTGGCCTTTATGGAAGAGTGGCAAGAAGAAAGCCATTTCTTAAAGATATCCATAAAAAGTGTCGTTTACAGTTTGCCACAAGCCACCTGGGAAACACACCAAACATGTGGAAGAAGGTGCTCTGGTCAGATGAAACCAAAATCGAACTTTTTGGCAACAATGCAAAACGTTATGTTTGGCGTAAAAGCAACACAGCTCATTACCCTGAACACACCATCCCCACTGTCAAACATGGTGGTGGCAGCATCATGGTTTGGGCCTGCTTTTCTTCAGCAGGGACAGGGAAGATGGTTAAAATTGATGGGAAGATGGATGGAGCCAAATACAGGATCATTCTGGAAGAAAACCTGATGGAGTCTGCAAAAGACCTGAGACTGGGACGGAGATTTGTCTTCCAACAAGACAATGATCCAAAACATAAAGCAAAATCTACAATGGAATGGTTCACAAATAAACATATCCAGGTGTTAGAATGGCCAAGTCAAAGTCCAGACCTGAATCCAATCGAGAATCTGTGGAAAGAACTGAAAACTGCTGTTCACAAATGCTCTCCATCCAACCTCACTGAGCTTGAGCTGTTTTGCAAGGAGGAATGGGCAAAAATTTCAGTCTCTCGATGTGCAAAACTGATAGAGACATACCCCAAGCGACTTACAGCTGTAATCGCAGCAAAAGGTGGCGCTACAAAGTATTAACTTAAGGGGGCTGAATAATTTTGCACGCCCAATTTTTCAGTTTTTTATTTGTTAAAAAAGTTTGAAATATCCAATAAATTTCGTTCCACTTCATGATTGTGTCCCACTTGTTGTTGATTCTTCACCAAAAATTACAGTTTCATATCTTTATGTTTGAAGCCTGAAATGTGGCAAAAGGTCGCAAAGTTCAAGGGGGCCGAATACTTTCGCAAGGCACTGTAAATGGCTATTGCTGTAAGATTACCAAGTAATTCAGCAAGATGTATTTACAGTATGTCGCGTAAGTGAATCAGTGAATCAAACGAACAAATCGTTGAATTGATTCACTAAACTGAATGAATCAAATTAATCGAGTCAGTAAAAATACTCAAATTGCACATCACTAGTTTTCAGGCCAGAAAAATAGCGAGCCTATCAGTGGTTAAAGCCTGGTTCTCATACGCACTAATAAATGACCACTTTGATGCGCGCACTAAAATTAACGTCCTTTAGTAAATACCATGTGAATACAGCGCATCTCATTATTCTGAGCTGGATGCGCATTTAAATACATTATCATGCATTAACATACAAATAACATATTCATTCTGATTACCATAGTATGACACAATAAAATGAGCGTGCATCATAATATGCCAACTATTTCGCGCGATAATGAATAAAGTTGCAGTAGTAAATACGGAAATCATTAACATGCATAGTAATTGCAATTATCGCGCACCATAATGTTTAGCACCGTTTCGTAAATGAGGCCTTTCGTATCAGATTCCTTGAAGGCTGTGCCATGTTGCCAATAAGGTGTGCCCCTTTTTGTTGATGTTTACCAAGTGCATATTCATTAGTATAGTCACGCTTAATTTATGTATGTGAGCATAACAGGGACAAAAAAGTTCTGCATGCAAGTACGCAAGGCTGCATAAATTAATTCTAGGAAAGAAGAAAAAAATAGCAAACAATGAAACCAAATCTTGTGTGTTTACAAGGGCTTTAACTCAAGTTTTTTTTTTCCAGAATATCACAGATGTGACCTGGAACAACAAACAAATAGAATAATGAAATCCAAAACTACAGCAAAGTGACAGTTTTAAGATTTGTTCATCATAGTTTTTTACTTGTCAAAATAAAACAGACTTTTTGTATCCTTGGTTTCTGATATAATGCTTGATGGCTTCCACATGTTTTATGAAAACAAACGTTACCTTTGCAGGAGAAAGCCATACTGAAATCTAAGTACTGTAGAGAGGTATGATTATTTTTGGCAGCCAGGAACTTACCAAATGTTCCTCTTACCAAGAGAATACAAAACAGTAAATAGAATAAAGAGAATCATTCATGAGGGGAAGCTGAGTTTCCCGTGAGATTTCAATATATAGCATGTGTTTGCTTGTATCATTGCATCCCATAAAGTATTTGTGAGAGTGTACAATTTCACATGACTGCCCAGTGTTGATTTTCTGTCACTGAAGTATGACATAGATCAGTTAATAAATATTGTAGAGTTTGACAACTTCAGCCCAGCAAGTTCATCCATCCTGAGCACAATCTATAGCGCTGTATGAAACTGTGTGAGAAAGACTAGTCATTTCATGCCCCATCTCCTGACCAAGCCAAATTGTTTATCCCAGTGATGCACTTCAAAGTATAAACTGCAGAAAATGTATTCTGCACAACCTCATTTGTATCAATATATTGCTACATAAATGACCGCTCTGCTAGTGCTGAACATAATCATATTGTGTGTCTCATATATAGCCAGTCCAAGCACATTTGGCACCAGATCATGTTTCTTTCTGGGTGGTGTCAAAACTTTCAGAAGTGATAACAGAAGCCTGATTAGATCCTGAGATAAAAAAAATAAGTTTGACTGTACAGTAATGTGTTCATATGTGGGGTCAATGGTGTTGTTTTATACTTTAAGTGTGTAAGTGGTGCTCTGTGCTATGGAATGATGTCTTGCCACATAGTTATTGTGCAATGTCAGGAAAAATACAGGTCATTGACCCACCTAGCTACAGTATATATTTTAATCTTTACTATTTTTAGCCTATAACATTTCAATTGGATTAGTTATATGTCCCACAAATGCAAAAACTGCCACATACTTTCTTAATTTGTTAAAAGTAACCTGCATAGAGATGATCACATTTGAAGAATGTGAACCCTTCTGTAGTGTCAATAAGAAAAGTAATTTACAAAAGCTGTGGGGGTAAAACAGGCCTCATATAAAAACACACATTTGCACAGCTGGGCATTTTCTAATTACAACACTCAAATGCAACTGGAATATCTTTCACCCCCTAAAAACTTGCACACTTACTCACTGTGGCAAAGTGGCTGCTGATTAAGACCGGATGCAGAGGTGATGCAGTGCAGAAACAATCACACGTGAAAAATGTAATCCAGTTTGGAAATGTTATTTTTATTTTTAGTGTAAAGCTCGGCAGGAAAATAATAATAATGATTTGTAAACAAAACAAATAACAGGTTATCCACTCCCACAATACTACTAACACAAATCAGTCCGGGTGCGTGCAGTAGCACTCAAGGTGGGTGATAACAAATAACAGTGACTGTAGTGTTGTTGTTCCGGGTAGTGCTGGCCCAAGGCGACAGCTCCGGAGACGTGTTAGCCGTCTAGTGAATTTACAAACAGAAGACAATTACTAACAGTGCTACAAACAAACAAAACACTCACGAATACTTTTTGGGAACTCTCCTGGTCCTTCCAGTTCCGTGCGTCTCTGAACCCAAGCGAAGTCTCCGTCCCCTTTTTATGCTGTCACACATGACCCCTTGGTAAACTAATGCAGCTGCCTTACAATCAGCGGCTACTACACTGTTTAACTTCCGGGTCAATACGTTCTTGCAACACAGAGTCGCCTTCTTCCAGACTGGCCAACTCCCTGATCCGGGAAAGAACTGTCAGTCCAGCCCGTCAAAAGAACTCTGTCCTCGCTGCTTAGCATCCTCACAGGTCGGGAGGGAGATTTACAACCAGAACTCATTATATTTCTGTCACACTCACATAAAAAAAAAGTTTTGAAATAAAAACAAAACAAACAAAAAAACACCATATCAAGATAACTGCCAGGGACACAATCTTTCCCATGTGGGGAGGTAACACAGAACATCCAATATATCTGAAAGCTGGAGACAGAGGCTTTCATGCAGAGCAGAATGCTAATTAATACAAAGCAAAATAAATACACTGTTACCCGAATACACCTTTGCGATAAATACTGTGCAATCAAAAAAATTGCCAGAAAAGGACACAATGCCACATTTTCTTGTAACTATTATTACATTTCTGACTGCTCTGCAGTATGTTGTGCCCAGTGTGGAACCTAATATTAAAAACTGCATAAAAGTACTCTACTGAGTGAAGGAAAATAAATAAAGAAGTACATGAATATGAATGCTTTATTTTATGGTGTTTGAGGGGAAATAAATTATATAGCGCAATGCAGTGGCACATAAGCCTTTTTTGTAGAGGCTTAAATAGAAGTGTGCAAACCTTACAAAGACTTTGCGAACTAGTTGACTAGAAAAGTGTACTATATTTTAAAGTAATTTAAAATACAGTAGTGCACAAACAGCAAAGCTTTACAAAACTGCATGTACAGGTACACAAACAGAGAACCAGGTATTATCAAATACTTGCTGTATTACAGTTTTTCTCAATAACTAAAGCACAGCTACTGAGACTATTAACACAATTCTCAAAACAGTTACAGAAACTAGTTGCACATTTCTCAAAACAGTTAACACAAACACCAAAACCATCCACTCAATTAGAAAAATCTTCACACAGTGGCAAAACCAAGTTTCCATGCCAAATTTTACCACAATACCATGTCCATATCCACGTCCACCACCATGACCATGACCACCTTCCTCTGCTTGCTCCATGCTTTCACACACTGCATCGTGTTTCCATTGAAAATCACAGCCTTTTATGCACAGCATTTCCATTTGATAAATGATTGATCAATTAAATTAACAAGCACGGATTGTTAGCAACAGCAATGAGATGTAATTTGCAAAGAAGATATTCACATACATTTTGAATGTAAACCTGTGAAATGTGTGAATAGTTTAGTAAATTAGAACTCAGTTTTGGTGTTTGTGTTAAGTGTTTTGAGAATTGTGCTAATAGTTTCTGGAATTTTGCTTTAGCCATTGAGAAAAACTGTAACACAAACACCAAAACAGTTGTGCAATTTAAAACATCAAATGTATTCATACATCTTTCAAAACCTAATATTTACATCAATTCTTGAAACCGTTTAACTCTTCAACCAAAATAAAATATAACTTTCAATTGTAAATAGATCGTGCAATTCAAAGGCTTGCATTATGAAACAGAAAGCCAGTATACACAAAACCTTTAATGTTTTTGTCATTTAATGGACACTAAATTTAGTAATGAATTTATAATTAAAAGAAATAATAAACTTGCATTATGAAAGTTTGGTATTACAATTAGATTTTCATTCTACATCACTAAGCCGCTCATAATTTCTCCTTAGCTGCCATGGGCAGCTCTTCTTTCAATCGATATGCATATTTACTGTATAAAACAAAGTAGGGAGTTTCGTCAGCATGCAAGCTACAAACTAAAAATACATATAATAGCTTACATAAAATACTGCTATTCACACTTACCTATTCTCAGTTCAAAATGTACGAATTATAGATGCAACTGTTGCTTGCCACAGATTTGGTTGCACTGCCAGCCCTGCTTCCCTCATTGTCATACTGGGGTTGATGACATGGTCCACAATTGTTGCCTGGATTTCATGTGTTACAGCAATACGCTGTGGTCTCACCTGGGCTGGCTGTCACGAATACCATGACCATGACCACGAATCACCCCTCTGTTCACATCCACGTCCACCAACAAAAACACCTTCTCCTGCCTGCTCTATGTTTCAGTACAATTTGAAACATCAACCTTTTATGCATGAGTGACATTCGATTAGAGATTGATACATTGTAAAATTTGCATTTACATGTGTGGTATGTTTATTTAAAGTAATGTGTAATTGTGAGCAACAGCATATAGATATATGTGTTTTGAAAGCAAGGCACTCATACAAATGGTTTAGAATTTAACATTTTGTGTGTTAACCAGAGAAATGTGTTGGTAGTTTTACAAGTGAGGAGTCAGTTTCGGTATGTGTGTTAACTGTTTGGAGAATTGTGCTAATAATTTCAGGAATTTTACTTTAGTAATTGAGAAAAACTGTAATATATATATATATATATATATATATATATATATATATATATTTTTTATTGTCTCGACTAGCTGACTTGTCGAATATTTTTACCTTGAATATTTGACTCTAGCAAATAAGTTCTACTTTGAAATAGTTTGGTATTTTTGGTATCTTTTTGCATAGCAGATATATGCTCAGATGATGCAGCTGTTTCAGGAACTGTGATGTTCAGGAATGAATCAAATGCTAATTCAGAACTAATGCATTTTGGTTTTATATCTGCTATCTGCAAACCACGAACACCAGATTTTCAAATTATGATTAAACCAATCTTGCATACTTTACTGAACCAAAGGTCAGTTTCAGGAACTTGTTAAATAAAGTAGTTCTGTATATACTTGATGTACATATACTAGATGAAGGTAGAGGAACCTGCATATCAGCCCATTTTAAAAGTACATTAACTTTCCCTGAATATCTTTTTCCTTCCTGCAGTGGAAGCATAGTAGCTCCGTGCAAAGCTTGATTCTGAGGCCCCTATTCCCTATTCTTTACCAGTAATAATACGGTACGATGCCATGACTTTCAAATAGGGCAACGACGACACTATTAAATATATTGCATTTTACTACATCAATACACTCACAGAGATAGTTAGAAATGAACCTTTCATGGTTTCGTAGCAGCAAAGACCGCAATTATACCTGAAGAATCAAGTTTTCTGCAAAGCTGAATATCTGCCTTAGTCCAGCCAAACGTTCTGCAACATTGTAGAAAGTAAATAGTTTTTTATTCATTTCATGTTCAGGCAAGAAAAGCTTCTCTCCCCTAACGGTACTGTGACAGGCACAGTCAAAAGCAAATGTAAGGCAAAACAGATGTTAGGGCAACCCAGCAATTTTCATTTATAGATGTAGTTGAGCATCGCAAGAGGCGAGGACGACACATTGGCTGGAAACTCATTGTGACAGGACGGTCGTGTGGTGACGTCAGGCCAGAAGCAGGAAAGAAAAACACAGGCAGTACTGCAGGCAAAAAGACGCAGCGCTTGCCGTTTATTTAAATAATACAAAAATAAATAATAAATAAAAGGTTTAAACAAAAACACTTTGCTCACAGAGCGAAACAAAAAATGTAAACAAAACCAAATCACGAACACAAACTAATATTACGATCCCAGGACAAGCTGGGCAGTTGCTGTCACTGTTCCTCGAATCTTTGTTTTAAATATCTCTCTCTCCCTTGCTCTCTCTCTCCTTGCTCTCTCTCTCCTTGCTCTCTCTCTCCTTGCTCTCTCTCTCCTTGCTCTCTCTCTCCTTGCTCTCTCTCTCCCTTGCTCTCCCGTACTCTCCCACCCGGAGTGCAGAGAGCTGCAGGTTTTTATATTAGTGACAGAGGGATTAACTAGCTATCAATTATTTATTAATCCCTTGGTCACATTCTGCATGAGTTTTCTAATGTGGATGAGGCTTCCCATCCATGCTGCTAAACAATACAAAAAACATTTGGCTACACCGTCAAAACAATAACAAACTGCGCTTCGCCGTCATGACTACAAAACAATAAACCATAACGATAAGAATACAACAACGATAATAATACAACAACAACAAAACAAATACAAAATAATAAACTGCACAGGGGCGGAATAAATGCTATAGTATATTTAAACAGCAAGGCTTTGCCCTGCCCACTTTCCATGTACAGGGCTCCTGGCCCTGTTACACTCATTTATTTTCTTTTGTTTCCACGTTCATTCAAACAAACAGCCCTACATGTTAGAGACACTTATACATACTGTATATTCACCTCAAGTTTGCAGCGCTGACAGCAAAAGCAAGCAAACTTTGTAGTGTGTCGAAATTAGTTAAATTTGAAATGTTTTTAGCTTAAATTGTGGGTTACATAATCACGAGGCACATACTGACATAAACTTGTGCATGGTTTTAAACCCCTACACATTGTTTTTTTCTGTTTATGGCTAGTAGTGTTTAGATAAAAAAGAAGGGTAAATTGGCTACTACGTCATTCATTCTGGTGCAGACTTCAGGTGAATATAATCTTTTTTTATAGTAAGTGAGCCACAGTTCGGTGCCCCATGCAATTGCATGGGTTGCATGTGCCTAAATCCACATCTGCCTTCCTGATTAAAATTTAACTGTTTTGCAGTCAATTGTGTAAGAATTGTCATCTTTCGACATTTTTGCTACAGCATTGGTTTAAAGCAAGAACATTTGACAGATCCCAAGGGAAAGAGCATTTCTACTTTTTACCTGATTAATTAACCGCTGGTGCGCTGCCTGGGGTGTCACGTGCACAGTGCAGCTGTATGTAGATTGGGGACTGTGTTGGCTCCACTGTGATTTGTGTTCGGTTCCACCAGTCAGCTGTTTGCGTGGGACAGAGAGTCTGAGCAATTGGTCTGTGTGAATGTAAATGTACCCCTGTGTGTTTGAGCCAATAGGGTTCAGGGGGATCACTATTTAGGAGCTGCCTACGTGCAGCTCGGGGTCATGTTGTGGAGTGTTCGTGGTGTTGTTGCTGGGGAGTGTAAAGGAGCTAAATCCATATTTATATAATACTCTTAAACTGTGGTTTCTTCATGAATCATAAACACTCAATTAAAAACTGAGAAATTTCTTAAGGAGACAAATGGTTTAACAGTATCTATTTGCTAAAAGGCTCACATTTTGCTGACATTCCAAGACAGTTGGAGAACATGTACTTGTAAACTGGTAATGGTACTTCTTGAAATGTAGATTGAAATAATGGTTAAAGACACAAGCAGCATGGAATCATGCAGTAAAATAAGGATCAATCAGTCAAAGTAATTATCATGCAGTAAGAACAATATCTATCAGTCAAAGTAATTGCAGATCACATTTTTTGTCCTTTATGTTTGAAAAAAAAAATAGTCCTTGGGGAAAAAAAATACAAAAATAAAACTGCCCCATGGCTCGTTTGATCTATTGTATATCTTTAAAACCAACTGTTTGGAATAATGGAGGGTACTTAAGGGGACAGCTGCGTAGGCTTTGGATCAATATCTATCCCACAGAGGCATTGTACTGTATAAACAATGAAAATCAGGAACTATAAGGTATCCTGGCACTAAGGAATACCCTACTGAGTGTCTAAAAATAATTGTTCAGGGTATAAATAGATGGGAGAAGGACTGCTGTTTCAGTAACCATGAGTTGGTTGTTTGATTTCTTCTCCTTTTTCTACAATGTATAATAACTATACAGCTGAAGTAATACATAAATTGACCTTGGGTGTTCAAAAGTATATGATAGGATTGTTTTAAAAGGAGCACTTATTTTTTGAAGTTGCATTTCAAATAACTGTAATTACTTATAGTATATAGCATTAAAGCAGGGATTGGAGGGACAGTACACAATAATTCCACTTTTCATAGGCATGAAAAGGTACAGCGTGGGAGTTATTTACCCTGCGAGAGGAAAAGCAGTTGTAATACAGTCTGATTGGGGTCTATCTTAAAAAACTAAATAAACTAAACATACAAAAAAAACAACATATTTTGGTATAATGAAAGGGAATTACATTCAGTATGTATGCTTATTCAGCATAGGAGATATCTTGTTTATGATTAAACCATGTGATTGATTTATAAGAGTCATCAGCAAACTGTTCTTACTTCAGTGCAGTTTAATTCGAGACTCTTCAGGCCTGAAGCAGAGCAATATGAAACAGTTCTCGGCCAGGGTCAGCTACACCAACAGAGTAATTCATTTTATTTGAATTGCTTTACAAAGATAAACATACAAGTTGCCTTTAATTTTTCAATGTCAGGAACACAGATGAGTAAAATCATTTAAAATCCATTCCCTGGGCATAAATATTCACTACCTTTGACCTTTGTTTCATTGTTAGCCTTCCTTGAAACCCAAATTTTGCAAAGCTTACTCATTTAAGCAAATCCTTCTAATATAAGTTAACTGCTCTTAGTTGAAATCGCTCTTGCATGTAGTTATTTTCTGTATTCTCTATTTTGCTCTTATTTGAATTTGATCTTTTTTGCTACTGATTTTATTGTACTTTACAACTGCTCTTATCTGTAATATAATACTCTGTAATGTAATATTGTGATACTCTGAAATGTGATATTTTGTAACAGTTGTGGCCAAAGGACAAAGATGTAATGAAAATATGTTTAACATATTATTAGTTGTCTAAGCTTTCATAAATATTGTTCTTTATCTCATGAGTTTTCCTGACTGAACTACTGTACACAGCCAACAAACATTTTTCATGTTTAGTTAAATTCAGCTCCGTTCAGCTCCTCCTACATGGCACAAAGTAGCCCCAGCTCAACGGAAGAAGCTGACAGTCAATGAGGCGCAAAAGCAGGAGGAGAGGTTGAGGTGCGTAAAGGCAGTTTCCTAGGCCAAGCAGGGAGAATGGACGAGATGGGAGAGTGTGGAACAACGCAAGATCGGCTGGCAAGATCTATGGATAATGGAACAGAGCAGGAACAGTTTCCTCATCAGGTCAACATATGATGTTCTCCCATCACCACAGAACCTTAATCTATGGGTAGGAGAGGATCCATGGTGTCCTTTATGTTCATTGCCAGTTACAGGTAAGTGAGGCTGTGTGGTCCAGTTGTTAAAGAAAAGGGCTTATAACCAGGAGGTCCCCGGTTCAAATCCCACCTTAGCCACTGACTCATTGTGTGACCCTGAGCAAGTCACTTAACCTCCTTGTGCTCCGTCTTTCGGGTGAGACGTAGTTGTAAGTGACTCTGCAGCTGATGCATAGTTCACACACCCTAGTCTCTAAGTCGCCTTGGATAAAGGCGTCTGCTAAATAAACAAATAATAATAATAATACAGGTAGTGGACAAAAAAATGGAAACACCAATGTAAAGTCACTTAATAGGGCGTTGTGCCACGATGGTATCCCGCTCTGTGGAGTTCTCAGCGGACCGTTTTTGATGAAACTGGCTGCTCGCGCCCCAGGTTGAAATTTGCAGTCAATTGATCTGCAGTTGCTCTCCTGTTTTTACTTGCACTTCGAATTAATGCATGGATATCAGGATCCTGGAGTATGCGCTTCCGCCCACTGTGCCCTTTGCTGATGATGTCTTTCCGTCGGAGTTCCATGCCGACATCACCTTAGACACTGTTGCTCGTGAAACATCAGCAAGTTGAGCTGTCTTGGTCAATGAAGCTTCTGCCAAATGCACTCCAACAATCACCCCTCTTTCAAAGTCACTGAGGTCTCCTCTAGCAGCCATGCTAGCCATAATTATAGGCAACCAGGCCTGTCCAGCATTTTTATACATGACACTAAGCATGCTGGGATGTTATGTTAATGTTAATTAACGCATGAGCCACACCTTTGTGGAAGCCCTTGCTTTTTTTGTCCACTACCTGTACATTAAGACACATTTTGATAGGATGTAAGGTGGCTCTTAGCCAAGGACGGTTTACTTGGCGTCATGACCAGGTACTGCGATGTTTGGCCTTAGCATTGGAAGACAAGCGCAGAATGACCAGCAAGTTGCCACTATTGCCAGCAATATATGACACACAAAGAACAACATTCCTCCATCCAGGGGAGCAACCTCCAAGAAAAGGCATTGAAACCAAAACTCATCTAGGACAACTGGAAGCTGCTAGAGACTGGAAAATGCTGGCAAATGTTGGACAACGGCTTATTTTCCCACCTGAAATTGCCACCACTAACCTTCAACCTGATATTGTCTTGTGGTCTGGATCAGTACGCCTTGTTCATCTAGTAGAGTTAACAGTGCCATGGGAGGATGCTGTGGATGAGGCATATGAAAGGAAGAAACTTCGGTATGGTCAACTAGCTGCTGAAGCGGAACAGCGAGGATGGAGAGTCCGGGTTTACCCAGTAGAGGTGGGTTGTCAAGGATTTGTGGCACACTCTACAACACGGTTTCTCAGAGACGTCAGATTCAGTGGTCAAGAGTTGCACTGCACAGTGAAGAACTTATCTGAAGCAGCATAGAGGAGCAGCAACTGGCTGTGGTTGAGACGGAAATATTCTGGTTGGGGATTTCAAGCATTGTAAAAATAAAAATAAAATGTCGATGTAATGGAAGGTAAGTAAACTGGGCTTAGCTGAGTGGTGGATGGAAGGGGAGTGATGCTGGGACTCCAGAATCACTGTCAAGTCCTTTTAAGGTGTCGTGGACTAGTCGACAAAATACCAAGGATGGAATATGCCCACTTAAAGCCCCAAGAAAAATATAAAAGTCTCCTACTCAGCTCAGTCCAGACCGTTGTCATGCTGATGCGCTAGGGAGGCCGCACTGTGGTTGATCCCAGGAGCCAGCATTACATTTCAGCCATCAACACCAGTCAGAAGGATATCTACATCATCAGATGGAAGGAAACGCAGATGGATCACATTAGTTTACAGTAAAATAAATTATGTTTTAGTTGGTGCTTATCTTGGGGAGAACTGAGTCCAATATCAGCATGAAGTTTTATCACCTGCTCTCATGTAATGGAAATCTTATGGTTGTGTGTCAATCTTAACTCGCAATTTCCTCACTTTTGAGGGTTTTGCTTGAGTAACCTTAATGTTACTTTAACACAGTTTTTGGAATGAATTTCCTTAGTTTTTTTTTTGTTAAAAAAAAGAAAAGAAAGAAATACATTTTAAAAAGTTAAGAAGGTTTCAGTTAACATCCCTTATTTAAATGACAGGTCAGGTTGAAACAAAGTCCTGCTGTGGAATGAATTGCAAGTCAAAACTAACACTGAACTCTGTTCATAGCACACAGAACACGTCTTATTAGAAATACATTTTAAAGTGCAGATCACACATATATACAGTACATTACATCACAGATTTATTTATGTATTTATTAGTTTTTATATAACGCTTTTATCAAAGTGCTTTACAATGCATACAACACAGAAATCCTGCTATGTTTACATTACTGTATCATTAGGCCTATAGGCTACATTAAGGGTTACCAGATTTCCATATGAAAAACTGGGAATTCTTTTTTTGTTCAATTCATTACTGCATTTTCTAAACCATTTTCATGGTACATACATAGAAGTAGGCCAATTTCATTACATGTCGATAACTGTACCTTTAAAGTGTATAGACATCATATAGTTAAGGGATCGTCTGTAGTATAGACATCTTTTTTCCTGTTCAAACTACAACACTTAAAATTGTTAATTCAATCTCTGTTCTAAGATAAAAAGTATACTTATATAAGTAGACTTTGTACTTTTCAGTGTTTATTTCTGTCCTCTATACCTGCCATTACATCTATAATTAGCATTGTTAAACCATTTCCAAGCCGGGCACTAGATTTTAAAACCTTTGCAACCACAGTTAGACCCAAGCGGGATTTGAACGTTTCATGATGTATGCCTAGTCCCAGTCAAGATGGCGGTGTTTAATGGACGTTTCACATTGAACTGCTCTCCATGCCTGTGCAAAGTTTGCAGGAATTATGGGAAATGTAGTCTAGCATTGAAAAAATGATGAACTACCCTGATCCTTCATCAAAAAACTGTTGTGCATCCGATTTTAAGTCTTTGTGCATCTTTTTTAAAACATTTTTTAAAGAAAACTGGTTAAAATCTTAAAATGAAAATAGCAAAAGTCACGTCATGCAAATAGGATCTACATGTCTGGTAATTTTCATTTTAATTAACCTGGTAGTTTTAGAGAACCACAAGGGTGAATTTTATTGGAATGTTACTGTAGGGGAAAAAAACTATTTGTTCAACTTGTCTATAAAACAAAAACTACCAAACAGAGCTACACTCCATTTGGGGGAAAACATTGCACCTGCCAATCTGACCTGAAATCCAAAAATTTCAGCCAGATTGATTAATGTTAACCCCATTTTTGAGCTGTATAAAAAATGGTTTTACATTGGAAGCTTATTTTAACCTTAACTATAGTGCTACAGCGCCACTACAATACTATCATGATACTTCATTTGTTATTAGATATACAGTGCCTTGCATAAGTATTCACCCCTGTAACAGGGCAAGGTGCCCTGTACATTGATTTGTTTATTTTATTTTAGAACGAGGTCCCCCTCCGCCCCTGTGTTATTTAGTATTATTATTATTATTATTATTATTATTATTATTATTATTATGATTATTGCATTGGTTAAATGTATAGATGACGGCGAGCGCCGTATGTTTTGTTATTGTTTTGTTTAAATGACAGCGTAGCTGAATGTTTGTTTATTTTGGTTAGTAGCATGGATGGGAAACCCCATCCACAGTAACTGAAAAACTTGTGCAGAAGGTGGCCCTCTCCCGAATTAATTAGGTGATTTAATTTGTTGCTAATCGGGAGATGGTCACCTGTTATAAAAGCCTGCAGCTCCCGGCACTCTGGGTGTGGGAGTTCAGAGGAGGAACGAGTGAGCAAAGAATCAAAGAGCTAAAACGAAAGTAAACTTACCGTAGGTTCAGTGAAGGCGATTGCCCAGCCTGACCAGTTTGTTTGGTGTCCGTTATTATTTTTGGTTTAACATTTTTATTTTGCTCTGTGAGGAAGTGTTTTTGTGTTTAAATATTTGATTTATTTTTGTTATTTGTGAAAATAAAACGGCGGCCAGCCGCGTCTTTTTTTGTTTGGAAAACTGCAGTGCCTGGTGTCAATACTTTCCTTCCTGCTTCTGCCTGACGTCACCGTCCAGTCACCCTGCCACAACCCCCCTTGGACTTTTCCACATTTTGTACTGTTACAACCTGGAATTAAAATGGATTTTTACCATTTGATTTACACAACATACTTAACACTTTGAAGGTGCAAAATATTTTTTATTGTGACACAAAAGTTAATTAAACAAAAAAAATACATTTGTTGGTTGCATAAGTATTCACCCCCCTGAGTCAATACTTGGTAGAAGCACCTTTGGCAGCAATTACATCTGTGAGTCTTTTTGGGTAAGTCTCTACCAGCTTTGCACATCTGGATCCTGCAATTCTTGCCCATTCTTCTTGGCAAAATTGCTCAAGCTCTGTCAAGTTGGATGGGGACCGTTGGTGAACAGCAATTTTTAAGTCTTGCCACAGATTCTTAATCGGATTGAGGTCTGGGCTTTGACTGGGCTATTCTAAATTTTGGTGGATGGCCTTCTCTAGGCAGAGTCGCGGTTGTGCCATATTCTTTCCATTTTTTAATAATGGATTTAACAGTGTTCCGGGGGATGTTCAAAGTTTGGGATATTTTTTTATAACCCAACCCTGATTGGTGCTTCTCCAGAACTTTATCCCGGACTTGTTTTGATAGCTCCTTGGTCTTCATGATGCTGTTTGTTTAGATATGCTCCCTAACAAACTCTGGGGCCTTCCAGAAACAGGTGTATTTAATCTGAGAACATGTGACACTTTAATTGCACACAGATGGACTCCATTCAACTAATCATGTGACTTCTGAAGGCAATTGGTTGCACCAGAGCTTATTTAGGGGTGTCACAGCAAAGGGGGTGAATACTTATGCAATCAAAACTTTTCAGTTTTTTATTTGTAAATAATTTTGAAAAATATGTAGATTTTTTTTCCCCACTTCGACATTATAGACTGTTTTGTGTAGATCAGTGACAAAAAATCCTAATTAAATCAGTTTTAATTCCATGTTGTAACACTACAAAATGTGAAAAGGTCCAAGGGGGGTGAATACTTATGCAAGGCACTGTATAAATAATATGTTTTAATAAGTAAAAGCAAAGACCAGGCACCTGAAAGGCCCTTAAACTAAAACCATGTTTTATTTTACCATTTTTTTACATGCAGATTGAAATGCATTTCAAATGAAAAGTAGAAAGTTTCTGTGTTTTTATTACTTATGTATGATTTTGTTTGTTTCTTTGTTAAGCTCTCCAAAGTCTTTTGTTTTGTTGTGATTAATCATTTGCAGCATTGGTTTAAGCACTCCAGCATCCCACTTTACGTTGCAGGGGCTGTTGTTGAGAGCTGATTTCTTTAGTTGCCGTTTTAATTGATTTGATTCACCTGTGACTGTATTAACAGAAGCGTGAAGAGATCGGAGCTCTGTGCTGAGTGACTTGAGAGCTGAAGCAACAAATAAATGAGCTTTTTATTATTTTAACAAGGTGAGTTCCCTTTTTTTTCAAGCAGCTTTTCTCATCATTCAGATTCATTATGCTTTCACATAACATTTCAAAATGCTTTGAAGTACCCCTACTTGATATTTTTGAAAGAGAGGTGTTGAAGAGATTCTAGAAACATCTCCATTTTCAAGCATTTAGAATGCTGCTTTTTAGCAGAGCTGGATTACAAGTTGATAATGCATTCCTTCTAAATTCTAAATTAAGAGTAGTGTAATCGTATAGTTTCCATCACATTTCTTTCAGCAGTCATGTAAAAGCATAATACTTTATTAAAAAAAAACAAGCTAGTCCAAATTAGAATTCAGTTATATAAATAATAAATAACTTAATTACTTTAGTGATGGCTTTCGCATACCACTCTCTCAGTCTTCACACAGACTTACACAAATAAAGAATATAATGACTGCATTTAGGCATATGTGTGGTGTAAATGCAACAGCATGTTTTACTCTAATGTAATTTATTTAGAGCGTGGTACTTGAACAGCTGTGAGTTAATGGTTACTGGCAGCTTTTTGGTTTTTGCTTTTTACTCTGATGATGATGATGATGATGATGATGATGATGATGATGATTATTATTGTTATTTTTATTGTTATTATTATTATTATTGTTATTGTTATTAATAGTATTTTAATTGCTAATTATTTTTACTGTTTCAGCATTCATGGATATTTTAGTATTTAATAAAGTCACCTTCAAAATTGACCTTCGTGAGTGTCTCTGAGTCAGAGCAAGGTTGAATTTCTATAATAATGCCAGTAAAAAAGTTATCACTAGGGGTCTGCACTGGTAATTTCTAACTGTTTCTGGGTGGAAGCCATTGCCAATGCATATGCCTAGTGGTCTCATAACAGAAATTCTTCCTTGCTCAGGCTTGCTCGGAGACTACCCCAAAGATCAAATATGCTTTAGTAAGCACCCCCCATGAGTGCTGGAATTATTAGACATGTTGATTAAGAACAAATATTATTGGATAATAATTCGATCAAAAAACCTTAACAATCCAATATTTGTATGCACAAATCACTTTTCTGTGTTTTCATGACTTTTGGCAGTTAATCCAATGACAATAGCTTAATATATTAGCTCAAATCTGTTTACATGACTTTCAAAACTGGAAGTTAATAACTATTTGAATGAGTCTTTTAATCTTATGCATAATTGCCTGGTTCGCACCTTCATATTGACTATATGTTGTTGTGCCAAACAAGTTTGATAATGGCAAGTGATTCATGAATTGTTCTCGTTCAAGAACAGCTGTTATGAGTGGTTCGTGAACTAAACGGAACATGTCACTGATATTTTTTTAACTGATCAAAAGTGATGCATGTCACTGATATACTTGTTTGGTATGTTTAGTGTCTTAGTATTGCTGCCACTTTATGTTGACAAGTTCCACTCATTGTTTGGAAAAGTAAATTGCCTCCCTGCTATCTTTATTAGTATGTCCACACATAAAATATGTCCAAAAGTCTTAATAATTAATTGCAGGTGCCTGGTTCATGCACGCATGACTACTTCAATGACAGTTAAACTTGAAAAATATCATTTATATCTAGCTCAAAAGTGGCGTTTTCTTTTTAAAAATTATTTCTGCAGAAAGTCAGATTTTTCTTTGGTTTTCATTATTTTCATACATTTTATGATTGCTCTTTTGACATCACCATGTCAATTATCATGTTTTGTCCAGTGACAAATGACTGATCAGCAAATAGGAACCACTTAATCATATCCAGTGGAATCTGATCTTGTGTTCTGTTTTAAAGCAGTAGGCTGTGAAGATCAAGCAGAGGCAGAGCAGAATTAACTAGACTATTCATTGTAGTGCTCAGACCTACAGGATTTTCAGAATAATTGTATGGCAGTATAAGTCAGCAGTCAGGCACCAGCCTCTTGGTACCAGTTAGGGTTTGGATTTACAACATTTCTGATATTTTCACGCAGCATATCCCCATCTTAATTTGAAGTGTTGATTTTATTTCAAGTATACTTATCAGAATTTTAGTATTATAAAACAATAGCTAAATCTTAAAACACGTCAAGATAATTACTCTATTGATTTTTTTTGTAAATCCCAGATTGTACAGGAAAAATGCAACAGAAATTGAGGTTTTTTTATGTTCTGCATAAAAAAATGTAATAAAATAGTACTTTTAACTTGGACAACGATTGTTTCAAAACATTTCCTTATTGAAGTATAAATGCCAGGTAACATGAAAATAAGCATATGTTGCATATTTAAAATCCCAAATCACTTGGAAATACCATCTTATTTCACTGCTGAAGGCTAGTTCAGGCAGAACACAACTTTGTTTTGGAGTTATTTGGGAAGTCTTTTTGTCAACACATTTTAAATTCAATATTAAACAGTGGGAATAAAATTTAATTAAATTGACTGAAATTTAGCAGGCACAAGAGATGTTCGAAGATGTGACTACTTGATGACTGCAATGTGATACATGTTATATTACCCTGAGAAAGGCTTTGGGGGTGGTTTGATACATTATTCAGTACACTGGTGTTTTCTTGATCCTCTTATTGGTTTTCACTGTCTACCAACATTGATTTGGATCAGAATGTAACCATGGACAATGAAAGATGCTTGAGTAATTTTCAATGACTCGTTTTATTGTATAGGAGAGGTTGGCTTAGAATACAGAAAGAATGCAGTACGCACAAATCAAGTAACCACAGTATCTCACCAGCTTAACTACCTATCCATTCGGACCCCTATAAGCAAGACAAACTTCCAATACATTTCCCAGAACCTGGGTCCCTTGTTGATAGTCACTAAGGCCCTGTCCATACTATGCCTTTAAATCGTATTAGTTGCCTTTAAGTTGGCTTAAAAGTGCTAAATATAGTTAGTGTCTCCACTACACAGCATTTAATACTGTACTCGAGACCATCTCAGAGGTGTAGTCTCGGGTCCGGTTCTAAATTAGATCGCATCAGGTAGTGCGGTTTGTCAAAAGTGTGGACGCTGTAATACCGAACTACATTTTTTGTGTATCCTCCCATATCATAAAATGCTTTCTAATATGTTTTGGCGTGTGGACATTACAAATATAGTACTCATAACAGGGGCCTGAAGGAGTTGAGAACGACTGTCAATACTGCTGTACCATTTTTAGGCTTATATTGTAAAAAGTTGGATCATGGAGCACTGTGGTCATATTTATGGCATGTTGACGGAGCCCATGCAAAGCTTGCCTATGGCGAGACCGTTGCTGCCTTCTCCATCGCTGATACCTTGTGCTTTTAAGAAACAAACCCATAATGTTCATACTAAGCAACGTTATGTCTTTGCAAGGTTGTAAACAGACAGTACATGGTGGGATACTATCGTATTAAGTCCCTGTGGCAATGTGCCCCGCCCCTGTGTGTATTCTTGTGTTTTATGTTGTATGTTACGTGTGTTAATGTTGGTGTATTGTAGTTGGTACACGGGATATAATGTGGGTAATGAGCACGCGTATTTAAAATGTATAATTGTATTTAGGCACGTGCATTTAAAGTATTTAATATGTGAGCAGGAGGTTGCACATAATTAATTCACGTGCTGGGATTCAAGTGAATAATTAATTAGTAATTGAATCCCGGCACAACAGTATATGTAGATGCACGTTTTACTCACTCGGGGTTGTGTGTTCAGTGAGTGGAGAACGGGTGTGGAGAAGGAGGTAAAGTTAAGGGAAATAAACTAAAATAGTAATTGATACTTGTTTAAAACTCACCGTGTTCGTCTGTCTGTTCGTCCAGTCTGTGTAGTGTTAATCCGTTTTGTTTGTCTCTTTATTTTGGCCACTAGTGCCGTGTCCTGTTTTTCTGTTTTGTTTAAAAATGTTGTTTGTTTATTAAAACACTGAGCGCTGTCGCGACTCAGTTACACACAGTACGTCTGTCTCTGTGATTCTTTCTGGTCTGAAGTCCTCCCTGCAGCTAGCCTGTCACATTGCGCTGCTAGGAACTGTAACCAAACTATTTTGATAGTGTTTGTACGCATTAAGCCTGACTAATCGTGAAACAGTACTTTAGTGTGGACGCTTTGAGCTGGATTAATGAATTCAAACGTTTCGAAAGAATCTTTATAGGTCTCCCGTTGGAAGATTATTTCTTCTGGAGTAAGGAATGCAACTTTTCAGAATAAAATAACTTATTTAGTTAGTCTGAGCGATCTGGAATCTTGAGTTCTCCATGCGGCTTTCACAAAATGGATCCTCTCACCTTCTTCTCAGTGTGTATGAGCGTCAATCAAGGCGGGACTTCCTGTTAACACCCTCATTGCTTAGTCTAATTGATTTTGGTACACAAGAATTGTAACTGGGTTACACTCGGGTGGGTGGTTGCAGAGTTATAGGCTCAGTGCAAAGATTGCTATGAAAACCTTTCACGCAGAGACTTTAGTGTCTAAAATACTAAGCCTTCCTGTGATGCATAAACCTGTCTTGTTTTGGTAGTGGTCACTGCAAAGGAATAATAAACAGCATTATGGAGGCTTATTATACACCATGTTGTTTTATTAGCATAAGTTACATGAGGTCAAATTGGTATGTGATCGACACATGACCGTTTTGGTATCCAAATTTGTATTTTATTGCCGTGAATGGGACCTTGAATACATTTAAGTGGGATCATCAAGCAATTTAGTTCCCAGCCTAAAAAACCTTACCATGTTCAGAAATAAAAATCACAACTTCTATTTAATATTGACACAGGGGCTTGGAAGGTTATTATAATGGGTGAAATGGTAATATAAAAATAATAAATAAGTTGGTTCTTTGTCATTTTCGAAACGTGGAATGTCAGGGTGTAAGGGATTGGGTGCTCCTTTATCAATGGGTGCTTGAATTGACATATTGTGCAAAACACAGAAAGCCACAAATATTATGCATACATTTCCAGGACATCTTTCAGACATCTTTGTCTCTGCCTGTTGATAGGAATCTAGGCCACAAAAGCATTAAGTATAGTAATATCATACAGTAATATAAGTAAGCAATAACCCACAACAGGATGTGTGGTAAGACATATCTTCAACCACCCATAATTATTATTTGTATTCTTCTTCCTCTTATTATTACTAAAGATAAAAGTTACTTATAAATTATTAGCTTGTATTATTCATTTTAATCCAAATCAGCTGGATGTGTATATACTGTAACAGCTCTGTTAAATGCAACCAACTACAATACCATAAAAATGTTAACCAAATTATCATAACATAAATGAATATAGCTCTGCAGAAACTACAACTGTCCTTATAGAAGCATGTTCAGTTGTCCTTTTTCTATAATAAAATATATTTGGTGCGACAGTTGTTACCGTTATTTCTGTAACAATGAGTTACATCATAGATGTTTCTTGTTGTTGAGAAGCAGACATTTCTTAAAATTGTCATTGTTATGTATGCATGCATTTACTTCACTGATCTTCTAAAGGTTACCTGTATAAAGATACTGAAATACTGAATTGGAATATCAGTCATGTAAAATTATTTACTAACCATTCAACTCAAGGAAAGCTATTTCACTTTGCTGGCCTCTGAAGCTGAATTGTACAGCATATGCAAGACTGACACCCTGGTGCAATATAAAGTGGGGAGAAATGGGGTTAGTAGTCCAGCTGCTTTCTGTCTTATTTCCTTTAGTTCTACTAGACCAAGAGATACTTTTTACACATTTTCCAGTTTTTAGCTTAGCTTGTTGCTTGGAAAATGAGCTGACATGTCAATACACAAGCAAGCATGACAGCTATTCTCTTGGCAGTACTGAAAGCACATTGCTGATAGCAGACTTTGTTTAGATCACTGCTGTACCATGTTGCATTGGCTGTCTTGTGCATTTGAAATCAGATGCATGGGTGTCCTTTGTGTTCTATTCTCAAAGAAGGTTTGATTTGGTATGAAGAAAAAAGTATATAAAAAAGTGTAATCCTTTTGATGTCTCTGAAACTTTATCCAACACTCTTAAAACTCATCCTCATAATGGAATGGTATTGGTATTCTTGACAGGAAAAGCAAAGCATCTATATGCATGCCACACAGCTTTTGAATTACACAACAAAGGCACCTGAAAGGACAGTGGATCAATACATGCTGGCCTTTTCGTTTAACACCATATATCAACACTTGTGGCCTTCGAGTCAATCAAATTGGGACTGTTGTCCTCTGGGAGAGGGCCCTTGGTACTTGAGGGTAGACACCATTTAGTTGATACTGTGTGGTTTATGTTGTTGGTAGTACATGGATCTGTTCAGAAAGAGAAACATACATCATAATGTTATAATTTAGCTGCACAGTAATTCGTTTGATCCATTAATGTGTGTTGTACTGCTCAGTGGACAGCTTATTACTATTACTATGCCAGTGTTATAGGTTATAGGTACCCTTTTTCCATTTAGCAGTTCCATTTAGTCTTGTCAGTAAAGCTGGATGTAAAGAAAATATTTGTATAGGTTTAAATTAAGGTCAGTGGTAAAGATATGTGATATACCAAGAAACAGCAAAAGTTAAAATTGGGTATAACTAACCCTAGAGTCTTCGGAAGTAATTCTAGGATGAGAGTTACAATCTTAGGCTTCAGCTGATAGTGGCCCTGGGGATAAATACAATTTCAAAACGTAGACAAATTAATAATAATAATAATAATAATAATAATAATAATAATAGCTGTGACCATTCCTATTTTTTTACCATCAAATATAGTCATAAATACTTGTATAGAGGAGTTTGTTTCCATTCACTCTTTGCCTTTAGGTACTGAAGAGAAATGCTTGACCTGTTCATTGTGAATGTGAATTAAAATTGAACTAATATATGCCGATAAACTTCTTCTTTATTTCCATTGACTTTCATCCAAGGTGGACATCTCTTCAGCTCAACAATATCCATCCAGAACAGCCTTCCACTTCTATAAACTTCTATTGTAGTAGTTTAGTTTGTTTTCTAGAAAGGCCGTTCTTTCTGCATGACTTATACCAATCAAGCTGAGAATAACACCATAAGACAATTCCAGAATATTTATTCTCAAGACAATTCTTTGATGGCAATGGCAGATACAGACACATGGAAACATTGCCAAATCTGTGATTAATGAGCAGTTAGATTAAAAGTGAAAACCAGAGTGCAACACAAAATATCACACAAAATGTAACTGTTCTACAAATGTTATCACTTTTCAGTTTATAACTCAACTGTTGGGGAGTTACTGAAAAAAAAAATCTATATTATTGTTTCAGCAAAAAATGTTTAAATGACTGTTATTGTTAAATAATTTCATTACAATACAGTACAGTATCTTTGACAGAGGAAATTGCTTCATTATTTTGGAATGTGCTTACATTGGGCTTGATTTTCTACTGTAATACATTTACTATGGAGGAGGAAATCTGCCTATAATTTACCCATTGGGGAAAATGTAGGCTAATGTTTTCACAAGGAGCTCTACACTGTGCCAAACAGAGATCACAAAGTGGGCCAAGTAAAAAGAGTATACTGTGTACGTGAAGTATATGTTACATAAGGTCAAAGAAGCAGTAAAGAAATAGCCTGCAGTTTCATTCATGGTCCCAGTTACTTTGTTACTTGATGCAATATTTTCACACTAACTCCTATCCCCATACCCCAGAATGTATTGCACATGAGCTCTTCGCTAGTTTTTTTTTTTTTTTTTTTTGTCAAGGGTCTGCCTCTCTTTGCTGTCTTGTTAATGTTTGAGATTCAAAAAACAAAGTGTCACCTGTTGTCTGACAGATGTTGGCATGGATAAAAAACAATTGCATGTAAGTACATAAAAAGTTTCCACCAGCAGCATAAGTCCATACACACTTAGAGTTGTTCACCTAACACCATTTCTAAGCTGTCAAACCTTTGATTTAAAATGTCTTCGATCTTGTCTGCCATTGAAACTGCAGACTGAGAGATGGCTTTTTGTACTTGTTCTTCAACAACTGTAGAATAATTTACAGTACTTATGCCAAAAGTAACATCCTGGATTAAGACCATGTCCCCGGCAGCATGTCCATGTGGGTCCCATTTGGGCTGTATGTGTGTTAGGCGGGGATCAGCTGGGTTAGGGTTCTGAATTGGCTTTTTTGTGGGTTCTGAATGGGTCCCAATTGGGCTTTACATGTGAGTTGCAAATGGGCTAGCCCAAATAAACTAAAAGATTGGTTCCGCATGGGCCATATATGGGCTGTGTATATAGGCTTTGTGTGGGTTCCTAACTGGGTAGAGTGGTGTACTGAGACACGTTATTCCAAGATTTTAATAGTTGGCTGATCAGAATAGGAATATAATGACATAATTACTAGGAAATCAGAATGATTATTGGGAAATGTATAGGATTGTGTTGTTGTTTTTTATAGGTGCTAGATTGGAAGGAAAACAGTAACCACATCCAGTACAGTGGGTGGCAGTGATAAGCCGAATGGGTGTACAAACTATTAAAAAATATTAAAGAAGAAGGGATTAGTTTTGTTCCTGTCCTAGGACTTCACATCTAAGTCACGAGACTGGAAGGTTAAATGTTACAGAGAAAGTTAAACCAAGAGCGAGAGACTGGGAGAGATGGCAAGAGAGAGATAAACAGCAGAGAGACGGGGAGAGCAGTAGACATCCAGACGGGGAGAGAGACAGTGGCAGAAGGGAGAAAGTTAGATGGAGAGAGTGAGGTTTTATTCTTACATCTGAGGTAGGCTAAATATTTTTCAAGAAGAAGAAGAAGTATATCTTTCTTCACTGACTGACACACTTGGGAACTTAAGGAGTAACAAGGTGTCTGGGATTAATATTTGAACTCCGGGAGTGTTTAGAATGTGAACCGCCATATAAACTCAATAGAAAACATAAAAACTATATCATAGTGAAAATTCATTCTGTATCTACAGAATGCTATTAGATATTAAGTATTACGTCACATGAGTAAACCCCGTGAGGCCCATTTCTGTAGCAAATATGCTACATTAGCCAACACTATGTTATTATTTTTAAAAACAGCCTCCCAATTCAATGTTTTTCATAAGCAGTACATTGAGTGTGGTAGAACAAGAAACAAAAAAAGTGTTTGTGCAAGAAATGGAATCTAGTTGCATAACTAAAGTAGCTTCCCATTCATTTTTTGGAGGGGGGACCTTAGAGGGTTAAGAAGCTAATTTAAACCTATATAAAAGGAGACAGATTGACAAGCTGGTCAAAGATGGAATGAGACCAAGTGAAACCTGGCCAAAGTATGAGATCTGTGTATTGGGCAAGGCAGGTGAGTTAATAGACGGTATTATTGAATTTATTTGGTACAGCGTAGAAAAACATATGTTAAGGAAATATAGTGTAGATTATACTTGTTTTACAAAAAGTATACTTATGGCCAATATTTTTTTCCTGTGAATTCCAGAGCATGAGTATTGCAAGAAATATATGTAGTACAGCTGTATAAAATGTTAGCACATACTGAATATTTAGCTCTTACATAGATGTTTATCATTTGATTTATGTGCACTCTTTTTTCTTCATTCACTTGACAAACTGAATGTATGAGAGAGAGTTATCTGTTTTGTTTTATATAAATAAATTACTAAGGTATTTAATTATAAAAGCACTGTGAAAGTGAAATATCTTTAACTAAACCTGAATATGCTGTATGGGTGTAGTCACGGTTTCAGACTTTTAGAGGTGGGCTATAGCCCCTCCCCACCAGTAAGTGCACTGGCACTGGCTCATAGTGAAAAAAAAAAAAAAAGAAGGTACATGCTAAAAAAAAGATGAAAAATGAAAATTTTTAATGAAAAAAAAAAGATGTTTGGAAGGCAAGATTTCTGACCACTGAAATACTCAATCAAAAGTATAAAAAAATGAAGAATATTGATACATAAATGTGTATTATTTTTCATAGCAAACTATGCTCTGGCTTGGGTAAAGCTGCTTAAGCCAGAAATTACGTCAGATCTGCAGACTGATACAGATGGTGAAGAACTTTAAGTGGAAAAGAAGGTAACAATTGATCTAAATTGATGTGGGCCCTAAGACATTTCATTTGTATGCATGTTGATTATTAATTTGTGTCAAACACAGCACCTAGCACACCAAAAACAGCAGCACCAATTGTAGACACACCAGGGATATCAACCCTATCTGCAGCACCATCTTTGAGACCTTCCATGGTACAGCAGAATAGAACATCAAGTTCCTTTAGTGATAGCATGATCACTCATGTGCTGACTGTGCTTGAAGAAATCAAGGAAACTCAGAGGGTACATGGTAACATGATCCAAACACTCCTCAGACAAGGCAACAGGACAAATAATGATGCATCTTTACCAGAAGGAGCCACATTCACCTTGAAGTCTTTCACAGTAGAGGCAATGGAGCAGACTGGCATTAAAAGTAATATATAGCCTAACTCCTCCTTGTTTACATTTGCAGATATACAATGTATCAGGTTTATCCTGAATTAAGGATATTTTTACACTTCTCATGTAGATGAAAAACTTTGTCTTAAAGCTGAATTCTCAAAAACATATTTCTCTTGTTTTCATAATTTTTCTTTAAAGTGTGACACAAACTGCAATGATTTCTGAAGATTTTTATGTAAATAGTACATTTGTGTGATAGACAGCGAATTAATCCTAGTCAGCAATCTCCCTCCCGACCTGTGCGGGCGCTGTATAACAGGAACAGTGTGCCTTGTACTGGATGGTTTGGCAGTTCATCGCCCTAATATGGTAAGATATGTGTCAGTCATGGATTGGAAGAGACATGATTGAACTAGCTATCGGAGGGGGCATGACTAAGGGTATTTTAGGGGATGTGATGATGCAATCTGTTCCTTTGTTTTGCTGTGTAGTTGCCAGCATTATTATTTGACGGTGCCAAACCATGACAACAATTAAAAGAACTGTTTGGACCGTGAACTCTGTGTTATTGTCATTGTTTGAGCACTGCATCACCTCTACACCTGTGCGCTACTAAGCACTTTGCCACAATTCATTTTTTATTATCTGACACTTTCACTTGCTAATCCCTGTGCCGAGGTAAAGCGATCTTATCCTAAAATTTGACCTCCCAACCACCAGGGTGCTGTGAGCCAACCTCAAGGCTTTCAACAGAGAGGGCGTGACGTGGAAGTTCCGGCTTTTGGGCGGAAGTCCCAAAAGGGCGGTTGCCATCTTTGTTGGGGGCAGCAAATGGAGAATGTGCTGGAAAACTCCAGAATCAGCAGGCAATTTAAATATCAATCGCTGATTGGTGTTCCGCTGATTGGGGAGTGTTCCAAGTCACATAAAAGGGCTCTGGTTGCAACACTCTGGGTTGGTTCATAGGAACGCGTAGGACTCGCACAAAACAGGGAAATAACCACAATACCAGCAGAGGTGGAATCTTTTCTTTACAGAACCGGAAAACCTGGCATGAGGAAAGGATCCGGAAGCCAGACGAGGGCTGTTTAATTTAGTTAACATTTCCCTTATATCGCATGTTTGTGTAAATTTGAGTTAGTTATCCTGATACCATTGCTGGTAGAGGGGAGTTTTGTTTTGTTATAATTTTTGGTTTAAATAATAAACCTGGAACTATCTCCACGGAGGAGTAAATTGTGACTCTGCTAGTCTTTCTTGATGGCCATCCTGTAACAATCCCAAGTTCAAAGCATCAGCTGACATCTTCAACCACATTAGGCAGTCTAAAACTATTATATAGAACAGATTTTTTGTTTTCGAGATATCAGGTGTTACGGTTCTCATTCATGTATCCAGAGTAATTTTTCTGTAGACAAATAAGTGCATATGTAGTGACATAAATGGATTGTATATATATTTACATAGGTTGACAGACTGTTTGTAACTGAGGTAAAACAATTTTGTGATAACCTAAATGTCACTGCTTTTTGTGTAGGTCTGTGTTATTTTGCAGCTGGCTTACCTGTAAAGTAGCTGCATGCTCTTTTGTTTGTACAGTTTGTACTGTTCTTGGCTCCACATCCTCTTCATCATCATCGCTGAGTGATAAGTCAGCATCACTGTTGCTGGTATCGAAATCCTCCGAACCAACTTCACTCCCGTTGCTCATTATAGAAAGACAACGTATGTTGCCATGTTTAGCTTTTGCTAAAAACTATATAAACTACAACTAAACAAGTAAAACTAATAATAACACAAAAATAATAATTTAAAACACTCTCACTCTCTCTCTCTCTCTCTATATATATATACTTGTAAAAGTTGAATGGCTTCCCGCAATATATGTGTCTTCTAAACGCCCACAGCTAGATTGGAATGATACGCAATTGGATACAAATGTTACCTGACCCTCCCCCAACTTTCATTGCACATTCCACAGTACTAGCACTGCCTTAGAGAATGAAACCTGAAACACTAGACTGAGAAACCGATCATAGAATGGAATGGGAATTTGATGTACGCAGGTACGGCATAGTACTGTAAGTGGGTTTTCATTTGACGTATGTGTTTACGTCATGGTGTTGAAGTGGTTAACCATATGCCTGAAGACAAAATCAGCTGGGTCCCATAATGCAGCCTGCATTATGCCCACATGGGCCCAACTTCAAAATGCTGCCAACGCATACATGTGGTCCACCCAGAAGTCATATTTAACCCATTGGGGCAGCAACACTTGGGTCCCACGTGGGGAGCCCAATTAGGACCCATAATGCAACCATCATTATGCCCACATGGGCCCACTTCAAAATCATTCTAAAGTTAAAGGAATTATACAAAAAAAAATATTTGTTAACTATAAACTTGGCTAGCTGAAGTGCTGAGCTTGATTGATCATGTGCTTTCTAGCCCAACCCTATAAATACATTAAAAAAATGCAAGACATCATTATATTTATTTTTTATGAACACCAAAGGCTGTGGCAGATAATTTTGCTCAAGGCTGTCTATAAATCTATGCTATCAAGCACATTTGTAAACCAGACTCTGATTGTCTGTAAATGTATGATAATCAAAGTATAATTACAGACCAGTTTCTGAAGAATCAATAATAATTTAAACACTTGCCAGTCATTCGCTCCCCTGTCATATGTGGTTTTTCAAAAAGGGACAACAAACTTGTAGGAAAATGAAGGTGTGTAACTTCAAGGACACCAGGAAACCCTGTGATGTCACAGGTTTGATTTTGTGCTAGGTAGTCAATATGTATTGATTTGCTACCTATTACAGCTGTAGCGATACCTGGACATAACAGATTAACTTATTCCAAAAAGAACCCTAGCAGGTCACAGAAGTGTATTAGAGGCATAAAGACACAAAAGAGCAGTTTTTATTTGCAAGCTGACATAACCATGGACTCTCGTGGTACTTTAAATGCTGGATCTGCTTTCAACTTCAAACCACTGATCATATATTTTTGGACTGGCCATAACCTTGAACGTCGTCAAATTCAGGGGAGTAATTGAGTGCCTGTAATTCCATCTGTCAGGAATTTTATGTGCTCTGGCTTTGAAAAAATAGCAGCTACTAATTCCAATTTCACAACGTGTTACTTAAGGACACTCAAAGAAACATTAGCTGGAGACTGAACTATGATACAATGCCAAATCCTTATAAATAAATAAATTAGGCTTCTTCTTTATACATTACAATAAATCAGAAAATACTTTTTTTTTCTTTTCTTATCTTTTTTTTTCAGTCGCCAATTAGTTTTTTGTTATTTTCTTCCCAATTTAGTAGTGTCCAATTCGCTATTCAACCGCCAGCTTTTTTACGCACTGCAGACTGTAGTGCTTGTAAGCTGTAGCCCTGGGCAGCTTACAGGCAAGAACCTAACCCAACCTCCCCCCAGGCAGCGCTCGGCCAATTGTGCACCGCCCACTGGGAGCTCCCGTCCTCGGTCGGCAAAGGAATAGCCTGGTCTCGACTATAGGGCACATCCTGCACTCTGTGCGAGTGCTTTTACTGGATGCGCCAAGACATGAAAGTTTTAAAAAAAACATTTGACATGGATTTGTCCAAAGCAGTACGTGTTAGCTTACACAAAGTGCCCAGTACTTACAGAAAGCCCCATACATTGCATTCTATTTGTTCTTCATTTTCTTAAGTGTACATGTTTATTAGTGTGTTTCCTTTGCTTTTTGCGTGTCTTTAGTTAAATATATATATATATATATATATATATATATAATGTGGCTCAGGTGAACACAGATCAACACATTACTTTTTCTTTAGTGTTCCACCAATTCATCAAAATCTTGACCATGACACCATAAATCATCAAGCCACTGTCAAAGCAAGATGCAAGTATGCTGAGCTGCGTTTGCCTAATTGTCTCCAAAAGACGCAATAACAATAGAAAGATTTTTTGCAGACAAAAATGATATAATTGAGAGCATTTTAGCATGCTCCCAACCATGACAGCACTCAGTTTTATGCATCTTCAATTTTATGAAGAATGTCACAAGTGATTTTTGTTTTGCAAAAATGCAAAACATCACTAATGTGCAAAATCATGTACAATTGTTGCTTAAGTTATTGAAAAGAATTTAAATCCAAAGGAGTGAAATAATGTGTATTTATTTTCATCCTATGCATTCCCCTCCCACCACCTACCAAAATAAATACATTCAATGTGCCATTTATTTGAATTCCAGAAAGCTATCTTTGAAAGATGTTTCTTACTATAACAGTCTGTTATTTAAGACACCTCTAAATAGACAAAAAGATGTTCTATGATAAATATAATCAAGGCAGCTCTGCCAACTGTGCACAGAAGTGACGTTATTAAATCAATCTGGAAGTATATATCCAAGTACTCTCACATGCTATAGGATTAGGCTTGGTGTTGGAGCTGAGTAAACAATCAATCACCTGTAACCAAACAGAGCAAATATACTGTTTTAAAGCATTTACAGCATTTATGTCAATAGAAAGAACCCTTCAACTTCCATTACAGCATCAGTCTTTTTGTGATACACCTAAGACATTAAATGCAAATGAAGAGACCAAACAGCCAATAGGAATCCCAAAGACCAATATTAACCTTGATGAAAAGACAGAAATGCTGTTTTCAATATATTGCACCTCCTGGTTTCCGAATCTAGAATCTACCATGAGCACAGTAGAAAGCCATTACCTTTCAATTGCACGGGAATTATGATAAACATGTTGTGCAAACTGTTGAAGCATCTTATCTGGATAAATATGAACTCCTTCTATCCTCCACTGTAAGTGATCTCTGCATCTTGTCACCCAGACAGTTACACCAGTAACTAGAGGGAATGGTTTTAAATGTCACTAGGCATTTGCCAAAGCTATATCCTCTCTTGATGCTTGCTCAATGTTACGATTAAAGGACTTTTCAAGCTGGCATCAGTATCAATAGCTAGTTATTCCATAACCTTTCACATGCTGAGGAAACTGACCTTGTTATTGAGAAAGAAGGCAACCTTTAGGATTTCACAACCAGCACCAACCAAACAAATCTCAGATCAATTTGGGAACAGGTTCTCATCTCCTAAATTGAACGTGCATTTGATGCTTGATATTGTTATTTGCTGCTAACAGTTTTGTGGTGCATATTTGTTGTGTTCTTAAGATTTGTTAGTGGTGTCAGCCACATACTAAAAGCAGATTCATAGTATATGAGGTTGCTAAGGACAATTTTAATAGGTCACACACACATGTTTTGTGATCAATCTTGATTGGCTACATTATGCATGCTCATAGAGAAACTCCATAAATATAAGGAGTTAAAGGCAGCACTTACTTTACACCTAAATACTGACTGTAAAATTGAATGACAGAAGTGTCTTGAGTTGTGCTGATAGGTTTAAATCACAAATACCACCAAAAAACACATTTTGTTTTGCTATAGTTCCATTTGTTTCCAATTTCTTTCAGCTAAAGCTCACCTCTCTAATTTAATCGAGAACAATCTAATATAAAATGTGTGGAAATTTCAGAGGATAACTGGTTTATTCCCAACTGTGCAGCTTATTACACCCCTATGGAGAAAGCTTATATACCAGCTGGTCCTCCAGGGGTGTTATACAGTAAGCAAGCATCACAGACTCACAACACATAGAAATGTTAATGACTTTTTCACTGCAGACAGAGTAAGTGTATAGTCTCAATCTAATCAAATATGAGAATAAGTTTTTTAGATGCCTGTAATTAAATCTTCACTATATATATATATAATCTCTGCAACATAATGCCTAAAAGATTATAGTTCTTCAGAGTCGTAGTTTTCCCTTCTCAAATTAAATTGTGTCTATAACCTACAATTACAGTTTGTAACACTGGCTGGTAGGCTGGCATTGGTGAGGATCGCAGGCCAGAGGTAAATAAAGGGAGTTCAAGCCAATGGATTCGGATACAAACAGCACATTTATTAAGTACAGTACCCACCACTTACACCATCCAGGGTTATTTCGGGCAGCTGTTTATATCAGGCTAATAGCATTTGCCATTCCCAAAAAAGGCATTGTTTATACCATGTTAAGCATGCCATATATTTCGGGCAGACTCAGCTGTTTGGATCTCATTATGTGCCATTCACACAGATTTAAATAACAAACGCACTCCTTATACTATAGTAATCGCTCTTACTAATCCACCAATCAGCTGTTTCCTCCTCCTTACCTTGCCATTCACATAGATTTAAATAAAAAAGGCAGATACTTTACTATAGTAAAAGCTTGACTGATTGATCAATCCACTATTTGCATCTCATTACTGAACGATTGCCCCAGTACTGTACCTTGGCTGTACGCAGTGTCGGGTTTACAGTTTGAAAAAAACAGCACTGACTGCAACAGCAAGCATGGCTGGAAAGGGAAACGTGACAAGCATCAGCACGAAACTTCATCATGTAAATAACATTTCTGTATTAGATGCTGTGCGCTTGCTAAAGCATGCTTGGAACTCTGTCAGTCAGCAAACAATGCAACATTGCTTCAAAAAAGCTGGGGTTTCTGTAGCTGAGGAGGAGACTGCTGACAAACATACAACGAAAACTGAAACTCTGACACCACCAGAGGGGATGTCAGAGGAAGAATTCTCATCTGTGTCACCTTGGTGACTAGGACGCTCTGCCTGAACAGACACCAATGACGTAAGTGTGTGTGCTGCGCTTGTAACACTGCGTTGTGCTATGGAGCAGCATCCAGATAGAGAGCCGAACTGGGATTTTTTAGAAACTGCTGACAAAGATGCCGTACATACTTGCAAAAAAAGATTGTCCAGATGCGTATCACAGAGTTCTTCTCTAGAAACAATTTGCACTAATGTATCCTACCTGTACTGTACATTTCTGAAATTACATTACTTTTTTGTACTCACTTTTTTTATTACATTCATAGGTTTTAATACATTTTTTGTATTAGTGTAATGCGTGTCTTAATAAAGATTTTTAAGCACATACATGCGTGTTTGTTTTGTTTACTGTACTGGTGATTGGGGACATTTATTAGTATCTTTCTGTAAAACTTGGATATATAAATCTCTTATCAGATGGAGCTTAAATGTGTCTATTTTTTATACAGATGTATTATAGATAAGGCTTCTGATTTTCGGTTTTAACCGATAAAACTCGATAAAACACCCCCGATACAAAACTAATTAAATCAGTGGATAGCCAATAAACACCGGAAAACACCTGAAAAACTGTGGAAATGGTTAATCTATTCACGTTGACTTTACCCTTTCCCATTAAAAAAAATAAAACCTACTACAATAATTATAATAAATACATTTCCCTGTGCTGCTGGGCAATGTCTCGCCTTCCTGACTTGTATCTATCATTGATTCGTTTTGAATACTTTAAACCTGACCCAACTACTGAGTGACAGCGTATTCCTACATTTCTATTGGAGACTCAGCTTGCGAGATTTAAAACAAGATTACAATCAGGAGGGAGGCTTGTTAACGGGATTTAAAGCTGTATTACAGAATTGTGACGAAATGTAGAAAAATTCCTACACACAAAAACCCCAGAAGAATGTGCCCGTGACCATAGGGATTTTGTTGTGGAAGACAGCAAAGGAAAGAAGGTACAACTTAAGTGTGCAAGTACTGTCCATTTACTATACATATTTTGACACACAAAAAAACAAAAAAACACTCAAGAATTTTGGTAAGTAACCAAAAACACTAATTTCATACAGTATATCAAAAACGAAAGCCCCGAAAAAAACTGATTTACATAAAACTCGAAAATAGCTAAAAATATGCACCGAAAAATACAATTAATAAAACCCGAAAAACAGAAGCCCTAATTATAGATCAGAAGCTAGATGGGAATAGGAGACAATGTGCAACACAAGAGAGTATTTTAAGCACTGCTCAAGAGAGTCAGACTTGTTTGCAATTGCAGTTATAGAGTTTTTAGCCTCCTCTTTTTTGTAATGGCTGTGCTTCACACAACCTTGCCCGTTAGTTTTGCACTGGTGGTGCAGAAACAAGAGACTGGGTACTGCCACATCTCATCCAAAATGTGAGTTTTGCAAGAGTCGATTGGCTTTTAGCAGTATCACCCTATTGTAAGTATAAAAGAAGCACAACAAATTAATTACATATAATTAGAATAATTGCAAATTGATAGTAATGAAATCCAGCATTTGTGCACCGCGTTCTTTTAGAAACCCCTTCCTACCACACTGTATATTCTTGTTTTTAAAATGGATATTTCTTTAAAGCATTTGGACAATTCTAATTCCAATAATGCCCAGAACAGATACATGCCTGAAGACAAACAGGAATACCGACACTAAAGCACAGCACCTTAAGAGTAACCTACTGTATGTCAGTCCTTAAAGCCACTCTTACAGCCTACCACACTGAATGAATATCCCAGTCCTGCTTATATGTCATGAGCTTTAACAGAACCTTCAATTTTCAATTGGCGGTGAATGAATCAATCAACCACAACTGACATATGCACAATAATTTATTTCCAATATCCTTGAGCATACAGATTGCTTCGCACATTCAGGATAATTACAATAAATACATTACTCAAATTAGCCTTATATTTATTTATCATATGCCAAGTACCTAATCTCACCAAAACATTACTTATGATTATACTTTACACAGTATTTCTTAAGTATTTCCCAAGTGAGTCACCATTTGTTTGATAGCATATGACTGACCACACATCCTTACACATAATACACAGTGGGTAAATAAGTCTGTTTGTAATCTCTAAATCTTATGAAGTGATGTAGATGACATTTTCTTTTTTGTAAAAGTCTTTCTTTTACATTTGAGACTGCATTTTCTGTTATAATTTAATATGAGAAGTATTGTAAGGAAATAAAGAAAAGGAGTGAAGAGGGAAAGAAAACATTGTATTATAGTGATACGGACATTCGTATTAAAATTATAGGTTACAAAATCCAAGCGAGCGTCTGTATGTAGAAAGTATTTTACTAATCTTGTAGCGGACAGACAAACCTATTCTACTGTCTGACCAGTTTCTAAAATGCCTTGTCATACCTACCTAAGGGTCGACACCTGAGCCATAAATCATTTGTTCTGAAATCACATAGCAGGTTCAACTCCTTGTATCAAGGCATGGAGGTCCTCACTGCAATCTGACCTGGTCATCTATTAAAATGAGAATAGGCAAGTTAGCCATGTTATGTGGTAATTCCAACCTGTCTCGACATGGTGATTCAGGACAGTCTAGTCTTGTTGCACATCTAATATGCTAAACCATGAACAATATAAATGGCTAATCCAGACAGTCAAGGATTTGGGGCAGTTAATTACAGAACAAAGAAGGTGTTAGGAGCTCATTTATAAACTTCACCATTTAAATCTCACTTTTTTTATTGACTTACAGTAAAACAATTCTGAACTCCCTGGAAAGGGGCCTTTTCTATGAAAAACAGATTAACACTGTATCAATATTCTATAGCAGCATTTCTCAAGTAAATCTCCCACGTTTGTTTTTGGTAGCTTGAGAATTCTTTTTTTAATCTGTTAAAAGACTGAATGCCATCACTTTGACAGTTGCAATAATTGTCTCTACATTTGGTGTGCGCCGAGTTCCAGGTATAAACAGTATCCATAATATGGTGGTTTTGATTGTTTGTTTGTTTTTCAGAAAGACGTGTACAAAATGTATCGCTCATACCTTTAGGGTTTTATTCTTGTCCTCGTCTGGTGGTAAAACAACATAAAATGATTAAGACATTAAGACATAAAATGATTAATGACAGTAATGCTACACATAAGAAACTACTAAATACATTAACAATTATACAACCCTGTTTTAGAACATTATAAAATCCCATAATGGTTTTGATTTGAAACAGACATTAAGCAGCAGCAGAGATTAAAAGCTGATTAACCATTTCAACCAAAAGCTGTATGCAGGGAGGAAAAGGGAACTTCACCATTCCAAAGTGTTTCATAGACCATGAGATTCAAATTATATTATTTTTAAATCCTAATGTTAAATAAGTAATCTGTATATAACATGCATAAATGATTCTAAAAGGGATAGCTGGTAAATTATTAAATGCATCTATCAGATCACTCGATTCACTATCAGGATTTTCAAGCAATTCCATATTGATGAAAATATTATATATATATATATACATATAAACAGCTTTATTAATTTAAATATACAGTATTGAACATTTTTGACAGAACATATTAGTAACCCAATAAATATAACTATCAAAGGAAGGTAACAGTGTAATGTCTACGTCATTAACATTTACATACAATTAAGAATCAAGGAATCAAACTTTTAGGTAACACAACGAAAGGCAAGGAATCGGTTATGTCAAAATGACTGCTGTATTTCTGGTGCTATAGATAGTAAAGCGATATTGTCAAATGGACAGCAGGACTTATTAATTAATTTTATATTATTGTGATACGAGGCACAAGTTAGTCAGCAGGAGTTCAGCACTTTTATGGAGAAACTTATTTGTGGGTTTCACAAGGGAAATTATTTTTTGCCTTTGCTTAATTCAGTATAAAAATAAGCCTTTGCCTTATGGAAGGCATGACAAACGGGACACAGCTCCCTGTTTTATGTGTGTGTGTTAATCAGTTAGGATTGGCTGTAGAGCAGGGCCCTCACAGACAGTGACAATGCAGTACAGTATGACACAGCTCCCTGTTTTATATATGTGTGTTAATTAGCTAGAATTGGCTGTAGAGCAGGGCCCTCACAGACAGTGACAATGCAGTACAGTATGACACAGCTCCCTGTTTTATGTATGTGTGTTCATCAGTTAGAATTGGCTGTAGAGCAGGGCCCTCACAGACAGTGACAATGCAGTACAGTATGACACAGCTGTTACTATGGCCTCTCTGTCCTGTGTGTCCCAGACTCTACTATATGTCTGAGGCAGTTCCACTATTGAAAACTGGGGATCAAGCACCTACAGTTGTGAGATATGAAAACAGCATCTCTTACCATAGATTAAAATGGCCCATTAGAGAACACTGGATCTCAACATAGCTGTAGCAAAAACATTTTAAATGTGATTCAGGGCTTGACACCAGCTGATTTTGGTTAGTAGGAGTTAATGTTCAGACTCTAAATGTAAAATGCATACAATAGATAAAGTCATCAAAGTTGAAACAATCACACATTTTCTGGGAATGATGCTCAGTGTGAGGCATGTTATATAAATTGTTTTTAGTGACATTAACATTTCTATTTCAAATAAAAGCTGCAGCAATGACAAAGCTTAACTAATTGAGATTAAAATTGACATTTTTAGAACTATAATTTCCTTAAAGCTACATTGTGTGTCAAAAACAGATTTGCTGTGGTGAACTAAATTGAATCTGAAATGACATTTTGTGTCAGTGATTTTCTATACGCCTCCTACCACTTCTAAGATCAGCTGGGGGTAAGAGGGTGCTCATATTCCCTTTCCTGAGCCTTGACATTTCATTTTATTCTGGGACCAAAGGTAACTCAAGAGGAAGGATTACATGAGCTGGTCTCCCTCCCTGTTAATTGGAGGCTCCTGATCTTTAGCTATGGTCTCTGCCCCCAACTAGCATTGAAGACTGGAAACTTTAAAAGCTTCCTCCACTGATTCTGAATATTATTTTTCAAGTTTGTGGTGACAGCAAAAGAATAACATAGCAAGAATAGGGAAACAAGTCTTTTTTTAACCTCATTTTAAATCATCTTTTGGCAAGTCCCTTTGTGTTTACTGTAGTATACGAAGGTAATAGAATCAGTAACTTAATCATATTTTGGTACTGATTGTACTAAAAATAAACTTAGTAATACATTTATACAAAGGTTTTAGTAACTAGTAAAATATGGCAAAGTGCAGTTATGCATTGAAGGGTAAGAGAGGCTGTGGCAGTGTGCCCACCCCTTGTGTGTGTTTTATTATTTATGTATGTATTTGTTTGTTATTATTATTGTGTTTTATGTGCAGGCGGTTAAGTAGCGTCCGTCTTTGGTTTGCTGTTTGAGACCCGGCGAAAAGCTGGTCTTGTAATGTGTAGTCGTGGGGATGGGGTTAAAACTCCTTCCCTAGAACTCTCGTGGGAATGGGGCTGGAGCCTTAATAAGGTAATTTATTAATACAAATATAAAAGACCCACTCTCAGCTCAGAAGGCGGAGAGTGTCAGAGGAGAGACGTAAGTCTGTGGAGAATAGCAATTAATATAAGACATATAAGATGAGTATAAGAGTATAAGACATATAAGATGAGTTTGCCCAATTGTAGTGAATCTTGCTAAGTTTTTGAGTGTAACAATATCTGTGGCTTTATGAATGAAGTCTATTCAAATATATTTACTTAATTGCTTATGTAATTATTATGAAACCTTGAACATTATTTTTGTTTTTATTAAGAGAATCAGAATTTGGGTGTATACGGAAGAACCCTGTTTGTGTTTTTTGTCTCTTGTGTTAAGTTTTTGCATGCATTGAGAGAAGCGTTAAATCAATTAAGATTAACCTTGGTCTGGACACCTAAAGAACAAGCTATTGAGAGTATCAGAATCTGGGAGTATATGAAGGCAGCTATATCTATCTGTCTGTAGGTCAGAGTTACATTTTGCGTTAACACTAGAAGGACCAAAGTCATACCTAGAAGCCCCGCAGCAGTCTTTCTGACGGCTGTATTCAAAACACTGTAAATAGTATAACGAAAGGAGAAACAGTCGGATGTAATTCTTTTTTTTTTCTTTTTATTGCGTATGTCACATAAACATCTGAACAACCGAAGCATATTATTTTATACATGAGGAAGGTATCAGAAACGTGGGGATTCTGATATCTTGCCCCCGAGCTCAAAACTAGAAAGACGGGTGTTACTGTGGTAGAGCGGAATTATATTTTTAAAGAAACTTCAACTCCCATGATCCCGGTGGTCAATGGTCAGGTGACCTCCATGGGAATCCAGGGGGGTTTAAAAAGCAGGTAAGCGATTAGAATAGGGAGGTAATTGTGAAATGTATTCTGTGTATAGCAGCAACTATGAACTACCGAGCAGTGTTGTCGGTTTGTTTTACTATTATAGGAGTTAATGTCTGCTAGGTCCAATATATTGTAAAACACCTGAACTGGCCACTGTCAGGAGCCAGCTTTTACGGAATACTTCCGTGCCATCTGATCCAAACATCAACTCCATATTTTGTTGCGTTGTAAAACTCCACGGTCTCTGGTATTTATTTTCACTAGTCCCGATGCTAATTGACTGACCAAAGCAGCGCAGCTGGCAAGCAGGCGCCGCCTTCAAAAGGCTGATTTAAAACAATAGACTGTCAGTCATTCACTCAGGCACAATGTAGAGACTAATCTGATTACAGCTAAACACATTGCGGACTGGTAAATAAAAATAATAAAGTAGTATACCGTTTTGTATAATCAAAATACAATTGTTTTCTGTGTGGCTGTCAATGTGACTGCTCCCGGGGCTTTTAGATATAATGTAATATATCTATTTTATTTCTGCACTCCCGCATTTCATGCTTTGTGAGAATATTTAATACATACGGACAGAAAGGTACACGAATGCACAGCCCCATATGTGTTACACGACTGGAGAAAATTATATTTTAAAACCAAAAACAGCCAAAATGACTGCCGCAGGGCTTCTAGTGTTAGGTCATAGTGATCAGCTGGTCAATGTTACTGATTTGAATTTATAGTCATGGAAGAGGATACTTATTACTGAAAATACAACAACTCTTGAACACGTGTTATAGAAAGAAAGGCCATGAGCTCATTTTTGCTTTCTGCATAGTGAATTAAACATGTCTGCCTTGTTGTTACTCAACATCTATCTGCCTTTAACTGGACTTTCAATGTTGCCATTTTAGCTTGTGATTGCTTTCTCAATGGGCATATATTTTCCAAATCTGAAAATATTTAAAATGCAGTTTTGCCAGAATAGCACAAAGGGATCAAATAGGCAGCTTGCATAATTCACTGCTTTTTTTTTGGAAATGCAATACAATAAAATACAAATATGCCCTTAAGACTGAATTATTTTAACTGCCACTGAAAACACTAAAATAAGACTTATTTTTCTTAGCTGTTACATATGTGTGACTTTTCTTACATCATCAATTTTTAGTTTTGCAGTTATTCCAAACCTTTATTTACAAACTTCTACAGTTCTTGTGGTGATATTTGTCTCAAAATTTGTATTCCTCAAACCTACATTTGCATAACATGGTCTTCTGGGGAGAAAAAGAGGCAGACACTGGTGAGTTGAAAAGAAGAAAACAGTGTAACTGCCCCTACTCAAAATGTCAAACCTTGTTAATTCATCTTGACTCAGCTTGTAGAACCCATTTCTGTAAAATGCATACTATACCTTTAAGAACTTAAGTGCCAATTGAGAACACTGGTTGGTTTTGTTAAGGGTTCTAATCGTTTTCTCTTTGTAGGCAAAAAGTATTTAAAGTGAGTCAACCCCCATCCCAAGAGGAGGCAGAATTTTTTGTGAACAGAGGGAGATGCGAGGACTACTGGTTTGTTTTATGGCGAGTGCTTGAAAACCGGCTTCTGTTTAATTGCATTGAGACGTTCTCTCTGCCTGTGCCGGTTGCGCTATTTTGTAACCTTGGAGATCCACAACTGTATATTTTGTATAGATAAGTATTAAATTCAAATTATTGAACAGCCTTACCCTCCATGCTTCGTGTTAGGGCAATGTGTATCGTGTATGTGTGTTTACTCATTGTGTGTAACTATTTTAAGGTTGTTGCAACAACAAAGAATTGCTTATTTTATACTTGTAATTTTACCATGAATGTATTACTACTGTGCATTGATTCTGATTCAGACAGTTTGTTATTGTGATAGCCTGACCAGTCTAAAGTACCAGTTGCTTGGTGGTAGTTAATTTAGTTATTTTTATTTTTACTTGTTACCTGATTGTTGCTGAATTGAAACTATTGCTGCTACAGAGAAACAATTGCTGCTACATTTAAACCATTGCTGCTACACTGAAACTATTGCTGTTAAACTGAATAGTTGCCCTTTGTGCTTATAAACTTTTAATTGGTCATGTGTTTGGGAGTGGTGCTGGCAACTTCTTTTTTAATAAGTCCTTGCTCAATAAAAAAAGAACCTGAACAGGATTTTCCTCTTCTCCCTATTACCATCTTGGGAGTGGCATAGCGGCTACAACTAAATACATTTTCTAAGTAATTAATAGGTGTTAACGTGCTACAAGCCGACATATTATTAAACTTGGATCATAGTGTGTTAATATATAATGTGAAACCTTTTATTTTTTTATCAGTTTCCTTAGCTTCAGTAGACTATACTTTATACAAAGTATAAGTGAACTAGATGGAAGCTGACCTCTTAACATTCTGGTTACTTAGCACCCATCCATTTGTGTGACTTAATCTGTTTTCTTAACAAGTTAAAGGTTTCATAAAAGCTTGTTGTAAACCTATTAACTTGGTTATAGATGCACTTTTGAGTTTCTGCTATATGAGTCGAGTAATCAAACACATATATGGATTTAGCGACTGCATGACAATCTCCATATTGGGATGGAAAGGTATTTTGTTTTTATTTACTATTACTTAAGTTTGCAAGAGACAGCATCTGTCAGCTATGCTTACTTCACTAAATAAATAACAATTAAATACTGGTAATTAGGAAAAGAGAAACACTAAAACATTAAACATTGTGTGAGAATGTAAGTTACTAAATCTAGATCTCAAACACCTGTTATGTTGGGAGGTTAAAACCAAAATGTACCTATTGTTATACCATGTGTTACCATGGATAAGCACTGTACAGAAAAGCTGGGCTTAGTTGCACAAGCAGTTAGTCCTGGTGTACTGCAGTCACATGCATTTCTTCATTTACACCATGGTTAAGCCTTGATGGCTTTGTGCGGCGTGTCGGTGGTGACGTCACGGACCAGGAACTAAAACTGAGCTGCTGCGGCGCTCGTATTTAATAATCAAACTAAATAAACCGTGTAAACAAAAAGAACACACACAAAGCAAAGAGGCACTCTGGCCAAAATAAACACGAACCTAAACAAGTATATTCTCGATTATACCAACTGTTCTTTCCAATCATCTAGACTACGTCTTGCCTCTGACACTCTCCGCCTTCTGAGCAGAGAGTGGGTCTTTTATATTCGTGGCTGGAGCCTTAATTACCTATTAATAAATTACCTTATTAAGGCTCCAGCCACATTCCCACGAGAGTTCTAGGGAAGGGGTTTTAACCCCATCCTCATGACTACACATTACAAGACCAGCTTTTCGCCGGGTCTCAAACAGCAAACCAAAGACGGACGCTACTCAACCGCCCGCACATAAAACACAATAATAATAACAAACAATACATACATAAATAATAAAATACACACAAGGGGTGGGCACACTGCCACAACTTCGTAGAAATCAAAAACCGACTTGCTACATTGCATGCTCAATAGCGAACCCACAGTACAACACCAATGTAGCATACCAGAGGAACCACCCAGAGCTGTTCAACCACACATGAACCTGATCATTTACAGTGTTTTGTAGATGGCTTTTGTTTCTGGGACAAAACGGAGGGTAAGTTTGTTTGTGGCTTTTGTTTGTTTGGATCTTTGATGTTATGGGGCTGTTTTGCTTCCACTGGTCCTGGGGCCCTTGTTAAGGTCAACGGCATCATGAACTCTACCCAGTACCAGGACATTTTAGCCAAAAACCTGGTTGCCTCTGCCAGAAACTTGGCCGCAAGTGGATCTTCCAGCAAGACAATGACCCAAAGCACACATCAAAATCCACAAAGAAATGGTTAATTGACCACAAAATCAACATTTTGCAATTGCCATCTCAGTCTCCGGACTTGAACCCCATTGAAAACCTGTTGGTTCAATTGAAGAGGGCAGTCCATAAGTGCAGACCAAAGGATATCAAGGATCTGGAAAGATTCTGTATGGACGAATGGTCTAAGATCCCTCCCAATGTGTTCTCCAATCTCATTAAACATTATAGAAAAAGACTCAGTGCCGTTATCCTTGCAAGGGGAGGCTACACAAAGTGCTGAAAACAAGGGTGCCGATGATTGTGACACTTCATTTTTTTTGGTAATAAATTTATAATTTGAGAAATGTGTAATTTTGGTTGATTCCATTGAATCATTAATAAAGTCAAATATATTCCACATGTTGGAAAATTACAATATGGCTTAGTACTGGTATTATTTTTTTTATACAGTCTTTTTTGCTCATCTTTATTAAGGGTGCCAAGATGTTTGATATGATGTGCTTGAATAAAACTTTTGACTTGTATCTGATAGTTTGTCTTTCATTTTAATATTGAGGTTGTTTAAAATGTAACCGTCACAATGACTGCTGATGGTGGTTCTAGGTAGGAGTATAACCGTGGTGGTTCTACTGTTAAAGACTGGTTTCCAAACAAACTAACTGTCGCTCACTACGGTCTGCCCAATGTTAAACATCCCACCAACGACCTGGCCCTTTAACTCTTTTTACTCAGGCACTGTGAGAGACAGCCCTACTTGTCATTGGAAAAAGGAAATTCAGACATCTAAAACAAGGTCCTACTTGCACTGAAGACAGACCTACTTTGCTGCAATAAACAAGCATTTTCACAAAATCTTTAAAAAATTAGCGAAATGGCAACATCAAAGGCACAATGAACTATTTTCCGATATATATATATATATATATATATATATATATATATATATATATATATATATATATATATATATATTATATACACAGTACTGTGCAAAGGTTTTAGGCAGGTGTGAAAAAATGCTGTAAAGTAAGAATGCTTTCAAAAATAGACATGTTAATAGTTTATATTTATCAATTAACAAAATGCAAAGTGAGTGAACAGAAGAAAAATCTACATCAAATCAATATTGAATTCTTCTAGGTACACTTGCACACAGTTTTTGAAGGAACTCGGCAGGTAGGTTGGCCCAAACATCTTGGAGAACTAACCACAGTTCTTCTGTGGATTTAGGCAGCCTCAGTTGCTGCTCTCTCTTCATGTAATCCCAGACAGACTCGATGATGTTGAGATCAGGGCTCTGTGGGGGCCATACCATCACTTCCAGGACTCCTTGTTCTTCTTTACGCTGAAGATAGTTCTTAATGACTTTCGCTGTATGTTTGGGGTCGTTGTCATGCTGCAGAATAAATTTGGGGCCAATCAGATGCCTCCCTGATTATTATTATTATTATTATTTATTTCTTAGCAGACGCCCTTATCCAGGGCGACTTACAACCGTAAGCAAAAACATTTCAAGCGTTACAATACAAGTAATACAATAAGAGCAAGAAATACAATAACTTTTGTTCAAGTAAAGTACAAGTTTGACAAACCACAATTCAATAATACAGCAGGTAATAGTGATAGTTACATCAGGATATGATTAAATAGTGATAGTTACATCAGGATGTGATTAAATACAAAGTACTACAGGTTAAACACTTGGCAGATTACAGTATTCTGAAGTACAGGATTAAATGCAGTAAAATAGGGGCTGATAAGAGCAAAATAAAGCACATTTACATGAAGGGTGATAGTGTCCCAGGATACAAACAGAGGAGTTCTACAGGTGCTCTTTGAAGAGGTGAGTCTTAAGGAGGCGCCGGAATGTGGTCAGGGACTGGGCAGTCCTGACATCTGTAGGAATTGCATGATGGATAAGTATCTGCCTGTACTTCTCAGCATTGAGGAGACCATTAATTCTGACCAAATCCCCAACTCCATTTGCAGAAATGCAGCCCCAAACTCGCAAGGAACCCCCACCATGCTTCACTGTTGCCTGCAGACACTCATTCGTGTACTGCTCTCCAGCCCTTCGGCAAACAAACTGCCTTCTGCTACAGCCAAATATTTCAAATTTTGACTCATCAGTCCAGAGCACCTGCTGCCATTTTTCTGCACCCCAGTTCCTGTGTTTTCGTGCATTGTTGAGTCGCTTGGCCTTGTTTCCACGTCGGAGGTATGGCTTTTTGGCCGCAAGTCTTCCATGAAGGCCACTTTTGACCAGACTTCTCCGGACAGTAGATGGGTGTACCAGGGTCCCACTGTTTTCTGCCAATTCTGAGCTGATTGCACTGCTGGACACCGATTGCGAAGGGAAGTAAGCATGATGTGTCTTTCATTTGCTGCAGTAAGTTTCCTTGGCCGACCACTGCGTCTACGGTCCTCAACGTTGCCCGTTTCTTTGTGCTTCTTCAAAAGAGCTTGGACAGCACATCTGGAAACCCCTGTCTGCCTTGAAATTTCTGCCTGGGAGAGACCTTGCTGATGCAGTATAACTACCTTGTGTCTTTTTGCTGTGCTCAGTCTTGCCATGGTGTATGACTTTTGACAGTAAACTGTCTTCAGCAACCTCACCCTGTTAGCTGAGTTTGGCTGTTCCTCACCCAGTTTTATTCCTCCTACACTGCTGTTTCTGTTTCAGTTAATGATTGTGTTTCAACCTACATATTGAATTGATGATCATTAGCACCTGTTTGGTATAATTGTTTAATCATACACCTGACTATATGCCTACAAAATCCCTGACTTTGTGCAAGTGTACCTAGAAGAATTGATGCTGTTTTGAAGGCAAAGGGTGGTCACACCAAATACGGATTTGATTTAGATTTTTCTTTTGTTCACTCACTTTGCATTTAGTTAATTGATAAATATAATCTATTAACATGTCTATTTTTGAAAGCATTCTTACTTTACAGCATTTTTTCACATCTGCCTAAAACTTTTGCACAGTACTTTATATATATATAATTTTTCGTGTTTGTGGATTAAATACACGAGACCAGAGCTGTTTAGGATTATGTTGCCCTGGTCATTCACCACCTTGCTGGCCATTCAAGCGACAGTGAACAGCCTTATCTTGTGCTAAAATATTTTTTACAAACAATTACGTTTTTTTTCTAAAAAGCGTCTCTCTTTTTCTGTGTTTTTTGTTATCTCTATTGAACAGGGCAAGTTTATTTCACTTTATTTTATGGAAGCCTAGTGTGTGCACATTCATTTCATGTATGACATGAACCTGTAACTTTTATAGTTAAAGAGTTATAGCCACAAATCTAACAACAAAAATAGCTCGGACCCTAAAGGGTTATTAAGGTGCACACTAGAATTATCACCCTTTATTAAATACGGTGTGAATGAAACTCATATCATTAATCAAAATGGGGTGCCTCATTTAAAAATATTATCATGCATTACCATACAAATAACATATTCCTTCTAATTACCATAGTGTGGCACAATAAAATTAGCGTGCGCTATGATATGCCCACTATTTTGCGTGATAATCAATACAATTGCAATAGTAAATGTGCACACTAATTTCAATTATCGTGCACCATAAAGTTTAGCATCCTTTCGTAAATGAGGCCCTAAGTGCACAAATAAGGCAAGGAAAAATCATTTTAAAACTTTAAAAAAATACCTAGTGGCCGAATGACTGTGATTCTGCCACTATGTCACCGTGTGAGGACTTATCTCTTGACAGGTCTGAATAATTGGGTTAAATGTGCATTTCTACTTGAAGCACAGTAATAAATCTCTAAACCAAGGATAAGGGGTGAAGAGATATTCCCCTGATCACCCCGCTGTTGTACTGTCATGTGGGATCTCAACATGTTATTGTCAGCTGAGACTACCTTGTCTTCCCATTGGTTACTGTCACAATAGAAATAAAGTCTGCACATGACAGCAGTACCTTAATCCCAAAGGATATTCTTGCTAGTCTACAGTAATCCAGGTCTTTGAATGTGCTCTTCCCATTTACGCTTTGCTGTACAGGCATGCAATTTGCAATATGTATGCACATACTGGATAGACATATCAAATAGCAAAAACACTTCTCTGCATACAGACTTACCTTATCATATACACATTTACCATGATTTACCTTGGAAATAATCTCATAATTTGTTTGTGAATTGTTTTAGGAAAAAATTGTGCTACTAGAAATTTGGAATGAAAAAAAAATATTTGAGAGTGCATGATGCCAATCCTAGTGTCTTTATGAAGTGCAAATAACATTTTTTGCAATTATTTTGAATAGTATAAGTAGATTGAAACTTAGTAGGCTGAATTAAAATATAAGTGACATCAATGAATGTAACTGAGAATTTGAGTTGTAACTTAAACTCCTTAGATACCCATGCTTATAGCATTGTACTTCGTTACATGATGCATGACCAAAGGGGAATCAGTAACCCCTAAGTTAGTCTCTTAAATGGTGACCATAACAAAAGAAAATACAATGATATTTAAATAAAAATCAAAAATACATACTGTCAATTTACATTTTTACAAGACAAGTTCACCATCAGTGAAGTTATCTACTCAAGAAACATGCCTTTTTTCCTTTTAACGTACATTTTAATTCTGCTACATTGGCTAGTCCTATCCGCTTGATTTAGAAAAAGGTTACTGGCTGAGAAATACTGCAGCTGTAAAAGCAATCATATCCAAGCATTTATTGTGTATCAGTAGTGGCAGAAAGTCTGTGCACTGCAACCAGCAACACGGCTAGGTAACTCATTCCAAAGTACTGTAGTGTCTCCTACACTCTGTCCAATTATGGTATTTGTTTTATTACAGAGATCATTATAAAATTAATTTGCATTTGTATTTGTTGTACCCAGAGACATTATGTTTGCTGTGGCTGTTGAGCTTGTTTTGATTTCTTTTTTTGCTGATGATTTTTCGAGATGTCCACACAGGCACATTGATACTCACCATTAACAAACAACTATGTTTATGTATATTATATTTTTATTATACTGATTTCTTTTTTTTTTTTAATCTACAGACCGTATTTCTTCTGAAATCAATTTGCTGTTGTCGCCATCTACTGGTACTTTTTAATGGTCGTTTAATAAATAAAACACAATGAATACTTTTATACATACTCCACGCCGAAATGCATATCAACTAAGATTTTGGCTATAACTATAAATAAAATATATATATGTGTAAATAAAATATAACAAATAATTGTTACTTGTTTTGAAAGACATATATATACTAGTTGAAGTTTAAGATATTTTCCCAAAGCCTTTTAATTAGTATAAAATGTAGTATATTTAAATATGACACTTAAAAATCTACATGTTCTTTTAATAGGTTTAAAATAAATAACATTGTGAAAACAGAATACCCTGGGAGGAAGAAAGATAAATAAGATAATCCTTTCTAGTATTTGAGCTGTGCAATTCATTCACACTGTAGTGAACGTGACATTCAATCTAATATAGGTGAAATAATTTTCATTTCATGTGATGCTTACCTGGTTAATTTACATTTTTTAATATGCAGCAGAGATGAGAAAAAAAAGATGTCAATATCTCATTCAAATAAAAGGTTAAGTGTCAAAAGTTACAATAAAAAAAAGAAAAAAACCCACACATTCCCCATTTAATCGGGTACATAACACTCAATTTTTACAATTATCAAATCTTTTCATCCATTTTTATTATTATTATTGTATGGGGTGGGGAAATGCAGTCCTTTTTAAAAAAAAATAGATATATTTTGTTAGATTAATTCTGAATAGTGTGGATAATGTGTTTTCTACAATTCTTTTAGTTCAAAAATGTGAATTTGCATTTATTTCTATAAGTACAAGCTCCAAACTTCAGTTCCATTTCCAGTCTGTGACTCCTTTGCCCTTCTTAAAGCGAGATGTCATGCATTGCTCACTAATCCTTTTGACTAATTCCCTTTCCGTAGGTATGTCCAGGCAACAAACACCCACCACTGTCTGAGTATTGCCAGATTTGGACTATGAATGGTCTTCCCTTCATTTTATCTGCACCTATGTCATAATTTGTGACCTAGGGTTTGGCTTGGCCTGTTGTGTCAAAACAATTTTCAGCTTAGTACATAGGATGACATTTAACATGCACTTGATTTGGTGTTTGGTGTTTGCCTTTTGAGACACCGGTTGATGCATCATGGAAGTAACATGATTATTTGACATCCAATACTGAGGCAGTTTGACTGCATAACAAACTACTGTATGTTCAAATATACCTGTCTTGAGTCAGTAATCTGTAATACTCTGTATATTATAGAGTGCTGAGAGAGTGCACGTGTTGCCTGTTGTATTCCAGGACAGGTCACACAAAACCCCAGTATTATTCTCAATATCGGTACATTGATGTCACAAGCTTGAAGTGAATGTGCTGCAAGTTATTATATATTATTATCATTTATTTCTTAGCAGACGCCCTTATCCAGGGCGACTTACAGTCGTAAACAAAAATACATTTCAAGAATCACAGGTAATAATACAATTCAGAGCAAGATAAATACTTGTATTCTACACGTGCTGATATTCCCCGGAAACACAGATGTTCACCATCCTACAAACCTATAATACTCAAAAAAAAGTATCAAGTAAAATAAATTAACGCCAGACTGAATATTATTTTTTTGTAGGTAGGCAAGTGATGCTAAGGCAATGCCAGTGAAAAATAGTCATAATACAATACCCTTTGGAAGGCAATGGACAGTATCTGAAGATCTTGGAAGAATGACAACATGGAAATATATTTTGGAATCGAAACAGAGATAATCCAACACATCTTCATCAGACAATCTTACTCATATTTTGCAAGTAATGTATGCTCCAATTGGCACACCAGGTGATTTTTCTTATCACAGCAAGATGCCACAGGATTCTATGATGTGCTAATGACTTTCCTGCAGGATTCCATTAGGTAACAATAATAATTAACAACATGTTTATTTCTAGCAAAAAAAAGCACCACGGAAGAATATAGGGTAATATATTTTCATTTGTCTACCTTTCTTCATCCAATTTATTTTTAAATGCAACTTGTATGATGCATCACATACACAGGCTCCTTGCATTGGCACATGACAAATTGGCTTATAGAATGGTTTTAATAATTGTCAAGCGCTTGCTGATCTGATAATTTAGTAGTAACTCAATGTGGCATTTGTTGACAGAACAAAGAAATGTAATCAGAAAGATTATAATCGACGTTTATCAAATGATGGGGACAGTTTTCAAATGAGTGAGATGTATATATCTCAGTTTAAAAGTCAAAATCCAGTGGTTGTAGAAATGGGACTTATAACTTATCTGCACAATAATAACATACAATAGTTGTGGTGGTGTATTTACAATGTAATTACTTGTAACAACACATGCAATTACAGTAATGCAAACAAATGTAAATTAGTTGGAAATGGATTATCGATTTTCTGATTGGTCAATTTAAGGTCTGTAATCTCTGGTAAAGGACCTTGAATGCTATCTTTCAAACTATGTTTTAATCTGTTCCAAATCAATCTGCTGGAAGATATGTAAATACAGCATTAATTTATATAATTTAATTTTTACACGCTTGAAAGAAAATCTCAGTTCTAGTACACACTCTCTGAAGGTTGTCTGTCAATGTAGCGCAAATCTGCTTCCTCGCTGTCCTATACGTTCAGTCTATCTATTTAAATGTAGTATATCAAATAAAGTTTAACCCTTTAAGAACCATGACCATGTAAACACGATCATACTATAGTGTCATTCTTGGCCCGTGATTGGGTAAAAAATGCACTTTCATTTATTTATACTTTGCAGTACAGCTTGTTAACGCATATCATTGGATAGGGAAGGGATTGAATTTCACTGCCTGCCTGCTTGTTTTTTTTTGTGTGTGACATCACTGAAACGGGCATTTAATTTTTAAATAGCAGAGACATTTTCAAGCACCACGCAGAAACTAAACATCACAGGAACTTATTTTAAAAAATGCGAAAACACTGTAAATTCAATGTATTTGACTTATAATTATATTAGAACATTTATTCTGTCTCCTCTGTTTTAATATATGTTTTTACAATATTTACACATATCAAGAAAAGAGTGGATGTAAGCAGACTTTTTCAAGAACTAAATTGATCAGGTACTTATTACTGATAATAATGGACTGAAGAACTATTATTTATAAATATTTATTTGGAGAAAATAAAAATAAAGAGTCGTGTCCATTATTTCTTATAAAGACCCTGAGAATAAACATGTATTATGTCATTGCAGTCACTCAGGTGAAACAATGTCTTGTAATTTTCCTAAACATCAATATTTTTTAACAAAACTTTCAGGAAGTAGTGTGGGGTCCCTCAGGTCATAGAATAACACATTTTTATACATGTATCTCTTCACATTATACATAATAATAATAATAAAAAAACAAAAAACTGAGCGTTTAAAAAAAGAAATATTGTGTTGGAAAAAATAAATAATTATGCCTTGTAATTAGGCCTTGTGAATAGTTCCAGTTAAAAACAATACATTGAACATTGTTCTTTCTTTTCTTTTTTAACAACTGAGTTTTCAACAGTGCATTAGAACAGCCAGTTAGGTAAGTATTACACTTATTGATTGAAATTTGAATACATTACTTATCTTTCTATTCTTTCATATTTTCATATGCATTTATGGCTGTATTGTTTTGATGGTATCAGTGTGCAAAGAATGTTTAATGCTGCCTTATTTATTTTTAGAGTTAATTAGAGTTTGATAGTAAAAAAAAAAAAACAGTTACAAAGAGTTTCTTTTTTCAGGTCAAAAAAGTCCTAATAATAATATGAACTTACGCGTGTTACGTGACCCCATGCCTCCATGATACGAGTCGCTTGCACAGGTCGTCTGGGCATTTAACAAAAAAATCCCAAACAGCAGAGGGGTTTTGAGACATTTCTTTCAATACAGCTTATGCTATACAATACTGTGCTGTTGAGATGGAGAATGAAGAAATTAAAGGTTTGCTTCTGGATAACACGAGCTGGAGTGGGGAGGGACGGACGGTGCTCAGTTTCCGAAATTAAAATGATTAGTGTTAGTCTATATTTTGTATGTTTCAAATATATTCTACCATAGCACTTCTCTTACACTGGCTTGTACACTAGGCATTCAGTACATATTTTATTGAAGCAATACAGTGACTAGAGGTACAAGCCCACTACTTTGGATACTATACCTTGCTCCATACACGGCAGCGGCGCCATGTAGAGTTGCTACGTATACGAACAACGCTCGGCCAGTTGAGTGCTGCCCCCTGGGAGCTCCCGTCCACGGTCGGCTGTGGAATAGACTGGACTCGAACCGGCGACGTCCAGGCTATAGAGCGCATCCTGCACTCTAGCGAGTGCTTTTACTGGATGCGCCACTCTGGAGCCCCCTAGATATTTTTAATTACTAAAAGATGACTAAAACTTTTTAAAGAGGTAGATACAAGCAAATAGTTCACAATCCATGTTCACTTTTGTGTACCTGAACACAAGAACAGTTCCATGTAAGTTGATCAATTTACGGTCAGGGCATGTTGACAGGAAATTGTCAAACATAATAGATTACTGTAAAAGGCCCAAATTCACTGTTTTTAACCCTTTGCGGTCCTATGTTGGACCTGGTCCAACATTGCAATTTTCCCTTTCCGGTCCAATGTTGAACCCTGTCCGACATCATCAAAAAGACGTAAAAAACAGGTCTCTAGTCGTTTTTTCTCTGGAAAAAAACAAGAAAACCATTCAATGGCCGTAATAAAATAATGACTTGGATCGCATTATTGAGGAGTTTGGTGATAAAACTAGTGATCAGGAGATGATTTATCGGTATGCACTGCTATGAAGAGGTATGTGAAAAATACAGCGAACAAGAGGTGGGGCGGGACTGGAGATGCAGTACTGAGTGTCCTGTTGATATGCAGTGCCTTTTAAACCTGTTTTACTGTGAAAAAAAATACTTTTAAACAGCGTGTCTAAAATAAACTGCTCGTGTGAAAATAAATTGGATCTGACGTGTCTGAGATGCACACCTACTCAGGTACAAAGACAAAAATAAACATCATCATGGTTTCTTATTGGTCAGAAACATAATTGGTCTTCTGAGATGTAAGCTTTTTATTTCTTACAACTAATGGAAAATTACATTTTAGTTTTTCTTCTTTGTAGACTGGTTATTTTTATTTTATTCTCTGCAAATAGCAATGAGAACATGGAGACCAGTGACAATGTGCAATTTCTAAAGAGTGCAAATTATTCGACACAGTGGAAACCATAGGGAAATATTCTCAACCAAAGTATCAACAAAGAAAAGATGAATATATTATTTTCTTCCCAAAGAAAGAATTGCACCGATAAAGACATGTTCATTTGGGAATCTGTGAAAAGTACATTTTCTTTTTTGTTTGTTCATTGTTTGTTTCAGTTTAGAATTCAAAGTACAGCTTTTTTTATTTGCTTTTCATTCCTTTAGAAGAAAATACATACAAACATCCCCAAGGCTGTTTTTGTTTTCTGTTTTGTTTTGTCAAGTATTCTAGTTTGTTTGTTCTAAAGAGCCATGCACCTGTTTTAAATGAAAGGAGATATGACTCTCAAACTAAATGCCCTCAAACTCTCAACAAACTAGCGAAGAGGCAAAATCTGGGTCATCAGTAGCTTTTAATAACAGTAATTCAAGAACACAAGTTTTGGTCTGTTATGAACCTTTTGAAATGTTGGACACTGGTCCAGCAAATCAGGATGCAGAATTGCTTGTCTACAGCTCGCTATAACCAGTTCTGTACAAAAAGCCTCATCACTTTTACTAAGTTCTAATGCATTAGTAGGACACAATAGTAAAGTTAAGCCTAACCAGTACTTTAATCATAACACAGAGAACAGGACCAGAGGTCACAGTTGAATATTAAGAGACAGACTTAGGACAGAAGATAGGTGACACTTTTTTTACACAGAGAGGGTTGAGACTATGGAATAGGTTACCAAGCAATGTTGTTGATATCGAAACATTGGGCTCCTTTAACCCTTTGCAGTCCATTTATTAAGTGCGTGTCAGGCGCGTCAGGTCCAATTTATTTTCACACGTGCAGTTAATTTTAGACGCGTTATTTTTTTCCACAGTCAAACGGGTTTAAAAGGCCCTGCATATCAACAAAGCACTCACTAAGCATCTCCAGCCCCCCCACCCTTTCGTTCGCTATCGCTTTCACATATGCTAAGAAATAAATAATAATAATAATAATAATAATAATAATAGTCGTACATACCGATCAATCATCTCCTGATCACTCGTTTTATCACCAAACTCCTCAATAATGCGATCCAAGTCATTATTTTATTACTATAACATCTCAAAAAAGCTCTGCAAATGTCCAAGTAATCAAAGATTACTTGGCCACTGCCCTCACTCTGTCTACTCGCTCTTCACACATGTCCAGCAGGTCTGCCTTTCCAACCTTCTGCAAGCAAAATTGGATCTGCCCTGCACCCTTCAACCAGGATTTCATTCTCTTTCCTTGTTCACGCAAAAGATAATCTACACAATTCAGTAATCTGATACTCAACTAAAGTCATCTGTTCGCAATCTCCTCACGTCCACTCAAGATTACATGGCCGCTGCCCTCGCTTCATCTACTCTCTCCTCCTATGCAAATTCGCTACTCCGACACAACCGACTGATCTGCTCTTTCAATTTTCTGCAAGCAAAATCGGATCTCCTCCGCAGCCTCCAACCAGGATTTAATGATGCCTTTCCTCATTCACGCAAACGTTAATCTACACCTCTCCTTGGGAACTCACAAAACGTACCTAGCTGACATTCAGTATTCTTCGACTGCAGTGGAATCTTACTTCTGTCTAATAATGCTGGACGAGTCTAATAACGCCCACAGGTGCTGTTTTACACAATTCATCTGCCTCTAGTGATTCTTTCTCTGACATGCACCTCCAAATCCCTATGACATCAAATAACTCATTCTACCACTTAACACCACAGTTTCGCCAGCAACTGATCATCTGGATGTGTTTTAAAATTGGATAACTCACCTGGAACCATCAGTCGTCGTCCCGTCCCCCCTGCACCAGCAGCACGAGCCACAGCCATCACTTCTGCTGTTCCGGTCACACCCGCCCTGCCTCCAAGCTGCCAATCTTCACCATGCTACTGCTTCCAGATCTGCCTCATCCTCTATCTCTCTCCACTACTGTTTTTCATAACATTATTGAAGGCTCCCTGGTTCAGACGCTGGCTCCTTCAGCTCATTTGTTTCCCTGCCTATTCCTCAGTTCAGTGACCTGTTATTCATTTAAATTTATCCATGCACAATCTTTTCGCCACCACCCAGGTTTATATGGCCGCTGCCCTCACTGCTTCCACCCTTTCCTCCATGTCCAGCTTGTTTTTCCTTCAACCAGGACTGGTTCTGCATTACTAGACCTCACAATAGACATTCTATTCATTTTGTATAGGTTCAGCAACCTTAGCAACCTCGTGTTCGCCCCTCTCTCCATGATATATATGTTGCCCAACAGAGTATTGCTAGTATGCCTGGAATGGGGGCCATCTCTCTGACGGGACCACCAGAGGTTTCCTCCCACCACAGAATTTTTTTTCTCATCATGGAACGTGAGCCTTGTAGGCCGATGGATTTAGTCTCACCTCTGTGAGGGCGTCTCTCCACGAGCTAAGGGGAAACCCTGTACTCTTTCCTAAGTCACAAAGCACTTCTCTCCTATTCTCAATTCCTAAAAAAACACCCACAAATCTGTATAATTCTTACCTGGGTAGGTTTGCTTGTTTTGGACAAGATTAGACATGTTTAGTTTCCCCATTACTGTTTTAAATATGTAGCTTTATAAACTATATTTTATTTGTTACTGACTATGTATTATAGTTGTCCATACACATTGGAACTCAATCAAGTGGTGCATTTAACATAGGAAGGGGTAGGGGTCAAATAATGGTGACCCACACAAATGAAAAAAACAAACTTGAAAATTAAAAAATACTGACGCCAGTTCTTTGGTTAGATCAAATTGATTCAGCCATCAATAAACTTCATGAATTCATATTATTAACTAAACTGCAAATTATAGTGCTTCTATTTGTTTGTTTGTAAAATTCTTAGTAAAAATAGCTTCACAAATGTCTGGAAAAAAGCATGTCTCAGACATAATTGGCAAAACCACATTTATTTGTTTTTATTTGTTTTTAATTTCTTTACACATTTTTAACATTATACAGACATATTAAATAACACGCAACCTCAAAAAACAGTAAAAAATGAAATAAACAAATATTGAAAATAAATGTGTGTATATACAGGTATATCACATCCATACAAAACTGTACAACCAAAACAATGTAAATAAGTATATATATTTTTTTTTAATAAATGGGTTTTGCCTACATAACAAAGCGCATATATGCAACCAAAGCTATGCGTTTGTACACAGACATACTATAATCGAAATTACATGAATAAATAAACATTTGAACAGGATGGGCTTAATTTACAAAGTCTAAGTGCTGGCACAAATCACACATAACCTGTGCTTTTCAAAATACACAGTACACTTACCGCAGACTGTCTTTGGGCATTTGGCACAGCTATCAATAGTAACCCAGGCTGGTATCAAATGTTCCATGGGCATATAGTAGTACAACGAAAGCTTCTAATTACTCCAAGGGCATTGACCACGGATCACATTGGTGTCCAGTCTGCTTCAAAGCCAGATTGTCATTGTCCGTCTTTCCTGCCACAGAATCGATGCTTGGTAAAATGTGCAGTAATTCCAAACACTGCTTTGCTGCCCTGCATCTTAGCGATCCACTTGCAATGTGTATTGGTGTAACAATGAATTTCTTAGAAAAAACTTGTGACTTATAGTAACCAGAGCAGCAGACAGCCTGGCGCCGTGAGCTGTCAAGGCCGATTGATGGGCTATCAGGAGGCTCATTGAAACAATAGAAATGTCAACAGACTGCTCACTTGAGGAATGCATACTGATATAATCAAACTCCAATACATGGCTGCAAGTCCCGACTGAGAAATACAAATAATAATATGTTGTATATGTATCAGTCAATTTGACCGCTCCTGGTCAGAATAGGTATGACAGTATTTTATCTCTATAATTTTTGCAGCTACGCAATTCTTTCTTTGTCAGGGTAATTAGTACATATATTTAGGAAAAGTCAGGAAAGCAGAGCTCCGTATCTTAAACACACGCACCGCAATTTAAATTTAAATTCCAAAAATGGTAAAAATGACCGCCTTGGTTGTTCTAGTGTTAAAGCAGCAGGGTCTAGGTTTGGTTTCTTAAGCAGAGTTAACCACAGCC